>NC_141466.1:65604214-66804214 GCF_009769465.1 Tauraco erythrolophus | reverse complement strand
AAGTGCAGAGTCCTTCACTTGGGGTGTAAAAACCCCAAGCATCGCTATAGGCTCGGGGAAGAGTGGCTGGAGAGCTGCCTGGCGGAGAAGGACCTGGGAGTGTTGGTTGATTACTGTCTTGATATGAGCCAGCAGTGTGCCCAGGTGGCCAAAAAGGCCAATGGGATACTGGCGTGTATTAAGAATAGTGTGACCAGCAGGAATAGGGAAGTGATCCTGCCCCTGTACTCGGCACTGGTGAGGCCGCACCTGGAATATTGTGTCCAGTTTTGGGCCCCTCGCTTTAAGAGAGATATTGAGCTCCTGGAGCGAGTCCAAAGAAGGGCGACTAAACTGGTCAAGGGGCTGGAAAATAAAACTTATGAAGAGTGGCTAAGTGAGTTAGGGCTGTTTAGCCTGGAGAAGAGGAGGCTGAGGGGAGACCTGATTACAGCCTACAAATACTTGAGAAAAGATGGTGGGGAGGTAGGGGAAGGGCTCTTTACATTAGTGATGGGTGATAGAACAAGAGGAAATGGGTATAAGCTTAGTCAGGGGAGATTCAGGTTGGATGTTAGGAAGTATTTCTTCTCTGAAAGGGTTGTCAGCCACTGGAATAGGCTGCCCAGGGAGGTGGTTGAGTCTCCATCCCTAGATGTGTTTAAGAATAGGGTGGATGATCTACTTAGGGATATGGTTTAATGGGGATTAGGGACGGTTGGACTCGATGATCTCTAAGGTCTTTTCCAACCTAGAAATCTATGAATCTATGTTTGCTGGTCTCTGTTTGTTTTCTGGAGGAAGCCACCAGAAAATATAAAAAAAGAGGACAGGAAAATGGATTACATTTGTAAGGAATCAAACGTGGAAAAAGGCAGGGAATGAGACAGATGAACACTATTTATTTGTGCTGCTGGCTGATAAACTGTTTCCCTCTTAGTTGCAGCATTAAAAGCCAAACAGCCAGCATGTTTCGAATTATCATATTAATAAAATTGATTTAAGTTTAGCAATTTCTGAGGCATGGGAGAGAACATGATCTAGAATACTCCAGAACCTGCTAATAAACTGAGCAGTGCTGATGGGAAGGGAATGATTTCTAACAAGCCCATAATTTTGAGATTAATTGATGAGATGTCCCATTAATTTTTTTTTTTTTTCAGTGTGGGCAATTTCTTGTAGACCTCAGCACAGGGCAGGTAGACTCCTTTCCCTCCTTGAGAGGATTTTGGCTCTCCCAGAGTATTACCCATTAATTTTAGAGTATTATGAGTCATGTGTTTAACACAATTTCTCCCCAGTCTGACATGGACAAGTGAGTCCAAGCCTGCATATAGTAGTCAGGTAAACAGGCAGCCAGTATGTTCAGGTACAGGGAAGAAAACTTTAGAGGTTCCATTTTAAAGAATTATGATGAATGGAAATCCCCCTCAAGATAAGAACCAACAGTCCGTGCCATTTCTGAAAAGACCAAGGGAACAATGGTGTTTCCCAAAGTTTTGCCTTCAGGGTGCGGCGTAAAACTAAGGTTGTTATCATTTGTGGTCAGAGTTCTCATTGTACTTTCACCAGCACATTAATGTTGGCCCATGAGTGCCAGCTGTTATAACCATACGCGTAGGAGTTTTCACTGCTGCTTCATGTCATTAGCACATTTTTGTATGACTGCCGAGTTCCTAACTTTTGTGCAAAGTCCCCAAATTACCTGATGTTATTCATTGGAGAGGATGCCAATTCTTGCCGGTCTTTTGTAAAGCACTGGAGTTTGTTTTTATTGCTAAGCTAAGATTGACTTCTTATACATAGTCACGGTCCAGCCTTTTGAGCAGATCTCTATGCAGATTTGGTCTCACTTGTCCATGTCGGACATGGCAAGTTAAATACATGGCTCATAGTACTCCAAAATTAATGGATAATACTTTTGGAGAGCCAAAATCTTTCCAGGAAGGTGACATTTTTGCTAAATGATTTCAAAGAGGGATTACATCTTGATAAACCAGGTGGCCTCTTTGAACTTTCAGTTCAACTGTCAGAAAGTTAAATCAATTTATAGAGTGAATCAGTGTTCGAGTGCAGTTTTCCTGTCCTTTTTTTTTTTTCTTAGTCCTTATTTAAAACCTCAAAACCACTATGGGTAATTTCCCCAAGATCCACTTTAGACGTTTGTGGCACGTAGTGTGAAGAGAAGGTGCAGCTGGCCAAACCCCAGCACTCTTATCCTTTTGCGTGTTTTCCTCCTGTTTCGGTGAATAACATAAGAAAAGCTGCCGCCTCTCTCCCCACAAAACCAAATGCTCACTGGAATAGCTATATCGGCCCAAATCTCACTTTGCTTGAAGTAAGTGGGAGTTTTGCCATGAACTCAGAGGAGAACGGAATCCATCCATTTCTGCTGGGTTTAACCTCTATCTCCATTTGCCACACCTCAGTTGACAAGCAATTCTTCTGCTCAGAGACCTTATCAAGCATGCAAAACTCACAAATGTTGTTTAACCACAACAATCACCACAGGAAACATTGGCTCGAAATTTAGGTTTTGTTTTGAAAACAGAAGGTTTAGGGGGAGAGAGAGCATTGTTCAATCCAGCTTGGACAAAAATACGCTCGTAGCTTTTTTTAGAGTGTCGCAGAAACAATACCACTGCTAACGTCTTCAGTATTTCTTCACTGTGTTGAAAGGCTCAGTCCGAGCACATTGCTCGGGCATGGGACCGAGAAGGTACTGTTGACTTAACAAACCAACTTTATTTGGTTGTATTAGTAAGGGTAGCTTTGATAACGGTCAATATACTTTTACAATTTTATCAGAGGTGCAGTTGCTTTGTAGTAAGACATATCGACGCCACAGCTGGGAGGGGAATCTTTTGGTGCCGTGCTCCTTGGACTTGAAATGGGAGAAAATTCTCCAGAGCTTACGACGCAAAGGGATGAAACATGGGAGGGAAAGCAGAGAGGAGACTGCTTTGCATATGGCACCATCAGGAGTTGAGCACAAAACCTCCACCCTGTAGCAGAGCATCCTGTGCCCGTCTCGCCTGCAGAAATCAAAGCTGGTGGCAGATGCAGAGCTGAAGAATTGAGAACTGGATTTTACTATTTACATTACCACAATTTATCTGTAGCATAATGTTGAAATTGCCGCTAGAAAAAGATTAGAAACATGTTTCCTGCTCAGTTTCCTCACCGCTCAGGCCACACATGCAGAGTACACCATTAACCATTGCAGAGCTCCCATGCCCAGTGGAGGAAGGTGCTTGTTCAGTAGCCTCAAACTGTGCCAAAATTTGCAAACCATGAAGAAAACAACCCTGTGCACCATTGGGTTGTGCCCTGTGGTTTGCTGCTGGTATATACCTGATTTTTGATCTGATCTCACAGTCCCCATTGCTTTTTGTCTTTAAATTTACATTTTTGATCTCAAGAAATTAGCAGTTTACACTACGAAAAATCCCTGGATCCTGTGGCAAACCTTCTCCTTCCCTCATCCCTTTGCTACCGGGAATTATGTCTTTTTAATACCATAGGCAGATTGACACACTAAAAGTATGTGTATGCTTTCTTCTGATTTAATTGGATTTGCTAGTCTGAAATGTAGTATGTTTGCTAATTCCATAAACTAGCTACTGTAACTAAAATCAGACACAGTTACCAAAAAAATGCCAGATTGCATTTTAGTCCAAAGAGGATAATTCCATGGTTTAAGGGTGGTCTCTATTCTCCCTTTAAAATATCCTTTAATCACTGTGTGTCTTGGTTAACATCCTTGTTTTTACAGGATTCCTACCATTTACATTCGAAGGTGGATAGGTGATGTTTTAATACGAGCTTTATTTTTTTCGAGTCAAAGAGCCTGGATTTTTACCCATTGTTGATTGAAAGATTGGAAGTTTTATACTGCAATCATCTAGTTGAGGGAAAAGATCAGCAGCCCAGGGGGGCTCTGAAAAAAGCTCTCAACCAACTCTTTGCATCGTGTTTGTAGCATAGCCCAACGCTGAAATTTAAGACTATATTTCAATTTCCTTGTACTTAATGTGGGGCACCCATGTGTACTTACTCCTGTGCTATTCCAGGGTCAAATGTGGGAGGTAAAATAATTGTGTAGGAAACCTCAGCAAGGGGAGAAGTTTCCCTTTGTAGAGATATGGTTGATGCTTCGCTGCTTCTTATTCTGGAGGCTTCAATCGCAGTTTTGCGTGTGACCGAAGGGAATTAGTGCAGCAGTCAGAGGCAAGCTTTATGTAATGCGACAGGTGCTAATCTTCCAGGAAATTCATCCTACATCCCACCCATTAAGGGAATTTTATGTAAAAATGGTTTAATGTCTCTTTAAAGGTGTCAGCAAGCATGTGAGGACCACACAGCTTGGGTTCCACTGAAAGTAATGGAGTGAAATTGTCTGCATAATTATTTTAGTTGGATTGAGAATCTGCAGTCCTCTCTTGCTTCAGGAAATAAACCTCTGTTAAAACCATATGGCAGTATTCTCAGAAGAGACGTGATTACAGGGCCACTTCTCTTTCACATCTCCAGGCTGAGTTAGAGAAAGTTGTTCTGTTTGTGCATAATTTATCCTTCGTTTTCCTTGTGAGCAGACACAAAAATGTCATTTTTTAGCATGTGTGAGGGTGCTGGTGTGTTTGTTTGCATACACACCTAAGCTCGCTTTTCAGTGGACTGAAGCAGTAATAAATGGCACTGCCTCTGAACAAAATTAGAGACTCAGAAGGAATGTACCGTCATGTGTACATGCCAAAACTGAATAACAGAGAAACCCCATCAGAATGAGGTGTACTCCATTTTAGGATAAGCAACGGTACTTTGAGAAACTGCAGCCGGTGGAAATGATGTTTCCTTCCTTTGAACGAGGCCGCTTAACTCACACGCACATGTGAAATAAAATACAAAGGGCAGGTTTTGATTATGATGTGCCTCATCCTTCTGCCTGGCGTATCACCTCCTGCCACTTTTACAGGTGACAATAGGGTTATTCTGGTCTGATGTGATGGGGGATGTGACATTTTCTGATGCTGCTGTGTTGCAGGACCATGGTCCTGCACCTGGGCTGGTGTGAGCAGAGCCTGGCTCCTTGCGCTCAGGATACTCCCAGCAGCCATCAGGAGCTGGGTACACATCCCTGCCTGGCAGGAGCTGCTCCTTACAGGAGAAGTCCTTTGATCAGTTTTTCATGTCACTGTTTTTGTGAAAGCAGAGGAGGAAACATCCAAACACTAAATATGAAGGTGTGAAAACCACAGAGCTTGGTAGAGGTACAATTCTCTTAACTGTCAAGCGAGCAAGCCTTGACTTTCAGTTTAAATTCAGTGGCCACAATTTGCCCTTGTATCAGTTTTATACCAGTGTACATCCGTTTATTTTTGTGAAGATTTATGCCACATTCAACAAGAAAGCAAGACACATTATCAAAACATTATCAAATGGTAATATCAGCCATTCTCAAACGCTATCAAGAAACTTTATCAAAGAAAAGCAAAACCAGAAGAACACTTTTCACTCTCAAATCTGTAATGTGCAGGAAATAAATTACTGCCACACCTGGTGAGAGAGTGAGTGTTGGAGATAGATGTTGTGTTCAAATGATGCAGTGAAATATTGGTATCATGGAGAAGGGAGCCTATTTTCCCTACTCTATACAAGACAGATAATTTTAAACCAATTGTCTTGTCAGAAATGCTGCTAGATGCTGAGGGGTAGACGTGACAGCAGATCACCCCTCGCAGTAGTTTGGCCATCTAAATCAATCAGGGATTAGAAACTGGGTTCAGTCCTAGTCTAATGTTGGTCCTTAGAAGAAGGGAAATCGTTAAGGCACAGAGTCTTTTGTCAGGGGAGGAATAACTTGTTTGTGCATTAAAACTGTCCAATGATGGGGATGCTGACAGCCAAACTCCTTTTCTGATGCCAAAAGGAGAATAATCCCACGGGACCTGTGTGAAGCTGGAGCGAAGAGACAAGGAATGATCCATCCTACCTGGACAAGAGTTAAAAACCAAATTTCTTCCTTTGTCATAGTGCTGAGGTCTCTGTAGACTTCTACCAAAAAAATCACTTTTTTTTTTTTAAGTTTTGACTTCCTCACAGTTTGTGTTGAAGCTGGAAAAAGTTTTCCATCCTACTCTTCTGTTGTTGCCTTTTTACTTCATTTAAATTGGTTAAGACAGATGAGTTTTACTTGTAAAAAAACCCAAGGCAACACACAACTAAAAGATATTCCGTTTCTTCATCATCACCAGCATTGCTCGCTTTACGTTTCTTGGACAAAAGGGGAAGAGCACTTTGCATTCTATTTTCCATCGTTCTTTGGTGGAATTAAATCGCGGTTGTGCTTAAAGAAAAAGGAAACGCTCGTATGTGTGTGTTGTCCTCTAATAAATGATGCCAATGGCTTGAGCGTGCCTTGTTTTCTCCATGGAAAAAAAGCAAGCTGTAGGGCTAAAAGGTAGACTACACGGTGTGTATCTAAAATTACATAAATGAGGGATCAAGTTTTGGCCTCGCAGAGACATAACTGTAACCATTACAGCGGAAGCTGCTATATTATTCCTTAAAATGAGTCATATGACATTAAAAACAAAGCAAATAATAAAATGCAAATTTGTGCAAGCTGTAAAGACTTCAGGGCCAGGCTGTCTCCCACTGAAGATGGTGGCAAAGCCTCTGTTCATGGCTCTGGCAGATGGCTTGGGCCCCATACCGTCCCATTTTTCCAACTGTAGGTTCGTACTTTTTTATCCTGCAAATTAAGTGAGGATTTGCCACCCGCAAAATAAAACCCAAAGAAAGACACTTGCTTTAAATAGAACCGAGCTATTGAGGTGATATTAATAGCGTGGGGATGATGAGTATTTCCAGAATTTAAGTACTTTAGTGTTATTTCTGCCCGTTTTAAGAGAGCAGAATAAAATATCCTTGCCACTCTTGCATTGCAGGGATGTTTTCCACTGGTGTGCTGTAGTGGGCATCCAAACGTAATGACTCACCAAAATAATCAATAAAATAGTTAGAGATTACTTGAAGCACCTGGCAGTGATGATCCAACACGTTCTAACGTCTTTCCATGCTTGAAGCATATACTTATATAGGTAGTGCTGTATGTATGTGCTTGTGTACATCTTTGAAAGCTATCAACTTCACAGCTGCCTCTTTGAATGACTTGTGATTTTTATAACTTGACATTTACAGCTTCTGTTTCTTTGATTTTCCTTTTCTAGTGGATTTCACCCACACTGTAATGCCCAAGTGGATTTCTGTTTAGCAGTGAAATAATGGACTAGTTACAGCAGAGCGAAAGCAAAGCCTGTGAGCTATAATATTCTTTAAAAAATCAACTTGGGGGTGGATTTCGCATCTTAGGGGACTGGTGATAAGACAGAGGTTTCCCTGTTTCGTATGCTACATCCTGTCCAGTGACCAAAAATTAATGCCCTCTGAGCTCCTCTGGCATATGGGTGAGAGAGGCTCATAAATTCAGAAATAAAAGTCAGGTCCTGTTTTGACTGATCTTCTCCGACATGCCTTGAGGGGAAGCCCCCCACTTTCTACTAAAAGAGCTGAAGAGCTCCTTGCAGAAGCAGCTGGAGCAGTTGTAGGGGACATCTTGCCTGTGGTAGCCCCAGCCTTTCCCAGGCTTTCCCTGGGTCTTCATCAGCACAGTTTGCCGCGCCGTGAATGGCATCGCCCGCTGCTCATGTTGGCCACCCTCCAGCTCCATCTTGCAGGCTCATCCCCCCCACCGCCCGCATTCCTGGGGATGTGTTACCTTCTGGTAGCCAAACGCACAGGCGACTGGGGCAGGGAGGAAGATTTATTCTCCAGGACTCTGTTTTCCTATTGTTTTTAAGTTCACGGGAGGCTCCCCGTTACTAAACAAACTTTACAGCTGTCAGCAAAAGGGTCAGCTCCCCCTGCCAGAGCCCTTCGAAAAATCGTTGCATTCCTTGCAGCCAAATGCAGCTGTGTCACTCACTTCCCTTCTCTCTGTCTTTCCTGGGGCTTTCTGTACAGGCATCGCCCCTCAGCAGGTTAAACACCTGGCTTAGGCACTGAACTAGTGACCTGCAAAGGCCGTAAGGACAGGCTTAACTTTGTCCAACGATTTGCATCTCATGTGCTTGCAGTGCTTTGCTGAGTTTTGGGCATGATGTTATTAACAGCCGGTGCGGGGTAGAGGCAGTCAGCCTTAGGGCTTGGGGTATTTAATGTGAGATGAATATATGTAGGGTTGGAGTTTCTGTAGCAAGGACAGGATTTGTGTTTGTGTAGCTCACAGCAGAAAGTAGCTTTGCTTTTCTTTTCTGTCAAAGGAAAAAAAAATCCAGTGAAGATAATTATGAAGGAAGCACTTCCAGGAGCAAATAATGCAAATAATGAGGCTGTCTTGTCGGAAAATCCCAGGATTTTATAATCTCTCACTGCATTGAGGAGTTCCCTACACTCTCATAGAAGACATAGGTTGTCCAAAACATTTGCTTCTGGGCTTAGTAGGTTTTTTTTTTCCCCAAGAAGTTTGTTATTTAGATGTCCCTTGTTCTTCATACTGGCATGGAGAGGAGCACACAGGCTTTAGCAGACATGGATGGCCGGGGCTGCTCTGCGTGAGACCATCTCTCTTCAAGCAACCAGCAGACACGCAAATAAGAAAGCAACAACCAAAAGCAGTCACGAACTAGTAATATGTTAATGGTCTTCTGGACCTTCGTCTGCTTCATCTGGGAATGCAGGAATGCTCCCAAGCATTGGACGTAAAATTCTAGTTTTGCTTCATTGTGTCTCCCCCGAAAACTAGTGGAAACTCAGAGTCATGCTTGCTAAATTAATGGTGAAATCAATCTTGTAATACCTGCTCTGAGGCAAAGAAATGACAGTTATTCTGAAGTTAGAGCCATAGAAAACTCTGGAATAGAGGGGTTAAGACCCGCGTTTCCAAACTCAGGTTCCTTGTGGTCTGGAATACCGAAACAGACGCAGCCTGCATTTCATCGTGCCCTTTCATGGCTGCTGGAGATGCTGAACTCTTTGCAGCATCAGGCCCACAGTTAGCGTGAGCTGCCTGACTTGATGTACTCATGTTAAAAGTATTGTGTACGTGACTTAACCAAGAACAGACAATCACTCAGTCCTAGAACAGTAGGGCTAAAAGAAACCTCAGGCGACCTAGTCCATTTTTCCTCAGAGGAAGTATTATATATACTTAGATCATCACTGACATCTGTCCAAATTCTTAAATCTTCCAGTACTGTGCTTTCCACTTACTTACCAAGTCTGGTTTTTGTGGTTCTTTTTCTTTTATACTTAAAAAGGAGTTTGCTAATATCATACATTAATCTCTTAAATCTCCTCTACCTCGAGTGAAGCCAGCTTTTTCTTGTTCTGTTCTCGGCTGACATAGAGATCAATTGATTGCCATTTTCTTTAGAAAACATTTTACTCTTATCATGTCCTTTCCTGCTCTTCTGTTTTCTAGACTAAACAAATGTATTTCCTTCAACTTTTCCATGTAGGTCATGCTTTCTAAATCTCTTATCGCTCTTGTTGCTCTTCTCTGGATTCTCTCTTGTCTGTATCTTTCTAAGAGGGTGGTGTCCCCAACTGGATAAAGCAGACCAGCTGATGTCTCACCACTTCTGAGCAGGGTGTAATAGTTACCTTCTATGTCTTCTATGCAACTTAACCATTAATCTTTCCCAGAACTGCATTTACTTCTTTTTTTTTAAAAAAAATAAAGACAGAATCCTATTATTGACTCACATTCAACTTGCAACTCCCTGCTGCCCCCAGATCTTTCTCCGCAGTGCTGCTGGTTAATAGGTTTGTCATTGTGGTTCATTTGAACCTTTGATTTCTTGCTCTAATGTGTAGTACAGTGCATTTAACTTTTACTGCATGCCATGTTACTAATGACATGTCAAACATCATTTCTCCAATTTGCTAAGATGGTTTTGAATTCTGATCCATTTCTCCAAAGTCCGAAGGACTCCTCCCTACCGTTTGTCATCTCCAGATTTTATAATTGTGTTTTGTATTGCATCATAGAATCATAGAATGGTTTGGGTTGGAAGGGACCTCAAAGATCATCTAGTTCCAACCCCCCTGCCATGGACAGGGACACCTTTCACTAGACCAGGTTGCCCAAAGCCTCATCCAACCTGGAAAAATATAAAATAATAAATATTAATTGGCCGAAGATGCATAAAATGCCTTCCATTTCAGTATCAGTAGTGATAGTCAGCGAGCAACCTTGTGACACTGAACTCTCATCCATGCATCCCCTACAGCTGTGTTTTAGCCTTTAAATGACACTTTCTTTCCCTCGAAGACTTGAAAGCAGAGGTTAATCCATCCCAGCTTGCACCTGAGACAGGAATGCCCCTGCTGGCATTGGCAGGTAGAGGTGGAGCATAACAAGGAGATTAAAACTGCGACTCACCTCCAGGATTGTTGATCTTCAGGCCAACATTTCTTCTCTTAAGCCCAGCTGCATAATTTATGTGCCGCTTAAGGCTGTCCATCTTCAAAACTTGCGCATTGTGCAGGTGCTTGTGCAAGTGCTCTGGTTACACAGAAAGTGTAATACCTTCCGAACGTGAAAGGTGCCCCAATAAACCCCCTCGTTGCCAGCAGCATGAGGCTTTTTTACACACTAGAGGTATAAATAAGAGCGAAGAACGGTGTTAAGCCTAATTTTTACTGGAGGAACCACCAATTCTTTATACCTTTCAGGAGGAAGAAAGGGAGACATCCATCAAACTGTCATTACAAATTTGCTGCCACGAACCTAAGCTCGTGGAGCCGCCAGGAATCTGTAAACCTTTTAAGGGATACGCCTGTTTTTGACATTCAAAATAAAAAATCTTTATAGATTTTTGTGGAAAACACTGATGGGCCAGCAGCTGAATGACATTTCTCAACAGTCAGACAGACTCCACACAAGCTGAATAGACGTCCAGTTTTAGCAGGACAGGTTAATTACTTTCTGTGCTATGCCCGGGAACAAATAATACTTGGCCTGTTTGACTTACTGAGCAGGAAAAGATGTTTGAGGGTGGTGGTTGTATTTTTTTTCTTTTCTTAAAGGCTGCTGCGTCCTGGCTTCTGCCTCCGTATACCCTGAGTGTAGGTGCCCTTTGTATAACAATAACTTGATACTACTCAAAATACTTGGCGCTGCAAGCAGGGAAGTGGAATGCAATAAGAACACTTTAGCAGGTCTGAGGGCGAGTAAACACCAGTAGTTTTGGAAGGAGAGGGTAGGGTTTTCAGTGTACGTCTCTCCCTTACTTGGCATTCGCAGACAATAAGAATACAGGGATTAACATAGTAGACTCCGTTTATTACACTTGGGTGGATAAAGCAATTATCTGTCTATCACGGCTGTAGTAAATTGTGCAACAGCATTAACATGGGTGGATACGTGGATAAATGCTACTCTGCCACAGAGGGTGCTGATACACAAGATAATCCTTCAAGTCGAACTTGTAAAGACTGTTTTCTTTTGGAGTTTATATCATGTTACTCCCGCCAGTGTAGACTGAAATGGCATCTTTTTTATTTTTAACCACATTTTCAGGTTTTTTTAGCCATCTGAATTTTATTAGTAAAGTTACTTTAGAAATATCCCACTTTAATCAAGTTTAAACAATCTGCTTAAAACCTGCTGCATGGATATAAACACAGTAGTCCTCTAATGCAGCAAAACAATCTGTTGAAAGATAGAGTGCAAACACGCACACATCCATCTATTATTGCTTAACTGTTGTTTCTTCCATGCCTGAATTCCCGTTGTAACCGCAGCGTTCAGCCTGAAATACGCTCCTGCTTTTGGGGGTGTAAAACAAAACCAAAGATGAAAATGCACCTTATTGATGTCTAGAGAGCAGAGCAGTGCAGCATTGGAGAGCTCTCAGACTAGATTTAAACGAAGCGCCTTAAATCTGGTTTAATGGCTGCATTTACATCGCGCATTCCCCCCTCCCCTTTTCGTTCTTTTAAAGTAATCAAGTTTCGCAAGCATTAAGAAAAGCATTCCTTCTTGCCAGCTGGAGGGAGGCCAGTTCAAGGAGATTGATTTTTTTTCCTCCCCCCCCCCCCTCCTTTTGCTATGATCTTTACTGCTGGTCACTGCAGCCAGCAACAGAAGTTGGCCGGCTCTTTATGGGATAGCTACCTTTGGCCAGGAGGTGAAACCTCAAAGATATCGCTGGATCAGGATGAGGATGATAAAATCAGAATGAGGAGCTCTTGCGCTTTGGCAGAACAGCCCTCATTCTCCCTCTTTGCCCCTTCTGCTAAAAAAAAGGGAGAGGAGAAGGGGGAGAGCATAACTGATACCAGCATGCAAAGAGAGTTAAGGCAGGGATCAAGACTTGCGTGACAGTCTCTGTTTATATGAGTTGTCTTTAATGTCTCCGAGCGGTGATGTCAGCAATGTTTAGCTGATTTCCTGGCACACGTGCACACAGATTCCTTTATGTTCATGAAGGATGGATAAAGGTGAAAGCAGAGCATCGTGGTGCAAGGAGTCTCACCTGCTCCCTTCCCGACCCAGCCGGTTTGTGCTGATGTTCATAGGGGGTGTTGCTCAGTTTCACAGAATGAGCTTCAAGAGCCAAATCAGAATTCAAGAACTTCTCAAAAAGAAAGGAGAAAGAAAGGACAAGACACTACAGCAAGGGGAGACCTTGCTCGTTTCCTGGCAAGCCAAGGCTGTACCGCAGCAGAGGGGCAGAGCAGAAGGCAGCATGGATCCTACAACGCTGGGATAAGTTGAAGTGTGGGAGGGAACCCATGCAAAAGCAATCCCACTTGAGCCTCTTCCTGCTCTGCTTGTCCTTTCTCTCAAAGCACCTTTTCCGGTTTCATTCATCAAATCTTCCAGTTTTGCTGTTTTAACACAGCTTTCCCTGTGCAGACTTCCTAGGCAGCTCAGCCACTGCCACATGCCCCCCATCATCCCTTGTCTGCCAAAGTTGCAGCCTGAAGCCCTGCTCTGAGCAGGCATTTTTCACCTCTCTACGTAGAGAAATTTTGGGAGCCAGAGGCTCCTTTGCAGCTGTTGCAGTTTGCTGAAAAACCCCGACCTCTGGGTCTGCCTTTCAGCTGGATGGATGCTTTTCAAAGACCCCAGCTGAATTTTAAAAAGCACTAATAACATTTTGTATCCTCAAAGGCTTTGCAATGGTTGAGTTAGAGTCATTCCTGTGGGCACAAAGGAACACAGGTTACACACACATGGGATCATTTCACCTCAACCTTCCTGCCCCTTCCTCCCTTCAATCTCCTGGAAGCTCTGACTTTGACCTGTGCTGGGCGGGCTGCCTGCAAGATGAGCTGAGTCCACATTTGCTTCTGCTCCCAGTAAGTCAGTGGGGAGACGACCATTGACACCAAAGATGCTCTATGGGCTTGACCTCTACACTGAGGTTCAAACCTGCCCCTGCCTCTGTTCACCCTGGGTTGGGACCACAGCTCCGGGAAGACAGTAGCATAACTGGTTCCCCTGGGAGCTGGATCTGGCCCTTTTGGAGCCGTACCAGTAGTCTGCAGACCCTGGGGAGAGCAGGGGTCAGGGAGGAGGAGCTCAGTGGGATTTCGGCAATGGGCCATGGTAGTTCTGTTGTGTAGGAACTGAGCCCATCCACAGCGGATGTTCCTCTGCCTTCATTTATTTCCACTTTTATGCAGTAGTTTCAGGTGCAGGCCTTACCTGCTTCGGGTGAAAAATATGTCTTTTTTAAGAACAAAAAGAGACAGAGTCTTGTTTTCCGCCTGCATCTGGGTGGCTCCTGCGGACACTAATAGGGCTCTGTGTACAGTCAGGAGAATAAGCTCTCCAGTCTAATGCAAACTGGTGCTCTCAGCTATTTAAAAAATAAACTTTTTTTTCTTCGTTGAGTGAATTAACTGTAGTTACTGCACCTATGTAGCTCCTTGTTTTATGAACTATAAGAACCTTTCCTACACACAGCCTATGGCCTAATTATGTAATTATGTCTCTTGGGTGGATTATATTTTTCTTCTCATAATTGTGTCTTTACCCAAGAGACTGGAAGGGTTCCAAGCTTTTCCCTTTCCTGGGTAAAAATTGTTTGGCTCCTTTGTGTTTTGGGGTTTTTGTCACAAACTTTGGATTGGGTGCATTCGGTAGGACTGGGCAGAGGGAAGCCAGCCCAGGGGTGACAGTTTGTCACAAGACAAGGGACACAAGAGGGACCCTTGTGACTTGCTTCGGAGATTTTCCCTCGCAAAGAGCTGACGTGCGTCTTCTGGGCTTTTGCTGATTTATAGTTCTCTTTTTTTTACCTCCAGAGCGTAGATTGACACTGCTTTGGAGTGACATCTTGCTGCAATGATGTATTGTCTGAAATTTGTAACAGAACAATGAATATTTTTGCTTTGTGCTGAATGCTCAGTGTTATTCAGTTCCTGCACAACAGCTGTTAAGAAGCCTTAAGCTCAGGTCTTGACTCCTTTAGCGTGACATAAATGTGGCTCCCTTGACTTCAGCTTTATAAGCCTGTAGCTGAATTCACAGTCAAGCCCGTATCGATACCGTGCAGTTACATCTGATCCATAGGACCAATTGAGATGAAATGCAGGAAGACATCTAAAGAGAATTTAAGGAAGATTTGTGATGAAATTCAGAGGACATGTAACCTATCTTTCTTGTGGCGTGAAATTGTTTTGTACAGGGTGTAGACAGAATTTTGTCACTAGTGCCCTAGTGTTAAAAGAGACATAATCAGAGCACTTGTTTCAGAGACATACAATGTTAGTAGGAAAAAATACATCTATTCTTTACCTTTTCAAAGCACTTCACCTTTGGAGAACAGCGGGAATAATCAAAATTTGGGGGTTTTGGGCTCTGATGTGCTTCTCTTGAAGTTGGGGAAAGCTTGGGGTGTACAGGCTATAAATTCATAGCTTGTAAACTAGGTGATTCTTCTTCTTTCTGCCACACCTTAGCCTGAAGAAAAGTCCCTTTTCCATTAAAGTTTTCTTTTTAAATCTCAGCACTGAACCCAGAGCCATAGAAAGCCTCAGTTACTGGCCCCAGCATTCAAAGGATTTGTGTTTTGTTTGCCCTTTCCAGCTCTAGTCACTCCATGGAGTGACTCCCCAAACTTAACCAGCTGATGCTGAGCACACTGCTGACATATAGCAAGCACAAACCGTGGTGATATTTAATGTTGGGTCATCACCCTCCATTCCACTTGGGATGTCCCAGCGAATGTGTCCCCAGCAGGTGAGAGCCCAGGTTCTTACTTTCATGACCTTTCTGCCTTCCCTTGACTCTTTTACAGAGACACCTGACTCCCATGATACTTGTTGTTAAGGCAAAAGCAAATAAGATAGAACTGGGCGATGACTGAAAATAGCTAACCCACTTGAGAGTGATAAAAGCGTCTGTTGAAAATCTGGTAACCAGATCTCCTTGGTACCAGAAAAAAAAAAACACACACACACACAAAAACTGGTGGGTGGTGTACACGGTACAAAGAAAGGGAGTCCCTGAGTGTCAGCATCTGGCGAGGCCACGTGTAGCATAATCTGATTAGTTTTCAGTTCCACACCCACAAGCTGAAAGATAAAAACGCACACCCCTCCTCCCCGAGGAGGTAAAAATCTTCAAGCATCAACACCACATTTACTTTCTGCAAGTCAGCCTCTTCCATGGCTCAATTTACATCTTGACTTCTCCAGCAGAGCGGTGGAAGTTCAGTGATGAGAGACGAGCTCACGTCCCTTTCCAGTTACCACATCCAGCAGACTCAAGATTGCCTTGCTTTGATCTGGAAGACATTCCTTCGTTTCGTTTAAACTGAAACGATTAAGCTGGAGATGAAACCTCCTCACATCTTCTGCCATGCCTGGGATGTGATAATTGAACATGAGCTTCTACGGGCCATTTTCACATGTTCTGAGGCCGTCCCGGGCTGGCGAGCTGAAGTAGCAGCACAAGCACCGTCTGGCTGGCTGCAGTTTGCGCTGATTTTATCGCACTCCCTCAGTACTGTTTTCTGGTTCAGTTCATGTAAAATGGCCAAAAGCGGTACTGAGGTGGGTTAATGGGGATGTTTTCTGTCTCAGAAACTAATACTCAGGTTGATGTTTGGCTTGAAATAGCTGAGTAGTGGTGAGAGACCAGAATATTGCTCGTCATTTGGAAGAAAACAATGGATTTCTAGTATTTAACATGTTTTGTACTGTGACCACAGACAAATCAGAACACCTTGTATAACTTTTTTCTATGAACTCTCAATTTTTCTTGTCTCTTTCACATCTCCTTGCCTGTGCCCTGATCTATTCCAGTGGCCGCTGGGTCTCATCCTTATTCACTGCCTCATGGGACAGCCTCTATCTTTTTCACTGCATTTTGTGTCCAAGGCTGCCTGTGTCCTTAACCGTTTTATCCCTCTCCAAGCCCAATCCATTCCACAAAATAGTCTTTGTAACAGAGCAACCAGGACTAAATGCAGTGCTTCAGGCATTGGGATAGCTGCAACATTATTTTATTCTCTTCTTTATGTAACATTTATATTGCTTTTTAATGTACTGACTGCTGCAGCAGATCACAGATTCTCCCTGAGCTATCCACACTCGCTACCCTAATCTTTTTTCCTGAAATAAAATTACACCTCATGACTGAGACCAAGGAATATGGCTTTTCTTAGCACAATCCCCTGGGATCAGGAATTTCTCTGTCAACGGACACATATATCAATGAGAGATGAAAAGCAGCTTGTGGAATGAGTTTTAAACGTGTATCACATATTTCATTGCTGCTGCTTATGTGCTACTAAAAAGGCCTTTTTAGAGTGTTTTCAGCCCATACCTCATAGCTTCTCTGTACTTAATAGGATTTTCTTTTTTTTTCTTCTGCACAGGAATCAGGGCAAGAGAGTTATTTAAGTTGCCTACACTTCTTTGTGAGCACCTCCTGAATATGAAGTTTTTTGTTGAGTTTCCTGTTCACTTTCATTGTGAGCACGTCTTAGCTTTTATCAAAGCACAGTAACCCATAATGTGTGAAGCTGTAACGTAATCTCATCTCACTGGGATGTTTCACTGGGGGAGTGTGGCTCCTTCTGTGGATCTCTTTGTCACAACATGACTCCGTGTTACAACCCTAAATTTTAAATGTCCAGAAGGGGAAGGCAAGTATGCCTTCGGCCCCTTGCTGGTTTCTGGGGACTTGCAGTTCCATTGATGCCTGGGGTCTTCCAGATGTGCATAGAGCTCTCTTTTCCATACTTTTTTTTCGGGGGGGGGGGGGGGGGGGGGGGGGGGGGGGAGGGGCGGGGCAGGAGGTGGGAACACCCAAACGCACATATCTCTAGATCATTTCAATTCAACCAGATGTGAGAATCTTTCTTCTTATTTTTTTCCCTCTTCTTTTTTTTTTTTTTCCTCTTTTTTTCTTCTTTTTTTCCCCCTTGCCTACACTGAAGTGCATTGCTATCCTTCTGAATTTTGTCTTTCTGTGATAGACCTAGTTCAGTATAATAAGACTACATGTATGTAATGTAAAGTCTTTTCTAGCAAAGCTATGGATGGGCAAACAGAGCTTGATGAAAACAAAGCTGGGGGTTATCGGGCACAGGTTGGTGCAGGAGAGGTGACCTATATCGCAAGTGTTCATTGAATTATCTGAAGACAGTTAAAATAGCTTGTGCACTGGTTTGTTAGTGAGTCTTTAGCAAAAAGGGCACAGTATGAGCGTAGCATAGGATTTTTCTACAAAAATTCAAAATAAAATTCACTTTGGGATGGATTCATTCCCAGATAAAATCAGCCCTGGCATGTGAAGCAGAGATCAGCTAATCATGTTTGCCTTAGTTTGAGCCCTCTTGAATTTGCTGAAATATGATTAGGAATGAGTAAAAGACAAAAATGGAGGGAAGGAGATGCCTTTAAAAAACAGAGTGGAAAATATGACTGGCAAAGGGAAAAGCAAATATAAAAACTGTGGAGGAAAAAAGATGGAAGAGGAGAAATCTCAAGAGAATACTGACTGCGTGCATGGGTGAAAGTTGTTTCTTCAGATTTAGCAGCACCGAGCTTGTACAAGTCGTAATTTAAATAGATTGAAAAGATAATACTAAAGACTACCAGGTTAGATGTTATCCGGTTAATTAAGTTGCCATTCCAGAGTTGTTACAAGCCCACCAAAAATCATTCCCCATTTAAAGTGTTTGTTACCTCCTGAGAAGAGGAGTAGCCACCCATGTCAGCTCTAACATAGAGCAGCACCTTCTCCTTAAGAAGAAAACTCCCGCCTGTCCCGTGCTTTTAGACTGAGTCATCCTGAGGAAGAAAAATGATACTTCAAAGTACAAAATAATGGGTCAGCTAATTAATTTTTTTTAATTGCTAAAGAAGTTTCTCCAGTATTAAATTCCATCTAGTTTCTTTTCATCTCCCAACCTGAATCCTTCAATTCTCTATCTAGAACCATGATTTCTCTGAATCTAATTTGGATTTAGCTGTTCAGTACTGACATCACTTTGCCTATATGTCACGTAGGCACCATGGTCCTAGTTAGATGATGTGGACCCATGTACTTCAGTACTGTGGTGAGAGGTACCATTAGAAGGCATTATTTTTAAGAGTGATAGTGTGATAGTTTAAGCTCAAGATTCAATGGCCTCATTTATGCTTTTAAGTAAATCATCCTGTGCCAGAATTGGTTCTCTGGCCATAAGACCAATGGGACAATATGACCATGCCTACAAACCTCCAGACAGATGGCTACGTCCACACTGCTGAGGGACGACATGGATTATCTCAAGCCACTGGGAATCATCTGGAAGGGTTCAAGCCCAAGCCTTACCAGAGCCCCTTCTTATTATTAAAAGCATAAAAATATCCTACTCAGTTTTTGATTGTGTCTGTGCCCTGGCACTGCTTAACAGAGATGGAGGCAGATGTGGTTCTGGGCTGCAATCAGGGGGTCTGGGCCCCAGTTTCAGCTCTGCTGGCGGCTTTTTGTGTGACCTTGGTCAATAACTTAGAGTAAGATTCATTCCATTTAATGTTGACTAATGGTGAGAGTGTCTAATTAAACTAGTTATGTGTTCTCCCTCTCTGAACAGAGGAGGAAGAGAAGGCAAATTCAGAAGGTGAATCATGCCGTTTTGAGACTGGTGTCAGAGACAAATGAGATTAATTGCCCTCTGGAAGTAGCTATTTCTTTCCATTAACTGTAGAGGAAGTCTACATTAGAAGAGTTTAGACTAGATGCCTGATTTATGAATGGCTCAAGTTAAGTAACATTAGTCCTGACCTGAATCTCTATGCATGCCTGTTTCTCCATACGTTGAATGACAGAAATAACACCTTCCACCTCACATTCAAAGGTGCCATTGGGCAAGGAGTATCTTATAACTACTTTGGAAAGAAATCAAACCTAGGAGCAAAAATGCAACAATTAGAGAAGTAAAGCCTTTACTCTTGAAACATCTCAATGACAATGTGAGCACTGCCAGTTTGGGCATCCTGTTGGTTATGTTGTTTTTCCCCTTTACATTTTGAACAACTGAGCACCCATAAATGACTTTTCCCAATGTGGCCATACGGCACGAGGGCAGTTAGCCTGTTTTGGGGGAGACAAGTGGGAACACGGAGGAAAGCTGACCATGTAAAAGAGTGTAGGACTCAGTCTTGGCCAGCAGCTTTGAAGATTTTCCTTGCAATACTGCTTTTCGCAAATGACAGTGACTATTTACTTTTTGGAAAATCTCCCAGAGGTATGAAAGCTAATGACTAACTGTGACAGAGTTAAAGAAAAAAAACAAGGGGAGAAGAAAAGCTTGCATTTTCTTAGCAAAAATCCACAACATATAAATCAGGCATGGAATAATTGTGCCACTTGATAACTTCTACTTAAATATGAGTCTTGCTTTTGGAAAAAAAGTTTGCTCCATTAAATACCCAGTGTAGTTAAAGCAGAAAAAAAAAAAAAAAAAAGATAAAAAAGACCTTGTGTGGGTTATCCTCATAAGTGCTTATTTTTATCCAAATTGCAACATGTGACACATCTGTATGGGCACAGTTGTGCTCAATAAGGTTTTCACCGGCACAGCATGTCCAAAACACAAATCCCCCAACTGATGCTGCTGTGTTATTGGGAGTAGCTGAGATACCTATAAGTCCATTAAATCTAATAACAGGTCCTTAGAGGCCATTTTGGGGTTTTTTTTTGGTGTGTTAAATTACTAAATCTTGTTATTAACGCTTTTATTTTATGATTTGCTGTTTCCAGGGCACAGACAGAAGCTTGATGACTCTAAACCTAGTTTGTTCTCTGAACGCCTCAGTGATTTAGGGCGCATTCCTCATCCCAGTATGAGAGTAGGGGTCCCGACCCAGAGCCCACGGCCCTCTCTGAACTCTGCACCAAGTCCTTTTAATCCACAAGGACAGAGTCAGATTACAGGTAAGAGACAGAACCATAGGTTTGACTTGCACAGGCAATGGTAGTAATTGCTTACGGATATTTGTGTCTCAACTGCAGTAAAAGGGGCTGTTACAGAGTGAGAGATGTGTTCCAAGCAAAGCTAGGTGGGAAGTGGATTTTTCTATAGTGTTTGAAGCTGAAAATGTCTTTCTTATTTTAAAATATCTTTTTGCCATAAATCCAACATAATCCAAAATATTCAATCCGAGTAAATTGAGTAGGAATCGGTGAAGTTCTAACTGCTGCTTTGCTCTGCCTTCTCCTCTGTGTCTGCAATAGTACATATTAGCGTATAATAGAATGAACATTTTTATTCAGCCTTTTAATTTGGCACTGGTGTTGAGGGAAGCAGCCAACATCTAATGGTCTTTTTATCAGAGTAACAATACGATCTTCTTACGTGGCGGTTTCCTCCTAGCACCGGCGCTGACCACTGTTAGAATAAATGAACTGGGTTACGGAGAAATCTCCAAAGGTTGTTTGTGAGGGTTGTATGCAACATTTATGATTGCATGCTGAGAGACAGATTTCATTGTGCTGAGAGAAATCATAAACTACCATGTGTCACAGATTATAAGACTGAAATAAGATGTTTAACTGCAGCTATGCCAGAAGTTTGCAACAAAACCGTAAAGCCTACAGAATAAGTTGATTTTGCCATTTTTCTAAGTTAAGTTCAGAGCTGACTGATTTTTTTAAAGGGTGTCAAAACAACCTCTACCTGATTTTGTCCATTTCAACACTCAAAACTTGTGCTGACATATTTATGTTTATCCAGGATATGAAGAGGTGTTGCCCTTGACCAGTTCACTTGCTAGAACTGTTGGAGAACTTCACCTAGATGCAAGTCTGTGAATTTACTGGACCGATTTAAAACTCAGTTTTGCTGCTATAGTTCCATCTACACCAGGAGTCCTTTGCCAATGTTATATGCCAGTATTCCTTTACCAGTAAAGCACTCCTAGTATAGACGTAGTCTTTGAGTCAACCTAGGAAAATTTCTGGTTTCATGTTTCAAGTGGTTTTGACATGATACCAGCTGAAACTTAGTGGTTTTAACAAAGTGTTGTGGCTTTCTTCTTCTTTCTTTTTCTTCTTTTTTAAGTTCAACCGGTTTATTAATTTGCAGTAAGAAAGAGAAGTTAAGTGGGTTAATTTGAACCCAAAGCACTGAAACAATTGAAATGAAAAAATTGTTCCCATGAGCTGTGGCATAGTTCTCCCAGATCTAGAAGTCTAGCTTTAACTAGTGTAAAATATTCATAATATATTAAATATGTTGATAGTACCCATTACACGGTACCTGCTGCCCACCAGCTTCCCAGAGCAGATTTTTTGACCAGGCTTAGTGTTTCTTTCGTTGGACATGTGAAGTCAGGGCTCTTCTGCATATTATTTTCTGGGTAAGAATTGCCAAACTAAAGCCCAATATTTTTTTCTAACCTGCTGTCTTCTGTCTGTCAGTGTTTCAGGACATAATTCCTGAGAAAGCAGGGGAAAAATTCAGGGCTATAATCAGCTTTTTTCCTTCTTCTTTGTGCCTCCATAGTTTACCTATTGTGCAACACTATATCTAGGAACGAAGGAGGATGGAATTCTTCCTGACCCCATCTGGTGATCAGCTTATGCCCTGAAGCACAAGAACTGAGATCCCCTTGTAATTTTCTTCCTAGCTAAGTGTAACCTCATATGCTGCTCTCATTCACATAAATGCCTCCTGTAGAAAATGTTCTGCTGGGTTTGATTAATAGAGTACTTCTCTGCCTCGTTATGAAACAGCAGCATTTACAGATCCGGGAGGTGAAAACTTCAGATGAGCTTTACATAAGCCTGACTGCAAACAAACCTATGTGGCATTCTCTGTCTTCTCTGCAAATTTAAGAGTCAGCAATTCAAAGTACCAGCTGAGACTTCATGGAGAGAGGGAAGATGCGGTGCTGGTAGGGCAGAGGGAGGTGAGCTGAACTGAGGAAGGCAGGCTGACTTTCCCATCTATCATGGATTATGTGCTTTTCTTGCCAGATAAACTCACAGTCGTGGGATACTTTAGCATCTCAAATTGCTCTAATTTCCCCCCAAACAGCGAGGACTCAGCTGCTTCTTAAACTTTGCAGTGAATAAGTGGTCTGATACAGTCTTTGCCATGTTATTCCCTACCCTTTCCTCCTCCTCAGTTTAGAAAAGCCAGATACTCAGCCCTCAAAGGCTACTCATTAGCTTTCTGGTAGCCCTCCCATTTAATAAGGCGATTAGCATGAGCATGTTACATCGATGCGAGCTCTGTGATTTGCTCTGACCTCCCCACAAGGCATTTTGGTGCTCTTCAGGACGGTGATTGTAATCTGTAAAGCTCTACAAGCTTTGATGTTCCACCAAAGTGCTGGTATGCTTTTTGCGGACAGTCCCTCCGAGTTCTTCTGGGACGAACGGGCACTCATTGCCACGCAAACCATGCCAACGAGAGATAAAGTGGATGCTGCAGACGAGGCGCCTCTTTGATCGGTGTTAGGTGACCATGGAAAATTACTAAACGTCCACCTGTTTGGTGTGGTAGTAGGGAGTGAGCTGTTTGAGCTGTCCATCTCCACCAGTTTCCTTGTTGTGGTGCGATATTCAGTGGGAATTGCCCACTGACTTTTTAACATGGTCACTGGGCTGGTATGGCTTCGGTATGTATTAAAAGGAAAATAGACCCTTGTCTGAAAAACAAGGATTTTTTTAATGCCTTTATTGGAATTAACCAAACATTCCTTTAGAAATACTTTTGTTTCTTCATCTTTTTACCTAGCAATTTAGGGAAAATAATTAATTCCTAATAACTTTAACAGTAAATACTGGTTTCCTAAGACAAAATCCATACTATTGCTAGTAAGCACATAAACTGTTTTTGTTTCGTTCAGGTCTTGCACAGCTATTGCTTGATTAAACAGAAATAATATTTAAAGCCTGACTGGCCCACACCTGAGTCTGAAAGAACTCAGCACTTTGGGGTTCACTCTTATATTTCTTTTCTCTGTCTGGGTTGTGTTTATTTTCCTAGAATATCAGAGTACAAGTTTTACAAATCATGGCACAGTCCTAAACCTACCACAGGAGCAGGCTGTGGCAGTATGAGGCACAGAGTTGCCCTTATTCAACATGGCATTTTAACTAGGATTCTGCAAAAGCAACATCGAAGGGTCATTAAAAAACAAATCGTTCAATAAGCAGATGTCTTTGCTGAGGCAATGCAGACCCAATTTGAACCCTGCTTGCTGCCTGTAAATCAGGAATCCTGTCTGTTCACATTTGGATACCAGTATATTTGCTTTTTTATTTTTTTTTCCCTTTCCTTAACGGCACTCGCACAACTCGCTCACGGATCCAATTACGTTCTCATTCAGACACAGAGCTGTTGCATCAGTGGTTCAGTATGAAAGGAGGAAAGCTGTTGTTTTTCTAAAATGCAACTGGTAAGGATTAGCTTCTATCAGCTGGGAAAAGCCACGGGTGTAACAGCAGGAATGTGGTCAGTGCGAGGACCCCGGTGACAGCGCTGCAGGGACCACGAAGTGGGAGTTAAGTGAGGTTTCATGCTCCATCACCACTGTGGCACCATCTGATCTATAGGCAACCTGTGACTTTCATCACTGAAATAACAGCGCTCAAAAGCAGGTCCTGTGAAATCTTTTTCTTTTTTTTCGTTTTCCTCTTCCTCATAAATTGCTTCAGCAATGTTATGCTTTAGTTTCTCCTCGTTTTTAGGGTTGTAGGAAGCAGATTCAAAGGCTTCAGAGGTGCCTTACCTGAAAGTTAGAAGGGGAACCCATCTTCACTGGCAGGCAGGGACTGGTGTCAGGGGCAGTGTAAACTGAGGCTGATGGGGAGCCCATGGGCAGAAAACACCTTTGGCTCTCAGATGGAGGATGAGTATGGTACCAGCTGTGCCCTCCTTAATTCCCCCGTTCAGGACTTGCAGGCAATGCACTGGATGCTGCCCTGCCAGGGTCTGGCTGTGTTTTACCTGAAACCAGCAGCACTCTGAAGCATGAACCAGTTTGTAGCTGATGCACATCAGTCTGAGGGCGCATCAGGCAAAGTATATGGCCGCCTGAAACAGATAATTTAGAAATAGCCCGAGAAATAGGCTTATGGAGTGAATTATGCCTCCAGATCACTGTAACGTGGAATAAAAGCTACAAGACTCAGTGGATGAGGTGGTGGTGTTGGGATTTCTGCTGCCAGGAGCACAAGGGTGGCTGCAGTCTGCTGTATATATACAAACCGATCTCATCGTCCAGATGACTGATGAGTTGACATTGTGAACCTCCATTTGGTAAAGCTTGTGACCCTCCTATTAAAGCATTCTTTTAGCTTCCCCCCTCTTTACAATTTAGTTGCGTTTCTGGCATGACTTGCTCAGTTTTGGTGGTGGTTTTCTTTTCTTTTAGAAATGTGAGTCTCGAGGGGTGAGAGGAGAAATGGTCTTAGAGGTTCTTCGTGCCAAAATCTGGTCTCAATTATGCTTGTGTCCATGGAGGTGTAACTGTTGGATTTGACTTCATTGATCACATCTTTAAAGATGCCTAAGAAATAGTCAAAGAAGAGAAGGAGGTTGCATTTTTGTTGTTGTTGTTTTGCTGGGGCGGGGTGGTGTTACAACAATAGTTGGGTTACTCATGCAGAAAGTCATCTTGGCTTCATTAAGATCAGAAGCGAGGATATTTGCTTTAAGTGTTTACCAAAGATAGCTCCAGACAGCTTGTTTTTTAGTGTCGGCAGTAGCACTAATACAATCAGCAGCAGCCAGTGTTGGAGCTGGAGGCTGGATTTAAATGAGTGGTTTTACAAAGAGTCTGCACGCATGTGACTTTGGGGTGTTATGGGCAGCACGCTGAGGAGCTTTGGGCCTGTGATCATGCTCTGATCATGTAACTCATTTTGGGAAATGGGAAATTGTTTTTTTTTTTTTATAGAAAATCTGTGTGCTTCATAATCCAGTGCCAATGCAGTGGAAAAGCTCGTTCTTTAGGGCTTTTTATGGGTTTTTTCTTCTCTCCATTGACACTTCATAATATTTCCATTGAAGGAAGAGAAGTCACATTTCTGGAGAGCCAATGTCAGCAGTGGTAGAGCAGGTCACTGGGTTGTTTTTTTTTTTTTGGTTCTTTCTTTTCTTTTTGACTTTTATACAGTGCATCTGATCTTAGACTGATTTTTAAAGCTGCTTGTTGTCCACTAAGCATCAATGTCCATTGTCCATTGATGCAGGCAGTCACAGACCACACATATATCCTACTGACTGTAAATGTGGCAGTACAACCTGGATACAAAATAATTTGCAATACTCAATATTTCCTGCTTCAGCGAGGTTTACCTGGAAGTGCAAACAGGATGGAGCTGTTTGTGCATTAGTTTAGATCTCACCCCACTGACTTGTTTCAGCTCAGCTGTGCCCAGGGTTTCTTAGCATATGCACGATATGCCGCATTGTGAACGAATATGCTGAAAGCTGCACTTCTTCACACCCACGCAGGTGTAACAGAAGTGTTTACAAAAGGAGGGCTGCTCTTAGGAATCACTCCAAAATTTTCAAGTGCAAATGCCAACTCAAAGTGGCCTTCTGCCTCCTTTGCTGTAGTTGAACACTCTGCTAGCCCTTCCACATAGTTGCTGTATGGGAAGATGGGAGGCTTTCTCCCAAGCTGTAACTATGTTTTTCTGTTAGTGTAGTGTTTTTCCTTGTTTTGGAGGGATTCCTTTAGGGAGGAATCCACATTCACTCTGCATCAGAGCTCTAAAGTTTCTCATCTGTTCTGGGTTTTTCACAATTGGGAAGATGTGCTGTGCCTGCAGAGCACATGGTGGGTAGCGGCGCAAAGACCCTGGCTCGCAGGGACCCAGCGGACATGTGTGAGCCTGCCAGCCAGAGCGCATGAGGAAGCTGGTCTCTGGTGTAGGAGGCCAATGAAAACCTCTCACAAATCCCCTGAAAGCTGCTTCTCTGCTGGTACGTGCTAAATAGCCACTCCACTCCTTCTGGGACATCTTTCTGTTTCCCACAGAAGCATCTGCATGGATCTGCCCTGGAAGTGCTTCTGGCAGCTGGCACCTTCCCTTGTTGGCCCCAGCACCCTCCTTCCTCCCAGGAGGTTTGGTTTGGTGGCATGTGGGACCTGAAGAGATGGGCTGGTTGAGCCTCAGTTGCCAAAGTCTCTGCTCCAGCAGTGTTGCAAGGAACATCTGCTGGTAGGTCCAAAGGGTGCCATGTGAGACTCAGCTGCACATCCACCTTCGAAGAACTTATGGGGCAGCTTTGGATTCTGCCTCGCGACATTCGACTCTGGGGATTGGGCAATGCTGCTGAGCAGTAACGTTTACCCTGCGGGCTAGCAGATCACCTTTGACAAGGCGAGGGTGTTTCACTGCTCTCTTCTCTCGTGTCCATGCAAACCTTGACTGCTATCAGTCAGCAGAGGCTGGTTTTAGGGCATTTACTCTGGGATCTGGTGAAACTTGTATCTTTACTTTCCAGTTTCCTAACGGGCCAAAGATAACTCTTGAAGCCAGTCAGCCCCAGGGCAAAATTCCCTACCCTGCCTGACTATGACCTCACCCATGCCTTGGTGTGGTGGAATCACAGTAACCCTCCAGCCTGGTGTATTGTGTCCTTCTCCTCAGTCATTGAGCTCTGATGCGTCATCTGATGGTCGATTTGGTTGAGGATTTTCCTCTTTATTATTTCCTATTCCCTGAGAAGACATGATCTCATTTCCCTGAAGCTAACTTCCTTACAATCTAGTTTCAGAGGGACTGAAGTTTGCACCTGAATATCTGGGTTGAAAGATTCCATCCAAGAAAAGCACCCAATTTTGTGAGTGAAGTACTCAAAGAATGCCCGCACCTTAAAGAGGTGACCAACTATATGTGCAATATATCATTATTGTCCTTAACTTTAGGGAGAATTGCATCAAATGGAGATTGGGTGAGTTGCCCAAGTCCAACACAAGATCTGCTTCAGGGCCATAAGCAGTTAAGTCTCAGCACAGTGTCTTCACTAACAGTCCATCCTCTTTTTTCTCTTTTTCTAAAATACTTTGCAGTTTAAAATCTCCCAGTATAGGACTCCAGAAGAACTGAAATCAAATATATATATCTAAAAAAGAAATGCGGTCTTGCAGCTCTGAGGTTGAAATGAGCTGTAGAAGCCATGTATAAATTTAAGCTAGATGTTGTAAGAATATATGATATGTTTTTGGGTCAACTGATGGTCCATCCAGCTCTGTATTCTGCCTTTGACAGTGCAGCGTGAGATATTGTTTTGAAAGACCACATGAGCCTTTGAAAGACCACTTTTTTTGCCATTCGTCCTTCTTGTGTGCACACAGGCATTCACAGTTGTTGGATTAAGGATTTTAGGTGTAAACCCAAGTCCAGCATGGGTGTTCAAAGTGGTGAGGGTGCCAAAGATGCTCAAGATCTTCTCATGCCATGAGAATTACACTACCAGAAGCGGCATGAACCTCCAGAAGGCAGCTCCTTTCCTGAGGTTTTCACCATCTTAGACCAAAATCCTGTAAAAACATCCTCTACCGTGATTTCTTTTTTTTTTCAGCCTTTACCTGCTATGTAATTTCCTTCCAGCATTGGAGCTGACCTAAAATCAAAACTTTACGGGACTCTGTTTTAGATTCGGAAGCAGAGATTGAAAAGCTCTTGGAGTTTGAAGGAGCTTGGATTTGAGATTGTGCTCCTGACACATCATTAATTTTAAGATTGTTTTCCCAGCAAGCCTAGGCTTTCCGTTCCCAGTTGAAGATCATTTACCATCGACTGAATGGTGAATTATAGTAGTGGAATGAGGCGGAGAAATATGTCGATATCAGATATAACAACGAGCAGTCAGTCAGATTTGAACCTGCGCCAATCTATACAACCCTAGCCTTGAAATTGTTAAAACAAAGAAGTTCATTACATTTAATGATCAAGTGTCCTTTGGATTTCTGAGGAGTTTATATTAACCATTTATATTACTCGGCTCTAATATAAATAGCAAACTCCAGAAAAATCCTCTTAAAATTAAATTGGAAAGTTGGGGTGTTTTTTTATATATATCTATATAGTTATTTTGCTTCAAGGAAGTATCTGCTTTCCAGACATCTCTTCAAACAAATCGTGTCTGAACAGAAAAAATAAACAAGGAATAGCCAAAACGACAAGGTTTTGCTGTGTGGAAGAGCAGGGAGAGGAGTTAAAAAAAAGAAAAAAAAAGTTGAATTTCCTGAAAAAGTGCCTTTGCTCATGCCATGTGGCTATCACATTGCTGTCTACAAAGTAGGGCCTTAGCACAGTGCTCTGACACAGCAGGTTCTCCAAATTGAGTGGACCTGATATACTTCACTGAAAATATTGGGGCAGATTTGAAAGAATGTGCTACAAATTCTATGAGGCGGTTCAGAGACAGTTTTCTGTTTATCATGCAGTGCCCAAAGCAAACCTTGGAGTTAAAAGTGCTTTGTTTTTATCAAGGTAAAGAAATAAAAATAATAATTTATGAGGCATTCAGTGCTATCTTTATCACCAGATATTAACGGAGGAAATGGTTTGTAAATCCAAACAGCAGTGAGTAAAACTAGGTCTGCCTCTCTCTCACTCAGTACAATCCACCAGTGCTTCAGCAAAAAATAAACTGTATTTATCCTTAAAATCATTTGCTCCATAGTGAGCTGTAGTAAGTACATCAAAAGGCATCATTAACTTCCGGTGGTTATGCCAAACCATTTGGTTTCATATTGTTGTAATTGAGGAGACTGTAGGTAATTGGGCCAGCATCCAAATGTGACATTTTTGGACGGATGCTGATAAGATTAATGACATTTTCCTTCTTGGATAGTATTTTCAGCTCTGAAAACATGACTGTGTAATGTTTGAACTGGATAACAACTTGACAGGCATGCCAAGTGCTGACTGTAGAGTCTCCCCACCTCTGAAGTCCACTTCCTAAGCTCAGACCTGGGTCTCGTACTTGCTGTCTGCTTATCTGTCTGAATCCTGGAGGACTGGCGAGTCCTGCTATAACATGCTGTTAGACCTGGCTGAGAGACACCAGGAATTTGCAGCACAGCTGCTAGATCTTTTAAAACTCTGCTCACTGCTCTGTTCATTTCTCAAAAATTGTTACGGGGAGGGAAAAGCACAGAGTGAGACTTGAAGGGGTTGAGTCCTAGAGGAGCCGGTCATGTTTCATTGCATTCTCATTCCTTGTAGCCCTGATGTGTGTATGTTCAATAATCCCACCTGTTTCAATTAGGCTGTTGATGCTCTAAAATTTTTCTTCCCTTTTAAAAATTTACTCTTCTTGCTTTTTTCCCTAGATCCCAGGCAGGCGCAGTCATCCCCACCATGGTCCTATGACCAGTCTTACCCATCCTACTTGAGCCAGATGACTTCACCGTCCATTCACTCCACAACCCCCCTGTCCTCCACTCGAGGCACAGGACTTCCAGCCATCACCGATGTGCCCAGACGCCTCTCAGGTAAAGACTGTGTTTTGCTTAAAACAATTATGCAGATAGGAACAGGACTGGCAGAGGCCACCTCTGTGGCCTCAGACAAACCTTAACAGGAGCAAAGCTCTGCCGGTGATAACAGGGTTACTGCATGGTGGGCGGGGGTCAAAGTCCCTTTTTTTCCAAAGTGGAAGAGCTGCTGTGTTGCTCTGAGCATGTATCATTTGAATGTCTCTAGGTCCATTTCAGATCAGGCTGTTTTTCAATTGTGAACTTGATTCTATGAACAAATTCTCTTTTTTTTTTTGTCCTACAAGAGGATGTTTACTTGCATGTTTTAAAAGAATTGTGATACTCTCTGTTTTTTGGTGGTGAGTGTGATGTTAGGCATCCTGACAGATAGATGCCTTTATTTCTTCAATAGTTATGGCTAAGGTTCATTCTCCCGCATTTCAATCCAGTAGCTCGAGAATGCCTATTTCCTTAGTTAATGTGTACTTAAGATGCCTATCAGAAACTAGCTGAGTCACTTTAGGGTAAAGATTGGACAAATTGTACTTTGGAATGATCCGGGAGAGAGGAAATACATTTAGGAACATAAGACAAGACAGCAGTGAGCAACTGAGACTTTTTTTTTTAAATCAAACAAGTGTACATTTACATACTATGCAATTCATCTTTAATGGTCTCAGTGATAAAACCATCTGTGTGAAGTAATCTGATTGCCCCAAAGTAAGAGAGAGCCTGTCATGGCACACAGTCACCTTGTATATCTTGCCAAAAATGAGGAACCTTAGGGGAGGGAGGCTCAGTATTAAAACTCCAGCCTTGCAAGTGTGGAAATATTAGCAGCGTATGCCAAAAAAGCATGTGTAATGTAAAGAAAGCCTTTATGATTCATTAATGAAAACCAAAGAATCAGTCTTATTACATCTATTTTTTGCATGTTTGCAAGATATTATTATAATCTTGGATGCTGCTGCCATACACCTGTTTGACTCGTAGCCAGGTGAATTTCTTGCTGTCGTGTTTTCCCCTTCCACCAAGCTCATGGCGCTGGTAATGTTGATCACTCCACTGAGCTGCATCACTGACAAGCTGAACTTCAGCCAGCAGACATGTAGGATTTGATTAGCATAGACTCCTTGATTACTTTCATCTTGGAGGAGGGAAACTTTGTTTCTCAAACAAACAGCTTCAAAAACCTCCGCGGTCCTAGTGTGCTCTGCCTTCACAGAGAGGCCGAACGTCTCCATGTGGGCCGAGGGTTGGAGGGTAGTGGAGCAGGTTCCTGCGGGCTCTCCGGGCAATGCGCTGACTTCGTTCAAAAACCTTGACGGGCTTGATGCTGAGGAAATGCTTTGTTTGGCCCGAAACAGGTTCCCTTTGAGTCGGAGCCTCCTGACGGTCTGTGTTGTCGAATGGGTTATTTTTGCAATTGTGCCCCCGGCAATACCTCTGGGAGAGGCTCGGCTGGGACCTCGGCAGCGGTACCGCCGAGTAGATGCCCTGCAGCCCTTGCTTGTCTGTGTGTACTCAGACGTGAGTGCCTGGCATGTGAGCACAGGCAGAATGACTAAAAGACCTGGCTGTGTACATTACGTGGCCGCGGACTGAACTTTTCTGCTGTACTCCACAGTCGGTTGCCTTCACGCTTCTTGCCCTTCATCTTTTGGGGGCTCGACGAACACCTCTGCAATGCTCTTACCTTTTCCCAGCATGAGAATCTTGCTTCCAGTTAGATTCAAGACTGAAAAAGGGGACTTTGATCTTCCACAAGTGCCAGAGGTTGTCTGCAGTGTTTGCTGACGTTCAGAAATACAGAACAGTGTTCCTGGGTGGAGGACAAGCTCTGATGCTCAGGCTGCAAAGAGGCATGTTGCAGCTCCAGCTACAAACCCTGCAGTTCCTCTCAAGGGTTTGTTCCTAACAGTGCTGCACTCCGTGTGTATAAAGTAGAGAGAGAAACACGAGTTTAAAACTGCCCAATACAGCAACCAGTTTATCCCTCGCACACGGAGAAATGTGAATCTCCGCTCTCCGCTCAGTTACTTGATACATCATTCAGAGGAGAACAGAGCTTTGATGGGGGGGGAGAAATGGCTACTAAGAAACACTAAAAACATTAGAAAACTTTAGGCACCTCCCGTGCATGAGGGAGAAATTAGAGTTTTACAAGGCCTTGAATAAAACCAAACTTTCCTTCCCAATACAGTGGCAGAAACCTGATGATCAAGGCTGTTAAAAGTATACAAGGTAATTTTAATGAATGCCATATTTACTGCCTGTTGCTTAACATCGTGCAGGAGGAAAACTGGGTAAAACTTCCCCCTTAGGCCTTGGATGTCACACCTACAGGCACAGGACTTCCTACCTGCCACAATTTCACTTTTCACAGGCGTCCATGGCTCTGCCTACACCACTGCTTAAGTTGTGCTCACCCAGACGTTGAAAATCTACCATCTAATAAAGCAATGTGTCTTTCAAAAGAGTAGTTTCTGGTTGTATTGCCAGTGGCAGCCCTCAAGAGATATTTTTGATGGTACTCCCATGACCAGAAACACATCCATGGCCAAAACGATGGTGCTCCTCCCCATCCTGAATGAGGATGCATATGCTTCCATCACAGATTAGACTGACCATCAGAAGAGGTTTGGAGCTGTAGGAAAGGAGGTGATGAGGGACTGCCACAGCAGTTCATGCAGCTGTCTGTCCCATGGGAGAGGGGAAAAGGGCAGCAGGCTGCAACCCTGAGGAGTTATTGGGGCAGGCTGGTGTAATGTGGCTGAACTGGTTGTGTCAGTGTCTAGACTGATTTTTTTGCACAACTCAAACGTTTGCATGCATGCTGCAGGCACGTGCAAATGAGTGTCCACGGCTGTCAAACTTCAAGTATTCATCTTGTATTCTCCAAGTGGGGACCGGTGCTGTATTTGCAGTGTTGTACCAACTAATTAATGATGTGTCACACATATTTGGGCAGTATTCAGCAGCAATAGCTGAAAAGCAAAGCAAAAAAAGAGATTATCTGGCATCACTCATACAACTTTTGAACGAGTGATCTCTCTGGTGCATAAGTCTCATCTTCATATCAAGAATAAACAGATAGCTCACAAGGCTATGTGATTGATTTATTTTGTTGCACCAACTCAGTCATAAAAAGAGCAGGATTCCCCATATTTTATTAAAATATCTGTCTCCTCTGACTTCCCCAGAAGTCAGTGAAAGTTGGTGGTCTAGCAGATTAATATTCTTAATTAAATAATATTGTAGTGGAAACCATGGGAATATATGAACATGGTCATTTTAGAGAGAGTTTTGCCTGAGGGATGTAGTCTTATTGCATGATTCATAGTGAATGCACTCAATCTTAGTGTCCTATGCATAACCAAAGTGCATATTGGGGAGCATGGGTGTCTATTATGTAATTAATGTATATGATTCATATAAATACACATCACAGCCGTTTTACATAAAGTTTTGGGACTGATCCAGCAACACCTAAGCACATGCAAGGTTCACAACAGGGAGTACAGGTTGGCTTCTTCCTGCAGTCACAAGAGGGCTGCTCTGCAGCAGGTGAAGGAGGTATGGATATAGATGTCCTCAGGGTAGACATCCATATCTGAGACAGTCACTCCCAGCTCTCTTTTGAGTCAGTGGGGACAAACTGGCATTTGCAGGACTTGATCAGTCTGCGGATGAGCTGTACTGATCCCTGGCTGTGCCTTGGAAGAGTCTGTTTGTCTCCACAGGCTCCGTAGTGAGCCTAGGTGAGTAGGTCAGGTACAGGCATGTCTGATCTGATAGTCTGCCTTTTATGAGGTGATTTAAGAGATGATTTAGCTGTCCCATAAACATATCCATAGCATAGACTTGTTACACTTCAGTCCTGGTTTAACCCTGCTGTGATCTGCCTCACCGTGTGCTGGGTTTGTGTGAAGGGGTTCTGGTGGCGGGACAGGGTAAGGCATAGGGCGTTTACTACCATCCATGAGTTGGTGTAGAGATAGAGCACTGGCTACTTTTCTTGTTCAGCACTCTGACCTCTACCTGCTTTTCCTGGACCTACCCGTCCTTCTGCCTAAATGCTAGTCTCTTGCATTTTGCTTCACCTTTGAGAGAGACTTACAGAGTCAAGGTCATAAGATGCTGGAGGACCAGCTCTGCAAGTATAACATGAATGCAGGCAGTGCCAGCTATGGAAAAGCCTGTCCTACGCGACTGTGCTTCACAAAAGCCCATATTGTCGAGTCCTAGAATCATAGAATGGTTTGGGTTAGAAGGGACCTTTAAAGGTCATCTAGTCCAACCCACCTGCAGTGAGCAAGGACACCTTCAACTAGATGAGATTGCTCAGAGCCTCGTCCAACCTGATCTTGAATGTTTCTGGGACTGGAGCATCTACCACCTCTCTGGGCCATCTGTATTTCACCATCCTAATTGTAAACAATTTCTTCCTTATATCTAGTCTAAATCTACCCACCTTCTTTTAGTTTAAAACCATTACCCCTTGTCCTATCACAACAGGTCCTTCTAAAATGTTTGTCCCCATCTTTCTTATAAGCCCGCTTTTAGGTACTGAAAGGCTGCAAAAAGGTCTCTTCAGAGCCTTTCTTCTCTAGGTTGAACAATCCCAACTCTCTCAGACTTTCTTCATAGGAGAGGTGCTCCATCACTCTGATCATTTTTGTGGCCTCCTCTGGACCCGCTCCAACAAGTCCATGTCTTTCCTGTGCTGAGAACTCCAGAACTGAATGCAGCACTGCAGGTGGGAGTCTCACCAGAGTGGAGTAGTGGAGCAGAATCTACTCCCTTAACCTGCTGGCCATGCTGCTTTTTATGCAGCCCTGGATGTGGTTGGCTTTCTGGGCTGTGAGTGCACATTACCAGGTCACGTCCATCTTTTCATCTACCAGTACCCCCAAGTCGTTCTTGGCAGGGCTGCTCTCAATCTGTTCTCTGCCCAGCCTGTATTGATACTGGGGGTTGCCCTGGCCCAGGTGCAGGACGTTGCACTTGGCTTTGTTGAACCTCATGAGGTTCACATGGGCCCACTCTTCAAGCTTGTCCAGGTTCCTCTGGATGGCATCCCATCACTCAAGTCAACCTCACCATTCAGCTTGGTGTTGTCTGCAAACTTGCTGAGGGTGCATTGGATCCCACTGTCTATGTCACTGATGAAGATATTAAACAGTACTGGTCTCAATATGGACCCCTGAGGGACACCACTTGTCACTGATCTCCATCTGGACATTGAGCCATTGACCACTACCATCTGGATGTGACTATCTGACCAATTCCTCATCCACCAAACAGTCCACTCATCAAATCCATATCTCTCCAATTTAGAGAGAAGGATGTTGTGAGGGACCATGTCAAAGGTCTTACAGAAGTCCAGATAGATGACATCTGTAGCTCTTCCTTTGTTCACTGATGTAGTCACTCCATCATAGAAGGTCACTCGGTTGGTCAGGCAGGACCTGCCCTTGGTGAAGCTGTGCTGGCTGTCTTGAATCACTTTCCTATTTTCCATGTGCCTGAGCATAGATTCAAGGAAGATCTATTCCATGATCTTCCCAGGCACAGAGGTGAGGCTGACGGGTTGGTAGTTCCCAGGATCCTCTTTTCTACCCTTTCTAAAAATGGGTGCAATGTTTCCTTTCTTCCAGTCACCAGGGATTTCACCTGACTGCCATGACTTTTCAGATATCATGGAGAGTGGCTTGGCAACTACATCAGCCAGTTCCCCCAGGACTCTGGGATGCATCTCGTCAGGTCCCATAGACTTATGCATATTCAAGTTCTTCAGGTGTTCACAAACCTGATCTTCTCTTACAGTGGGAGGGACTTTGCTCCCCTCGTCCCTGCCTTGCAGTCCATCCACTCGAGAGGTGTGGGAAAAGAGGTTGCCAGTGGAGACTGAGGCAAAAAAGTTGTTGAGTACCTCAGCCTTCTCTTCATCTGTTGTTACCAGTCTTGCTCATCAGGGAGGGTACACTTTCTTTGACCTTTCTTTTCTGGCTGACATACCTATAGAAGCCCTTATTATTATTCTTTGCATCGCTTGCCAAGTTCAGCTCCATCTGCACCTTGGCCTTCCTGACCCCATCCTTACACAGCTGGGCAATGTCCCTATACTCTTCCCAGGATACTTGTTCCTGCTTCCGCTGCCTGTCCATTTCTTTCTTGCCCTTTAGTTTGACCAGCAGGTCTCAACTCAGCCATGCCAGTCTCTTGCCTTCCTTGCCTGATATCTTACACTTGGGGATCAAGAGTTCTTGTGCTCTGTGCAAAGCATGCTTAAAGATCTGCCAGCTCTCTTCTGCTCCCTTGTCCCTGAGGGCAGTTTCCCAGGGGATCCTATCGACTAATTCAAACTGCACGTGCACAGACCTGGAATTTTGCTTTCTTAAAATTCAGGATTCTGACTTTACTCTTTGCCTGAACCATATCCCTCAGGACTGCAAAATCCACCAGTGCATGGTTGCTGCAGGCTAGGCTGTCTCCAATCTTGACATCACCGATTAACTTATTTGTGTTGATGACCATCAGGTCCAGTATCACAACCCCTCTGGTAGGGCTGTCTATTATCTGGCTTAAGAAGTTAGCCTCAATGCACTCCAGGAGTCTCCTGGATTGCCGACAGCTCACCATGCTACTTTTCCAGCAGATGTTGGGTGGTTGAAGTCCTCCAGCAGGACAAGAGCCTGCAAGCATGATGCCTCCTGTAGCTGGAATAAGAAAACTTCATCAATAGGCTCCCCTTGATCAGGTGGCCTGGAGTAGACACCAACCACAAGGTTCTCTTTGTTTCCTCAGTCTCTAATTCTTGCCCGTAAGCTTTCAACCCGCTCATGGCTATTCTTCAGAGACAACTCTTCGTACTCTATCCATTTCTTGATGTAGATGCCAACACCTCCTTCCTCACCCATCCCTTCTGAACAGCCTGTAGCCATCGATAGCCGCACTCCAGTCATGGGATTTGTCCCACCAAGTTTCAGTAATGACAACTAGGTTGTAGCTTTCTAGTAGCATGATGGCTTCCAACTCTTGTTTGTTTCCCATGCTGTGCCCATATGACAAAGGAGAAAATTAAAACTGAATCTAAATAGCAGGACAAATCACCAAACCTACCTTTTCCAGCCCTGGGTTTGCACTCTTTGCAGATAGTTGTCTGTTGGGAGTGTTGGTCTCATGCCAACATGCCCAAACTCTCCCATCCCATGTGCTGGAGTCCCTGCAGCATGCAGGGTGGATTTTGCTGTCTTCATATTAACTGTGTCATTGAATAGAGACATGCTGGGATGGATGAGAGATGTGCTGAGGCACATGAGGGACATACTGGACTCAGCCTCTAAACAAAAGAAGTTTGCAGACACATCCCTCTGAACTAAAATGTCCAGAAAGTAGTATCTTTACCAATAAATTACACAGTGGTAGGACCTGGGCTGTTAAATACCGATAGTGTTAAATTGTCAGCGAGGTTGGTTTTGAGCAAGGTTGGCTAGCATGGTGGCAAACACATCCCAGCAGTGGTTTGGAAATGAGCAGAGTCCTGAACCCGTTCCCATGGGCAGCTCATAGGCAGCTACCCCATTGTGGAGGCTAAAAGGATTTCATATTACAGCTGTGGCCAGACCATCCTGACTAGATTTAGAGCCAGAGAATGGGCCCTAACCCTGGGCTGTTTGCTAGTTCGAGTGTAGCCAAACTTACCTATTAATTCGTCTCATTCTGTAGATATCACCACATCATTTTGGACCATCCTGGACCTTCCTCAGATACTGAATTTAAGAAACATTCCTGTTCTCCCAGCTCACCGTGGGCTGGCAAGTTTAAATGCAACCTTGCGAATGCCAGCCGAGCCCTATTCAGTGACAATACTATTCCTTTACACAATTTAATTTTCATCCTTATAAGCCTACAAATCTTAAAATAAAATCCCACATATAATGGAGCAGCTCCAGCTGAACCTCTGGATTTAGTGTTTATATGTTAATGATAAAGTGGCTCACAGCGATGGGCTGGATATTCTTGAGGTCCTGTACTGGTTGTCATCTTGGGTTTCTAACCCTGAATGTGAGTTACCTTGAATTTTGCTTAATGCCACATACACACATGATCTTTGTAATAAGGATTTTCCCTTTTGGAGAGGATTTGGTCTTTGAAAAATATTAACTTTAAGAAAGAAAAGTTGTTTATCTTCTTTCAAGGAGCTCAGAAAACTTTACAGCAACTAAGTAAAAACTGTGGTCAATATGAAGTAGCTATTCTTGCATACCTTAATTCCTACTAACTTGATTCAATATTGTGGGTAATAAACGTATTTCAGGATGAGACTCTTAATAAGAGAGGGTATTAAGGAGGGCTTATCTGAGGGCTGGAGCACCTCTCCTATGAAGACAGGCTGAGAGAGTTGGGGCTGTTCATCCTGGAGAAGAGAAGGCTCCGGGATAATCTTATTGCAGCCTTCCAGTACTTAAAGGGGGCCTACAGGAAAGCTGGAGAGGGACTTTTTACAAGGGCGTGTAGTGATAGGACAAGGGGAAGTGGCTTTAAACTGAAAGAGGGGAGATTTAGATTAGATATAAGGAAGAAATTCTTCACTCCGAGGGTGGTGAGGCACTGAAACAGGCTGCCCAGAGAAGTTGTAGATGTCCCATCCCTGGAAGTGTTCAAGGCCAGGTTGGATGAGGCTTTGAGCAACCTGGTGTAGTGGAGGGTTTCTCTGCCCATGGCAGGGGGGTTGGAACTAGATGAGGTCCCTTCCAGCCCAAACCATTCTATGATTCTATGATTCTATGATTCTATGATTCTATGATACTGTCTCCAAAATACCATTCTTTCCCTCTCTACGTGCTAAGAAGCAGACAAATGGTTAATACTGTGGCTATTGCCAACAGCGGTCTTGGTGTTAGCAGCTCCTGAAATGAATGAGCAGTTCATGCTTCAGCAATATTGTTTCAGGCTCTTGGCAAACCCAAGAAGCCAACTCTGTTTCTGGTGCGCTCGCTACGCTGTGATGTTTTTCTTGGTGACTGTAACAATTTTCACTCTGTCTTCTTTTTTTTTTTTAAATGGAAGCTGAAGGACTCAAGGTTGTCTCTGTCTCCATTTCTCCTAACTAATTTTCAATCCTTTCCCTGCAAGGTGACAGTGAGCTAAGGCAAAGTAAAGAACTTGGGGGAGCTCAGGTCTTCAGCAACAAGCCGCTCATTTTGCTACCCTCCCTAAACTTGCAGCTTGTCTTTTTTCTTTTTTTTTTTTCATTATTTTTCAGTGGTTCTATTTATTTTGTTTACCGCAAGTTTTCCATTTTTAGTCTCCTGCCCACTTGGTGCCACCTGGGAATCTCAGCACCTTGGCACTCATCTGTGGGGTTTCAATAGTAGCCTCTTTGCTGGGTAGAATCTCTCATTGGAGTAGTTGTCCAGAAGATGCGTTGCATGATCCCTACCTCAAGGACGAAGGCCAAATTTTTCTAGCGTGGGTGGCCTCAAATTAGGCACCTATACCCATATTTAGGTGGTAAAAAAAGAGCTGATTTTCAGATGTTTGAATATTATAATGTGTGTCTTTTTCATTGACTTAAAACGGCTGTTGGGAGAGGAAATAAACAGGAAAAATGAAGGCAGAGGGAAAGAGTTTTATTCCTGAAATAAAGGATTTAAAGAATACCAAAAAGAAACAAGTGGAATGTTTTCAAGTGGAATAAATTTGTTGCTGATACAGGCAGGAAATAGCACACTCAAATATATGTGGATGTATAGATATATTTTTATCTGAGCTTTTTTTTGCAATGTGTTTTATATTTAGGACACATATCAAGATTTGCATCTGTTTCCAGAACTTGCTGCTAACAGTTAGTAATGATGCCAAAACATACTTTAGTTCCAGCTTGAGACCAAATGATATTCAGGGCTTTTTTTTATTACTAATTTAGGGTCTGATATTAATTAAGGAAATTTTCCATAAGTGCCAGGCCTTTTTCTGAAGAACTCATTAAAATTATATTAACTTAAACCGGAATCACAGTCTGAGCATGTTTTGTAATGATTATTCTTACTGACTCTGCTGGGTTTTGTAAACAGAATCCTAATTGTTAATGGGGTAACCGGGTGCTCAACTCCAGATTTTCAAAGGGCCAGATCCTGAGCCATTACCTAGATGTGTGCTCCCAAAAAAGTCAATAAGCTCCTAATAGGAAGGCTGTGGGACCGAGCTCTTTGTGCAAAGGCATAGGATGATTTCTCCATTTCCTTCGTGGAATCACCGTTGATTTTCTACCTAGGATGGAGTCAGCAGGAGACCACACATGTCCTGATACGGAGAGGGAATCTAACTCCATACGTAAAGCTCTCTGGTACATATAGTGTGATCAGGATCAGTTATTTTGCCCTTAAGTCTCTGTGGCCTCTCTTTGTTGCATTGAATTTGCATTGATTAATTGCACAAGTCGAATTTATGAAATGATTCCATAAAATGAGGGCGAGGGATAGTTTGGGCCTTCTCACTCTGTGACTGTGTTTCACATAAGATAGGTAGAAAAGAATCTTATGCCTTCTGGAAGTTGTATGGTTTAAAAGGCCAAATTTTGTGAATCTTCCATGAAAAAGTAAAACTCGAGGCGAAAACTGCTGCTGGTAGAAACAGCTGGAGCTGCCTTGACTTCTAGTGAAATTTCCTTGCATTTCTGGCCATGCAAAATTTGTTGAGGAAGGGAGTGTTAGAGCCTAGCAGAGCTTCACAATACCTTTTTGAAGTGGTTTTGTAATGGTTGTTGGCCCCATTTTACAGATGCTCAAAACTCCTCCCCTCTCGATGGATGTTTTAGCAGAAGAGGATCTGGTGTCATGCCAGTTTGGTTGTCAGATTTAAAAGAGCATTGATATTGGTGATACTGGGCTGATACTGGTGACCGAAGGAGAAGGTAAGAACCATGCAGCAGTTCAGGCTTTCTGTTGTTGCACGAAAGTAAACAATGTAGGCAGTGAAGGAGAGGAAGATGAACGAGATAAAATGAAGGTACGCACCTTCACGTGACTTATAAAGGATGTTATTAAGAGAGAAGGAACTATTTCATATGCATAAAGGGAGGGTATTTGTGGACGCTAATCTGGAAATCTCTGAATATTTGCTTTCAGACTGACTCAAAAAGAGTGAGGGAAGGGATCAAAGCAGGAGATGCCTTCCTGAGTTTGGGACAGGTTCCCCCTGTCCGCAAGACCAGTGTGCAGGTGGTGCAGGGTCTCCTCGGGGGAAATCTGGCCCTGCACCCACGTGGTGCTTGATGGTGCTTCTGTGTCCAAGGAGATTTTGTGGACAGCGAGGATTTTTAGCAATGGTGGAGCTTTGTCTATAAAGCTCAGGGGAGAATATTTTGATATAAACAGCTTTCCACAGATATATAGATTCATAGGTTATCATTGAATTATCATTATTATCATTCATAGGTTATTGTCAGTGAAGCCCATGTGATTATCTGCTTTGAACCCAGCTGAAAGCTTTCCCCAAATCAGCTCTCATTTGAACTTGAGGATAACCTTTGAGGAAAAAAAAAAAAAAGAAATCGCAGTTGGTCTTCATTTAAAAATTTCCAGGGAGGCAAAATCCACCACAACCTTCGGTTACAGATGCTAATTAAGCTCGCTTTGGAAATGTGGGTCTTATTACTAGTCTGAATTTGTCTAACTTTACTTTCCACTCATTTGAACTTGCTATAACTTCGTCTGCCAGATTGCAGCACTGGTTTTTAGTCCTGTGGCTCAAGTGGGTTCCTGTAAGTTTTGTTCTGGTGGTGACAGATACAAGACGGAGGAGGTCAACAAAGGAGGTTCCTGTGGTGGTTCTCAGGGAGATGGCAGAAGCCACAGGGAACTGGACTTTGAGGGATGCAGAACTGGTTTGACTTGCAAGGAGGCTGGAGGGGCACCGTGCAAAAATATTTTGGTCATTTGAGTTTGCTGTGGGTTCACTACGATCTATCAAATAGTGGAAGTTCCCTAATCAACCAAACTCCTTCAGTATCCACTGAAAAGGAGTTATTTTTGGTTAAATTGCTAGTGGGGCTCTACTTTTCCAACCCTCCTGAAAAATCGCACTGAGAAAGCATTTTTCACTGACTTTGTGGGCTTCTGCAATTCCTTTAGGAATTTTTCTGCTTTTATACTTGCTCAGTTTTAAAGTCGCTCCCATTTTTGCGAACAAAATGAATTTAATTCCTCACCCACTACTCTAGATGGAGATACAGGAATAGGACAGCAAGATACTTATTCTGCCTTAGTTTTCATACATTCTTTAACCTTTCGTTTTAAGAAATGCAGCTATAGTCATGGGGTCTTTTTGCCCAGGTTTAGTTAGCATTTGCTCTGTCAAAAGCAAAGAGAAGCCTGCAGCTCAGAGGTCAGGCTGTGGCCTGGGTTGGGTAGTAGACATCCAGCTAGAGCAGCCTCTTTGCTCTCTACGTTCATAATTATTCCACGGGCTAATTTACAAATAGAGAGTTGAAACCTTTGGGATTACCTGGACCTAGCAATGCTCTTGTTGCATGAAGAAGCTTAGTTCTGGCAAAAGAGAGTGTTAATGCACAGGGTTTTGTGGAGTTTTAAAGGTGCTTGTGGAGAAGGAGTGGAGTCAGCGTGCTGTGTCTTCAGGCCTGTCTGGACCATGTCACCTCCAAGCTTCCCGGTTGTTTTTCCCAAAGGTCTCTCTAACCACCCACTTGACCTTTTTATCCTGTGGTAGCTATGGATGTTAGACATAATATGGTATTTTATAATATAGAAGTGCCGAGTGTAGGCGGCTGCAGAAGGCCTCCTTGGGCTCTTGTGAGAAAGAGCAACAACCACGCTGAGAAAAGGGGAGTGCCACTGGAGAAAAACAGCCTGCGGGGATTTAAGACAAGGGTCAATTCCAAAGGCAAATGTAGAGGTAGGCTTCTCACGTCGATCTTTCTGCCTCTGAACATCACATTTCTTTGGTGGTAAGTGCAGAGTGCTATGCTTGGATTAGGAGTGATACCCACAAAGCCTCTTTCATGTAGCTGAGATGAAAAGTCCCTATAGAAGCTCTAGTGATGCAACGTGTGGTTTCTACTCATTATTTTTAATGGTTGACTAGGCTATCGCTGTCTGATCCATAGGCATCTGTGGTTTTTTATGTCCTTTTCTATTAAACAAGCACTGTCTAGAATTGACAGAGTATTATGAAGCTGACAGCTAAAGGTATGTCCATTTTATTTTAGTTTATATAATTAGGCTGCGCAATGAGCTTGCTTGGAAAACAGAATTGCAGCACAGGTACAGGACCAGATATATAAGGCACATCATTTTGAGGTGATAGATATCTGTAAAAACGCAGCTTGCTGTATTTAATTCTGTGCTGAAATTATGTTCTGTGTTGTTTTGAAAGCTGAACGTGAGATTGAAAGATTTCCACGAACTGGAGATCAGTCCCCTTGTCAGTCCCCTTGACAAGGCTTCGCGTGAGGTTTTGACTTCAGCTGGGGCACCCAAGTTCGGCTACTGCAAGTGACGCGGTTCAGTGATCAAAGTACTGGTTGTATTTGTGAGTAGCTAACGGGCCTTTGTTGGAAGCTGACCATGCAATAGGCAGCAGCTGCTCATACTGTTTGTATTGTGATACACAATACAATACTGGAAGTCTGATCCTATTGTGCTAAGGACTATATAGTTAAAGAAGAGGAGGAAAAAGAAGAGAAATGAATTTACTCTCTCGAATACAGTACGACTGATTGTAAGATGTACAACAGGATACAAGAGGGAATTGAGGAAACATGAAGAGAGCCAGCAAGGTGAGAGCACTGGCTGCAGCCTTGCTGGAGCCGGATGGTGATGAGCATGGGTCAGATAGGAATGCAAGGGTGAGGTTTGGAGGAGAGTACTGAGATAGCTTCGTGGCTCTTCACCTCCTCCCAGGCTTCAGGGACAGCAGGAAAGAAAGCACAAAGCTGCTTACTGCAGCTTGTAATAAGAGGCAAGCAGTGTTGGTCAGCATCATTACTGAAAAAGCTGAGTGAGGCAGAAGATCAGCCCCATCAGGTTAGACCAAGGCTCCATTCAGGACACATCGCCTTCTCAGCATGGCCATCAGTGGTCATTCGGTTCCCATGGAGTGCAAAAGCAGAATATTTATTCCCAAGCTGTAGGATTTACCAAAGCTGGAGATTTATAGCTGGAAAATTGTATTTAATAGCTGTTGATAGACGTCTGTGAATCTACTTACCCCTAGGTAGGTGGGAATAACCCTAAAGGAGCTGCTAGATCAATTCTTCTATTTGCTATAGGTCTGTAGTATCATAGTCATATAGGACTGACGAGGACCTCATGAGATTATATGATCTGTGTCCCTCTGCGCAGAAATAGGATCGAACATCTGCAGGTCATTCCTGTTAAGTGTAGCCAACTCGTTATGTGTATTGGTGCCATTGAAAACAAAAATAAAACCATGTCCCAAAGAAGGAAAAATCCCAGCCAAAAAACTTCATTAAGGTTGAAATGGATTGTTTTGGTGCAGTTAAAAGATTTTTAGAAAATAAACTTCAAAACAAAGGAAGTCAAAGCTAACATTATAAAAGAACGTATGAATAAATGCTTGAGAAGTGATGGGAACTTTATGAATACATTTGAAATACCCCTGATCTTCTGAACTAGACTGCTGGCCACAAAGTGGGAGTCTTCACTGCAGCAGTTTCTGACTGATGAATGGACCTAGAGCTGCATAGGGTTTGTCAGCATCGACAGAGGGAAGGTATAGAGTAGAAACCTCTGTGAGAAAGAGCATAAACATTTAAATGTTTAAATAGCCTGTAGGGCGCAGATTGCAAAGGCTGGGATCAGGACTAGGGACCAAGGACTGAGAATTAGATCTTCTGCAAAGGTGACTGGTTTACCAAATAGGAAGGGAAGCAAGTACCTCAAAAACACCAGGACGGCTGCTGGCCCAAAATCTCTGCAACATAAGCCTGAGATGAAATGGCTCATTGGAAGAGGCGTCTTGCAGAAACTCCACGGAGGAAGTTCTCAGGAACTGTGATGTGGATGCTGGCATGGCCGGAGGAGCCACAGAGGAATTCTGGCAATGGGAAAAAGGCACCTTTCTTCCCCCATTCTTCCCTCTTCCTCTCTCAAATATCTCCCTCTAAAGGGATTTTTCATTTGTTTTTGTTTTCATTTTGATTCCTGCTAAAAGCCAACCAGTGTTATTTTTTTTATGGGTGAAAGGAGCGCAGGGGAGGATCTAAGTATCACCAGAGCCTAATTAGGAGCCATCGTATTAGATTCCAAAATTAGATAGGAAGCTGGGTTTAAGGATAGTCCAAACCCAACCAGTTCCTAGTTTGCCCTGGCCCACGTAGGTGGGCCAGCCTGGTTTGGAGCTGTTTTAAGGACAGGCTGCTTGCCCATGGAGGAAACCATTCCAGCCGCAGTGGAACTGGAGCCCGGCGCCTGGTCCTCAGCCGGGCCAGCTTCTGGTCTCACTGATCTGCTCTGCAGATGAGCTGGAGGGGCATTTAGTTTAAAGCAATTCTAGCTGTTGCTTTCTCAAGCAGATGAAGGCAACCAGAGGTGATAATTCAGGCTGACTTTGTGTTCCTCCTTTTTATTTCAAATATCGGGACTGCATGTGAAAGTTTACTGTGTCTGACTTCCACCTTTTCTGTCTTCACCTGTTGAAGAGCTTACAAAAAATCTCTGATGGGTTTTGCCTTTAATCTTTTTACCTGTACAGTATGTTCCAACAAAGGATTTCATAGTATTTTCCAAACTGTGCTACTGACCTTTGTCATTTGGCTAATACGAAGTATTAAAATATCCACCTCATAGCAAGCAAAATTTAGCCAGGAAAATCAACTTATATGCCCAAAGTCGCAAAACAAATCAGTAGCAAGAGCCAGACAGCAATGCATCACATTTCTCCTTTTAAGAGCTTTAATAGGTAAGTGAGCTTTCTAAACTTGAATATAATGTGTGCTTTTTTTTTGCCAATATGCAATTATCCTGTGCAATATCTCCATGATACATTTATTTTTCGCCAACCTAGTTAGAAGTTGTCCAAGCTCTCTTTTGGAATCAAGCAAATTCAGAGACTAGTCAGGTTATCCTGACTTAACTACAGGCTTAGTTAGACTTTGGTAGGAGTGTGCGTTTCTGCAGCCTATGGCAAGAACAAGGTGGTGAGTCTTAACCGTCTGCTACAGAACTATAGTATCTTACATTTACCATGAGCTGTGGCCATTTGTGTGACTGTTACTGTGGTTTATGTGAGACATGGTAACTTGGATTTTAAGTTTAGACCATCAATAGTGATTTGAGCTGCTAGTGGAATAACCCAAGTTGCCATACAGCAGACAGCCTAAAGCATGTTTGTGATGTGAGCTATTACAGACCAAAGTCTGTTTCTCTTTCTCATCACCAGTTTCCTGGGAGGATAAAAACCGTATTCAGTCTTTACACTGTGGAGAAGAAGCATTTATTTAGAGGTGTTCGAAGTTGGGCTGGTTTAAGCTTCAGCTCAGCTGCTGAATGGAGATGCTGTGTGGACAAGCTTATCATGGATTGAAACTGAGCTTACAGTAGTTTACCTTAACTTAGTGAGAAACTCAGGTTGGGTCTGAAATGAATGAAAAAATATACAGAGGGCTTTACATTGCTTTACACTGCTTTTATTAAATGAGATTGAAAATCATATATTGTTAAAGCGGTGCAATGCTGAATATAAAAAGCAATACAGTGCCTCTAGCCCTGTTATACAACCATCTTCAGCAATCTGTGACCTGCTGAATTTGATGGCAGTTTGGTATCTACTCGGGCACTGAGTGCCTAAATGCATGGATTGGAACCTCAGTTGGTCTTTGCACTGGTCAGAATTTGTAACCCTTAGATAAGAGCAGCAGCTCTGGCTAAAACAGCCTGGCAGTCACGTGCAGAGATTTCCTCCGTCTCCCTGAAACTCGTGGCTCGGGGCACATCTGCATGGCACAGCAGCGTGTCCTGCTCTGCGGCTTGTCGAGAGCCACAGCTTTGCTCCTGCGATACTGAGGGTCCATGACGTCCCTGGGCTGCTCTTGCTCTGCCCCAGGAGATGGACGCAGCATTTCAGCTCGGTGTTGGCCCGTGAATCTCCCCGCAGGGCTCCTTTGCACCCTGAGCCTCCTGAAATTTAACCGGTGGGTCTTGAGTCACGCTGACGTGTTTTGGTATTTTATCACGGCCTGACGTTACCGCTATTCGTGTTACTTGGGGGAAATATTATGTTCTCGCTGCAAGGGGAAAAAACTCTGGCCGTCGCTGCGTGAGTTATTTTCCACTGTTTTCACTCCAACAGCGTTATTTCGCCTGCTGCTAAAATCCTTAACCTAAGATGGAAATGTCTCCCTGGTATCTCCCCTCTCATTTCTCCAGTACCCAGAGGCTGTCCGTGGGCTAAGTGCCCTCATCGCCTTCGAAGCGGCTGCTTTTGTGGGCTCTCGTGCAGCTCCCGCTCCAAACACAAGCAGCCGCTTTCATCTGCCTTCCTGCAGGACAAGGTCTGCAGGACAAAGCTGTCTGTTTACCCTCTGGGGACACAGGACTTCATGCCGAGGAGTCAAAAAAACCAACATCACGGCCCTGCATGTGGACAGGGACCGAGGCTGAAAATGTCCGTTGAAGGGAGAAGTTATTTGGGAGGGGGAAAGTGTGTTTTAATTGTTTAGATGAGGGGGTTTCATGTTTTATGGATGTCTGGGGGCTGGGGAGGTGCCTTTTCTTCCTCTGTGTATGACATTGTTCAGGGGGAAAAAAAATTGGACTATCTAAATTTGTGAATTTAAGTTTTTTGGCCAGAAGCATAACAATTTGCAGGGTTTGATTTTTCTCTGGGAAAAAAAAAAAAAGCATTTTGAGAACAAGGCCCGAGTAACCAAAATATGTTTGTTTTTGTTTAAATTGCTCAGCAGAGAAATCGTCTCTTGTCTATTGTTAAGAGAGAGATTTAAATCAAAGGCAAATTCTACATATTCTAAAATATACAGGCAACTCTTTGAAAGCAAAGCCAAGCAAAACTTTAAAAGAGACCATCTCCTTGATGCAGAAGTTTTCAGTTAGTTTACTGTGCCACGGCTCGAGTGGAAAGAAACAGCCTGAGAAATAAATCGCAAATCCCCGTTTCGGAGGCGGAAGTCGGGGAGAGCGTCGTATTAATAGCACACGAGACCTTTCCACAGAGCTTCTCGTCCAGGGCTTTTCCAGCAGCAGCAGCAGGGAAAAACCTTTGGAGTACGTGGGGATTTTTGTGTTCGGCTTTGGCTGTGGAAGGTTTAAGGGAGCTGCAGAACGAGGGAACAAAGGGCCTGATCCTCTCATGTTGGGTGGTCCCTCCTACCGCAAATAACCCTATTGAAAACAGAGGGACTATTGTGGAGTCGTTTGTTTGTCAGGAAAAGTAGGGTTTGTAGGATACGGCCCCAATTAGCAGCCAAATTCTTGGTTCTTTTCTCGTGATAAAAACACGGCTAGCATCTCTTTGGTTCCCGTTTGAACTCCTTCCACTTGCTCCATGTTTCTTTCCGCTTCCTTGGCCATGCAAAAATAATTCCAGCACTGCGCTAGCTTGGATGAGCTGGCTGCTTCCCTCCTGCCCGGGGCTGACGTGGCCTCTGGCCCTTTGCCATGCCATTTGGGATCGGCAGGGCTCGGGCTGTGGGCTCCCCAGCTCCTGTTCGCTGGTACCCATCAGCGAGGGCACCTGAGTGTTGCTCTTGACCTTCAGCTCCTGCCTGCTGGAGCACATGAAGTGGACGATATCGACCCTCTATGTGACATCGGTGCCTAACACCCAACACATCATCCCCACCATAAATCCTGCTTTTAATATGACCCAGGTATGGTAAACCTCATCCAAAGAACATCGCTCCTGAATCCAGCCTTTCTCGGGAGATTTACTTAACGAACAGTTTATCAACGAGCTACAGTGTTTGGAAACGCTCTTAGTTGCCCGCACATGTTATCAGAGGGTGGGCGCCCTGCCTGACCCATGGCTCTGCCAGCCCCATTCGAGCTCAGCACTCTGGTGGGTTCCAGGAGGGCTTTCTGGGAGCTGCGGGAGCACTGATGATAGCAGCACCGTTATTTGGGGGAGGGAGAAGTGCTGTCGTTAGTTCTCATTAGTTGTATTTTTTTATGGTTCCCTGCTTTGGTAGCCATAAGCCATTAGTGGTTTTTAATTATTATTTTTTCTTGTTTTCCACCCCTGAAACTGAAATAAGGGCTGAAAGGGTAGATTTGGCCTTCTTTTTTTCCTTTTTTTTCTCTAGTTTTTCCTTTTTTTTTTTTTATTTTGGCTAATCTGAGGCACGCTGCCACATCTGAAGCCACTTGGCTCATTATGGATTTCATGGAAACTGATTCCCTGAAAGTGTTTCCATATGTGTGTTCCCAATATATCCCATCCTTTTCTAAATGGGAGTACAAACTCGCACACGAGCTGGAAATGGCTTCAGGATGTGACAAAGAAGTCATATGACTGGAGTGGCACTGTGTGTGGCCCTCTCTGAAAGACACGGTGTCCTGTGTGCTGGCTCCCATCCTACAGTAGATCCAGTTTCAAAGAATATCTTCCTTCCCGGCTTCTTAAAAAAACTCTTAATCAAGAACCAGCAAGGAAGTCTCTGTCCTCGGGAGGGACGTGTATTAGTTGAATGAGATTCGAAAGGAAAATTTGGATGGGGAGGCAAAAAGAGGGGTTTAAAGGGTGCAATTACAGAGCAATGCCAAGGGCTTCCCCCCCCTCCCCGCCCCTTGAAAACAGTTTCTTTGTGTCTGCTTGAGGATCAGATGGTATTTCTGAGTTGCTAGCATGCAGTGGAAAAGTACAATTCATGACAACATTGGAAACAAATATTTATACTGGATAGTTAAGGCACATTTTTCAGCAAAAGAAAAAAAAAGTAATAAAGTAGACTGTTAGCCCCAATGTATATTATCTTCCCATTCACTGGGTTTAAACAGGGTTCTTGTACTGACACTCGCCGTTGCCGTGCACGCGTTGCAGCTCCCAGCCCTGTGGTTTCACTCCCTTGCTGTATACAACGCCGCTGAGACTGCTATCCAAGAAAAGCCTCAAACGTTCCTTCTGATGCCTTTCGGCTGGGACTGGCGAAAAAAAATATCAGCGGCTGAAATTCAGGCAGGAAAAATTGGGGAAAACTGAACTGAGAGCGATACGCGCATGTGTGCATTTGTGCCATGCGGTGTTGCAGAGCTGCTAGACATTTTGTGGAGATGTTCTTTACTTTGTGCTTCCAATGTAGTGCGTAGATGGCCTGAGACTTTAAACAAGCAGGAGGCTTTTGATATGCTACCAATTCCTTTCCACCTGATCACCCGCCACAGCTCCAGACTGAAGTCGCTGAGATGAAATAGCAAAGACCAAGAAGTTCAGAGGCTCCCCGTCACACCAGCTCAACGGGTATCCCACCAGGTCAATGGACGTCCATGAGTGGCAGGTCACAAATGCATGCCAAGGACGTTATTTCTGTAATGTGGCCATTTGTCCCCCTCCTGTGGATCTCGTTAGAAAGATTTATGAGTCCTCTGTAAGTGAAGCTTCCCAAGAGGCAATGTCTATAAACGAGACAGTGATGTCTGATTCTTTTTTTATCTCCATTTCAGCTCCTAGCAATCCATCTAGGATGGGTTTGTTCTTGCATTTTTCCACATGGGAGAAATTTCTACCCATTTATGTTCCTAAATTTAAGATGAGCAACTCTAGAGGTGCAGCCAGCAGCCACCTGCATTTATATGCATAGTGTCACCCAACAAGACTTAGGTGCCTAAAGAAAATCACCTCCTTCCAGCGCAGTTCATCCAGCAGAAAAGTCCTGTTGAGGCAGCAGGGCAGGTAATGATGGAGTCCAGCCTGGAGAGGTGCAAAGAAACCCCAGTTTTGCCGTTAAGCAACGTAACAGCTCTGCTTGGGAAACACTCTCCTTTATTTGCATGAGTGGTACTTTAATGATCGCTGCTAATTATGTTATTTATGGGGTGTTTCTCCCAGCAAAGGGCCTAGGTGCTGTGCCATAAATTCAGTGAAAACATCTATCTGCAAATTAATCTGCGATGTTTTAGGTGCTAAAGTCCTGTTACCTAAATACCAGAAGGTAGAACCTTCTACTGGGGTGCCAAGGGATGGCGAGAAGAGATGCACTAGAATTAGGTCCTTGCATCTTGTGCATCAGGCTCTGAAGGGGTTAAAGTGTTCCTTCCTCCCTCGACTTTTGTGAGACTGCTGTGCTTAATAATGTTGCAGTTTAAATGGTCCCAACTAGGCCTTGAAGTTAACACCTTGTCGAGGTGAAGGAAAGAGGAGGGGGTGCCAGTTCACACCTTTTCTGCCGCTATTGTTTGCCAGGAGACCTGCTTGGGGTAACCTGGGGAAAAAAAATTGCAAAATAAAAAATGTAAAATGCGTTTTTTCCTTTTTTCCTCCTGATTTTTCTTTCTTTTTTTTTTTTTTTTTTTTTTTTCCTGAATTAAAGGGAGGGAAAGAGTATTTGAAAACATACAATTTTCCATGATAAGTGTTTGCAAGTATCCAGATGACACACGCTCATCCCAAAAGTGAATCTGGGAGGGAGAAGCCCTGTGGGTTATTTGTGTGGCACTGCAGGACCTTCGTCCTCGCAGCATATAGACATATGCTCAGTGGTATATGTGTAGGAGGAATGTCCCTGAGCTCCAGCATGAAGCTAAGCACCAGCATAGGTTTGGGGGATCAGGACCTAACAGCCACAGCAAGGAACAGATCCATGAGGAGGTGGTTTTAGATCCTTGGGAATTGCAGTCCCAGACTCCATCCCACAGCAGCATGTAGAGGGAAGGTGGTATGGCATCTTTGGAGAATGAAAGTCTTGTCTGGAAGGAGGCAGCAGAAGGATTGTGCTGTGTGTGATTCACTAAACACTTATTAGCAGAGGCAAGTGACAGGAATTTAACAAAACGAAGAGCAAAATAACACTCTTGCCCTGATACAGAAGGATGCTTGGGGAAAACAGAGATCCAGCTCACAAATGATCACTCCCCTCCATCCGAACACATTGCAAAGAATCCTTAAGATTGCAAAACTAGGTACTCAGAAATTGGGAAATCTCAGTACTTATGTTGCCTGTGCAACTTTAAATCAGCCTCATTCTGCTTATGCATTATATTACAGATTTTAATTACAGGATCACATGATACTTTTCCCACGGGATTTCTGTCTCATTCAATGCACAGGATGGACAGTGCTAACTTAATGAGCAGCTCTTCAATATTTTGTTTTCTTCTTGTTCTTTGCATTTCCCCAGGCTTTGCTTATTGCAGAGCATTAAATTCAGCTCTGAAGAAGGAATTCTTAATTTCTTGATGGGTTTTGCTGTAATAGTTCTGCCGTAGCATTTGTACACAGTTTCTTGCAGTGCAGTATTCCCAAGAAAGGAAGAACTTGCTTTAAAAAGAGTACTGAGATTGACTCCAAGGTGTTGTGTAATTCAGTGGACTTTCTGTGTGTCACCTACATCATGATTTTTTTTCTGTGTTCAGCTTTATGCTCAGACCTATGATCCTGTTGGCTTCAGCTGCAGCTATGAATATTTAGTGCACGTGCAAATCTGAAGCCAACGTCTTTCCTGGGCACAGAAAATGAGAGAAGCAAAAATGTGATTTGGAGACATTTCAACTGAGTCACGTAGGAGCCGTGTGGCAGAAACACGTGTAAAGTCCATTTTGCTCGGGAAAATAATCGGGTCTCCCTCTTTTGTTCACTTCACCCCTTCTGATTTCTACCAGCGATGGATTTGAGGGATATATAGACAATGATCTTCTCTGTCCCTCAACTCTGATACATCTCCAGAGGAGGTCAGCTTCTGTGCTGTCTGCAGGAGGGTTTGTGTAAAAGGAATAGCATCTTCTCCTGTAATTGAATGCTGTATGGTAGTGGGTATGGAGAAGTAACTTGAATGCAGTTATTTCCTAACTTTCTCCCTCTTCACATGGTAACCTTAATAATATCCTTTTGTTTCTCTCTAGTTGTGTTTATAGTTTCTCAGATTTCTAAAAAAAAGCAAACCCCAAATAACCCTGCCTTCCCAAATTTTTCTTTGCAATATTGTACAAATATCCATGTGGACCATCATTTAGCTCCTTTTATGCAGGCTTCTGCCATTCCAGTGAATGGAGCCCAGCCAATGGACCGATTCTTGATCAGGACTGGCGCGGGGACGGGTGGGGATGTCCCCGTGTTTCAGCACTATTTGCACACATTTCAAAAAATGCTGGGACTTGGGACTCCTGGATTTCATTCCAGTCTCTGGACAAGTGTCTTTCTAGGGGCACAGACTCTTCTGTCCATTTTTAGGCAGAATGCTTAGGATTTGTTCATATTTGGCTGGATTTTCATGGCAACATCTCTCACACAAAAGCCACTCCTATTCCAAAGTTCAAGTCCTCACTTCAAAGCGTGGAACTGGTACAGCTTTTCAAAGGAAGGCTCCTCAGCGTTTAAGATTAGTAAAACAATGTATTTTTCCCTGCAGAAGAGTTTCAGCTGAAATTTTAAAAACAAATACATGCATAAATCACAATTTAGCCTGAGACAGACGCCCAGCATGGACAATTTCAGCCAGAACATTTAAAGTTTGGCAAAGCTGTAAGAGACTGAAAATCGTCTCATCATGTGAACTGTGTGGCATACTTCATGCGAGGCGATATTATCAGCTGTAAGTAATCCAAGCTGCACATGTAATTCATAGACATAGATGTTTGGGAAGGAAAAAACAACTTTAATAGATCAATTAGTGCTACGTCCCAGCCTGATCTGAACTATTGAATAGAAAACCACAAAATCTGGTATCTGCTTCAGCAAAGGACTTAACACTGAAGTTCCCCAAAATGCAAGTGAATCATTTAGCTACTGGCAAATATATTTAACTATATGTAGCTGAATTTCCTTGAGACAGACTATTCAGTGACTTTTCAATACAGCACCACTCTACTTTCTTGCATCCAATGATTATGCATTGACTTGATGTGCTAGAAATTTCCCTATCGGACATATGCAAGAAACCAGGGAGACCTTTTGTTTGGTAGTGACCTTATAGCATAAAATTACAAAGTAAATTGCAGTATTTTTTATAAGGTATGAAATTATCCTTTAACCCTTTAAAGCAGATGTTAGCTTGCTATACCAACAAGGAGTTAGTCTATCCACGGTACATTATTATCTTTAATAATTGGAAGCGATTGGCCAAAGTGCTGTAAACCTGGCAGAAATTTGTTGCCTTGTTTTCTGCAAACCACAAGCGCAGCTTATTAATTAAGAAAAGAACATTAACTGGCATTAGCTGGCATCTGTAAACTGAAAAAGAGAAATGACCATGGTACGCATTCAGCTGTAAACGGTAGAGCTGCAAAGCTTCTACAGGTAAAATCGGTTTTTAAGTGCAAATGCAAAGCCATTTTAGTCAGCTGCTGGCAAATGCCCAAGTCTAGTGTTTTAATGAGGCTTCTGCATCAAAATAAGTGAAACCACATGGAATTTTAATTGTTCTTACTCTAAATATGAAACACACTGGAGCAGTATTCTTGAATCTAGGATGTTAGCATATATATTGGCATATTAACATTACCCCTTTTCTATTCTAAACGTATAGCTCTCAGAAAACTTCAGTGCCCAGTTACGTTAGGGAGGAATCAGCTTGGAAGATTTAAAAACAGTTTAACCTGGGCTCCTTCAGATGTAAAGGCAGGGTTTTTTTTAAATATATGCTGGGTTTTTTTTTGGTATTGTCAAATGCGGTGAGTTGATCAGACTGTGCAGGGAAAAAAGATGACTTGCTGTGCTGGTTGCCGTGTTTCTTTTTCTGGTGGCACAAAAGAAAGTCTCTTCTTTATACAGAAGCGTGGTTTTGCAATCATGCGGCCACGATGTGGGGTGGAGGATCTGTGCTTCACCCGTTTAATACAAGCTATCACGAGAGTGGGAATTCACAGATGCAAATGGTTTTCTTGCTCTGACGGAGGAAAAATTAGCATAAATCTTTAATCCTGCTGGGAGAGGAATAAATAAATTATTTACTTGCACTGTCATGTTACTATATTGCTGATTGACATCGCTGTTTGTGCTCAACTAGATATACAAAGATGGGTGCCATACCCAGAAAAGCTGTTTATGTTCCCAGTCCAATAAAGAGCTAAATACATATAAATGAATATGCATCTGGTGTTTGCAAGCTAGAACCAAAATCAACCTTAACACAAGGAGGTAACGCAGAGAGAGGAGGAGGAGGAGGAGGAGAAGGATGAAAATGCATCAGTGAGATTGCATAGCAATGAGGACGGCAAGAAGCTGAGTTTTAGAGGTGACTTCAAAAGTTCCTAGACTCATTTAGAAAAAAGACTTTAGAACATAATTTTTTCTGATCTCCACAAATATCTTTACACAACAGAGATACAGAAGATTGGGAACATATCACAGTCTAGTGCAGGGAGTTAGGGAGACAGCAAAAGGAATTTGGGCAAAAGAGGGGTTGAAAAAGTGGGTGTGCGGGAGCCGTGCAGACACGTCCATGAGTGAGATAAGAGAAAGGGTTATGGTTATTTAGCTTTTGGGTAAATAGGATTGTGCTTTACAAGCCACAGTAAAAACAAACAAGTGTGGATTTACTAGGGTATGTAAGGAGGTCTGTAGCCCCATATTAGAAATGCCTACATGTTTTGTGCACATTCCCAGTCATTCGACACACACGTGATCTCTCGACACCTGTACAGATAATATTTGGATCCAGCCCTGAGAAGGAGATTGCCTTTTAATGTGTAGAAATGTGTTTTGTTATTTAAAAAAAAAAAGTATTGGTTGCAAAGAAACTGAAAACACTGATGTTCTTCTACACCCTTACACTCAGACCAATTCTACTTTGATTATAAAAGTCTTGTTTAGCTTCTATCAGGGTAAACTAAGACCAACTCTGTTCATGTTGGGAGAGTTGGAATAACAATAACAAAAAAAAAAAAAAAGAGAGTATAAGCAGTAGCAGATTGAAACTCAGTATTTTGAGCAGCTGGGGAAATTATGTTCTAACCTTATATTTCCAGATACGTATCAGACCTGTTCACAATATAAAGGATAGTGTTCCAAAATTACAGCTTTGAATCTGGGTGGTATCGCCTCTGGCTATTGTTTGCAGTTGGGAACGAAAGATGTTGCATCAAGTAGTAGAGTGTTTGCTGTAAAGGTACAAGTTATATTACATTCCACGGTGCTGTGGTTGGAGGGGTTGATGATGGAGACAGACCCATTCACCCGTAGGTCACTGATTCGGTTCCAGATAAAGACAATAGTAATCACATTGTCAGCAGAGTTAAAAATGGGCTTTTACAGCCCATTTAAAGCTCTGTACTCTGTATCTTTTGAGACGATGGGTTACAGTCCCCAGGTTTCAGGCTGTGTGATTTTGACGCTTGGCTGGCTGTGTCCCAGGTCCTTCAGCTGAACCCAAGCTGTGCCTGAGCTTTGCCCTCCTGCCACTTTTAGATATCATTGAAAGCGTGGGTTAAATGAACTGGTGGAGCAGGAGAGAATAGTGATCTGAATCACAAAATGTGCCACACAAGGTGACAGGGTCTGTTGGGTCTGTGGCTTATGGTAGCGACCACCATTGTGGGTGCTATAGGAGGCCAAGCGCAGAAGGGCTGGAGGGACCTTCCTTCTACAAAGCAGCATCAGCAAGTCAGATCTGAAGACTATCTGCAAGAAAAAGCATTTCTTCACCTTATATTGAGGATACCCAGAGTGTTTCAGTCTTTAGCACGTCAGTCTGGCATCTAGAAGATGTCGTATTTTACTTTTAGGTAAATCAGATCCAGTAGATTGACAGAGATGAGTGAACCTTTGGATCTAGAGGACCATAAAGCTGTAGAAGTGTTGACTGGGAAGTGCAGGCAGAGCCCATTTGACTTCATGATTTTTCCCCTTTATTTATACCCCACTCTTTTCATCTTTCTTGCTATAAAAATGTATATATATATCTACTGCATACTGGCCTATGCATTTCTCTTGCACTGTACTCCTGCATTAGGTTTTTTCTCTTTCCCCCTGTCCTTTTTCCCACATCCTTCTTATTTTCCACTTTTCTGTCTCTCAATGCAAGCTTTCACCGTCTTTTTCTTCTGCTCCTGTCCATCCCACAGTCTCCTAAGCAGATCACCAAGCTACTAACATTTGCTTTCCAGTTCTGCTCTGAAACTTTGGGTATTTGATGTGGGATTAGAAATTAGGCAAAATGAGTTTAGCCGTCCCTGTTTTGCGTTAGACTCCAATTCACAGCGTTACCATCCAGACGTTCACAGTAGCCATAAACTCTGTGGTCTTTTTTCAACCAGACTGCACAGGCTACATATAAAAACAACTTTTTTCAATGGCAAAGAGTGTTGGGCTGGTAATTTTCCATTGACTGCACTGAAAAGTAAAATTTGAATCTTTGCTATCAGCTCAGTGGCTTTGCCCATCTTTCAGATGCAGCAAATAATATTTTTTGGCCATAGGAAGTAGCTGAGCAGAAACTTACCTAAATAAATTGATTTAAGGCAAGAAGTGGGGCTTATTCATCCCCGGTGTAACTCCTCTGGTGTCAGTGGTGCAACTAACTCGGTGTTGCCAACTCTTGTGGTTTTATTACGAGTTGGACGGTAATTTCTGCTTTTCTTGAAACATGAGTTTTCGACGGTGTGTGCTGAGGTGGGAATCTCAGCTTTTGTGTGCAATCAGACCTGAGTTTCTCGAGAGGCTATAGCAGAAACCCAGAGACACGTAACCCTCAAAGCTCAGAAACCAGAAGGCAAATCAACTCCAAATCCACCTTTCTATTTTTGGCTCTTTTTCAATAATCTCTTGATTTTTGAGATTATTTTTTTCCCCGACCTGACTTGTGACTTTTGTACACTTCGGGTTGGCAATGCTGCTCCCTCCATTGGCATCGATGGAGTTAGACCAGGGATGAGTTTGGCCCAGCGCTTGTAGAAGACAAGTGTATGACTCTGTTCCTTGCAATGTATTATTTGATATGATCTGCTGTTCTCTTGGGGGCCAAAAGAAGTGGGTTTTCTTAGAAAAATAAAATTCTATCATCACTTGATAACAAAAAATGGTATTTACAGAATTGTTTTCCCCCGTCTTTTGTTATAATTTTTTAGGTGCTTCCGAGCTGGGCCCATTTTCAGATCCCAGGCAGTTCACAAGCATTTCATCCCTCACTGAGAGCCGCTTCTCCAACCCACGAATGCACTATCCAGCCACCTTTACCTATACACCGCCAGTCACCTCAGGCATGTCACTGGGTATGTCCGCAACCACTCACTACCACACCTACCTACCACCACCCTACCCCGGCTCTTCCCAAAACCAAAGTGGACCTTTCCAGACCAGCAGCACTCCATATCTCTACTATGGCACTTCATCAGGATCATACCAGTTCCCCATGGTGCCAGGAGGGGACCGCTCCCCTTCCAGGATGCTTCCTCCATGCACCACCACGTCCAACGGCAGCACGCTGTTAAACCCTAACTTGCCCAACCAGAGTGATGGTGTGGAGGCAGATGGCAGCCACAGCAGCTCCCCAACCGTCCTGAATTCTAGTGGCAGAATGGATGAGTCCGTTTGGAGGCCGTACTGAGATTTCTTCTGTAGCCGGCCTGACCTCCGCGAGCCAAAAAAAAAAAAACCAAAACCAAAACCAAACAAACGGTCGACTAACTACGAAGTGCCTGTTTTTTGTGTTAAAAAAAAAAACAAAACAACATAGATTTTACCGATATGTGCAACTGTGTAGATGGGATGATAATGGCCATAAATAACACCACAACCCATGTTTCAGCTTATGTGGATCAAAGCACATATTTTTTATTTTTTTTTCCTTGGAACCATTTTACCTTGTTTTATATTTAAAATGTACTTTTTACACACACAAAAAAACCCACCCCCTCCTTTTTTTTTCTTTTTTGTTTTTAAAAATTTGTTTGTTTGTTTGTTTGTTTTGGTCTAGAGTATTGTAATAACTAGTGAGTACTTTTGCCAATGAGGAGAGAACAGACTCCCCGGCTATCAGGAGAAACATGGTGATGCAAGGCAAAGGCTGCATTCCCTTTTATTTTTTAAAAAAGACAAACAATCTAACCATGAACTCCAGGTACAGTTGCAATCATACAGTGTATGGGACCCTTGTCACACTCGTAGTGCAATTCAATGGCTTGTATTGGTGCACATAAAAAGGAAAGCGAAGATCAAGTTGCTTCCGTTTTGCCATGATACATTCAGATGAAAATAGCCGTCCCAAAAAACTCTGTCTGAGCCTTGCTGCAGATAACAGTCAGAACTTCTCTGTGTTCATTGCTTTTTTGGTTTGTTTTTGGGTACTTAAAGAGAACAAGTCTTCAAGTTAGGCTAGACAACCCTGGGGTTTCCTTTTTGCTTTTGTATCCATTCATTTTGCCTTCGATTAGCCAAAAACCAAAAATAACAACCAAAACCTTTAAAAACAAAAAGTAAAATATAATTACTTATGCAAAATATGAAAATGGCAATATATATTACTAGAGCCAAAACGGTATACATAGTATTCGTGTTCGTTTGGCTATGTTCTTTTTTTTTCTTTTTAAATTATAAATGTGTAAAATTTGAGGTTGTTTGCTAACATGAATCATCATATAACTTTAAAAGAATATTTATAATTATTTAATGACATTTGGACCCTTTAAACGTTTCTTAATGTAATGATATATTGACTTCGGTCTCTAAAAGTGTTTTTGTTTTTGGTTTGTTTTTTTTTTTCACTTGTTACGTTTCTGCAATGGTGTAAACCTCAAACCTTTACCCAACTCTGAAAAGCAGTTCCAGTGTGAACCAGTTTACAATGTGACTTAAAAACGACAAACCCAACCCAAATGCATCCACATCAAATGATTTTGGATGTAGGATCTTTTTATATAACTTATGAAGGAAATATTGTGTTTAAAATATTTTTATTAGCTCTCTGGTTGCCTTCAACACAGTCTTGCCTTTTAATCAGTAGTTTTGGAGACACTGGAAAAAGAGTAGGAAGGATGAAATATTTTCCACCCTTCCCCTGATTTCTTCTTCTCCCAGGAGTTTTCTCAGAACTCCAAAATTTGAAAATATTCATATTTAAATTGTTCTGTTTTGACAGCATGATTTAGATTTCAACTGTTTGTTGTTTTTTTTTTTCTCCAAAGAAAAATCAAAATAGTGTCAAAGCCCGTATTTTACAAGTAATGAATTGTTAAATATCTCAGAAACAGGATTAAGGGAGAATTGGTGAAACTTTTTCGCCTCCCCTTGCAATTTCAGCCCACTCGATGGAATAAAAAGATTCAAAACTTGAGACAGAAACTGCCTGGCAGCGCATCACCGCCCGTCAGCATTAAATGCTGGAGCCATAAGGGCGCTGTGTTGGCTTTGGAGCCGGTGGGGCTGTTGCCGTATTAGAGAGACAAGCCCAAGGGCAGCGATACTCACCTCTGCAAATGCTGAAGATAAAAAGTCACCTTAAAAGCCACCCCGGGGCTCCCAGGCACAATACAGGGAGAGCAAATTGCACCCAAAACCCTTAACCAACCTGTCTGCCGCCAGACTTTCCAGCCGAGGGGCCGGAATTTTGCCCAACCCAGGGCTGCTACGGCAAACGGGGAGGTGATGCAGCATCGACTGGATACGGTGGGAGCTGAACGGCTCTCCCGGCGCTATCCCCAAGCAGGTGATGTTCAGCCTGGTTTAGTGGGATGTTCAGCACGTGCTAATGGAGTTTGCCGGCGCTCCCTCCTTCCCCTGCCTTAGCCATCGCCGTCCGCAGCCTCCTTGGGGGGCTGCCGGCCACCACGCTGCTCCTTGGCTGTACTTTAGATACCTCCAAAGTATCGCAATAAATCAACGGTGGGCATAGCCATACGGAGATGGACAACACCCTCACCGCTCGTTAATAGCGAAGCTGTTAAACGAGTTGACATTAGCATGGTACATCCCTCCGATTTGTGTGATGACGTGCTCTTAAAAAAAAATAATTAATAAAGTCTTTGCCTTCTAAAGGTTGTGTACCAAGTATGCTTAAAATATAAGTAAGACACTTTTTTTTTTTCTTCTAATACTTAGTTTTCCTTCAAAGATGGAAGCTGTAATTGATTCTATTTATTGTTGGTTTGTGGTAGCTTGAAGCATACCACTGTCCATTTATTTGTAACTGTAAAATACGTTTGTTAGTCTCAGCAGCACTTAAAAAGCCAGTGTCTGGTTACACATTTCAGTTTTGTTTTTTGTTTAGTAAGCAAGAGAAAAAGATGTACTGCCAGTGCAAGCTGTTTCCTATTTAATAAAAGGTACTATATTTGTACATTATTTGTTATTGCTGAGAAGGGCTTTTTAAGGTTTACTGTATGCATATTAAGTAATTTTTAGGGTGCTTTTGTGTTGAAATGTTGTTAAGAGTGGCTGCAGGCAGCAACCCAGATTTTTTTCTCGTTTTTTTTTTTTCTTGTATTTTTTTTTTTAAGACTTTGTTGTAAAATTCAAGCACTTGGTTTTTGTTTCTGGATAAATCCAGCACAGACCAGACTTTTGTTTTGCTCAGTACCGACAGGACTCTCTTTGTGTCCCTGCGGTTTTTCAACTGGACCATTAGGGACAGACATGAAAACAGTTTCTCTGCCCGGTCGAGGCACGCGTGCCTGTTCTGTGCCCTCGGCTTCCCCGGCTGTGCAGGCAGGAGTCTGGCTCTGCCTGCTTCAGACAGGAAGGAAAGGATTTTCTAAGTACCTATGGACGGAGGAGCACGAGCCCCTTGACTTTCGGTAGACCCCTGTGCTCTTGAACCCTCCTGGTGCCTTTGGCAAATCTCTCCTGATACGCCAGGCTGGTCACGGAGGGAGTTGTACAGGCTGAGGCAGAGACACTCATCAAAGCTTTCGAAAAATGCTTCTGAGTTCACTTGGAAATGCTCTTGAATCAGGATTTCAGACCAAAAAATCCCCAACTGACACTATGTGGTTTATCATGCCAGATTATTTGACCTGTTGCAAGATACTTAGCATCAACAGAAAGGAGTTTTCTCAAAGGTACGACAGCCCTTCCCTTTGATGAGTGGCAATCTTTTACACTGGTCATAGATTTAAAGATGGAAGAATGGCCTTTTTTCACTTTCCAGCTCTCATATCCTACCAAAGATTTACTTCCAGCACAACAGGCACAATGTCCCTTCTGCCGAACGGAGCATTAAATCCTCCTCTCCCTCCTCCTAAGAGTAACCAGATTGGGGTCAGTGGGTTGGGACAGATGAGTAAAGCAAATTATTTAACCCACAGCATCATTTGCGTGGCGTTTATCATTTCTTTTAAAAGACCTGCTGCTGTGTCTTTCTTAGCGCTGAACTTTTTTGCCAGCAGTCCCCCAAGCAAAGATTTACCCAGGTGCCATCTTGAGTGGGGAAAATTTTGCACTTTCACACTTAGCAAAGCAAAGCCCGGCCCCGCTCCGGGCTGCGTGCGGCCAACAAGCCATGAGCAAAAGCAATAATTAAAGCCTGGATCAGCCATGAGCTCAAAGAAGCCCCATTCTCTGAACCCCTGAATTTTTCTTGTCGTTTTTAAATAGAATGCATTTCATTTTAACATTTTCTGAGAACTTTTTTAGATGTTTGTTTACTTCCATGTTTACAGATAACTCTTTGCTTTTTTTTTTTTTTTTTTAATGCAATACTTTTAAGTATATCAGCCAAAACCATACTTTTACAGTAACTTTTGTTTTAGGTAATACGAGTGACATTCCAATTTTTTTGTTGTTGTTAAATATGCTTTACCAGTCTTGAATTTCCGCTGGAACAAAGTATTTGTAGCATTTTGTGTAAATACAAGCTTTAATTTTTTTATTTTTTTTTTAAATGCTGTCACCCAAGATTTGCTTTTCATGCACATATTGTACAAACACACTCTGCTTTATGCCACAGCCGATGATTGTGGATCAGTTTACTTCAACTTCAAAGGGACTATTTGTATTGTATGTTGCAACTGTAAATTGAATTGTTTGGCATTTTCTCATGATTGTAATATTAATTTGAAGTTTGAATTTCATTTTCAATAAAATGGCTTTTTTTTGTTAATGTTCTTCTATGCTTCTTTTTCTTCTGCTGTCTCCTCTTAGCACTAGGCGGGGTAAAGTAAGTACGTGGTAGGACACAGTACCATCCCTTCCGTGGTGGCCCCATCCATTTCTGCAGTACTTAAATTTCCTATTAAATAGGAAAAGCAAGTTTCCAGGCCTATGGGTGGTAAAAGACACCTTCTAAATCTGATCTCAAACGTTGCTTCTTTTCCTGAGTCTGCAAACTATCAAAACCTCTGTTTCTTAGAGGAGTACAAACTGCTCCATTCATCTTGCTAGATCATCAACTCTGAAACCTAACAACTGACATAAGTGAGGACATTCTGTACTAGGATGCTGTGAGCAGAGCTTGAAGTATAGGAAAAGCTGGGATAGATTTCCCAGTCAGGGCAGGGGAGGGATTGGGATTTATGGCGCTTTTCCAGGAGGGGGATTGCGCTGTCCCCACGTCTTCCTGGTGAGACCTGAGGAATGCGGTTACAGATAATCTTGTGATTTGAATGGCCTGAGGCAAGAATGGTTTCCAAGCTGAAAAAGATATATGGATAAGGAAGAGACTGGAGGAGGAGGCTATTTTTTCTCCAGCCTAGTGTCAGAGGTAGGAGGAGATGCAGCTACTGAAGGTGAGGTTAAGGTCACCCAAGGCTGTCTGCAGGAGGAAAGGAGAAGACAGGAGTTGTTTGCAAGCTTGCGCCTGGTTCCATAGTAAGTTCTTACGTTTTTAGCTATTTCTTGACTCTGCAAAAGAGAAATAGTAGCACAGAGAGGCATGAGGCTCTGATAATTTCAAGCAATCTTTTTTAAATGTCATTAATACTCATTTTGTCAGCTCTGTTGGCTTTACTATGGACCTACACATTTCTTGCGTGGTGGTTGAAGATTGAGATAATGTTTGGGGGTTGTCAAGGGTGCTTTAATTCCAGCCCATAATCTGAGTCCTGATTTTGGGGAAGCTTTATCTGAGAGTAAGAAACCAAGCAAACCAATCAATATGGTGTAATTGCTATATAAATCATTGTGGGGGGGATTTGTGCTACATACATTAGTGCTAAGACTTTCTGCTGCCCTCTGGTACACAGATTAACCCATCTCAGCTAGTAGAGCACAGTTCGTTGTATTCTTGCTTTCATGGTCACTTAATTCAGATGCTCATAAAGGGAAATAAACTATTTTTCATCATTTTCTGCGGTTGAGTGGTGGAAGAGGGGCCTAGACAGGTTGTGCCACTTCTATTCTTGGAGGTTTACAGGACCCAACTGGGTAAAGTATGGAGCAACTTGGTTTAACCCTGGAACAGGCTGCCCGAGCAGAAGGTTGGGCTGGAGACCTCCCATGGTCCTGTGAGGCTAGGAGCTATCTGCTACAGGTCACTGTCTAAGCTAAAAACTGCTCATGTGACTGTTCAGATAACACATATTCAGCTGAAAACAATTTGAATAAAGAGGTTTGACAGGATGAAATTCTTACACAGGCAGGTTATTGAGGTGTTACAGTAATCTGCCTATCTTTTGTTGGTATCTGGCACATTTCTCTATCTATGGCGGACATGGTTAGCACAAGGGTTGGAAGAGCCAAACCATCACTCTGATCCAGTGCAGCAATTCCCATCGTACATCATGATGAGGATGTTGCTTTCGATTTTTTGATTCAATTACCCTTTTGCAGCTTGAGAACGTGCCTCACGTTCTCTTGCCTTAGCCAGAAACCAACCACTCTCGAGGCAAAATGACCACCACTTGTCATGTGGAGGACTGCCTGATACGGAAACATGTGGAGCTATGGGGAGAGATCAAACTCAAAGCACTTTTAGGAGATACAATTTAAAAACGCTTCCTACAAGAGGTGGAGACTGTTATCTTTCCCATCTTTTTGTGTCAGTAAATAGCTTCTTGCTTTTAGATTGTGAGGGTTGAACGTCAACTCTAGAGTGTTGGAGTCAGACCTTTGCCGGTCCCACACAGCGTGCATACGGCAGGCAGCATCTCACATCGCCTCTCCCTGTTGGCCTTGGTTTTTACTTTTTAATTTCCTGTGGCTGTGAGCAACACTTGAGGGACTCAGAGCAGCCATGTGTTGGCAGCCACAGGCCTAAATCAGCCTTTCTTGTGCCTAAAACAAGCTCTTGGGGAGAGGTAGGGGAGTGAAGGAGCAAGGTCTGACTTTATGGTTCAGCACCAAGCCCTGTGCTGGCACCAAATAAAAATTCATCAAGCTGTTTAGTGGGGAAAAGGAGGAAATAACCTCAGTTACATATTGAAGGATTGACATGTACCGTCTAGATACCTTCTGCACGGTCAGGAGGAAATTAATCAGTATTTTAGGGTGAAATCGGTCCTCTGGGCAGCCGCTTGCAGATGACCAATGCTCTGCATAAGTTGCAGCAGTGCTCTGCAGCACTTGTGGAGGTCACACTAGATGATATATTTGGGTAGAAGAGGGTATGGTGCGGTGTGGGTGACCAGCTTTCCAGCTCAGGCGCTCTTCGCTTGGCTGAACGCTTGCAGAGAACAGCCCAAGAGTGTTATTCACCAGAAAGATTTGTTGGATGGGTTAAAATAATAAGCAAATCCACAGGAAACCCACAATCTTTGGATAAGTGATGGGGATGACTGTGGCGGATAAAATACTGGGAGCAGGTTGAGCGTTTGGTTGGACGAGGCCCTGAGCAACCTGATCTAGTTGGAGATATCCCTGTTCCTTGCAGGGGGGTTGGACTAGATGACCTTTGAAGGTCCCTTCCACCCCTAACCATTCTATGATTCTATGATTCTAATTACCAGGAAAAAACCTCTTGAAAAAAAGGTTTTAGCACAAGCTTAAAGTAAAAAATGAAATATTTCACATTCAAAAGAGCTGTCTTTGGCCTTCTGTTAATTATAATCTTTTCCCTGTAGATCTACTGGTACGATATTAGTCTGGAATGTATGGAGCTGTTCCTATGGGGTCTTTTTGTGATACTTCTATGGCCTTGGAAGTCGATATCTGCCCCTCTGAGAACAGGAAGCTGTTGGCCCCATCAACAGATAAGGTTCTGAGCTACAAAGAGAACAAAGCATAAAATTCCAAAAGCATCTGGTGATCCGATGAGTGCAGACAAAGTAACTTGGGACCTATAACATAATTTAAAATTGAAGTTCTTAGCGTTGCCCTGCTACTCTCATGCAGATTAATTGCATATATTTTTTAGACTAGATGCAACCTGTGTTTTTAATGTTGACTGTGTTACCTGAATAACAAGTGGACTTGAGTTTCCATCATTGGGAATTCAAGTGGACTTGAATTTCTCTACTGCAGTTCAAGTGAGAGGATAAAATAAAATCCCTGTAGTTATATTTTTAAGAACTTGTAAAGATGAGACAAATTAGCTTTTATTCTGTAGCGGGGTAATTTCGGCTTTGTCTGTGATTCTCCAGTCAGCTTCGGACTCCTCTTTTTATGCCTCCATTTCCCTAAATATAGAATATGGAATTTACTATTTCCCTACTTTGTCAGGGAGTCCCATGGACTCAGTGTTTATAGAGAGCTTTGATCTTTTTTGTTGTTGTTGTTTAGCTCTTTTTACTACAAATCCAATGTTTGGTCTCACACCATTGGATAGTGTCCTTTGAAACAGCACATTTCTAAACCACATGTTTAGAAAAATTGACCCAGTTTCCAGACTGCTGATCTGGTCAAAAAACAATGTGGAGTTAAGGCCAAGTTGTGCTGTCTCAACAGATTTACTTGGGATTTGCGGTGGGGTAGGAAGAAAAGCAGAAATCGTTGCAATCCGTGGAGGCAGCCCTTGGCCGCTCCCTCCCGGCAGCTCACTTGGGATGAGCAGCTGGAGCTTGCGGGATGTCCCAACACTTAGAGAAAAGCAAACAACCCATGTTAAAGTTGATACACCACAGCAACTTGCCAGTGATTAATGTTCAACATGAGGCCAAATTCAGATGGTGATTACACCAGTAGAGATCAGCTGAAGTCCCTCTATTAATAGCCCTGCGTTTTTGGATGCCAGCATTTTGCATCCCGTAAATGTGGGTGTTATCAATGGTCACTGGTTGAAAGGGGTTTCCTTGGGTCTCCTGGTCCAAGGGAGGCTTGACGCAGGACCACCACCACCAGATCAGCTCAATACAGTTGTGTCCAGCAAGTCCTTGTATCTTCCAAGTGTGGAGATGGAGCCAGGGCTTCAGTAGGACATCCCATCCCTGCACTTCTCCTAATGTCCACCCCAAACGTCCTAAAGTGCAATTGGTGACTTTTCCCCCAGCCTCTGGGTTTGGTTTTGGGTTTGGTTTTGAGTTTGAGCTTGGGTTTGTTTTTTTCCCGGCCCCTAGATTTGGACATACAGGGTAGAGTAAGAGTTTAAACCCTTGTTGCATGCCTAGTCCAGTGCTTCATGACCTCTCCTTTCCACCCGTTCCTTTGTATTCCTCCAGTCTGGGACTTCAGAGCACTATTAAAAATAAAGCCAGAGCCTAAACACCGAGGCAGCCCCTCACCCCCCAGCTTGTTTACTTTTTCATTTCCGCAGTTGGAAAAAGAAGTCCTCAGCAGCTGAAAATGATGCTGAGGCATCCGAATGCTGTGAGATAGCTTATCCCCGGAAAAGTGTAGTTTTTAGCCCTGTTTTGAGGTATGTGAGGCAGGTTAGCAAACGTCAAGAAATAGGAAGAAAAGGCCATGGAAGAAAGGAAGGAAAAAAACCCCAGATTATCCAGACAGATCTTGGTAAACCTGGATGAGAAGGATCTTTGGCCTTTTATTGCCGGTAGTGGTGTTCTCCTAACAGAGCAGGATGTTCTCATCTTTTAATAATAGCCAGACCAGATGCTAAAGTCTCTTCTGCAAACACTGTATAAGCGAGAAGGAGAACAGCTGATTTCTGTTAAGATGAATACACCAGGAAAATAAGCCAAAAAAAAGTATGAGAAATCTCCAGAGGTCTTTCTCTGAAACGCCGTTTGGCAGCTAGATCTCAAAGTCGGGACTGAAAATCCAGTCTTTGCCTCTGTCCCTTTGCCGATCGGTCGCCGCGTGTTGAGTGGTGATTCCTGCACCGCTCAGGGGTTTGGAGCAGCGCTGGCCGGGGTTTCCCCACTGTACTTTAAAGAGCCGCAAAATCCACAGCCTTTGGCTTTCGTGGAGCTGTAGAAAGTACCCGTTGATGAGGAATTTGTTTGACTTGCTCCTTGCCATAGAAAATGGTCCCATGCTGAGTTGGGGCCAGTGATTTAAAATGGCATCTTTGTTCCGTCTCTTTTTGTACTTTCTCCTTTGCCCTGTGTTTTTTGTTTTTTTCTTAGTCTATTTTATTTGTCTGGAAGAGATTAATTCGAACTACTAGATAGAGACATGATTGTTGTTTTATAAGACATTGTATTGGACATTAGGAAACACACTTCTTACTCTCTTCATGCTACCCCTTCAATCATCTTTTCCTTATGTTCAGCACAGAAACTGCATTTCCCTCCAGGCAGAAATCTTTGAAATCACAGTAAAATCACTCATGTTTGTAATGTGCTTATAGGTATTGGATGGAAAGTCTTAGAGAAAAGTAGGGTGCCTGGTGATGTGATATTCTGTATTTCTGTAATAGGGCAGTGTCCAGGAGAAAAAAGTACTGACTGTGTATCATGTTCATACATTTTTCTCGTATGCTGAACGACAGTCCTCGAAAACAGTTCCTAGAAACCAGAAAAAAAAACTCATTGTGAAACGATGGGGAGAACTCATCCAATGTTTAGAATTGCCGGCTAATCACTGCAGATAAAGATGTTTACGGAGAACTTATGCAACAGTTTTCCTTGCCAGCAAGGGAAGGTTTTGTACGTGCCATTTCAAACCTCCCTGTCTCTGCCTGACCAAGAGGATCCCCCCTCATTGCAATTTTCATAAGTTTCCAATTAGAAACTCGTTTTGGTTGCTCCGTTGAACAGGACACAAGGACATTTTTTTATTTTTCTTCTCTGCACTGCATTTATTTATAAAAGATGCTTTTAAAAGATAACATGGTCGTGTTAAGACTGGCATGTTGTTTATTCTTGGCATCTGCCCTGGAGCAGATCACCAGCTCCTCCAGGACAGAAAATACCAACAGATAACGTGCTAATGAACTGTTACCTGTTATCGTCTCCTGGATTTACTGATCCAGGTGTGCGGCACAGAGGGACAGACCCTGCACCTGCTCTGTGTCAGCAGCAGCTATGATGAAGAATAGAAAGAAGATGTTCTTCTCATGGCTGAGGATGTGTGCTCCGTGCCGGGGCAGTCGGCTGCTTGGATGTACCTGCCTGTATCAGACCTCACAATCTGGAGAAAAGAAGAAAATATAGAGAGATAATTTAGGTCATCTGCAGCATGACAGCCTAGAGGCAGGAAAGCAAAAACCACTGGTACTTGAACGGACTGCAGTTCAGAGGAGATGGCACCTCTCGGAGTCCGTTCAAGTCCAGTTGATCGGGGTTTGCACCCATCCCAGTGGGGCTGAGAGATGAAACCTTGATGAAGTTGGATAAATGAATGCATATCATAAGCAAAAGTCCTCCCTGAGGCAAATCTTCAAGTTCAAATCCTGGCTTTCCTCTGGAAGCAATAGGGTCCTAAAGGCACCCTCTATTCCAGCTGCCCCAGAAGGTTTTGGCCATCTAAGATCAGTGTCTAGGTCTTGCATTTGGCTCTTTCTTTCTGTCAAAAAGCAACACTAAAGTCGGATCTAGTTTGTGCTTTGGAAAATGTAACCTTGCTAAGTCACTGTCAGATTTAATGTCACTATTGACCCTTTAGCATTTCAGTTACTGCCATGTTAAAGCATTTTAATTATCAGTCCTTCCTGACCCATGAGAGCCAATATGACCTGAACGAAGGGATCCGTTCCTTCCCTAGGTGTGTAGCCCAAGCCCATCACTGCTGGACACAGGGCTTCTCCTGTCCCGTTCTGTCCCTTTGGCCCCACGCTGGTGGCGTGAACCAAAATGAGGGGAAATTACAGCAGTCTGGCTAGTGCCCTTTTGTCTTCAAGACCCAGGAAAATGTGCATCTAACAGACAAAAGGCTAATACTGAATTTGCAAAGGTCTCCTGCTAGAGATGAGAATGACCACAGACCTCAAGCCTTGTGAATGAAATGTCAAAGTAATTTCTTCAGTGCTTCTTTGCCTCAACTGCAAATAAGAAGTTGAACCTCAAAGACAGAAGATGTGAAGCTCAGAAACACCCACACCCACATGCAATACGAGAAAGGAGGAAATCAAATTTTCAGCTGCCTCCCAGAATGAGAAGTAGTTCTCTTTGAAAATGTTTTCTTAAGCTCACTCTCTTCTCAAGTGCCCAGAAGTGATGACTACTCAATAAAAGTTGTGTAATGCTTTAGATAGGTACTGGTGAAAATATATGACATGAATATGAATTGGCCCCTCTATTTACCACCTTGTTAAGTCAAGGATGGGTTTTGAAATGTTCTCAGAAGTGGGTAAAACTATATATGGAGCTGTTCTTACTGTGAATCCTGCAGTTCTTGGTTTATTTGGGAAAAGTGATTGTTATTTAGTTACTTCTTTTAGCTTAAGATGCAGTTTCTGTTTTTCTTCCAAGGATTTTTTGGCTGCTTCACAGCTGTTGTTAAGAAATCAGTATTTCTTAGCAGAATGTGTATGCACTTGCTAATATTTGTGACAAGGCAAATTTCAAAGAATTGAAAGGCTGTGACACTATTTTTCTGGAAAAGGCAGATACCTTGTCAGTAAGCTCATTTCTCCTTAATTGGTCGATGCCAATCCCAATACCAAAAAGAAAAGAGGAGTTGGAGTTTTGGGAATTTTTTTCTACCACAGATGCTATAGTTGTTCATTCTACTTTACTGTCTTCGGGTTCACAATAAAAGTTTAAAAACATCATTAACAAGATACACAAAGGAAATAATCAGGTAATAATTGGTAGAATTGAATGCTGCTGGTTTTCCTTTTGTAGCCAGTAAAAGTCATTTGAATTTCTATGTTCAGAAATTCTGTTTTCTGCAAAGATAACAGTAGGAAGCAGAGCCTTGAATGTCATTGCATGCTAGCTCACGACTTCTCACCTGCCAGATGACCCTTCACATCTCCCAGCAAGTTCAGGGCTGGGGACAATCATTAACTCATTCCTAAAGCAGGAACTTAATCCCAAAATTGCCCTAAATAGATTTCACAGTCTATAGCAGAAGCATTATACAGACTTTTAATTCAGAAACCAAAGCTAGATGCCAGAATGGATATCCTCCACCATGCAGATGACCAAGAGAAAAGAATTTGGCCCAAGATGTGTTCAAAGATGGTCTCTTTAAGTGAAGTGCTAATTTGCTGAGATTTAAGGATTAGGGCCAATAGTTTATAGATTATTTTTTCCCTATAAATGCATTTATGCATTATTGTAGTACTTATGTGATAAGTGATATCACTTAAGTGACACTTAAATATTTTAAAATGGAATGTAAGAAAACTCCAGCTTCCTTGTTGGGAGAAGCACCCTAAAATACATCTTTAGGCTTTGGGGTTTTTGCTTTCTGTCTTTGTGAGTGGATCAGCAGCTTGTACCTGTTTGTGGATCTGTGTGTGTGAGCCAAGGCAAGTTTGCCCTCCCAAGGAAAACAGAAGGTGAGAGGGTGCTGCTGCTGAGGTGGGATTTGCCTCTGGTTCTTTTTGCAGAAAGGATTTCTATTTCCTATGGAAAAGAAGAATTTTAGCCTCCAGTTACACAGATTTGAAAGTCCTGTGGATAATTAAGTAGTAATGATGAAAGCTGTTAATGTTATACTCTTCATCGCTGCAGTGCTTTGGGATGCCCCTATGTGCAGAACCCCAGCTAGACCATGCACCCTGAGCCCAAAATTGTATATGTGATTGGACTGAAGGTTTCCAGACAGTTTTGAATACTTCAGAAGATGGAAGAAGACTTCTTTTCCTTTGGTTAGTGGTTTGGTCATTCAAGCTATAATGTATCCCACCACTCCTCTGTAAACTCCAGTGTCTGATACTGCTGGTGTTGGAGATCAATTCACTGAATATCAGTGAGATAAAACAGTATATTTGGTAGTCCAACCAACACACCTGGAAAAAATGACAAGGCATTTTTAAGACTCTGAACAAAAAAAGAAACTGGAGAAACTGGGAAAAATTGCTCTGAGTTTACTGTAATTTTATAGATTATCTGAGACATAAAAGTAGAGCAGAGAGGGACCTTGCAGTGGGAGAGATGAGGGAAAAGATTGTCATAAAAGCAGTGTATCTATTGTATCCATAATGGTTAGTATCTAATACAATTATGAATTTCAGTTCTCAGATTCATCTTGCAGATTCATCTTGCATTGATCTTATTCTTAGAGGACTAAAAGGTCATACATAGTTCTTTCTTTTTTTTCCCTTGTAGCCTTTAGCAGTTGCTTTTGGGAACTCACAGTTCATCGGTTGGTCTGATCCACTGACTTAAAAAGCCCTCCCTCCCCAAGCCTGCTTGTTTCTCTTTCAACAAGTTTACATCCTCAGACTCCAGCAGCTTGACTTCTAAGTACATGAGACCATGTACTTATTTCTCAGTACGAAGCCTGGGCATTGAGCCCCATATTGTACTAGCAAGAACATGGTAAACTGCATGGTCAGTGGGTTGCTTGTAGAGATGGCAGATCTTTCACAGAGATCTTTTCCACCTGCAGCAGATAAGTCAGGGATAACTACTGCATTGACCGTTATTGACAAGTTTTTGCATATGTTTCCTGGAGTGGAAGAAATGGTATATAGTCTTTTGCTCATTGCAGAAAAGCAGAACGCCCAGGAAAAATGAGGTGTCCCAGGCTTTGAATCATGCTAAAGCATGTGATGTGTTGTTGTGCGGATGCCTCCCCGTCACAGCCAGCACCCCTCAGTCTGACCTGAGCAAAGTTTAGCCACTCTGTGGGTTGTGCTAAGCCATGAGAAAGCTCTGAGATGTTGCTTTTCATCTTCGATACAAAGGAAACAACCTCTGTTACCTCTGTTTTCTTGACATTTTGACCCACTGTTTTCTTAACAGTGTCACAAAGATGCTGAAGATAGGAGTGGAAAAGGGCTGAACCACATGAATCTAGTTTCGGTATTTGCATTTTATTTGCTCTAACTTTGTCTGGGCTGTCACATCCTGACTGTGTAGAAGCAACTTCTATGAATAGCTGCTGCTGCTTTGAGCTGTTCCATAAATAAAAAGGGAGCTCTATGAACACAAAGTCCAGGTAGACAAAGTGAGTGATTTTGTGAAGAAATATGTTCTCCTTTCAGTTTACAGGTTTAACCTGGACTCTTCGGGGGTTTTAACTTAAATTTTCAGCCCTATTCAGAAGGAGATAGAACTACTGAGATTGCACTGTGTGTGGTCACAAGGGTGTTGTCTACCTGTCCCCCTGCCTGTAGCTTTTCAATCCCATGGTCAGTCCCAGTTCAGTGAAACTCAGCTATTTCAGAACTCTAATTCAAACCAATTTCATTATGTGGTCTCCCCAGATAGCAGAGATGTTCTGTCCAAGTATAGACTTGAATGAAACCTTTACTGTACAGCAAAGACAACCAAGATAGCAGAGATGTTCTGTCCAAGTATAGACTTGAATGAAACCTTTACTGTACAGCAAAGACAACCAAGACATGCTGTGCCACAGAAGAGCAAGCTCCTGCATCCTTCAACAAGGCTGGTTTGCTCTTCATGAAATTACTTATCTTCAAATTTGTTGAAGTGTTTTTATTCTTTTCATATTTTTACAGACCCTAAATTTTAAGCCTAGGCTAAGGAGACTCAGACACCTCCTCGCAAGTTTGTCCCACCCATTCTCTTGAAATATCTCATTGTTTCAAACTGAACCACTGCCTACAACTGCCACTGAACTTTGCGGCTTGTTACAGTAATAGGAAGGGATTTAATCATGTCTACAGAATAACTTCATCCCAGGATCCAAGTGTACAATGTCTTTTCCAAAATATCCTGAAGTCTGAATTGGCTAATTGATTTCTAAAGGATAATACAGCCATAGCGCCTGGGTGTGCCTGTGTGTATGCATATGTGTATGTGTTTGTGTTGAAAATAATTTCAGGAGCCTTCTGAGCTCATAGTGTGATGGTTAAGTATAGTGAGGTCTGGAGCAGCTCTTCAGTGTTCAAGGACAAGTTTTTTTCATAGCTGGATTATAGGAAAGACTGAATCTATAGTAGGCAATAGAAGTGCTCCATAATGCCATTATCCTCTCCAATCATCAAAATATTTGTGGCTTGAGTGCACTGTTGCCATATCCCAACATTCTTCCTGGGAGAACACTGGATCTTGAACCATTTACCTCTGAATCTGTATGTCCTTCAAAGAAAATACAGGCTGGACAGCCTCCAAACTGGCAGACCAGTACTGCCCAGCCCTGGTTTATAGGCTCAGCTATAGACATGGCATGTTCGCTTCTTCTGAATACTGCAAGAAATTCTCTTGCATAGAAAAATAAAAGCACATGAAAAAGCTCTCAAAAACTGAAATAATGCAACTGAAATAGTGACTGTTGGCAAATGTGAGATAAAATACATTTGCTGAAAACCCAATAAAAGAGGTTTCAAGCTAATGCATTCACCCTCACCCTTGCGGCTCAGCGTGCACGGCCCATTGGTGCGGTGAAGCTGATGTGGTGTCACTCATTGAGCTGCAATGACTCGATTGTGTGCCTGAGCCCTCTGCTTCTGCAGAGCAAAGAATAAAATGTTTATCAGATTTGACCTAGATTTGGCCTTGATTTTTAAAGGCAGGCTTGCTGCTCTATGAATAAACTCAGGATGTCAAACATAAACATCTAAAAAATAGGAGAGGATGACTCTTCTCACTCAAACCCTAGAAACCAGAAAAAGAGAGAACTAAGATTTTGAAGGAAAAGTCCCAGCAGCGTGGAAGCAAGATGGGAAGATGCTCCATTTAAATCAATTTGAGTTTCCACTTTCCAAATCCACGGGAACGTGAGGACCAGTGACGGCTGCATTGTACATCCATGCACACCTTGCCCTACTCCTGGGATTGTTCCTCAGATCTTCTGCAGGCTTGACCTAAAACTAAAGTCACATGCCAGCCTGAGCCCTCAACAAGAGGCAGCCACTGTAGAAACCAAAGACTTCAGCCTCTTCCAGGAACCCTGGGTGGGGTTTTCAGAAAAAAGGTCGAGCTCTCTCTTCCGTCCATGAAAAACAACTAACTGTTAAACTAGACTTGACTACTTTCTAAATATCTTTGCTGTAGCCCAAACTTGTAGGCAGGAAAACAATACAGAATGAGAGTAGATCTTTCCTCCTGGATCTGCTAATTGTCTGCACAAGGTTTATTCCTTATTAGAATTGCTTAATTGCTTGTCTGAGTGCTACTTGTTTGCACACTCTGGGCTTCTTTTGGCCTGTCCTTTGCACTCCTGACATCTGCCTGGACCCCCATCCTGGTGCACTGACCTCCTAACACACAGAGTTCATTTGCCTTAGCCAAGCTGAGCTTGTAGAAATCTCATTTTTCCCTTCTGGCTGAGCAAAGTCAACAGTTGGAGCATTCACACCTCCTGACGTTGGGCTGTGGTGTGGAAAGGAAAGCGAGATTTATGAAGCCTGGGAGAAAATAAAGTGGAAAGAGAGCAGGTGTACCAACAGTGATGTTCTCTTGGGAGGAGGCAGGAGTGTATTTTCATCTTGGTGTTGCCAGGTGTGAATCTTTCCAAGACGTGTATCACTGGCTAATTAATCCTTACATATAGCAACCATGTCTCCATATCTCAGCCCAAGGTGGTGGTGAGCTGTTAGGGAAATAACTGCTGCAAATGGACCAGTGCTGGAGCCCAAAGAGGCAGGACAAGGGTTATCTCACCAAAATCAGGACAAAATTCCACATCTGGGCTAGTTACCCTACATTTGCTACCTTTATAGTCAATAGAGGGAAGGTGGCACTTTGCTTTGAACCAGTTTAGTTGCTCACTTTAGGATGAGATGTTCTAGAAGCATGTTTCTACCTCCTGACTGCAAAGGAAGCCCAGAGGCATCTGCGCTGGCATCTGGGTCACGAGGAGGTGCAAAAAACTGTGGCCCTGGAGCCGATCTACCCATAGATTTCGTGTACCTCATGGCTGGAAAATAGTTCTAGGTGTTGAAGTCCAAGTTATTTTTCAATCCTTTAAACTGATCGTTGTCCACAAAAATAGAGAGACATATTTTTGAAAGAAAAAGAGGGGCTTTTTTGTAAAAAATTGTCAGCTCCACACACTGTCTCAGCAGATATTATCTAGTGAGAGCCTTTGAATTGGTCTTGGTGAGTGACAGGAATGAGCAACATCTGAGGCCCAAACCATTAGCTACTGGGATTTGGGTTGAGTTTTCTAGTTTTCCTCTCAGTGGCAAACAGAAAACTGCTCCAGGAATCAAATGAGAGAGATGCACAAGGACAGTTTCTCCTGCGTTTGGAATGGGCGATAATCTTGCTTCTCTGGTACATAAATCAGCTGCAAATTCACTAACATTAAGTAACTGCACAAACGGTGACTGAGCTGGGGAGACCATCTGACCTCAAAAAAGCTTCAAGGCTCCTTCAGACAAACAGCCATAAACTTGGATGCTTTCCCAAAGTGTAGCTAAACATTTTGCATTTGCAAAAAAAAAGAAAAAACAAAAACAAAACAAAACAAGTTGGAAACCTCCCAGAAGGCTTTTCCTAAGAGGTGTCTGAACCTTCCTGCTCTGTTGGGGCTAAAATCTCTCTGGGACAACTCTCACTCATGGCGGTGATGCTGGAAGGGCTATATCTCTGGGTCTGGGGAACCAGAGATCCCTCACAGCTGGCGCTGTGTCCAGGCTGCCCTTGCATTTGCTCCTGCCTCCAAATGCTGTGGCCATTGATTCTCAGGCAGTCCCGAGCAAAGATTAGCTTTGTTGTACTTCCACAGTTTTTTGGATAGTGTTGCCCTGAATCCTCTCTGGGCTAAGACCTCAGCAGTGGACACCAAGGCTCTGGCTTTCCTCTCCCATTGCACACTGAGCAGTTCTCCCCTGTGGAAGCAAGTTGGACTCTGGGGGGTAGATTTCTCCAGGCCCCTTGCTGTGAGGTGCTGAGGCTTCATTAGGCACTTCTTTGCCAAATAAAACCGTCATCCAAGTGGCTCACACAGTGTTTGGTCCCTATTGTGATTGTAGAAATCAGGTGGCAGGTAGAAGAACGACATCTGCAAAACGTCCTTGCCCATGACCATAGTAGGCTTGATCCCTGCAGCTTCGTGAACCAAACAGTGCCTGGGCTCCGGCTCTGATCCTGAAGCCACTTGGCCACTTGGCTTTTTTTTTGTTCAGATCCATAATGCTGAATAACCTTAAACCCTAGAAGAGAACGACCTATTCAAGAGTGGTCCTTGGCTTTGCTAAGGTATGTTCTATGCCTGGAAATGGCTTGGGAGAGTGTTACTTGACTGTGCCCATGCTAAAAATTTTGCAGTAGGGATGTGTTCTTGTGCCCATGCCCTCATGCCAGGCCTGTTTAATTTACTATATGTAGTCATAGCATATGTGTACTTGAATATATTCTCTCTACAGCCTGGTTCAGTGTAGAGGTTTCATGTAGCATACACTATAAAAAGTTTCTTTTTCAGATTTTCATCTTGACATGAAAGTGCATTACAACATTTGCCATCAATAAAACACAATTCTTTCCATGTGAAAAGCATTACAGCCACAGTATGGTTATTGAGTGATGATACCTGGATGACGGAAATACACGAACAGGAAAGTGTACATAGGGAAACTTCAGAAACGATGCCAAGTTTTTTTTAAAAAAACAACGTTTGATAGCAACACGGACGGGTTTGGAGAATTTAGTTCATTCGTAATCAAAAAAAAAAAAAAAGAAAGGAATGAGAAAGTGACTGAGCTGAAAGAGAAATAAAAACAATAAAAACAAGGCAGGGGAAGGCTGCACAATTGAGGAGGCTGGCAACCCAGTGAAGATACGTGTGAAGAACAGATTTCTTGCCTCTTGCTCTGTGGTTCAATCTTGGGCCAAGCCAGTCATGACCAGGTGGCAGGCTTTTCAGGAGCTCCTTCTGTTCTCAGCCTGTCACTCGTGCCCAGAGCTGCGTCCAGTGCTGCGATGCCAGGGACTGAAGATATTATTACCATTATCCTTGACTTGGATTCCTAGAAATCGGTCCTTCAGGTCAGGCTTGAGGACTCTGGGGACCTTAAGCAAGAGATCGCCCTCTCTTATACAGCCTACACCTAAATGAGCAGCTGACTCCAAACGTGCTGAAACAGAGGGGAAAGCTCCTGTGACTTCGTAAAGAGCTTTGAATCAAGCCCTTCTCCTGAAATATGCCAAACCAGGATTCTTCTACTGGCTTTAAATTTGTTTTTTATGAAAATGCTCCTGTTAGCACCAAAATAAATGCTAGCTGTGTTTTGATTTTAGCAAAAGTCTAGCTTCAAGAAAAAAACATGCTAATTAACTTGTTAACAGAACCCATTAAATATACGTCTCCGAATCTTCCTGAAAGTAGCGTAAATCACCAGTGCGGGGTTCCCAAGATGCAAGGCAAGTTGCTCGACTTTGGAATGCATAAACATTTAGTGGAAGAAATTGACTTCAGAGAAAGTACAAACAAAGCAGCTTGTTTGTTTGTGCGGCTGCTTTCTCGCAGGAGAGCAACCAAGAAGCATGGAAAACTTCGATGTCCTCCATGGTTCGCGTTCGTAGCTGTGATACAAAGCGGACAGAACAAAGACTTTCCTATTTATAGCCAAGCGAATGAAAGCAGAAGCTCTCGAGTGGTGAAAAGACACAGTCTACCATTGTCGAGATTTCTGAAAAGAACACAAACCGTGGTTTATCAAAGAGCAGTAACAAAAAGGATTTGGCTGGGTGGAAAACGATGTTTTTCCAAAGAATCCACCATCCCACATAATAATTTTTTTCTGGATTGGTCACACTTCATCAGAGCAGTGATTACAGATCGGGGGGGAGGTAGGAGGAGAAACACGTGTCTACGTATGTGTGGAGGAAGTGCTCGGCAAAACCCACCATCTTATTATTTCCATTTTGCAGGAAATGCCAATACTGCGTGTCAGAGTCAAACTGTTATATGACATCACCGAAAGGGTAGATTTTGATTTAAGGACTAAGATAAGCTCTGCTGTTTGTGCTAACAGCTGCTTTTAATGTTTATTTTTAAAAAACTGAAATTATATACAATAAATAAACAAGCCGTTTCATCTACTATGCCAGGTCTTATTCAACGTCTTGCCACAGTATCAAATGACTTCGTCTCTCTGCTGTGTTATATTTACACTACTACTGAGGCATTAGGAAATCAGTTACCTAAATATATTATACAGAAAAGAGCAGTTGTAGTGTGCCACAAAAATACTTTTTTTTTTTTTCCTTCTGAAACTGAGCTTTTCTGAAAGAAATTCTTCTGTTTCAGGGAAGCGTCTTTTTTCATCAAAGTCTTTTTGTTAGGGAGGGAAAAAAACATGGAAGCTTATTTGAATCACACTTTCTGATAGGAAGCCATTTGCATGGGATTTTTTTTCCAGTTCTAGCTTTGCTTCTTCCTTGGGGCTTCCTGGTACTAAAACAAAACTGCTGACCAACATTGCCCCATCCCAGAAATCAAGTCATAACACTTCAAAATCCAATATTTATACCAAAGTAACTGGAACAAATAAAGTCTGACCAGGACTTAGCTTATAGTGACTCAATTTGTATGTATCAGTGTTGCAACCTGCTGTGGGAATGTATTTGCTCCATCTCACCACCACCTCCTTGACACAACATCTCCGTTAACTAGCCTACATTGGTTTCTGGCCTCATGGAAGGATTGTCTTGGGCATGTTACTGGGTTGTCTTTCTGGGAGCACTGGAGAAGCCAGAACTACCATTGGTGATGTTGGTTTCAGTCTGCAGGCTGGGACTTGGATGGAAGGAGAGGCTGTGTCTGGAATGGGAGCAGAAAGGCAGCAAAAGAGCCCTGCAATGATGGGACCTGGGCAGGAAAGAGCTGAAAAGCTTGAAATGTCCTGTTCATCGATGACCTACCTCAGTGGGGCTAGGCCCACCTAACCCATTTGTGAATTTGACTTTTCAACTGGAAGATGGGACCTGCCACAGTCGCTAGAGATGAGGACATGCTGCCATTGCCAACTTGGGGAGAAAAGTCAAGGATGGGATGGGATGTTTTGGAAAATTCCAGCCAGACATCTCTGGGTGGACAATTTAGCTGAGATTGTCCTAAAGGGTTGTTTACATTTGTGCATTTGAATATAAAATAAAGGTAAGCAACTTTCAGGGAGGGAGGGAGGAGCTGTGTAAATATATGTATAAATTCCCGTGAAAGAGGCAGGCATGCAACCTGCACAGTGGCCAGTGCTCGCTCCGCTTGTGCAGCTCCCAAGGCACTCTTGCAAAAGCCAGTTTTAAGAGGAAATATAGGTACGGAGTAAAGGTTTTGCTAAGATGAAAAAAAAACATCTAACGCAGGGCATGTTAAAGGAACTCAATGCATTTACATGCAATAAGTGAACCATTTTAAGAGAAAATTAAGAGAAAACAGAATTCAAGCTCTCAACTTGATTTACCCTTCCTGCAATTTCATGAAAATTGGAGCAAATTAGTTTAAAATTTACCTTGTCCCTCCTTTAGCCATTTGTGCATCTGGGATTTGTAAGAATGATGTGGATGGGATGAGTGTGAAGGATCTGGCTTGTTCTGGACCTGGGCGTGAGCTGGCTTGGTGCTAAGACTCCCAAAATCAGATGGGCATGGTTAAGCTCTGCACCACTGCCAAGGACCACAGTGGCACGGACTTCAAAAAACACTTGCTAATTCCCTCAAAGGTGACCTCAATTCTTCTGATTTTACACCCACTTAGTGTCGGTATCAGTATCGGTGATCAGGTATACCTGAGCATGGGAGCAGAAGAGAAGGTCTCAGATCCTCTAATGAAAATCACTTTTGTTTTCCTTAGATTAGGGAATGAGATGGGGAGAAGGGCAAAAGACATGGTCCATCTGGGAGAGAAGGCAGAGATTATATTAAATAATTGATGCCATATGAGAACAAAGTTGCATTTTCTTGCAAATGTCCACAGCACAGAACCATGATGGGCAATGAAAAGATGACAATAAAGATGGTTATCCAAAGAAAAGGCATTTAAATGGTGAAAGCCAGTCTGAAAGGGAACATTTATCCTGAAATTAAACAGTTCAATGGAGACATGGACTGTCTGTTATTAGAGTGGACTTGCCCTAACAGAGAGGGTTAGGAGAGGCCTGAGCAAGCTTTTGGCCTGGGCTCTCCCATACAATGCCTGGCACAGCTCAGGACCCAGCACAGGCCAAGGACCATTCCCAGTAAGCAGTTTGGATATGACCACCCTGATCTGGAGGCTAAACTGAATATCGTGGACATGGCCAAGCCATGCCTGTTGGCCTTCTGTCCAAAGAATGGGCCCTGGTCCTTTTATTTTTTTGATGTGGCCAAGCTTATTCATTTTGTTATCTTTCCAGAGCATTTAGCTGCACCCTACCATCATCATGTCTGCGTGCTTCCCAATCCATGATGTATTTTATCTTTGCAATTCATCTGGTAGGTAGGAGAGAGCTATTAACCTTATTGAAGCGAGGGGAATGGAGGTGGAGGGAAGTCTGTCTGTACACCAACGCACAGCGGTGCAGTCGGACGAAACTGCCTCCGGGCAAGTTAACAAGGTTAAACACTGTAAAGAGGTAGCGTGGACCTCAAAAATGTAATGTAAGTCTGTTTCTTGAATCAGCTCATCGCTTCTCAGTGTGGAAGCTGTGGTGTCACGTCTTCACTGTGGGTTTGACCCATGCTGAGCAATGGGGATGCACCCGCCACACCGGTGTTCGTCTGGGAGTGTGGGCACACAAACAAGTTGCTGCAGGGTAAACAAGGGTGTGAGCTTTCTCCTTGACCTCTGTACCTGTGGGTGCTTGTTACCCTGAGGAACCGACGGTGAGCGTCGGGTACCGGGCACCCATCCCCTCTGCTACAGAAGAGCAACCTGCTCCCAGGGCATCAGCGGGTGAAGAAACGCACTTGTGATGGTGGAGATGACTCAGTTGGAGGTCTCACTGCAGCTCACCCTGTGGGAACTTGTTTATACGCTCGTACAAAGCAACTTACCCCCAGATCACTCCAGAAGTCTGCGGTGGAGGCAAGAGTGGAACCGGTCTCTACCGAACCGCCTGCCTTAACCGCTGAACTGCCCTTTCAAGCTCATCAGTTATTAACGAGCATATTTCTTAAGCACTGGTGGTGTGTTCATAGCTATTAAAAATATAAAGGAGCTCTAAGCTTTGACCTGCCCTCTGTTCCACCCGTGTCAGATGATAGCCACTGAAATGAAGAGGTGTTTATTTGCCTGGAAGTGTGGAGTCTTATGTCAGCTCCCAGTTTAGGAAGTAATTTTGCTGGGGGTCTGATCCTGCCACGGAGGAAAGGGCTGGTGCTTTTGTTTCTGTTTCCCTCCGAGCATGGTTCCTGCGCTCTCAGCATACCTGGAAAATTATCCTGCTTCTCAGCCACCACCGGTTCCTGGCCACCCCTGCTACATGCCAGGCTAAATTGGGAAACTAAACTCCTTTTTTTTTTTTTTTCCCCGGTGTATGGCTGGCCTCCCCACCTTGCCGCTCATGAATGCCTTGCTGAGTTAGCTGTGATTTGGAAAATTAATTGACTCGGAGCCTACTGCTGAAGCAGCCTCAAACGCAGAACACCCAAGACGCAGCGGTAGCAAGGTCAGAGGAGGTGGGAAATTTTGTGAGAGAGGTAGCAGGCAATAAGCAGAGCAGAATATGGGCACCAGTGGGGAAATGTAAAAGGAAACCATTCAGATCAGAGACAGCCATGGGAGACGAGGCAAATGGGACCTTGGGAGGCTTTGGTATTTATTGGGGGAGCTGGCAGTGCCTGTGGTGCGGAATGCCCCTGGCTCTCTGTGGGAGGTGGAGGTCTCCAGAGACCTCTTGCCTCTAGCCAGGACATGCAAAGAGCACCCTAAAGACCATCTCCTGTGAGTGCAGAGAGCAGCGTCTTTGCAGTGTAAAGAGATCTTAAATTATGCAGTTTATCTCAGGCATGCCATCTGCTTGGGAGTCAGCCTCTCAAGAGAAAAAAGGAACATGGGCCAGGTACAACTCCATAAGCACTTTTCACGTATAACTTCAATGCTTTTACTCTCATTTTATGAATCTTCATAGAAGAAAAGAGTTCTCAGAGCTCATCTGTTGTCTGTGACACAGAGGGTATGCCAAAACTTTGTCTTGCCCTGATATACTGGGGTTAAGCTCTTTGAAAGTAGGCGGGGACTGACATCCCATGGAAATCCCTTAGTTACCAAAATGCCTTTGTGAAGCTGCTCTTCAGGGCCTGTCTGTGTGTAACCCCGAACAGCTCATGCAAAAGGGACGATTCAGACATGCAATCGAGTGCTGGCAGTGTAACCCTCCCCGTTCCTGGCTGGCTGATGGATGGGGATGATCTGCGAGCGTGCTTTCATCCCCCTTGGCTTGTGAGGCAAAGTGACGGAGCCTAAACCCTGGTGAACGCCTGCTCAGCTAAACCACATCCATTCCCATTTGAGGTGGCCCAAGGGCATGTGCGCAGACAGTTATGGAGGCTCAGCTGAGAGAGAGGTGATTTGTTAAGCCGCTGTCGCTCCCGTGCGCGTTTGAACTTCCCCTGCCGGCACGGCAAGGAGGATGCTGAGATTTGTGAGCAGCGCAGCGCTAAGGAAAGGCACTTCCAGAGGTCGAGTAGCTGATACGTGTGAACGGGGGCGCTTGTCTTGGTTAGCCCATGCAGCAGGCACTAGGACAAGCGGAAAAGCACATGATATGCAAAAGCTGGTGTCTTATCCTCAATATCTTTGGGACCAGGAGCTGGAGTTGCTATCTCAGGAGCAGTGAAGTAGGATGGTGCAGGCTAACGTTGAGGCTGGGGAAGGGATGCTTGTCCAATGGGAAAAGAAAAGGTCCAATAGATGTGATTAAATTACAGTTTTGTATGGCTTTGTCACCAAGCAAGCCTCAACTAGCTTGTCTTCACAACACCTCACCACGGTGAATGACACAACTCTCCCTCCAGGGCAGGAATACTGAACTAACCTTCTTCGGATAATCCTGGGAATATGTGACAAAGATGGAAACAGACCTCTGCTCTCTCCAGGTCAGAGGGTCAGAGCCAGAAGGTGGTCTGGGATGGGAGCAGTGGGCAAAAGCAACATTTCCACCCGCCGTCACTTTGGCTGGGTCAAGTCTTCTCCTCATTTCTCAGGTGCGGGGGAAACTGAGGCACAGGACACATGACTGTGTCTCAGCTGGCAATTTCTGCTGATGTTCAGCTTGCCTCTACCTGGAAGCTTTGTGGCGTGTTTTAAAGTTAAATTGTGCAAATGAGTTTGGTTGTTATTACCATGCAAAAAAAAAAGACCATTTGTATACAGCTACTGGCTTGCTGCATCCTGGCAGTGCAAGGTCGCAGAGCAAGCCTGTGACAATGCTGGCAATCACGCCTCGCTCCTAGACTCCCCACCTAGTTGCTATTCATTGCTTGTTTAGGGTAATGAAGAGCAGACTGAGGGAGTTGGGATTGTTTGCTTCAAGAAGCTGTTATTAAAAAAACCCACACCCTACCACAATCTCATTCTGGCCTGGGCAGTGAAGAGCAAGTTTCCTGAGCATCTTCGTCTTGCAAACTTCCCCAAATCCACAATGTTCTACAGGTTCCTATTTTACATCTGATTTTTAAAGTGATTAATATCAAGCAAATGACCATTTGATACATTTTTCCCTAGCTGTTGTGCCTGTGATATCCACAGCAGATCTCTGCCTGGTGAATTCGAAGGGGCAGACTGGGACAAATACCCCTCAAATGCTCGGGAGCATCATCCTCTTCACTTTCCCAATTGATTTCCTCATAAACAGCCTATGCCAAAGCCCTTATGAAATTCAAATCTGGCTTCACATTTCATTGAAAAACCTTTAAGAAAAGCCATTTTTCATACTTAAGACTTTTTCAAATCTCCTCTAACCAGTTACATTCTGCATTGTATCTTTTGAATCTGGCCATTGTCCAACGACAATCCTTAAAATCCCTTTACAGTTTTAAAGGAAAATACAAGCCCTCATTTACCACTGGATCCAGCCTGAAAATAAAAGCTTAATGCCTTGACAGGCCTGGATATTTTTTTGGGTCCTAAGTCTGATTTATGGTGGTAGCCAGCAAACCAGGCTGGTGAAATATTTGCTGCTGCTCGCAGGGATCTGGAAAAATGAAGTGTGAAGTTCTGAAGAGAGCAGGCAACAGTTCTCCAGTCACTAAACACTTCCAACGAGTTGGCAGCGGAACAGAGCTGTGGTCTGAAAGATGAACCTCAAAGGAATAGGGGAGGGGAGCGGTACTGCGCGCAGTGTCAAAATACTGCTGCAGCCTAAAGCTTTCCATACATTCCTGACATCGAGAGGGAAAGAGAAACATTTTCTTCATTATTTATTTATTCTGTCTCTTTTTTTTTTTTTTTCCCCTCTCTTTTCCCCTGCAGGGGTTTCACCCTGAGCAGGGAAAAAATTAAAAGCAACAACAGAAGCATAGGAAGCTGCTTAAGCCCATCGTAAAAATGCGCCAGTTAAAAAAAAAATATATGATCTGGTTAGGAGAAAGCAATTGCTTGGGCTTCGCTTGTCGCAGAGCGCTCTCAATGCACAAGGCTGTGGCGAAGCATCTCTAACTTTTCAAAGTGCCAAAGCCCTGCAATCTGTGGGCGTGGGAGCTGCGATTTTCATTCCCATGAAAAGGGAATTTCCTAGAGGTAAAAGTGAGGTGGGGATTTTTCAGAGTGTTCTTGGAATGAATCACCCCTGCATACGTTTGCCAGGTAAAACATGTGGCTGCTTCGCTTTATTTTCTTCAAAGGAAGTTAATATTCATCCCTATCGTGTAGATCACAGGGAGACAGAGATAGGCTGATAAATGAGGTGGATTTCAGTTTTCAGGGTTTCACGATCTGTATTAGCCCCGATGAATTACCTCAGGTTCCTGTGTTCACGCTGAATAAAACGGCCAGCACTGTGAGAGGCTTTTGGGGTGGTGAAATGGGGATGAGCCATCCCTGAAAATCTTGCTTTGCCCGCCTGCCGCTCAGAAGAGTTGTTGCTCTCCTTTTTATCCATGTCTTAATCCCATCCCAACAGCTGGGCACACCATGAAAGAAAAGATCCCCTCCCATCCCCTGTGCCCAGCAAAGCCCACAGAGGTTTTATTGCCCCCAGGCTCAGGAGAGATGAGGTCGACTTCATCCAGCCCTAGAGCTGATGCACATCCAACGTAACCTCTTGGCTTTGGCGATTACTTGAAAATGACAGCGGCAAAAGTGGGGAAAGTTTATTCTTCTTCACATTCATGGAAACGACAACAGGATTATTTTTGTTTGGTTGTTGTTGGTTTTTTTCTTTAAAAAAAAAAAGAAAAAAAAAGGCACACTAATCACTTTGGTTTAAAACTGTCCGAGGTCAGAAGCTGGATGATATAACAAAGCGTTGCTTCTTTCCAAATGCAAACTTTTGATTTGAGGAGGAACAGCTGCATGTTCCAATCGTCTTTATAGTTGGGAAATGTCCCGCCTCTGCCGCGGCACGGACTGGGTTGGGTTGCGTTGGGGAGCTGCCCGGGTACCAGCCTGCAGCCTCCCGCCCCAACAGACAACGTGTAGTAGTAGTATTATTATTTTTTTTTCCCTCATCGTTATAAAACAGCTCAAGCGTTCCCTTTAACAGTAGAAGCATTTACGGGACATGCTCACAGATGAACTTGTCCGCACCGCAGCGGCGCGGCCCCAAACCCACACCGTCTGTCACACACAGGCTCTCTGCGCCACCCACGCTCCGGCACAGCCGCTCCGCACGCGGGGCTCGACGCTCACACAAGCTCACGAAAACCGAAACCGACAGTCACTGCCGTACGCCCACGCGGACGTAACCAAAACAGCCCCTTTGAGTCTCACACCTCCTTCCCCCCGACTCCGTCACCTGCCAGCGTCCTGGCATCAAAGGGGTGAAAAATACAACCTGAGCTGCTCCGGGTTTTGCAGTGCTTGTCTCGTCCAGGGGCTGCTGGACAAGCCTGGGTCAGCTTTTACAGCCGTGTCCAAGGATCAATTGCTTTATGTCACAAGAACTCAGCAAAATGCTGAATAAATTCTACTCTTCAAAGAATGGGATCTTCTGGGCCTCTTACCCTCCATCAACTCCTTGTTTTGCAGGACTATTAAAATCCCGGTGGTCACCCTTTACTATTTTAGCAGCAGGAGAAAGGGGCTGCTTTTAAAGTCATCCTTAGAAACATGACTCATGGCAATAAAAATCTCCCCTGCTTGTTTTGTGGGGAGAGCCAATGAACTTTGTACTGGGGAATGCTCATAACAGATTCTGCAGGGCATGAGGGTAGACGAGGGATGGGGTGCGGCAATGCTTTCCTGTCTGGTGGCCACACTGGCCTTTCCTCATGATATCCCAATCCTTTTCCAAGCTCTTGGCTCAGAAAGCAGTTGTTGGTGCCGATGAGCAGCAGAGCACTGCAGTGCTGCACTGTACACGCTGCTGTGGTGTCTTTGAGGGAGCACCCCAAGATGTGGCATGGGGTCTGTGGACCCCTTTGGATTCATCCCTACTGCCACCTCTCCCAAGGAGACACATGGGGCACGGCACTACCATGGCCACAGGAGCACCCCAAGGCTGTAGGGTGTGCCCACCCCACCAGCACCGCCTGTCTGAGGGGTTTCTCAGGAGACTTCCTCGCTTACCTGTACCCAACCCCAAGCCTCTCATGCACACTGGGGAGTTTTGCTTTTCTCTCTTCTCCCCCATTCCCAGGGCTTTGGGGCCCCTTTCCCTCCTCCATTTCCAGCTTCTGAACTGTAACACGGTGGTTCCTGGCTCTGGGAGGGCCCCAGCAGACAGTTCGCCTTGTGGTTAGTGAGCTCCCCTCAGCACCGGGAACAGGAACCCACTTCCCTTGAGGTGGCCTCGAGACTCAGTGTTGATGGAGGTAGGGCACTACCCCAAGTGGCATTAAGGGTGGCCAATAAAGTAAAGTAAAGCAGCAATAGGAGCTGAAAGGGTGCAGTGAGCACCCAGGAGGCTGCACAGTGCCTTGGTGTGCAAGGAATGGGGGGGGACATCCATTCCTGAACCAGAGGGGATTCAACCCCGAGCCATCCACCTCCCACACCATCATGTTCCTGCAAAGCGTTTCTGGGCTACTTTGTGGGCACCAAACACATGGCAGTAACAGCCCTCTACTGCAATGCACTGTTCCTCAAATTCACATCCCAAATGGAAAAAAAAACACACAAATTTGCTCACATCTGCTTTGATTATCTCTCTCCATTGACACTATCCCAAAGTGCCTTATAAGTTTTACAAATCACGTTTCATTTATTTTTCCTGTTGCAAACAAGTTGCCATCACGGAGGCAGAAAGTGACTAAAACTGGTGAGCACTTAATGACATTACTCAAGTGTTCTTGAGAGGAAGCAAAGCCTCCTGCGTCAAATTAAACCCAGGTGGATAATTCAGATATGAAGATTAGTGACTGCATAGTTCAGCCTCGTATCTCTGAATTGAATTTTGGACTGGGCTGGTTTGGATTTTTATTTTAGTCGCTTTAAATGTCGCAGTGGCTCTTTGCCTGCTTTGGTAGAGTTAACCTGAATTTAAATTCAGCTGCAGGGGTGCTATGTTGATAACACCTGATGATATGATATGATATGATATGATATGATATGATATGATATGATATGATATGATATGATATGATATGATATGAGTTGGCAGTGCATTCTTGCAGTCCAGAGAGCCAGCTGTATCCTGGGCTACATCACAAGAAATGTGGCCAGCAGGTCAAAGGAGGTGCTCTGCTCTCATGAGACCCCACCTGAAGTACTACGTTCAGCTCTGGAGTCTCCAGCACAAAAAAAACCATGGAGCTGTTGGAGCAGGTCCAGAGGAGGGCCGTGAAGATGATCAGAGAGATGGAGCACCTCTTCTGCAAGGAAAGGCTGAGAGAGTTGAGATTGTTCAGCCTGGAGAAGAGAAGGCTCTGGAAAGATCTTATTGCAGATCTTATTGTTCAATATATTAAGGGGGCTTATAACAAAACTGAAGAGAGACTTTTTACTAGGGTCTGTCGTGCCAGGATGAGAGGCAGTGTTTTTAAACTGAAATAGGGTAAGTTTAGACTGGACATAAGGAAGAATTTTTTTTACGATGAGGGTGGTGAGGCACTGGAACAGGTTGCCCAGAGAAGTTGTGGATGCCCCATCCCTGGAAGTGTTCAAGGCCAGGTTGGATGAGGCTTTGAGCAACCTGGTGTAGTGGAGGGTGTCTCTGCCCATGGCAGGGGAGTTGGAACTAGATGATCTTTGAAGTCCCTTCCAACCCAAACCTTTCAGTGACTCTGTGATTCTACATCAGCTCATATCCTACCTGGGTGACGAAAATGGAACCTGCTGGTTTTTAGTAGAATCACTCAATTTTAATTCAGTGATTAATGGTTTAACTATCAGCAGGGTTGGAAGAACTGCTTTGCTCTGTGTCTACCCACACACACTGTCACTGCATGCATGGTAACCTTAGTAAGCTGCTCAACTTTGAACATGGAGGAACAGCAAATAACATTTTTGTCATAGAGCCCTTGGGGCCGGCAGGCATACCCAGAGCTACCTGGCTTTAAGTGGATGGGATATCAAATGCTGTGCTTGGGTTTGAGATTTTCAGAGATGCTTGAAGGGAAGTTTTTTCTCCTGAAAAAGTTGGGAAAGGTCTTTTTCCTATAAACAATTTCCAGTGGAAACTCTCGCTCCTGGCCTCCCTTCATTGGGACGTCCATCCTGAGCCTCACTCCAAAGAAAGACCCTTTTGTTGAGCAGAATAATGCGGCCGCGTGGGCAAGTGGGATCAGGTCCCACTCGCAGGATAGGGTTTCTCTCACCTAACTTTAGCTGTCTAACACCTAGGTGTCCAGGCTAAACCCGTCATTCGGCTTTCCACTAACAACCACAGGGAGATGGAGGCACCTTCTTGGGGCTGTTCACTCCGTCTTTGAGCAAAACAAATCACTCTTGGGAGGTGGCCGCTTCTCCCATGGCTGGGGGGGGAGGCCGTGAGATGGACTCTGCTCAGACTGCTGGCATGGTGATGGCTAATTAGGTGAGATGAATCCCACCCCAAGGAAATTGAGGTAGCTAATGAGTTGCTAGAGTATGAGTTTGTGGAGAGCTTGGCCGCGCAAAGCATGGCTGGACTGGGGGCTTTTTGGGTAGCTGTAAAAGATGAAGACTGAAAAGCTGAGCGTTGCAAGTCAGTCTTTCAGTATTAGTATTAGAATTAGTACTAGTACTATTATTATAGCCATTTGCTGATGATCATCCACTGAATCAGTTTATTGCGTCTTATTTTACACCTAAATGGTAAGATATTGGTGAACTTTAAGATATGTGAGAAATCAACTTGTTGCTCTAACTTGTTTTTTTAGCGATCACTATGATAAAAATTAAGCAAGAACCCTGTTTTCTTCTGAATTCCTACAGAGAGCAGAATTCAGTATCTAATCCCAAGTAAAATCCTGAAGTTTTGCCAATGGCATCAATAGGACAAAACCTCGTTGCGAGTACGAAATTACTTGGTTGTTGGCTTTTTGTAAATTTGCCTCTAAAATCACATAATCCTGCTACTTCTTGTTGAAACAGAGTTAGAGCACTTTAGCAGAGACCTTTTGTTGTTGTTGTGGGTTTTTTTCCCTTTCCTCCACAAGTGCATGTTAATCTGATCTGATCAAACACGCTGGCCTGGGACGGACGTGTCTGCTTTCAGCACTTCGGGAGCCCTGATTTAACAAGCAGCTTGTCGAGCATTTGTTAGTTCTTCTAAAAGGTGATTATTGCCAAATGTGCATTCTCGATGGCTCATTAAATGCTTTCACGTGACAAATCCGTGCAGCGTGTTGCGGGTACAAACGCCAGGCTGTCACCGTTCAGAACAAAATGCTAAATATTTACTGGCAAGGCAAGCTACGAGTGTAAATATTTAGACCAAGGTACAGTAAAAAAGTACCATAAAACTGATATGTTATAAAGAATTTATGTGTCGAAACGACTGAGGCCGTTACAAAAGATGTGCTATTTCATGATTATATTATGTGCAGAGATCACAGTGTTTAGGTGTTTAATTTACTGCTATCTGGCCTTCGCCTTTCGACTCATTAATCTGTCAAGTGAAGGAGTCCTAATTATATTTCTTGTAACCTGGCAAACTACAGAGAATCCTGCTCATATGGGGAATAGATCCTGAAGATTTAGTGGTCTGTTGGTAATGGTCCCACAGGGCTCGAAAATGGAAAAAGTATACACGAGAGCAGAAAATGTTTATAAGGGGAACCTGTCTTCCTAATTATTGCACTGAATGTATTCTATTGTGCTGAGATAAGAGGTGCATAAGCAACAGTTTATATAAAGCTATTCACAGGACACTTTTTAGGCAGTAATTACTTTGACTTTGTGCATGAGACTGCACACATCCTGAAATTCAATGTCCAATGGAGGGGCCAAGGAGCCTGTCTCGTCCTGCTGCTGTCCCCTGATCTGCCATTGTTCTCACCCACCTGCTGCCAGGTCCCAGCAAGCACATTCAGCAGGATGAGTTCATGGTCGTATAGCAGTGGTCCCTTTTTTCTAACTTGTACAACTGTTAGCATTGCCACAATGCTAAAGGTTGATGGGGAAGTCTTAAAAATACTCCCTGTACAAATGAGTTGGTAGACATCAGAAGTGGTTAGCTCAGGGTTAAATAGTAACCTGGCATCAAGGGGAGCAATCCAAATTTTGCTGTTCCTGGCTTATATGGACTCTCATAGTTCACATCTGCCCTTACAATAAAATGTCCCAACCCACCAGTCCTGAGCTGCTGGATCCTGGGGAAATATCAGTGCAATTGCCTTTTCTTATGCCAGGCATTCACTGCTGGTCACTATCAGAGGCAAGATATTGGAGCAGATGGATCTTAGACATGAGTCAGTTATTTATATATAAGCCCTATATATAAAAGTCATCTCCCCAGGTGAGGTACTCATGGACAACGTCTGCTGCAAGTTCAATAGCAAAGCACAGGACTTATAAAAAGAGGCAAAGAGAGGGAAGGGAAAGAAGTCAGAATCAGGACAAAATTTGGACTTCTGGATTGTCACTTGTGATCTTGGACTATAAATTGTCCTTTCTCTCGCTTTTTTTTTTAAATATATTGCTTGACACTGCAAACACATGGGGTCTGTCTGTGGGATTATGGTTTTATAGATAACAAGCATTAGCAGGCACGTAGATCCCTGGTTGAGGAGATGGCATGAAAGTAAGCACAACTGCAAAAACTGTTCCTACCTATTGTAGGTACCTTGGGCTCCATATATCTCTTCTTCTCTTCTTGTTGTTGTGTTGCTCTTGTGGTCTTTATTCTATATTTTAGGCTTTGAGGAAGTGCCCTGTGACCTGGGACATCCAGAGCAGTGGGAACAGCTGCTGGGTGAACACAAGTGCTTGTGAGCTGGTGAGACTGGCAAAATTTCAGGTGATCCTAGAAGTCGACCATGCCACTTAGCACAAAAGAATATAAAAAAAAGCCCCAACATTGAGAATTCTGGGAAATTTCTTCCTGGCCACAGCTCTGACGTGCAGTTTCGCTCTGAGGAGCTCAGAGTCGTGTTTTTATGGTCAGCGACGAGCACATCGTGCTGAGAGCACAATGGAAAACAGGTGCAGGGACTCGTGCCTTCAGCAAGAGTGACCCTTTTGGGGGTGGGAAAACCTATTTCTCCCTCAATATATGGAAGTTATATATTCACACAGCCTGTTGTAGACAGCTGTGGAAATCCCTGCCTCAGAGAACCTGCTGTCTAAATCTTTTACTATAATGTGAATAGGAAAGTGAAAATACATAGTGGCTAATACACAGATTTGTTCAAAAGAGCTGTCGGTGTAAATCCTGTGGACTAGACGTTCAGCCAATATAAACTGAGGTAGAGATACTGAATTATTCTGTTTTACACCCGTGAAGGGTCTGACTCTATTCTCTATAAGAGTTTGATCAATGTTTTCCTCTGGCTCAGCATTTGATTAATATCAGAGACTGGCCCATAAAGCAGACTTTGGAAACTGCAAGATGTGATCCGTTTAATCAGTTTGTCAGTTTTATTTTGGAGCTTTAACGGAAAACCAAAACCCTCTGCATAGCTCTTGATTTAATATGCTTTCCCTTATATTCCCATGAAGGCAAATGAATAATATTTCTGATGCATAAAGTGCTGGAAGAGCTTTATCGCTACATTCGGGAACAATTCATGTGGGAGGACTGTAATGTGGACTATCAGTATGCTGTTAAGTCCTCTCGAATGCTAGCAATGAAATAGATACTAAAATAACACTAATATGAAAACAAATGCAGAAACATATGCTTACATTTACACAAACATACCTCTGGGAGCCTTTCGCATCGTGTTCATTTTCGGAGCTATTTAAAGATACTGTTGTTCCTCCAAAACCAGTTTTTCTATCTTGGGCTGATATGAAACTGGAAATGTTAGGTTGAGGCTTATCTAAAGAAGTGTCTAGTTGGGCCCAGGTGCTTTCAATGGTTTTAGAGGAGAAGCAAGTGAACCTCCAAGGCAGCAGAGAAAAGCTCTGCTAACCCAATTCAGAAGCAGACACAGCATTCCCATGAAAATGGGAAAGCTTTAAACACACAGATGTATGGAATAGCCATATCGATTTAAAGGCTGAGCTGAACTCAAGTCTGGATGCCTTTGGTGAGATTCACCTCATCAGCTTTAGCTACTGTAGACATCTATATTTCTGCCACACCTGAGACAGTCCCCGCAGAGAAACTGAGGCTGCAGGCTTGAATCAAGTGCTGTTTTTTTTTAAGTGAGATGAATTATGCTGCTGACGTGTCTATTCTTCTCCCAGGGCGGACAGAGAGCGCAGGAAGTGCCTATCTCAAGTCTGATGTTTGTATTTGATCAGAGAGTGTTGCTCCTTCTAGAGGGAGGGATATGAAGAAATAAATCAAAGGGACAAAAATGGATGAAATCAGTTGGCAAGGTACAGTGGTACCAACACTAAAAAAACCCATACTTTTTAAAAAATTGAGCTGTGGGTGTTTCTTACAGTTTATTCTACCTTACTTAAGAGATACTTAGATTTTTAGATTTACATTACAAAAATGGATTTATAATTCCTTTTGGCATAATCCTATTAGCCTACATAAACGCAAATAAGAATTTCCATTTGGCTTCACACTGGTTTAATGAAGGTATTAAAAGAATGAAACTTCTGATGGAAATTCCTCATGCAAAACAATTCCTCATGCAAAACAACATTGCACAAGCGTAAAATTTTTGTTGATTACTGAAGATAAGCCCAGAAAGTTCTGCTTAAATATTGGTTCCCTTTTGTCCCGTAGCTTAATTTATTGCCTCTGTTGTCTCCGAACTGTGTTCCACTAGCAGGTCCTCCAGACCTCCCCCATGAAACTCCTCTTAATTTATGGGCACCTACCAAAGCCCAGGGCAGCACTACTGAGAGCGAGGAAGACAGCAGCAGTGAAGAGGCTACGTGGAGTTAGTAATGCTAATTTTAGATGTCTGCAAGGTGGGCACAGCTGAGCTGGTGAATCCAGGTGGGCTATATAGTCAGTGAAAAAAAGCAATCACTTCTGGAAGGAACTTTCTACCTAATTTAGGTATTTGCTTTAGGATAAGGTAAATTGGGCATTGCCAGCTTCTCTCCACTATCTGAAAAAATGGGGGAAAGATTGCACTGTAATGAGATAACATTAACACTACCATTTGTTACTATGGAATTAATAATACTACTGTTAAGGCTTATACCTTAGTAGCATCCAGGCATTGAGCTCCAGTGATATCAGCTGGGATCTAAATAGAAATGAGATGCCCACATAATTCTGGATCTGGTCCTGTGTAGCTTATAAAACATCAAAGACAGTATAACTTAAGATTAGAAATTATAATGTATATTTGTAAATAACCTTGTGCAACTCTTCTGGAGCATGCTGGAGCAAACACCATACATATTGATAGCCAGATCTTGCATCTTATGCATCATTAATTTATTTTCCTCAGTAGTTACTCTGAATCTAATATGAATTGTGCAAATGAGCATTTCTATGCACACTAATGCAAGTCAGCTGCAGCTAAACAGTTGCTCAAGACAGTGTAAGGTTTTGATGTGTCTCAGTTTATAATCTTAACCCTGCCTTTTGCCAAAAAGTGTCAGGAATCAAGAAAAAAACAGGAAATTCTATATTAGACTGTGAGTTCACACCCTTCCTTACATTTCCGAACAGTAAGAAGAGGTCCACACAGCTTTCTGCATTTAAAAAATCCAGCTTCCTTTGGTTGCACTGCTGATTGAACGGAATGCAATCTTGCTGGCTGAACAACCTTTTCATTTTGGATGGGTAGGGTGTGCCTGGCTCCCCTGCCAGTGACAAGGACCCACTTGTCGGAGAACAGCACTGGGTTTGTTCTGCCTTTGAGAAGTGCTATTTTACTCTTGCTCCTCTTCACACAACTTCACGGGCCCCTTCACACCTGTATCCCACTTCACATGATCTGAATGAAGAAGTGGGCTCATACCATGATTCCCCGCACAAAGTGTCTGCTTTCTGCAAATTCTTTTGGATGGAAGAATATCAGATCCCTGGTAGATGGGCGGCAGGAAGCACTTCCTTTTTGCCAGTGACTAAAACGCTGCTGTTTGTTACACCTGCACGCTGGTTTCTTTAAATAGAGAAAAACACCAGAAAATACAGAAAACACTTACTTGTTTTGCCCTGCCTGCCCAACTCTGGTGTCTATCCTAATGCAAGCAAATACTTTTGCATCTAAATTCCACAGTGGTTTCACTTCTGAAGAGCTGTTGTTGTCTCCATCACCAATAGCAGCACCAAGAAGCCATAGTCACGACCTCGTGGTATGCAAAAATGAGACAAAAGATTTCTCTCTGCTCTTGGCGCTTGAAGTTTCAGCGTCCCAGGGCAGGCTAAGCAAGCAGCTCACTATCTCAGCACATTTAATCATCAGTGAATTGTAAACAGTTGTTGGGCAGATGGAGCGGCCTCCGTTGGCAGCAAAGTTGGAGACTGGAGTTGTTGTGCGGTGTCACAGAGAATAAACCTCGTCCATAAGTGTTTCAAAGTCCAGACATTTATAGGAAGAGGAGCAAATTCTTCCCCTCTAATGGCGTTACTCCCTTGTTTGGCTTAAGTTAGAAATAAAGCACCAAAACACACTGCATGTTGTTCCGCCAAGTGGAAGAAGATAATGTTCATCGTTGTGTTTGGTTAGACAGGGAAGATGTGCTTAAACCTGCAGTGACTCAAGTGTTTTCGCTGCTGACATTTAGTACCCTCCAAAATACTTATTGCTGTCAGCACCTTTCACTGGAGCAGGTTTTTTTATCGTTGTGATGCCACATTGCAAGGAAATTCAATGTTTTCCTAGCATGACATCATCGTGGGCGTCATGGCTGTCATTACGTGTGACGTGATGGCAGCAGGAAGGGGAGGTGGAACACGAGGACGATTTGTGCTCGGGACAGGATGGGGTAAATCAGAAGGATCACTTCCCCTGAGTCCTGGGCAGTGAACAGCTATTTAATACATGAAAGTAATGCTGCCATAGTTTAGGACAGAAAGTGAAATTTATTGCCCTATTAGATTAAATAACATAGGAATATAAAGTAATCCAAATGTAAGCAGACAACTGGAATTTGGGCAGCACATCAAACAACACTCTTGCCTCCTGATCAGGTTCAATATGTAAAATTATAAAAGAAAAATAATTGCTTCTTCTTTTTAATTGTTGCTTAGCACTGTGAGCAAAGGAAATATTTGAAGATAAAAATTATTATTTGATTATTAAGCAATCATGCCCAATCTGACAGCGTTGAGCCATCAGATACACCATTCTGGGGTGCACAAAAGCTCCATTCAGATTCCGGAGGATGAATGCCACTTCATACCTATACGGGATAAAAATTTCTGGTGAAATGTTAGTAGTGTGGCACACCCATGAACAGCTAGTTTTATGGAACCTGATATGACCACAGCACATAATCTGCAAACAGACAGATCACCCGAGCACCATGGAGGAAACAAGGGCTGGTTCAAGCAGTGCGTGTGTGGATTCAGGAGTCTGGTCCACTGCAGGGAACCTTCATGATAAATTATCTATTTATTTGAAATTGTTGTGCTAAAATTCATTATCTTCACTCTAGTCTCTGTAGCTCTGTACTCAGCAATTTTGAAGTTTTAGTTAAGAAATTGTCTCTGTTCTTGTTTTTCTGAAATCATATTCTCTATTGCTCATATTTTTATCCTTTTTTCAACCTTATGCTCTGCTACCTTCTTGCTCTTTCACTTTTCTGTTCATAGATTCATAGATTTCTAGGTTGGAAAAGATCTTAGAGATTATCCAGTCCAACTGTCCCTAATCTCCCATTAAACCGTATCCTTAAGTAGTTCATCCACTCTTTTCTTAAACATATCCAGGGATGGGGATTCAACCACCTCCCTGGGCAGCCTAACAGCCAACTTGCTACAATAAACAAGTTTAGACTTGTTTATTATAACCTTAATTATAATATCTGAGCAGTGAAATGTAAATTGACTACATTACTCAAACTGCTACCTTTAATTAAAAATACACAATAATTTCAATATTTTTTCCTCCTATTTCCTTCCATGTATGGCGTGTATCTGTATCTTTTATTTCCTGTAGCTGTTTAAAACTGAACAGCCAGTGCCTTGGTAAACTACTGGACCAATTCCTTTAACTTTTTTTCAGTGTATTCAGCTTAGAACTAAAGGTATGTGTACACTCAAGAAATATTTATACTTAGTATTCTCTTAAAGTGCTTTTTGCTACCAGCTGTCCAGACAAACTCTACCTCCATAGTTCTGATTCTACTTAATTCCATGTTTCTTTATTTCACTCGCATTTCTTAAAGGATTTCTTGAGTATAAACAGGGGCTTTTTGGGCACAGAAATTGCTACATGAGCAAGTTTGGATATTTCAGAGCAAAACAGCTGCTTGCTTTCCTTTGTTTCTATGCATTCAGAGAAACAGAATTTTGTGGGCATATTCCTTAGTTGAACAGGATTACACGCTAGAAACAGAAAAGTTTCTTCTAATAGAAACAGATCTGCAGAATTCCAGATATTAACTAACTAGGCAGGTCAGAGCAGCCATCCTAATTTACATATATTGTCTTAGGATGTGATTTTCTCACTTAACACCTGTAGTTCCCACTGAATTTGTCTGGACTTCTGGAGACTCATTATCCTACAGATGAGGTTGGGACATTTCTGTGATTTGCCAATGAATCCACAGTTCTCACAGCTGTATCGAACAGTTTGGAAAATTATTATACTTTATGCTTCAGGGATTAAAATAGTCTCTTGTTCTTGAAGCCTTGGTAGTAACCCCTAGAGGGAGGACAGAGGTTGTGCCAGCTTTGCATGCTTTGGGACACCTACACCTCTCCCAGAGGTGCATGATGCTGACCACTGTCTAAGGCAGTTCCTACGTTCCTGACACCAGTCTGTAAATGCCACACGTCTAGGCAAGTACATGGGGAATATGTTGCTTTCCTAAAGAGGAAGCCTGGATGGAAAGAACCTCTCCTGCTCTTCTGCCAACCCCTCTCTCAGAGTAGGTGCCCAGAAATGATAGAAGTCCCCAGATAATTGCCCGTTCCAGTCTGGGATTTTTTGATATTCAGTTTTACCAGCATCCCTTGTTGCAGATCCCAGCAGCAAGCAGAGTGGCAACGTGCCCACTTCGAATTTCTCCTTCTGTGGTTTTAGTTCATGTCCGAATAGATGATTATTTCTTACCAGAAATAATTATGTGGGAATAAAGAGTATCTATCTTGAGCAGGGGACTGCTATTCCTGTTGTCCATTGGCTGGTGGAGCAACTGTTAAGAGAATGATCTAGATGATCTTTAAGGCCCCTTCCAACCCAAAGCGTTCTATGATTCTGTGATTCTAGAAAATATAGTTCCTCCCTCACGTATGTGGTCCTTGGTAGCGCCAGACCAGAGTGCATCAGGGAAACCTCTGTTACAGGACATGATAGGATGCAGAGAGGGATTGCATTTCTCTCCATTGGTCCATTTGGATTCCTTGATAAGGAGTGAGTTTGAGTGATGTCATCATCCATCCTTTGTCCTGCCTCCTTCTGCCACTAACACTTGGCATTTTGTCCCTTTTGTCCTCACCCAGAGCTAGAGACATAATTCAGACAGAACAGCTTTAGTTTTCAAAGTCTGTTTGCTGATGATAAATTGTGTGCATGATGGATGGCTGTGGTCTTGAAGATGATGGAGATGAACAGCAGGGTGCTGCATGGATTTGTGCTAGCAGCAACATTATTTAATACTTTTATTAATGGTCTGGAAGGAGGTGTAACCAAGTACATTAACTAGATCTGCACATGACACTGCACTGGAAAGAACTGTAAACCAAGTGAAGACAGAGAAATAACACTAATGGAACCAGAGGTTAGAAATATGAGCAGGAAACAGAATGAGATTCTGTCTGGAAAAAAGCAAACTAATAAATCTGGGAATAATAATCCAAAACACAGATATTTAATAGGAGAGTGAGAGATCTGAAAAAACTTTCAGATCAATGTTCTAAAAGAGCTTCTAATGATGGTTAAGAGTGGCTAGGAAATGGTTGTACAATGTAAAATGGTGGAAAAAGACAATTTTGGTTTGTAGATTAAATCCAAAGGTATCTTGCCCTGGCACAAGGCCTCATCCTTCCCTGTGGGTATGACTTTCTACATGACTTTGAGCCCTTACCTCTGAGCTTTGTTTGTGAGTAAAAGCCTGCAAATAGAAAAATGTCTTTACAGCTGACTCTCCAGAGAAACACTGATCTAGGGGGCATCTTCTGGACCATCCAGTCCTATGTCTCCTTATTGTTGGAGCAGTACTGGTCAGTGTCACTTTCTGCTCAGCCCTTCTACACCCCTGCTGGGAGGGTGAACAGGGGCTTATCTGATGGTAATTTTGATGACTGGCAATTTTGACATCAAGAGCAGAAAAATGTGAAGGAGCACAAGTTAATACCAACAAAATTATATGAATGGGTAAGGAGATGAAAGCTGGATTTTTCACACAGAAAAATCCAAACAAGATAATGAATATTCAGTGGGACTATTGCTATTCCTTTTACTTAATACAATTAGGTAAAAGGTACCATTTTCTGACACGTCATGTTTGTGCCAATTAATTCCATGGCACAAATTGATATCGATAGGTAGTGACAAGTGGAAATGGATATTTGCCAAAAGAGGACTTAGAAACACTGTAGGAATCCTCAGGTGGGGCTAAACAAACAAAAAGATTAATAAATATGGACAGTTTTCCTAAAATGATTTGTGCTAGATTGCTGAAGGGTCTTAAAAGCGTGTGGTCAGTGCAGTCGCTCATTCAGCAAGATGCTGACGTGTGTGTGAGCCTCAGGGGTGTGATGAAATATAAAGGTAGATGCAGCAAGCTGGAAATCTGTCCCACATGTACTCACTCAAGGGCAATCACCCCTCAATGGTGAGAGATGTTAGGAAGGGAAGGGCTGCTGGGATCACAAATGCAGAGCAAGCATGGAGGCCACTGCCTGCTATTCTTGATAAATGCTTCGTGCTGGGCACTTGGTGCTCTGGAAATGGAAATGAAATTATTTAAATCAGTAACTTGTTCTTGGTATTGATTATACGATGGATAAGATGTGTGTGCAAGAAATGTGGCTGCTATGAGCTGCCTCTCCAGAGGGATTCTCTGTCAGCGTGCAGAGCTGAGAGTGGTACAAGCCAGGAGTTCCTGCTTTTCATAATGAAAACATATGATCGTTTCTGCTCCAGGCCCTAATTAGCAGTAGAACTGGTTGTACACTTGGCCCACAGCATTATTCCTTGTGGAAAGGTTGTCTTCTCGTGCTGGAGCCAATCTGAGTTGCTCCCAACCATCCAGCAACATAAAGCATAAGGGGAGCAAGAGGTGGGATCTGTGAACTCATCTCCTCTGCTTATATAAACTCCCCTCAGACACTGTAGTATCTCAGAGATTTTTGTTTTATTTTGGTTTGGTTTGCTTTTAAATGCTGACTATTCAGCAAGCTGTGAGAATAAGAGGAAGGGTACATTAGTTTACAAAGAGCTCTCACATTCCCTCATCGATCTCCCCACTGTCCTGAGGATTGAGGAAGAATTAGGAAAATGTCCTATTGGCTAAACAGAACCCAAGTCTATTGTGACCTGTAAGAGAGAAACAGAAATATATATATATATGCTCTCTAAGTCAAGCAAAAAGTCCTTTACACACTGAGAGCCACTTACTCTCCTGTAGTCTACAGTACCTCCACTGCAGGCTGACGAATTGCTCCAACATTACAAGAATAAAAAATAAACCCATCTAGCCCCGAGTATGTATCATTCACTTTAGTTACAGAGTGGAAATGCAGCTACCTCTGGGGTGGAACAGAGAAACCACCCGAGTGAGCTTCGCTGTAATATTAGTGATCCAGGCTGGAGCTTTTCAGAGCTCTGTTCACAAACCCATCATTAAAAATGTTAAGTTATAAGGAGTTGTGTTAGTGGCAGAGTGCAACTGCCCATACAGGAAAGCCTTTGTTAGAATATTTTCCTTCAGTCAAATCTCTTTATTCCTATAAGTTTTCTGATACAGATATTAAATATTTCAATGCTGTTTGCAGTAACATAATAATTCAATGAAAAAAAATCCCTGGCCACTGTATGAAACACCTGGGTATATCATATGGTACTAATTTGGATTAACCATTTCAGACTGGTGTAAACAAGAAGGCCAGTTAGAAACAAGCAATGTAAATGGTCCACTATTGGAGTTCCGTTGTTAAAATAATCCCCTCTCTGGTTATCCCTGGATGATCTTTCAAAAGGGGAAAATATTCTAAACGAAAATGTGAAATCTAAGAGGAAAGCAAGCAGGACCTTCTTTTATTCTCCTGGCATGAGTAGGGATGGTGAAATGATTGGCAAGACTGTGTTTATAGCTCCAACATGGGAACCGCTTATCCCTGTTAAATCTCCTGAGAAACAACCAGTCCTCACAGCATCACACAGGTCAATGGAAACCAGGAAGCTGCAGGATAGAAAAATCTTGAGCCATGTCTTGTTAACTAATAAAATCCTGATTTGGGCTTTTCCCCCTGCAGAACTCTATTTTTCATAGAATCATAGAATGGTTTGTGTTGGAAGAAATCTTACAGATCATCTAGTTCCAACCCCCCTGCCATGGGCAGGGATACCTTCCACTACACCAGGTTGCTCAAAGCCTCATCCAACCTGGTCTTGAACACCTCCAGGGATGGGGCATCTACAGGTTCTCTGGGCAACCTGTTCCAGTGCCTCACCACCCTCATTGCAAAAAATTTCTTCCTTATATCTAATCTAAATCTTCCCTATTTCAGTTTAAAGCCATTACCCCTTGTTCTATCAATACTACTACTATTATTGCAACCAAAAACCCCTCAATATATGTGAGATATGTCTCTCTGGTGGGGTCTGATGCCAGCCAGACCCAGGAACACGAGTCGCTTCACATACAGTGAAATTAGCCCCGCAGCTTGGGGTGTCCTGTCACTGCTGCAGCCCTTGGGAACTGGAGCAGCCTGCACCGAAATTCTCAGAGCACTGGAGGAGGACTGTTAAGTGCATATAATTACTCATGTGAGCATGTCTTTTCAGGATCAAGGCCTAGCCTTTTAGCTACTGGCCATTCCTTCTTCTTCTTCTTCTTCTTCTTCTTCTTCTTCTTCTTGGTGTTGGTCTTCTTCTTCTTCTTCTTCTTATTCTTATTCTTATTCTTATTCTTATCCTTATTCTTATTCTTATTGAAAGCAATGATTTTATTAAAGTAGCATTCTGGCACCTGTTGGACTAGACATCTACAATTACCTGACCACGGTGCAGTCCCATATGGGGAAAGACCCTGGTGTGTACCAGCTACTTCCCTGTTCCAACCCAGCCCAGAAGGTGTTTGAGGCTGTTCTGGCAGGTCTCCAGTATGGCAAAGTGGGGGACCAGTATGCTACAGAGCACTCATTTTTCAGAATAAGAGTAGCCTAGAGAAAATAATAAAATCCCATCCCTGAGCTTTTGAACAGAGATGAGTGTAAAAGGTCAAGCTGAGGCACACAGAGTTAATGCTTCCTACAAAACAAGAAAACTAAACAAAATCTGAGTTATTTTAGCCATTTCTTTTAAGAATGGTTAGCTGTACCCTGAACATTCCTATTTCTCCCCACTGACTCTAAGCCTAAATTAGTAGCCCAGGTACTCCACACATCTCCGCTTTTCATTGCATTAAGCTTGCTGACTGTTAGAAGCAGCACCTGAAACATCATGAACAGACAGCAGCAGACAGCAAAGCCCTTGGGACAGCAACTGATGGGCCATGCTAGAACCTGAAGGGACTATCAGAGGTCTCAGGGTGGGCTGAGAATGTTAACTCAGCTCCCCTAAGCTTTGCTTAAGGAAGTCACAAACTGTCCATGCTGTGTTGGTTTTAAGGAAAGGTGCCTCTTGCTCCTTAGCAAAAGAAGAGATGGAGAAGGACAGAAAAGGGAGAAGTCAGGCAGTTTCCTAATGCTGGAGACCTGGAGGTTAGAGGTGACTTCCAGACTCCTGCAGATGAGTCTGACTTAAAAGCAATTAGGAGCTTCACAGCATCTCTGAGCTGGTGGCTGAATTGCTGTCAACAGGCACCGTAGGGCACCGGGCTCATCCCATCTATCTCCAAGGACTTTAGTCTGATTGAGGTGTCTGATCTTCACTAGAGGAGCAAGAAACTGCTTTTTCTGATACCTTCAGATTTTGGTCTCAGCTGTCCTCCAGGACACTGTCCTCATGTCTAAGGATGAGAATGAGCTGGGCTCTTCTGCTTTAGGGCTCCCAAATGACTTTTAAGTTGATCACAGATATCAGTGCAGGATACCAGGGTATCCTACAATGTACAAAATTTGAAATAACTAACAGCTAGTGCATGGATTCAACCCAGCTCCTTGCTTCTGCTGCACATGAGTGCTGTGGCCTTCCCACATCACACAACCCAACACACACTTCAGTACACACTGTGGTAGTAACTGTGCCCAGCATGCTTTATGGCTGTAGAGTGTGTTTTGGGGGTAAAAAAAAAATATCTTTGGTAGACATTAGTGTAAAAAATAATCTCCCAAATTTTGTCTCGCTGGTTTCTGCCTGCAATCTGCCTCCTGCTTGTGTCAAAAAGCAAATCTTTTTCCCTGATCCTGGGGCTTAAACAACTCATTTCCTGGAACTTGTTTGAAAATTCAGCAGCTACATCTAAAGTAAGTATCCTCATGTCTTGAAAATGGGAAAATTCTGGCCAAAATCAATTGGCATCTGATAAATTATACTGCAATTTTAAATAGCAGAATTTACCACTGTCCATATCTCAAGGACCACCAAAGTACTCATTTTTCAAGTCAGGACCTACATTTTCCCTAGGTTACCAGATGTGCCAGCTGGGTTGCAAAGCTACAAAGCATCAGGACACATGTACAGCCTCTATATGATCCATGCCCAGGTCATACAGGTTACGGAAACCCAGGACTGATTGTCTACTGCCCCCAACAGCTGCAGGGAAAAATAACATCTGCATCGACAGCTCCAAGCAGAAACCTTGGTGAGACCATGGCTGTGCTTCCCGAGAGTTTCCCTTGGCACTGCATGACCCATTGCTGAGTTTTAGAGGCATTGGATACTAAGAGCCTGCTGTTTTGAGCACACAGAAAATAAAGCTGAGAGCGATATTTACGTTTGTAAATTTGCGTGTTCCTTTTCTAAAATTTCCCTTCCACTACTCAATCTGATACTCGAGTGCAGAGGAGTCACCTCTTGCTTCCCGCAGAGACAGCTGTGCAGTGAAGGGTCTTTGTAGCTTGCCATCAAAGCGACAGACAGACAGCTGGGGAACATCCACATCTGGGTGTGCTGGTGTTTTATTGCATGTTGCATTCCATATAAATTCCATATGGAGTCAAAATCATCTTGGACTTGGTACCTCCTCCAAGCCAATAGCTTAATGAGGAGTGTTTTGTTTTGTTGTTTTCCTAAAGGAGAGCTGCAGTCCAAGTGCGTTGTTATGGGTTTGCACATTGCTGCGCTCTTAATATCAAAGCTTTCGTTTGGCTGGAGGCTTTCTTCCCTGTGGGGGAAGGGTTGCTGTGCGAGGGTTGTAGGTTACACAATATTTTCCCAACAGAAAAGCAAAGCGCGTGAGTTGGAGCCCGTTGCGATAATGCCCGAGAGGAAGTCAAAAGCAAGTCTGTGTGGTAAAAGGGAGCCTACAAAGGAGATAACATGCAGAGTCTCATGTAACCTAACTGTTTCAGATTGCAGCCTGATGGCAAATTCCTCCATTCATATTAGAGCAAGAAATGGGAAATCAGATAAGATAGAGGCATTCACAAGATGTCCATTTAAAGTTACAAAACTGATGATGATAGAAATGTTCTTGGTTGGTTTCAAATGGCCATCTCTTTGGATTAATTGCATGCCCCTGAGTAGCACTGAGTTGTCTGAACTGAGTGCTATACTTGCATGTAGTCAGAAGAAGACTTTGCCCAGAAATTATGGCAGCCTGAGTAAACAAGACCAATAAAAAAATGGATAAAAAATGAATATTTTTTGTCATGCAGGTTGGAGATTGTAAGGATGGATTGTGTGGCTCTGTCTTGGTTATGTAAAGCTGGCAAATAAATCCAACCTGTTCCAGCCCAGCCCACTGTATTATTCTTCTTCCCTGGAAAGTGATGGTAACTATCAGGAGAAGATTTCTGATAGTGTTTTTTAATTAGCTGGTAGAATAGTTTCTCAAAGGAAGTAACAATCCATTTGCAGAGACTTCTGCTATTAACTCAAAATGTTGTTTTTTCCCATACAAATGCAATGAGACGGACACCAAATTCCTCCCTATTTTTGATCTAGCATTACTTATACTAAATTGGGGATATAGTATATATTGTTAGGAAGGATTATTTGCATGAAGCTGTCACAACAATCAAAATCACACGTTATGAGCAGTGGAAGGAATTGTTCCCTTTTCTCTTACTCTCTGATCACTGCCATGGGAATCCCGTACCTACGCACATCTTCACCTTTGTTCTACAGTGCAGAAATGGGATGCAAGGAAGTCTTGCAAAATAAGCAAATGCAAACATCCTCCACCAGAAAAAGCAGGGCTGAGCTATTGGTTGCCTTCTCATTTAAATGTGCCATGCACGCTTTCTGCACCACACATTTACTTACAATCATCTTCACAAGAGTGGAAAATCTGACAAGTAATTTTCTGCGGAGACATAAAAATGCGGGATGGAAAACTCTAAGCTGCGTGGTCTTTAAGGAGCAGTCATCCATCGAACTAAAGCTATATTGAATATTACAGTATCTTGCTGATAGATGACATAAAACAAATTTGTTACTTAGAGAGGCATGTTGATGGGCTTCACGCTGGGCGCGCATGGAGAAACACATCTAGACTGTCTTTTATCCAGATGGAATTCCTAAGTCAATCAAATAAACATAATAATAATAAGGTTAATCTGGTCTTTACTCATTCAAGAGAGAAAAGCAGAGATGTGGATCTAATTACCTAAATATTGTAAAATCAGTTTGCATTTATCTCTTCCCACATCTCCTTGGTACAGCCCTGGTTCAGCACGCATTACACAGTCCTTTTTGGTCTGAATGATTTAATTCTGGGACTAAAACCATTCAAGATTTGTTTGAACATGAGAATCTTGTTTTCTTTGGAGCATTTTGAAGCAGGCATAATTACAGTGTTGCAAATGCGATGCTCTGCTTAAGGAGCTGTCAGCATTTCCATATTAAACCTCTGTTTTCAGGGGTTAACAGAATTGCCAGAAAAAGAGAAAAAAAAAAAAAGAAGAGTGGAAAAGAGGAGTCCATTATTGCCTGAATCTTGGTGTTTAGGTTTTTAATCCAGGAGGGAGGTTTTGAAACCAAATTGTGCAAAATTAATTTACACTGTATGCTTGCAAAATTGCTCATGTCATTTTTTCTTGCTTCTTTTTTTTTTAAAAAAAACCAGCCCACAATAAAGCCCACTTATTTTTCTTGCTTCTACTGTACACTGCTCTTTAAAGTTAATGTCATTTCCATACAATACCCCCAATGTAATTTGCCTTAGAGGCAGCATAGATTGAATAAGTGACTTGGAGCCAGAGACTCCCAAGTTTATAATTTAGCCGCTGACTCACTGTGTGGCCCCAGGCAAACCACGTAACTCGTATGTCCTCATCTATGGTATGGTCTCAATTTTCCATTGTGTTACACAACATGTAAGGAGCTCTGCTCATGTTCAATAGGAGCTTAACCCGATGGTGAGTGGGTTACAAGATCCTTGTAGAGGATATGAGACTTAACACAGCTCCCGCTTACCAGGTTTTGTCTATTCAGTTCAATCTGCAGGAGATCAGTCTTCAGCGAGCTGGTCCAGGTGGGCATTTGGAGGAGGTGTCTCCATCTGCGATTTCCAAGTTGTGGAGAACAGTCTGTCTTGATGCTGACACTAAAATAATGTTCTGCAAAAACTTGCGTAGAATAACTGGGAAGTTGTTTTGACTGCATGTGTAGGCTGCTTTGCACCGGACTCAACATTGACCCTTTCTGTACATCTTCGACTTTCCTCAACTCTTTTTGTGTTTCTGCACTGTCCCTTCATGTCTGAGATTTTCCTCTACCATAAAGCCCATTTGCTTTTGCAAACAGTGGAGAGTCAGACTCCTGTTATATATTATTCTAGTCACAGGGAAAGGAGAACATCGACAGTTTGTGTAGACAGTGGATGAGGGAACAGAGAGACTTTTTTCTGAAGAACAGCAGCCCTCAAGAAGTAGGTCCTTAAGCATTTAGTCAGGACTGAGTAGGGCCCTTTTGCAGCAAGTATGGGCCTGATGTGGACCTCTGTGAATGATACCACATTTATGGGATCATGAAAGTAGAAATATAAATTTAAAAGAGGCTGGTTTGGTCATCGCTTCCAGTCCTCTATATTGCAGGCAAATGTACACTGGTGGTAAGTTCAGATGTGTCTGCGGAACGTTTGCTAATCAGGTCACAATACATCCCATCTCCCAGTCCCCTATATCTATCTACAGACCTGTAATAAAAGATCGAGAATCACAGCTGAAATGTGTCCCAGAAGGAGTACAAGAAAGACTCAATGGGCTGCTGGTGGCCTGGGTCAAGAGCAGCACAGATGTGGTGAGACTGGGTAGATCTAGAGAGACAGGAGGTCGCAGACAGCCTTCCCCTCTCTGAAAGGACCTTTGTTCAGCCAAAGAGGATCATGAATCATAGAATGATAGAATCATTTGGGTTGGAAAGGACCTCAAAGATCATCTAGTTCTAACCTCCCTGCCATGGGCAGGGACACCGTCCACTACACCAGGTTACTCAACGCCTCATCCAACCTGGCCTTGAACACTTCCAGGGATGGGGCAGCCACAACTTCTCTGGGCAACCTGTTCCAGTGCCTCACCACCCTCAAGGTGAAAAATTTCTTCCTTATCTGTAATCTAAATCTCCACCCTTTCAGTTTAAAGTTGTTGCCCCTTGTCTTATCACAAAAGCCCCTCCCCAGCTTTCTTGTAGGCCCCTTCAGGTACTGGAAGGCTGCTATAAGATCACCCTGGAGCCTTCTCTCCTCCAGGCTGAACAGCCCCAACTCTCTCAGCCTGTCTTCAGAGGAGAGGTGCTCCAGCCCTCGGATGATCTTCGTGGCCCTCCTCTGGACCTGCTCCAGCAGCTCCATGTCCTTCTTGTGTTGGGGACTCCAGAGCTGAACGCAGTATTCCAGGTGGGGTCTCACGAGCGCAGAGTAGAGGGGAAGTAGAAGAGCACCTTGGCTTCAAACAATGTCCCTTCTCTTCTTCATCTGTGGTCTACACAAGCTGCCAACATCTGATCACTTTTTGACCTCATGCAAACATTTCTCTTGTACAACATCTTGCAGCACAAGCCCCGCAGATTCACTGCACATTTTGTGAAGAAATATGTTTTTGCTTTTTTTTTTTTGAATCTTCCACTTAAGAGTTTCATGTGGTGCCTTTGTGGTCTTGTCCTGGAAGACAGCATACCTCAAAGGGAGTTTTTCTTGACAGATTTTTAGTTTTAATAGCTAGAGACCCTCTAATGTCCTTGCGCTGTTTTCCATATTGCCCATGTAGCAGTGCTCATGTGGTCCCAGTTTTCTGTCTGTGGAATGGAAAAGATAGTGTACGATATCGTCTAATATTATGGGATTATAAAACACAGGAAATCCCACCATAATCCAGTATACCCTGCCAGTTAACAAAAAGTTTTATGGCTCTGAGCAGACGTGTCACTAGAACAAGTATCTGGATTTGTGTCCTGCCTTTAAACAGTCATTTTCATCTTTAATTTGAGTCCCAAACTGAACTGTGGGAAACTTCTTTTAGCCTGAGATACTTGTAGAAAAATCTTTTATTGTGAATGTGGGAAATATTTTGAAATATTTTGTTTGTTTGGGCTGTTTCAACACTAAGCTGTATTTACAGTTGTTCTTCATTCACCTCATGGAAGTTGTTTCCTTCTGGGTGTTTTCTTCCTGGCTGGGCTTCCTTGTTGGAGTGACTCTCCATTGCTTTACAACAGATATGCAGATCTCAACATGTATATGTAACTGCAGCTAAAGTAGATTCATGTCAGGCTGCCTTGACATACAATAGTTTTAATTTGCTTAGATCTGACCTGAACCGTTTTCAGATCACATTGACCCCAAGTTAAATGCTTTCCTTCAGCTCTCCTGAGGGAAAATGGACACATTTCAGGAAAATCAAGCTTTTCCTAGGGGCAACACCATCTTTGTACAAACCCAATTAGGTATTAAAAAAGAAAAAAAAAAAACAAATTAGGAGATTTCTGAGTGACTCTACTTGCCCATTCTCTTGATTTGATGTGAATGCAGTGGAGCTACGCTTGTACCTCAAAAAGAGTATCAATTCAGTCCACCAGAATCAGCAATGTTTGAATTCAGCATTACACTAATGAAGTTTTTCTGTCTGCCACGTAGTCAATATTAGCCAGTCTACTGGCTAGTCTAATAAGGTGCGAGACAAGCCACGTAAAATTAGGGTGCTTTACCAAAATCAGAGTGGGTGATAACCCTAAATATTAATACCTATAAGGCACTGTACAGCTGGGAGGCTGGTGGAAGCAAAAGCCATGCTCCTTTCTGCTGGAAAACATGTAAAATTGACACTGTGCACCAGATTTTATAGTGGTTTGTAGAATTTACAAGACATACTGCAAGTAGTGCTTGCTAAAACTGTACAGCTCAAGATCTCTGGAGAGAAAAATATCTGCAGGAATGGGGAAGAGCAGTGTCAGCTGTTTAGGAATGGCCCTTTGAGATGCCTTGGTGGGGTGAATAAATGGTACTGTGGTTTGGTTGTCAAATGCAGGAGGCTGAGGTGGTTTATAAATTAATTCATCTTTGGTTTGGAGGAGAAAGACTTTACTCTTATGCTTAATGCATGGGTGTAGTATTAAGAAGAGCTCACTGTCTACAAAGCTCAGCTACTGACTGATCTGAACCTCACAAAAGTGACTGAAACATTGGTGTAATGCTGAGTGGCTTTCATCGAAGACTTCTGCAATGTTACTAGAGCTGGACAGGCTTTTCAAACATGGTATTTTATCTATTCCTTTTGCCAACGGCATTTCCAAAGAGTATCCTGAACCTTTCCCTAAAGCCGTTCTCGCACATAATTAAATTCAAGCTTCCTCTCCCCTGGAGAGACAGGGACACTTATGTTGCAGTGCTGCTGGCTCTTTGGGCTACTGCTGGCAGATGATGCTGGTTCTGGAAGAAATGCTATTCCACCACCACTGCTCCATGGTTCTGCCTTTGTGTCATGTCAGAATCCTGCCGACCCAACCGTGTGACAGATCAGAAGTGCTGCCGGACTAGAGCTACGCTCCTGGCCACATGGGTGTCTCCAAGCCACCTGACCCTCGAGGAAAAAGATGACTTTCTCTTTAATAACAGATGGTGGTAGTGAGACATGAAAATTAGGACATATTTTCATTTGATATTGGAATATCATGAGCATCAGTTATTTTGGGAAGGAGTCCAAAAAATACTTGGAGAGAGTCTAAAACTGCAGATGAATCCACAGGTTTATTTTATTGGGTGATTTCAGTTCTGCCAAATATTTGTAATGTAAAGAAATCATAAAAATTGCTGGTGGTCCTCGCCTGGCGGGTACTTCTCACATATTTGAGACAGTTGTATGAACTGTGACAAGAATGTTTGATCTATTAGCTTAAAAACAAATTAGAGTCTTCAAGAGAAATAAATGAAGTATAGATGGTAGAAATATATTTCTCTTATCTTAGAGAGACCAGGAATTTTTGCCCCCAGGCTTTATTTGCATTTAATTATCGCAGTTTGGATTTCCTCTACTGCATGTGTGGAGGTTTAGTCTGTCTCATTCCCTCCTCTCTTCTGAAATAACATTAGTACCTGTTAATGATTATCATTGTCAATTATGTATTCTGATTACATACATATTATAAGAAATATCAGTTTGTTTTAATAAATCTTCAAAAGGCAGCCTAAACCGATGCCTTATCTGCTTTCTGCTTTGTAATTTATTTATTTTTACAGTTATGATATATGAAAGATACTGCCTGCTCCCAGGGACTGTGAACGGGTATCCACTCAGCGCTTGAATATTGAGATGACAGACAGAAAAGGTTTTAACATAGCTTTCCAAATGAACCAAGAGAGTCATGTGTCTCAAAGATACACAGAGAAAAAAGTGAGGAATACAGATTTAGGAATCCAAAGACTCATTTATAGGAATAAAAGAGAGGAAACTGGGATATACGGTGACCCCATAGGTGGTTTAGTGTGACGAATATTAAGTTGCAGAGTAGCTGATGCTCACCATGTAGCAATTATTATTTTTCTAACTGAAATTGTTTTTTGCTAGGATAATAATTTCGCTGTAGTCTTGATCCTGGCAAAGGACTGATTGCCTCACTTCCCACTGGTGTGTAAGGAACAAGGATAGTCCCATATAAAAAGTTTTTTGTTGCATTTTTAAGGAGAATTTTGTTCTGGGTTGTGCAAACTTGATGTTTATGTCGTTTGCCCATGCAAATTTTCAGAATTATTTTCATTCGCTAGACCAGCACTGAAATGTCCACTCCAAAAGGAACATTTTAACCAAGCATTCTTTATGTGGTCTTCAATTAATAAACAGGAACACGCCTTTCTAACCCTGTGGGTAATGATTTTTATGTTTGCTGCTACTGTACGTAACCTAAATGAATAGGGCATTTATATACCGTCCTTTCATCTGGGATATCAAAGCACTTTATAAATAGGGACCAATTGGTCTAATGTGCAACCACTGAATTGTGGCCTTCTCGGAGGTGGCATGCAGTTGACATTTTGGCTGGCAAAGCACATTTGAACATCAGAAACTGTTGATTTTCTCAGATGGAATGCACTTGGAGGTGGGGGTGTGTGAGACTATCTCAATTAATATCTAACACGTACCTGCCCCAACACCGGGAAGCAACACCACTATCTACTTTCCAGCTAGGTAAAGTATGGACTTGGCTAAGAGCATGACCAAAGCATCTTCCATCACTGGATCACTGATTTTAATCCAGCCCATGATGGTGGCTGTCAAAAATTATTACCATATGGTAAGCTGGTAAATTGCCACAAGAGAATGAGCTTGGTGGTCCCAGATTAGTTTCATATGGACAGGTGTCTACACCACAAAACCACCGTCGTAACTGCTACTAGCTGTTGGGTTTCAGAAGGAAGGTCCAGGACTGAACGGGTAGTGGTAACACAAGTGATACTTCTAGAGGTGGGATCTCAAGGCAAGAGACATGAGGCTGTTTGCATCTGTGGAGGTGTTTCTTGACAGGTCTTACCACTTCAGTTTCCTGAGCTGTCAGCTAGCTTGTATGGGGCTCTCCATCATTGTTGTGGCAAGTGCTTTCTCTTACCTTTACACAGAGGCCTTATCCCTTTCCTGCTTCTACCGCATTAAATGGATGCCACAAATTTCAATGGAGATGTGTGTATTGAAGGTATTAAGTTCAGACCACACAAGTAGTCTTTGACGTATTTAGTGTGACTTGGAAAAGCCTTCAGGAATACAGGACTAGAAGGACCTTCTGGGTCACTGATCCCAACCTCCTGCTATTGCAGGCTTTCACTTCGCATAATCCTTTGAAAAGTTGACTAATCTCCAAAAATGTGGACAATCACAGGAAACCTCAAAAGCCCTCTATATATGAAAAGATGTCAAATCTGTTTTGCACTTCTCTTAGCACCTTTCATCCAAAACTTGTAGTTTTGCAAACATGGAGTTAAGAATTGTCGTGGCAGTCGAAGGGAAGAATTATCCTTACTGTATTTAAGAGAGAGAATTTGAAAGACAGTAAAATTATGAAGCAAATACCAATTCTCATTCAGACAAGGCTCTTAGTGGCTTGAGGACTCTGTCTCCAATGGAGATATCCAAATACATACAATCAAATCAGTTAGCCAGGAATTAAAATCAGAGTTCCTCACTCTCTTTTTATCTGCCTTTTAACCACTAAAATGTACAACAGCTCAAGATTTTCCACCTGTCAGCCTCACTTTTTCTTCCAGAAGAAATGGATACTACATCCTGTTTCTCCTGTGAAATAAAATTAGAGTCATCATATATTCATAGTTAAGTATACTCCAGGTGGGCAGGAGATTCTATTATAACGAGGGAAAGCTATCTGTAGCTGATCATAGGGGTTTTTTTATCTATAAAAGATACAGCCGAACCATCAAAGAGAGAAAAACTTCCTGCATTTCCACATCACGAGAAAAATGTAACGGAATTCATCCTCAAACCCATGAAAACACACATTCCTTCTGTAGGAAGAACGAATCCTGAGGAATGTAGTGTTGCATGTGTCGGGGAAATGTTTCATTTACATCTCTAAGCCAAATTCTACTCTCAGTCTTATTGACTCTTGACTGAATTTGACCTCTCTGATTCGCTAGCACATTTTTTAAACTTAGTATAATTGATGGCAGAGTATGGCCCTGGGGCTATTTGTCTATCAGCAGATCATGGTATAGTTGTAAAGAATATCAACAGCATTAAGAAGTGGAGAAACTAGTCCCCACAACTTTGAAGCACCAGTGCTTTGAGACTGTTTCAGGTTACTGGAGCTAAGATAAGAGTACAGGTTCACCTTTGATCAACATATCTCATAGGGTTTTCCTAAAATTTGCTACTTTAGGGACAGATCCCACTCTACTGCACAGCAGATAAAAATCTTTCTGTAGATTTTATGAGACATTTAGGTTGAATTGCACGTTTGCTAAATTAATCTCATTCAGCACTGGAATAGAGAATGCATACACTCCTTATCTCTTGTGCAGATGCTATATTGGCAAAAGTTAGTAAAATTGTGCTTGCAAACTTATCCACAAAACATATGGAGTTGAGGGTTCCTGGGAGGAAGTGAAATCCAGGATAAAGAAGTGCACAGGCCAAACACTGATACACCAAGTTGCACCAAGAAGGATTAGCCCCGAAGATCTGCAATACTTAGAGTAAGCAGATGGGAAATTTGAAGAGTTTTATTAGCCTCTATTGATAAAGGAAGAAAGAAGAAAAAAATCACAAGCTGTAGAGTATGTTTTCTCAGGCCATGGTTGTTAGAATGGCTCATTTCATAGAATCACAGAATCATAGAATGTTTTGGGTTGGAAGGGACCTTAAAGATCACCTAGTTCCAATCCCCCTGCCATGGTCAGGGACACCTGCCACCAGGTTGCTCAAAGCCTCATCCAGTCTGGCCTTGAACACCTCCAGGGATGGGGCAGCCACAACTCCTCTAGGCAACCTCTACCAGTGCCTGACCACCCTCAGAGTGAAGAATTTCTTCCTTATCTCTAATTGAAATCTATCCTCTTTCAGTTTAAAGCCATTGCTCCTTGTCCTATCACTACATGCCATTGTCAAAAGTCCCTCTCCAGCTTTCTTGTAGGCCCCTTTAGGTACTGGAAGGCTGCTACAAGGTCTTCCCAGAGCCTTATTTTCTCCAGGCTGAACAAGTCCAACTGTCTCAGCATGACTTCATAGCAGAGGTGCTCCAGCCCTCAGATCATCTATGTGGCCCTCCTTTGGACCTGTTCCAACAGGTCTATGTCCTTCTTATGTTGGAGGCCCCAGAGCTGAATGCAGCATCATACAGTATTTCATACAGTATTTCGTACAGTATCTCTACAGAACACAGGTAAGAAAGAGACAAACTGTGAATTCAAGCAAAATTCAAGTGCTTTCTCACCTGTTCAGGGTAATCTGGCCTTTAATGGAATACGCCCTTAGAAAATAGGTAGTGAGGCTTTCTTGTTTACCAAGAGTGTCTATCCTCACAATGCTTTGGGAAGTCTGGAGGTGAAAAGGTATGACCTGTAGAGAGAGTATGAGCTTTCATAATGGGCTTACCGGGCTCTGTATAGACACTTGGCTTTGCACTGATCTTTTGGTTTCCCAGAGCAGGCCTGGCCATGGATTGGGTGTTCAAATAGCATTGCCTACTCACGCTCCTTTGGCCACCAAGAGGGGATCTACAACCCCCTGCCCCTCTGTGCCTGGCAAACTAATATGCTTCAATGCTACTGTAATCCTGTAAGATCAAGCGCATTTGCTTTGTAGTGCTCCCCAGTCATTTCTGTTACAAAAATACTTTCCGTGCTGACATATGGTGCATGGGCAAAGAAGTTCATCCGAACCAGGACATTTCAGATGACAGTTCACATCTCACCTTTAGCTCAAGCTGCTGTGCAGGGAACTCTCTGGCAGCCTGAGAAAGGGAGCTGTACTACATGGTTTGCTCAGCAGTATTGGCAGATCCTGCGCAAAACGTTAGGCTTCACTGGCATCTGCCATGGCATAGTTAAGTCTTTTTAAATCACTTTAATCAGTTTTCTCTTTGAGATTTTAGTTTGCTGGGTTTTTTTTGGTGACAGATTCACTTTTCTTCTCTCATCAGAGCCATGCTAGTCAGAGATAGACATGGAGCTTAAAGTATTTTTCCTTAACGTCAAGTTAGGGGTGCTTGAACTGGCGACATGTGCTCACCTAAAAATTGAGGTCTATTTCTATTCTGGAAAGCTCAATTTCAGGCAGCTTTTTCACAAGTGCAGCTCCCAACATCCCATAGTCTCCCAGCTATGTGTTTAAACACTTTACTGACTTTGGGCCTTGGAGACCAGGGATAAATTCCAAATTTGAGGATGTCTCAACTTAAATTTTGAACATCCTGCAGATTGCAGTTCTTGGATTTCATTATAAATGGCAAAATTCAGGATAATGACAACGTTGGTGCGTGCATCTCAGCTGACTCACAGCTTTGCTCCGCATTTGGACTTTTGATTCAAGCACCATCTCTAATTATAATGTCACAGGGACTGACCAAGCGCGGTACCTCTGTCTGACATTGTACACAGTGTGTCGGATGGTGTGTTTTGTTCCAAATCTCTGCTGCTATTACACTGAAAGCATTAGCTGTAGAGCGAGCTATGCAGGGATGATTTGGGGTTCTTGCAGTCATTTCTGAAAGTGTATCCACTTTCCCAATGCCCAGAGAGGCTGAGCGGTGATATTGTCTTGAAATGGGCTCCCTCTCTCTGTGACAATATAATTGATGTATCTGGAACTGATGTATGGATGAACACAGGGTGGTTTTTTGTTGGTTTGCTTTTCGTTGTGGTTGTTTGGTTTTTTTCATTGGAAGACTTAATTCTTTCCCTTTGAATATGGGATCCTGCATGAGTTTGCCCATTGAGTCACTTGAGGACTTCAGCAGGTGCGCCTTGACTCTTCCGCATCATCGCTTCGCCAGCCTGTCTCTTCTTGCATTCCTGGTGGCGTCAGGGCTCCTTCTGACCTTGATGTCCTAATAGTCCTGGGCTAGCATGGGCTAACCAGCTGTCTGTGCTCCTGACTCACAGTCCTTTTTAAAGAAAAAATGCCGTCTTTTTACAGCTCAGTTTCTTTCCATAAAGTTGATCAAGCAGCCTTCTTTTTACAAGGCAGTTGATCCTTTGTTCTTTCTTCGTCTTGGCATGCTGAAGACTCCCAATGCTGCTGGAATCTTCCTCCCTCCCCTTTTTAAGACAGTCCCATACATAAAGCAAGCAGCTCCCCCAGGAAAGAGAGAAGTTTCTTGGCATGACAAGGTGCCTGTATTGTGTCCTTAGAAACTTCTTCTTTCTGTTAAGATACATTATTGCAGATATCTGTGTATTTCTATTAGACATGAGTGCAATCTATGAGACTGGATCCAAACTTAGTCAAACAATGAGGTTCTTTAAAGACAGGATTACGATCTCGATGTGTGCTTTTTGGCTTAAGCTGCTCTCCTGTTTGCACAGCATAACACAAAAAGCATCACTATGCTGTTGGGAAAGCTGCTGACACAACTAAGAAACCGAGTGGTAAGGGCTTGTCATCAAAATCAACAAACCTGAAGGCAAACGGGAACCTGGTGGCATGAGTAATTGTGACCCTCTTGCCCAGCCACACAGAGCAAACTTTCTCTTCTCAATAATCGCAAGGTTTTATGAAAAAAAAAAATCAATTGCAGATGAAGCACAGAGCAAAATTTCCCTGCAGCCCTCTTACTGGGGAAAAAGAAAAAATCTCCTTCTTTAGACTTAGTCTGTGTACAACTTTGCTGTGTGCTGAGCTGCAAACGGTGGCCTCTCATTTCATTAATTGACAAACACCATACTCTAAACATTTCCAGGCACAGTCATTTTCTTTTCTCAGGTTTACTCAGTGGTTCTTACTGAGGTTTACATTTTTCCACGCATGTGCTGAGAATAAACTTCCCTCTACAATCTCATCTCTTGTGCTATGAGAAGTTTTGATAATGAAATTCATAAGCAACTTCATTTTCTGGGTCTTTCTCTTTTTGCAACTATCCTGGCTTTGGCTATTTACTCCACTCTTTGCAGCAAACTGCCGTATTTCTCAAATACCACAGGACTTTCTCAACTGCAGCATTTCATTCAATTTCTGTCTCTTTTTAAGGGGTTGATCTGTCTTAAAGAGATTTTTCTCATTTAAAAATAATTTTGCTGTGGTTTTACAGTCAGCATGTTTCCCCCAAAAAATAAATAAAAAAAAAATCCCTGCAGGCCTATTTCTTCTCCTTCTCTCATCATTATGCTAGCATAATGACGCTGATGTCAATGGAATTATTCCTCTTTTACACTGGTAAGTATGAGACCAAGGTCTGTAGGATGGGACATACTAAACACCTTCACAAAGTCATATTGGGGACAGGACCAGAAAGGTATTTCCATATACCAAAAGGGATCTCATAGTGTTCTTTCATCTTCAATTTCTCAAACAGAAGAATATAGTCATCCACCAGCAGAACGCAACCACCCCCAGGCTGAAATCCAGCAATATGTTTAACGTGGAGAACAGGGCAAAAGCAGCACAACATGGCCCTTTAGGAATGTAAGCAAGGAATACAGTGTCCAGCTGAAATTAGTGTTACTATTTGCCTCATGGAAATGCTTGGGAAGCTCAGCCAAATTCAGGGCTCCAGTCTACTAGAGCAGCCACAGTGAGGGCAGTCTCTGTTCCCCAGCGCTTGGAGTCCCAGTGACAAATAGCAATCAGACAGCGCGCCAGCAAGAAGTTGAGCCAGGCAGAACTAAAATATCCCTGTTGGAGTGCGGTCCCATGAGGCTAGTGTTATGTCTTACCAGAAACAAAGAGAAGAGCACATTTCCAGTCTCAAAGACTTCTCTGTCCCACTAAGGAGAACTCCAGACTACAATTAGAAAAAAAACAAGAAAAAGAGACACAGCCACAGCGCGCCAGTTTGCATCCAAAATACGACCTAAAAAAAGAAGGCTTACTCCCAGGAGAAGGCTGCGAGCACCCTCTTGGGCTGGCAGCTCCAGCTACCTTGCTCGAGAGGGTGGGAACGTGACCCTGGAGAGAGACCATCCCTCTCCCTAACCCAGAGCTGCTGGGTAAATATTGACTCAGAGCAAGGAGGGGCTGAATCACTCCTTCCTGCCCTGCCGAGGTGTCTCCTTCCACCCAGTGAGCCTCCAAGCCCACCCTGCACAGCTCGAAACATCAGACGTGAGTTGGTACCCATGGTGATCAAAGGACAGGGACTCAGACAGAGAGACAGGAGTGCCTCTGTTTGTGAACGGCTGACGTGTTTGTTTGCTCTCCACGTGGGCGAACGTCTCCTACAGTTCGTTATTCAGGAGGACACGTGGTGGGAAAGGTGGGTAGGTGGAGGGATGAGGGACTGGGGAGCTCCTAGTGTGGGTCTTCCATCCTTGTCACCTGCATCACACCCCAAATTCTCTGACTGCTGGTACACAGCTGATAAAGGTGTTGTGCCATACACAGTTAATGGTAAAGCAAGGGCCTGGGTTCATTAAATCTCTGCCCCAAGATGCATTGAAGCAATAGTGAATTTGTGAGAAAGGGTAGGAAAAGGTCCAACTGTTTCAGTTGTCCAACAGTTGCAAGCTCAGGATTCAACTATAGGGTGAAAAGATCTGGGTCATATTCCTAGATTTTTTAAGTTCATATTTTAAGGGTGTTAAAGCAAAGCATGGGGCAGACCTGGGAGCCAAGTGGTGGTGACCACTGACTGGAACTGTGAGTGGGTGTCATGAATATTTGGGTGGCTACTGGCTTGTGTAATCAAACTGGATGTAGAGGAAGGCTGAGTTCATTGTTGCAAGGACAGGTCTGGGTTTCATTTCAAGTCTGCTACAGATTTCCTAACTGGGTCACCATGCCAGCCTGTAACACAGAAATGATATGTTCCTCCTTCACCAAGCTGTCACAAGGCTCAAGGCTTGATGGTTTCAAAACTGGCTGAAGATCTCAGAGAAAAAGGGCTGTGTAAGAAAGAGCATATGCTATGGATCCCTTTATAGATGCTGCATTACCAAAAGCATTGTATTTATATATTTCAAAACTGGGCACTGGGTTACATTTTCATTCCCAGTACAAAGGCAAATACATTCCAAACAAAGCAATGTTTTTTCAACAAAGCAAGGGTTGAAATCTCTCCAGGGCTTCATTTTGTCTCATTTAGATCGGGCATAAGATCTTAAAGCAGAGTTTAGTGGTCGGCTGATCATGTTCCTCTGGGAAACGACAGAGTGGTAATTCGAAAAGGGTAGTGAAGTACAGCATTGTCTTGGTCTGCAGGACTGTTCTTCAATAAAACCAGCGGCTCACCCGGCTTACAGGAGAACATTTTGTTCCAAAGGAGCTGTGACTCTTCATTAAACAAAAGAATTCACCTCCGGCTAGACTTGGGTGTAAAATGAAAATGTTATTGGAGACAAAATGTCTTTGTGGAGACAGCATTTCCATGATGCCTGCCATGATTGCCTGGACATATCTAGCAGTTGAAATGAAAGTTGGGCAGAAAGGTATCTCTCCAAGGCACCGACTTCACACATGTTAAAAACTTCATTCAGACTTGGAGGTGGTTTCAGTTCAGGCCAGGAGCCCTGAGGAGGGGAATAAGCAGTCTGGGTCCCATCTGGCCATGGACTGGCACTCACCCACTCTGGAGCGAGGACCCAGATTCAATCATGAGAGAGTCGAATCTTTCAGGACTTTCCTGAAAGCTTTTCCTTGGAGTAAACAAGTTCTCCCACATCTGAGATTGGGAAAGAATCCCGGGGTATCTAAGTACAAAAAATTATGAGATATCCCTCCTCCCCTCTGACTCTCTTGACACACTCGGGAAAGTTCACAAACAGCAAAGATGCAATACGGTCATTCAGGGAAATAATTCATGTCCAGACTGGCATAACTCAGGTGTTCAGATATGATTGTCTCCCATCTGGATCAACTCTGTAGGAAAGATATAGTGTATGTGGTTCTTCAATGTATGAAAATGAGAAAAAGCACTTCAGGCTGTGCAGGTTCCGGGGATTTTCATTACAAGATTATTTTGACACCATCCCTCTGAGGATGAAACATACTGAGAAATATATACAAAATTAATAAATTCCGTGAGTTAGTTCCTACTTTTCTCGTATGCTTAAGACAAGATCATTTCCTTGTCATCTTCAGATCACCTAGGGTGATCTCTTTATTGTAAAGCCTAAATGTCCACCTTTAGCTTGATGAGCAGGTTTTGGCCTGCAGACTCTTAGCAAGTGCAACAGCCAAACTAATCTTGCAGAGACACTCTGTTGGCCTCCTACTCAACATCTCCCTTTTTCACTCAAACATTGCACACCAAGGAGGTCCAACAGCCTTGGTTCTGCTCAAGATGGGACAAGATATGTCCCACACTTTTTTTCATTATCTCTTGCCTCTAAGTACTGACTTTCCAGAGCTTGAGAAATGGTACAAGATAAGGACTTAATGTGCGCTGACAGCCAAGAAAGTCAACTGTATCCTGGGCTGCACCAAAAAAACGTGTGGCCGGCAGACTGAGGAAGGTGATTCTGCCCCTCTACTCTGAGTTCCTGCCTGGAGTACTGCATTCAGCTCTAGAATCCCCAATATAAGAAGGACATGGAGCTGCTGGAGCAAGTCCAGAGGAGGGCCACAAAGATGATCCGAGGGCTGGAGCACCTCTGCTATGAAGACAGGTTGAGACAGTTGGGGCTGTTCAGCCTCGGGAAGAGAAGGCTTTGGGAAGACCTCATAGCAGCCTTCCAGTACCTAAAGGGGACCTAAAAGAAAGCTGAAGAGGGACTTTTTACAAGGGTGTGTAGTAATAGGACGAGGGGCAATGGCTTTAAACTGAAAGAGGGTAGATTTTTATTAGAGATGAAGAAGAAATTCTTCCTTCTGAGGGTGGTGAGGCACTGGAACACGTTGCCCAGAGAAGCTGTGGCTGTCCCATCCCTGGAAGTGTTCAAGGTCAAGTTGGATGAGGCTTTGAGCAACCGTATTTAGTGGCAGATGTCCCTGCCCATGGCAGAAGGGTTGGAACTAGATGATCTTTAAGGTCCCTTCCAACCCAAACTATTCTGTGACTGCTGGAGCATTGGTCTGCTATGGTACACAATTCTTGCATAGACCCTAAGGCTTAGCAAAAACCTTGTGCTGGAACAGTCAGATAGTGAATACCCAGGGAAAGGCATAGACACTGTGACTCAGCGGGGAACACTGCTGTGACAAGCGTTTGTGAGGGACAATTCTATGTAAAGCATAACATGGCAGAAGTTTAGGATAACCAGCTTGGATGTAGTTTGTTGCATTAATCAACCCAAGAAGAGCCATGCTGTGTAGGAAACAGAGGCCTGTCCTCTGCTGGTGGAGCAATGTCCTTGCTGGACACTCTGTAGGAGCTTGAAATCTCATTGACTCATGTGTACTGAATTTCCAGACTTGACTCACTGGCTACTAAAACCATAAGATTGCATGGTGTGTCTCGTATTTTTCCTGGAAAAAAAGAGCAGGTTAATATAACTATATTTGGTTAATTAACATCTGAATCTGTTTTGAAATCTCCAGAGCATATATGCAAAGAAATTAAACTAATCTCAGACCAGGAAAAAAAAATAATCAAAATTTCTGGATCTTCAGGATTTGTTTCTATAATGTCCCTGGTTACCTCATCCTTTGGGCTAAAGGCAAAAGATACACATCCTGTCTTCTCTTTTGTATCTCTTAGTACCTACTGAATTTCATGTGATCATGGGCTGTGACTGACTCTAGGGCTGTGTGTGGCAGGAAGTGCTATTGAGAAAGGTACAAAGAGTAGATACACAAGTGGGTTTAGAGAAAATGCTATCTGGCTGATAAGCATAAAAAATCTGCCGTGTAAATGGAAAAACTTCCTCACACAGTGCGAAACAAACCTGAGAAACTCATTACTATAGGAGTTAATTGAAATTAAAACCTTGCTGAAGAAGAAGAAAAAAGAGGAAGAAAAAAAGAAAAGAAGAAAAAAGAAAAGAATAAAAGGAAAAAAAGAAAAAAAAAAAAGAAAATAAACAGAAAAAAGAAAAATACTTCAAAACAGATGGGATGTTTGCAAAGTTAATAAGAGCATCATAAGGACATTTAGAAACACAATAGTACTGATTAAGGAAATAAGACTCTCAGAAAAATTAAACATGTTGGAAAGGCTATCTCCTTCAAGACAGGAAAAAGTTTTTGGTGCAGCTAATGGCCAGATTCAAAGAGGTAACTAAGCATCAGCTCTACTTGCTGTTGTAGTCCATACAGTTGCAGTCCATTTTGAGCCTGATCTTAAACCAAATTTGTTGGTTTATATTGTAGAAAAGATGATCATCAACAGTGTAAATACCTGTCCTGGGCCAAAAATCTGGTTCATTAATGGAACATCGGGAAAATTTCCTACAACAAACTATATCATAACTGTTATTGAAGACTTTTTGGTAGCTTCCTTTGAGGCAGCATTTACTGACCATTTGCAGAGGCAAAACACAGGCAAAATGAACAATCTGATCGATTATAGTGCTTTCTTCTTTTTACTGTTTCTTTTGGCTGTCTATAAGTGGCTGTCTATAAGTATCTGTCAGTCTTATTTTAGTTGCAGAGGACCTAAACACTCTCTCCAGCCACTTCTCTATCCTCAGTAAGTTTCTGGCAAGGGGAGCACTTCTGGGTGGAGAAGAGAGGATGTCCTTGCATGGCTATGGGGAGGGCTGGGCTGGCAGTCTCCTTAAACACAACAGATTTTCCTGCTGTGACTTATTTCTGTGCTGTAAAGTGGAGGCAAAAAAGGCTTCCCCAATTTAAGATGATGCATTAATAAGAGAGGTAAGATACAGGAGCCATCAGAGGGCTGCGTTGGAAATGTCAGTTGATGGGGAAGATGAAAGTGGCCTTTGCTCCTGGCTCCATCGTGGACTTCTGTCAAGACGTTTCCTTTTTCATGTGTTTCAGTCTGACCCCCATAAAGTGCAGGCGATGTGAGACTTGTCTGTGCAGTGCTTTGAGCACAGCGGGGAAAAATGTGTTGGGCAATGAATATTGTCATGAGGAATTGCCTGCTGCCCAACAATATTACCTCTCCAACATGCCTACCTCCTCTTTTCCCATTCCCTCTCCACACTGAGATGTCAGGGCATCCTCAGGGACTCTTCTTTTGTAGGGAAGCTGCAGAACACTTCAAAAAGTCTGGCTTTGTCCCATAGGTGTCAAAGAAGGACCTCAGGTTCTCGGAAAAATCTGGTCCCAAATGAGTTTAGAAATGCACATTTTGTCAGGAAGTGAATAAAATCACACTGAAATTAAGCCAGGGACAAAGATGAAAAAGCAGATGGCCCATGACAAACTGTGAGAACAAATTTGTTCGCATGACATGGGAATAAGTATGTACTCATAACAGACTATTACTCAAGAAATTTTGAAAGAGCACGACTCCACAGGAGTCATAATGTGATTAGTCACATAAAGCCCAGTCCAGCTAGGCCTGGTGTATTGTACCTGAAAGAAGAGAAACAGACCCCAAAACAGATCACAATTAAAAAAACAACCAAACAAGAATGCTAAAGAGGTGCATAAGTTTATGAAGTCAGAAAAACGCATAAACATATTAAAATCTGTAGAGTAGCTTGTGGATTGTTATTAGACTGCTTAACAAGCAAGAGACGAGAGGAAAGAGCCTTACTGAAGTGACTCAATGAGTAGATTTTAATTTGACAGCACAGAGACAGAGTTGGGTTTTTTTTGGTGAAACATCTTGGACTCTAGGACAGACTTTGCCATGTTCTCCATTACAGCATGGTTCTGGTAACCTACAATTATTTCCAAAATTTCTTTTTTTTAAAAATTATTTTATTATGGAAGTGATGGGTGAGATTGAATTTGGAAACTAGAGGAATAGGACTGGTTTTGAACACTGTGATTTAGTAATATGTTTTTTCAAGTTAATATCTTTTACAAAACTCCTGAGTTTGAGTGGACATATCTAATTACATGAAACCACTTTCATCGTTCAAGATTACAACATCTTAATATATATGATATTTTGAAATATTTCCATGTATGCAGAGAGGAGTGGATTCCTAGGATATAAATGTGATTTGCTTTATCTTTTTAAGATTTTTTTTTCTTTTAAAATAATTGACAATAAGCTCGCTTAATGCTTTTATGATTTTCCTATGTGTTTCTAAGCTGCTTCCTCAAAAGCAAGTGAGTGTTTCAGAGCTAGTTTGGATTCATACTAAAAAAAAAAATAAAATATGCTAGACACAATATCTAGAAACCAATTCAGTTTCTGAAAACACACATATGCAAATACCGATCCTGGACTGCTCACATTGATGCTTTTGTTCAGATCTGTTCTAGTGTAACGTCTGGTAGTGTCTTTTCCCAGTGTGTTAATTCAATCCCTTCTAAATTTGATTTACAGCTCCAAGCCCTCCTCAACTTGACTGCAGATGAGCAGTGGGAAGCGGTGCCACGCTGTATCTGAATCAAACTGAGCAGCACAGGAGGGATGGCTTCAGATTCAGATCCCAAAGACGGACTTTGTCCATACAAAAGCAGTACCGCCCTCCCTTGCGCAGACGTTGCTATTGGACTTTTGTTTACCACAAGCTGTTAGGACTTCAGTTTCACTTCTTACCAGAAAGAGGAGGCAGGTGTATATTTAGACTTTCTTGGGAAGCAGCTGCAAAACGAAGTGGGAGTGTGTGCACGCACTTGGTCTCACAGGCACACGTGCAAACGCTGCTAGATTTAGAGCAACTTCATAAACCAGAGCAGAAGGGACAGCGCACAAAGGCCTCCTGCAGGTTGCTGTATCATTGAAGGGACTACATTACTTGTTTCTAAGTCTTAATATCCTTATCATTGAAATAAATAGGTTGTTTTTTCAGTGCTGACTCACTTGAAAGATTATCACCAGATTATCTTCTGAACCAGCAGTCCATTTCTTGAAGCACTCTAGGAGCCTAAGTCTCTACTCTCTGGCACCTTAAACCTTATCTCCATGGTTTTATGCCTTCCATGGGAGCACAGAGGCAGTACTACCCATCTGCCATTCTAATTTGATAGGAAATTACTTGCTAAATCTGCATATAAAGTGAGGAAATCAGTTCACCTAACTTCAGCCATTTAGAAGTTAGTCAGTCCATCTAAGATAGTTGACTCAGTCCTACAAGAAGTGCTGGAATGGGAGGGGCACTCCAGAGTATGATCCTCCCACCCTTTTTAGGGACCTGATAGCTTGGGGTGGCTTGTCCCCAGAGGTGCTTCTTTCTCTGCTGGAGCCCAGACGAGTGCCTTGCACTAGATGCCAGCTAAAAGGCTAATGTTAGATGAGCTGAATCCCATGCAGTGTGTTAGGCAGTGGAAAGTCATGCCCCTGCTTTTCCCTCAAGGTTTCTTCTTCACAGACCTTTCCCTTGTTAGCTGACAAAAGACTAAGAAATTAGAGTTTGCAGCAATTTGGCTGCAAGGTAGATAAAATCAGTAGTCAAACAAAAGCATCTAAGATAGCCAAGATCACCTGAAAAGTTAAATACATGCTCTTCTTATACAGATGAATGCATTTAAAATAACTCTAGTTCCCCCATTCTCACAGGGCAGCCCAGTAATCTTCTGGTAACATCCATCATCATAGGCAGGACAAGTACAAGGAAATCCTCTCCTGGAGGTGCTCCTTTGCTCTTTCTCATTATTGTATCACCTGGGCTATTTACAGTCCTCTGAGTTTTTAACAACCTGAGGCCCTCTCAGGTGTGGCAGGGCAAAGTATTCTGTTATTTGCAAATAGGTAACTCAGAGATGTGTGACTGGTGTAGTGGAGGGTGTTGGAACTAGATGATCTTTGAGGTCCCTTCCAACACTAACCATTCTATGATTCTATGACTGCTTTCTATTTGAGAGATCTGTGGAAGGTCAGGAGGGCAGTGAATGTCAGGCATTCATTGTTTCTAAGCTGACCACCCATCTTGTTTTTATGCACCTGATGTAGAAGTTCTTTTTGAAGTGTAGGCATTTTCAGTGAATGGCATCCACATCTGAATTAATTATCCTGTATTATCCCCAGCAAAGAGATAAGGACAAATATTTCTCATTCTAGCAATAAAGAGGTGATGCTAGACCTATTTCATCCTATTTCATCCACTGACTGTGAAGAAAGGCTGGGGAATTAGAGAATATATAGACATCTATACTGTAGGCTGCTAAAGCTAAAAGTGACCTGAATCCTATCTCAGTAAACCAGTTCTCCTGAAGGATGAGGCTAAGCTCCCTGTGCACTCAATGGAAAGATGTAAGTGACTCTGAGTCTGTTCAGAGCGTGTGTCTAAGTCTTCCCTTTGCGGGCTTTCCCTCTATGTAGCAACACAGAAAATGCAGGTGCTATATATAGCAATGTAGAAAATGCAGGTGCTTTCAGGGAATTTCTTCACTAGGCACTTACGATTCAGTTGTTTAGATGAAGTGAATCCCAACTCAGGTTTTCTGAGTCCTGGATTGGCTTCTCTAACTGGTGGAAGAACTTCTACTAAGCTATAAGCCTGCCTTGAAGAGTCAGTCTTTGCATATGCTATGGTATCTACTCATCTTCTCTAGGCTGAGTGTAGTGGAGGATGCTGAATGACCATGCATAGGTGGGTTGATATGTTTAAGGAAGGTCACTGTGCTTGTCTGACCACCTTGTCTTCAACATCTTTCTTCTCTGCAGACATCCAACCAACCCCACTTAGCTATAGCTCTGTCTCGATGCAGATTTAACACTCCTAGGAATGACTGTGCACCTGGATGCTCCACTTAAGAAGACTCTCTTTACGCTGGGGCTATACAAAAAAGTGAAAAAAGCAAGCACTAAAGTTGTGATGAGTTGCAACATTCAGATAAAACAAAGTTAGAGAGGAAGGAGATTAATAGAATCTTCCTGTTGTATATGATAAGCAACTGTAGTAGCTTGCTCCATGCTTCATCATGCTTAGGACTTCCATATTCCTGGGTTTTCTGAAACATACCCTAACAATTTTGTCCATGGAGAAAAAATTACTCACCCTAGCTGACACTGCTTTGAGCAGGAGTTTGGACTAGATGGTTTCCAGAGGTCACTTCCAATCTCAGCAGTTCCATGCTTCTGCTATTTTCATCATCAGTTTGGGTCCTTGGATATTGAGCAGTTGGGTCAGATCTTGTCCAGACAAACAGTTGCTCCGGGTGCGCAGACTGCACTATGTCAGCTGTTCACATACCTGGCCGCTGATCTGAGTGGTGCAAGAGCTTCCACATGTCCTGGATACTCCAAGCTCCCTGCGTGGGTGCTCAGACGCCCATGTGGAATTTCTTAGACGGAAGTATGGGAGCCTGATCAAGTTGAGCGAGATGTGTTTAAAAGGCTGCATGGCATAAATAAATCTTAAGGGGGGATTAGAGAGATGACAAAGCTGTGGCTTCTGATCGGTAAGCCACACTGTTTGGAAAGATTGCAGCTAAAAGAAGAGCCTTTGGTGGCCAGATTTTTGTCTCTATTAATTACTACTCCTTGTATTTTAAACAAAATTGTTCTTTTAACTATTTAGGAATAATTTGTGACAGTTATTTGTCACAGAGCTAAACCAGATTACCTCAAGGTTTGTTGAGCTTCCTCTGCTCTCCAATGTATGGAAAAACACTTAATTTGGTTTGTTTGGCCAGTGTGGACAGGGATTAGCCATGCTATATATGGACCATAAACACTATTCTGGTTAACACTACGGTTGAGCCAAACCTGAACCTTTCATCTCACCCTTTGCAAACTTTGGTGGTTTGGATGGAAATGGAACCTGTATTTGAACTGTGCTTTATTTTTGTTTTTGTTTTGAAAAACCAAAGCCCAATCAATAACGCTTCAGAAACCCAACATCCAGCATCCTCAGCCCATCTCTAGTGAGCAGGGACCAGGCACCTGTGTAGTCAGGGACTTTGTGTTGGGAAGAAAGCCAATACACAAAGGAAGGAAACTGTTTCACGGAACCTGTAGTAACTTTCCATAAAAATCTCAGGGACATAAAGGCATGCTGAATTTTGTGTCATAATCCCCTCCAATCAAAATGTGTGTGTGGTTAGGGAAAACATGGTGGTCCCATGTGGAATAAAGATGGACTTTTGTTGGCTGCATGTCCGATTGGTTTGGTGTTAGAAATGACAAGGAAAAACCTTGATTTGCTCTTGACTCACAGTTTCAGTTTGCTATCTGGAATACCAAACCAGCCAGTAATGAAAACGGATTTCTCACGTCAGAGTTTTTAGATGCCAGAAATAATAATAGTATGGTGTTAACACCTCAGTACTTGGCTTTCTCTAGGCTGTCTTAACCTAGATGAATCTACTAATTTGTGTCTTTGTATCCGCAGCAGTGCCTTAAAATTTGCACTTAATTGCAGCACAAGTAGTTTTAAAATCCATCTGTCTTATACTGACCATTCCTGTAGTATCTCACCACCTTCTGCGTAATGTGTTCCCAATGCTAAAATAAAGTTCTAAGACGTGGTATAGTAATTCCACTTATGCAGATCTTTGAGGCTGTTGAAAGGCTAACATTTCCTTTTATATTTCTGGCTTTCTGGACTATTGTAAAAATAGGATCATCCTTACTATACAGAATTTACCAACTGGGCACAGTCTGTAGAGCACCTTGGACCATAACATGGCTCTTCAAGTCTTTGCATATCCCCCAGAAGCTGCTTTATCGTCCTACACTGTATATATTGGACTCAGTACAAGCAAGCATGTTTCTAACGACTTTAGAGGACATTGGATGAGGTCCACTGAACTGCTTGCAAGATGGCATAGGCTTCAAGCCAGGATGCTCAGAGTCAACAATTTCTTTCTCTCTCTTCTTTGTTGATTTCCTAGTTGAAGCTGCTCAATATCAACAGGCAGGGATCTACATCTAAGTTTAATTGTGTACATTCTGTCACGCTTCCACACAAAAATTAAAATTATCGAGGAGTTTAAGCCACCAATTAGCTCTTACTGTTTCTGGTGTTGACCTGTCTGCTCAAACCAGAATGATGAAAACTGGGACCCTCTATGAAGCAGCCATCCAGCCCTCACATCTCCACGGGAGATCTGAGTCAGTTAGGACATCACCATCATTCCATGACTGGCCAGGAAAACACAGTAGGTAATTCTAGAGCAAATGCATACCTATGAGACGCCAATCAGAAAATTACTACAACCTGTCTACAGGCTTTATGAAGAATGAGAGTGGAAGGGTAATTTAGATTTATAACGTTAAGTTGCATGTTTACTTACAGTAGGCTCTTGTTTTTGAATATATCTGTTCTTTTCTAATTGACCTACAGAGAGTATCACTACCAGCTGTTGAAATTCCCCTTTTCATCAAAAAGGCCTGATCCCACTGAAGTGACAGCAAGCAACAATCTATGTATGTAAGCACCTGTGTCAATCAAGGCTCATGATGTGTCTTCCTTGCAGATTCAGACGCTTGCACACCTGATGCTCCACCCGCTGCCACTTCACCACCAATCTCTGAAGAACCTGGACCTTTCACAGCTCCAGCATCACCCTCTTCTTCTGACACTGGTACTGCATCGTTTTCACCACCATTACCTGCCTGTGTTGCAGCTTTACATCCCAAACCACCTCCTACTCCACCATCAACATCAGCTTCTGCTGCCGTTCTTCACCCTGGACTGAATTCTCTTCCTGCACCACCTGCCTCTACTCCATCCCTGCACCCTGGCCTTTATTTGCCAGTAGTCCCACCCGGCAGTGCCACCCACCTCATCAACTGGCTGCCCTTTCTTGCTTCTGCAACACTCACCACCATTCAAGAGAAGGAGGAAGACCAATCACCCGTAAGAACAGGCTCCCTAGAAGGCATGATGCAGTCCAGCAGCACATCCCCACTCCCCTCCCGTGATGGAAATCCCCAGGCAGCATCCGTAGGAGACAGGGCACCAGGGACTGCTTCCTCACCACCAGCTGCCCATGCCATGCCCTCGAGCTCCGAGCAGGCGTCGGCAAACGTCAGTGACATCCTGGCAGAGCTACGGACGATGAACAGCCATCTCTCGGTCATTGCCCGAGCCCTGACGCAGCTGGCATCATCACTGGCACCGCAGCAGGACACGCATGGCACGCCACCTCCTTAGCGCTGCGCTCTGCTCATAGGGATTGGTGTTGGCTGAGGATAGCCCATGGTGGAGGTAGGGTGAAGGAAAAAGACCCTACCCAAACCTGCCCATACTGCCTGTGCCAGTTTGCTATGCTCTCTGACACCGACTGTGTCTCTCCAGTGGGTTTTTCTGTTTGTTTGTTTGTTTCATCCTTGTAAATGGCTGCATATATTAAAAAAATAGTTTTGTGGTCTTGTTAATAAAATCGTTTATATTTCTCGCATTCCTTTCAGATGTGTATACTCCCCTCCTCTCACCCATTAACCACACAAGCACTGGTAGGAATCGGTGAAGTCTTGCGCGGGGAATGGGGAGAATCTGAAGTGGTGAGAACATACCCAGAATAAAATGCTTGAGGAGGTGACAAAACCCCACTGAGCAACGTGGGGGATACAGACAGGAAAGAACACAATAAAACTCTGAGAAATTTTCCTATTTCTCTCCATCCACGCTGCATGGCATGGCTCTGTTGAATTTGGAGCCCTTCCCGGTTCACTAAATCTCAGGGGTGATTGTAATTACTGACACAGGTAAGGGCCATGATAAATTGTTCAAAATACAATGCAGGGTAATTGTCTAAGCAGTACATGGTCTGAAAAGCTACAAAACAACTTCATCAACCTCTTGTCCTCCGAGACGGTGTGAACCGAAGGCAGTGCAGCGCTTAGCTGGAGTGTATCTGGTTTATTTCCCTGGGGTTCTTCAAGGGCATAAATGGGCCAAGCTAATTTGCAGCAATTAGCCAGGCACACGCGTATAGATCCGGAAATTTTACCATCTTTTTTCCTATTGCCAAGCTGCCTAAAGGTGGCATTGGAGGCATGAAACCTTGAACAATCCTCTTTGTGAACAGGGAAAGAGCTCTTGGGCATGAATCCAGGACTCACCCTTCCTAGATGTGTGACCTGAAGAGCAGCTGTTGAGGTATCCTTGGATGCTGCCTGATGTGGCAGAGGCACAAGAGCTGGGAGCCAAAGTTGGGTTGTTCTCAACACTCTGGAAGAGCCTCAGGAAAGAGGACTTGCAGCTCTTGCAGAGCCGTTTTGTGCATCTCAGCCACAGTCTTCCCTTAGAGCAAATAACCATCAGTCAAAATAAGATGTTTTCCCAAAGGTGGGCCAAGCACGGGACCAGCAGAGGCTGAGCCAGGCTACGTGACTACTCTGTTTTTCATCCCAATGAATTATAATGAAAGAAATGCTCATGGCAAATAAAAAAAAAGAAAGGCCTCTGTGAAGTTTGGTATGATCTCGCCTTAATTTAGCTGTGCAGCCCTCAGATATCAGGATCTGAGGCCATCTCTAGGAAAAACCCAGACAAACAGACAGATTGCTAGATAAGATTAAAGAGGAAGTATTCTGTCTATTTGCAAATATTTCTGTTACAGATGAGCCTAAGCCACAAAGATTGAATGAATATACAAACTTCCCCAAAGCTCAGGTGTATTTGAATTTGAGGTTTTGGTTACTGTATATATATTTATATATAAACCTATCCATATTTTTGAGTCTGTGCCTGAAAGACAAAGCAACTGCCCTGTTCTATCTTCTTTTTTTTTTTTTCTCTAGGGCTGATCAGACTCTGATGTGTTTAGCAAAAAAGGTGAAAAGACATTTCATAGGTGGCCTTCGTTACCTTTTAGTTTTGTGTGTTTCAATAAGAGGAGATAACAGAAGTATCTTGAAAATGTTTTGGCTTCTGATTTGGCTGTTGTCGTTTCCACAGACTGAAAAAGCAAGAGTAAAGAAAAGTTTATCATTTTTCCTCCTTCCATTAGGAAATATAAGACAGGAAAGAAAGGGGAAAGTGCTATGGTTAAAAAAATAAAAGGAATATTTTTCATTTTTACCCATCTTTCCCTCTTTCAATTTAACATGGTAGTAAACATCGTATTCTCCCACTCTTTCTAGTTTTGCTATGCTCTTGTTTTCGAATAGTAACCTTTCATGGCCTAATATTGATGAAAATCTCAATGGAGTTGAGCAAGACACACAGCTCTGTACAGATGACTTCAGAAAATCCTACTGTCCAGGTGCTAATGCTTTATAAACCAAGGTTAGAGTTGACTTCATTTAGGTGTCTAAGGAATTTGAGAACAGTTTACATGGCATGCAAATCCAGAAAAGGCCTGCAAAAGTCGCCTGTAACATTAGACATTCAGCTGCAAAGGCAGTGCTCTTCTTTCTCAAAGATGCCATGAAGGTGATCCAACTGGCAGGGAGGGAAAGACGCTATTCCTGAGCCTCTTCCTAAAGGAACGAGATTTCTGTGGTCCCATGGCCAAAGATATTAGATGCTAAACACCCTTGCAGTCTAGACTCCAAGCTGTCTGGTCCTTGGGCATCCTGACGACAAAGCAGGACCAGAACCAGTAGCCAGAACTAGCAACTTTCAGATTGACTTGGTAACCACTGCTGGCTCTCGCATGGGCGCAGCAACTGGCTCCAGAGCCAACAAGACAGACAGAGGCTGTCTGTGGGTAAGGTCCTGCTGAAGCGGGCATGTCAGTCCTGAGCGACCCGAGCCAGCCTGAGCCTGGCCAAGGCTCTGCTAACGCTGCAGCCATAGGGTCCGCTTCTGCAAATTCTCATGCTGGGTTTGTGTGCAGCCCATGCTGAGCTCTGTTAGCAGCATCTGAGCCAAGTGGTTAAAACCCAGCTCAGGTATGTCTGGGCAGCCCCACCATGGCACAAAAAGGCTTCATTGCTATTCAAAGAGGGGTCCTGCCCTCATGGGCATCTCATTCAATAATGTGCACTATTCTCTACTCAGTGCATTCAATAGACTCGTGTCCCTTCGGAATTATCTTACTCCTTCAACTTAATTGAACCACTTAAGCACTGCAAAAAAAATGAGTGGCTGCTCAGACTGTATCGCTTGGATGGCAAGAAGGCTCAGGTTTTGTTTGCTCTCCTTCGCTTTCATCTCCTTTCATCCAAATTTGTCTTGGCACTGCCAGTCCCATTGCATCTTTCTGATTGTTTTGCAACATTACTTGCATTGCTGAGCCGCTGCTGCGCATGTGGTGCTCTGTCAATCAAAAGCTGGAGTGCAGCTCACAAACAAAAGTCTACTAAAGCACCTGAAGCCCAGCAGCAGAGCAGCTGAAGAAGGACAGAAACCTCGGTGCAGCTGGCACCGTCCCTGCACTGTGTCCCCGCAGTCTCCCAGAACCTGCAGAGATGGCATGTCCAGGCTCCTCTGATGCGGCAGAGCCTCATGACCCATGGCAAACAGTTCAAGAGACTTTCCTCTCTAAATTATGCATTTTGATTCAGCTCAGAGAGTGAGGGGCTGAAAATTATAATGTCTTGGTACATGTTCAAAGTCCTTGTAGAAACAACCTCATGGGCTTACACTCCAGTTGCTGTTAAATTATTAAAAATCCTCTGCTGGCCTTCTTTCTCTTGGAACATCTTCAGACTCTCCCTCTTCCTCTTCTACAACCTTGTTACTCGTGAAGGCAGCGATTTATAGGGCAATATTCATTATATAATTGACAGATTTTTTTAGGATTTCAACTACAAAAACATGAAAAATTCTGGATGAGCAAAACTTAACTTCTAGAGGGCAGGGTGTTATTCTCAGAGTCCATCACGCTCATGGATGTGATGATCATCACATTCAGATGATCATCACATCCCCTTCTGGCTCCATCATCAAAATCCTAAACACACGGATCTCATGTTTCACAGCTGCTTATAAACAAATATTGAGGGTAGGTTTCAAGTCACCACTCCTTAATTATCTAAAACTTGGTTTTGTATGTTCCTTTACAGCCATGGGGAGGTAAGGGCTTTCAGCGTGTGATTCACTGTAGCCTAAGAAAAGTATTTAAAATAAATAGGAAGGCATTTGACTTCTGGCAGTATTCATCCCTCTCCTCTGAGGATAGACAACTAGTTTAAGCCAGATGTGTGACTTCTAGATGGCTGGAGGTAAACAAAAAGAATCCTCTATTTGGTATTTGCAGTTAATTTAAAACTGGTGAAGCATCAATGTATCACATTTATTTGAGCCCTGATAGATGTGTGAGGAGCTGGAAGAGGAGGATGGGAGCTCAGGAGAATAGGACTAACAGTAAAACTGCAAGCCCCTGCGAAACACCCAGCTGCATCCCCAGGCCAGGAGTTATCCTGCACCAGGAGAGCACCCAGTGGGACATCCAGGTCATTCCCTTCTTCCAGAGATTTAACTCCTCAGGATGTAGAACTGGAAGCTAAACAACTTCATGGGATTTGAGTGATGTACTCAATGTCTGCTACCCCAGCAGGAATTATTTGAGGAAGCAGCAGACTGTACAATACTGTATTAGACTGCAACTCAAGAAGGTGGGAGAAATCACAGGTTTACCCAGGAGGAATAGGAAGCCGGCTGGTTTTTTGCTTTGTTTTCTCTAGCACACATTGTTCTTCCAATATACGTATGCACATTCACTGTAATCCCAGTAAAAATCCCTCAGTAAAAATAAAGAAGCATTGCTAGGCAGTGCATTCCGTTGCACCAGCCCAGCTGCAGGCTGGCAGCACGCAGAGCCTGGGAGCTAACTCCCTCCTACAGACAAGATGGTTATTCAGCATAGCTCTGTCTGGGATGCTTAAAGCAGGTACCCTCTGCCAGATGCCTCTGTGGACATCCATCTCTGCCCACAAAGCCATATGGCCTATGAACCTCCAGCTTCCTCCCAGACCTTTCACTACAGCATTTTGCAGAGTTCTTTGGGTTTCTGTTCAAGTTATTTCAGTCCGTGAGCAATTAGCCAGGACACATGTGTCAGGATATTGGTTGCACCCATAACCACAAGGCTATATCCCAAGTCCACAACTGCCAGCTTGGTGAGAGATGGCTCTTTGGATGTCATGGGGCAGAAGATACTACGTTTCCAGTGTGGGTAAGGATACCCTGTGGCCATGGCTGTCCCTGTCCTGGGGCACAGTAGTCATGCTGATGCATGGCTGTGCTTGAGAGGGATCTCTGAGTCACTCTGCCAGCAACTGAAGCCACATATTTCATACCTATCCCATGGGCTGGGAAACCCTCCGCTCACATAATGCACAGGATGGAAGAGAAATGCAGAGTCTGTCCGGCCCCAGCTGGATTTGGAGACCACTGTGTCAGAAAAACACCGAGGCAGCATCGCTCCCAGATTGCAGAGGAGCTGAACAAGCCTCAACATAGGGGCTTTCCCAGCCCATGGCTGAGCTGGGAGACCTTGCTCTCGCACGACTCCCCGTATGAATTAAAAGATACCATATTTTGTGCTGCTCAGATGCTTCTGGTCATCTCTCACATGGAATTGTCTTTCCCCTTGGCAGACACTGAAGCTCTGTTCTTGATTTGGCCATGAAGAGTTAGGCTGTAAGACTGAAGGCAATTAGTTCTGGTCTTAAAGGAAACAAAGGTGACATAATCCGGGCTAGGTTTGCAGATGGCATGAGTGGGTGAGACTGCCCATTCTCCTGGGTGTGCCAGGATCACTGCATTAGGCAATGCTGTCCGTCTGTTTCTCAATAATCTCGATTGCTCTCTGCTCCAATTCTTTTACACCTGAACTGTACATTTTCAGAGCAAGGACTATGGTTTTTTTTCTGCCATTGTGCAAAGTGTAGCATGGAAGGGGATTTTAAACACCGTAAGAGCACTAGTAATTATTAATAGCAAGCGGTATCATGAAACCGAAATCTTCCTCTCAACAAAGAGGAATTCAGTAATGTAGAAGTCGAAGACAGAAGAGTATACCACAACCTCTTGTTGAGTTTTGCTGCAGACTCTCTCTCTAAAATAAGCTGAGCAGAAACAGTAAAGTCTCACTACTGCTTTTGCTTGTAGAAGTGGTTCCCAGACACTTGCTGTACATCGTGTAATGTCGACATCTGATTTGATACACATCGTTCCCATTTACTACTCAGTCTGAATTTCTCATTTATCTTGAACTTTGGCTGAAATCTCATTTTATTCAGAGACAGATCTTACTGGAATAGCCTTCATAAAGAGCTTTACTGCTTATAACTGTCATTCAAAACATATTTTGCACAGAAAAATGTGGATTTGCGCCAGCTGAAGCACTTGATGATTCATGGTGATGGCAACAAATTGTTTTTGTCACAAAACAAAAATAAGAGGCTCCTGAAAAAAGTCTGAAAAATGCCAAAGACTGTTTCTATTTCTTAGTATTTATTTTATTGAAGATATTAAAACCATGCCAGTAGTTCAAGAATCAATTGAAGCATTTTGTTTCCTCTGCGTTCTTACTTTATTTCTTTCCTCAACATTTTTTGACAGTATTTATTTTGGGTCAATAGAAAATGACATTTCTTCTCCCTGTTAGCAGAATCAAAACATCAGATACTCGTGTAGCTCTACTAGGAGAGTATACTGAACTCTTAGGTTAACTTGGCTATCTGTGACCTGAAATCCAAACCTCACAGTTTCTTCCATATTCTGTAGAGCAGTAAAAGTCTTGGTGACAGCAGTCCTGTGTCCCACGGTCCATGATATATGTCGCCAGTGAAGTGGTACATGGCTCTATTCCCTAACGTTGATTGGAAAGGGAACTCACAGGCCTTTAGGTGATATAAATTTCCATGAGACTTGGAGCTTTGATTGACCAGCCAGAGCAATTTGATCTGTTCCAGATGGGACCTGACTCCATGTGTTTCAGTAAATGATGGTAGATGTTGGACTTTTCAAGCCATGCCAACCGACATGTGATAAAAGCTTCCAGGGGCTTATTCATTTCTTCCGTATAAAATAAGGCAATTTACACATTTTATGTTAATTTTATATTGACTATCACTCTTAGGAGGTAAGGATGTCATTATTTTTTAAATACACAGGGCTTTACTCGATCAGACTCATTTGTTTCCTCTGATGGAAGAAAAGGGCCTGAGGTAGAGAGAAGTTAAGAGCTGACTAGGAGGTTTTAACTGAAGTAGTGGGATGAATGTGAGCCAAGGAAAATTTAGGCTGCACATCAGGAAAATTTTCCTAACAACGAGGTCTATTACTATGTGGAATGGTCCCCCCAGGGAAAAGGGGGAAGCTGACTAGACAAAGCAATGAAGAACACATTGTAGGGAGCAACATTTAAGCAGTTGGAGAATGGACCAAGTGACCTAAGTGCATTTTCCATCTCTAATTTCTCTGACTCAACCATTACAAGGGTACACTGTAGAGTATATGACTCCTGTGCTCTGCCACATCAGTACTTCTCACAAAGCCAGTCCTCAGGATGAGAAAGACACCAGTGCTCTGACCTCCAAGCATCTTTACTGGGGTCTACCAGGCATAGGCTGCACTTGCTGAGACCTTTGGCTTTCTCTGGCACTCACCCAGAGGTCACAAGACGTATGAACTCAGGTCACTTTTGACTGGACCTTTTTCATTCTTCAGCTTTGCTTTTCTTTGCATTTTTTCCTGACCTCATCCTCTTGTTTAACAAAGATTTTCATGCTCAGATTGTAGATTTAGATCAGAACTAAGGAAGAAATATTTTACAATGAGGGAGGTGAAACACTGGTGGAACAGGCCACCCAGAGGAGTTGTGGCCGCGCCATCCTTGGAGGTGTTCAAGGGCAGGTTGGATGAGGCTTTGAGCAACCTGATCTAGTGGAAGGTGTCCCTGCCCATGACACAGGGGTCGGAATGAGATGATCTTTAAGGTCCCTTCCAACACAAACCATTCTATGATTCTTTAAGTTGCTATCACATTTTTCTCTGAGACAATGAGTTCAAGTTTTCTTGGTCATAGCTTTAAAGGCAAACTCAAGCTACACACAAACCTGACACAGAGGTGGATTTTCTCAGCATCTGGTGATGCCCATGTGACAGTTAACACATTAGCAGACACGCAGGATTGATACTTTAGAGCAAAAAGTTGAATTTAAGATTCCAAAACAGCTTACAATGCAACTGTCATGTACTCATTTTCCCTGTTGAATTGGACTGGACAAGACAAGGAGCGGATGCATGCTATCAATGGTTTTAATTCAGTCAAAGCAACTGTGACTCCCTAGTAAAGAGGACAGGTTGTTATTATTCTTATTCTTGAATCCTGTATTTTTAAACATCAGGGGCCTTCTGATAGAGCTCTTAAAAAGTTACTTTAAAAAAGCCAATTCATTAACAGTCAAAAATTTCTGTGGGAAGGTCCAGTTTCAGCACATTTCTGAAGGAAACTTCACCAAAAATTTTGAAGTGATCATACTCCAAATGACATCTTTTGGCATTATCTTAAAAGAAACATCATGGATTTGTTTTGTTTTGTTTAAAAACAAGTTTTCTTTTCAAATTTTAACTAATTGAAAACAAAAAGCACTCTTGCTATAACTTAGAGAATTGAACTTTTTTTTTTGTCTTCTCAGAAAAGTTGTTTAATGTGGCCAACTACAGTGACCTTTGTGTCTGAGTATTTTTATCACCTTCCAAGAAAAAAAAAAAATCTTCAAAATACCAACATTTCCATAGAAGAGAAAAATACATCCTTCTTTGGTTTATTTATTGTCTGAGCAGGATTTGCTTGAAAATACAGGCAAGACAATGAAGGACCTTTTCTGCTGTGCCTGTGTTGGAAAACCTGTATTTATTCTTGGTTTAAATCTGGCCCTGAAACACATGTTTTGAAAAAATAATAGGTATGTTATAGGACAAATTCAATGTACCATGGATAAGACCAGAGGAGCTGTGTAAATTACTGAGATAGATTTAGCTCGTGCAAGTTGGATTCACTTTTTCCTTTCGGCAGCCTTCAGCAGTGTTTAGCTCTGTAGTCTCAATTCACATCTATTTCTTCTACGCTCTAGGTGCATGCACGAATGCACTGACATCTAACAACGAAAGAACAGCTTCATGGAAGAGAGGCAGCAGACCAGCGCTATATTCAGTGAAAGCTGACTACAGACCACAAAAAAAAATAGATATGTGAATGCAAAGAAGAAATAGGCTGAAAAGGGCCTCTAGAAAAAGTGATTACTTCTACATGTTAAAGAAAAAAAAGCCAACCGAGCAATTAATAAGTAATGACTTTAGAAAACAGACTGGGACAAGACAGGACTAACATCACTTACAGAGGGAAAGAAATGTGCGTGTCAGTAACACCTCTATCAACACCACTTTCATTTCACCCGTTCCTGTCTAGCCAGGAACTAATTTCTTTACAGTTACTGAAGCAGAGTAACCACAAATCAAGCAGTAGGAAAATGATAACCTGCTGAACTCCATAGAGGCCTCTTGAGTGGGTTTGGTGACATCTGAACTATGCTTAGACAGTTGTGAAATGTCTAATGTGGGTCAGTCAATCAGGCTTTGCCCCTGAACTTGTCATTTTGCAAGACAAAGTGGGGATAAAAAATAAAAACCACAAATATTCAGAAAAGTCAAAACTGTTAAAAATTATTTATTAGCAAAAGTTGGTTATTTCTTGGAAGGTGACATTAGAAGCTTTTAATATATTATGAGAATATAAAGCATGAGAGGGAGTACGAAGTGCATGGAGAGACATTGTTTGCAGGAGTTTTTCAAAGTTATGTTCCATTGGCTCAGGCTGCACCTTACTAAAATGAAACTTAACAGGCCAATAAATATAGCACTGCTGAGCAAAAAGAAGAAGAAATCATACTAAACTCTGATTATGCTGACATCAGCTGGCCTATAAATTATGGCCCAATAAAAACTATCAAGATGTGAACAAAAATATCTCAGATCTCCATTCTGGGAAGAAAAGACATCTTGGAGCTCTTCCAGCATAATAATTCTTTTTTTGTTGTTTTTTTTTTTTTATTGTGATCATGTAAAGGTCTATCCATTTAGCCAGTTTCATCCCTGGGCTTCTTTTACACTCACTGTTCTCTAGAAGAAAATTTCTTCCAGTACCTCAAGGGGGCCTACAGGAAAGATGGGGAGAGGCTGTTCAGGAGGGCCAGTTATGATAGGACAAGGGGTAATGGTTTTAAAATAGAGGGAGGTAGGTTCAGGTTGGATATTAGGAAAAAATTTTTTACTATGAGAGTGGTAGAACACTGGAACAGGTTGCCCAGAGAGGTGGTGGATGCTCCATCCCTGGAGACGTTCAAGGCCAGGTTGGACAAGGCCCTGAGCAACCTGATCTAGTAGGAGATATCCCTGTGCCTTGCAGGGGGGTTGGACTAGATGACCTTTGAAGGTCCCTTCCAGCCCTAACCATTCTATGATTCTATGATTCTATGATTCTATTTTTAGGAAGCTCTTTCTTGGGCATCTTTAATGACTGAAAGGCATAATAAAAGTTTGGCCCATAGCCTTGGCCTGTATAAATCATGGTGTTTGCACCAAAGTCAAGGTAACCAATCTAATTTACATTAGCTGAACATATTGCACTGAGTTTCTTTGAATACTTCATTCACTGCTATGGACAAGCTATAGTGTAGACTTGCCATGGTTGTACCGATTTCCAGGAAGCTATGAAAATTTGTGCTGCCTGGAGGTCTGTCACTTCACAGGAGAGAAAATGAACTGGGAGTTTTTTGGTATCTCTTGGAAAATCCAGGGGATCCTGTTTCTGTTGCTTTTTTCGTCATTTACATTGCTTTAAACCGGAGATTTCAGTGAGCACAGAGGATTTACCTCTACAGCAGCAATTATAGAATCATAGAATGGTTTGGATTGGAAAGCACCTTTAAAGGTCACCTAGTCAAAACTCCCTGCAATAAGCAAGGACATCTTCAACTAGATCAGGTTGCTCAGAGCCCCATCCAAGCTGACTTTGATTGAGGCATCTACAACCTTTCTGGGCAACTTGTTCCAATATTTTACTGCCCTCATGATAAAAATGTCTTCCTTATATCTAATCTGAATCTACCTTCTTTTAGTTTAAAACCATTGCCCCTTGTCCTATTGCTACAAACCCTATTAAAAAGTCTGTCCCCATCTTTCTTATAAATAATTTAAGTACTGAAAGACCATTGGTGGAGTCCATGTGAATGAAATGGGAGGAGAAAAGACACATTTCAATATGATCTCCTCCTTGTGAGAGATCTCAACAAGGCTCTGAAGGATATATTTTTATTTTTCCATTGCGCTGTGTAAACAACCCCCCCTTGACAGGTAGAAACTATATTTCTGAATGCAGAACAAGTCTATTGTAAGCATACTGCTACTTCTGATAAATCCGGTAACTTTCTAAGGAAGCTCAGAACACTCTATCCACCACCCATGCTGCCAGCTGGGATTAATCCAGCCCAAGAGGGAAGATGTAACAGCAGGCTGGTATGTATCTTAGGTGAGGGTAGAGGTTTTGTGGAGTCCAGGTTACAACAGATCAACCAGCAGGCTGATTTGGAGCAAACCACCGTGCAAAGCAACTAGAAGGGGAATGCTGCCCAAAAAGCCTGATATTATTATTATAACTTGGGACCCAGCTAAGGTTCATGACTAAAGATGCAATTTCCTGGCTCTGTCACAATCTTCCCAGGCAAATCTGGCGACTGGCTTCTGGCCAGAGTTGATACAAGGTGTCAGTGGAATGGAGGTGTTCATTCCAAGAATTGAAACCCTTTGTTTAATTGATATTTTAATTTTATGTACACCTGTTAGATTTCAAAATTACTCTTAAGACTACTTCTACCCATGTCCAGATTGCCAGTCTTCACAAAGCTGAGCAGACTGGTGCTCAACTCACACCTCAGCCCAGACTACGTGTTCCTGCATGGACTCACGTTGGTAGGTGCTCCTAGAGCAAAACTAATATACAGTCGTGAATGGAGGATCTTTACAGTACAGGGTGGCAGAGATGGCTTTTTTGTCTTTAAAACAGGTTGGTGATTAAAGTGCTTTTCTGAGAAGAAAAACTGAGCTCCTATCCAGGCTTAGCCTGAGACATCCTGTCTCCCTGGAGCTTTCACTGGCTTTAGAATAGTGGAGTGCAGATGGCCTCCATGCAACATGTTGAAGCAAAAAAGGAAAAGGTTTAGCTTTTGTTTTGGCTTTTGTTTAGCACAGTGGACTTGGAATTCATCTGAGAAAGATATTGCAGAGTTGCTATCCTTGCTTAGTGGGATCGTTTTTTTAAAAAAATAAAATACCTGGGTTTTAATTGCTTTTTGTTTCATTTTTCAAATTTTTCTTCTGCTAGACCCTTTTGATCACCCCATTTCAAGCTATGCAATGATGTGTGCCTTCTCTGTCTGGTTCATGATCTCTTTCAGGTAGGGAGTCAATCTTGTATCATATCAACATAGATCCAGCTGCTAATAAATAGGTAGCCATGATACAGAATAGAAGCCTCTTGAATAGTAAGGGATATCTTAATAGCGTAGCCTAGCAGACTCCTCTAGATAAACTCCTCAGGTTTTTGTCAGCGAACTGCTAATTCTAAGAGATATCAGTTCCCAAATTTAATAGTAAAAAAAAAAAAAAAAAAGAAAAATCATAATTAGAAGGAAACGAGTCATGAGAACTCAGGTTATGATCTGTTGCCCTTGACTGAAAGATGCTACCTCTATACCATCTAAACCCTCCTACCATCAGTTTGGTAGGGTGACGACTGGAAGAAGCACTGGCTCAGACTGAGAGCGTGCCACCCACTGAGTCACTGGGGCTGCTTCCTGTTGGCACTGTCCTCCTTTGGTGGAGGACTAAAACTATTCTTCACTTGAATCTCCCTCACTTCTTCTTACAAGCAGAAAGCAGAAGTGATATGAGTCACCTCACAAGACCACCTGCTAAATTCTTCTCCTGTGGTCTTGACTCAGCTGTCACCTGCTAATAATGAATGTAAAGATACATGTCTTCGGGATATTGTTCAGAAGGAGAGATTCTATCTTCCTGATTAATTTCCTAAGGTGAAGCAATGAATACCGAAAATATTTATGTCCACTTCCCAGGAGCCTCCGTATTCTGAAAATTTTTGTCTTTATTACAATGTCTTTATGGGAGCCTAACCATTGCTGTTACTCATATGTAGTGAAATAAAATCCATTTTAAGGAAGTAGAACACATATTAAATACTTTTCGTTTGAACATGAGTGAAATAATTTTCAAATTTTTGTTTAACAATGCGTATTTATGCCCATTTTCTGTCCTAGACAGTACCCTTCCAAACATAAAAGACTAAGGAGTCTTGTATTGTGGCTTCTATTTCCAGTGTGGCTCTAAACTTTTTCTTCATATCATCAACTGCTTGCTGAAGCAGTGACTGAAGCCATGCAATGGTGACAGCCTGCACACTGGGGAAAGACAGCTGGCTTTGGAAGTTGGTAGTGTGTAGTAGTTGGTAGTTTCCCCACCATCCTCGTATTTGTGGCTTCTAACCAAAGATTCAGAAAGAAAATACTTACCTCTTCCACACTGCCATAGCCCATGCGAGGCAGGTCTGTTGAGCCGATGTGCCCCCCGATCTCTGGGGACTTACAAGTGAACCTGGAATTTTTGTGGAAATAGTAATCTGAGAGGAAGCAGAAGAAAAGTGGCTTTCACCTTTTATACTCATCAAGTTTGGGACAGCTTCCAAATCAATGAATGTATGTTATTCCTTGCCCACAGTTTTGTCTTGCTTTTTGAGTTACTACCATGAAACGACCAACTGAGACCCATAGATTTTAACAAACCAGTGCAAAAACAATGTGGTCTTTGAAATCACTTTTGAATCTATCTATGGGTTAAACATTAGGAGTTTCTTGCCTTTGAAAATCCTTAAGCAAAGACGCCTTTGCCTCTAAGGAATGACATTTTATTAATGTGCATGCTTGTATATGTTAGCGTGTACATGAATATATGAAAAAAATTATAGACAACTATTATACAAATACTTCTTATAAAGGCATAAGTTTATGGAATTAAAAACAGTAGCCTCAGTGTTATATCTTTGAATATGTAATGTATGTCAGCGTTTAGTTGATGCGTACCATTCAAGAACACATTTATCCCCCCAAAGCATTCCTTATTTTACACACTTATTTCCTGTACGTTATTTCAGGCAATTGTAATTCCATAGGCGTTTGTTTTCACTTTTTGTTTAAGAAGAAAGAACAGAACCAGGATATACTGGCTGGCCAAACCCTGATGTCTTTATTTAGATCTTACTCAGATAAAACTGCTCAGGACTTCTACCTGCAGAAAGACCACAGGAATTAGCCCTACAAATACTTTCCTCATTTCCAAGAGCTAAATATGTATCTTTGTTCTTTTATCTATTTCTTGCCAGGATGACAGACTTGTACAGTTTGAAAGTACAACACTAAGGCCTTAGGGTGTCCCTTTAAGATAACCACATACTCAGTGTTGTGTTTAGCTTCATTATTTTATTTTTAGTTTATTCATAACAATGTGCTACTGAAAAATGCCTATTGTCAGCTCCAGGTGTGTTTGCCAACAGTAAAGAGCATAATCACAATAAAATAAAAGCCAGGAGCTATTCCACCTCCCACATGCCAAAATTAACAAACCATAGTAAAAATTAAAATCAACAATACCTTACTTACCTCCTTCCCTTCTTCTCTCCATCTTCTATTCTCTCCCTCTCTCCAACAAACTATCAGGCTTTATTTCCAAAACCCAGGATAAATGGATAACCTGCAGCATGAATGTTCAGTCAATGTTACGAAAATATAATTTTGGCCCTGTTTTCAAACAATTGGCTCTCCACTGACAATGTGCCTTAGGCAGATCCCCTTTTTCATGGTCATCAGACAGAGGGAATTCCAAGCCTTCTCTCTTTAATGGATTTTGGAGATGTGGAATCTCTGTAATTGTCTCTACAGTCTACAGTACCTCTTGAGTTTTTACTGCTCTTTCTAATTCAGATCTGTATTTGAGATGGATGATTTTTCAGGGAAAAAATACACAAATCATAGAATCATTAAGGTTGGAAAGGACCTCTAAGATCAATGGTCAGATTTCCCAGTGAAGGTGTTCCGTCACAGGTCTTAAAAGCTAATTGCATGTTGTATTTTGCTTTCATGCTCTATTTTTTCTGACTTGTATAGCTTCTGCTCCCAGTCATTGTTTATGTAATATTCTGCTGGCTGCACTGGTGATTTCTCTGCTATCAATTTCTCCTTCTCCACGTGAGCACCACTTGACTATTGCCAAATGACCCATAATCTTGTCCTTCACAGGTACTGCACTGTAAAGGGTCCTGATTCTTTAACTATTCTCCTGATCTGATCCTTAAACAATCCTTATGATTCTTTCCTGAAATTTCTCCATCGTTTTCTACTTCACTGTGGAAGGTTGGAGTCTGGACCCAGACACAAAAGTCCAAGATAACCCACAGTATTTCTACCGTGGCATGTACCACAGTAAGCAGGCTTTCTATTCTTACTCACAATTTGTTTATTTAAATCCAAGCTCTGAATCTATTCTTTGTGTTGCATCGTGGTTAGTTTATGTTCAGGTGATTCTCTATGATTTCCAGATCTTCTCTGGAAGCAATGCCTACTAAGCCGGATTAGTCCATGTTGTATGATGCTTGTGTTCTTTGGGTAGGATTTTGTCAGCCTAAATCCCAACCACATTAGGATTTAGATAATCAAAATCCACTTTCAGACCAAGCCAGCATCCAATTTGCTTGTTTTTCATGTCTGCCTTGTACTGACTTCACCTAGATTCATTGAAAACCTCCCTTTTGATCCTGAAATTTCCTTAGGTTCTTAACTATAGCTGCTTAGATATGTATGCCCCCAGGACCTGTCTTTGGCTGGCTGTCAGTGAAGACACAGTTATGCACACTGGCCTCTAACCTCTGCCTAAACCCCCAGGGAAGCTTTAAAAGTTGAATTTACTTAAATAATGAGATAATCTTTCACCTTTTACTTTGCAAAAAACCAACAGCCTAGCCTTCACTCCTAGCCCATCAATTGATGGTGTGTGTAGATGAGCTACGTGAACTAAGTTGGGACAGTAAGTTGAACTGTCAGTAATGAATCTGGGATGGTCCCATAATTATTGCAGTTGCTCTGACATCCTAAAACAGGTATACAGATTCATCACACACTTGAAGGTTTTGATTTGGCTTCTTTTCTGCAGAGAGCTGCTGTAAGCCCATTGGATGTGGGCAGAGAAATGTTCAAAAGCCATTGAAGCAAGAATCAGTCTCCTGTGGCTAACATTAAATGGCCGAGGAAACTGAAAAAGCCCATGTTTTGTCCTGTGCTAGGTTATACACAGCTCTTGTCCTACAGAAAATGTACCAGTTCAGCATCGATGGACTGAACAGGGTCCACACATTGTAAGAAACAACCAGACTTGCAATATCAGTTAAAGTGGGAAAGCAGTTGCAATGTCCACAGCTTGCTTCTCTCAGCTAAGCAGATGGTTCAAGTGTTTTTAGGTCACCTGAATTATGGCCCCTGAAGTACGCCACAAAAGGTCATTTGATCTAGGCAGTGTTAGGACATGCTGATTCAGTGCATTTTCTCAGTAGCCTGTTATCATTGGACTGCCTGAAGCGCTTGAATGCGAACCTGAGCTACTGTAGACACAAAGGAAGAGCAGTCCAGCCCTCATTTGGATTCCCCTCTGCTCTGCAAACTGTCAGGCTGGAGCATGAAGGTATGAACAAAATCCAGTAAAGCTGGAGAAATCCCGTGAGGCCCCAAAAATGTCTTTATCTGAGAAGGCCAAGAGCTTTGCCATCTTCCACTGGCGTTCAGCCACTTGTGGTGAGCCAAGACAGGTGGTCTGCTAGGTTGGAAGACGCACTAAGACAGTCTGGTCTGCTGGACGCGTTGGCATGAGCAATTCACTGAATGGTACACTTCTCCTTCACATGAACGAGTGCAGCACAATACAATGGGGTACTGTGCTGCTGAAGAAGTTGTTCTTCGGGTGAGACATTACACTCATAAAACTCAGCGGAGGTCCTGACCACTTTGTGGGCATTAAAGATCCCATGATTTCTAGCAATGACTTTGGTATCCTGGCCACATTCCAAGTTGGAACGCTTTGTCTTGTTGAACTCCCTATACAGCTCCTATTCAGAAATGTTGTCTTCACAAAGTCTACATTTTGATGAGCTCATGTTGAGCTGCCATTTCAAAGCTGATGCCAAAATGGAAAAAGAATTATAAAAACAATTAGTGATGATTACTGATAATTACCTACACATGGTTGATGTATCAGACTTGGAAAAATACCTCAGAATGAAAAATGTCGTGAAAATATAAGGTATTACTAGGTCTTTAGTTGAGATTTTAAAACATTCAGAACTGCATGTATGGAATCACATGTATTTGATATCGGAACAAGAAATGCTGTTGTGGTGCTTAAGATCTTGAATTCAGATTGTGCACTGGATAAGTTACCAATAATGCTTGCAAGGATCTGAAATCCCTATGGAAAAGTCCACCCAACAAATTTGAATGTGGTACTTGAAGCAACTCCCCTTGACAAATGGAGCTTTGAATCATGTTCATCACTGCAGGAGGAGATGCGCTCCACATTTACCTTCACCATTTGGAAGAGAAGGTCAGACACCGGCAAAACCAGGCCACTAAGTCTGCTCAAGTCTATTTAAATATGACACATCAAGATAACATTTGCTTTAAGCTTTTCATTTTCGCAGCCTTACGCAATCAGAGCGGCTTATGAAGTCTCCCATTTAAAGCCTGATTTGTGATTTATAGTAATTTATAACAACACTAAAACCTCCCACAAAAGACAAATTAATACTCAGATTCTTTTTCAGCACCTCCTTTGAGAAAAAGGGTTTTGAGCCAGTGCCAAGGAGTGGGAGGCAAGTATTTCTACTGAAACACAAATGGGTGGCAAACTCTGGAATAACATTTTGGCATGAAATATGCACTACATTTTTGGAGTCTTTTCTCTTTAAAGAGTCTGAACATTTCAATTCAACAAATTAAACGTTCTCTAATTAAATGAGTTGGTCAAGGGGAAAAGAAAGAATTTAAGTTAAGGTTAAGTCTCCTTAAATGCTTTTTGCACATTTGTGTTTAAAGCCCACTCCCCGATCTGCCTCTCAGTTCGTGGTAGTTCCAAAATAGAGTACTTTTTTTGGCTCTAGGCTTAATATTATATTACCATTAAAATTCCAACTAAATCCTACAGGTTTGTAATTAGATCTATGGAGAGACCCAGGAGTAGAACAGAAAGGATGCTGAACTTCAGCAGAGGAAATAACGGCACAATTTGATGTGAGAACTGCTGGATGAAATGTAACGGAACAAATCAGTGAAGCAGATGGGGAAGGAGAGTATGTCCAAAGATCAATTAATGCATACCCAAGTGTTACACTGCCCAAGTAGCGGTGCATTAAGATTAAACTGGGATTCTAACAGATGCAAAGAAAGTGCAAAAAACATATGAAGGACAAAGCAAGACTGATGAATCCTTTCTGTAGAAGACCAGTGAGTCAAATATTCTGGTTGGATTAAAAAAAAAAAAAAAAAAAGTTAGAGGATTATTTGATGACCAATTAGAGGAGAAAGATGATCAAATTTCATGCTTCAAGGTATAAGCTGGTAACCACAGGGGTCAGTAAGTAAGTTTTTCCTTCTCTGGAACATTGCAAAATTGGATGACAGGGTCTTTACAAGGGCTGTTCTCACTCTCCCTCTCTCGCAGTCTTCTGGCTTTGGTTGAAACATTATGTGTGTGCCAACCTCAGACCTAGACACAAACCGATGCTCAAATGGTCACTACAGCAAATTTTATTTTCTATCAAAAGAGATGAAAACCAAAACACAAGAAGAAATGAACCTGGACAAAATAAGAGCCCAATTCTGTCTTCCTTTTTCTGGAGGGATTCCTAGTGCCTTGGATGGGAATTCTGCCCCAGCATGGACTGCAGGATTGACTTTGTACTGACGACAGATGAGATTTTCTGTATATATAACCAGGCTGCCAGGTGTTATTGGCAGCAGTGAAGGCCAGACTGAGTATCTAAAATTTTTTCTTAAAATTACAAGATAAAATTGCTCAGAAAAAATAGCCCAGAAACCTTAAGAAACCAAATACTTCCCATAGGTATCCTAGCCAATATTCTCCATTCATAAACAATGAATCTAATAATTAAATGGCATTAATTCAGGAAAAAAAAAAAAAGACTAGTGGTGAGTTGGCAGCACTTTCATAATAAAGAAAACACTGAATGCCCCAGTGTATTTGCCAGGAGCCCTCAAAATGGTTTTTGATAATCTCTGGTGGACAAATGTCTCCATACGATGTCACTTGTCCCCTTTCTTCACTTTTCCCCATCTTGTTTTATTGTTGGTATCACACATTTTGCTGCTTCCACTCTACATGTAAACCAGGCACAAGGATAGCAATCCATATGACCGCTTGCATATAGTTCCATCTGAGTTAATTGTCTAGTCTAGCTGTCAACAGAGAATAAAATAGATACTTCTAGAACACGGTTGACTTAATCTTAAAGTAAGCGTTTAAAGCAGTTCAGATTGTTGGCGCTGTAGCAAGTGTCTGTTTCCCTCTCTTGATTGGAGAAAGCTCTAAGACAAAAATGTCTGCATTGTAGACATCAAAAGCTTGGTGAGATGAGTCTCATTTGCAGTGCTGCCACTTTGTCATCAATGATCACAGCACCAGAATGTCTTGCAGCTGTTAAGCCATCCCCCACTCTGGGTTTTCTTCAGGACAGACAGGGTTGGTTTTGGGCTCTGAGGATTGGCCTCGGTCCATAAGGACTTCAGCCTTGGTGATTGGAGGCAGGAGCTGGAGGCACAAAAAGAGAGCATTCTCCTCAACCTTGTACTTACCTAAGGAGCCGCCTATTGCACACACAGTCCACAGAGTAAGACTCTTCGTAGCTGAGTTGAGACCCATAAGTATCCCACTCTCTCCTACTCTTGCTAAGAAATAAAGACTGATGTAAGGCTGGGACCAGAAGTTAAGACCACGTCAGTACTTTTCAAAGAGCCAGGGAATGGACACAAGCCCTGTCACATGATTGTCCAGACTGATAAATTGTTAGTGCATAATCTAGAATTACTTTTATCCACGCCAAGTAGTATTGTGCCAGGTAGTGTTTAGGTCTGGTTATTGGTGTGGATCAAGGATCTTTCCCAAAAAGCTATTTGAATGTGGCTACCCTGAGCTGGAGGTGAGTTGAACTGTGTCATTGTGGGATGTTCCCGGGTCACTGGACTTGAGCCTTGGCCTGTTTTATTTCTTTGTACAGCAGCTACAGAAACTTCACTCAATAATATTAAACTCTTCTCTGCTTCTTTTTGATCACAGAACATGTAAAATAATATCTTGCTGATGAATGTGAAATTAACGTCAGTTACAAGAAAAAGCATTCATATGCAGACACAGTGAGGCATTAAATGGGAATGAAATCTGCTCATTTTGTTTTTTTATTTCACCAAGGGGTACTACAGAGGCATGTTCTTCCCAGACTCCTAAACTGTAGTTTTATTCAAGAAAAAGACAATTAGGTAAGATAAGATGAATAATGAAGCAAAGCCACTTATGATGATATGACGAGGTATCTTTTGATCCCCTCCAAGCAACCTCAGTGAAAGTAATGTTACTGACATGCAATGCAATTCAGCTTGATGCAAAGCTGATGGAAGGATCTACAACTGTGTCATTATCGTAAATCTAATCCTGTTTTAAAAAGAGGAAAGCGGTGGAGTTGGCAAACAGTCCCTACAAAGTTCTTCCCTTGATGCTCAAAAACGAGAGGATAAATATTATGGAACGATGGTATAAAAAGATTTGCCAGAATAGACAACAAAACCTGAAACTCTTATACCTAAAAAACCTTCAGGACCAAGTGATATTTATCTCCCAGTTCAGCCAGAAATGGCATGAAGGAAAGAGTCTATTTTCCTTTGATATTCAAAGTCCTTTACCAAACAGGTTACAGTGCTAAACTGACGATACGAAGAAAGGAACAGATCTCACTCTTCAGTTGGAAACAAGGATGGTAGCAGAAACCTCAGCTAATCCATGTATCTCCAGAAGTTTTACCATTGCTGCTCTACATTATTCAGTAGCATAAAATGAGTGTGCACTGAAAGTAGAGTTTGGCTTCATATGTAAGAAGGGACTTGGGAAAGACTAGCAAATTCTATGCTTGTGAACATGATTTCAGAAGCTGGTAATATAACTGGAAGACAGTCAGACACATAGCAGGGGAATAACCACAATATGATCACTGATGAAAGGGTGGCTTGATAAGAGGAAGCTGCAGACATCATCATCATTAATTAAACACTGAAACTGGAGAGAAGAGGGTTTTGTGGTTAAAGCGTTGGACTCAAGATCTGGGTTCCACTGCTGGCAGTATAAACTTGGATGAGTGACTTAACATCTCCTTTTACCAGGTCTCCATCTGTAAAATGGGAGCAAACCACACTCCTATCCTTTGCCTATTTAGAGAGCGATTTTCACCTGCATTAGCCTGCAAACCAGCAATGCGAAAGCCTCGTCGTAGATGGAGGTTCCAGGTGCTAAAGCCATACAAACCAATAATAAGAAATAATGGTACTGCTGATAGAAAGCCTCTCTTCCTTGAAAATTAGTTTTCAATTCACTTCTCCTAAGGAAGAAATTCTATATTCTTACAGGCCAAAACCCCCCTTTCTTTTTCCAATGTTCACAATGTGGGAGGTGAAAATAGAGTTCATAATGAGAACTTGATTCTGTGAGTTCCCAATGGGAGCATACGTGTTGCAGGGTAAGTGTCCTGCCTTATAACAACTTTTCCTGCTACCTCAGCTGTAACTAAACTGGTAAAGCAGAAATAAGAACAGGCACAATAAGTAACAAGGCTCTGTTTTACCTTTTTTTTTTTTTTTTAAGGCCATGAAATGGATGAGAAAATAACATATGGAGTTACATGAGTTACATTTGCTAAACCAACATGAGACACTATGGATTTCATGCATGAATTTCATGGAAAAGCTTTATTCCACATATTTTCTGGAAAGTCTAAATCAAAGATTATTTTTCCCCAAGTGCCCTCCCTTTACAGTAATTTCATCTCTGTCCCAAACACCTCGAGCACTAGGAGATTAATTTTTGCCATCCCAGGAAGCATGTTTCCCTTTCCTTTACAAACCTTCTCTCTTTTCCTCACCAACCTGGCCACTAAAACAGACAGAGCTTTGGTTGTTTGTGACCTTGCTTCATTTTTTTGACCCTAAATATCTGAAGATAGATCCTCATCTGAAGAACCACATCTGTGTAATGCCTCCCTCTACTGGATTTATGCAGATGGCTAAGGCAGCTAATAAATGGTTGTGGGTCACCGATAGCATTGGGAAAAGATGCATTTCTGTGCACGTTCAAAAATGATAGCTGGTTTGCCTTGATTTTACAAGGATTAAAAGAATGTCATGCATGCAGCTTAGCTAAACAATGGCTAAAGGCGATGAGATAACCATCTACAGAAAGCTGTGAACATGCTGGAGTTTGCAGTTAAGCAGAGTTTAAGTGATTAAATTAGGAAGGGCTGAACTTTGCAGAGTCTGGGGCAAGTGAACCTCTTGAACGTTTTTTGAGGGAGTGGGGGATTGGGAGAGCGGGTTGTCGGAGTCACGGAACTGGCCTCGCTTTGCAAACTCCTTTTTTTTCCACTTGTAATTTGAAACTTTGCTGGTTCCTTCTCCACTTTGAATTCAATTAAAAGAACATGTGTTTTTGGCTGCAGACAAATCCACGATGTACAGGGAGGAGGGAAGAAAGAGCCATTTAAAAACTATGTAGTCTCTTCACCATGGTATTGACTCTCTTGTTCACTGCAAGTGGTAAAAATTCTGGCAAAAGACACAGATCACTGCAGATGTGAGTTCAGGACTGATAGCACGTTTGTGGTCCACCGGTATGTAATAGCACGAATCTCTGATTCCTACCGGAACTCTGTGCTATACCACGATATTAGCACTTCCTAAATTTTTCACTTCCTCTCCCATCTATCCTTTCTTTTTGATCACATCACTATGAAAACTCTATTTCACTTTTTCAAAATTTCTCTTTATTTGGAGCATCTGTCAAGGGGTCAGTAAAGCTCTGTACGCCCTGCACAGTCAATGGAGCTGAGTTCCTCAAACTGTGCTGTGCCAGAGGATTTTCCAGCCAGCTTTCACCAGTCACCTGTGCATGCCTAAAGGGAACTGGGGATGTTATCACTGTCATCAACATTAGAGCAGGTATCTATTGAGTAAAATGGAGTCATTTTTGTACATGATGACCTTTCAGTGCAGACTTGCTCTTCACAAATGCAGAGATGTGATTTGGTCCTGTTTTCATCACTGGATAATGTTGAACTCTATTAACAACTGTATCAACAATGGTATCAACATAGAGATTGCAGGGAAATGACACTTTGCATGAAGCCAAATTATCCAGGATGCATCTGGCTGCATTAGTAATCTAAAGTGAGATCATACTGCAAAAGAAATGTGGGGATGAAGAAGGAATATAATTTTGTGAAAGAGCTTAATAAAGATTACACTTAATCAAGAAAATGCTTCTATATGTGATGATGCCCACAAAATACTAAATGACTCCCATGCAAAGGCATTTGTCAAAAGCCTTTAAAAACAGCTTTCAGAAATTTGGGTGGTTAGTATTTCAACAAACAGGAAAACAAACTAGAGAGGGCTGCTGGTTATTGCACTGGATTGGTAAAACAGAGCATTGACTGCCTGCAGCCACAATTCCCCAATGTCTCACAACTTGCAGAGAGTAAAGGGTTGCTGAAGTTGAAATCGTGGCAGGTCTCGGATTCTGGTCTTGTTTTTCTCATTTCTGGGTCTGAACGATGCACCCAAACAAAACAGACTTAGCACTTCAAGAGAGCCTGTCTGCAGCCCGGCCAATCTGGCTTTGCTCTCTCACTTGTGTAATTTTGCAGGTCACTTTGAAATGCTGGTTGAACAGTTTATCACAACATGCAAATAGTTAAGAGCTACAGGAAAAAAAAAAAAAAATTAAAAAAGCGGATTAAAAAAGGGTAAGTCAGATTTTATTAATGTTTCTCAAATCATCTGCAAAGATGTGTTCCTTTGATTGCAATCTCCAGAGATTTCAGGGGATAGCCAGGGATCCTATGGGGATATACTTTTTCCTGCCTTACGTAATGTCCTTGCTTCAGTTCCTTCAAAACACGTTCACACCCTCGCTGGATCTATCCTTCAAGCTGCATAAGGAAATACCTCTGAAGGAATGATGTCTTCCAAATACCTTTAGGGCTCATCTTCTCTTTTTTAGACTGAGGATCTAGGAAATGAAAATAACATTAACAAAAGCAGCATTGTTTTCAGGGGCCTGTTTTGCCAGGAGAAGGCACCGCTATCCATGTCTTGTGGTGAAGATAGATGCTATTAGATGATTTGAGCATCAGTAAGTGTGAGGACAGTCTTCCAGGGTGGAGCTGGAGCAGAGAGGGAGGTGGGGATGTGGAGGAGAAAGGAGAAGGGAGCAAAATGAGACTTCATTTATGTGTTTGTGAGAGGTGGCTTTGTTAGTTCAATTTTATAAAACACATTGCCTAGATTTATGAGTGAATGGTATCCTAATAGAAGTCACAGCTGAAGAAATCATCTTGATGTTTCTCTGCACAGGTCTTTGAGTTGCTCTCTGGAATTAGCCTCCTCCTCATCTCACCAAAGCAGCTGCAGATGACAGCAGCATTCAAGCTCGCTCTCGCTGATGCGATTTCCCAGGCTCCTCCTCTGATTTGACCTTATTCCCAGCCCTGCTGTGCCAAGCCACTCTATTCTTCAGAGCTGAAGGTCTCCTAAAATCTCAGAAAAGGCTGCCTTCCCTTACCCCAGCCATGCAAAAATCCCTTAATTTCAGTCCCTTGACAAATTATCATTAAAAGATACATTCAGAGTCTTGGAAGGTGCTTTCCATTGTCCCTTTTCCCTGTACATTGTCCATAATGCATATTCATGGTGGACACTCTCCTTTGGACCATCAGTTATTTGGGGAAATGACTGCATTTTTAGGTATTTCTGTGAAGCACTTGTCATATAGTAGCAACAGAGGTCTTTCAGCATGGCATTGGCTCTCAATGACAAATACCTTCACTGGCACCTGAAACTATGTGCACTCCGCATCTGAGCTATTCTCATCTCTATTTTAGCCTCCTTTTACATCTAATGTAATGCAAACCAACTGAGAATATAGATGGTTCAGATGAACTGAAATATTAAAACAGGCTTCAGGAAGCCTACACACAGCAGAGGCATGTGCTTCCATGGGTATATCATACTGATTATTTGCATCATGGTTCCACATAAAAAAATCTAGAATAAGATGCCTAGGCACAGACAAGGCTGTTTGTAGCACTGGGAATTGATGAATGAACTTAAAGTGAGCTCAAATTGTTACATATTCATGGATAATGCACCGACTTCCATAATTAAAATAAAAATCCATTCAGTCTGAAAAGAAAGGTAGGGTGGAAAACATCTTTTTGCATCATAAACTTTCTTCAAAAGGATTGTTTAATGCCCAGACATCAAACATGCAAATGAGATAACAAGACAGATATTGATGTGCTTTTGGAGTGTGTACACTGGTTTTAATCTAACTCTCCGGCATATAGCGCTGAGCAAATCATAGAATCATAGAATCATAGAATGGCACAGGCTGGAAGGGACCTTAGAGATCATCTAATCCAATCTCCCTGTCATGGGCAGGGACGCCTCTCAACTAGATCAGGCTACTAAAGGCTCCGTCCAACTTGTCCTTGAACACCTCCAGGGAGGGGGCATCCACAACTTCTCTGGGCAATTTATTCCAAAGTCTTACCACCCTCCTACTGAAGAATTTCTTCCTAAGATCTAATCTAAATCTGTTCTCCTTCAACTTAAACCCATTTCCCCTTGTTCTATCAGTGGACATGCTTGCAAAAAGTCCCTCCCCTGCCTTCCTGTAGGTTCCCTTCAGGTATTGGAAGGCAGCTATTAGGTCCCCCCGAAGTCTTCTCTTTTCAAGGCTGAACAATCCCAGCTCCCGCAACCTGTCCTTGTAGCAGAGGTGCTCCAGCCCCTGGATCATCTTTGTGGCCCTCCTCTGAACACATTCCAACAGATCTATGTCTCTCTTATGGTGGAGACACCAGAACTGGATGCAGTATTCGAGGTGGGGTCTCACAAGAGCAGAGTAAAGGGGGAGAATCACCTCTTTTGACCTGCTGACCACGCTTCTCTTGATACATCCCAGGATACGGTTGGCCTTCTGGGCCGCATGAGCGCACTGCCGGCTCATGTTGAGCTTCTTATCTATAAACACCCCCAAATCCTTCTCTTCAGGGCTACTCTCAACCCACTCTGTGCCAAGTTTGTATTTGTGCCTAGGATTGGCCCCACCCAGGTGAAGGACCTTGCATTTTGACTTGTTGAAGCTCATGCAGTTTGCACTGGTCCATTTCTCAAGCCTATTAAGGTCCCTCTGGATGGCATCTCTTTCCTCAAGTGAGTCCACGGCACCACACAGCTTGGTGTTGTCGGTAAACTTACTGAGGGTGCACTCAATGCCGTCATCCATGTCGCTGACAAAGATGTTGAACAGCACTGGACCCAGAACAGACCCCTGAGGGACACCACTTGACACTGGTCTCCATGTAGACATTGAACCATTGACCACAACTCTTTGAGTGCGACCATCCAGCCAGTTCTTTATCCACCGAGGGGTCCATCTGTCAAATCCATGTCTCTCAGTTCTAGACACAAGGATAATAATAATAAGATAATAATAATAATAATAATAATTAATAATAAGAGTCAGTACAGAGCATTTCAGGCTTTTTCTTTTTGCAGGTAATAATCATTTACTGGCAAAGTCTGATGCTTTATCTCATGTTTGCTGAAGTGAAAAAAATCAAGAGGAAAATTGATGCAGTTTCTGGGAAAACTTTTTTAGTGTTCACTTGTGACTCTAGGTATAGTCATCCTGGCCATATCCAGATAACATTGCAGCTTTATCCTACTTAGAAGACATGAACTTCGTGAGTCTAATTTAGGTATTTAAATTTTGATTCAGTAATGCACAAGGTAGAATTGACCCAAGTTTAGTCTCCCAAGGCAGTGTTGATTCTGTACTATATGCATCAATAAAGCTTGCTTTATCAGTACAGCTCAAGTGGATACAGCTTACCAGCTAGACAGGGATAACTATGCCGGCACAATGACTGGGATGCAGACACATTGACCTTGAAGGTGCCTCCTTTCCAATTTGCTGTAAATTGAAGTTGGAAAGTACCTTCCCATTGACTCCAGGACTGCAGGAACCCAATCTACAATCCCTTTTCTGATTGCAGACATCCTTTAGTCTGCATTTGCTCTGTTTAGCAGTAATTTGTAATGTGATTATAATGTATATTTACACATATACCCTCTTAGCACTGGCTGCCTATCCGAGCTAGGAAACACTGCTGAAATAATAAAGCCAGTTAATCCCCTTCCTGCTTGAAGGTTAATGCTGTGTGGTGAGTGAAAGACTTTTTAAAATTGTTTCATTAAGGGAATAAATGGAAACCAGGAGGTGTTTTAATGTCAGTGATTTCACAAATAAAACCCTGTATTTTTTTTCTTTTTTTTGCTTTAGAACAAATCCCTGTTAAGAACAATACATTTTTTGTGAAGATCTCACAGAAAACCAGAGAAATAGATCTTCACCTATCAGTGCTCAGGCAGGAGCTGACTGGGACTCAAGAACTAAGGATTTCTGATGGAGATAAGATTTTCAAAGTCACTCAAACAGGTTTGATTCACCACTACCCTAGTTTTAGGCGGGAATTAGGTACTTAACTCTTCCTCAAGAAATGCTTCCCTCCCCTTAAAATATGTCCATTGTGTTTTCTGGGCTAGAGTCAGGCTGTCAAAATTAAGGCATATAAATAAGTGTAGTAGGTCTAGGTCACCCTCAGAAGGCAGTTGAGATCTTGATGAACTTCTCTTCGTACTGACTGCAGGGGGTATCTAAGTCGGTTAGGCTCATCTGCCATCTAAGACGGATATGCAAAGTTAAGCAGGAAGAACTTGGACCTCTTTTCCTGTAAAATAACATCACTCCACCTTAGAAAAGCACAATAATGACCTACAAGATGAAGTGCTGAGGTCTTGGGTTGATGGAGAGTGCAAAAGCACACAAGGTGAAATTGCTGTTTAGGACTGATTTTGCTGAATCCACCTTTTCCTCTTCTCCTAAGCTGCCTGGTATGCCGCTGTGTCAGCATCCTCAACACTTTTTGACACGGACCAGGTCCTCGATGCTTTTTGACACAGGAAGGTTTTCTGTGCCACTTTGCAGTATCCGAGCTGCTGAGTTCCTGGCCGCTGTGGGGACAAGGATTATGGATTTAATACACCCTCATACTTACTCCCGTGTAAATCAGAAACAACTCCGCTGATTTCTTTGGCACCCAGCCAATCTGGCTCCTAATGGAGCCATTCATAAGAATCCCACTAACTTTCCATGGGGGAGTGTGGATACGGCCCTTGCCTTGGGAGGTCGCAGTCAGCCCGGAGGGGTTATCCTGTGAACAGGAGGGAAGAATCAGCCCTCAGGCCTTTCCTTTCTAATTCTGAGCATGCTGCCAGTGCTTAACTCTATTAATAATAAACCCACAAGCATGGAATTCCCTTCTCAGTCTGCATGGTAGCCACCAATGAGAAAAAACGTCTGCAAAAACGTAGGAGACCTGAGCTGGCTGCTCATGGGTTTGTCTCAGAGTGCACGGTATGATCTGTGGGCTCTAAACAAAGGGAGCAGCTGATTTCCTGAAGAAAGCTGCAGGAAATTATCTCCTCAGCACTAATTTTCTGTTGCAGGTGAGAAAAAGGGGAAGTTTTCAAACAACTGCATATTTGGATTTTATACTCTGCACACAAATTAATCTCTTTGAATAGGGTCACTCTGTTGTTATTATTAATATTTTTAGATACATAGTTAAAGTTATGGTTAGTTTTATCCCCTCCTGTGTTATTGTTGTTATACCACATATTAATGTAGTGCTTCTGTAGCTGGGAGAAGTATGGTTGAATTACAGTAACATGCTACAAGCAGGAGGAAAGTGCTGTGGTTTGGCTGGTCCACTACTAGATATACACCAGCACATCTGGACAGGAGATCATGTGACAAGTAGGAAAGCCAGAAACATATCCTGGATACTATAAAAAATGAGTTCTGTTAAATTAAAAAGGCTTTAAATATTGGCTCAGCTGGTTTCTGTATAGCATTTTTAGTAGTTTTGGAATGTGTTGTAAGATTTGTGATCATCAAGGAGTTTATTAAATATTGCAAATCCATTGTGCTGCTAGTTCATTCTCATGGGCTCGGTGCATCTTGCCAGTTCTCCTGTACTCATGTAACACAAGGCATGACTTCTGATTCTGGATGAGAACTTTGTGTCCTCAGACCAACTTCTGTGAAAAAGAAAAAGAAAAAGAAAAAGAAAAAGAAAAAGAAAAAGAAAAAGAAAAAGAAAAAGAAAAAGAAAAAGAAAAAGAAAAAGAAAGAAAAAGAAAAAGAAAAAGAAAAAGAAAAAGAAAAAGAAAAAGAAAAAGAAAAAGAAAAAAAGATAAGAAAAGAAAAGATAAGAAAGAAAAAGAAAAAGAAAAAGAAAAGAAAAAGAAAAGAAAAGAAAAGAAAAGAAAAGAAAAGAAAAGAAAAGAAAAGAAAAGAAAAGAAAAGAAAAGAAAAGAAAAGAAAAGAAAAGAAAAGAAAAGAAAAGAAAAGAAAAGAAAAGAAAAGAAAAGAAAAGAAAAAGAAAAGAAAAGAAAAGAAAAGAAAAGAAAAGAAAAGAAAAGAAAAGAAAAGAAAAGAAAAGAAAAGAAAAGAAAAGAAAAGAAAAGAAAAGAAAAGAAAAGAAAAGAAAAGAAAAGAAAAGAAAAGAAAAGAGAAAAGAAAAAAGAAAAGAAAAGAAAAGAAAAGAAAAGAAAAGAAAAGAAAAGAAAAGAAAAGAAAAGAAAAGAAAAGAAAAGAAAAGAAAAGAAAAGAAAAGAAAAGAAAAGAAAAGAAAAGAAAAGAAAAACACATACACCACCAACAAAAATCTGCTTTTACAAATCATTTTAGATACTTCCAAGGCTATAGCAGGTTTTCAACTGCTGTAGGATGCTAGACATGACTCCCTCTGGTTAAGAGCCAGTCTGTTGACTCATAGAAATTTTAATCCTAAGCCAGACCAGTTGCTAAATTTCACTCATGTCTATTCACGACCTGCTATGAAGTCCTGTTCTGCAAACAGTTTCGTGGCTGTACATGCCATCCTACTTTCTTCCTGTATGACCTGAATATAGAATCATAGAATAGTTTAGGAAGAAATGTTGAAGATCACAGAGGCCAGCCATTAACCTAACGCTGCCAAGTCCACCTCTAAACCATGTCCCTAAGCACCACAACTACATGTCTTTTAAAGACCTCCAGGGATGGTGACTCAATCACTTCCCTGGGCAGTCTATTCCAATGCTTGACAACCCTTTTGGTGAAGAAATCTAATCCTAATATCCAATCTAAACCTCCACTGGTGCAACTTGAGGCCATTTCCTCTTGTCCTATACCTTGTCACTTGGGAGAAGAGACCAACACCCACCTCGCTACAACCTCCTCTCAGGTAATTGTAGAGCGCAATAAGGTCTCCCCTCAGCCTCCTTTTCTCCAGGCTAAACAACCCCAGTTCCCACAGCTGTTCATAAGACTTGTGCTCCAGACCCTTCACCAGCTTTGTTGCCCTTCTTTGAACACGCTCCAGCACCTCAATATCTGTCTTGTAGTGAGGGGTCCAAAACTGAACACAGTATTCGAGATGTGGCAAATCTCCTCTCCTGCCATCAGAACCCCTTTACATCAACCCATCACAATATGTCAGCAACAGTCTTACTGGAAGAGATTGTGATTCTCCAACGAGCAACATACCAGTAATATCGATAAATTATTGCTGCAGCGTCACAAAGAAACCCATCACTGTATCATAGAACTAAAGGGATGGAAGGGATCTTAAGTGATCATTGTATCCAAATGCACTCTCTAGTATTAGCTCTGAACCTGTGCAGAGAAACAATAGGAGACACAGGAGCAGACAGCTTGGCTAAAGCATGAGCTCTGGCTAGACCTCAGGCACAAGAAATATACAGGGAGTGGACATGAGGGCAAATTACTAGGATTAGTATATGAGAAGAGCAGAAACATGTTAGGAATAAAGTCAGAGAGGCTAAAACACAAAACAAGATTCAAGTAGCAATAAACATACAGTGTATCAAGAAATAAATCTATAGATACATCAGCAGTAAGAAGAGAACCAAGGAAAGCTGGCCTATTACCCAACAGAGAGGAGGAACTATTGTCAGAAGATGCTGAGAACAAGGATATGTTTAACATTTTTTCTATAAGTTTTCATTTGAAGGTCTAAGATGATCAAGACCATGAACAATGAGATTTTCCATGAGACTTTTGATAGAGACTGATGAACTCTGATCTAGGATGTTGAGGGTGCAGCTCCACATCTCTTGATTTGGATGGGGGGATGCACTGTTAGAGATGATCTCCTAACAGCTTCATTTTCCATGCTCTGGTTTGCTTTCCAGGCAGGCTTAGAGTTCACAATGAAGCTAAATGGAAAGACACACTTTGAGAGTGTTAATTAGTAGTTGCTAATGGGTATAAAGTCCCTGGGACCAAACTAGAGCTAGTCTGAGAGAAAACCCAAACAAGCAGAGTGTAGGCATTGGGACTGTTTCTTACGACTGATCCACTCCTAGTGCACCACAATGCTTGCACAAACAGACATAGCTTGACAAACCAGGGTAAAGCAGCCTTACAAATGTTAGCAATTATCTTTGACAAGCCTTTAGCGGAAAGATGAAAAACTGAAACTGGAAGTAGTACTTTTTATAAAAAGAGGAGAACAGAGAAGCCAAGGAACCACAGGTCAGTCAGTTTATATTTTAGCCCCAGAAAAAATCTGGAATGAGCAAGTGAACAAATTATTACACCCGAAAAATACTGGTGAGATGAGTAGCAGCTAGTAAGGATTTGCCAAAAATAAACGAATCCAGTATTCCTTCAAAACACGAAAAGAGGTCTTTTTGATTGATGAAAGGTGAAGTGTTTCATAATCAAGTCTGTTTCACTTACCATTCTCATAAGCAAACTAAAGACATAGTCCGGGTGAAATAAGTTTAGGTGTAGAACTGACCGGATGATTACATCTGTTGAGTAGGTAGGAATCTGCCAAAATCAGAAGACATAGCTTGCCAAGAGACTTCCAAAGAGGTCATTCCAGACCATGAATTGCAGAGTAGATACATTAAATTTGCAGAGGGCATAAGGCAGGAAGAAACTGCAAAGGACTTCTTGAAAGAACATTCAACACTACCATGACATTGCTCTTCTTGTCCTCTGCTGGGAATGACCACCCCAGAAAATACCAGGGGAACACTTCTCTACGTGTTTCTCTAACTTTCATTTAGCACAAACTAGAGATTTAAGGAGTCTTGTCTTTCTCCAGCCTTGAGATGACAACCAGAGAAGACCTCATTGCCCACAGATAGCTGCCAAGAGAAAGAGTTGTGACTCAGTCATCCTGAAACCTTTCTTCATTTGCAGGAGTACTTACGTTACAGTGAAGTCCTGGGTCAATAAGCTTACATAATTTTTTTCTGATTCACAGAGAATTCAGTCCTACTCTCATTAAATCAAGAGCAAAGCTCCTGAGGGCTGTGAATGACCAAGGTGCCAGCTGAACAAGATAAGAAGTAGTGGCACTCTGCCTTATTCCTCAATGGACTTGTTTGAATGCATGGGTCAGGGAAGGACATGTTGAACAACACAGCTATCTATCAAGGGATTCCTACATACAGGGTATCTGAGACATTACTGCTACACACTCCTTTGGGGAACCATCTCACACAGTGTGTACGCTATGGTTTCTTTCAGAGAAGCTTATGGGAATCATTGAGCTCCATGTATTAGTCACCAAAATGATTAATAAGGACCTAAGGGTTCACATGCACATACTTCTATGTTAATGAAGCCCTCATGCTTTATGCATGAAGCAGAACACAAAGCTCCGGAAATAGTTCTCCTCAACGTTCTTTCCAACGCTCCCATTTTTTATGTTGTAACAGACATTGATTTATTTGAAATAAGTATAAAATATGTACCAGCTCAATAAACCCCAAAGAGATTCTCAGACTTTCTTGAGTGTCCTCATCAGGCAATAAATCACAGAAGCAATAAAGTCTGTTAAAGAGCTTAACCAATCATGAAGCGTAGAGCTTCAAATTACTCATTTAATACTTGTAGAACATTAACCAAATAAGAGATACTGAAGTCTTTAAATATATATTTCTTTCTCACCCTTATAGAATAAGTATGGAGATAGGGCAGTGGAATTCTGGTCCATACATCAAAAATTTATAACAAAAAATCTTTTTCTTTGTAAATGAGAACTGCTATATGCTATATTTACTTAGCATGTATCTACTTAAAGTACTTCACGTTGAACTATAGTATTTGAAAGCTTAAAAATCTTTACTATATTTATCTTTGCTTTATCCCATAGAGAAAAGGAAGTAACCTTGTCACGTTCTTAAAATAAGGAAATTGCAGGACAGAGAGACTAAATATTAGCTCAGTGAAGGAGCCACCATAAGCAGTTTTCAGGGTCTATAGATAAAATTTAGATTCTTGAGAGCCTTAGTGTTAATCAAATGTTAGAAAGACATGTATTCCCTTCGGAAATGCATCTTCTTTTATTTCAGCCATGGGAAGCTAGGATGAGAGCCAGTTTGCAGTTTAAGACACCTAGATCTGGTCAGTTGAATCACTCTTTAGACCTCACTGACTGCCATCTAGATCCCCATCAACTATACCTGGAGTGTAGAGATCAGGTTGCAGGTAGCCATCTACACTTACAAATTTTAATCTAAATCTGTATCACATCCCAGCAGACATCTCACCTTCAAGATCATCGTCGAGGCCTTTGGTCTGTGAACTGGATTCACGTGGCAGCCTAAGACCTGTGTCTCTCCAGCTGAGTGATTCCCTCTGATTTGCAGCTTTCTCAAAGGAGGCAGCAGCACACCCATAGCCCGACAATTGGAGGAAGGACTGTGTTCAGAGCTATGACATTCTTGTAGCTTTATGGGGGCCTCTGAAGGTTGAGTCAAGTCAGCATGGGAGTAAGAAGTAAGGCTGAAGTTCTGCCTATCAGTGTGGCTGTTTAGGTTCTAGTGCCATTTTCGATAGTCTGAAATGGGAATCTAAAGCTGAAACATGGCCTTTTGCTCCACAAAAGTTCAACAGGATATTCAGACAATAAAGTTTCTCACTCTTACTCTCTCTCAGGATTATTACTCTCCTCATTAGATATACAATATATTTAAGAAATAATACATAATACAAATGTTTCTTTATACGTGTGTGTATTACAGGAAAAGAAACCATACATACTCCTACATATATATATATGGGCAAGAACTGTCAAGCAGGTGTTTCAAGTGCATGCACTAACCACTAGACAAGATCATTTCCCATCTTCCTTCCTGCTCCTGGATTCCTGAATTTCCTCTACCTGAAGAGCCAGTTAGCTCATTGCAGACATGAGTCAGAGAATGAGCCTAACACTGGCACAGAGTATCACAGAGTTCAGGGCTAAGTGCAAATCTGAGGCATGAGCTAACATGACAGTTTAGATGTACTCAGGGAAGAGTATGGCTCAGCAGATACACAGCACTCTGCAGGAATAAAAAAAGAAGGGTCTTATGTTGAAAGCCAAGGAGAAGATCCAAATGTGGGGCTTTCCACACCAACACTGAGTGCACCAACCCAAGAGTACTTACATTAAAGGTGACCTTCCCCCACCACTTCTGTGGTAGAGCAATGGTAAAGCTCATAATAAACAGATGAAAATAGAGGGATTTTTACTAGTGCACCCACTCCTTGTCCCACAGTGTTCAGTAGAGACTTTTTTGAGTTAGAGGCTACAGCCTATTACTCCTGGGTTTTTGAATCTCATCTTAAGCCTATTAACACCTCTGCCTTGTGTACAAGCCTGCAACAATGAGTTCCTCTACTTAACTACATTTTTGATGAAAAAATACTTCTTTTTGTTCCGAACTTTTCTGCTTCCTACTGTCTACAAAATAGAAAGCAATTGTCTTCTATTTGGTTTCTCCATAACACTCACATTTCTGCAACCCTTTATTTGCTGTCTGTTTTCCAGTCTCTCTTTTTGCAGACACCATATCACACGCACATCTGATCATCATTGATCGTTATTTTCTTTACCTTGCCTGATTCCCCCTTTTTTTATGCTGGGATAAGGTGACCAGATCTGCACACAGTTTTCAAGAAATGAGCCCAAGAGGTGTGCATATAATTAAATAGTGATATTTTCTGCTTTATACTTTAATCTTTGCTAACAAGTTTTCTCTGTTTGTTTTTTAGACCGCTGATACCTGTGTTCCTATTTTCAAACAGCTGCAGTGACTCCAAGATCTCTTTCCTGAGTTGTCAGCAACTCATTTAGAGCCTTTCATTGTTTATGAACACAAAGAGCTATTTTTTTCCCACCATGTGCCTACTTCATCTTTGAAAATCAGTTTTTCAGGTATGGAACGTAAGCCTCTTCCTTACCTAATAATTTCTTATTTGCTTATTACAGAAGGAGAATGCTTGGTTGGAAGCTCACCTGAGCAGAGGTGACCACTCACTGGATATTTTATATCCTATGACATTAGATAGGAGTCCTCTGTTGGCATTAAGTTGAAAAACTACCTAATGCATACCAGGTATGTTCAACTGATGAGAGGAAATGCCGGCAAATGGGCTGGAAGGGAATAGTCATGTGTGAGAGTATGGAGATACGTTGGGGCAGCAGATCTTGAGTACAAATTGAAGATGAACTACAAGTGCCCAAGAAGGGAGATGAAGAGATGTCATGTAGTGATCCTCTAATCTGTTCCCCACCTCGTACTCATTGCTTTTGCCCCACAACAGTGCTGCTTCTGCTTCCTTCCCCACAAAGCAAAGCCTACTGCTCTTTCAACAGCAACGCACAGGCAGCTGTACCCTCACTCCCTATCAACTCTCATCCTGCCTAAATGACCCCTCATCTAAATCCCCTACCTGCCCACCCCCTCCAAACTCAAAAGATATGCTCTTTCACACGCTATGATCAAAATTAAATACAGCCATGATCTCCTTGAGTGTAAGGTGGTTGTTATATCCACTGCTGTACACTTGCACATCAACACTTTTCCCTGGACCCTCTGACCTCAGTCACTCCCTTCCCAGCGCTGCTGCTGCCCCAGAGCTGCCCCTGCACTTCTTGCTGGGTTTGAAGTTGTGTGCTCTACCCAAGCTGTTAGCATCTCTTTCTCCTCACTCCCAGGCCCTGAGGCACTGTGACTGATGAAACTCTAACTCTTTCCCTGGACCTTTCTCCAGAAACAAAATCCTCCTTCTGCTCATTGTGATGGTTTAGAAAGCCTAGTCACAACTGTTCTTATCAAAAATCCTTCCGGAAGAGATAGAGGTAGGAGAAAAAAAGGAATGTGTCTGAAAGTAGGTCTGTAGGAGGCTCAGGACCAATCCCTTGGCTGCAGGAGAACAACATCAGCTGATGAGACCAATGGTAGTGTCTCACAAAGAAACTTGGACCCTAGGCTCTGCTCTTCACTGCCTCTCAAATTGTAGTAGGACCTTGGCCAAACTCCAAGTCTTTGTGCTGTAGGTTGCCTGGCTTAAAGTTAGGAGTCGGTACCTACTAAGGGCTTCTTGCAGTTGGACTAGGTGATCATCATAGGCCCCTTCCAACTGTTCTATTCTATTCTATTCTATTCTATTCTATTCTATTCTATTCTATTCTATTCTATTCTAAATACTCCATGAAAGGGATGAAGGCTTAATTCAGATTCTCTGAAAATCAGTAGTCACTTCACCACCAATTCCCGTCATGTTGGCAAACCTCAAGAGGCAAGGCAGTATTACTAATTCTTAGCTTGGGGAAAATTTTCTTGGCACTCACCATTCTCCTGTTCTTCCAACTCTCTCTGAAGATGTTGGCTACAGAATTATTTTCTTCCAGACACAGTTTTCTCTCTGTACGTATGAGTGTACATGCTTGTGTGTGTAAGGAACAGGGTGAGTTATTGTGGCTTGACTTCTCAGCCAGATTACCAGCTCCATTTGCACAATCATGTTTCCACAGGATTATACAACACACTGGTCATTCCAACTTCAGCTGCAAAATCTGGCATGTTGATGGTTGACTCCTTCTCCTCCCTAACCCTCACAGAGACTGGCTTCACTCCACTGAAGTCAGTGGAATTGCAATAAAGTAAAATCAGTGTCGTGGAGCAAAAGAATCAAGCCCATCTGACAATAGTTCTCTACTAACCCACTCATTTGATACCATTCAGATTCTGGCAAGTAGCATCCTATAAACAGACTCATTACTACCATGATGTGACAAATCAATATCCACTTCTCTCACATTCTCAATAGGAGCTGTGGGACTTGCTGTCTATGTTTTTATTTTTGACCTGATTTATCTAGTTTTGCATCATAACATAAGCCCAGAGGAAAAGAAAAATATATAATTAACATAAGTATTAACTAACCAAAATACTTATATACACACACGTGTGAGCATATGTGCACAAACATAAACCCCAAACCCTGTTCAAACAACTCTGTTGCTGCATCAGATGAGATTTATGACCCACTCAAACCTCTGGGCATGAAAAAGAGCATAGGAGAACACATTCCAATCTGGGAGAGTGCAGGCTCCTGTCTCCTCTCCACGCAGCCCTCGTCTGTTGGCAAAAAAAAAATAATGTAACAGTACTGAGGGGTTTTAGCTGAGCAAACAGCAAGCAATTCAACATGGCTTTGTTGTATTTACCAGTGCCAGGGCAATTTTCAAAAGGACTTCAAAACAATAGGATGAGCCTCAGGTCAATGTAGCTGATTTCTTCTGATAGATATTTTTTTCTCTCCCTTTTCCAGGGGAGGAGCTGCAGAGGGAGCCAGTGACAAAGAGCCAAGGTCTTTAAGGTTTTCCCAAGAGTAGGAAACCGTGAAGGGGAAGACTATAAATCAGGACCCAAAAGGATGCACTGTCCACAGCAGCAGCTCTGAACCTTCAGCAAGACATTTTTCGAGCAAGTTTTTGGAATTTTGGTGGGCTCTGACCTGCAGTTTTCACTTCCAAAATAACTTGACTTTTCTAAAGTGGTAATTTCATTTTCATGATAATGCTAAACTCAAGCCACATGTGCTTTAATTTAAAGCAGGACTCAGGCAGTGGACCCTGCCAAGAAACAGTAGAGAAACATGCTTATTCTACTAGTTTGCTTGAGGCATTCAGTGTTTTTGAATGCCTAGGCAGAAATATAGTTTTTAAATAAGCCAATCCCAGAGAGAGAGAGGAACAGAGAGAGCAGAAGAGGGAGGGAGGGATAGAAGAAAGTTACAGTGCATTTTTGCATCAAGTTTTTGTTGCATTGGTTGGTTAAATAAGACCTGATGAACTGGCAACAAAGCAATTTATTGCCTTCACTGACTATTTTTTTTTTTGACAGTAAAGGTGGTGTCCAGATCCCTTCTCTTTTTCAGATACAAACTGGCATGTTAGACTTCATCATGGCAAAAGCTATTAAATTGTTTTAAATACACTTAGTTGCACAGCTCTTTCTACTAATTAAATGCCAGGGAGAGATATGTTTACAGTCCTTTTGGCTGCATTTTTAGGATTATTTTAAACTCTCCTGGGAGGCTCAGGAAAACAATTTCGTCTTTTTATTTAGTGAGAGGAAAAGAAGGAGAGAAAAGACAGGAATGAGTGAACAGGGAGGAAGAGATTTTTTTCCCTTCCTCCTGAAAGCCAGAGGACAATGCTCTTGGATTGTCAGTGCTTTATGGCAAATGGGAAGCCAGCTTCTTCCCCTCACTAAAATGCCTTCTGACTGCTTGTATCTGTCACTAGAAAATCAAATTTGGCCACAGTTTTCAAAGTGCATCACTAAGGCAGGAAAGAGTTATCTTTCTTGTGGAGCAAATTATAAAGCCAGGAGTGGTAAAAGTCAAATGTTGCAGGGTGAGATCTTGAATTTTAGTGACTTCTGTTGGACCTGCAGAGGTTTGATGCTTCTCTTTGTCAAGCCACTCTAATTTTAGATGTTCAAAAAGCAAATGTAGGTGCTTGACAGGAGGTACCAGTCTTAAAAAAAAAAAAAAAAAAAAAGCAAAAACAACAAAAAAAAACCCCACTAATCGCACTAGTGAAAAACGTGTTTCATTTCATTGGGTTCCAGACAGTTAAACTAGAGATGCTCTTGACTTGTGCCTCTTGGGGATTTTCCTCATCTAAGTGTGCACAGTTAATTGCAAGAGTTGCAACGTTCACTTCTTTGTTGCACCCCTGAGTCAGCAGCTGCCCCAACTGTCTGTCTCTACCTCCATAGTGGCTTGGCACTATGTATAACATACAGGGAAAATTGTAGCCAGAGACCCGTGTTATTAGATATTGGCCAAATTTGCTCATTTTAAACACTCCCATTCTGGTCACTTGTGTCTGACCTTTTCCCTTTCATGACCACTTGTCCAGGACATTAATGCTTCAGTCCGAGTTTCCCCCTCTACTTTCTTCAGTCCTGTCCCCAGATGTCCCCAACGGTTAACTGCTGAGCCTCTACTCAGCGTCACAGCCCTAGGCCCCTACAAGTCTCCCCAAACTGGGACCAAGACATTTCTAGCCAGTAAATCTTCCCTGTGTGCCAGCTTCATGGTGCAGCATCAATTTTCTGTTTCTATAGTGTCGGACCGTGTATGAAGTTGGAAGGGGGGATCAGTGTGAAGGATGTAGCTGGGTTCAGGCAAAAGCCCTGACAGACTCCAGGTGCCAGCTGTCATAATTCAAAAAAAAACCCACCCTCATAGGTAAAAATTCAATGATTTTTATTGGACAGGACAAGTTTTTAAAATCCCTTGAAATAATAACTTGTGTTCTCAAACAGGGTTTGGCTTCTGATCTTAAAGAAAATAGAGTGTGTTTTAACAAAGAATTTCTAATTTTGAAAGACTGAGAGTTGCCTTTCAGACAATTCTTCCCTGGCTCTGGAATGGGCAGCCCTAAGACTGGTTGTTTTACGGTGAAATATCTTCAGTAAGAAGTATTTAGAAAAGGAACCACAATGCCTCAAGACAGACATGATTCAATGATTTCCCAAAACAGGGATTTTAAATAAATATTGCATTACATCTTTCTGGTTTTGTTTTGTTTTTATAAGCCATCAGTAACATACATATAACAGCTTCCAGGAAGGACGTGCAGGTAGTGAATTATCCATATGAAATGACCAGGGGCTGAAAGCTCAAAGCTTCCTTCTCTCCCTAAATTACCTGGCTGGCAGGCTATAACAAACATACATGCCACCCACACACTGTTTTAAAAGAACATTATTAAGGTTGCAAATCAATTCTTAACTCAAAAATGAACTTTAAATCATCTCCCTTGTGTGTATGAATTATGTGAGTCTTTAATTAAACGAACACCTAGTATATTTTCCATCACCTCATTCAGAATGGATGGTGTTCTCTTAATTCAATATTTTGTTCTCTGCTTATTATCTGAAGTGTGACCCCAGGCCTTATTTACAGTACAAATCTCATTCTGAAGACAGAATTATTAATTTCCTTGTGGCTTTTCTGGGGGGGTTCACCACCACAGGATCTGAGAGCTTCACAAACATTCACTCATCAGTCATCCCAAAGCAGAGAGGAGGGGGTGCCATCATCCTCGTTGGTCTATCAGAGAACCAAGGCACAGGGAGACTGGTGAAAAGTGAGATCTAGGAGGACACAGTATGAGATGCGTGACCTGATCTTGCACACTGAGTTTGGTTGCAGTCAGGAACGATCAGTGCTTCTGCAAGTCAGAATCTATGATCTTATCAGTTATCTAGTAGGTGAGAAATACATAGTTAATGATTTGTGGGAAAAGTTTGGTTTCAGTGACAAGAAGAACTTAGCAGACATTAGGGTAAAAGTGAATCCAACCCAACTAATTTAATCAAGACACCTCCTTTCTTTTCCTGCAACCTTCATTTTCTATTCTTTTCTTAACCTTTCCAGGCTTTGAAAACACTGAGATAGTGGTACTGAAAATAAATATCCTTGCCTCAAAACATCAGTTCCCAAGGCAGAGCCTCGATGCATTGAATGAGGCAGGGGTCAGTGGGAACTGTAAGAAGTCACCGAGTCGTTAAAATCTGCATGAACACTCAGACACAAGAAACCAAGCTAAAGTTGCACAAGCACTCTTAAATTTTGCTATTCCTAACCTTTGCATCTTCCCACAGTTAATATTTATTGTTTCAATTCATAGACTTTTAAGAAAGCAGCCTGAAAAAGTAGATTTTCCAGCAGGAGTTATGGTCCTGACACACACACGGGCCATCAGCAGGGCTGGAGCCTCTGCATCACCCTCTCGGACTTCTGCCACTTGAGGTAACAGAATAATTGAGCAAAGGAAAGCTTTGGAGAGGTTGCCTAACATCTTAAAACTGTGTGAATTGTGGTTTATCAAAAGCCTGAAATTTTGCCAATTCTGGGCAGATTCTCACGGGGAACACAACAGACTCATCCCATCCAGAGCAGCCAGCCAGCTGTAAAATTTGAGGTTCCTATTAGAAATCAAAGGAAACGTCTCAAAAAATTTGACACCAGAAAGGAATTTATCCTTCTTGGAAATCGCAAACCATTTCACCCTAAATTTCTCCTCCCCCTGAAAAGGAAAAAAAAAAATCATTTATAAACTAGTAATCAAAATGGAAAATATCAATCCCAACACAGAATCTTGGGAAAGTCACAATGAAATGAAAATTAGTGTGTTTTAATAGTATTTGTTGGGCAATCTTAAAGGCTATTTGACAAAGGATATTTATATGTTTTCTTTCACTTGGAGTCAGGACATAATCTTACAGATGAAGTGTCACAGGACATTACCTTTTGCCTGTGCTTTGTTACAGTTCACTTGCAGCAATGCAAGTGAATCAGAAAATGCGATCTATTTATCAGGTGGCTTAGTATCTCTGCTCAACTTTGTAGTACTTCGACTGCTCTGGTTAGATGGTGAGAGGAATATATGCATTGAAACAGCTCAGATCATTACTACATCTCTTCCCACTCACACTCTTGGATGAGACCTCACATCAGCCAACTCCTTTATGATATCTAGATAATTGGCCTGATTTTCAGAGATGTGAAAAGATTACGAATCCCTCATGTTTGACTAGCACAACTGGAAAATTGCACATCTATATTGCCCAAGTAGGAACTGAGTTGCTGAACTGGAAACCCTGTGACTGAAAATGTTTGACCTTGCTCTTGAAATGTTCAAGGTATTATCTCATCTCAATTGTACAAAAGCCAACCAGAAATTGGAGTAGTCTTTAACGTATAGCTTCATGCCTGCAGACTGACCTCTCACTTGGCCAGATAGCTCTATGGTAGGTCAGGAGATAATTTATTGTTGGTTGTTGCCACTAGGATTCCTTCTAAAGAGCAAATGTCCCTTGCTGTAGGACACAGAGGAAGGATCAGTCCATGCACACCCAGGTGGTGTACCTCCCTGACCCCATGAGCTGCTTGCCAACATCACCATACAAAATGAGCCCTGTCCTACGCCAAGCAGATACAGAAGGGAGCACAGGAGTGCTGGGAAACATTCACAGGTGGAAAGGATCTCCCTGTGGGGTCCTAGTACTCATTTCTGAACACGTTGCTCAATCCTAACACAGGCTGGGATGTCCATGCTGGATGGCTTCCTCAGCAGCTAGAGAGGTGGCTTTCCTAGTGGGTCTCAACCTGTGTGCAGTGCCAGCATGGAAGTCACACGTGACCAGCTTTGGAGCAAGTAGCTGGAGAGCCTCAGGTTGACCATTCCGATATTATTTTCACGTAGGTTCTTCTCAAATGCCAGCTAATTAGCATCTGTTGTGTAAAGCATGATGTTGGCTGCAGTTTTTATAACTTATAATCGAGTGGGACTCAGACAGCATTTTTAAATGAAATCATTTGGTATTTTTTGACAGAAATGACAATTTGTTACAAAATCCCTTTTTTTTTTTAATCTCAGTGAAAAATAAGAAGCTCTCAAATCCAGGTTAAACACATGAAGTGTTCTGAACGTGTTCCCCAAGACGCAGTTTGCCAAAGTGTTTGAATTTTGAGCAGTAATGTGGGTTTTTTTCCCAGATTTTCAAATTGTCAGCAAAACACACAAAAAATGATTTTACCCAGTACTAGCTGGGAGATCATATAGACAGATGCTCTGTCAACAACATCCGTAGAATTTAGCCCCTAGGGTGTTTTATCTGTGTTTCTCAAGCTCTGCTGTATCATAGCTTGCCATATCCTTTGGAAAAATTGTAGGTAGACCATTGAATTAATCAGGTTTACTTGACTTTTGCCCACTGGAACTGGAATAAACAAAACAAATGCTCATGTCTAAACCAGAAAAACTGCATGTCTCTCTGACGAATTAGAAAAGCCAAGAAGTATGTATTTTTTAAAGCAAGAACAATGGAGAGCTGACATTGCAAAAGGCCTGATAAATGATACTGTATTGTTTTCTTTTCAGTGCTTTTCACCGTTGCCCACTTGTTTCAAGCCCAAAAGACCAGCTCCAGAAAAGGAAATCTTGATTTTAGTGAATGCAACAAATCCCAGTCAAGCTCAATGATTTATTTGTTTGCTCTATCATTAAAACCTCTCAATCTGGATGCCACGTTCTGTGAAGAGCCTTACCAGACATGTTAAGTTATTTGCAAGGAGACTCATTCGTGGCAGCTAAAAGCAAACTTGTGCAAGCGGTGCAATACTTAAGTCATCTAGGCATCCAACAATTTGTTTCCCGGTCATCTGAATTGGATCTGCCAGTATATGCTCTTGCAACATGATGGAATGAAAACAGAGACCACTATTTTAATACATGGTCATAAGCAACCAATAAAATAGTTCATTTTCCCTCCCTCTGAAACACTTGCAAGTTTAGCTCTGTAAAGGTTAAATAATTGGTTTAACCTGATCCCTCTACGACTCTCCTCTACCTTGTGGGAAAACTCCTGTAAGCTTATTGTAAACATAATTATACTGTGTGGGCTTTTCATTAATCTCGCAAAAAACCACAAGATGACATGCATCAGACTATTTTTTCCCTTTCTGGAACTTGCCTCTACTTGCAGTTGCTGCAAGATGCTTATTTGTATAGTCTGAGCTTCTTTGCAAATGTACTGTGAACTAAATCTTCTGTTTTTTACATTCTGAGAATTAAACAGGAGATGTTCCAGGGTTAATAGCGAGTTTAAAGCAGACCCACTTCTTTAGCCATTACATGGCAGACAAATCTCTCACCCTCCTGTTCTCAGGCTTCAGTGGCAAGTTAAGCAGCAAAATACTACTTGAGAATGTGAAATGCAAAGACTGGAAGTTACTTTCAGCAGTGATGCTAAGCCAAGGGACACATTGTACATTGTCTTGGTGGCAATGCAGCCTTGTGAATTACATACAGTTTTCCAGCTCTCCAGGCGTGGATCCTCTACCTTGCCTATGGCAAACAGATGTCTTGCTACATTGGTGCCTAAAGTCTCCAAAAAAGTGATCTGAGGAGAAGCAGGTGAGCTGAAGCCAACTTTGTTGGGCTACCCCACAGCCAACTGAGCACCTAGTTGAGCTTATTCTGCAGGGAAGCAATGGGACATCTGGGAGCCATTGGCTTCTCCTCCTCCTACGGACTTTTGGAGAGAGCTTTCTCCTTTTAAAAGCATGCAATAAGTATCTGGTAGCTCTTTGGGGATTTTGGATCAGGAGTTTTGGAAAGCAGTGGCTTATTGTGGTGGGTAACATGGACTTTAAGGGTGTGTTCATTACATAAAGGTCAAATCCAAGGACAACCCAATTGGCACATATCTGCAGGCTAGTTGAACTATCTTCTGCTTTCTCATTATCCTGGGAACCACATAGGAGTATCCCAACAGCTGAATCTCTCCCATGATCTAGTGCTTGCATGTTAAAGGGCCAGTGACTAGAGACCAGGCTGGAAACCACCCTGCAATATAAGACCCCTTTCCCCTCACTGTCTTCATCTATTAGGAAAAAAAAAAAAAAGCAACACTTGGTTCGTTGCCTAAAAGGACATTTAGGGACATGAAAGAATAACATTTCAATAATAATTTGAAAAGTGCTTTAAATAGTATGTTAAACATGCCGAAATAATGGATACAGACTATTTTTCTCCAAAAAGAAGGTGCAGCCAGTTCTTGAACATGCATTTCAAAGTGAATTTGTTCTCCTGGCCTTTCACGGACAGCACACCTGCACTCACATCGCCTGGACAGCAGCACGGCTGCAGATGGAGCAGCTCTGATCCAGAGGCAGCAAGCGGCTGGCTGAGCACGGCTCCGCGCTTTTGGCAGGACTCGGGGATCTGTTTAGGCACGGCACTGCGCTAAAGAAGCTGCTCAGCTTTCCAACCAGAGCTGGCTCGCGTCCAGCCGAGCAACGGCAGATCTGTCTGCAGAGACCGGTGCAGAAAGCCCCACAGCTGGGGCTGCCAAGGTGGGAGCAGGGACAGCAGCCCCCTTGTTAGCAGCACCCAACACGATGTGTAATCCAGGTCAGCTGCTGGGTTAACAGTAGCGCAGCTGCTGCTTCCAACCCTACTTAACTGAGGTTTAGCTGAAAAGCAGAAAATACTTTAAAAAAATATATAATTTTTTTTTGTAATCCTACATTTGAGAGCCAAAGGTTGGGCTGCAGTTGGTATTGGGAAAACATCCTTATCATCATGTTTAGACAAATATGGGTAGGTACAACAGGCTTCCAGTCCGCTTACGCTGTTACAGTCAAGGTGGATAATTTGATGGGCAGGAAGCAATGAAACATTGCACCTAAGGATCTTGTTCCGCAAATCAAGCTGTTTAGGTCTCCCATCAAAATCTTAAAACCAGGTGACTCTATGGTCCAGAGTTGGTAAATGAGAATTACAGGGTCCACAAAACAGCACAAGAGGAAAAATTGCTGTTGTGGATTTTTTTAGAAGAAATCTTGCCAAACCAAACTAAACCCTTTTTCTGGCACATCAACACACCTTTTGGATCGGGGAGAAGCATAGATGTTTTATCTTGCCTCTAATAAGCTTTTGATATTGTTTTAAACAGCATTCGCAGGAGCAAGTCAAAGCAATAATACATGGAAGAAAAAAAAAATTGCTGAGAAACTAACGATTGCCAATACTACACTCTGTACCAGGAAATATGTTATGAGCAGAGTTTTGTGGTAGTCTTCTGTGGAAATATTCAATGCCCTCATGAATGAATTGGTGATAGAGGAATGAGAAAGCTCATTAAATACACAGAGCATGAATTATGCAGGCATCCAAAAGTGAATTCTGAAAGTATGTTCAGGTACCAGAGTAGAATTAAACTAATTTTGACAAAATAAAGAAATGGCTGGTAAAAAATATGATGCTATTTGACAAGGATAATAGGGAATATTATTAATTAAACATGTGATGTAATCCTTCTGCTCTACTTGGTTTGGCTAAATTTAAACTGAATTACTGTGTTCAATTTGAGAAATATATAGGCCAGTGGCAGAAGACACACAAAAGTTCAACAAGAATGCTAAGAAGCCTAGAAAACATGACCTGCAAATTGAAGGAATTAGGATTATTTAGGCTCTTCTTTAGAGAAGATTCAGGGAGATGTGATAATGGTGTTCAGATACATGAAATTAGCAGTAAAGAGGAAGGGAGTAAACTAGCCTCATGTCTAGTGCAGGTAGAACAAGAAGTAATAGGTTTAAATTGCAACAAGAAAGATTTAAGATAGCCTGTGGGGAAAAATGTAAACATAAATGTAGTTAAGTACTGAGATGTATTGCTTTGCAAGGCTATGGAATCTCCAGCACAGGAGCTGTTTAAGAACAGGTAAAACAAGCATCTGTTGGAAATAATATAGCTATCACTTACTTAAGGTTGGTTTCCCACAATACACTAGATGACCTTTCAAGACTCATTCTATCCTTTTCTCTTACAATTTTGAGTGGGAGAGAAGACGTAGCATGTTAACTAGAGCACCATATGTATGGAGCAGAGCCTTAAGAACATCCTATTTCTACTGCTAACGTGTGACTTTGATTAAAATACTTTGTTTTCCACAATAATCTTCCTTAATTTTTAATTGCCTATACTCGTTATAAGTATTCTAACGTTATAATAAGAGTTATAATACACTACGAGTTATTGTATTGTTCTTCTAAATATCTATCTTTGATACAAAAATTTCTTCTATGCAGGCATTTATATAGTTAGCTATGTAGTTCCTTATTTTTGCAACAGCAAGATACCAGGTAGGGTATAAAATACCATGAGGTGGATAGCAGAAGTTGATCCTTATTCCTTAAAATCCCCACTATCCTGAATAATAATTTTATACGAAGACTAAGGACCTCTGTATTTCTTTCCATTTGAAGATAGCTTCTTCATTAAAAAATTTCAGTTGCACGAGAATGGGTTAGCTTTAGCTCCTTGATAATACTGTTTGTATCTTAGGCTACATTGCTTATTTCTTCGGTTTTCTTCTCGAAAATGGAATTTGACAGTATTATAATAGTGAATATCATAGGATTTTATTGTACTACAGCAACAAAGTCAATATAACAAGTATAAAGACAGAAGATGCAGACCACAAGCCAGGACAAAGCCATGCTCTATCCGTAGGCATAGTACCCTAGGTTTTTTGGCAGCAGTACAGAATGCAAAGGCTATGCATTTTTATATTATTAAACAGGACGTGACTTTCGTACTAGATATATATATATACATGCCTTAGCTTAACATTGGTATCTAACCATGTTCCTTGGATGAACTAAATATGGTCCTTCTCCATGTGATCCGGAGTTCATAGCATAAATGAAATTCCTCTTTTCTTGAGGACTGATTGCATATTTGAGTGACTGATTACTGTGCAAACAAAAAGAGATGTCATAGAAAATCCTGCCCTGAACAGTTATGAAGAGTGACTCCAAGAAGCAGAGCACATGCCAAACACATTGCTTTGCAGACCTTTTCTGTGGTTTCTTTTCGTTTTGGATGCAGTACTGGTAGATTATGCTTAGCATTTATTTTGAAACTAATGAAGTTTGACTGTTTATTACGTATCTAAAAGGCAAATGTCTAATTTCCACTTTTTAATATTAATTCTGATTTAATTTAATTCTGATTTCATATTTTCCTTAGCAGATTGCTAGTGAAGGCACTTTAACTAGAAAGACTATGACACATCTCAAAAAATAAAGATGCGGATGATTTTTTTTTCCCCACATTTGCAGAACTTTTTTCCATGCACTGTTTTGGATTGAAAAGCCTCATCTTTGGGACAAGTACCACAAAAACACAGGATAAACCAAAATCTTCCTTGGCTGTGCTCGTAGTGTGTTGCAGGAATCCCCTATATCCTTCAGGACAGAGCAGAAAACACTGAAACAACATTTCAAAAGAAATAAATCCTTCAGAAGGTACTACCCCAAAGGGAACCCCACCTAGAGTAGCTCTTTAGACCACAGAGATAATCAGTCTCAATTTTTCATAACCGCCAATTTGAAGCCCCTGGTTTTGCCTTAGGTATTAGCTGTAGGTACTGCTGGCTTTTTGATTGTTCTTTTAAGTCAACGTAGGTATTTTCCACTGGCTTTATTGGTCACTAGATCAGCTCTACAAGAGTAGATACAACTCTGTAGGAGTTTCATTAAACCAATGCACCTGAGTCCAGACCATCTCACCAGACTGTAAGGCCCGCAAAGATACCGCATGCAGGTAGTTATATAAGACTCTCTAATGCGGTCAGCAGATTATGTCTCTTTTATTGATGATGCAGGAAGCATTGAAGGACAATACTTCTATGCAGTACCTCACTCAGGTGGGATGAATCTACCTATATAATACTTGCACAGCTGAAACCTCAACTAGAAGCCGAGAGACTTCGTCAGTGATCATTATTTACGCTACTGTGTCTCTGAAGTAGACCTGGATGAATGCTCTGGAGGAACGTAAAGTTGCTCTGTAAGGCTTTTGTTAGTCATGCAATATTTTATCATAAAAATACATTTTTCCCTAGTGCTAAATCTCCTTAAGATATGGCAGGCCCTGTGATTTATTAATATTTACTATTTTGATTAGTTTAATACTTTAACAGACACAAGGAGGATTGAGAAGGACGATGACATCCAACAATAGTCAGAGATGAAAGATGCTGTAATTTAAAATAAGAAATAGCATCTCAGACCCGTTGCCTTTAGCTTCTGTATTGCCTCTTAAGGCTTATCCTTTTGTGAGGCCTTTATCGTAAATTAAATACCTTCTCCACCAACTGTAAGAATCAAAGTATGATTTTGAAAGCCATTCTCCACTATAAGTCATACAGAAAGTGTATATTCAAGCTGGATACAAGGTCGTGTAGGACCAGGACCAAGGACTAGGTGCTTTGGGCCTGCAGTATCTCAGTGCTGATCCTGCCATCTCTATAATAATACACACTTCGAACATTTTATAGTAGAGAAGGGCGACCTGTTTTTTTTTCAAATTTAAATGCTTAAAAATAACTCTGTCATTTATAATATTGACCTAGCAGAGTTTTCTGCTTAATAAAAAAAGTCCTGTCTTCCTCTAACATATTGATTGCTCTCAAGAGTAAAACTGTTGAATGCTCCTTTTTCATCAGCAGTGAAGTCATCCGAGTTTTGCTTAAGGATGCTCATACTGTTTGCCTCCAGCAGCTTTGAACTAAAATCCTTCCTGGCTATTTATTTTTTCCCTGAAACAATGCCTCCTTCAATTCTTATGCTGACATCACCTGAGGAATCCAGGATGTGCTTACAGAAATCGATGGATTAAACCTCACGATGACCCTAAAAAGCAGAGAATTATTATATTTCTGACTCGGTAAAGTGGGGAATTGAGGGATAGCAAAAAATCTTTTTACCCAAAAGACAAATACATACAGTCTCAGCAGTGCAAAACCTTAGCAAACAGAATCATGATTTGTTTTCTGGATTTCAAGTCCATGCTTTAGCAGTAATATAACACTCCCTCCCCTTTGTAATACGTTCCCTCTTCCTTCAAACATCTGTCCTTGAAACTCATGCTTAGTGTAAATGCATTATAATCCTTAGTTTCAATATTTCATTCAAGTTCTCCCATAAACAGACACTTTCAAGAGTAAATAATTCCATTTTGAATCAACTCCTTTTGTATGTGAGTCATTCTTCCCATGTATCATATTTGCAGTCAGATGCTTTATGTTTTCCAGTTGAAACATACCTCTTGTGTCAGTAATTATTTAGGAAACAGTGTCTGCTTTCTATATATTAGTGAGGGAAAAGCTTCCAAATATTCTCCAAAGCTTTCTTGCATTTTTATCACAGCTAGTTCAATGGCAAAGCTGATTCTTATTCATATAGGATAAGCATGTCAAGTTTCTAATCCCAGTACAGTCTTTACTGCAGTCCTGTTATTTATTCAGTTTACTCCATGTTTCCATTGTCTTCAAAAAGCACTAAATCATGCAGGGATAGAGCTGAGATTTTGGAACAAATTTTCATTGGCACAAATAACAGTGAGGTGCCTAACTCTTAGGCAGTTCACAAGGACAAGTAATATGGCTGTTCAAAGCCTTTGGGGATTTGAAAATCTCTTTCAATGCCCCGAAGTGCAGTAAAACAACCTCCTTCACGCTTACTTGTAGAAAGTGTGTCCAGATGAGATGGCAGTGCAAAAGAAAGTGTGTGCTGTAAACTCACACCTGAATTTACTTCATAGCAACTTCCCTGTGTAGACAAACCTCTAAACATATAGCGAAGGCAAATAAATTCAGTGTGTTCACCAGTCTGCTGTTTGTTGCAATCACAGTAGAGTAGAGATTAGAGATCAGAATGAAGTTCTTACCATCTTCTTGGCAAAGTCTGGATATCAATGTGATGCTTTCAGTGTCTATGTGAAATAGTACATCATGCTCCTCACAGTATTTTGTGAAACAATTGCTCCACGTCACATCTGTGTCCAGCTTTTTGCTTTGCTTTGATCTTAAACCTGCGGAAGAGAATTCACTTAAAGCTTGGAGTTTTGTAAAAAGCATAAGAAGGGATGATCAAATTCAGTGGAGTAACAGGATCCTTTTCCTGAAACCTGATCATTTATACAGGATTTTGACATCTAGAAGGAAAATCATTTCTCTTTTCTTTTAAGACTCTCTCTGGGCTCTTTGAAGCTATTCTGGACTATTTGAAGCTTTGAGCACTTTAGGCAGGTTAATGATGTCAGAGTCTCTTCCAGGAGCACCCTGCAGTGACTGAAAGGACACTTGGCACAGTTGCATCTTCTTCCGCATCAACTTTAACGGAGTATCCTCAGCTCAGGTTGGTCTCAGTGGTGCAGTCCCACAAAATCCCCTTCCCTATTGCCATCTGTGGGCAGGAAGGGCTGACTGTGGAAGCCTAAGTCAAAGTCAAATAATTCTTCGATGCTATTTGCCAGGTCCTTTTGGAAAAAGAAAGAAGCCCCCAAGTCTGACTGAATTAAGAACAACAGAGTTCAGTATTTGGTACTCATTTGGAGAGAGTGGAAAGTGAAACAAGATAGCAGAGGCAGGTGTGAAAACATTGCCTTTGGCATCAGGGTGTTGACTGATAATGAAACATAGCTCAGGAGAAGAGTGGGCAGAGGGAATTTGCTTTAGCTTATATCTGAGGTTAATTTATGTTGCGGTGGTGCTCACACATCCAAGGCCACTTGACAACAGTCTATGTCTTCCTGTGCCTCAGTTTTAACTATACAGTGCCATGTAAACCTGAAGGTCTAAGAAAGGTTATGCTGGTCCAGTTGGGTGTTGCTAGAGCCTGCTGCTGGTATGTTATGTGGTTGGCACCCGGAGCTAGTACATGGAGTTGGTACCATCTTAATTCAGGGCAGACAGACGCAGTGCAGGCTGAATAAGGAGTCACTCCTTGCGCCACTATCAAGCAGACGTTATGTCAAGAATTTGTTTGATCAACCAACATTTAGGTTGATCCATTTTCAACGAGTATCTTTTCCATTAGCAAATGCTGTCTCTTCGAAAATGGAAGTGCTTTACAAATGTGTATCCCTTTTGATGACAAATAGGTGAGGGAAACTTAAGTCTGTCCAGTGTTCATAGCTACTGCTTGAGTTCTGTAAAAGCCATGTTGATATCTGTGCTCTGCCCAGTTCACAGCCAAGATTTGAACCTGACCTTTGCTATTCCTCTCGCAAGTTTCCTAACTGCTTGCATTTTTTGCGAAGCTGCAACTAGAGGATTTTTTTCACAAAAGAGTTGTATCTGCCTAGGTTTTGTTGCAAGGGCCCGGGGTTCTCTGCTGCTCAAGTATGTGTGTGGAAGTTAGTCCTCCTACAACCCGACAGCTGCTTACATGGCCAGCTAAGAAGTAAAAAAAAAACCATCAACCCTTAGCAAAAAAAGGTTGAAGGATTTCATAAAAGTGACCCAATGAATTGTACGAAATCTGGGCAAGTTCTAGTCATCCTCCAAGGTCTAGAGGGGAACTGAAATTTGCAGATGAAACACTAGTGTGACAGCTGGGACCTCCTCGCAGAAGGAGCACATAGGTGCGGTGTATGGATCTCATCAAAGACAGACATGATCAGGAGCCTCTTTGGTTTGTGTTCATTCATGCCTTGCCAGTTCTGCACACTTTGGTGATAAAATTCATTCTCACTGCAATTTGAAGGAAATGGGGAGAAAATGCACAAAATACTTTGGAAAATTTCACTAAGGCTTGTAGAACAGTTTTCTGTTAAGGAGTCAGTGTTTTGTTTCTAAGGAGGATTTGCAGTGTTTCAACCAATGCTAAATAGGAAACTAAATCAACCTGTCACTAGAAGTGAAATGTTGACTCATGTTGACATTTGAGCCAAAACTCATAACAGGCCTTGGGAAGAACAGCAAAGATCTCTTGCATCTGCTTCCTATCTAGAGGTAGAGGATATTAACATTCGCTTTAGTTTTGACTAAGAAAAAAAAAAAAAGAATTAACACCAAAAAGATGAGCTTGAAATAAAAATAACAAATCTCTTAATATTTATAATGTCTCTTTCAGAGAAGTAAACTCACTGGAAAACTATCAGTATTTCTACAGAATCACAACGCTTATTCTTAAAACCTTTATTAAACCCATTCCTAAGAAATCAAAGTATTCATAGTGTTAAGAATGGTAAACTGAGAAAATGTTATGAATTCTGCTCCAGTAATATACATTGTTTGCAACAGTTAAAATAGTAACACTCAAATTTATGGGCAAATCTTATATGAAGAAAATTTTCCTGTCCCTGTAACTGACAATGCAGAGGACTGAAACTTCTGATAGTTGCAGATGATGCACATTAGCTGCATTGAGGACATAACCTAGTAATATTAAAGACTAAAATATACAAGAAAAGTGACAAGGTGGTCACTTTTCCATAAAACTTAACACATCTCTCCAAGTAAGACTTCCAGCTTTTTAGGAAAAGATCCTTCTAAAACATCAAGTATGGAAAAAAACAGAGCTACCATTTCCAGCAGATCTTGAAGGTTAGGAAATACAGTAGATCTACTAAATCCTGGAATACGTGACCACACGATGGTAACAGTCAATCAGTCTCTGAGCCTTAGTTTCCCAAACTCTGTTGGAGGTGACTGAGACTCATTTCCAAAGCTTTCAGCTGGGATGTTTATTTAATGGCTTTCTTGTGTGGGAACTGATTAAGACCAATGATATGATAAGGTTTGCCACTTAACTGGGAAATGGTTTGACTTAATAGGTTTGAGCTCAACCACTGCCAAGTGTTATCAGAGGGTGAAATCGATGTATCAAAAAACCCTCATCAGACCTTATGCTATGGAAATGGGTAGCAGGATCTGGCTGGATCAGAGTCCGATGGACCTAATGTGAGAATCACACGTAGAGGTTTTGTGGTTGGCATTATGCAGGGAATCAGTCTGCGTGATCTGAATGGTGCCTCCTGGCCCCAGAAGATATTAAACTGAGGGATGTTTTGATCTCTTTTCTGAGTGTATTGTTTAAAATGGCAATTCTTGTGTCTGCTTTCACACCGTAAGTGCAAGGTATTCACTTGCACTCACATTAGTGAGCTTTTAGTTGCTCTAATCGAGATCCTGCAAATGTTGTCTTTGGGAATGGGGCTAAAAATATTCACAAGCTTTTGCAGGAGCAGGCATTAATCAGAGCAACCCTTTTTAAAAGGACTGCATTTAATTAAGTTAATTATGTTTCTTTGTATTTAATTAATTCCATGCTTCAGGGTTTCCACTGGATGTCTAGAGAGGCCAGGAAGATTTTTTTTCCCACCTTTGATGAATAACTTGGCTGCTGATTTTTGGTCTTTATTTTTTCCCTGTTTTTCTCAGATTCATCAGAGATTGGCGGCAGTCTGACATGGGACATGAGGTCAGGTGCACTGTTGTTTCCCCCTTGATTTTTTTTTTTCTCCTATGCTCAGATTTAAACCACTCATCAGTTACAGGGCCAGGAAAATTTGCTACATATCAGATTTGCAATAATTTTGTGCATTGGCTAGGTTTCTTGGACATTTTCACCTGGCCAACATCCTGCAATTGAAGATACCTAAACCACTGGCAATGACTTGAGTGTCTCTCGGGCTGATCCTGTGCAATACTATGGTTTTCAGGTTGGTTTTCTTTCTTGGGCTATAGATCAGGGTTTTTTGCTGAGTATTGGAAAATGTAGCCAATGACATTTAGATTTGTGCATAGAAAAGACCCTTGGTGGATCTCTCAGGCTTAGCATCTGTTACACCTTTATTCACAGGGAAGTAGATTAGGTTATCCAGGTGATGCTCTCTATTCTGACATCCCTGAGATGGCTCAGCATGAAGTCAGAGCTTCAAATTATTTTATGCTTGTAATTCTTGAGCAACATGCACGTAAGAAAAGGCAGAGTACATAAATGACAACTAGCCACAAGTTTTAGGGAGATTCTAATGTTGACCTCAATAAAGACAGATTATATATTATGCAATTATAGGCTCCCATTACAGTTTCTAACAGCTGCTATCCTGTTAACGACTTTAACACTGATGCACGGTTCAGAGCTGTGCCTGGCTGTCGTGCTGCCAAGAGAAAGCTCAGAGCAGAGCCCACCTCCAGGACCAAGGTTGGAACCAGAGATGGAGGATGGGAGGGACCTCCTCTTGGCTGACATGAAAACAAGCTGAAGACCAATGCTTTTCCTCCCTTCCAGGTGATGAGGCTGTAGTTAAGTGCTCAGCTTGAAAGGAAGCCTTATGATGATAATCAGGGTAACAGGGTTCCCTGGGCATGAATAGGGATTCATGGTGATTATAATTAATTAGGACTGTGACAAAATTCAGTTCTGCAGTGGGTCTTATATACAGATCATAAAACATAGCTTTTTTTTTTTTAAATAAAGCATGTTATTGATCAGAGTGTTTGAATGTGGGGTTTCTATTTTATTTTTTTTTTTTATGTGCACCAACACAGAAATTGATTATTCAGAAAACCCCAGGAGGAAAGGTCATCATCTAAGACCACCTTTGTCATGAAGAACAAAGGGCTGGGATTGCAGAAATGCTTAAAATCTTTCTGCGTCTGTGGAGGACAAGGCTTCATTTAGACGGGGGCAATTAAAACTAGAGCCAGGGCCCTTAGGCTGAGTAGCAGGTGCCTACTAGAGCCTTGGGGTCCAGGTCTATGCTCTGATTGTTTGAGTAAGAGACGTAAGGAGAAAGTATTATAGCTCCTCAGTGGACAGGTCTGTCTGGGTTCTTCCCTGTGGAGGCCATTATTTTAGCTGGCAGGTCTTGCTTTAAGATGAGCCCAGGATCAAGTTTACTAATTCTTACTTCTCAAAATTCTCCTGCTTTCAGATAGAGAGGACCACAAAAATGCTCTTGACACAAGTGCTCTTTTGTTCAGCTCAGAAATTGGGTTTTCTTTGAAGTCTGGCTTTGAGTTGGGGTTGCAAATGCTGCAATGGGACTAAATGTGGTGTGTTACTTTCTGGGGCTTGAGATCAAAGACTGTGTCTCCTTTCTGCCAGAAATACTGACCTGGAGAGGAAGGAAAACAGTTGCTGTTAGTGCATCCTATCAGGTGTGACCTGCTGCGGTGCAGAACTTTGGTGCTCTGGGGTTCTCGATCCTAAAAGAATCTCTGGGATGAAGATCAAAACCTAAAAAATCACTTTTCTGGCTCAAGTGAATTTTCTACAATAAAGGTAAGGACAAAGATTTCTCAATGCCTGGGCTGAGTGTAGAATTAAATTTCCTGGGAATTAATAAACTTCACAAAACTCACTGTCTTCTGCTGAAATAAGAGTTGTCTACCTCCTCTAACACTGGACAAACAGCAAGCACTTAAAAATATTGCTTGGGAAATCATAATCCCCTATTGCAGACACTTGTCTCCTGGGGAAAGTATGAGAAAGAGCAGACAGCAGATGACAAATGCCAGTCATGTCTCTGAGTGGGCTACTGGAAGGTGGTCACACGTTACGGTGGGGAGCCTTACATACAAACATGCAAACACGCAAAGATACCAACGTACCATCTGTCAGCCCATCATCAGACAAACGTCATACCAAAGCCAAGGGGGGATTTTGCCTCAGTAACATAATGCCTCTTACTCACAGCCTCAGCATTTGTTACTTTAAAACTGCAGCAGTTTTTTTGTTCAGTTGTTGCATTTAACTTTTTCCAGTAGGTTTTAAAGGAAAAAAAATATACAAAAATTCCTTCCTTTTAACAATGCTGTCTCCTTTTTTTAGATTTGCAGCTGAGGAAGGGTGTGTTCAAGGAAGAGAATGCCAGTTTCTTAGGAAAGCTTTTATTTAACAAGAAAAAAAAAAAAAGAAAAAAAAACCCGCACCAAACCACAGGAAAACAGTCCAACACAACAAATCAGGAACTAAACAGTAATGTCAGTCAAAAAGAAAGGATCATCAGATTCTTAAGTAAAAGCTACAGATAGAGCGAGCCAGACGCCAAACTGATTTTATTATGCTTCCACTTTAGCATAAATAGGCAACTGTCAAAATACAGCATCTTGTCATTCTACAAAGTGAAATTCTACTAAATTGAATCAAGTTGAACAGAGAGACGACTGTAGTTTAGACAGACTCTCCCTCCCCTTCTGACATTGTGGCCCTGCTTGGCAGAGCACTCAGGTTTCAAATGAAAGAAATGTGTTGGAATAGAGCAAGTGATGAAAAAAATGTCCTTAACAGGAACTTCATTAATTAAAACCCAAGAGGCAGACAAGCCTTGAGCTAATATCTTGCAATGTTGGGGTGAGGGGTATATATTACTCAGAGCTACAAGCCAGGTTTATCCCCCACCCCTATTATCAGGACTGGTGGAAGTTTATTCTGTAATTTAAACAGTATTCACTGTTGGAAAAGAAAAGAAAAGAAACACAACATCAATAAAACTGAGCACGTTGCGCTTCTGCTGACCTTAGGGCAGTGTGTAGCTCTCATAATTTATAAAAATCCAGGCTATCAATTTTAGGGTGTTATACTGGTGCCCATCACCAGAGTATCTCTCAAAGCACCTAAAGTAGATTAGCCCCAGACTGGCTTCACAGCAGTATTCATGAACTTGGTGACTTTTTCTGACATTTGAAAATCCACCTTGGAGAGGATAGTGTCTTGGTTTGTTGGTTCATGAGTTTTGAGTTTTTCTTAACTTTCTGCAACTAGATTTGACTTCTGACTGGCCAAGAAGGCAGATAGAGGAGGACAGTCTGAGACCTTTTCAGCATCTTGCTTGAAATAGTAGAAGAGATGGTAAAGAAGAAGGGTATAATGTTTCCCGAGGATCAGATGTACCTTATCTTCCATAGAACCTGTAAAATAGATTTTAACTTCAGGTTTTTAGAGTCGTTCTGCCTGTCTTAATGCTGCATGATATTTTTCATCATAGCTCCCTGTGTTCATATGTCTCTCTCTGAAGGTTTGTCTGATTTTTTTCCATGCCATGGTCTCCCTTCAAGCTGAATTTCTCTTGAAGCGTCATCAAAATGCTTCATAGATTCATAGATTCATAGATTTCTAGGTTGGAAAAGACCTTAGAGATCATCGAGTCCAACCGTCCCTAATCCCCATTAAACCATATCCGTAAGTAGATCATCCACCCTATTCTTAAACACATCCAGGGATGGGGACTCAACCACCTCCCTGGGCAGCCTATTCCAGTGGCTGACAACCCTTTCAGAGAAGAAATACTTCCTAACATCCAACCTGAATCTCCCCTGACTAAGCTTATACCCATTTCCTCTTGTTCTATCACCCAACACTAATGTAAAGAGCCCTTCCCCTACCTTCCCACCATCTTTTCTCAAGTATGTGTAGGCTGTAATCAGGTCTCCCCTCAGCCTCCTCTTCTCCAGGCTAAACAGCCCCAACTCCCTCAGCCGCTCCTCATAAGTTTTATTTTCCAGCCCCTTGACCAGTTTAGTCGCCCTTCTTTGGACTCGCTCCAGGAGCTCAATATCTCTCTTAAAGCGAGGGGCCCAAAACTGGACACAATATTCCAGGTGCGGCCTCACCAGTGCCGAGTACAGGGGCAGGATCACTTCCCTATTCCTGCTGGTCACACTGTTCTTGATACACGCCAGTATCCCATTGGCCTTTTTGGCCACCTGGGCACACTGCTGGCTCATATCAAGCCGGTAGTCAACCAACACCCCCAGGTCCTCCGCCAGGCAGCTCTCCAGCCACTCTTCCTCGAGCCTATAGCAATGCTTGGGGTTTTTACACCCCAAGTGAAGGACTCTGCACTTGGCCTTATTAAAGCTCATGCCATTGGCCTCAGCCCAACGATCCAGTCTGTTCAAATCCCTCTGAAGGGCCTCCCTACCCTCAAGCAGATCGACACAGCCTCCCAGCTTGGTGTCGTCCGCAAATTTACTGAGGGTACATTCAATTCCCTCATCCAGGTCATTGATAAAGATGTTAAACAGAACTGGACCCAGCACTGAGCCCTGGGGAACCCCACTGGTGACCGGCCTCCAGCCGGATTTAGCCCCATTTACCACCACTCTTTGGGCCCGGCCATCCAGCCAGTTTTTAACCCAAAGGAGGGTGTGCCTATCCAGGCCAGCAGTTATCAGTTTCTCGACCAGAACACTATGAGAAACTGTATCAAAGGCTTTACTGAGGTCAAGGAAAACTACATCCACAGCCCTTCCCTCGTCAACCAGGCGGGTCACCCTGTCATAGAAGGTGATCAGGTTTGATTGGCAAGACCTGCCTTTCATAAACCCATGTTGACTGGGTCTGATCACCCAGCTAACCTGTATGTGCTCATTAATAGCACTCAAGATAACCTGTTCCATGACTTTGCCCGTCACCGAGGTCAAGCTGACAGGCCTGTAGTTCCCCGGATCCTCCTTCCGCCCTTTTTTGTAAATGGGGGTAACATCCGCCAGCCTCCAGTCCAGCGGAACTTCCCCAGTGAGCCAAGACTGCCCAAAGATAATGGACAGGGGTTTGGCAATGACATCCGCCAGCTCTCTCAGGACTCTTAGGTGGATACCATCAGGCCCCATAGACTTGTGGGCATCCAGCCGAAGGAGCAGATCCTTGACCCGTTCCTCTTGGATCACAGGAGCTTCGATTTGCTCTCCCTCCCTGCACTCAGACACGGAAGGCCAGCTCACCTGGAAACTACTGACCATATTATTACAGACTGAGGCAAAGAAGGCATTAAGGACCTCAGCCTTGTCCTCATCCCTAGTGACTAACGTACCCCCTGAGTCCAGTAGGGGCTGGAGGTGATCTTTAGCCCTCCTTTTGTTATTAATATATTTATAGAAAGACTTTTTGTTGTCCCTTACGGAGCAGGCTAGTCTAAGTTCCAATTGGGCTTTTGCCTCCCTGATTATCTCCCTACATGTCCTAACTTCCTCCCTGTATTGATTCCTGGATGCCTGCCCATTCTTCCAAGACTTATAGACATCCCTTTTTCTTTTGAGATGTTTCCAAATCTCCTTTGTCATCCAAGCTGGTTTTCTACCCCGGCGGCTCGACTTCTGGCACACAGGGACAGCTCGCTCCTGTGCCTCCAGAATTTCCTTTTTGAATAGTAACCATCCCTCCTGCGCCCCCTTACCCTTGAGAGCTGTCTCCAATTGGACTTTGTTAACCAGACTTCTAAACAGCCCAAAGTCAGCTCTCCCAAAGTCCAGCTTGGCCGTTTTAGTGTTCCCCCTCCTAACTTCCCCTAGAATTGAGAATTCTATTATCTCGTGGTCACTATGCCCCAGGCGTCCTCCAACCTTCACATCTCCCACAAGACCTTCTCTGTTCACAAACAGCAGGTCTAGGGGAGCACCTTTTCTAGTCGGTTCACTGACCAGTTGTGATAGGAAGTTGTCCTCCACACTCTGCAGGAACCGCCTAGACTGTTTCCTGACTGCCATGTTATACTTCCAACAGACATCAGGTAGGTTAAAGTCACCCATAAGGACAAGGGCTAGTGAGCGCGAGACTTCCCCCAGTTGTTTAAAGAATAGCTCATCAGTCTCACTGTCCTGATAGGGTGGCCTGTAGCAGATTCCCACTACAATATCCGCCTTCATAGGCCCCCCTTTGATTTTCACCCACAGACATTCTACCAAGTCATCCCCAACATTTAACTCTAAACAGTTTAGACCTTCCCTTACATACAGGGCAACCCCACCACCCCTTCTACCTCTCCTATCCCTCCTGAAGAGCTTGTAGCCATCCATGGTAGCACTCCAGTTATACGAGTCATCCCACCATGTTTCAGTGATGGCAACTATGTCATAGTTTCCCCGGATAACAAGAGCTTCCAGTTCCTCTTGTTTATTGCCCATACTGCGTGCGTTCGTATAGAAGCACGTAAGTTGGGCTTTCGACCCCACTGCACCCCTAGGGGGGGAAGTTTTATTACCTGAGCTGTTATTTTTGGGATTTTTCAGCCCTTTGTGAGCAGAGAGCCCAGAAAAAATACTTACTTCTGTCAAACAAGACATGAAGATTCCCTCAACAATACAAGTTGAGGGAAGCTAAGATCAGACAAAGAGCTAGAGGTCTGGTGAAAAAGAAAAACGGGAGAAATTAAAATAGGAAATCTGTGGTGAAGTGGCGCAGATCATATCCTGATGGAGCCTGAAAGCAAGGAAATGGAAGAGAGACTGGCAGAGAGTCACATTCTTGGGCATTATGTAGCTGCATGAACCAGGCCACATGTCTCCTGCTGCAATCTCCATCACTTTTTATCTAATTTCAGCACATGATGACAATGAATTTTTGTGATAATTAATGAAGCAGGGACAGCCATCTTTAAATCAGGGGGTATTTATTTGTTCCAGTGAATGCCTGTCCTGTGCACTGACAGAGACAAGGATACAAAAGCAGGGAAATACCACATCTGGTTGGGAAATATGAAATGGAGATTTTTCCCTGAGGACAATGGAAAGGAAAGGGCAAAAATTAGGGCTCCCACTTAGCTCACTGCGTACTCCTTTGCAGCAAAGAAAAAAGAAAGGATCAATAAACCTGCTACGAATCTCCCATTTCGCTGAGGATCTGTGGATTAACATTAGCTAGAGAAAGAAGAAAAGAAAGATTAAAAATTGCAATATTGAAAACGAGATTATAAAAGAAACTGGTCTGTTGTCTTTCTTTTTTGACTTGGTTGTTAAATTAGGGCATTTCATACGTAGGAGGGAGCATATTTTCAAACAAGCCCCTCAACATCTGAAAATTTCATCTTTTCATCATGAACTAGATAGACCTTCCTTCCTTTCTTTCTGCTGGTCAGTCCCAGCCAAAAGCCAGAGTCCAACATCCATGCTCAATAAAGTGTACAGAATAAAACATTACACATGCTATGCTACCAAACAACTGGTAGTAATCAGGCTATTGAAATCAGGGGAGTAAAAGAAAAAGGAGGTTGACCTATTTGCCAAAGCAATAGCAAAATGTACCCAAGGCTGTTGTAAAAAGAAAAAAAAATGCTATGAGAAAAATTTATTTCACTAAACAGAAATTGCTTACTTCGTATAGCTTGATATAGCTCTCTTCAGTCCAGGGGAAATAACCAGATATCTCACTCAGGTTAATAGGACTTTTGCAGACATATTTATCTCGTAGACTTGCATCTTCAGCTGTATGGCAGTTCAAGAAGTCTTAATGCAAGTGGCCTGGCCATCAAATGCCTCCAAGTAACTTCTCTATCCATTATTTCAGGCCATATGAAGGTTTGCATTTGAATCTAAATACAAGTTTATAGTTTATCTCTATTTAAAACTTTCCTTTTCAGCACAGAGCAAAACAGATTTTTTTTTTTCATTACTAGAAGCCAGGTAAGTCTCCAATTTTGTCTGACGGGTGAAGTGAATGGTTTCTGTGTAGGTATTAGGCCAACAAAACCCTTATAAAGTCTGTCCCCCTTTTTCCACAGACCTTTCACACAAAGATTAACTTCATGTCTCAAATTTAATATATGTAAATGCAAAAATGTCTCCCTAGGATCAAAGGTCACATGTAGGATCAGAGTCAAGCACTCTCTTCTTGAAAGAAATGACTCAGAAGAGGAGCTACTTCATATCGACTCCCACGGAGGCACTATTGGAAAAGGACAAGCTTAAAATATAAACAGAAAGGTGGTAAGCAGGAAGGCAATTTTATGTAAGTATTGGTGAGACCAATGCTAGAATATTTCGTGTATACATTCCCAGGGACTTCATATTTAAAGAAATTTTGGAAAATTGGAAGGCAAATCTCAAATTTCTGGAAACGACTTTCAATGAGAAACTCAATCTGAGTCAAGATTGTTCAGTCCATGGAGTTTTTTAGGAAGATAACAGAGCAGAAATGCAACTACAGTCTGTGGAAATTTTCTCGAGGAGGAAAGACACAATGCGCAATGACTCTTTAATCAATTGGAGAAAGGAATAATGGGAGTGGAGGCTCTAAAAATTACAAATAGGAATATAACACTGAAAGTGATTAATCATTATCACAAACTACAAGGAAAGCAATGAAATAGTCACCTGTGGATCTTTTCAAGAGGTTATAAAAATGTCAAAGGTATGTTTCAGCCAATACAAAATTATGCCTTTATCAGGCAAAAACTATTGGAGTTTATAGCCAGGTTATCATGTATAATTTTATAGTTGCAATGTCATATTTGCTACAGTGTCCCCATTCCAGCCTTGAGTATCAACAAAGCCACTGATGGAATCTTTTCACAATCAGCACATGGTTGAGGTGCTTTGGCACGACCAATGGATTCTAGTCTTAGTATTGGAAATAAGTTGCATGGATATAGTTCACAAGTCGATGCAGGCTACGTATAGCTTGTGTACGTGATGCCTTAAATGAGCTGAAGAGGGTTTCAACTACTCTAGGAGGAGGCTGTTAATGCTGTCAGCCTGTGCAGATCTTCTCTCCTAACTGAAACATGCAGAGCAAACTGCTATTTATCAGCATAAAAGCACTGCCAAGGGAGAAGTTAAGATCTTCCCAGTCTCTCACATGGAGCCTTTGAATTCAGGCTGTCTTCACAGCAGTAATATTAAGCGATCTGAGGAGACTGCCTTATAGTTGTTCCCAGGCTTCTTTGTGGAGTAGCTGGCAGAAAAGATGGGAGGGAAACAGCAGAGAAAGGTGAAAGATAAAAGGAAAAGTTTGAAGTGAAATGTTCCACTTATTTAGCTGACTAAAGTTCACCATCTGTGTAGAGCTGTGTTGAGAGCCAAGGAATTTGCATGTTACAGTGAACCGTTTATGAAATACACAAATATGTATATAAATATGTTATACTAAAGTTTCTTGTAGTTGGGGTTTTTTTACCAGTAAAAGACCCTAATTACACTAATGTTCATAACTTTACATAAATCACTTGCCATAAAGAATCAATAGATTTCTAAAAACTCTTGAAATTGCATAGACAGTTTTTCAGGATTACATGTAACATACTCTTCAGCATTTACTTGAAGCTTTCATTTCACTTCCAAAATGCAACTTTCTCCTCCACCTCACAACAAATATTCCCATCATCATTCTTAGCAACCTGATTTTTATTAATTTTTTATTGGACCATACAATGTATATTAATATCAGCCCAGGACGAATTTCACAGGTGAAAACTTTCCACTTTGTTATGCAAAGTGACCTCTTTAATCCAGCCAAACCTTTCTAACACAAAAAGGACAAAATCCTCTGGAGTGTCAGGGCAAATTGACGCTTCTGTGGGTTTTAGTGAAAAAACTCACTTTCCAGCTCAACATTGTATGTGTGAAAGGCTTTGGATTTGCAGCTCTGGAGACAAGAAACTGGAGGCTCAGCTGCTGTAATCTAGTAGAGATTTGCAGAAGTTGAAGTTCTGGAACCATCTGGTCATTTAATGGCAGTGTGTGTAGGTAGAGGGAGAAACAAGAGAAGTTGCCCAGAGCTGTCCTGCTCGTGTGCCTTTTTTTGCAGTAGTTTTCAGTCTATCAGCGTGTACAGCTGTAAGTTATTCTGCACCCTGAACACTCGCTTCAATTCTCAGCCAAAGTTCCTGCATTTCTTTAAGGAGATCATGATGGTAGTTCAATGCTATTGAACTTAGAAGTTCTTCTACCTCCTCCCTGAAAAACAAGCTCAGGTTTCATCAAATATAACATATGGAGGGATCTGCCCTCATCTGGAACTTTCAGTATTTTCACAAATGATTTGCATGATGGACAGCATGAATATAAAGGTCTCAACAGCATGGGAGAGGCTGCAGGCATGCTGGAAGAATGGATTAGGATCAGGAGGAGCTGAACAAAGTGGAGAAACTCCGAAAGAATAGGGTGTAATCTAATAACAGCATATGCAAAAGTCTGGATTGGAGCGGGGATAATCAACTGCACATATATAAGATGAGGATGACTGGCAGTTTTGTTGAAAAAGGTCCAAGCATTAAAATGGAGCAGAAATTGAGTGAATGTTCATCAACACTGTCATGCTGTCAGGAAAGAAAGGTGAACCTGACAAAAAGCAGGGCTGTCCATAGGACCATGAAGCATCCCTCCTCCTCTCCTTCTCTCTTCAGTATCGGTATGTCCCCACCTGAGGTATAGGATCCAGTTCTGGCACCTTTCTTAAGGAAAATTTACACCGAGAAGAAGCCAGAGGACAGCAGTGAGACTCACACAAGGATGGGAGAATGTCTAGAAAACTTGGCCTGGGAAGAAAAACTAAAAGAATAATTTTTAAGAAGATGATAAACCTACAACCACTCCTGAAAGTATCTTATATATATTCCTGTTTGCATGCAGTGTCCATGAAATGTTCATTTTCTTACTTCAGCAAACACACGTGAATACATTTCCCTCTTCCCCCTGTCAGGGTTGACTTTCAGGCATTTGTGAAGAGTCCTGGGTCTCCTCACTTAGACTCCTCCAAATTTGTGATCAACTTCCTCATCTCAAGCCTTCAGACAGCTCCAAACCTGTCAGCCAGCAGGTCAGGGCTCTCCACGGCCAACTGCCTTACAGCTTCTGGATGAGGAGTTGGCTGGTGCCTGGCTGATGTGTACAAAATAACCTGAGTTTAGGCATCAACATGAAGGTGATTTCTTCCCCCTGTGGAGCAGTGTCTTCCCAGCTAAATTACAAGAGCTCTTACTTGCCTTTAACTAAGACGGCAGTGAAGTAGTCAGCTGTGAGCAAGAAATGCAGATCCATGCTTATTTAGCTCCAGGAAATGGCAACTGCTCATCTTTAGGGCCATAAAATCAACTAGAAAAAACATAAATTTTCCAAAAAGAGTCTGTGTAGATAGCAGAGGTAAAATGGCATCTGTCTAAATACATAAAAGCACAGGTACGGGGATCCAGTCTTTGCTGCAGGTGTATGTATCATTTGAACATTGATGCTCACTGGCCATGAATAGTATCCGTGATTTACAGAATTTCCTCTGCACCGTGCAGGGTAAAACAGATGAAGTTTGCAGGACCATATGGACTTCCATTGTATTACTTACTGTTGTACTAAGCTAAGACACTAAGGATAAATGCTAAAAAAAAAAAAAAAAAAAAAACCAAAAAACCAACACACAAAAAAGATGAATTTTCATAGCAGAATATTTGATGTAGTAAAATATTAGCTTCTGAAGCCTCAGTCAGATCTCTGACAAAGTAGGAATGTCTTCGGCTGTAAAAATACTTAACCGAGGCACTCATTAGAAACATACACAAAACCACACATGCACACACAAAGAAATGCACACTTCATATGAATAAGACTTGAGGAAACAGAATTTATATTCTGACAACATTCATGCAAGTACACATTCCATCTACAGATGAAAATATTTTTTGCTTGTTTTCTGTTTATTTTTTAATAATGCAAATCACTTTAGCAAAAAAACAACAAAAAAAACATTGCTGGAGATTTTCTCTGGTGTCATGTATTACAAGAAAGTCTTCTAAGAGTTTTCAAAGAAAATAACGTGTGTCATCAGCTATGAGTATTCATAGCTACATCCATTGTGCAAATAACTTTGTTTAAAGGAGTGAGTGTACAAACATATCGTGTCAAAAGATACTTTGAACTTGGTAAATTGTGGGCACTCCCATTTAAAAACCTGGCCACCAGTGATTTCAGAATCATTTGTAAAAATTATTTAATAAGTAATCATGAATATGAAATATGGAATAAATTCAAGGGAATCATGGAATCTCACAAATGAGATAGGACTTATTGGTTACATTTTTTTATGAGTTATTAGCCTGCACTCTGCACATAACACATACATCTTACAAAATAAACTAATTTTCCTAGAAAATAAGTCTTGGGATAGATTTGTACTACAGCGAATCTTCCAGTTGTTCAAACTGATTATATCTCCATGAAAACAATTCAAGCCTCTGTTTGTTTATTTTTTCAGTTATACTCAGTTACTTCTGAATGAAAGAGCTGTGACTCCAGGTGTCACATATGTGTACTCATTTAACAATCCGATTATTGACATTCCAGTTCCCTTAGTCTTTAGGCAACATCTCCAATGAAAAACTTCCCTTTGAGGTGAACGAATATTAGATCAGATCTTCAGTTAGTTGTGGTCACGATCAATCCATGTAATGAAGCCAAACCCAAAGGAATCATTTTTAAAAATACGTTGGAGGAATCATGTGAGGGCATTGCAAAAGTTGAATAAAGGTGTGATTTGGAGAAGAAAATACATTGTTTTGTCTCAAATGTATCAATCAACTTTATGGCTAGATGTGTGCTTCTACACACACACACACACGCACACACGCATGCATACATAGAGACAGATACAAGTACGCACACATCTATGTGCATATAAATAGTTTTATGGCAGGTGTCTCCAAATGGCAGTGTTCCCACAGAATCTCCAATTCTGTTTCTTGGCATGCAGGCAGACTTTTCTGCCATGTAAAAACATGCTGTTACGCAGTTATGAGTTTTAATTTTCTGGCTAATTGTTGACAGAAGATCATGAAATCTCAGGGCACTAAGTCAATCCTGAGACTGCAAGGGAAAGTGAAGAGCCCAGACACACTTAGGAGCTCTTAGTAACTTGTTGAATCTGAACTTTTGTCAACTTTGGCTTTTATTCTTTCCCTAAATCTGTGATTGGAGCTGTTTTCCATGTTGAGACATCTTGGGAGCCAACAACCAGCATGAAAGGAAGAATTGCTCTGCCCATCCTTGTAATCCCCTCTCTACAGGAGAGGTGCAGACATCTAAATAAAGCAAATCGCACTTTGTATGACACCAGGCTCCTCATCCATCATGCTTCTTCATCAAAATGTGTGTACGTATATCTCCAGTGAGCTATCTGTGGTGGGATACATGAGAGAGCAGGAGGGATTGCAACGTCTGTCTGGTTTCTAAGAAAGCAATGGACTTCCAGCCTAGCAAAAGAAATGTTCAGACTAGAACACCACAGCCCTTTCTGATTCATTGCCTTGGAGAAGTAAGAGCAGCTTTGGCATGTGCTCCTGTTATTGTGTGCCAGCCATGAGAGAAGCCACACTGAGAAGCCTGGGGCCTTACACCATAAGTAAAAAAAAAAAAAAAAAAATCCACCACAGTAATTGCTTCTTGTTAGTGCAGCTCAAACCCACAGACTGCAAAAGGTTAAGCTTTTGGTATAAAACCTAAATAGAGTTTGTCATGTTGGTCCCACATAAATACAGTACTTTACTGTTTAGTTCGTTGTTTAATTCACTCCTTTTGCCAGTGCTTGGGCTTTCTGCAGATGTCTGAACATGGGAGAAGCTTTCTGGTGCCAAATTCATTTTAAGACTAGCCATTCATTTTGCTGTGTTTGTTTTGTTTTCTTTTGTTTTGCTGTGGCTTTTTTTTTTTCTTTTTTAATTCTTATTCTCTTCACTGGCATCAGCCTTTTACGTTTGACATGCAGAAACACACACATGCATACACTCAAACAGCGTCGTGGCCACTCGCCAAGGGAAAGGGCAGGTCCTTAGGACATGAGCTGGTGGGTTTGCCTAAGTGCACTTGTCTACAACATGGACACGTTCACCGCAGAAGCACACCCGAGAGTGCTGTAACAGGGCTCAGGGCTCTCACCAGGGCTGCCACGGAGAAGCCACAAGCCCAGCATTGCCTGGGCTTTGGAACGAAAGCAGATTTCTCAAGCATTGCTAATATCTTCTCAAAAGCCTTTATACACAATTAACTTGGGGAACTCATTGCCACCAGATAGAATTGAAACAAAGGCCATACTAATATTCAAAATATGGATGCTGAAGCACATCACAGAAACATCCAGAAGTACCTTAGCTTGAATAAAAATATGTGCATAGGGAAAGCAGCACTGAATTTACATTCTTAACAGGCAAATTTCTGTGGTGTGCACTCATTGACAAATCTCCTTAAAAGGCGGTGAAACAGTTAACCCAGGCTACAGCTCCCTGCAGAAACTGTGCATAAAAATGTACCAATGTTGTTTTCTTTCTCTGTATCAGCCTGTGTCCCAATGAACTGCTATAAATTATTCTGCAATACAGATTCTGAGCAGTACAGTTAAGCTCATCTCCGATAAGAAAGGTTTGTTGTTTGCAAAGATGTCATGGTTATACCCACAGTAATAATGTATCCCCAGACACTGGAATCCCAGCCTGCTCGTGTGAATCCTCGTGACTTGCTACAGTGGGAAAATATCAGAGTTAAAGATGGGTCAGAAGACATCGAGTTAGCGATCAGCAATGCAGTCTCCTGAACTAACCTCTGGAAACCATTGTACCAAATTTAGAGGTGAAAAAAAAGTTCAGCTTGAGCGTTTTCAGTACAACCTTAACTGTGCCATTCCAGCTGGACAGAGAGCAGGAAAGAATTTCATACCAATTTCTGTAAGTAAAAGGTATTTTCATTTAAACAGACTTTAAACAGATTCCACTTTCCAATGACAATTTTTGTGAAGCACCTCATTTAAACACTTATCAGTATGACAATCAGGATATAAAAGCCACTTGGGAGTGAATGAGATCTTTAAAAGTGATTATTTTGCTAATGGTTAAGACAAGAATTTCGCTAATCGTTTTAATTAAAAGTGCATTGTAAAAAGTCAAATAAAACTAATAATACTGGCAATTGTGCACCCACAAAAATGTATCAGACAATTGGCCCTTCTTTAAAGTAAGCAATTTAAAGAAATTTGTTCACCTGCTCTATTCTTTTGCTGGAAGCTATTAAACATTCGGTTACACTGATTTGAGATTGCGATCATGTTTTACGTGATGAAAGAGGAAAATGTGTTAGATTAGATTTACTCTGACTGTGGAGCCTGGATCACAGCTGCTTCCTATTCAGTTTAGAATGAATCTGAAATAATTCCATTAAAAATCCTTTTATGAACCTCAGACCCTATTCAAGTCTCATCTGTAGGGCTTTTTACAAAGGGATACCTCCATATCCACCTGCTGTCCTGACATTTCTTCTCAGATTCCTGGCTTACCATCTCTCCCACTCTACCAACTGGCTGCCCATCAAACTTGGTTTCATCAAGCACGGACCATACTCTCTCTAGCACCTTTGTTGTTGGTTTCTGCTTTGGTGGAGAGTTCTATCTCTACTTCCTTGCTCCTACCCTTCCTTTTGTGTCTCCTCCCCCTTGTCAGGTCTGCCCTGCCTCCCATACACAGGGCTCACCCCCAGCTGCTTCTCACTCACCCCTGTTGGGTGCGGAGATTCTTGTGGCAAACCCAAGACTTGGCTGATCTTCCTCTTACCCAATGCATCTTAATCTGTAATTTTGCTGACCTTCTAGCTAAATATTTTTTAGCTATTTCCAGACAACTCTACATCCTAATATTGCCAAACTCTTCAGTGCAATTTTCCTCCACCTCACATTTGCCTCACTGTCATCCCTGTCATCTCCCTTGTGTCTTGAACTTTCTCCAAGTCAGATCTCACCAGTGCTTTCAAAGGTACGACATAACCTTCCTCATTTCTTTGGTGCCATTTCTCTTGCTCCCTTTCTATCTCACAGTGCTCTCCTTCCTTCCTCCTGATACAGAGATATTTGTGTTCCTCTTTTAATACTGACAGCCCTACCCCACATGATATCTCTGCAGATGCTGTCCCTTGTTCCTCTGAATTTATCACTTTCTTTTAATTTTCACTGCATTTTCCTCTTCAGTACCCCTCCTTAAAACATTGTTCTCCCATTGCACCTCCAAAGATATTGGTCAGGATTTAGGGTGCCAGCATACTTTGACTACTGGTTGTCACATTGAGTAGCAATTGCCTCCTTCCCTTGCCATTGCTGTCCACAGCCATCTGTTGTTCCTTGACTCACACCTACCGCTGCAGTACACGATCTCGTTACCAACACTTGGAGAGTCACGGAGACCCGAAGTCGTTAACCCTCAGCAAACACAATATAAGACAGCTTAGGTGGTAACTTTATTAATGCAGGGTCTGTATTTATACAGCTCCTTGTTGGGGACCTTCCCCTAGAGTTCAGGTCTACCAGGGGAGAAGGTACTACCACTAATAGTACTAATCCCACGGATATCAGCAAGGGAATGTTTTTGATTACAATACAGATGCCGATGTTTGAACACAGGGTTTCAGAATCTGCTTGCATTGTAATTTAAAAGAAATGATTGTGCTGTGGAGGGCCCTTTGACCCGTTTGTGCTTGCTCCCAAAGTGATGGGAAATTCATCCCCTGCAGAAAGGCAGTGCAATGAGCCAATTAGACCCCAAGACCCAGAAAGGGTGAGTTATGCCCAAAGAGCACCTACATGTTATGAAAGTATATTGCAGAAAAAAAGTACCCCGGCTCTGTAACAGTCTCTTTGAACACAATATAAATGCTACTGTGGACCACAGGGGTTAATCCATTACAACAAGGCAATTAGATTTAGTGACTGTTTGGAAGATAAAAGCAGCGAGTCATAATCAATCCTGAGAACTCAGACATGATAAATTTCTATAATTTCCTCTTACTTCATAGATCTGAGCATGACAAAGCGAGTTAGGGTGGAGTGGTTACAGTCCCATGTCAGAAATGCAAGAGGAATTTTATTTTTATTAAACAAGTTACTTGCAAAAAAGGAGTCTTTCTTTCACTCTTTTTCTGGCAATCCCATTCCAGATGGTGATACATTTAGCCCTCAAACATTTTGTGGATACCTCTTGCTAAGCTTTGAATGTCAGCTTCTGGAGGGAAATGGGAAGAAAGCGGAGTTTTCCTGATTCTGCTACAGCTGGGCAACTTCAAACTGAGGGCCTCATTCCCCATCTTTTAGCTAAATCCTGCCCAGGATAGTTATACTCTTCTTACAGCTTGTTTCACCAACAGTGACTGGTGGAAAAACATATTTTCCGTCTTGTGTAGAGGAGGTATGTAGTGTTATGTACAGCCAGATGTTTCCCAAATTGAATTTCAGTAGTGCACCAAATGATTTCTGCAGCAGAGAGTGGCAAGACCAAATCATTAGCTCCTAGGCTGTCCATAAAGCCAAAACACCAGACCGGTATGAAAGTCTTGCTAAAAGAAAGCCACCACAGCAGTTTGAATTGTGCGCGTGTTGGTCTAGTCTACAGCACAAGCCACCTAACCTGGATGGAGGAGGATCCTGGCTCTCTGACAACATCCTCCAGCAACCTGTGTGTTGGCATAAATTAGATACACGAGGTTGGATACACGAGCCTGCTTGGCTTAACTCCACTGATCTCACTGTGTTGTGATATACCTACAAAGCAAAAGATCTTGTTCTCATAGGATATGAGCATCAAGGTGATGCCCTTGAAATGCTGATCTCGGTGCAGTCACTGCTCAAACTTTCCCTGTAAATTCAAATTAAAGAAACAGCAACACAAGTGCAAGGCATTGCCACCCCACGCAGCACAGCTCCTCTTGGGATGTGCTAGCTGGAGCCTAATCGCAGCTGGAGGGGTTGATTCAATTACAGATAGTGGGATTTCTCTCACCTACTTCTAGATCTCAAAAAACTAGCAACATAACCTAGGCTAGTCATTGAGATTCTCTCTACATTCAAAAGGAAAAGATCAGGGAGGGATTAAAATCAGGAGCAGGGAGAGATTACCAAGGGCTAAAATATCCCTTAACAAGGAAGGATCAATGTCATCTAAAGGTGCTAGCCATACAGAGAGACTAAACACTTTCTTTAGATAAAGAGCTGAAGTTAGGCGAGATTAACTTGAATCTTTAAATCCCCACAAAGCTAGAGGTAAAAAATAAGTTCACATGTCCAAAATGGTCTGATACTCCCGTCAATTATTAAGTAGGCTCATGCTCCCCTTTTTCTATTTTCCAAGAAAAAGCCCCAAAGTAAGCAGCTTGGGCAGCACCTAGGCATTGTCCTGGCCATTTGTAGAGATGTAAGTTCAGAAACACCACATAGGAGTTCTCATGAAGAAAAACTATCCCTGGTGGGACAATCTTATGTTTTCCTAGAATAATATTGGCGAGTTTTCTTCTTCAGTGAGCCCATCCATGCCTCAGAGTTGCCGGAGCAGAGCGACAACCAAAAAGGCAACACAACTCTAAGAGTAAATAAGCTGCAGTAGCATCCCCCTCCACTCCCCACCCACCCATCACACCCAGAGATGTGTGTCTACTGGTGACATTTGAGTCAGGTTTGAGTCACCTCGTTGGCTGCATCGCTAATTCACTGCCTGAGGTGACACATAATCCCCTGTTTGACAACTGGCCTGCATATCTGTGGTGATGTGACCAGCTAACTGCAGTTCAAGCATTCCTCTTCTGTGCACAGTTTATTAGGGCTTTCAGCATTTTTCTTATTAATATAAGAATATGAGAGGAGGAAGAACATGGTAGCAATTAAGTACAGTCGTGAATTTTATGAAGTTTGCTGGAAACCACATTAATGACTTCATCAAGGCTAAGTGCACACATCAGCCCAGCGATATTTACTTTTTAAAATAAATTTAGTGCTCAGGAAAGATGCCCAGCTGACAGCCCTGAGGACCAAAGCTCTCTCCTAGCCACAGAAAAAGATATAGTCAAAGCAGTAGTGGGATATACCTCACCACATTGCCATGCACATGTGGGCCTCAAGCCTGTTTCTGCAGGGTCACCTCTAGACTTGCAGAATAATTCAGTATTACATCCTTTGCTGCTTATCTGTGTTTGGAAGAGGTTCCTGTTTACGCCAGCAGTAACAGTATCTTTAGTGCTACAGTAACCAGAGCCTGGATTCTCTTTTGAACGGCAGCTGAAGAAATCAAATTATGGCTCTCCAAGAGTCAGCATCATTTTTGTGTATCTCTTTGCGTAGTAGGAACCAGAGACACTGAGCTGCCTATGAAGCTAATTGTTGTTGTCTATTTGCTAATTCAAACCTTCACATATTTTTCCAGGCTACCCCTTGAGTTTAAAAGACGCTTCTCATAAATATCTGTAAAACTACCCTATCTTCATGATAGTGTCCTAGTATCATAGAATGGTTTGAGTTGGAAGGGGCCTTTAAAGGTCATCTAGTCCAAATCCCCTGCAGTGAGCAGGGATGTCTTCCACTAGATCAGGTTGCTCAGAGCCCTGTCTAATCTGACTTTGAATGTTTCCAGTCAAAATGTTTCCAGTCCAAATGTTTCCTGTCCAAAGGGCAACCTTTTCCAGTGTTTCACCACCTTCATAGTGAAAAATTTCTTCCTTATATCTAGTCTGAATTTACTCTCTTTAATTTTAAAACAAATACCCCTTGACCTAAAGCAACAGGCCCTACTAAAAAGTCTGTCCTCATCTTTCTTGTAAGCCCCCTTTAGATACTGAAAGGCAACAGTCAGATCTCCCCAGAAAACCGTTACCTCAGTTCCCTTCTCAAACATCCCCTTTGCCATACTGTTTAAAGATGACAAACTTTAAAAAAAAAAAAAATCGATCAAAATCTTATCAGAGTCCCTATCATATCGATCAGCAATGACTCAGTGACTTTTCCTCCAGGGAAATCTGTTGGCTTATTCTCATCCAGCTGGTGGCTCATAGTCAGTTCTATCCCGCTGGATGACTTATTCCAGTCCCCAGACACCAGACACCTTCCACTGCACTGGTACACCTAAGAGGTGGACGGTCTCAGACTACTCGGATGAATGGTTGGCTTTTGAATGCAGCAAAATTAGATTTTTTTTAGACTGTTGACTTTTTAACGGAAGGAGTCACTTTTAATGGAGATTGTGCAGAGAGCACAGTGAGATCCAGGTCTCCTGCAACAACAATAGCAACAAACATTTGAGATCACCTCAGCCACAAAATTCATATCCAGTTTAGGATTTGAACATTATAAATTTTGTTCCTGGTTATGAAATTCAGCTCAGCTTCTTATTACAGACGATTTCTAAGGCCAGTGTCATAACTGGACCCTAGCCATTCTCTGCTAGGAACTGAATTGCTGCACACAGAAAACTGGAAAATTCTCAAGTGAAAAGAAAAACACTGCAAAAAAATTTTAATAAGCAACACTTTCTGCAAAAGTCTATTACCTGGGTACTCCAATCATAGCACTTAAGGCTGCTTAACCCTAATCTTTCACACTTTTATTTCAATGCTAGTAAAATTTATCACATGCTGGTTTTGCATAGCTACTATTTCATGTGAAGGTATTCGAGATAAAAGGTAAAAGCAAGTTTTCTTATTTTCTCCTCCTCATAGTGTAAGAACTAAAAGAATAAAGAAAACGGAAAGGAAGCTAATTCAAATACATGTGAGGAAAGAACTTTTTAACACACTGGATAGTGAAATTCATGGCTTTCAGATAATATTCACAAATACACCTGAGGACCTAAACCAAATAATTTATTTGAAAGCAACATTATATATGAGCAGAGCTGGTTTTTATTTTTTGGAACAAAGGCCATCATTTCATTTCTCTGTAAACTTTTACAGGATTTTATGAAGTTAAGCAAATGAGGAAGTCATTCATCAGATAAATACGCGTAATTGTGTTCTTCTCTTCGTCAGAATCACAAAATCACAGAACTGCTGAGTCTGAAAGGCCTAATCCAAGCCACTGCTCAGATCAGGGTCACCTATAGCAGGTAGCCCAGAAATGTGTCCCAGGACAAAAACTCCACAAACTCCTTGGGCAGCCTGTTCCAGTGTCTCAGCTCAAATAAAAAGCTTTTTCTTGTGTTTAAGTGGAATTTGTTGTATTTCAGTTTGTGCCCACTGCTTTTTCTTCCTTCACTGAGCTCCACTGAGATGAGTCTGGCTTTGTCTTCTTGCCCCTGCCCTCTACAGTATTATTAGTACACACTGATAAGGTCCCCCTGAGTCTTCTCTTACTCAAGCTGAACAATGCCAGGTCTCTCAGCCTCTCCTTGTGTGACAGATGCTGTAGCATGTCCCAGCGCTCCAACTATGTCTCACTAGTGCAGAGCAGAGGAGCAGGATTGCCTTCCTCGACCTGCTGGCAATATCCTACCACACACCCCAGGAGGGTATTGAGTGCAAAGACACATTTCTCACTCATGTTCAAGTTGATATCCACCAGTATACTAGACCTGCAAAGGTGGTTTCCACCCAGGTAGCCTCCAACCTGTACTGCTACATGGGATTGTTCCTCCTCAGGGGCAGGACTCAACCTTTCCCCTTGCTGAACTTCACGAAGTCCCTGTTTGTCCATTTCTCCAGCCTGTTGAAGTCCCTCTGAATGGCAGCACACTCATCTGGTCTGTCAAGCACTCCTCATGGTTTTGTATCATCTGTAGTCTTGTTGAGGGTCCTCTCTATTCCATCAGCCAGGTCACTAATGAAGATGATAAATGCTGTTGGACCTAGTATAAACCCCTGGTGCAAACTACTAGTGGCTGTCCTCCACATGTATCCGTGCCACTGATCACAACCCTTTATGCCCGACATATGACATATGCGTTATTCTTTTCTCACCTGAATTCTATATCACATGATCTTGCAAACACTTACATATAATTTTTTAAAATTTATATATATAGATACATACATATGTATGCAACTATGTGACTGGTTTTAAAACTGTGTATAGTCCTGATCATTTTAGATTTACTCTTGTGTGCAAGCCTGTACAGGATCAGAACTTTTAAAATAATGTATTTGGATCCAAACAAGAAATATGCATCTGACCTCAGAATGCTGGGCATCTCACAAACATAGTTGAGAATTATGTATATCAGGAAATTTACAGGGAGAAAGATTAGAAATGGAAACTATGAATATTTAAGTGGCTCCTTGGGTTTTTTTAATGTAAATTTCACTGAGGCCAATCTCTTCAGTCCATGTTTTTTTTAAACATTTCCATACCTCTCAAAGTATCTAAGGTATGTTAATAGCCAGCTTTTATGCAACGCAAGCAAAATTACACTGTTTCAAGTTATCAGAGTTCCTGCTTTGAAAAAATGTCACCTTCCTAAGGTTTTGCACTTATTTTTGTTGAGAAGCAAAGTTTCTTCCTGCATCTTTTCTGAATTAAAAAAGGGAGGGCAAAGGTGGGTGATGAAATGTGCTGTGAAACATAGTTATATATGAGGAATCATGCATGTAATGTGTTATTTTCATAAAGTTCCCAGTAACAGCCAAACTTCCACTTCAGAAGAGCTAGACTTTCACATTTCTTTTTTTCTATGGAAGGGAAGATTTCCAGCACTTCTATGTTTAGTTTCCATATCATGCTTTTGCTGGAAATGTCCTCTTTCCGTACAGTACCTCTGAGTCACGGCTCAGTGAGGACTCTGGCTATAATCTCCTCTTGACATTAAGATGTTGCTGAGTGACTAGAGGATATTTCAAGCAGTGGAATTCATGTTCAGCCACATGTTTGGGCTGACAACCAGTTAAACCTTGCTAGAGCACTATTTTGCTATGCCGTCAGTTTTTATACCAAACAAGGTCTGTAGTAACTAGATGCCCCAATTGAGCAAAACTGTTTACAAGAAATAAATCACTCCTGGCATTAAGAAAACACAAGGCCCATGACTCGCAAGCCCAGCATCATTCAGATCTTCATTTCTCATAAACCTAACCCCCAAACATGGGTATTCTCATACAGTATGACTTGCGCTTTGAGCTGTGGTCAGTGCATTTCCATAACCCTTTATTATCATGCTTACTTAATCGTGTAGCCTTATTTAGCTGCAAATGCATAAGACACCATTTCACTGCTTGAAAAGGGAAAAAAAAAAATACAGCTGAAGACCTGACACAAGGTAGGCATTTTGTTTGCTTAACATTCAACCTTAATTCTAATGCAAAACTCTCAGTGATGCACAAGGATCAAAATCTGGCTCTCAGAATAGCGTGTAGCTTATGAAAGCCACTGGTGTGCCTGAGTTTCAGGTCCTCTTTCTACGGACCCGCAGCGGATATGAGTTATTATAACTTCTAGCTTGGCTTTCCGGTCTGGAGGTTCCGGAGTTGCACCATGACGTGTCAGGTAAGCAGGACTCGTCTATCACTTGCCGGGCTGTCAGACCTCGGTGCTGCCGATGAGCTTCCTCTGAGCGGAGGTGGAGCGCAATCTCCTGGTGGCTTGGAGCTTGGATTTTCATGCAAATTTCAGGCCAGAAGGTGAATGTTTCATTTTGTTGATGGAGTAGCAAGGCCCAGAGGGCAGTTGCTGAAAGCAGAGAGCACTGAGCAAACCCTTTGGAAGAAAAAAAGGAAACAGAGCCCAGCACCTTGCGTGCTTCCTCCTCCATCACAGAAAGATGCAAGCAGAGTGCCGGATCAGAACTGGCTGTCGACCTCAAAGCCACAAGATGACATCCCTGTCAGTGTCCATTTTTGCATCAAACTGTCCAAGCTACAGTGACCAGATACAACGGCAAGGCCACCTAGATCCCTCTGCCTCGCAGCGCAAGATCAGACCCTGCTGGAGAGGCTGCAGAGACTGATACTCTTTGGAATAGTTGTTTTTTGTATGTTTGGGGTTTTTTTCCAAGCTGCAAGTTTCTCTTATCTGAGATAAAATTGATGTCTAATCCTCTGCATGATGCATGTAGTTGTTAGTTCCTCTTTTATGACATAAGGAAAACAGTACTTACATCTTAATGTGCGTAATCTCATTTCTCCAGATAGTTATCTTTTAGCACAGGGCCTGCTTCTTCCTCTCTTTCTGTACAACACATAGTGTAAGAAGACCTTGATTTTTGACTCAGACCTCTCATTTCCTCACTGTAAAAAAGAAAAAAAAAGTTATTTTGAGACTTTAGTTAAGTTCCCACGTTACAGAACTTGACGATTTTTTTCCTCGTATAGGTACTAAAATGGTATAAAAGCAGATAGTTACTGCTCAAACATGAAGTGTTTTACTTAAATTGAATGTGTTATACGGTTCACTGTTTAAAGTGCATTTCTTCTGTTTTGAAATGTTTTGTCAATTGTCCTAGTGGTTCTCAGGCCCTTTTACTAATCTTGCAGATACACACTGAAATCAGTAAAAATATTTTTGCTTAACATTTAATAGAAATACTTATGAAAACTCTAACTTCTGCAGACAAATTAACAGAAACATTTGTCAGTCAATCTCAAGACGATGTGTGCAGAAAATTTGGTTACTATAAGGAAGGCGATTGACTAGATTTTAACTGTCATAATTCTGATTCTAAAAACATGGCTTACATTCATGAGACACAGTTTTCTGTATTGTTTTCAGTTACTTAGTGAATCTTTAAACTATTTGCTATTTTTCCCATCCTGGAAATGACTCTTTAAAGATGTATGTTACCAGAGAAGCCAAAGGATCCCTCTCAGAACAGCTACATTCATGAAAATAAAAGAGGTCAGACGCCTTTCTCTGCTCCTGAGAGCAAATAGTACAGCATAGATCACGTCCATGTCTTTTACTTCATTCCCAAAAACCCCAATGTGCCATTGTCTGCACTGCTGACCAGGAGCACCATGCAGCAGGTGGACAGTACAGCTCAGGTGAGCACTTATTGGCATCCATCAAAAGAGTGCCGGAGAGTACTTTTGTTCATACGATCCTAAACCTGATGATGTGGAGTTTAAATCAGCCTCACAATATTAATTACTTTGTTTTCTCATCTTAATAATATTTTTTTATAGGCAGAATTTTAAGGAAGAGTTGCTCCATCATACTTCCACTAAGCTGTGTATATGTATTTTTTTTTAAATGGCCAGTCTGATCTAATATTTGCAGTAATGTACATCTGACAGGCTGAGTTTGAGTGCAGAGGTTCAGCAGAGGTTAGCTTTCCAGTTTTTGGAGATTTGAGCTTGTTTATATTAATGAATAAAATATAATCCTAGAGAGATAATCCGGAGAGCGTCCTTTTTTATGCTTTAGCTATGGATGATTGTCTGTTCATCTCTTTGCATAGACCCAGAAAATTTCACTTTTGAGCCAATTAATGGAAAGAAAGGTGAATATTCCTGTCTCAGACTCACTGCCATAAAGGCAGGAGTTGGGCTCCCTGTGTGGGCGCAGGTTTCAGCTTGGTGGGCAGATTTCCAGGCTCGGTGGCAAGTGCAGCAGGTAGGTCTCATGAGACTCGTGATGGGAAACTCTATAGCTATCAAGTGCTTTAAGACGTCTTTGAAGTTTCAGCTGTGAATAATCATAACATTTCCACAAAATTGACATAAATTCTACAGTGATTATACTCCGTTCACCTTAACTGTGGAACCAGAGGTATAAAGCTGTGGCATCGAGTGGCAAGTGTGCTCGTGAAATTGGATAGCACACACTGTAATTTGTAAAACTGAAGTGCATATTTGGCCATTGGGTAAAATTGAAACAGCTTAACTTTGTGTCATCAGTCCTAATAATATTAATAACACTTTTTTCCTAGATGGTCATTTTTGCCAATAATCCTCAAAGTATTTCATAAAGCTGACAAGTAATGAACTGTAGTTTATAGGATAATAATTTGAGGCACAGAGAAGTGAAATTTCTCATATTAGGACTCACAGTCCAAGTTTTGCATGCCTTGCACACCAGACTGCTTTCATGATGATGTTAAATCCACATTTTGGACCAGTAGATTTTGAATTCATGTTTTTTTCTACCGCAATGCCCTTTCAATATTGTATGTATGATATCTGTCTATAAAGGACTTAAGTTGGACTAAAAAAACCAATTTGTTGTTATTGGAATATTTTTTTGCTTCCAAAGCCCTGTCAGAAAAGAAAGTGAGTGAGAAGAAAGCAGGATGGTTTTTGAATGCAGCAATATCACTTGTGAGGTCAGTTTGCCTTTTCTGTACTGTCCATCTGTCCCAAGAAACGTAGTTCTTTAGAGACAGTGAAATAGGAAAACACAGCACATTGCCATAAACCTCTTAGACAGATAGATTAACAAAAGTTTTTTGCCGGTATGAAACACTCAACCAGCTCTACTCCTCCTCTAAGCCCAAGTGTTGCCTTCACCCTCTCGCATAGCAGTAAGTAGGAACAGAGCCAGATGTACTGGGTTTAAAGGTTCAAACACTTCCTCCTCCCCTGCCCAACAAAGAAGAGAGACATCCAAAATATTTCCACAGTAAATTATAATGGAGCCAACCACAAGAATGTCCTGCCATTTCACAGTGGCTTGTACCAAGCCAATCTCGCTGTTTTCCCGGTGGAGTGGAGAAGAGTCACAGCGTGCTGCACTTCGACCGCAGCCCCATCAGCCCTTTCCAGCCTCAGGAATCTCAGGGTAATTTACGACCAGCTGCCCTCCACCTTCGTGGCCATTTAGGTAATTAGCAGTATACCGGAGGGGACTCACTAAAGGGCAAGAGCCGTGCACTTTGGTTCACCCTCTGTTGTGGATGCACGAATCTCTTGGAGTGCTTGGTGCCGAGATTGGAGGCGGACGTGTCATCTGCATGGCACTGCTCCATCTTTGAAACTCATCACTAGAAATCCAGGACTACACCAGTGCTTGTTCTTCCTTTCTGACAGCTTGGCTTTCTCTAGAGTTTTTCAAGACCACTCTCGTGGCTTTGTTAAAAGTGGTTTCCAGTTCAAATGTCCCATTTTTAACAATATCCTTCATTGCACAGCTGTTGGGGGATTAGCGGGGATCAGACAGGAAGGGCAAGAGCCAGAAAAGGTCCTGGGTGCTTAACTTGTCCTCGCTATCCTTCTAAGCTCTTATGAAATCCAAATCCCTGCCTTACCTCCCACATAACCTTGGAGATACCTCCAAGGCACCACCAGCTGCATTCCCTAAATTTGTCACAAATCCTTGCTCCTGACAATGCTAAAAGAGCAAAGAGCCTAACCCGTGCTGCATCTCTAAGTCCTTCCAGTCCTCTTGTAAGTGTACGCCTCTATCGACCCAGGAATACACTTACTGTGGGGAAGAGAGGAGATTAAGGAAACTCTAGCTCTCCTTTAACATCCCTTGGTGTGGCACCTACCCTCTGTGACAGCACTAGGAAGAAGCTGGCAGGAGCACAGATCCTCATCTGCAGAAGAAATGCATGAGTCCTTAGCTCTACGCCCTTATTTATAGGACATCATCCTATAGCATATATGTGGCTTTCATATCCTGGCCTATAGTAAAAGAAGCCTGTACTTCCTCCCACTGTGACACTCTTTTTATAACTCTTCATAATTTTGTAAATTTAACCATTTGGGCTGAAATTTTACAAATGTGGTTCACTTGTTTCCAAAACAAAGTCCAAGAAAAAAAAAAATCGATTGTTCTACAGTGTAAAACACAACAAAACTGAAATAGGTGTTTCATTAAAAAATTCTACCATCCCTCTTCTCTGCAGCAGAGATTTGGAATTCAGCAAGGGGCTTACCCTAATGTCAGAGACATGCCTTTTCCTGTGAAAACCTTCTCCAGTGAAATTATCCTACGAAATGAGCCTTTGGGAACTCTGAGGTCGCGCACACTCCACAGAGAGGTTTTTTTTTCAAGTTTAACAGCTTTGGAGTTTCCTCCAGCCCTGAGCCAAATATGAGTTTCCAAATAATTTGCTGCTTTTGGCTGTGGAAGAGGTGCTGGTAATGCTGGGGGAGCTGTGAGATGGGGGATGCCTTTCGTGTGCTCCCATTGCTCCTCCTGCTGGAGTCCAGCAGCAAGAGGGAGGCTGCTGGGGAGGGAGATGGGTAATACGGCAGTCGAGTGGGAGATGGGTATAAGCAGGGCAAGAAAAAAGACAGACCCTTAAATAGATTTTGACCCAGTCGTTGATGCTGAGGTTGTCTGTTATGGTTTTTCCCACAATTACTAGAGTTGGTGATTTATATAGGTTTTTGATGAAAAATGAAATTTCTGTGCAAGCTTTACATGCTGTCAGCTGGAAGAAAAGAAGTAATATGAATTACCAGGGGAAATATAAACACAAGTGTTTGCAGTACCAAGAACATGAATCATAGCAAGAAAACAGATGGGGCCTCTTGCACCACTCTTTTTGCCCCCCATAGTCCCCTATTTCCTTTTCCCACATCCTCACAAGAGGTATGGTACTGCCATATGGCAGTTGCTGGATCTCCTTGCTGAGATCCTGAGCACTGCATGAGACTGAGGTTGTTTGGAAGAGATAGGATGTGACCGTTTCATTCGAGACATTATCATGGACCTTCTGCACATGGAAAGAAAATTGAGGTTGCAAAGGCTACCTAAACTGTGGCTTTTCCTCATTTCTTACTTAACTTTGTGACCTAAAGCTCTTGAAACATGAACAGGTGCAAGCATGCATATATATGCAATATACATTTTTTCCCAGCTAGTTTGTGTCTGGGTTAATACAGACATCAGACTGTCTAGTGTGGAAATATACAATATACTAGGTAAAAATGCAGTCAGAAACTGCCATTTTGCTATGGATTCCAAAGCCGAGAGACACCACAAATGGGATAACAAGGAGGGTTTCATGAATCCAGTTGCTCAATTACCTAATGCAGCTTTTTCAAAGCCTCAGTGGTGGATTCCTGTTTCCAGGCTCTCTTGTGGTCAAGAAAGTGTGAGGAGCCACAGATGACAGCATGTCCTTGGCAGTAGCATGTCAGCTTTGCAAGTCTTGTAGGATTCTGGTGCTTCAGGACCTTCAATTTTCATTCACTGCAGAAGTAAAAAGACATGTACTTGAATTTTCTGATTTTTTTTTCTGTCTCCTGCACTTCATGCACACATTCTGAATTGTATATCTGTGATTCTGAGAATGAAAGAGGAAACTGACGGACTTATCTATTTTACATCATCTTTCAGTAATGTTATTAGATGGAAATTAAAAAAAATTAAGACTTGTCAAGCAATAGAAAAGCATTTTTAGAAATGGAGATGGCAGGCAGAACTGAAAATAGCTGTCTGTGACATGGCATCAAATTTGATATGGACATATTTGAAATTTCTCAGCAAATATGAAAGGGAACACAATTATTATATGTAGCTGTGACAGAGGGTGGTAGGTGTTGGATATTCACTTTGAATTGCACTATAGCAGTTTTCTAGGCAAGTATCTCTCACCACAAGAGGTAATAAATGTCTGAAGTCCTTTCTAATTGTAAAGGCAAAAGCTTTTATTTTGGACATTGTGCGAGAAAGACTTGCCTGTTAAGATCCTTGGTGAAAGAAGGTGTTGAGAAATTACTCCTGGTAATTGCGAGAGGACTAAAGAACAGTTCCCTCACCACAAGAGCAACTCTTCACTATGCTCTGGGTGGCTGCTCTTTGAGAGGCTGGGGAGGACAAGCTCCTCCGGAGTGCAGAATACCAGAGCTACCTCTACAGTTGGTTCAAATGAAGAAAACCAAGGTTAAAAAAAAAATTACTCAAAGATCCAACTGAAAATCTTATTCCTTTATCCATGTCTTTCTAGACAGTAAGACATAACTGAAGTTAAAATTTCCTTTGGGAGACAGAGTCAAAACTCTGCTTTGGACAGTTCCAAATTTTTATTGCTTTAGACACACAAGGTGCACACAAAGAGCAAGGGAAGATGAATAATAAGTAATGAGCTTAAAGTTCAAGAACAATTTAGGTTTGACAACAGGACAGACTTTTTAAAGCTAAGACAACATATCACTTGGGAATTTGAGTTTGTCATCGCAAGGTGTTTTTTAAAACAGTCAAAGTTGTCAAGAACAACTTGGATGACTTTCAGCCTTGTCTTCAGTGTCTACTTGAAGTCTTTTCCAGAATTCCAGACTTATATTCCTCTAATTCTGAGATGTCACACGCACACAGATAAAACTACATCAGAAAGGCATCAGTAAGATTACAAAGTGGGCTTCAAAATGTTCAGAAAAACAGACTTTCTGCTTCTCTGTGCAATTTTCATATCTTTAGCCCCCTGCACACATGCATGACGAGACAGCCACCAGCATTATTATTGTTTGTCTGCCATTTTCAGTAGTAGCAGTAGCATCAGGGCTGGTTTGTACCCAGGTGTTTTACTTCTAAGTCTTTTTTCTGCCCTTTACTAATATTTATCAGATGGACTTCGAGGAGGGACCTCAGCTTGTCCTGAGTGTCCATATTTTGGCCTCCAACATCCTCCTGGAGCAAGCAGGCCTGCTTAGACACCTCAGCATTACCTATCCCAGCAATGCGTCTGACACAGAGGAAAACTGATCAGGAAGTTTCAGAGTTCAGGATGCTGCTGCAGAATATTGCGTGATCTTTTCTATACAGAACCACAAATACAGACCCAGGATCTGGTGGGACTATCCAAGCTGTCTGTCTTTGATAATACGTAATGTCTGAAATTCAGATCCACACAGAGAGAGGAGGAACTACAATAGCAAAGTGAACAGACATGAGGTTTAAATACCAGGTCTCTTTCTACTCCAGGTCTAAGGGATGATCAAAGGCTAAACTGACCTTTGCAATGTATTGTCAATGACGGGTCTGCAGAGCTTGGACAAAGGCCATCAGTTCTACCATGAATGTTCTTGCCTTGTCACAGGTCAAGAAGACCACATACGTACGTGACTTGTCTGTGTGAGCACACAGCTTTGCTTTTTAATTATATTTTCTACCAAGAGGAGAGGAATAAATGAGATTACAGAAACTAGAAGGACTGCTCAGTTTGCTGGGTAAAATCTTTCAAATATTTAATAATTTATCAATATTGTTTCAGTCAAAACAGTGAAGGTGCAATAGCAATTCTAGTATGTCTCTCTATAAATTGTCTAAATTTGGATGAGTGTGAAGATTGAATCTGGTTTCACAACCAGCTAGAATCTGCAATGCCTCAGAGGAACCACTTTGTCAAAGTGATGACTGCTTAGATGATTGGTTATAATATGAGACAACACTTCCTCAGATACAGAGATGAAGAAGACAGTACAATAATTGTAAAAAATTTATGATCTCAAAATTAGTGGTTTAACTCCCCTTTTGCAGCTATTAGCTCCTTTTTTTTGCAGCTCCATTTTTTTCGCATACCTCTGTTTCATTTGATGCAAACTTAATAGGCAATGCTTCCATTTCTTTTTCTGTTTCTCATTATTACTTGTGCATTCATAGAGACAGGAGCCTTGAGGAAAAAACTGTATGTGATGAGACAACTAAAGACTATCATAATTTAAAATGCCAAAAGGCAATGTTTTGAAGTTGACTGACATCCTTAATTCTGGCACTTATCAGCTTTTAAATGCTTGATTCTACAGCCACTAAATATTCTTTTAGGTTGGTTGACCTCTTTCTTTCTTTATTTTTAAACGTAATATCCTAGGTCTCAAAAAAAAATCCACTCCTTCTTCCCCCTCCATGGTTCATCAGGTGCCATCATGCTGACATCCAGCTGAGTCAGCGGAAGAACTGGACTCTATTGATGCAGACTATGGACCAACCACTATTAAAGCTAAAAAAGAAAGCAGCAGTGGGTGTAAATTGTCATCTTGTACTGGAGCTAGGTAGAGGTGAGAAAACCTCACCAGTAATTTTCACAGACATTTGCTGACTTCAAAGGAATAATAAGCAATAGAAATGCTGGGAGCCATCCAGGCTGCAATGGGCACAAAACCAGGGCTGATTCCTTCTTGCCATTCCTCTCTGATTTCTCCCAGTCTCTTTCTTACTTGGGACACTTTACCTAATCCCATCCTTCTCCCCTAAACAATCTCAAATACAGATGCTCAACACACAGCAGAAAAATATCTGGTGTCAAATTATGCTTGTGGGCATATAATGATTCCCTGGATGGACAGCAAACCAGACAGGCAAATAGATAAAAGCTCCTAAATAGGTAGACTGACGCAAGCAGAGTTTCACTTTTGTTTGACCTGCTAAGTATCTGATAACAGATTTCATATTCTCACTGTGTTGAAAAACTGCATACAAAATATTTAGAGACACGTTATACTAAATTTACAAAATCTAGAGTCAGCACTTGTTCACACACATCAAAGCCCCAAATAAACATGGGCACATTTGACTCCATAGTACAGATGCTAATGACTTTTCTTCTGTAGAGGTTTTCTTTTTGGTCACTCATGTGGTGGAGAAGACAATTTTCAAGAAGCACAGTAAGTAAATTCAGTAAGGCCCAAGGAAGTGGGTATTGTCGTCTGTTAACTACCATGTTGAACTTTGAAGTTAGGAGAAGCCACAGTGCTCACCACATGGCCATGGTCAATTTTTGAGTGGTAATGTCTTCCTCCAGATGTTATTATGTCAACCACTGTAATAGTCTGCTCTCTCTCTAGCTTTGAAGGTTTTTTTCCGATCAGTGTCTAGGATTTTATCGGAAGAGTCATGGACCTTAGGGGAACAACTGCCAAAAACTCGTTGTGAAAGTTCACAGGATCAGATTACTGTGGTGGAAAGAGAGTGAGAGTCCAAGACAACTTTAGACTGTCAATATGAAAGTACTGCTGCTTAATAGAAAGGGAATTATATGGCTGTATTCTGACTCTACAGAATGGACCTTGTAGCAAAATCATTTTATTCCTTTAAGATAGTAATTTTATATTAATATAAAGCTATAATGTAAAAAAAAAGTCTCTGAAAGAATGATGTTCTCTGAATGACTAAATGTTCATCAACTATTTATTACTCAGATCTCATGTACTGAAAAGAAATCATGTCTTGTGCTCTAATGCTTTTTATCTTTTATCTCTAAACTCTTCATCTGTTAAGCAAGTCAAGTCCCCTACTGCAGAAAGAAAGACTCTTTCAGGTCTGTTATGGTTGTGGAATGAAAACTAGCTTGCTTAGATCCTTGTTGTCTCAACTAAAATATGATCCAAAGCTAGCCAAAACCTCCATGTACCATCCATTGCTGTATTACCCTTACAGTGCTACTTACCCATGGTCAAACAGGAAGACTATGAGATGACCAGAAACTGAGTTTATGTATCCTATGTCCAACGCCATCCACGACATCATCCTTCTCCTAAATCTGTTACGTTTGGTTTTGGCTATCCAAAATCTCATTGATGATATTTTACATAAGCAGCAAAACGCCAGCATTGGGCTAAAAGTAGCATTTAGCTGGACTAATTGAATTCTTACTAACGAGGGCAGGATTTGTCCTTCTATTACCTGGCCTATAAAAAGGATTCCAGTGTTCAGTGTTTGAGAGGGAGAAGGATGGTCAAGGTATGGATTTGTGCAAGTCAGCTACTTGGTTTTTCTGTTCATTTTTTTTTCAAGTGGTAAAATCTCATGGTCAGTCATTCCTCAAAGATATTAATCTTGCACCAACTTTTTACAGGATAAGAAGTGCTGCACATTGTTAAAAGCAATTCATGTATAGTCTTATGTTTCAGTCCAGGCTTGTATGAAGCCCATATAAAGAGGTTCTCCTTGAACTCAAGCGACAGCGGTCTTTAGATCTGGAGAGAGTTTAGCTCCCAGCCTAACTACCTTCAAGAAAAGTGCTCTGGCAATCTATGAGGAACAAACAATTTTTAATTCAACGAGTCTTGATAATTTGCACCTAAGAAATACCTGAAAGAGTCTTTGGTGAGTCGATACCTATTTTTAATAACCATAGAAGCTCAGGAGAATTCTGGAAGTAAGATAAAAATTGATGTGCAAGTTTTCAAGGCAGAAAAGTGAGATGATGCAGATAGCTAAACAAATAGCTAGGACTGATATGATTTCAATTCATGGTGAAATTAAAGCAATGCAGAAAAGTGATTCATAAGTAAAGAATTTGAAAATAAGGTGTACTTAGGGCCACTCAGTAAGTTCAAATTAACCTAATTGTCTTCTGAAACAACACACTTGATCCATAATAATTTCTGAGATATATGAGGTATATAGCCTTTTGTAAGGTCAATTGACTGTGTCGCCATTCTCTTTCAACCATGAGCACTGCACAGTCTCAATAACATGTGTGTTAAATGGATTAAGAAATTATTAGCTCACAGATCTCAGATATAGGAATGTCAACAGGAAATTAGTTTTGAATACAGTGCATCCACTGGTCTCCTACAGGGATTGGTATAATGTGTCATGTCATTCAATGCTTTGATCATTGTTCTGAAAACAAGTATAAAAAACTTCTGCTCATAAAATTTTCAGATGACACAAAGATTTCCAGGTGGCTAAATGATAAATTAAGACAAAGCCTCAATACCAAGTGATTTGGATCATTCAGTAATCTCATTCCAGTCAAACAAAAGATAGTTTAGCAGATACAGATGTAAGTATAGCTCAAGAAATAAGTAGTGCAGACTGTGCACAAGATTTTCAGACCAGTAACATATGTTTTTTTGGAAAATACATATAGTCACATGAAAGTTACACTTTGGCCAGCCAAGATGTCACTCAAGACAAGGGTAATGAAGTAAACTGTATCAGGCTGTTATGTATAGTGGATCAGGTCACATTATTTCAGAGTTTTCAATTTTAAACCACAAGGACCACAGGTACATACTTAAAATATAGATCTCTGCATAGAAATAGTAATCTGGACTCTCTTTATAGTCACAGAATCATAGAATCGCAGGATCATGGTATGGTTTGTGTTGGAAAGGACCTTCAAAGACCATCCAGATCAATCCCCCTGCCATGGGCAGGAACGTCTTCCACTAGATTAGATTGCTCAAAGACTTGTCCAACCTGGCCTTGAACATTTCCAGGGACGGGGCATCCATAACTTCTCTGGGCCATCTGTTCCAGTGTCTCATCACCCTCATCATAAAAAATTTCCTCCTTATGTTAAATCTAAGTCTATCCTCTTTCACTTCAAAGTGTGAACCCTTGTCCTGTCACTACAGGCACTGGTAAAGAATCTTTCTCCACCTTTCTTATAAGCCCTCTCTATATATTGGAACGCCACAATAAGGTCTCCCTGGAGCCTTCTTTTCTCCTGGCTGAACAACCCCAACTGTTTCAATAGGCAATAAGGAGAGATGCATTTTAAAGTCATGGTATGTATCTTCCAAATATAAATAACAAAAATAAGATAAATGAAGCAATCTCCAAGAAACTATTTCTTTCCTTTGCTCATAGAAGGTGTCTGGGGTGACTATCCTAGATGTAGATATCATCACTGTAGCTTTCTAAAGTTATACAAGATGAATCTCACCTCAAGTGACAACAAAGGAAACAAATTCCCTTGAAGTCAGGAGACATTAACATATCTCTTACTAAATTATACCTTCGGAACAGCATATATCAGGAATAAATCAATTTGCTGTTAGAGAATCTCAAATTCAACTAACAACCTACTTTGAAAGATAGTTTGAGAAGTATGAAAGGGCTCAATTTCCAGAAACAGTTTGTCTTGGTTTAACAATGCGCTTTTTGAATCACAGACTGTATACCCCTCAGATGAGATTTACTCAATCAGTAGCCCCCTTCAAAGTGTCATATTTATATTATGATATTGCAGATTGAGTGAAACGGTGTTTTTGTGGCATTAGTGCCATTAGTTTTCTCTTTAAATCCTTTCTTCAAAGTGAAATTCAACAATAACATCAATGCATTCTGATTGATGGAGACTTCAGGGTGTCCTCATCACAAACTCAACCGCATGTGTCCTTCAAGCAAGTCTACTGACATTTCCAATGATGGGGAAGGGAAAATGGCAGGTCTATTCACCCCTACGTGTCTGGCTTGTCTCTCTATGTGACATCATTGCTCATGCCCTACTCCAGTATAATCGAGCAGGTCAGTAGTTATTCCAAGCTTCACCCATTCCAGATTCCACCCTTAACCCTCCAAAATGAGTCTTTTATAGTTAAATGATTCACTTATTAGGTAAAATAAACACGAAAATAATGTCAAATTAAAATGAAGCAAAGTAGCATGAAGCTAAATTCAGATTGACATTGAACAAACAGTCTGGCTGGAATCATTATACCCTTTTGGAAACAGGCACGGATATCGGAGCATGGATCCAATTAGTTTCAACTGGGAGGACCCTTCCTGTTACTGGCTCCCTGAAGCTTAAATCTCACAGTTTAGATGTTAATTTAGAGTTATGGACAGCTCTCCTGCAGTTGCCATCTGCAGGAAGTTAAGAAACCTGCAAACTGGGTTCTGAGGCCAAAACAACAAAAGAAAAGTATTGAAAAGTTTGTAATTTATCATTTGCAAAGATCTCTAAGACCCTGGTCATGTAAATGCTCAACAGGCCTTGGCTCCTATGTGAGCTTGAAGAGAGAGCCAAACCCAAGCCAGGTTCACCAAGTCCAAGCACTAGTCTTCATGTCTGGAGCCAACAGGCAGGCCAATGTACACAGAAGAAAAATGAGTGGAAAGGGATGTGCGAGGGCTTCTCTGACACTGCTGAAGAGAAGTGCTAGACTGCTCTTTCTGGCCTGCTGTTATTAATTGGGCTCCACAAGTGATTCAGTTAGATGCACTTCTAGACCATTGCTACAACCACTCATTGTCTTTCCTGCTACTGCTCCTTACCTCAGTCCAGCAGATACGAAACAATATGCAAAGTGATAGCAAAGAGGAAGTAAGCAGTATGGAGTAAGCTTTTGGCTGTAGGCAACTTTCTGCGTTTCAAACATAAGCTCCCTTGTTGAAGTTATGGTATCATGTAGGGAAAACACAAAAACACAAAATTAACTCAGTGATGTCACTTCAGGATCCAGCTGGACACGGAATCCATCACTGCGCACAGCTACTATTAGTGCCATCCAAATACAAACCCCAGAAGAGGAAGGAAATTATATTCTCCAGCTAAGATAACTTGGCCAAGCTCACCGAGGAGAAGGCATTGTTCAGGCTCACTTGCAAGAACAATTCTCAGCAAAGTCTGCAGATTTTTAACCACTATTTCAACCATATCCAGGGTGTGTATAATACAAGGCACACCCCTGCTTGCTTGCAAACATACCACCATCATGAGAACTGGCAGTGCTCCTCAGCTGTATGACAAGGGGTGACATTTTAAGATCCTGATCTGACAGAATTCAGCACTATCTCAGCGGCTACTTGTCATGAGGCAACTATGAGCACCACAGGTCAGATTCATGCAGTTCTCGATTTTGCAGGCAGTGAGAATCAAGAAGAGTGTCAGAATGTTATTTCAAACACTTGGCTCTTTATTTATATTTTGGGAGGAAAAATATGGAAATTAAATAGTTTTTTCTTTCAGTTTATTTGAAAAATCTCGAAGCAAAGGGAGTCATAGTATTTCTGCTGGTACACTCGTACTGTTCTTCTGAATTTTGTGTATTTGGTGATAAGCAGTTTGCAGCTCTCTGTGTTACATCTTAAATCGGCAATGCACATAAAGGTATTATGCATATATTTAAATTCCCTTTCAGTCCAATGAAAACCATACACATATTTTTAATTATCAAACTGTTGGCTTTGAAAATTGGGCAACAGTGATTTTTTAAAAAAATCAAAGCTGATACCACCATCTTTGCCAAGTGAGAGTGATCCAATCAAAACTTGGCATAATCAAATGGTATGAATTCTTCCAAGCATTCATCACCATCTTTAAAACAATCCTTCGTCCAAAAGTCTGATACAGCATCAGTCATCACTCCAAGGAAGCGTTAACAAAATAGGTAAGGTAAAAGAAAAGGCAAAAGTAAAAAGCTCTTATTAAAAATCATGCAAATCAGGCAAGGAATGTCTTAACTTTGTTTTTACTACACTTGCTTCTCAAATATGACTGCCCATGTTGTCTGTTTTTGCACGTCATCTGTGTAGGTTGAGTATTCTCTGGATGGGAATGTCAACTTTTCTGCAGAATGATTTACATCCTGGCAGTGTGTCACAGGGCTATGGACACACAAAAAAAGGCCATGTCTACATCATTCTTCAGAAAACAAAACCAGCAAGATGGCGTCTCTGTAGAATTTCTCCCCTGCTGCCCTGAGGAGGCTGAAGATCTCTGCCAGCATCTGATAGCTCTGGGCCAAAACCACAAGCACAAATGAAGAAAAGGTGGAAGTTATCCTTGGCTGGGGACAACCCCTCCAGCCTCCACCACGATGAGGAGAAAGCATCCTTAGTGCCAACCCCACTCTCCCAATATGCCTTTCTGCAAGACCAGTCACCTTCCCATCACACCCTTTGGTAGCAGTCTGGCCCTGTGGTTAATAAGGCCACTGCTTCTGACAGAAAAGTGACCCTTGACCTACTCACACACTCCAAGTAGTGTCAGCTGCCTGGGTCTTCTCCCAGAACACAAATAGACACTTGCAGCCTCCTTGCTTTCTTCAAGACACACTTCTTCTGCCCCATCAGTCTGACATGGCAGTCCAACCGTGGCACAATATACTGTGATACCCCTGTCCTCTCTCCACGGTCTTCAAGAGCCAAAACACTCTCTATCAAGAAGACATATAACATAATCAGCCTATTGGAGTATTTCTGCTTTGGAGAAGTTGCTAATTAACCAATGGCAAATGTCCACCTATGTACTAAAAGAAAAGGATTTGTGGGTTTAAGCACGTAAACGTCTTGTTTACTTTAGTAGCAAAGAGAGATAGCCAGAGTGAACTACGGGCCCCAGAACCATTGCTGTTGATGACTAAAGCCAAAGCGTTAAATCCAAGACTTCCCTCTGATTCCAGCTTGATCCACTCGTATCTTCAAAACCAGAAAGTGAGGCATAGAATTAGAGGCCAACGGCTGCTTTAGGACCTCTCTGTTCCATCCACTATCTCTGTCATCTGAATTAAACCTGCAGAGTTTGACCTCTTGGAATTTCATGGGAGTAACTACTTGTCCTCCTACATGATCCATATCTTCCAAACAAGTCCACAGATTGCAAGCATAACTGGGAATAATGAACAAAGTCTCTCACCAGTCTGGACCAAAGGGGAGTACAATCATTCACCACTATTTATTCTCTGTGGAACTACAAATCTTCATACGATTCTCTTATTTTTACCCTTAAAAAATGCAGAAAAGAGACTGCAAAGAGCACTCAGCTTTTACTAGTGCATAAGAGCATGTAGAGTTGTTTATAAATTGATAGGCTCAGGGACGTGGTACTGTAATACAGATAAAGTATCACACAGTAGTAGCAGCTAGCATAGTGCTGGCTCTCAAATCCGTCTCTCAGCACTTTTCAGACAACCTTTTGAACTCAGCAGGTGTGAAGTGTAAAGTGATAAATCCTTGGAGAAATGTTGAAAAACTAAGAGAAAGTATTTGCTGATTGCAAGACTAATGTCACTATTTTATTAGCTTTCAGATGAGAAACTTGGGAATATCGTATGCAGCAGAAGATTCAGCATCTACAGAAGGTATTTAGCAAGAAAACAACTGATGATTGAAGGGATTGCCTTCATGGTCCTGTAATGATGGATGGTCTAAGGACATTCATCCAAGGAGCTGATGGTGAAGACTGTAGACTGGCTCCTATCAACCCAGATGCAGGTGTTTATATAAGCAACTCAATGTGCCTCTGAGTGATTCCTCTCCTCCATTTTTATCTCACAACAACATTGGAGCAACTTCAAAGTCAGCTTAATTTTTTTCAACACAAATATTGCCAGTCACTATTTTATACAATACAGCATTTCATCTATTTTAGTACTGAATGTGTTATAATTAAACACATAAGACCTATTTTCAGTGTCAAGATATTGCAAGCTAGTTGAGCAGATAGTACAGAAGTAGAAGGTAATGCTCTCATAGACCTCACAGAAGTTAGAGAAAGGCTAACAAGAAACGGTGCTGGAAACACCATCTTGAAGAGACTCATGAAGAAAAAATTGCTCATCTTGATCTCAGTAACGCATTTCCATGGCTCGCTCTGGTGCGAGGCAAAAGGCACAAATCACAGCAATTCTTGATGTCTGTTTTACAAGACACTGTGGCCACTCCAGCTCCTTGAATTTTATAAACAGTGCAGTTCCAGTACACTGGCTACTGTTTTGTATATTAAATTGTTGGGGGGTGGCATCAATAAACAGCTGCACAATCAAATTTGTACTGTTTACTGTCAAATTAACAAGGAAAGTGATACTTTCTGCTCTTTGTTTATAACTCCGCACAGTTGGCCCTGACACTGGGAAGACTAAACGAAAATGGACAGCTCCCAATGGTAGATGATCTTCTAGATCAAACAGAAGGGAAATTTTGTTTGTCTTATAAAATAAACAGTATCTTTTCGGGTTCATGTGCTCAGAATAACAGCTACTCAGTTGCACCAGCTGTTTTTTATTTCACTGCTAATTGTATGTCTTGTTCCTCAACCGACTTGCGGGTCGTTGTTTCCTTGCTGATGTTCACTCAGGGAAAGGGAATGGGAGTCCATCGCACGCATGTGTGCAAAAGGTAGAAGACTGGGGACAGGTTTAAATGTCTGGATGAAAGTTGTGTACATTTGTAGGCCTGTGTTGTATTGAGCTTTAGAAGATACACCCCGGCCTTTCAACATGCTCCCTGAGCTTTGTTTTTGGAGAGATGGTATGAAAGAGACTGACAAACCAAGACCTATACCAAGTTGTACCAAACTGAGCCCACACTGAGGGTGCTTTTTTGCCCCAAAATGTCCCTAAAGTCTACAAACAGTCCTTAAAGAAATATTCTGAGCTCTTCAGTCAAAACATAAATTTTGAACAGAACTGAATCATTACTTTTATCAAAATGTCTATTTTAAAAGGGAAAACTTATTTTATTCCAGTGGAGCCTCATTTTTAGGTGTGGTCTAGGCTACTTGCACTGGGAAAATGTTATCTCTGCACACTGTGCTGCTTGTCATTCACTTCTGACTTTCTTCCTCCACCTCTCCATTCATTAAAATTTCTCTTACACTCACTTATTTTCTAAAATCCCATGCACTCAGACAGAAATATATAAAGGCTGTCACCGCACAATGAAATTAATAAAAAATTGCTCACAGAAACTGTGTATAAGATTACTTATGATATATTTTCCCCTAATTTTACACTATTTGCTTTATAGTCACTTCGACAGGTTTTTGCAAGGCACTTGATGTCGGTGTATGTTTCTCCTTAAATCCAATAATAATTTTACTATTTATTTACAAGAATATAGTAAGAATTGTGTGGAGAGACTTCTAGAGCTATATTTCTTATAGGAGAAAGTAAAAATTGGAGAAAGTAAATAAACGGACTACCATAATTCACTGTTTGTATCCTTGGATAAATGCTCAGAAACTACGGGAATGAGCGTGGCATAAATGCTTGGATGCATTGAAAGCCAAAGCCACCTCTTTCCTGTCTCCAGTTAAAAGGCTTTTGTGGCAATATCATGTTGATAATAACTTTGAAATGTCATAAATAGGTAGATATGTTCTCTAAGGAATGTGTTTGAGATCATTCTAACTCATCCATCTCAAGAAAAAATTCACTGCAGGCAACTTTTGTGAATTACATAAAGTTTCATAGACAGTTATAACAATGAGAATTGGTCGTTTCTCCAGAGTGACTTCGTAGTTTACAGATCAGTATTACAACTTGGAGTCCTCACCTAAATGGTTTGTTTATACGACATCCCACATGAAAAGTGGGATGATTCATGCCCAAAGTGCTTTCGGGACACATCTACAGGTGTGCTGAGCATCCAGACCACTGTTATAGTCAGCGGAGGTTTAATCTCAACTGAAAAAGTTGGCTGAAAGAGTTGGGGGTGTTCAGCCTGGAGAAGAGGAGGCTCCGGGGTGACCTTATAGCGGTCTTCCAGTACCTCAAGGGGGCCTACAAGAAAGATGGGGAGAGGCTGTTCAGGAGGGCCTGTTGTGATAGGACAAGGGGTAATGGTTTTAAAATAGAGGGAGGTAGATTCAGATTGGATATTAGGAAAAAAATTTTTACCATGAGAGTTGTAGAACACTGGAACAGGTTGCCCAGAGAGGTGGTGGATGCTCCATCCCTGGAGACGTTCAAGGCCAGGTTGGACAAGGCCCTGAGCAACCTTATCTAGTTGGAGATATCCCTGTTCCTTGCAGGGGGTTTGGACTAGATGACCTTTGAAGGTCCCTTCCAGCCCTAACCATTCTATGATTCTGTGATTCTATGAGAGTGACATTTAGACTGAGGTTCATCTTGCTGTAGACAGATAAATGTGGTTGATGATCTGTGCCTCGGGTTCCACTAACCATACCAATAAGATTTTAACTATAATGGCAGTCAAGACAACTACTTCACAGATATCTATGTCTATAAACACCTGAAGTTATGAATTAAGGTGACATCTATGTTACTTGCCTAGGCTCTCTGTGTAAATGATAAAGAGGAGTCCTCCCAGTGTTCCCTATTCCATCCTAAGAGACAACTGTAAAATAATGGGTGGGATGTCATACTCCATTAACTTCTAAGTGATTTAAGCTACCTGCAGAGCTTTAGAGGATTGAAATGCAATGAAATGAGAGAAAGAAAATGAAAGAGAGAGAAAGAAAGAGAGGCAGGGAGAGAGAGAGAAAGAAAGAGAAAGACAAAAAGAAGGAAAGAAGGAAAAAACAAAAGAAAGAGGAGTGATTTCTCCTTTTTTTTTTTTTTTTGTTAGAAAATAGCATCATCTATTGAGAAATTACATGGTCATCTTTACTGGTATTTTTACAGAACAAATCCTGACTTGCTATAAAGCAAGATATCAAATCAGGAGCCTACCCATTGAAATTTTCCCTGTGCTTTCATCTGGTTGTTTAATAATATACTTCTGACCCAAAAGCCTCTGTAATATATTCCTTCAGCATGACACTTCACAAACGACTAAACTTCAAAGGTAAGTGAAGTTATTTCTAAACCTTCTGGACATTTGCAGGCTGAGGAAAATTACATCAGAATAACACAACAGCAAAAAGGTGCCCAAGTAACATACAACATAGCTCTGCTAAACACTAAACATGGTGGCTACCTTATTTAACAGTATTTCTGTTGTGTGATGCCAACTAACGCAAGGCAACTCTGAAGCCAAACAGAGCAAAGCAAGCACTTTTTGCAAATCTGTGCCAGATCCTTTTAAAAGACAACTAGGAATGCAGCAAAAGTGATCAAAGGCAAAAGAGCCTGCCAGGCTTTGTTTACTCTCTACTCCCTGTCTGTTGGGGATTGACATTTTTTATATTTTTGTTTCTTTTTTAAAAACAATAGTTTAGAAAAATGTGTCTAGACTGATGGTAGAGCAAATGTGACATTAATTATGGATTCCTACACAGTGGCTGAGTGTATGTGGGCAGTTGCCAGTTCCCAGGGAAACAAAAATTGCCGGGCTGCCAAACTGGAAATAGCTGCTCATCTTACCATGGTCATGTCTCTGAGCGTGACTGATATCAGATGCTTCAGAAAAGGTTGCTGGCACGTTGAAGTGGACAAACATAGGGCAACAGCACCGCAAAGGAGCTGCTGTATTTCCAGCAAACTGTGTTAATGGAGAGGATCCTACAAGGAGATTCGTTTTCACAGCTCTGCAGGAGGTACTTCAGATCCAGTCACCTGCCAGGTGGAAGCTAATTTGGCCTGAAGAAAGTTTTCTGCAAATGTGGTGAGGCTGTTTCTGCATTCCAATCTAGACCAATTAGCGGTGCCCCTTCGTAAAACAATGGATGGAATGTCATACTCCGTTAGCTTCTAAGGAACCCTAGATGAGTGATTTAAGCTACTGTACAGTTTTAGAGGACTGAAATACAGTGAGATGACCCTCTCACAGGGTTGATTTGCTCAGGGCTGTCCACATGAAAACAGGTACACAGAAAGTAGGCAGCATTGCAGATCTTTTACAACCATGTTAAAACAGTTTGTTGCTGAGAACATCTTCCATCCTGGGAAGACTTTTCTGTTTCTCTGGTTCAATTACATTGGTGGCTCCTAATAAATGTGTTATCAGCTAATAAACTAGTGCCTTTCCCATCTCAGTTGCTTCCTGTTGGTTGCTCTGATATTCCAGCAAAAAATCTCATTATTGATTCTAAAGTTAAATCCTTGTATTTTGCTTTTTTGAATATCATCCTATTTCTGCTTTTCTCATCCTCAGGACATTGGTTCTCCCTGCACAATACCCCAGTCTTTCTCTTTGTGTCATTAGCAAATCTCAACCTCCTTTTCTGCTAAAGTGATTAATGACCATATTAAATATGCTCATTCTTAAGAAATGGTTAATGACAAGCCTAATCCTTGGAAAAAACTGATCTAGTAACCTCCTTCCAGCCAAATACATAATTTCTTTCATCACATGCGCTTTTGCTTTCTATTGAGCTGATTCCTTACACATCTTCCAGTTAATTCATATTTGATCACTGATGGGCTACCACATATATTCTGATATCTTGTGGTGTTTTTGGAGGGCAGAGCAAGATACAAATACGCTATAATAACAGGGCAATGTCACCTAGTGTAGAACATACTGCTGACCGTACCCTTCTCAGTTTATACATGAAAGTCTGTATTGTACCAGTGTCCCAGAGTGGGTTGTCAGCTTCTTCACAAGTTTATAGATAGATGTCTTTAGCAAGAAAAGTACTTTTTAATATTTGGGCCCATGAACTTAAAAAATAGGCTGAGCCTAAAAAAATAAGTAATAAACAAAAAAAAAAAAAAAATAGGAAAAATAAAGGAAAAAAAAGTAGGCAAAATGGTTTTGTCTTTTCACAAATACTCAGCAGTATAATTTTTAGAACTTGCCAGTGACATAGCCCATTATTGGTTTGCCCATATTAAAAACTTCCTGGTTTTATTTTTAATTAAAAATAACTCTGACTGGCAGAAGTGCTGAAGGCTGTAACCTTCTGGTTATCCACAAAACTAGAATAACAAGGGCAACGGGGCAACCTCTCCTCACCCTGCCTCTTCACGTTGTCTCTATTCTCCCAGAGGGTCTGACTCTTCCCACTCAGTCTAGGTCTGTTTTGCTGAGTCTGACACCAAAACTGTTGAGCTGAATTTCCTGTAGGGATGCCAGGGACAAAACCAGAGTCAATGTGTAGCCACAAAAACTCCCTTAAAACTCTAGACTCAGAAAAATGACTCAGACTGGCTGAGGAAGCCAATTCATACAGATAACTACTCTCTGTAGCATTCAGGCTAGGGTGAAAGAGGTGGGTGAAAGCTCCTGCCCTGTTATTAAAAAAGCAATTTCCCTGAATTCTCCCTGAATTGAATTCTCCATTGCCTTGAGTGATCCACTGGTGAAAGTGCAGCAGTCAGCTCTGCTGGTGCCAGAACCGCAGGCGCTAGGCATTGCTAGAGCATTGCGCCTTTTCTCTGGAGGCAACGCACCTCCCTAATTTTTTAGTTCCCCTCTTTTTTCTAGGGTGTGAATATGGAGCCACTGAGAGGAGAGTGGGTGGGGGTGGACCATACATGTCTCTGCTGCTCCTGATCCATCTGGGATCTGAGCCAAATAGTTATGACATATTTGTAGACAGCTTTAATATCCCATTTAACGGCCAAGAGGCAATCAGCATGCTTGCATGTAGCGTGGCTATGTCCTCCTGATTTGAATGAATGATTTGGGCACATTTTGACTCTTTTCACTGGTGCAAGTGAGCAAGGCAGGTAGAAAGAGCTGAAAAACTAGGGCTCAAAGAGACATGTCAGTGGGGATGCCACCTCTTGTGTTCTGTATCACCTCCGCCTTAGCCTCCACCTAACAGCTAGTGCGCAATGAACTTTCTGCCTCCTCAGCTCTGTCACATCCCCATCTACAAACTGGTGTGCTAGTGGAGGTGGGTTTGTGTGAAGGCACCAGACTGTGAGAAGGAGCAGGGTGGTGACCCCTAACAGAGAGGAGGGCACCTGCAAATGACTGCACCTGGACCCATCACTGCCAATTCCATCAGAGCTGTTTGTCGAACTCCTGCCTCCCTGTCCTGCTCTCTTTTTCATGTGGTTTGACTTTTAGGGCAGAATACGTTTATTCCAATCAACTCCCCAATACCAACAGAGTGAAAAAAAAATGCCCCTTTTAACTCAGATCTTGCCAACGAGATGTTTCCTCTCTGCAAAAAGAAAACAGTCCTTGAAAGAACTGCCTCTAGCAAAGGTGTACCCTGAAGAGAAACTTTTACAGATACAACACACAGAAAAAGTTGGAAAGGCCTTGAAATTGTATATTAAGAAGGGATTTCTAAAGGGCAATTTAAAATGAGGGCTTGTTTTACCCAAAGCAGACCAAGGAGCGTTATCATACCTGCCAAAGTGATCATGCTCAGGAAGAGCGAGGGGGAGATGAGGTAGATTATGTGGCCAGGGTGTTTGTTTCCAGTATGAGCATCAATTCATGGCTCTTGTTTCCCTTAAAACACACAGAGAAAATCAAGATGTACAACCCTCTTTTGGATGGTTCACGGTGTAAAGGCACTAAGTTCACTAAAAGCATTTATTTCATAAAAATTAGGCAAACATGCCTGGTGTGGTAGAAACTATCAGCCTGAGGTAGAATAAGATCTACCAAGTGACAGTGTGAAAGACTGAATGACAGTTTGAGCTACCTAAGCCACCGAGTCCCCTAACCTCTTTCTCCGTATTTGGACTGGCTGACACCTTTGATATTTCAAATTTCTAAAACATTTCTAGAATAATATTCATTTTCCATTAAATCATGGCCAAAGAAAAATATCTCTTTTGCGACTGAATCCGTAAGTGACAACAATGCATGGATTATGGAAACAAATGCATTGCTTTGCTGTTTTCATTCTGCATAGTTGTGCTAGTTTACTTAAACTTGTTTGGCTTCTGCCAGTAGTCAAATCCTTAACACCAGTGCACAACAGGACACCAGTGACTTTTGATCTACTTCCATTTGCGTGTTGTATCTTTAAACATTGTCTAAATTTAAGTAGGTGGTGTTGTCCCATGAATAACTCATTTAGCGAAGAAGCTGGAGATATACTCTAAATGTTCTGTATTCTAGTAAATATTCTGTATTCTGGTACTTGTCTTAATAATGTTTCTCTGTGCCTCAGTTCCCTTATCCCTAAAAGAACATGAATACATCCTGAAGTACTCTGGACGCAAGGTAGTATAGTAAAACTAACCAGTCCTGTTTATATAGGAAATTCTAAAACAGAAGTGATATAATTAGTAGTAAATATGCATATAAATTTAATTTTAGTTTCCAAGAATGTTCCAAAAGACTAAAGTTCTGCAAAATTGTTGACTTGGACTTGCTTGTAAAGCAATTAAAGAAAACTATTTCTTTCTTTTCCCTTTGATTTTTAATAATCTTTTTCCAAACTTCTCAAATTTTTTAGTAATTTTCCCTATTTTGTTTATTCCTATGTTTTTCAGTTGAATAACATGCATGTGTTGGGTTGCATTTTCTTTCAATTTTTATTTGGTTTTCCCTATGTAGTACTTTTTGGTTGAACTGGTCATTTTTATGGGAAGCGCTGATCTTTCCCTATCCTTATTGTGATAAGAAACAGCTACGAAACTACTGAAAACAGGCATTTTTCCTAACTCTTTTCATAACTGGACTTTTGGAACAGAAAATCTCTTAAAAGAAGTAGGATGCAACCTCAAATATTTTTTTTGTGTGTTGTATTAAAACTTGATTTCTTGGTGTGGGCTATTCTGAGGCTGTTGCAATGAATTATAAGTTCTGCTGGGAATCCAAAGATTTTGAATGCTCACTGCCAAATGCCAGGAGTTGCCATGAATAGTAAGCTTTTGACCACTCCCTACCTCAGAAATGATTGTTTCTGATACAGAATGGGCTCATACTTGGCATGAGCAGCATATGTGCAAAACCACACATTCGTGAAATACATGTGTTCCCTACGAAAACACGGGCCAAGATACAACAGAGAAGAGAAAGGGGAGTTGGGAATACTTTATAGGCTGCAAGAGGAAAGAGAAAAGGCAATATACAACAAGATGGACTTGCTGAATGGGGAATCCCAGGTGAGGAAGATGTCTAAACCTGGGTGGGGGATCTCATAAGCATCAATGACATATTCATGAACCAGGCTCAAGTCCCGCTGAGACCCTTAGAGATCCCTCCCATTACCTTTTCTGGTGCTGGATCCCACATCCACTCTCCTTCTGCCCCACCCTTGCAACAGACCTTCTTCATTGACCCTTTTCTGGGTTAATTCAGCTCATTAAAGTGACATTATTCTCACCTGTCTTCAGCCATCTTAAAGCTAAATGTGTAGTCTGAGAGAGTCCTCTGGAAGAGAATGTGGTTCCTCCCATCCTAAGAGAGGTGTCTACAACCAGCAAGGTAAACAGCTTTATGGATGTGCTCATCTTGTGTCCCTGGTGGCAGAGACACCTTGGTCTGAGGTGGCCAAAGTTAGATGAGGACAAGCCCACCTGAAGAGCTTGGTGTGAGCCTTTGACTTCTTTGCAGGGCCACACCAAGGTGCACTGGACTCTGCGGAGGAAACACTCACCCCTTACGTTCAGCAGTTCCTGAAGATAAATAAAAATCATGGTCATGGTTCACAGTAAGATAAATAAACATGCAGACCTGTGATTCGCTGCAGCCAGGCTTCTAAGAGGGTTTAATGTCTTTGTAAGCGAAGCTTTTGAAGAGTGGGATACCAGTGTCCCAGTGGGAATTCAGTCCCAGTGCTGCTGGCTGAATTCATTGGAAAATCTGTCCCAGCCTGTAGACACTGAATGGGAAGAAATCAGCTCCTGGATGTTTAGAAAACCTGGCCTCTTGCATTTCAAACAGTTTCTTCTTTATCTCCTGCACCGCTGTTGCCTCTTGCAGTCCTGAAAAGTGACAGAAACAATTCAGTGCCAGAAAAAAGTAAATAAAGAAATACATATAATTGCAAAGAGATAACCTGCAGGTCTGATTTGCAGAGCTCATCTTCAAAGGTATTGCAGACATCATATGAATTTGTAGCGTTCTAGGACCCAGCACTTGCTATTCATAAAAGTGGTGCAACCACCCGATCCTCCCAACCACTGCATGTGTGGAACCTACACGCCCAGGAGGCTTTTAGTACAAACTGCCTTCACTCCTGGTTTGTTCAACTCCAAGCTCTCCTCCTTTGAGAAGCCACACATCTCCTCACAATGTTTCTGCCTTGGTGATGGCAAACACCAGGAAGGGTTTGGCCACTTGGGTACCACCACCAAGCTACGGTTCAGCTGGAGAAGGAGCTGCAGAAAAACAGCTTCAACTCAGGTGGAGCTGGACACACGAGGTCAGATGTCCAGCATGAACCAGGACCTTGGTTTCTCCCTGCCTAGAGAGCATGTGGGCATTTCAGTGACTGAGCAGATGCTTAAAATAAGGAGAAAATGCTTTGAAAATGTCATCTCCTCCACTGCCTTTGGTGCCCACAACTATGTTTGCACAAATATATCAGGGGTATCAAGAATTTTATAATGATACTCCCTCACCCATGGTTCCAGTTAAAACCGCTGTAATAAACAAAATATACACAGCACATCACTGGCACCAGAAGCTATAATTTTCTCTGAGCAGAAATACTACCAAAGGCAAAAAAAGGGGAAAAAAGAAAGAAAAAAGGCAGGATTTCATCCAATTTGGGAAGAAATCTATGCAGATCTTTCCTTTCATTAAACTTCTCAACTATTATTAAAGGAAAGTCAGTACCCAAAAATTCTTTGATGATGACATTGAATTATTTGATGATAGTGTTTTGGGAAAGGCTACAGATGCAGATCACTGATTAAAACCTTGAGTATCAGGAAGAATGATCTTTCTAATGTCACAATACTTTCCCTTTTGCAGAGGAACACTTTTAACCCTCTTCTCAAGTAAGCTCTACATTTTCTCTTAAATACTTTGGTTTTGCAGCTAGGAGGAAAATAATATACGATGCCTTTTCTTCTGGAGCTGCAGAAGATCTTGACTGATAGCAAAGAGAAAGAAAGCACCAAGGCAAGAAATCTTGGCTCTGCAGAATACGAAACAAGCAATGCTCAAGCATACTGCAAACAAAGGTGTTTGTTTTCTTATTTTCCTGCTTAAGATATTTCATAATGTCGTAAGAAAAGCATGAGTTACATAGTGAATAATTCGTCACTGCAGAACTCCTCCAAATCCTGTTTTCTACATATCTTTATGTTTCATCTATCCCTGATGATTTATGTTTCACCAGTTTTTAGTGCCCGACTGTGGACACTTTAATGAAAATCTGACTTTTAAAGGTGCTGATCAATGCTGTTCAGAGGCTGGAGCTATCTGAAGGTGCTTCTTTCGCTATGTCACCCCCATCCAGTGATATTGACCTTCTTCCTTACGTTGTGGGTTTTTGTTTTGTTTTGTTTTGTTTTTTTTAATCAATCACTCTCTCTTTAAACTGGGTGGAAATACTCCCATTCAGTAAACCAAATGAGCATGCCTTCAAGCACATGCTAAATGCTATCCCAGATCAACAGACCATATAATCCCCTTGAATTCTGTCCTGGATTTAAGGATAAGTATGTGACCATGCATTTTTTCAAGCGGGAGTCAAAGAAACAAAAGATCCCATCCCAGCTCATGCGGCCAGCTTTGAGCACCTACAAAAAGAAGCCAGAAGCTACCTGTGCCCACCCCTGAGACAGTGGCAGAAATCATTTATTACTCCTCTCCATTCATATTTCATCAGTAGCAAATTGTCTGTCGCCTGTGTTATGTCCCACAGTACACACAGATGAAGATGTTCACCCAATCCATGTTTCAGAGGACAGCACATGAGCAAAGCAGGCAGGGGGAACCCAAGGTGACAATGACTGTCAGCCAAAAACTGCCTGTTTTGGTGCACTGGAAGAAACAATTCCTTTCCAGCTGCCATCTTACTAAAAAACGTAATTTCTTTTCTAAATACTGACTTTAGATATTTTATAGAATCATATAATCATAGAATGGTTTGAGTTAAACCCAATCATTAAAGATCATCTACTTCCAACCCCCCTTGCCATGGGCAAGGACACCTTCCACTACATCAGGTTGCTAAAAGTCTCATCCAACCTGGCCTTGAACACTTCCAGGGATGGGCATTTAACTTTGGTATCCTTCATTAGTAAATGAAGATTAATTGCTTTGGTGGGGATTTGAGTGTGTGTCCAAACCAGCAATTTTACATAGAAAATTTTGACTAGATGATGTTTGTTAATGAGAATTTCCTTTTGGCTGAAAATGTTTTTCATCTGGACAGATATTGCTCAAAAGAACCCCTAACTAACATGCAGAAGATCTATGAGCTGTGTAGATCAAATTTTCCGAAACTGATAGCAAAAATGAGCTGTGTCCCTGAGACCCCAAGTCACCAGTGTGGCAAGAAGTTACTGGCCAGGTCCCTGCAGGTGATGAGCCACCCTCACAGTTCTCAGGAAGTTCCTGGGAGACAACAGGATTTCACTGGTCTTGCTAAGGAGTGAATAAAGGCAGGAGAGGAGCAAATCTGCAATGTCCATTCTTTTGTCTGCTGTAGTGGTGGTGGCACTGAGGAGACAAAGGTTTGTTGGTCAGTATTATTTATCAATTGCATTATTTAGCCCCAGTGCTGACCATGGTGGACCTCAATCCTCTGCATGAGATGGGAGGTCAAGAGTTAACATGGTGTATGGGACAGATAGAATCATAGAACCATAGAATGGTTTGAGTTGGAAAGGACCTCAAAGATCTAGTTCCGACTCTCTTGCCATGGGCAGGGAAACCCTCCACTAGACCAGGTTGCTCAAAGCCTTATCCAACTCGGCCTTGAACACTTCCAGGGATGGGGCATCCACAGCTCCTCTGGGCAACCTGATCCAGTGCCTCAACACCCTTAATGTAAAAAATTTCTTCATCATATCTAATCAAAGTCTACCCTCTTTCAGTTTAAAGCCATTGCCCCTTGTCTTATCACTACATACTCTTGTAAAAAGTCCCTCTCCAGTTTTCTCGTAGGCCTCTTCAGGTACTGGAAGTCTGCTATAAGATCACTATGGAGCCTTCTCTTCTCCAGGCTGAACAGCCCCAACTCTCTCAGCCTGTCTTCATAGCAGAGGCGCTCCAGCACTTGGATCATCTTCGTAGCCCTCCTCTGGACGCACTCCAGCAGCTCCATGTCTTTCTTGTGTTGGGGATCCCAGAGCTGAACACAGTATGATCCTTCGTACATTACTGTCCAGGAGATGAGGGCTGAACTATTAACCTGAGTTATTAATCTCAGCCATCTGAGTGATAAATGAACATCTTTGGACAATCCTCTCTCTGCAAATGGAGGCTCTAGTAAGACATCTTTATTCCATTTGGATTGCAAATTCGTGAGAGTAGTACAGTCACTTTGAGCACTTGTTATATTACTGACATAGAGTGTCATATATGTTCATTATTATATTGCTACATTGCTATAATAGGATGTCAGGCTGTGTGGAAAAACTCTTTCAAATCTTCCAGTGTGAAATAATGCTGGCGTTACTCATTCAGTATTTGTCACCATCCCTTATGCTTCCCTGTAGTTTTTCCAAAGGAAGCGATTAACCAAATGGTTTGCTATCACCTCGCAACAGAACCAGGCAGGCATGTGCACAACCACTGCTCATTCAAACTACCCCCCAAAAAATTCACCCTCATCAGCTTAGGAAGTGCCCAGGCAACCTCTTGTGCTTGGGCAGAGTTGTGGAGGTTGTAGCAAACACCTGGGACAAGGACATCTTCCATCTGTCCTTGCCAAGTGTTTGCTTAGCAAGCCACCATTTACGGTGTTAGTTACAGCACGCAGGTGCTACGTAGATAAAACAAGTCTGATTTACAGGGCAGAGAAAGGAGTTGTGAAAGAGGATCTCTGCCCGGGGTGGTTGGTCCCACCATGGTCCCACTTGGCAACTGTGGCTTGTGGCTAGTGGGCAGTGCAGTCCTTCCCCTGTCGATTTAAATCAGGCTGTGTCTCTTCCAGTTAAACGGTGGTTTGTTGAATGGCAACCAACAGAACAAAAGTCCCCAGACAGCTGCTTCTCCTAAGCCTGCCCTTTCCGACAGGCTGCTGGAACTGATAAAGCCGTAATTACCCCTTCCACTTGAGAAAGCATCACAGGAAAGCAGCCCCTGTCCTACCCGATGGGCACACGCGTCTCATGCAAAGCAGATCTTTGACTGTAACGGGTGCAGGTGTGTAAAGAAAACATTTTCCTTTTTTTTTTTTACAACAGAAAATATCACATCACCCCAATCCCTTCTTTCCTCTGCATCTTCCCAGCCCCGGTCCTGTTGGTCATGCCTGTAGGACCCTGGTGCAGGGAAGGAAGCAGAGCCCCATGTTGCTCCTCCACGCATGGTGCAGATGCTAGGCAGCTGGTGGTTTGGCTGCCAGAGGAACCCCAGAATCAGGCTGTTCTCCGTAGGAAACAATGGCGTTGCTGCCACTGGAATAAACATCCTGGTGGCCCATTTGTGTTTATCTGGTATTTCCATTCTCTGCTGATTAACCCAGCCAAGCGAGGTCTTCATGTGGTAATTACAGCACAGCTCATTTGTGCGTGTTTTACAATGGTGTTGATATAATCCCACTAGAGCACCCCAAGCATGTGCAAGGAGTTCCCACCAGAAATCTAAATAACGCCCCAGCACTGCTGACAGCTTAATAACATGACGAAGTTCAGTCTCGCTGGATGTCAGGGACAGGAATGCAGCTCAGGCTGCTCTGACCTGGAGCTTTCAAAACACCATACAGTTGAGGCTGAGTGTTTGACAAATAACCTTTTCTTTGCCTGCTCGAATCCATCAGACGTTACCAGGTGCCATGGAGAGGCCACATGCCACTGCTAAAATGTTAAATTGAGTGGCATGGCCATCGAAAGCTCTGGGGAGGGACATTTATCTTTATTATTATTGTTATTAATAATGCAGATATTGCTGCGCGTTGCATTCCAAGGTATTTTTGCAGCACTAAATCATCCGAACGCCCATCGACGGCCCTGATAAATCACACAATGAACCAAAATTCAATACAGCTGCCAGCCCAGACCCCAAGCAAAATCTCAGTGAGCTTAATTACAAAGTTCAGGCGGGGACTGAGCCTGTTTGCAGAGGAACGAGCAGCAGCATGGCACTGCCATGTCAGGCACTCTGGACAGGCTGTATCAGCCCTCTCGTCCCTCTCCTCAGTATCTCAGCACAGCCACAAGCAGTGGGATGGGAACAGCTGCTCATGACGATATTTGCCACTGTTTTCCTCTTCCTGTTTTTTTCACAATGTTTCTTTATTTCTTCCTATTTATTTCAAGCAGTTTCTCTCCATTTGTATTATTTCTACTTTTGCTTTTGCTCTTCTCTTTTCCACCCAGTCTTTCCCTCTCCCTCATCACTTGTCTTTTGTCTCACCATCCCTTTCTTGCTCTTTCCCTCTTCTTCCCCTCCCGATTCCCCCCATCAAAGCAAGGAGACCATAACCCAAAGGAAGAACAAGAATTGAACCTGTGCCAACACAATGGGCCAAGAGGCTACATATGGAACCAGCAAATCACAGAGCCATGAAGGATGTTAGTGATTTAAAGTTATGTATATTGAAGTCTGGATCTTAAAATGAATCCATAATGGTAAAGGTAACTAATGGTGAGACTTAACTGACAGCAAGCAGAGTTTTTTCTTTAACATTGTTATGTTCCCACAAACTCCTCTTTTCCGGTCCCCACCCTTCCCCTGCTCCCCTTTCTGATTAGTTCAACATCCACATTGACAATGAAAAGCTAAAGCTGCTGCTTTATGAATAAAGATTTAAGCCTATAGACCATAAATATGAGTGCTACTCGAGCTGAATGAGCAAGGCATCCAAGTGGCTCTGACAGCCACGAGGCTCTCCCTGGGGAATCGTGTCCCATGGCAAGACGTAGTGAATTTTCCCAGCTGAACGGGCATGGCAACATGACTGTCACTGCAGTGAGATAAATAACCTCCTGAGGACTCAGGCTTGAGCAGAGACATGGTGCAAAAGCCAGCTGGTCCCCTGCAGTGGCTCAAATACCAACTGCATCGATTTTCTGCGATCGTTACAGATACCCAGAATTAAAATGCTGCTTGAAGGGCAGGATGCCACCGTGCGTGTATACATACACATGTATAAATAGATATATGTATGTGTGTGCATTTGCACACACACACACAGAAAACACTATACAAAGAAAAACTACACTAAAACACTACTAAAGTTGCAAACTCAAACAGTCTGAACTTAGGAAAGACCAAATACTGTTCATCTGAGCCAAATTTCTATTTTTTATGGTGGTACTGAGACTTGAGGTGCAGGAGCTCTCTAACGTAACCGAAATATCTGCCTTTACTACTTAGTCTGTATACACATACATACACCATATACATGTATATATGTATGTATGTCTAGACTGTAAGACCCCTTGGCTCAGGCCACTTGGCACCCTCCCAAACTAATCTGTCCCCACCATCGTTTGGAAGTTCATTTGTCCAGGACCTGTTTCTAATAAGCAGTTTGCAGGCAGCCATCCAGTTTAGGAGTGTAAAACCAGTATGGACAAAAGCCATTTTGTGCCAGTTTGTCCCAGAGATTGGGAGTTTTCCCAGCACATTGAATTTATTGGTAAAGCAGTACCCTGAAATTGCTGTGCAGTGCAATGCACTGCAAAAAATCATGTCTTATATAGGTGAAACGAAGCATTCAAAGCGAAGGGAAAACTCATGTCTGAAGTTCGCAGTATTGGTTCCCACGCTGTGAAACATCGTCGTGTCCCCCTTAGGGATATGTGAAGTGATCTCGTGAGTGTTTGTGAAGATGTTACAAACAACGCTGCTGTAGAAAGCACTTGAAACCATGAATTTTAAAGTGCTTCCTAACAGGCTGAATAATAAAGAATGAAGGAGACCCAGAACCACACACTGCTGAGAAAAATTGCATTACCCATTCAGGGTGTCGTACAGGGCAGGACCTGCCCAGGATGTGGTACACGAGCCGATGGAAGCTGGTATCACAAACTGCCCACGCGAGGGGATGAATGAAGATTACATGGGTGACCTGAACTCCAGCACGTTTTTGAAAGTCCTTCTTTTAGCACTGGTAATATCCTCCAATGTTGTTTGAACAAAGGGTTGAGGGAAGAGAGACTTCTTGCAATGAATTCTTTCTCACACTTCTCAGTTAATATACTTCCATTCCCAAAACCTATGGCTTTTCTATGCAAGAAAACTAGAAGAAATCTCTCCTATCATCTGTGCCCTAGAAATCAGGAGCATAAGGGTTACTTAAGCACTAAAGAAAACATCCTTTCCTTTTGTTTTTGGCAATTTAGGCTTTCCAGACTGCTGCACCTTCTTCCCTATGGCATGAAATTCCCCTTCACATTCCGCAATGCTGATTTAAAGAGAAACTTGAACAGATTAAAGCCCCTGGAGTGTACACACAACACACAGGAGAGAAGTGCTGTGTTTCCCTTTACTTGTTGAACAACAGGATGGATCGGAGACTGGCCATCAGCTCCTGGCATTGCCACGTTCAGCCCTGGGATGATGGTGCCAGAGGAGCCAGTTGCAGTCCTGCTGTGGAGTGACTAGACTGTGGGTTTTTCCTTTTCCTCCAGGCTCCACCAAAGAAAAGCTAGATACTGTTAGCGGTGGCTGAATATTGGCCAGATTATGGGGCATGTGGGTACAGCCTGTATTTATTTTTTTTAAGTATATATTTGTTTGATGTTTTGCAAGCATCTGCTTAAGATTTCTGTGCTTATCTAACGGGAGGAAAGAGCCCATTCTTCCCAAAGCTAATTCAGTGCAAGAAAATGTCATAACACTGCTGGGCCCCTTTGTTTCATCCTTTGCCAGAGGGACTCCATAGTTCCTCTGCTACTTCTTGGAAAGCCAAGAACAGTGGCAATTAGAGGCATCTGCTGGGCTTATGAAAGGAAAGGCATGCACGAGATATGAAGGATGGATGACACCTGAAATGTCTAAACTCTTGCCTGCCGCAGACTGGACTGATCGCAGCGTGCCCAGCAGGATGTGTAGAGTGTTACAGCAGGTATTGAGATAAAAAAGAAAAACCAAACCAAACTCTCCTTGAAAAAGCTCCCCTCCCACCCCATCCCTGAAGGAAGAGGTGCCAGCAGCTCCGTGGAGCCCACAAAGGACTCTATTTTTCATGTGGCAAACAGAGAGAGATAGCAGTACAGATCCCTGTCAGATAGAGCAATTGGCTGAGTAGAAGTGATCCTTCAGAGACCAAATGACCAGCAGCATAGAGACACAGCTGTGGAAAGGGGAAAGCTTTGGCTTGTTTGGAGCAGATGCATGAGGAATGATAAAATACAAACAGCAAAAATGATGAGTGATCCAGGTTTTTACTCACCCCATTTTTCATCATTCACGTCTGCAATCACAATCACTCACGCACGGAAGCCTCTTACTTTACGCAGTGCCTAATGGGTCTGATGCACTCACTACTGTAAAATATCACCGAGACCAGTGTCTGGAGAGCCTGAGACCAGTGTCAGGTTAGTTTGTATAATGAGAGGAGCCAGAGCTATAGGTAACTACTTTTAATGAAATAAATACTAAAAAAACACCACTAGTGTGGAACATGTTTTGTATCTGGTCAGTATGTTAAAATCCAAGTGCTGGGGCTCTTGGCATCATCCTTTGGTACCATTGGGTATCGGCAGCTCTCAGAGATGCTCATCTGGATGGTCCAGTCTCATGTGTGTGGTTCTGGCAGTGCAATGACACGATGGAGCTGTGCAAGGTGTGGGTTTCTACTAGAAAATGCGTGACAGTGTTACCAATCATCCACAGCAGTGCTGGCCACAGTCACAGCCAGGCTTGAGCCTGAAGGAACAGTGTCCACACAGTTGAGTGACTGAACAGTCAAGTTGTACTTCCATTCAGGACTGTTTACAAATTATAGAATCATAGAATGGTTTGGGTTGGGAGGTATCTTAAAGATCATCTAGTTCCAACCCCACTGCCATGGACAGGGACACCTTCCACTAGGATCAGGTTGCTCAAAGCCTCATCCAACCTGGCCTTGAACACTACCAGGGATGAGGCAGCCACAACTTCTCTGGGTAACCTGTTCCAGTGCCTCACCACCTTCATTGCAAAAAAATGTCTTCCTTATGTCTAATCTAAATTTCCCCTCTTTCAGTTTAAATCCATTGCCCCTTTTCCTGTCACTACACGCCCTTGTAAAAAGCCCCTCTCCAGCTTTCTTGTAGGCCCTCTTTATCTACTGGAAAGCTGCTAGAAGGTCTCCTCAGAGCCTTCTCCAGATTGAACAGCCTCAATTCTCTCAGCCTGTCTTCATAGGAGAGGTGCTCCAGCACTCAGATCATCTTTGTGGCCCTCCTCTGAACTCACTGCAACAGCTCCATGTCCTTCTTGTGTTGGGGATTCCCGAGCTGAACGCAGTATTCCAGGCGGGGTCTCACGAGAGCAGAGTAGAGGAGCAGAACCACCTCCATGGACCTGAAATTAGGTAAAAACTCAGAAGGAAAAAAAAAATAGGAAAAAAAAAGGATTGTGCTACCTCTACCTTATTTATTCAGTCTTTGATATACCCGATGGTGAATTATTGCAGGTGTTCTGGTTTTCTTCCATGTCACCATGATCAGAGAAGGGAAAGATCATGTCTGATATGAAGGTGCACTTCTGTGCTTGCACGTTGAGGGCTTAGTCCAAAAGCAATGAGCTGAGGCCCTGGACTTTGACAGTTCTGCACAACTGAATAGCTATTTCAGCACTAATTAAGGCAGAAACATTAGGCTGACACTTACCAGCTTGGGTTTAAAGACTTTGAAATAAATTTTTAGTTTTATAGCACATATCACACCAAGAGAGATATGTGTACTAGAGAGATGGGGCTCAAAGGGTATAGTCTTTGGTGACCAGAAGAAAAGTTGAAACATAAACAGAGAGGAATCCTATTTATTCCTCTCCAGTTGCAGCTTTTGGATGATGAACTTTTGTCATTTCAGACGGATGGTGTTTCCCTGTCATTTGCTGTGAGAGGGACTCTGAGCCCCTGTCTCTAATGCCTCTCTGGAAGTGGTTTGTTTCAGGGAAGCTAAATTCAAAGTTTTGTGCTGCAATAAAATTTACAATACTTTACGTTTGTGTAGCATAATATCAGAAAGGCTATCCTGGAGCCAAACCACCCAGCCATACCTCAGCTGTGTCTAATCTCTCCCAGCAGAAGCACTATAAGAAATAAGGCAAGTGGAAACCTACTTCTCCCTGGATCCTCTCCTAACCCTGGTATTTAGGAACTTCTTGACCTGGAAATTGCATCCCAACTTTTGTATTTAACACCATTAATGGATCCGTTCTTCATGAAGTTGTCATATCCATATTTGAACCCCATATTCATTTTGATCTGCACATCATCAGCCGGTAAGCGGCTCCAAAGTTTCATTATACACTGTGTAAAAAGGCACTTCTTTCTGTTTGCTTTAAACTTGATGCTTGATTATTAGGGTTTCTCATATGAGAAATACTGAATAATCATTCCCTGTTTCACCCCATCCATTATTTTATAGACCTGTACTATAACCCCACCAGTTCTTGTATTCACTGCCTTGGAGAGGGCTCTCTGGTTCAGGCCAACACGGTACCGCCAGCTGCACTAACTATATGGCATCAACATCTGGGGGACAGTGCATGAGTTATATCCTGGCCATACTTCTTCTTCTAGCACAGATGTAGCTTACTTGTCCTTCCTGTCTTGCCCTTATTTCTGTTAAATCGAGCTTTAAATCCAGTGATGAGTATAGCTGTATTCAAGCTGTGAGCGTACATTTTTTCTCGCAGCCGAGGGAATGTTGCCTGTTTAAAAAGAAACAATTAACAAATGAAACAAAAGTTCAGGAATAACCCAATGAGAAAATAAACCACTTTTATTCAAATTATCAGGTGTTAATCACTCTTGGAATATAAGATTATAAACATCTCCAATTCAGGAAGGTGGATTTCTTCATTTAACAGATACTCATTTGAAGGATATAAAAGAAATGTTTGCTTATCTATCCAAAAGCTTAAAATGAAACAATGAGCAGATACTTCTTTGCTTTTAAAAATTAAATTTAACTCTTTCTTCAATAACAAAATATACTACCTATTATACAAAAAAAGACATTAGTTGTATTCACAATTGACAGAGCATAGCCGCACAATCATAATATTAAAGGTGAACTTCAATGACATTTTAATTATATTATGCCTATTATTATATATTACGAGGGTTAGAGCAGCACACAAAGGCTCTAATCAGACTTCTGTTGTGCACAGACAGAGAAGAAATATATAGTTCCTACTCCAAAAGCTCACAGTCTAATCTAAAATTACCCATTAAGAGAGGATGTGCCTCAGCCGAAACTCAGAAGTATGTGAAGCGGTTTATCCTGTCTGTCTGTCTTATCTGATGGAGACCCCCAGATGCACAGTTGCTTTTCCCTGTCAATCACTATAAAACAGTTGTTTACAAATAAATTACTTATCTTTGAAGGTTACCAGGTCCAAGTTTAAAGGCCATTTCTGCTTTCTCCTTAAGAGTTGCTGACTTTGTTTTTATCCCAGCAGATCAGGTGGTGGCAATCTCAAGAGCCATTACATTTTTCTGAGATTAATGACATTTTGGTGGAGAAAATCCAGCCCTGGACTTGGGTCTGGGCTAAACCTAAAAATTTGAGTGTCCTTTCAAATGAGATATTTTTGGCCTATATAATGCCCCAAAGAGGTACCGTGCCTGATCATCACGTCATTGTTCATATCCCAAATTTTGCTTTTTGATGTCATTGCAATTTTTAAGCAACTGTGGGTCAGTTTATGGCTGTTTGGGTGTCTGCACAAGGTTGCTTTCACACTGAAAATGGAAAACATGTCCATGTACCTCTTAGGACTTTCAGACTAGTTCCTGCTATCTTCTCTCAGTGGAAGGACAGTAGGATGTACTGTGGGCTCCCTTTCCTCTCTTTCAACCTCAGACCTCACTCTAAGTAACCAGGATTGTGCCTCAAATGAGTCAAGATTTGCAAATGAGTGGGTTTTGAGGAAAAACAGCATTTCCATTCACCCCCAAATCTCACTATGCAACTTAGTTTTGATCTTCAGGCTTTAGAACTAAAACCAGTGATACTACAAAAATTAATCTATCAATAGCTCGATTGTGAACTTCTAGGCAATACAGAGCAGGATCCTTTTTTTTTTTTTTTTAAAAAGAGAACCAGGACGGTTTTTAAAAAAAAACAGGAGGGAGGGTACCATCATAGCTAGGAGGATTTGCAGAGATGAGGACCTATTCTCCAGAAACCAAACCACGCAGCTATTGGGAATTGATTCACAGCCTCTGAAAATAGTTGCATGCGTAAGCAGTCAGTCAGTTTTGCACTAAGAAAGAGGGTTGAATTGGAGTTTGGGGTTTTTCACACCGATTTCTTATAGTTGATAATGCCCAGTAATTTCCAGCAGTAAACAATGCAATATACTCCTGGGTTATTTGAAACACAAGGCTTAGATACAAAACGGGATTGGAAATGAGAAGTGAGGCAGGGTGGCAGCTCAACACACTTAAGGGAACATTTTCAGGCCATTTAGCAGGAGTTTAATTGCTTCAGCGCAGGAGTCTTTGAGCATTCAGGCACGACAGGGTGTGCATTGTTGTGCCAGAACCGCCCGCCTTGGGTGTGCGCGGTGCACGGCACGGGGCCAAGGGCTGTGTCTAAACGCACCCACACGAGAAATGCGATTTAGGCAGAACAAAGCACACTCCTGTTGTGCCTCCCCATGATTATAAAATAGACCCGTGTCGTTATAAATAGAAAATGACTGGTGACAAAGATGCCACTTTGACTCGCTTCTGAGGCCGAGCTCTTACGCTGCGGTTCCTGATGTCAGAGCGATTTAGCGGCCGCGCTGCAGCAAATGTGTCTGGTTCGGGGTTAGCCAGTCCGCATCTCATGATGGCTTAATCTCATTTTATAACAGCAGGGGATTCACTGTGGTCCTTCACAAGCAACGCTATCCCTTCGCCCAAGGACGGTCCTGGACGCCTTCCCAAACGTGCTGTGCCCGCTGGAAGACTCAGATTGCTAAAGAGCAAATTACCTTGTCCTCCATAGGGACTGCCAAACTATCTGGATCTGTGAAGCTGAGATCCTGCTCCTACACAACTAAACGGTGTGGCTGGTGTTTATTCTGGTGGGGGCAAAATCAAAGACACAGTAACAACAGTGCCGTTTCAAAAGCGTAAGTTTTCCTCTTTATGCCACCTTCCATGCCAACGCACTTTACAGCATTGTTGAATTAAATAATGCAGATAAATAAAGCAAATATATATAGACAGAGTTTCTATGTTGTACAATCAGTAATAAAAAAAAAACATGGAGATTGGAACTGAATCTTAACTCCCTATTGCAATACCTGGATTATTCTATTCAGTTAGTCCCAAGCATGCTCCTTAAAACAAACTGTAATCTTCTGGGTTAAATTATTTAATCAGAATCACACTTCTATATATATTTTATACCACAGTTTATTCCCAAAGCTGGGGATAACCTCTCATTTCCTGAAAGCTCTTAAAAACTTCCTTAATGGAAAAGTAAAGAAATTTGCTGTTTGCAAACTCTATTTATTTATCGTTTACTTCCAAACTAAAGTGGTTAATTTAATGGAGAGGGGAAAAAAAAAGTGAAAAATATTAATGTGGTGCCTGTAGCCATTTCCCAAATTCTTCAGCATTTATAGACCTAGGGAGACATGGAAAGAGCAACTTCTCAGCAGTGCAGCAGAATAGGCTGAAACGACCCTGTGAAACCCAAGTGATTCAGAGAATTAAAGGATGTTCACTCCTGCTACGGTTCTACATTACAAACTGCTTTTAGGGCTCCCAGTAGTACCCATTAGCAATAGTCAAGCTTTTCTCTTTTAATTTAATTTCATTTCATTTCCACCAACAAATTCCACCCTGTGGTGAGAATTGACAGTATCATGTTGAGAACCATTAAAGCATATTTGGATTGTTTTTACTCCATGTATATATATATACAAAAAAAATTCCCCCACCCTTCTTAGCTTTCTTTAGACAAGCCACTTCATAACGAGAGCGAGGCAGACACAATGGAGGCATCGTTACACTGTGGGATACCACCATGGGGAGTGTGGTTGGAGATACAGCAGAACATGCCTTGTCATTACACTGCCAGCATGGCCTGGTACCAGCTCCACTCTGAACCTCCCCATGATAAACCAGAACGAAATCTGATGGCACTGGTGGTGTTACCATCTCCAGTTACCATCGGGACAGAGCTGGTGTCCTTCTTCTGTAACAACACCCTACATATCACTGCTGCTTGCTTTTCTCCTTGAGTGTTTTCTGTTCTTTAAGGACATCTTCACGCTTGAAACATCTTCGTGCTTATGTAGCCTTGGGCTCTACTGGGAATTCCTATTGGGAATTCCCCCACTGGGAATTCTGCCACCGGATTTCAAAGGAAAGAGAATAATAATGCTGTTCATTAATATAGGCTTTTCTGTCATGACTTTTAGGCCCCTATCCAGGCAGGCAGGCAGGCAAGCACATGTTTAACATTAAACACATGAGTAGTCTCTATTCACATGCTGGAAGCTAGAAATGCTCATTAGCGCTGGATCATGGCCGCAGCTAAGCTGCTAACACACTTCAGCTACAGAGCTGGGCTGGAAAAAAGGTGGCACCGAAACCTTTCATCATGGTTGTACCATCGCTGGCAGCTTTGGCGTTACTCCAACGGGTGATGGGTCGTTTATTTGGCAGCAGAGGCACAACCTGCTGAGCTGCGACAATGTCATCATTCAGAGCTGGTTAGTTGATGAGCACAGCTCAAAATACATCACATTCAAGTGCATCCTCCGGAGTGTTTTCAGCTTTAGCATCTCTCCAATAAATGGTGAAAGGGAAATGATTTGGGGCAACGGGGGAATAACGTGATTGCTGTGGGCTCTGAGATGCTGCTGAGTCCTGTAACGCTGCGTGGTGAGGCCTGAGGAGTTACACGAGGCTCTTCAGACCTTTATGTCACGTGTTAAAACATGGGCTGATCAAGCTTTGAAAACCAGCATTGGATGGGGTTTCTGTGCTTTCCTAGGGCTGGAGTGTTGCTTGGGATGCAGGGCAAGGAAATAAAATGGATTAATGCTTCCTGCTTTCCCTGCACGTGAGCTACAAATGGTGAGAAGGGAACAGGACCTCTCTTTTCACTGCCTAGCACTGAGTTAGTGGGTTGTCATAGTTCAGTGCCAATACAAACCAGCAGATGCCTCCTGATCAAGGAAATGGGAAATTTTGTGAGTCAGAGAGAACATCTCTATGTACCTTGGGGAAATCTCTAGGCAAGGCTGCCTTAAACACGGTGGCTTGCTCAGGTCTGTGCTCAAAATCACAGTCCAGACTAAACAGTCTATCACTCTTGGTTAAAGTATCCCAGATTAAAATACACATTTTTTGAAAATATTTTAATTCTGTTTTCTCCAAAAAAATCATTACCTCCTTCAACTTCTCAACAAGTATAAGCCTCACAGCTTTCCTGCCTCCTCTGGAATTACTAGGTCATTGCAGACATCAAAATTAATGAAGAGATGAAAGATTCAGGAGAAAGGCAAAATCTTACTGGAAAAATATTTCTTAATATCAAAAGCAATTCGAGAATAATGAATATATCTAACAGAATAATAAACAAATGCAAACTTCCTGATGCTTAAATGAATACATACGAAGGAGGACACAAGACTTCGAAGTTATTTTTTTTCTTTAAAAAACCAATTCATTTTAAAAAGTGAATGTTTCCATGTGCTTCTGGGGCTTTACATAACTGGGATTTCCACTGCCTAAATTTTTGCAAGACCTTAAAGTCAGATAATTAGCCAAACTCAGTCAATGCAGAAAGGGAGCTCTCTTTGCTTCTCACCTTCGCTGGTGGCACAGTGGTGGAAGCAGTGCTGCAAGCAGTGGCCTTTGGACTTCGTCCCACAAGACGGATAAAACACGCTTCCCTGTGTGTCCATCCATGAGCACCCTGCTACTTAGCACTGAGGAAACGGCAGAATGGTTACGGCTAACTTGGAGCTGACTCAGAGCACGTGTGGAAGAGGAGGAAAAGTGGCTGGGATTAAAATAAAATAAATATATATTCAAAATAAGTTGCTATGTGCAATTCAGCTCAACTTGTAGGAAACAGAGATGTCTAGTTTCTCTGTGATACAGACTGTCTTTCCTCCATGGCAGTGACTTTTCAGCTGATGGAAACACAGGAGTAGCTTGTAACTCTATACTCTAGACCTGATAAAGTAATATCATTATATGATTCTTTCTATTGGAAAAAATGTTTGTCAGAAGCCCTCATTTAAATAGTCTTGAAACAGATACTTCTTTAGTCCTACCTGGACAGCAAGATGACCTCTTGGCAATTCATTTAGTCTAACACAAAATAGGAGTAACTAATATATGGGATCCCCCAGCACTCCCATACCACTGGTAATAGAAGAAAAATCAATATTAGTTCCAATATGAATGGAGTGTTGGATTGACTGAACAGGGAGCTTTGAAATAAATATCTAAGAAATGTTTGGATGAAATGGACATCTTTACAGACATTTGGTCTGCATTTCTGAAATGTAGATGATTAAAGCCACATTGTTGGCTTCTTCCCCCTCTGCACTATGTCTTTCTTTACATCTTGCAAAAAATTTATGAACAAAGTTATTGTAAATCTGCAATGTCTGTCTTGTCACTTAGATTCTTTTCAGAAATGCTGCCTTGCCAATGTAGATATATAATCCTGTATGATTAATATTTATTACTTATAATTCTAAATACAATAGAAGGTCACCAAAAATACCCTGCCTAACGGAGTCTGGAGCTCTTTAAAATCTCACTGGTGATGGATCCTGAGTCTTGAGAACTGAGCTCAAAAATCTTAGCAAAACACTTTTCTATGTAGGATTTCCAGTATTTCCTGCTTCTGACTATAGCTATTGCCAAAAAGCACAAAGGTGAGCGAAAGTTACAGATCAGAAAACATAAGCTTGGATTTCAAATCCAAACAAAGGTCAGGGAATGCCTGAACCTGTCCGTAATCTTAGATCAGCCTGTAATAGGGCTATGAGTAAGATGCAAAGTTAGGACACAGAGTGAGAATTGAATTCACACAGAACAGGCACAGTAGCTGAAAACTGTTTAATTTTCCTCTTTCCTTTCCCATATCTATCAATACATTATATCTAGATTTTTGGAGGGTGTTATTAGAAAAATGAAGATATTTAAGGATTTTTTTATTATTAATTAAAAGGAAGGTAACTTGGGGATTTTCAGGTTTTATAATGAAACTCTAAAAAGATTTTAAGAACATGCAAATAGTCTTACAAAAAGTTCATTTTCTTTTTGGTATAAGTTCAACCATTTTTGAACCTAATTTTTTAAAAACAGCGGCAATTTGAAGTCACTGAGATCAAGCGGGTTTTGGCCCTTTTCTAGCAAAACTGAAGTAAGACATATTAAAACATTTCAGAACCACGGGATTCAGTAAATTGACAAAAATTCACAGAGACAGATGAAATCAGGACAGACCCTGATCTGGTTCACTTACCCTGCCTGAAAAATCTGCTGCATGTTGGACCAATCTTCTTTAAGGAGCTAAATATAATAAGCACAAAGCAAGAATACGCATCTGCCTCTGCGTCTTCATTCAAAGATTCACTGCAACTGAGATTAAGCAAAGCCACTAATTGAAGAACAAACCTGGAAAAAGACAACTGAGAAACAAGTAGTTTCGGTTGATCAGCATGCTCTTACCCAAATCATACTGAAAGTGCAAAAATCCCAGTGATCGTTAATCCGACAGAAGACTTTTCACTAGAAACAAGTTTGCAGACCATTTGCTAATAACGCTTTTCTAAACAGACAGAGCCATCTTGACCAGCATGCTGAGTGAAAACAAAACCAGAAAGACAGACCGAAAGGACTGAGTCAATTAAAATAAATAAATACATAATTGCCTTAATTTAAAAAAAAAAAAAATCACCGATAATTCCAATCTCATGAAGAAATGGTTTTAACAAGCCACATGTGCTTGTGCAGACACTTCTAATCTCATTAGATTTTTCTGGCTGCTATTAGTGTTCTCTGAGCCAGCTGATTTCTCAGCAATATTTTAAAGAGTACAAGCCTTTGCCCTCCAGTCTAGCTGTTGTTAAAATAGCCCATTCTAGGAGAACACTTGGGAGTTCATGGATTTTCTTCCAAGGTTTTGAAAGTTCAGAACAAATTGACCATGCGAAACAATAGTCAACCACAAACTATCTTCATAGTCAATAAGCAATACTCTGCTCCCAGCTGGGTTAGTGGGAAAAGTGGAATAATCCCACCAAAGCAACAGGATGGCTTCAGATTGTCATCAGCATCACACGGCAGAGGCTGGCTTTTGATGCTGTCTCCAGTCTTCCAGCTCTCTGGCCGCAAACAAGCCTGCTGCGAGGTTCCCCTTGGTCACAGCTCACCAGCTTGGGGTTCCTCTCAAATCAGTGCAGCTCTCTGCAGCTCTGATCAGAAGGGAAGCCACATGGGTTAAAGTTCAGCTTTATTTTATCTTTGAAAACAATGATAAATCCTGCCAAACTGAAAATCAAGAGCCATGTGCACTGTTGTACATATCAGGGCATGTGAGTTTCATGTAAAAGAGCTGTCATTCTGAATTTGCTAAAGTAACGTGCAAATAATCACTGGTATAAAGCAGATTGTGTCAGGCAGATGTTACACATAGAATAAAACAATCAGTTTTAGAAAACAATCCCAATTCAGAATCGTGTAATCTGGATTAGTAAACCCTGGAGGAGCGGGACTAAGGCATCACGCATGGATTTCTGCTAGCATACTTGTCGAATTTCTGGCTGGAATTGTGCCTCTCTCTCTGTTTTAGCTTGCCCTCTTTGAGGTTCTCAAGAGCAAAATTCTCCCAGGGTGAGATGATGAGTGTTTGAAAGTGACCCATCTGGAGCCCAACATGAAAAAAGCACTTCCCCCTCCTGGAATTTGTGTGCAGCGACAGCTTTCTCCTGCCTATCCAAATCTCCCAAGATAGCAATTATAAAGGAATTGGCAACCATACAGTCAAGATGACAATATCCTACATGGTTTGGTTAGCTGTGCCAATTCCCTCTATTTGCTGGAGTCAATATGCTGCCCTCGTTATTGCTGTGTCTGAGTGTCTCTACCAACCAGCAGATCCACTGGGCATTTTGGCACGAGCCCCGCTCTTCCAAGGGCTGCCTGCTCAATTGCTCATTCACACTCTTTTGCTTTAAACATTCAGATCCAACAGCATCATGCAAATTTTACACAAAGTAGCATCTGCAAGTCTGACATATTCACTCAGGCTTCCCCCTCTTGCGCCAAGTTAAAAATAAATACCCTATAAACTCTGGGGCCTGCTAAGACAGAATATGCATTTAGAGAGTTTTTTAAAATAACTTCTAAGAGTATTTCTCCTTTCAGGTCAAACTCCTTTTTTTTCCCCTCTCTTCTCTCAGATTTTGCTCCTGCCTCAAGGATTTCAATCGCATTGGGAGAAAAGTGTTCTTGAAATAACCTACAGAAGAATCAGTTCTATGTGTTCCTAACTCTTACTTGAAATTTCAGCTCATTTCCTATTTTTAAAACTCCAAATACAGGTGGTGATATACCCCCCAACATGAAACAAGAAACTAGTAAAATGGACTCATTTTCAATACTGATTGCTAATAATACTAGTTGAGCTAGATCTTAGGTTCAGATTTCAAAGGGTCTCCACCTCCCACACCAGAGCTGCCTTCTGTTTTCTCCAGGGAGAAGTGGACTTGTCCCTGACCAATACACTTGAACAGATGAAGTCATAGGGATGCCAACCAGATCGCATAATGATAAAGTATATCTTAAGGCAACAAGGAGAAGAGTCTGTAAAAGGGGATACTGAGCCACCACTGAGGTCAGTTAGGACTTGCTGAGCCGCTTGGCCACGTCTGCGTAGGCTTGCTCGATTTCTTTGTCTGCAGCACAGGTGTTGGTGAATTCATCCCTGGCATACGCGTTCTTCAGGTACCGCCACAGCCCCGTCATCTCTGTTGGGAACTCAAAGTTGCGGTATTTCTTTGCAACAATCTAAAGCAAAGATAAAAGAGGGGAAAAAAGCATTCTGATGGCAATGTATCTCCAGATTCCTTTTCAGAGAGCTTCTTGCTATTTCTTGCCACGTGATTAATAGCAAAGGAGAGAAACACTTAGAGAATCAGGGTCTTGTAATATAAAAGCCTGTAAAGTGACCATTGGTCATTCTCTATCTCGCAAGGATGCTACTTGGCCTAAAGACACTGTAACGCAATGCCCTGGCAACTATCACCAAATTATGACTTTTATGATGCCTGAAGTTCGATAATTTTACCATATTGGTGTTTGGTGTTTTTTATAAGTCTTATGTGCATCACTTCTGAAATCTGAAGTGCCAAATCAGAAAGAGCTGATTAGCTGAATCATAAAAAGGAAGGTAGATTGAAGGGGAAGTCATTATTAAAATTAATATCTAACATATTATAATATTAATTATTATATTTCCATTCAACATGTTTAATTTTTATATTTAACATATCTTTTCTATATACTATAGTTTTATTTATAATATATGTAATATATTTTGCCTGGCCAAATCAGGCCAGTTTACATCAGAGGATGTAACCACCTACAGCTGTTGGAAGGCTGCATCCATGTTCACGCAAAGGATAAATGCAGGGTGATATTGGTACTGTGATTGAGAAACCAAGATGATTTAGCAGACATTAGAAACAGGACTATTAGGAAAAACTGAGAAATAAAATGGTTATTTCAAGACTTGTTAGACTAGGAAATTGTCTATCAAAGGAAATTTTTTTATTTCTAAAAACACTCAGGCCCTTATTCAGGAAAATATTTAAGTGCTTACTTAATTTTAAGCACCTGTATAGTCCTACTGAAGTCAATGGGACTAATCTGTGCTTAAAGCTGGCTGGTTGGTTAAGCAGCTTGCTGGATTGGGATATTTCAGTTTTCCTGTAAGAATATACCATATAGAATAATCCTGTGGTGACAGAATGAACTAGCTGATAGGAAGGGACAGATTAGTTGATTTAATAAGTGCTTCCAATCTCTAATTTTTCTGACAGTATAAAATTGTTCCTGGGCATAAATGACATACATATGTGCCACAGAGCTCCCCTTTATTTTAAAAGCACCGGTAGAGCTGTTTTCCATCTCAGATTTCTTAGGACAGTCATATTCTCAGAAATGACTGTGATTTGGTTTTATTACCAGGATCCACTTGGTAGATGAAAGTCCAAATCCTGTCCTAAACTGTATTTAATTAAGCATTCTTGCCTTCAATGATACTTCACGTACACATGGGGAAGATAAAACCCACTGCACAATTTAAGTCAAGATTTTCACAATTTCCAGCACATATCTTCCATCAAATAAAAAAAAATAATATATCTTTTTCTTCCATCTGTAAAATGCTTTTTAGGCAATATCCTATGGCCATGCTTGTCCATGCTTGATTTTAATTCTCGTTTGACTTCTTTCATTTCATCTCAAGGAGACATGGACCAGTAAGGGGCCACACATTCATTTTGCATTGTGTGACTCCAACAGCGTCAATGAAGATGAGTCAAAGAAAGAGCTAAACCTGTGAGCATATTTCTTATGCTGCTTTTCTTCTTTTTTTTTTTTTTTTTGCATGTGTGCAGCCAGCTCCTGGGCTCAGTTTATGTTTTGGCTCATGGAGCCAAATTAGATGCATGACTTGGCTTTAATTCCTAGCTTTCTTGCTTGCCAAGGTCTGCCAGGTACTTGCTTTATTCTAAAGAAACATGTCATCTGATAAATTAAATAAACGCAACATTTAGAAGTCAAGATGATGTACACCGTTTGCACTATACTAGCAACCATTGTACATCTTAAATCCTGGACCTCGGCGATGACTTTGATTTGTTAACTTCTCTGTGTGAAATACCAGCTGGAACAAATATTCCCCAAAAGATGGACTGCTGCTCTTAACTTACAAACGGGTGGGAACTGACTAAATTTTGACATCTCTCTTAAGAATAATGGGAACTAATTAATATGAAATATGCTGTTACTTGTAGCAGGGTAAAAATAAAGAGACGGGATACCTAGATCTTAATATTGTCTTGGCCACTATCTAGTCATGGGACAGTCCCCCATGAATTAAATACAAAGTTGCTTAAGTTAACCTAGAGGAAATACTGAGGAGCAAAAGTGTGTTTCAAACTGCTCTTCTAGGACTTAAGATATCTTTGCTGCAATACATGTTGGCTTTACCACTCGGTCCTCAGAGCAGAGTACTTCACTGTCAGATAAGGCTTCTTTCATCATTGCATGATATTTTTTACCTTGACAACATGGAGTTTGGGCAGAAGGTTGCAGTCAGCAAGTGTCAGGTCATCTCCATCCAGAAACTTGCGTTTAGACACTTTCTCCTCTTCAGTGCTGTTTGCATCAATCTCCTCTGGCAGAGGCGTTCTCAGATAGTCATCCAGCTTCTTCAGAGCCTTCACCAAGCCTTTTTCAAGGGCTTTGCCAAAAAGCAATGAATAAGTGATCAGGGCAGAGTAAGAACTATTTAGAAACACTCATCATCAATGCTTATGGTAGTATCTAGAAAAAAGCCAAGAACTATTTCTTTTTTCTTATTTGTTGTTCATTTGTGCTCCAATACCTAAACAAGCTGATACCAACATAGCCCAGCAAGGTCTTCCTGAGGGTAAAGCTCAACCACAATGGAAAAAGTGGGCATAGGGAACTGTTGCGCCATGTCTTCTCCTGACTAGCAAAAACGACTAGTGAAAGAGATCTTGGAAGGAAAGAACAGCTTGTCAGCAGGATACACCAATAAAACACATTCACCGTATGGCATTTTTCTGGTCTGTTGAGGCCATCACACAGTAAATCGGAGCCCTATAAGCTGCTATGTTATTTTTCTGAGCCGTTGGGTAGGACTGTAATGAAGGGGAATTTTCTAGCATTACTTCAGCTCTAAAAAGTTCTAGTTTTACTACTTTTAAGCCCCTTCCAGAGTAATTAAAGGCAATAGCAGTAATTCCAGAAATGTTAACCAGAGCTCTACAGAGCCGGGAGATACACTACAACTGAAAAGCAGGTAATATAACAATAATTAAATACAACAGTATACAAAAGAGATAAGCTATTCAGTCACTGTTAAGATTCCCCTCACTTCAGATTCAACTTAGGTGCAAATTCCATCTTTCATACGTCTCAAATGGGGTGTCACAATGGAGATGAGACTTTGGACCTCGCACTTCAATTACTAAAGACAATGTCCCACACTAATGCCAGCTCCAACAAATTCCATGCTTAAAATGGGTGGCTGGAAAGCTGCCTGGCAGAAAAGGACCTGGGGGTGTTGGTCAACAGCCGCCTGAATATGAGCCCAGGTGGCCAAGAAGGCCAATAGCATCCTGGCTTGTATCAGAAATAGCGTGGCCAGCAGGACTAGGGAAGTGATTGTCCCCCTGTACTTGGCACTGGTGAGGCCCCATCTCGAATACTGTGTTCGGTTTTGGGTCCCTCACTACAAGACAGACATTGAGGTGCTGGAACGTGTTCAAAGAGGGGCAACAAAGCTGGTGAAGGGTCTGGAGCACAAGTCTTATGAACAGCTGTGGGAACTGGGGTTGTTTAGCCTGGAGAAAAGGAGGCTGAGGGGAGACCTTATTGCTATCTACAGCTACCTGAAACGAGGTTGTAGCGAAGTGAGTATCGATCCCTTCTCACAAGTAACAAGCGATGGAACAAGAGGAAACGGCCTTAAGTTGTGCCAGTAGAGGTTTAGATTAGATATTAGGAAAAAATTCTTCACCAAAAAGATAGTCAAGCATTGGAAGAGGCTGCTCAGGGAGGTGGCTGAGTCACCATCCCTGGAGGTATTTAAAAGATGTGTGGATGTGGTGCTTAGGGACCTGGTTTAGTGGTGGACTTGGCATTGCTAGGTTAATGGTTGAACTTGATGATGTAAAAAGTCTTTTCCTATCTAAATTATCTTCGATTCTATGATTCTAATGCCACTTTGGCATAACGTACAGCGGGGTGCAAATTTTTTACTTAAAAATACCAACATGGACACAGAATATGTGTCTTTATGCTTTACCAGCAAGATAATAGAAAAACTTGGTCGTAATAATGAACTTACTGAAAGCTGAATGACTGTACACAAGTTTGCATGTTATTTAAACTGCAGTCACTCTGGGGCAAGAAGAGTCTTTTGCATCTCTGTTTGAAGAGTGACAAGCACGATAGGGTCCCAGCCCTTGAGAAGTGCCCCAAAGTGCTAAAGCAACATAAATAAGAAACAGCAAGAATTTACAATGTGAAAAAATAACAACATGACTCATGGGCTTAAGGCCAGAATTTCAGCTGGTGAAAATTACCTGCAGTGATTTATACCTGCTGCAGATCTGGCCTGGAGTCAGTATTTAAGGCTTAATCCTGTAAAATCTTATATCTCTGAGTAACTTACTGCCATTTAACTTAGGGGAAACTACTCAATGCATCAAGTTACTCAGGTGGTGTAGCACTGCCTATGGAGATAAATATATTTATGGAGCACAACACGAGCTTCAAACGGCTGCAGCGATGGCCCGGTCTAGAACACCTCGCTGGCACAGGTAGCTCTGCTGGCTCTGCTGCCAGCCGCCCCTGTGTTTCTGGCATGGAGAGAAACGCAGCGCATACAGGGCCACTGAGAGAGCAGGAGCTGAGCACCACTGAACATGACTTCTCTACTGCCTTAACATCCATTAAACCTTGTGCCAGTGGTGGAAGTCAGATTAAGCTGCTCGATGTCTTGCTCCCACTGATTCCTCTTGGCCAAGCACCAGGGAACCATACCAGCTCTTCTGTGGCTGACTCCTAGACACAGTGGCAAATCCTGGCTTAATTGATTGACTGGAGGAATGACTGCGATCCAACTGAAAACACCCCAACAAACATAGCAGGGAGGGAAAGAATTTTATTTCTGAAAGCATAGCATCTAAAGCGACTGAAGTGCTGCCATCCATAAAACAAAAGTGTTGCCATCCGTTATTTAATCAATTCAAATTGAATTTTGACACTGACATTCTGCTGTCAGATCCTGGCACTGGTGTCTTTAATCGTCTGCAGCTGTGCTCCGCCGCACAACTTCTACTGAAGCTGCTTAGCTTGTAATATACCCTCATGTGGCAACACTCAAAAGATTTAGCAATCTCTTTTTGGTTTGACCTGTAACACCTGTTGAATAGACAGTTCTTATCCTCTTGGCCAGCCTCAGACTGTGTCCTCTTACAATGAATTCATTTAGAGACAATGGAATTGAATTACCGTGATTTAATTCAATTTTGCTCATTCGGATTTTAGAGAATTGGCTTAACACTGAGCATTTTCCAGTATCCCCTTCACCCAGTAAGATCATCTGTGCAATATTTCCAGTATCAGTACTATATTAGATGCTTCGTGCTGGCCCACAGGGTCAGTTAAGTGTGTGTATGAAGACAGAACCATCAGGTGAGATGTGTTTATGTAACTTTTCTGGAACTTATTAGGATTGGGGTTTTTTTTTTGCTCTTATTGGTGTATCAAAGTGCGTCATGGCTGTCTCAAAAACAATGCCTGGAGTGAAGCCTGTTTGTGACAGTGGGAAAAACATCTATCCGAATTCATACTTGGCGCTTGCATACGACAGCTTTAGGCCAGAAATAAGTGCGTGTTCAGGGTTCAACACATCTGTGACCTAATTCACAGGCTCTGCTGGAACCCACAGGATCCTGAGATCTCCTGGTGAAATCACCACATGGTCAGGATCACCTCATACCCCAATAGCCAAGAACTGCACAACTATTTGTGACTCCAATGACCCTGTTTAATTAATCATACTCTTCTAATCCTAACAAATCTCTCAGAAGAGCCATGAAAATAGAAGAGTAGTGAACAAGGGAGAACAGCCTTTCTTCCAACTGGATAGCAACATAATTTTGAAAAGCTAAAAGAATTAATATCCTAAGATTGCCATTTCAAATGGACTTTATGTGTACAGAGTCAGATTTTTAAAGGCTGTCAATGGTTTTCAAGGTATTTTTTTTAATCCACAAGCAAATATCTACGTTGCAAATCCTAAATTCTAGGTGTCCTGTAACGTTCAGATTTATCTGTATGATAGGAAGTCTTAAGTTCCTTGAGAATGTGCTCAGAGAAATTCCCACTCGAAGTAGGAGTATGTGTAACAATCTCCAAAATACCAAAGCAAGAGGCTTCTAAGCCCCACACCTCAAAAAGAGCCAAGTGTCTAATGCTGTTGAGTGGGAGACTCCACCTTACGTGGAGTCCACCTTTATTCACCAGTAAGCCTCCAGAAGAAAGAGGTATCAAAAGCAGGTCGTTTTCTTTCTTTCTTACAAAAAAAAATTTACCAGTAGTATAGGGAGAGCATTTTCCAAAGTGGAAGACTGAGTTTCAAATGTTTTTTCAATGCGATGTCAGCCCAGATCTGCCAGATGAGACCCCACCAGTGAAGTATCAGGTAATCTGTACAGCTCTCCTATTAAACTGTTTCACTTTCCATAAATAACTAATCATTCAGTGGATCACGACAGAAGGCTGACACCACAGGTAAACGTCAGAAAAACTAACTCTCTCATTTTCTCTCTTATTTGATCAATACATAATGAGAGAACAAGAAATAACCTTCTCAGAACATCCTGCAGCTTCTGAAGGTTTTGAGACTCTTCCTGAGGAAAGAGCTGTCATAGTTCATGTTACTAAGCAAACTCAGCAAAAGAAAGAAAGATTTCACTCTAAACCTCCCATACTATGGCTATTTTGGGAAAATCTGGATGACTTTATATGTTGTCTCCACTGAGGACATAGGGGATGGTAGGCCCTCACCAGGGTAGGGGCCTTGTGAATACCAGTCTCAGCACTAGACTGAATGAAGACATTTAAAAAGATGTGAGTAACTAAAAAGTGACTAATTCCCCATTTGTGAACGTACTACCCACAATGAATTTCAGAAATGACTAAGCAGCAAATTCCCTTGGCAACTTATCCTCTTGGTAACATCATTAAATAATTAAATAGGTTTGCTGATAACAGCTGAGGCTCCATTGCAAGTCAATCAGGGGGACTAATCTTTCCTGAAGTAAATTAAGTGAATAGGTTTGAATTAAACACCCTGAGCTTCCTCTGTAGTCAGTGGAGTCTTGTCTTCTACACTTGGGTTAGGTGACCCCTAAATCAGCTGTGTGGAGAACTTTTCCTGAAGCGTCTAATTTCAGCCTTGCATTATCTTGGTAATGTCAGGGCAGAGGATTCAACATTACAAGACCAAGTGGAACTGTGCCTGAGAATGTGGCTCTGAGTCGCTTTTGAAATTTCTACCTCCAATAGCTTCCTCACCCTGCACACCTTCAGTATGAACTTAGAGATCCCAAACGTGACCAGCTCTGTGAGAAGAGCCCTGTTATCAGGTTACCCTTGCAACGCAAGGTTACTGCAATGTCTGAACTCCTGGAAACTATCTTTCTGGACAGTGAAATCGCAAAGCACAAAGGCACCAGCATTGTATTACCTCCACAGTGATATATTTAATATAACTTCAAATTCCAAGAAGTTCTACCTGCGTATATACAAAATCTGTGGTGGAATCATCTCTCTTACTCTGCACTACTCTGCTCTGCATCACACAGCCAAAGGCAACTTACAGCAATCACAGTCCTGCCATGTCATCTCCCCTATAGTAAACAATGATATTAACAAAAAAACCTCACAAGCTCTTTTTGATTTTCCTTCTCCCTTCAAAACTATGCTTTTATACAACTTCACTTAAGGATCCTCAGTCAGAAGCCAGAAAAATAGCACTTTCCAACCTCAAAGCAACCACAGAACACTTAATGAATGTATTACCATCTGTCAAATGCACAGGGTGAGGTTCAATTTAGCTGATGATACCTAATTCACAATGACGCTCTGTTTTCAGCGAAAGGTTACTTGATGTTGAACAATGAGATTAACAAATCCTGACATGCACAGAAATACAAATAATGTAACAAAAGTTAATAATTGGCAAAATTGTGTTCTTGGTTACACTGACATAAAAGAGGAGTAACTGCATTGTCAACAAACTATTCCATATTTACTCTAATTCAATCAAGAACAGACGTTGGCTCTGTTACTCTTCAAGCAAAAACTTCCTTAAAGTATTAGCCTGTGCAACTATTTCCAGGGGACAAAGAGAAATCTTTGTGTCTTGAAGTATTTATGCCACAACTGAACAAAAGATTAGAAAATGTTTGTCTCCTCCCTGGAAGTGTTCAAGGCCAGGTTGGACGAGGCTTTGAGCAACCTGGTCTAGTGGAGGGTGTCCCTGTCCATGGCAGGGGGGTTGGAACTAGATGATCTTTAAGGTCCCTTCCTACCCAAACCATTCTATGATTCAATGACTCTATGAAAATGAAATGCATGGAGCAATCCTGCAAGTTAAGAGGAGGGCCAGATGACAAAGATTCATTCATAGGTACTCAGGGTGAAGTTTTGGCCATATCAAAGCCTGTGGAAGTTTTGCTGTTGACTTCAGTGGGGTTGAAGTTGAAACTCCCCAGAAGTTTTTAAAGCCAAAAGGGACTATTATAATCAGTTAATCTGACCTCCAAAATAATACCAGCCATAAAACTTCCATTGGTTGTTTCCATCTCTATTTTCTGTGGGTCAAATAAGGCTGAAGCAAAACAGAAAGTAACTAGAAAGTAGTAAAAGAAAAACTGTTTGGAAAAAATAAAACTGATTCAGACTGCCCACACCCACAGGATTTGCAGAGGTCAGACAAGGACTTTTTTTCCCCTTCCCTGAACTCCAAATATTTCCTTCCTTGTTTAATGCTGGGATGAGAAGAAATAGCAAAATAGACAAAGCACATAAACGCCAATCTCTGCGGCCTAAAGAAGCCACTGGAAGGCAAATCATTCCATCCTAAAATAGTAGCCTAGGAAAAGCTGAATTACAACCAGAGGAGCTTCTCTCTCTCTCTTTTGAGAATAGGTAGACTGGCTACCTAAATTTAAAATAGCTAAAATTAGATGAGATGGCTCCTGTTTTATGTATCTGAGTGGAACCATTTGCAGGATGAGGATTTTACTTGATAGTTATTATGGAAAGAGATGCAAACCATAGAAGGCACAATAAGCGCAATAAGAACAATTGATTCTTTGGCCAAATTGAACATAAAAATTATTTGATTTGCATTAAAAGAGAGCAAAACTATTTCATTTTTTTAAGCAAACTTTAAGCAAAATAACATGTTTCCAAACAAATATGAAAACAAAAAGAAAGCCATGTTTTGGGATGGTTGGTTAAGTAAGTCATGCCTAGACATTCAATCATTTTCACATCACTTTTAAAATGTTGGTAATCTTCAAAATTAACATGTCATTTCTCAATTAAAAAGATAATAGCCTTTTATTTCAAAAAGTTTAAGAAAAAAATATTTTTACTTGTCAAAACAAGTCATTATTCACAAAATTCAACCCACATTTGCCAATAATTCAGGTTACTCACAAGCCCAGTGGCATTTTTTGTCAAATAATATTTTCTCCAAGCCCAAGTAAAACATATGTTGGCCTTCTTCATAAGTGAATACCACTGAAAGTACAGTGACAACAAGGCTTCAAAGTCATTGAAGCCCAGTAACATAATGGCTTTTGTAGCCATCATCTGAAACCACCCAAGACTGACCTTGGCAGAACTGCATGTTTCTTAATTGTCAAGCCCAGGCAAGTTCAACAAACAATGATCCATGTACAAAAATGAACAACGATTTCTGCTGCTACCCCTGGATCACTGATTGATGCTTTTCCTTTTTACTGCTTTCTTCCACTGCCCTCCAGTAAGATTTATCCTGTAACACACGCAAATGAACTTGGTGAAATATGCAATGAGGGGAAAGGGGGAACAGTACATAAATATTCACAGTCTCACACAAACAACCTGAGATTTATTTTTCCTTTAAAAAAAACAAGCCACCTTTCCTGATCACTTCCAGATTCACAGTTTGATATTATATGAGACCAAATAGTGTTTTCTGAGAGGAGAGACAAACCAGCTAAGAAACAGCAATTTAAGTTAAGAAAATATCAGTCTACTAGTCTGACAGTCTGATTAAAGACCAAGGATTCATATTTTCACTCTCTTTTTTCTCCATCCTGCTCAATTTTTTTCAGGCAGGCTCAACAGAGCATTGTAACCTTAATCTGTATAGATTAATCCTTCTCACATGCAGGAACTGTGACTGCAATATGCATGCCACTGTATTACATATTGAACAGTTTATCTTCCCCATTATGATTTCAATACAACCCCTGAGATTTGAATGCTGCCTTGATTTCTTCTGTTTAGCCATTTAAGAGCCAGGTGTCTCGTCTAAGCTGGTTATGTAGGTTCCCTCTCTGCTCAGAGGTACTAAGCATCTCCAGAGGGTAATTCCTTCCAACTGCCTGAGACACCTGATTTAAATTTGGCATGACTCACTCCATGCATGCCCTTCTCGCTGCATGAATTACAGATGAAGCCTAAAGGACTAGCTCAGACTAGACACCTAACTTTCAGGGAGGTGAAGTTATAATTTCACAGTTCACCCAAGTGATGTAGGATAATACCTCCCATTTTTTTTAAGTTACTTAAATATTAGGGCTTACTCCCCAAAGGGCAAGTATATTGCCAGTTTGAGCATTGCAACATCCATTCCAGGCATGTTTCTGCCTTGTAAAATCCCCAGCTCTGAGTAGAGTCTATATTGAGAGGCAAAGGAGTGGGCAGTCACTAAGAGTCATTGGAAATGCAGAGAAGGATGGAGGTTGTATGCTCCCATGCACCCAAGACATTTACATGCCTAACTCTGGGCCAAAGGGAGTTTCTGGGGTGAGTCACCTCTCCTATTAAACATGTTCCACTCTAGATAAATAATTCAATATACACTGGAACAGAGACTTGAGCATGTTCCCACAATAAAGGTAAATGTCCATACAATCATGCTGAAAAGTTGTGATCTATGTGTTTCTACTCACTTAACGAATCAACGAATACCCAGTTGTGTACACAGAAGAGAAATAGATTAGTGCCTCTTATTCCTCAACTCTACTTTCCTGGTTAGGGGGTTATCTTACAGGACAGGGGTTCTTATTCATCCTTCAGATCAGTCAGAGCTGAGACTTGAAAATGGATTTTTACTCCTGGTCAGTGTTCAGGTGAGGTCCCTCTCCATTGATCGCAAAAGAAGCCAGGATTATTGAATGACTAATGTATAACTTTTAGACATGTTTAGGTGAGATGATCCTATCCTTCCCTTCCCTTCCCTTCCCTTCCCACCCCATCTACAAACCCTAATGATGCGGATTGATCGATTAGATCTTCATCCCAAAAGTCTGGGATATTTTGACAGACCTATCACAAAAACTCCACAGAAGGTATGTCTCAGTCTCAGAAAGATTGAGACCTTGATTGCTTAGGTACCCTTTCCTAAGCCAGAGCACAATGATCCAAGTGTTAAGATGTCATCTAGATTTAGGAGACCTAAGTCTCTTCTTCCCAAGCTTTTCTACATGACCTTATATAAATTATATAAATTCTCTGCCTGCAAACTTCCTATATACAAAATAAGAATAATGGCACTCTTCAGCCACAAACTTTACATTCGTAAAAGCAGTAATGCACCAGCCTTGGACATATGTTTCAAGTTGAGGGTATAAACTGTAAATATAACAAACAAAAAAAAAAAGAGGCATCATCCTATTTTTGTGATACCACCTGTCCTACTCCCAAATTAAACCCAGTGAAATAAGTGAACAGATAATGTCTTTAAAAAGAAAATTAAACATATAATTTTCAAGCATCTGGGAAATTTATTTTGAAATCTTTCTAGTTTTAGACTAAAAACTCAGGTTTCTTCCTTTCCTTTTCTTATTCAGTTTTATAGTGGAGGCAAGAAATAAATGTAATACTTGTAATGTTATCATGAAGAATGCAATTGGAGCCCCTTCGAATGCTGTTTTTTAAGAAGAAAACCCAGGTGTTCAAGTGACACCAAAAGAAGGGTTCATTTCCAAGTCTCTTAGGAGTCCAAGCAATCCTGAGGGCAGGAAGCAAGTGAATGTAAAACTACTGGCCTACAACTGCCCCAGGAAGAACAGTACCTAACTTGCATTTCACAAATCATCGTGACTCTGTAGCAGCACGTAAGTGACAAGCATCATTTCTAGCGCACGTCCCCAAGGGCCTAATCCTGACCTCTGCAATGCTAGACTTGTGCAGGTGTCCCTAAACCAACTGCAGACAAGCAGCAGCTGATTTGCATCAGAAACCTGAAAAAAAAAAAAAAGTCAAGCCCTGTAGATTATAAAACTATATATTTATAGTATGAGACTATTACTCCGTTATCTTGATGCTGGGTGTTTACTCAGAGTGTAAAGTTTTGTTTTACCAGCAAACAACAAATAAGATAATTCTGGGACTAACAGAGAAAAACTAACTACATGTTTTGGTATTGAAATAAGAGTAAAGTTAGCTTCTGGTAGAGTGCAACTGGCTTTAGTGACAGTGCTGTGGGGACCCCTTGTGTTCTAATATTTAAGCAAAGAAGATTGTTCTTCCACAGGATGTTGCTGCATGCATCTTTGATACCAACTTCTTTCAATCCCAGGCATATAAAGGAATAAAGTTTGCTTTTCTTTACACCAGGATAATCGAAATTGCACTCCATTGATCTCAATTACGTTATTTGACTTCAGCAGCGACGGAGTGAAGACACATGAGAGGGAAACGCAGCAATGCTTAGCTAGCAGCACCTGAGGATGAAGTTGTAAAGCTTATTGAGTTCCCAGATCCCTCAGTTCACTTAGCAAATCTCAGTCTCAAATTGTTCTGTTTTAATGTTTCCTGTATTTTCTGCTCTTTGTGTTCAAAAAATGTTACTGAGATACAAAAAAACATGAGACGATGAGATTTACGAATGACTCACATCTTAATTCTTTTCCATTGTTTCTCTGCTTTTGAGATTTTTTTGTTTCAAGCCCTATGAAATGACTTAGGGATCATTGTGATTATGCCTCAATTTAGCCTCTCTGAAAGGAACAGAAGCAAAAAGAATTATAATTATGTCTGGAGGTATGAAAAAATTTCAAGTACAAGTAGGGAGGTTGTATTTCCTCTGTTGCAACTGTACTGTTGCAACAAGTATTAAGAACATTTTTCCCAGTTCTGGTGTTCCCATTTAAAAAAGGCTTTGAAAATTCAAGCAAGAGGTCAAAGGATAACAATAATACAGTGCTCAAGGACTGGAAACAAGCCTCAAAATGCCAAGTTTGAAGAGCCTATTTGTTCAGCTTATCGGAAAGAAGGCTGAGAGGCAAACATGTGCATGTGGTCACGCATGGGCAAAACAACTGGGAAGCATGAGGGAGCTCTTCAGCCTTGCAGACAAAGGTGTGAAAGGGTCTAATGGTTGGAAGTTGGACAAATTCACTTTTCACATTGCTAAAGCAACGAACTGTTTAAGGAACAAACAAGGAGAAAGGGGAGGTGGACTTTCTCCTTGGGGTGTTTATAATGAGGCTAAGAAAAGGTAGGCTTTAATCGAGTTCAGGCAGAAATGGGAGAAACTGGGCTGGAGGGGATAGAGTCACGTGGCCAGGTCATGGCACTTTAAAATCCCTAATATCGTCTTTTAGGTCTTGGAACAAGGACTGAGGTGGGTTGACTGTACCACCATCAATGTCACAAAGAATTTGCTACTCAACATTAAGACAATGATTATAATTAAATCTCATACTTCAAGACCCAACACGCTTGCGAAGATCACAGTATCTTTTCTCCCGATATGCAATTAATCAGATGTGTCATGGGGCTTATCCACAGCCATCAGGTCATTCTCTTCTAGAGGTGGGAATGGTTGCACCAATGCCTTGGAGTGGTGCAGGAAGTCTTGCTGAGTAGATGCCTCCATTTTCAGAGTCATTCTGATTTCAGATTAAGGTCCAGGAATATTTGGTTTTCAGCTTTGACTGGCTGAATCACCATGATTCACCTTCCTCTGCAGTGCCAAATATGGACCAGCTATTGCCATCAGCTGGGCGTCTATAATCCAGTAAATTCCCCACCTTAGAGGGCATTGTGCATCAAAGACTCTTCAGGTTCTCCTATTCTCCGCTCTGGTGCAAAATAACTTATATTCTAAAGGCTGAAATAATGTTTTCTCAATGGGCAAAACTGACTGGGATGTGATTTGCAGGAGATCATAGCAAACAACCCAAAGATCCTTCTAGCCTCAAACTCTTGAAATTCTTATTTTTTTCTGCAATCAGAAGAATCAGGATATTTAGAAAAGAATTGTGTCTCCAACTCCCATTTAGTCACCTTATTCCCAGCACTGTTTTCAAGCTAAAGGTCAACTATTTAAGATCTGATCTAATAAAGAAAATTAACAACATTGATTTTCACTTATGTGTCATTCTTCTCTTCCCTGTTATTTCATGAAGAACATTTGCATGCACAAAACAAAAAGTATGTTTTGGGAAAAACAGATTCTGGGCCAATCCTTCTCCCTTTGAAGTCATCAACAGTTTTGCAAACTGACTTCCAGGAGCCAGTCACTGGGCTCTCCATCATGTGATAGCTTGCTCTACAATTGCTAAATATAAGCCTGAGAAAAATCTTCTCGGCACAATAAGACCAGTTGAGTGTTTAGATCTGGACATTTGCTCATATAAGACTTGGGCACTTTACTGAGTAAGGCCATAACTTCATCTAAGTTCTTGCTGTGGGGAACATACTTAAGACACAACAATTATATCACAACGAAGGGAGTTACCCACCAGTGCGAAACCATAGAGCAATGAAGTTAAAACTCAATTCTAAATAATAATGTAATTTAGGCCTCCCATTCCAGCAGTGAGGCGCTTAATTCCTCCCAGGACTGCTGCCGCCAGATTGCTCTAATCCACTTCCAGCTGTGCTACTGCTCCTGTGTGCGAGCATGGGAGCTCGGCTGGGAAACAGAACAAAGCATCCCAGTAAAGCCAGCAGCACTTGGAGGAATGTTCAGACACACAGGGGAAATAATTCCCTGCTAAAGAAGAGCGTCTGCCAACTGTTCCCATTGCAAGTATCTCAGTGTAGGCCTGGCCTGTGCAGATACGCTCTGATTCAGCAAAGGCTTGAGAACATGCCTCAATTGGAGCCTATCTTCAACCTTGCGGAGTTCGCTATTTATTGTCAACTGTTTTGCAGGGCTTTGCATATTCTCTGTGCTGAACTTCCATAAATACATTCTTTCATTTTTTTCTCTCCCTCTCTATGGTATGCTATGGTTTCAGAGTTGCTTCAGCACAGATGTGTCAGAAAACTATGTCTGCTACTACATTAATTGTAAATATTTACTGTTCCCAGAATGGCTGCATCTAAGACTGCTAATCGGGCATACCAAGTCCCTGCCTTGAAGGGCTTGCAGTCTGATCACATTTAGACTTACACAGAGTTTTAATTTTCATTTTGTATTTTTTTCAAGTAGTTTTTTTTCACATTTCTATCAGGAAATAATCAAACCTTAATTAGCAAGGTCTTAGAAGAAGAGAAAAAACTAAACGATATGAAAGCTCAGGAACATTCCCTAGTAAGGTACATATTTCTGATGTTAAGATGATGTTTCGTTATAATTTTAGAGAACTGTAAACCTCTTCCTTCCAATGCCATAAAACTTCAGTTCTTGGTTTTGCCAGGTCAAAAGATATTGGTCCTTAAAGCTTTCACTGGTACCAGACAGAATATTGATGGCTCTGGGCCTCCAGCCAGCATGATTTTGAGGGGAACTTTCAAAAAGTTATTTCTCCAGTACACTTATTTTGCAAACTGCTGTTTCTGAGCATTTTGGAATCAGTCTCTGATTACTGGGCAGAAAGCAGATAAAGCAATTTAGGACGGATGATAAATGCAACTTGCAGCACTACTTAACAGGCAAGCACACAGCTATCACCACTGTTTTAGTGGTCTTTATATGTGTGTTTTTATTAAGAGACAGAGTGCAGAACGGTTTTATTAAAATATCATGAGTGAGTTATATGGGTCATCCCAAATGAATGGCAATAAAAGCTTTATATCACACTCACCAACATGTATTTGGTACTTTATGTGCCACAAATGTTGCAGAAAAGCTATTTTACATATGTTTTAAAGACTGGGTATTTTTTATATTAGGGCTGGTTTTGTAAAGCTGCCAGACACTTTAGCTACCACGAGCCTGACAGTACTCAGCTCAGAGGGAGCCATAAAAGCTTGTTTAAAATGTCCTGAAACAGCTTTTTTTGTGCTTCGAAATGCTACAGTTAAAGATCTGTCATCCCAAGACATTCCATAGCTAGAAAGCCCATCACAAAACAAGTCTTTTTCTCTAAAATGATTTAAAAAGCTATTTCTAGTCCTTCTTGGTTGGATATCATCACAGTATAGGACAAATTGTGGCTTGTGCTGGCCCTTGGACAGGTGCGGGGTTTTGTAGTGGAAAAGGGAAATTCTGCAACTGAAGAGGAAGAAGGAAAAAATTTAATGGCAAGTTGATACACAGACATCACATACGCACAAATATATATATTTATACTCATATGTTTTTATGGCACCTTGAAAATCTGTGCAAAAAGAGTAAAGCATTAATATTGGTCACAAATTAGAGCCCGATCCAAGGTCCCTGTCACAGGAAACTCCCCATTGATACAAGGGCATTCAAACAGCTTTTCTAACTCAAGAGTCAAGAGGAGCTGACTCACAGCACTGAGAAGCTCCTACTCCAGCTATGTACATCAGCTCAGGTGCCATGAAAAGTCTGCACCACAAAGCTGTTATTACTGTAAATATTTTACATAGGTTTTTGGAGTGAACTGATTATCTGCTGATTTAAGGAGGGATGCGATGACTTCTAGAAAAGATCAGAGCACATTGTCCAGCCTGTGCACGTACCTTGCTATGGGTCTGACCCTCTTCTCAGCAAGAGTAACTCCAGTGTAAAACTGAAGTAGGCCAGTTTTAAATCAAGCCCTGTATGTGTACGTGCATATCTACTGTATACATACGTACACAGCACACAGAGAGAGATATTTCCCACCTCACGCACTCAACCACAAAGTGTGATGTAGCTACCGAAAGAGGTGAACAGCATTTAATCACATGTAAGTTAATGATTTAAATGTGCTTTTATTTTTGGCCTCTTGATGTAAATACAAACCAGACAAGCGGAGTCCTCTGGTCAGACGGCTGGAAATTCCTCTGCATGAAATCATGTTGGTGGTCTCCCGGCTCAGCGCCTTCTGAAGAGCCATACAGTGAAATATCCTTCCGTACCACTAATGAATGCGCCCACCCACACTGGAGCTGGTGCCCCCTAAGAACTCAATTCAAGAACAACTTTCTGAATTCCTAAATGAATTCAAAGGGCTCATTCTGTGAGCCAAATAACTTACAATTTTAGGCGGGATGGTTAACGGGTGGTTACTATAGGTTGTCCCCTTAGTCTGCAGTCTACAGTCTCACAAGAAAAAATAATAAGCAGGATACCAAATACGTACACAGCATTCCAATTAATTAAATTTCATCCTCCTCCAATGAATACACAAATTGTTGTGACCCTGGTTACTGTACCGAGTTTGAGTGACTTGCTCAGCATCAACCAAAGGAACCAAAGTAAACTCACAAGATCTTGGTTTACTTTCCTGTGCTCAGACAAGACCTCCTTCTAGATGGCAAACAATCAGTAAGCAACCAAAAACTCTCAAATTGGCCAAGAAAACTTGAGCAAGAGCATCCAGGAAATAATTTTTAAGACTACTGCCATGGGACTCTCCCAAAGTCTCCTGTTCTTGTGTGAATGAGGACTTGTCACTCTAAGTACAAGCGGTGAAGCCTGGTGGCACTGGCCAGAGGACTGAATGACCCAGTTGTGCTACCGAAGTGAGATGTGGCTCTCATCCCACGATGAGGAGATGACTCCTTCAGAGAGGCCTGTTATAAAATTATCGAGTGACACAGGGGGTGGAAGGAATCAAGGCTGTTGTAATTGAACTGACTTGAAATAATAAATGCACACACTTTCTTTAAACACAGCTTGCCACATCCTGGGAATCTGGAATCAATTCCTTCCCTTTCAAGAAGCTTAAAAGTGGTGGGACTTTGATATGGCATAAGCATGTTTGCTTCTGGGCTTACAGCCCTTGTCGGCCTGTTCCAAACCTTTCAACATTTTTATATTATAAGACAGAAAAGTTAGGAAAACAAAGATGGAAAAAAAGAATCAGAAATTCAGGGAACTATTAAATCAGGGCAGCCTAGCTGCCAAATACCTTTGGTGAGTAAATGAATCATGATCAATAACATATTGCCATACAGACTTACAGAAGAAGGTTATCACCTGCTTCTGTGCCAGGCATAAAACATAACGGTGTGTGGCTAATGAAGTACTGCATGAAACCAGAAAAAAAAGGTACTATTTTTCTCTGTAATGTTGAAGCCTTTTACTTCAAAGTAGTTTTAACTCATCCAGAAAAAACACGATTTTTTTCCATGAAAACTTTGTCAAAATCGATAAGTTACTATGAAACACTTCTCTTTCTTTGATAATGTTGCATTTGTAAGAGGAAACTGTCTTGATAGAAAGAAACCTATTTTGTTAAGGGGATGTTTCAGCCCTGATTTGTAAAGCTGCTTGCTTTATATTTTCACATATTTGCCAGCAGAGGGTATCACAATCTTAGAAACAGACATATGTATCATTATGTCCATTCATTTACATGCAAGAATTCAGACACACACTAAACCAAGAAATTACAAATCTTGTTTTCTTCAGTAACTTTTCCACTATCAGAAAAAAAAAAAATCAGATCAGATAACAGACTGTGTTATTATTATTATGAGGTGCCATCTCACCACCTCTCTCAGGACAGGAAAATTGCAACGATACAGCCTAGTGATGGCATCACTTGAAGTCTGAAACTGTTGTATGATCCTGGCTGTAAACCTTCCTGGGAGTTATATCAGCTTGGGCTTATCTTTGGCTTGCATTACGTTCTCATTATTTCTCCCATCCAGTATCCTCGTACGGCATAAATCTCATTAATTATCCCAACCACTTCACGACACTTTTCTGCAAAGATTTAATAGCCACAGGCTGCAGTGAGAGCTCGTGTTATGTAGACCGCATAACCTCTGCTGAACTAGTACGCAAGGAGGAATGATCATGTATAATTACACCTAACCCACACTTCTCACAGCTAGAGATAGACTGATGCCACAAATTCCCAGGCTGATATCCCACACATTAATGAATTCACCTCTCTGACTCCCAAGTTAAGAGAACATAATTTAAACAACCTGGTGTTTGGTGCTTTAGCTTAATTGGTATTCAGCACTCCCTTATTTCAAACAAAAAAAAAAATATTTTTTTTTCTCTGTTCTATTTTTGATTTGTTAACAAGTCTTTTTTCTATTTGTGTATTTTGATCACGTGCAACTGATGTCCTGGACACTGATGTGGCTTTCCAGCTTAACCCAAGCACTTGAGTCAGCCGGAGCTAGGAGACAACATAGAGGATGACAATGAGTCGTGTATCATTACTTTTATCTGAGAGCTGGGGTGTATAAGAACACCATAAGATAACCACAAGCAGCAATCTGTTCTTTGTAGATCTTGCCCGCTCACATGGAGAGAGGGAAAAGGACATTCTCCTCAGTAATTTTATTTCACATTTATAAAATGCTTTCTAGTATTTCAGAATTATATGGAACTACTTCTGCTGTTATATGGGTAGGGTAAGGCATCAGAACCTGATGCGAAATGGCATGTATCAGATCACAGCTACAGCCCTATATCCCTTTTTGAATAGTGTTGCAATTTTTAAAAACACCAGTCAAAAAGAAATAGGCTCAATATGAAATATGTATACAGTGGTGCTGTTCTTTCCTTTTTGCACATAGCCTTTTCACTACTCAAGAAATCTAACACAACTACTTTTTAATTAACTCATTGTCTGCCATCCGCATCAGCCTTCAGAATAACTGCTGCAGGTTCAGAGGAACTGGATAGGAAAGTGAGTAAAATGTCCCTGGGATATGGGAAAGGCTGTTCTTGCTCAGCCCTTGAAAACTGAAAGTTAATTACTCTGATGAAATCAATGTCTACTTCCCGCACGGGCTAAGTCTGCATTGATAGTCCCAAGGACTCCAAGGTCCTCAGGTACTCTACTCCATTGACAGAAAGAACGTGTAGGTACTACTTCGACTCTGCTCGTCTCTGCTTTATTCTCCTTGCAGTGCAGCACTCCAGCTGTAAAAAATTAAACTAAAAGCTTTTCTCTACTTCAAAGAGGAAAGTTGAGTATTGGTATGTTCAGAGATTGCAATGTGTCTGGATATCACTGGAGCATGAACTAGTTAACAAAATGAGTGAGGACGTTTGCAGGGAATAAAGATTGTTGCTCTCCTGCAGCTTAACATCTATTATCTCTATAACCTTGGTGTGCTTAATTGCCATTTGGAAGTATTTTCTTTTTATTTTCAAGAGTCTCTAAACCAAGAGTTTGTTAGGCAGAATAGGGAAAGCTCCCATTAATCACACTGCAGCTAGCAAAAATGTGGAACCTGGTCATGAGCACTTTGCGGGGTTAAATTCCTTATCTCACAGTAGCGGATATCTGATCGCGAATTCCAGCTCTGGTTATGGCCAGATGCAGAGACCTCTAGGACAGCTGTCTATTACCAGCTAGAGCTGCCAGCCGTTATGAGTCCAGGGATTTGCATATTGCAGAGTCACTGAGAAGCGACGTGTTGGGATTACGCATGTGGACAGATACCCGTGGCTCTTTTTGAATGCAAGAGGCAGCACGGCTGAATTTAAGATTTACTGTTGCAGAGCAGACCATAAAAATTCCTTCTAAATGGCCAAGATATTTTATTCTCACTGTAACATCTATTTAGTCTAACTCTTAATTTATCTTCCTTTTACAACTTCCTACAGAGGTTAGCTGAGCATCCCATTAGCATTAGACAAAAAAATAACTTTTTAGTATCCCTGAGAAGTGAAGCACTATAATTATTTCCTTCTGTTAACAACATAAAAATATTAAGAGGTAGATCATTATCTGACATAAATCATCTTTTATCCATTTTCATCTCATGGGTCAGCCCCAGGCAATGAAATACAATCACACAGATGAAATCTGTGGCAAAGCTGGAACCTGAAAAAAATCTCGTCTTCTCTGAATGATATGAGCACAAGGTGTTTAACATGCCTTAGGTCTCTGTCTGTGAAACTAGTAATATAAGGTAAGACGTGCATCAGTGAGTGACTGCAGATATTCTACTAGCTCATCTCAAGGGAGAGGGCAGTGTAAATCCATTATCTTTCATGGAGCAAAAAGAGCTTGGACTAGCTGAAGTCTTGCCTCTCTGAGGGGAAAGGAATGTGGAGAAGAAAAGCCATTTCATTATGAAGACGGGGTAGGATGTGTGTAAATATGCATGGCATCCAGCTTCTAGGGGGCGATATTTCTTTTGACACACAAACACATGAGGGAAAGTCTGGAGCTTACAGAATGCGATTACATTTCTTAAAGCCACTTCTTTCATTTAATTACTTTATGTTTAATGTCTTAATATAAATCAGCTTATATGAGCAAATTAGCTATAACAGCGTAACATAATCACGAGATAAGTGGGCCAAGAGTCTGATGGCCGCATCTAACAAATTATGAAGGGTCAGGGCATGAGTTGCTCTCACCCAGTCGTCCACTGCGAAATTTTAGCACTAGCTCAGTTTTGGGTCCAGTCAACACACATTGCTCTAAGCAGTGCCTGGGCAGAGTAGAGGAGGTAGCATGGGCCACCAGCCACTTCCAGTAACAGTATGGGATCCTGTTCTGCTGAGGAAGCTGAGCTGTATGGTCATGTCATGGCAGTCAGTAAAGGGGCTACTAAACACTCTGTGGCCAGTTTTATTTACTAGTACAGATGTAGTTAATTCCACTGTGGATGTGTGAATTGAGTCCACTGAACCAATCATCTCAAGCTGACCAGCAGTGGTACCTGATGTCATATGAACAGAGTTGACAATAAAATGATGGGAGAACGGCAAAATTATTCCACTTCTAAGCACACAAACCCCCTGCCACATTTGGCAATGTTTCTACTCACCAGCGTTATCCTGCTGCTTGGTATTTTTGATGTATGCAGAAAATTTGGAAAAGATATCAATTCCAGCAGTGTTTGATTCCCGGTGCTTAGCAGCCAGTTTGGGGTACCTGAAAAGGGAGAAGCAGTGTCAGTAACATCCTGGTACCAGCAACATAGTGATGATTACAAATACAATTTACAAGAAGAAACTAAAAAGCCCTGTATGAGGAACTGCCATTAATGCTGTCATTTATCTCAAAACAGCAGCTTGGCAAGGCCCTCTTAATAATATCTGCGTCTGTCAATGCAGGCATTTGGATAGTTACACAGGGATGGCTTTGTGACAAAGGTAATTGCACTGGTGCTTTATGTTCCCACAATCCAAGATACAGTGGACTTAAATCAGAAGGATGCATAAATTTCCAGAAAGGTGTAGCGGAGTCTGGCAGGCAGCTCACTCTATTATGAATGGCAGTCATGTCAATTCCCTACGCTGAAAATGTACTCCGGAATGTAATAGCAAGACATGCTAGTATTACCTAGGTGAAGGAACATAAAGTTTTCAGTCTCTGAGTTGTTTTATGTAGACATCTGGTGCAAAGGAATACATTGATTTGAAAGACCAACACAAACTAATGACTCCTACTGACTTCAGTGGTCTTGGACCAGAGTATAGAAAATTTAAATATCTGATCTGTTGCCTCAGGACTGTCCTATAGCTGCTGATTCACTTGGAGGTAAAACACTCCATAAGGAACCAAGCCAATTTTTATTGATTCATAGATTTTAAGGTCCAAATCACAAGCCAACTTTTTCCCCCCCCCGTTATCCTTGTATTAAGTCCAAAACATTTGACTAACTAAGGCATATCTGGTAAATCTAAACCTTTCCCTGGTAGCTTGTTCCAATGGATAATCATTCATACTGAAAAAATCTGTGCCTTATTTCTAATCCGAATTTAGTTCGGTTATAACTTCCAGTCATGGGCTTTTGTCATTTCTTGACTAGAATAATGAGCACTTTTCTGCCTCCAGAGCCCCTCATACTCTGTAATCAGTTCCCCTTCCAACCTTTCTAATACACCATACAGCTCAGAAACCTCCAGTTCTTTGCTGTATAATACTTTTCCTGGCACAGATATTTTGTGTGGCAATTCTCAGCATCTATTCCAAGTTATTTTTAGCTTTGTAAAATGTGGACACCAGACCCCTACAAATGTATTTTTCTAGTATTGGTCTCCTTAATTCTGCATACAAGGGCATCCTGAAATGTGTACAGAGAAAACATTCTGTAGTTATTAGTCATGCAAGTAACCTTCACACATGGAAGTCATCTCACTGAAGCCAGCAACTTTCATAAATAAATATTACTCCTGTAAGTAAAGATTGTAGGAGGGAGTGCTTTTTAGGAACTCCTCTTAGGACATCTTTCATTCCTAGGAAATGGAGTATCGACTGGAAAAAAAATCTAAGTTCTTACTTTGGAGGTGCAAGAGTCTCTTCCAAGAATTCCTCAATCTTGTTAACATCTGTCTTGACTTCTCCATTAAAAGTCAAGAAAGGTGGGTGAGTCCCAGGAGCCAGATTGTGTAGGTCAGCTGGCTTTCTGCAGGGAGAAAAAGTCATGAAATCACTAATCTTTATGGTCAGGTAGTTGCACAGATATTTATAGTTCCTACAAAATCAGTCTACCCTTCGTTTTTTTTTTTTTTCTGTACTTTGTGGTTAGAAGACTTTGAAACTACCTCAAGCACCCTGTTTAATATAAAAACATTCCACAAGCGAAAAAAGAAACCCAAACCTGAATCCCAACTATTTTGTTGTGCACCATAGACTCTCTAGGCTAGATACAAATCTGACTGAGCTTGGTGAGGCCTTTCTGTAGGGAAAACACTGGATCATATAACTATTTTCAATTAAACTGAACAATTTTTACCTTTTCAGGTCAACAGTGGTGACATTGAACACAACTCCTTTCAGCCACAGGATCATGAAGAGACGCTGGGAGAACGGGCAGTTCCCAATGCTTTCTCCATCTATACCAGCCTGAGGGATGGAAAGAGAGGAAAAATAGATTTCAGACTTGTTAGTCACTTGCCTCCCTCAAGATGGAAAACTGGATGTTGAAAGAAAAATAACCAGTTTAAAAATAACTGACAGTGCCTTTTATTTAATAGTTTATCATGAGCACAAGAATGGAGTTACTCCAGGATTCAGCCTTCGTCAGGAGCTTGAGAAAGCAACCTGGTGTCTCTCCTGAGGACAGCTCTTGGTAAAGATGTGTCCCTTGCTGATGGCAAGGAACATCCAGAAGACTGCATATGCTTTCAATTACTCTCATCCCTACAGGACTGCCGGCTTCATGGACGTGCTAAAAAACCCAGGACAGGTTTTCTCCTCTATTTAAGCCTGTGGACTGCAGCTTACACCAGCTCAAGACTTGCTTCACTGTTTTACTATCCAAAATGTGCACTTTCAGATCTAGATTTAAACCCAAGCACTCCGGACATTCACTTATTTTTGTTCATATCCAGTAAAGCAACAGCCTCAGACACAAACAACCAGATCCAACCAGAAAACTCCATCTGAATGCTTCCAAGGTTGAAGGCAGATTTCAGCCACTACATTCAGTCTGTTCCTATCTCTAGTACCTAATGAGCCGCCTACAAACCACTACAAAAAATAAAAAACTGCTAGTGTTAGCATTGAGGAAACAGCTTATTTTTTCCTCTAAAAATTTATGGTCCTTAGCCATGCAAATTCTGACTTTGAGCCATGGAGGGATACAAATAACACCAGCTGAACTGAGCCAAAGCTGCGTCCAAGGACAACATCCCTCTACAATAATTATGCTTGTGGCCAAAGCTTTCAGGACGATAATGGTTTTGATAAATTCCCATTTTAATTTGTGGTACCATTGTGTTTGAAAGATTCTTATAATCCTGGTGAAGCAACCAACCTTCCGTTGTTGACCCACATGGGTTGCATAACTATATTTTATGCACAGTGTGTGTCCAAAACGGCTGATGAAAGAGCTAAGCAAATACATGCCCTTTTCCTTTGGAGAAAATATTACATTACTCTGTTTGCTCTCATAAATTTTATCTTATTAATATTCAAGCTGTGAGGTAGCATTTCTCTGTCTTAAAGAAGGAATCATTTCTAATTATTGAAGTTCTGTGAAACATTCACAGCACAACTAGAAACATTTTGAGATGTGTCCAGTTGCTACAAATTCAGGCCTTGCATGTAAAATGTTTAGCTGAAAGATTTTCTGGTAGGCATCATGAATATTTCTCAGGTCTTGAACGCAGCTTTTGATGACTCTGGTTTTAAAAACAAATTCCAGATTTCCCATCCACCAAAATATGGAGAGAGTGTGGATTCAAGGCTTGGAGACAACCCATCATAAAGTTTAAGGCTATGTAAAGAGTTTTTCTCTGGCTTCAGATTCGGCTTCAAACACTCAGACTCTACAGGTATTTCGATACAAGAGTACAGTTTGGCTGCACTTTCACCTGAAATTACGGATCTGCAATATGTTTGGCACATGGCATGTGCAAGAATCATCAAATAATTTGAGAGAAAGAGTAGTATGACATGAGAATGAACAAGAGAAGATGCATTATCCCAACTGTCTGAGGTGTGAGTAGCCTAGCTTTGCAAAATTTTATTAATTAAAATTCTCCATTCTGCAAATTTCATGGCAAAACAACGATAGTGTTACCATGGGAATACCAGGCACCACCGTACTACATGCAATAATTACTGCAAAGTTACATTTGTTGTTTTGGCTTTGGCTTATTAAACCACTGCAAAGAACTTTTAACTTCTTACCCTTCCTGAAAAGACGCAAATGCTATAGGAGAAAACCATGATACGACATCAAATTTCCCTTGGCTTTTTCACCATCTCAATCATAATCACATCCTCAGTTAGAGTTGCTAACTGAGTGTACCAACAATATACTACAAAGCTAAAATTGGAAGAAAAACAGATCGACGAGTGAATTAGAGAGCAAAAGAGTGCAGACAGAAGGGCTGATTCTCATCTTACCTTCTCTGAATTTACTTTGGCTTATAACTCCATTGAGTCTGATTCTCTCTTCACCTGACTCCCTCCAAAGTGAGTGTAAAACCCTAGGTTGCCAAGTGCTGCAAATACCATGTGAGCAAAGGGGTCTTGTCTCACAATAACATGCAAAGCTCCATCCCTCCTGTGGGTCTCCATCCTGCAGGGAGGCAATCTCCTACCCATCCTCTTCACCCACTTCTTGCGCTGCAAGTAACAATTTTACCTTTTTGCAGGAAAGAGACTCAAGGAGACCATTTCCCTGCTCTCTCCAATTATATATCCTCATACAAATGCTAAGGGTTACTCAGATCTACATCTTTTTACACATTCTCCATCCTGCAAGGCAACAGCAAAAAACCCTCTCAAGACCAGAGAGGATTATTGGAGAAACAAAGCAGATGAATGGCAATGAAGACACAGAAGTGATGGATCACGTGAGGTTAAAAGATGCAGAAGTCATTAGGGATGGGAGAAAGATGTGGAGTCTGGAAGAAATAAGATTCACTTAGACGTGAATAATAAAATTAATTGTGGAGGTCAAATGAGGCCTCCAGCAGCCCCAAATGGTCAAAATATCTTCCCAATACTTCCAAAAGAGTGAGAAACATTAATTGCTAGAGACACATTGGGAATAGACAGAGGAAATTCCAGAACTGAAAGATAAACTGAAGAAAAAGTACAGTATGATCTCTGTTCAAAGCTCCTGGATCTGGAAGCCAGGCTCATGATTTGGGTGGAGTCTGACTCATGGGTTTTGATCTCATGTGACTGGCATAACTGAAAACGCTACCACAAATCACAAGGCAAACTGGTGACAGAGGAGGGAATGGAATCAAAATCTCCCCAGCAACACAATTTATCCATTAAATCCAGCTCTTTTTCTGCAGAAATTATAGGCAAGGCTCTCTCGGTTTTGTGAATCCTTTCTCATTGCTTCCAACAGCAGTCAGTAATTCAACGTTCAGCACTCAGAAAAAGCAAAACCTTAGTAGGTAATAACTTCAAAGGCTTATCAGAGTGTCTCGAGATCCCTTGCGAAGTCTATTAACTACCAGGAGGAGATGAGGAAGAACAGAGAACTTCCCAGGCTTAGTCAGTCTTAGCTTCAAAGAAAAACAGCTTGCTTAAAGCGCCTCTGTAGTGCCTAAATACAAACCTATTATGTATCTGTCCAAGGTTAAGGGCTCAGAAATGCAGGAATTAAATAATACCTTCATCAAGATCAAGAACTCCAACAGTAGATGGAAAGAAAAGAACAAATAATTGACATGCTGGAGAAACACCATTTATCCCTGCTGTTATTCACAAACGAGCACAAAAGCTTTCTCACGTAGCTTCCCCGAAGCAGAGCAAAAGTGATCAACCACTTATAAAAAGGAGCAAGTTGATGAGATGTTCACTCTCCGTGCTGGTAACAACAGATATTTCTGATTTAATGATTGCTACTAGGGATAGACTTGAGGCTTTGTGGGCACTAGGGTCAAGGAAATAGAGTTTTTAAAGTGCATTATAACTCCCAAAGCTACAAAAAGGTTTCAGAGCCACCTTCTCCCTGCAGATGGGCAGTCGCTCCTGTTCCTTAAGGAGAAGGACCTCACCCGAAAAGGGAAATTCCCAGAGTGACTGTGGAAGAGTAAAATGGATTTCACGATTTGCTAAGTGAGAGTCTTCAGCCAATGCTTTTCCCACTGAAGCTTAACTGAGATGCCTAAGGGAAGGTTCTCCTGTGCGGACAAGGCCAGGACGTACACCCAAAAGATGACTCTGGCCACCTTTCACTTTGACTGAATCAAATGAGTGTTTGACTTTAGGTGGGATGAAAGCGGATCCCAGCAATAGAAAAGCTTGGAGTTTGTGAAGGCAGAATTTCTAAAGAATTATTTTGCTTCATCTTGGAAATATCACTTTCTGCTCCCGTTGCGTCACGCAAGCTTACTTTTATTAGTTTATCTACTAAAAAAGTATGCTTTTCTACTTAACCTCCAGCTGTTTAGGTACTTCACATCAAATGGTCAAGGTCCTGCCCTGGAACTCAGTATAATCGCATCAGGAAAATCCCATCATCATACCAGCTGCTTGCCTCCGTCTGAGTAATGGCAAGAATGAACAAGATGTTCTCCTTTATAATTTATAAGGCACTCCTCCTCAAATACTTCAGCTATTTTTAATGAATTAATTAAACCTTAAAGATATTTATGTGCACAAGCGGGGGATGTACAGACACATTACCAAGGAAAAAAATTAAGGAGGTTTGGGCGAGGGAAGAAAAAAAAAAGTCTTGGGGATTTTATGAGTTTGTGTCAAATATTTTTGTAAAGCAGCAGTAGCATCAAAAACCTCCAACCACTGCACAGCACACCTGAACGACGCGAACAGGGAGCTCTTCTTGGATTCAAGCTACTATGTTATAAATGAAATAACTGGAATAAACTTATTAATTTGTTCCAAAAATACTCCAATGGTACATGTAGTGACTGCAAGGCACGCAGACAACTATGTATTATTTTAACTAACCTTAAGGGGAGGGAAAAAAGCAAGTTTCCTTTCCAGTCCTTCCCAAAATATAGCAGCTTTAAAGAAATATACCATCATTAATATTGACTAAGCACCTAGCTTAAAATGGCAGGGCTGGAAAGAGTTGCATATCGGAAAGCACTGTGTTTTTTCCAGGAAAATAATAAATTTGGTTTTATCTATTCTCCTTCTCTTTTCATTTTTCGTTGCATTGAGGCTGTTGCACAACAGTCCAGTGCTCTCTTGGACTTAATGGTAAAGCAGGCAGGTAATTCTGATGACACTAAAACACTTTTCATTTTTTTAACAAGTTAGCAAAAGCAGGGAGGCTAATTCACCTCAATGTTTCCAGTAAGGATTAAGAAGGGATTTGATTTCATCATCCCTACAATCAAAATCTAGACTCACATTACACATGGTTACACCCTCTGTTTTAAAATTGGGAAAGTGTCTGCCTTTTGACACTTACTCTCCTTACACTCGGAACCCAAAGGGGAAGTGAAAATCCTATTCGAAATGCAGGAAATATCCTATTTATTGTGCCATTAAAAAAAAATAATAATCTGTCTTAGTAATTATACCACACACACAATAACACAAATCTCCATTGTAGGGAAAAATCATTGGCTGCAATATGAGATCAGACAAGCCAAGGTATTGCTTTAGTACGGATCATTCTTTTTTCCAGTTTCTCATCTCTTTTCTTTCACAACTTCTCGTCCAAATGTAAAAGCCAGTAAGCTATTTGGAGTGCCACCAACGGAGAGGCAAGCTAAGAAGTATATATTCATAGAGCAGCTCTGGTAGGTCTCAAGTAAGCAGTAAATCTTGTAGCACAAGTCCTGTGTATCACAGGACACTCTTGTTGACTGTGGCTCTGGTTCAGGAAAGCATTTAAGCATGTGCTGAAATACATCCCAATTCAGAGGAAGTATATGCTTGACTTTAAGCATGTTCTTAAGTCCTGACGATTTCAATAGGACTTAAGCACATACTTAAGTACTTTCCTGAATGGGAGCCTATAACAACAATAATAAATTTGCTGTACAGCATTTTAACTTCATTGGACTTTTTCTGAGATTTCATTTTGCTAGGAGAAACCCTTAGCAGCAACCTTCCATGGGAGGGCAAAATAGAGCAGGAATATATTCCTAAGCACACACACATGGAAATGGACCATGTGCATATACGTCAAATGAAAATAGAGCATTTGCTAGGAAGACTGTCAGGGTAGTAACAAAACAAAAAGGAAGTGGTGAAATTCTTTAGCCAGCTCCCCAAAAGCCAGCCAAAATGTTGTCCAAGTTTGGCATACATACAGATATATTATAGATGCACATAGGCTTAACTTGGTCTGCGCCATCGGCCAATTTGAAGAGAGCCGGCTTGTTACACTGTGCAGGAAAGTCTTGGTTCTCCTCAAGGGCTTTGTTAGAGCCACTGGCCACTGTATATGTTCTGCATGAAATATCTTTTGCTTTGACAGAAATTTTGCAATGCCTGAGAACTCCCAGCAGTTCTGTACAGTTTGGATTTTAGAAATTACAGAATAGTCACAGGTAGACAGACTTAGCATGTGAAAATGATTCATGCTATTTCATCACCTTTCCTGCTTTCTTTAAAGAACTAAAGGCCTAAGACTTAATGAATGTCAACAGAGTAGAAAAGTACAGACTGGTGTGGCACCCTGGACCAAAAAATTATTTTGTTCTCATTTATATTTGCAGATCCCTTACTTACTATCACACGTGTTCAGCTGTTTTTAAAAGTCTTAGTAAGAATTTTCTAGATCTCATTGAGAGTATCCCTGTCTGTGAGCTTCTTGAGCAACTGGTCAAAAAATCAATATAAGAATGTTGAAAAAAAATCTCCATTTTAACAGTACTCTTTTGAGGAGCACACTTGGAATTTGATGAATATCTGGTGGAGAAGTGCAATGGCTTTGGTCATGCCATCTGGGAAATATGCCTGCAGTTCTGGTCTGCGGCAACCCCCCACAATCCAGCCGGAGGACAGGCAGGGCGCTGTGACCACACGAAGCCATAAGAGCACGAGGTCCCAATGTGCAGCTCAGCCAGGACTTGCAGGGCTCCTGGCTGCCCAGCAGCCCACCCACCAGCCAAAATTTCCTTTCAAAATTATTCAGATTTTTTCAGTTTCCCTTCTCACATAAAACCCACAGCTTCTGTTGAATAACACTATGAAAGTTTTTAAATGTCTTCATTAGACTTTGAGCAATTTAGAGCAAAATCTTGAAATTCTTCAAAACCCAAAATTGCCATTCTCATCACAGCTCTCGTTAGCAGATGATGCACAAAGTTCATGTGTTTCTGGACATAGTTTCTTTCTTGGTTTGATGGACAAATAACAATCATTCTTTACGCTTCTTCCTGAGCCTTTTCCAATCTAATAAAGCAATTGTGCTGCCATCCCTTACCAGTACCATGGCACAGGATCCTGCATACCCACATTAGCTGCTGGATGTAATCATAGCAAACAGTTTTTAAAAGCTTTGCTTTTTGGGGACCCATCTTCAATAATTCATCGCAAATAAGATGCCACAGAAACAAGAAAAGAACTCAAGAAATGACAGATATATAAGCCTAGCATATAGAAAGATATAGGAACAAATGATTAAACAGTAAGCTCACAAGCACATGCAGAGATGTAAAGTTGATTAGAAAAGACAAAAAGGACTTATCAGGAGCGAATGACATTAAATCAATCAACTTTTGTTCTCTGACAGGGTATCCAGCACAGCAGGTAAGGAGAAGCAGCAGGTATCTAGAAGCTGACTTCTATCAGGTTTCCAACATAAGCTCCAGATAGTATTTTCATAAACAAAGTAGGGAAACAGGACCTGTATGAAACTGCTGCAAAGCGCTTGTATGAGTGGTTGAAAAAACAACTTATGGAGTAGTAATAATAAAGTTTTCTGTTAGTCTAGAAACACAAAACAAATAGGGGTACCACAAAGGTCTATGACAAGATGAGTCATATTTAATGTTTCCATTAGCAAAACGAAGGAAGGAATAGACAGAATCCTACAAAATTTCCTGACAGCAAAAAGCACAGAGAAGATATTGCTATTTCCCAGGAGAAGAGTAGACTCCAAAGTGATGGTAAGAAGTTGGAACAAAGTGTCTGAAATCAGTTAAATGGAATTTAGGGAAGTAAATCTCAAGGTATAAGACGTAAGAAGAACAAAATCTAATGTACAAATGCAGGATGAGGAATAGCTGGTGAGGCTGAGAGGATGAAGCGAAGGAGGTTTTACATAAATCACAAACAATATGAATCATCAGCGTATGCATCTACAAGCAACAGCAACAAGATAATGTGATGTCCCTGTGACGTTCTACCTCTACATAACAGTCTTCAAGAACGAGGAAGATTGCTTTACAAAGAGGATGATGATCCATTGTTATTCATGCCTACAGAGGATAGGATTAAATATTTTGCTTAAATTGCAACAATAAAGCTTTAGGGGAAAAAAAATCCAGTGTAACTGTAGGCCTAACAAAACACAAAGCAGGCCTTCTAAGGAGGTTGTGTAATCTGCATTAGTGGAGGCTTTGAAGAAATCAAAAGGAAAAAAAATTGGTAAAACTGGTCTCAATTTATTTCACCCTGCTGCAGAGCAGAGAAGGTGCACAGGATGTTTTAAAATCCTTTCTAGCAGTATATATTAGCAACTTTGACAACAAAGCTGTTCTTGCTGTCAGTGCTAGATGCTTGGTGGCACAGACTTTTGCTTTCCTTTGACCCGCACAGGATGAAGTCTGGCCCTAGTGAAGTCAATGGGAATTTTGCCCGTGACTTTGACAGGACCAGAATTTCACTCACAAGTTTAATGGCCAGAAGGGAAAATTATAATAATCTTTCCCGACCTTTTGCATAATACAAACCATAGATTTCACTCAGCCTGTAGCCAACATCTTGTGGTTGAACTAGAACATATGTTTCGAAAGGTTTTTCAGGATAGACATATGCTAGACATACAGTGGTAGTAAAATCCCCTCTAGTGGTGTGTTTTTGCATTGCAGAGTGAAGTTCTCTCCCACGAAAGTCGACCACAAACATCCCATTTGTGGGATTTTGCTAAAGGTAGCTAACTTATCCCATTGCTTATATATGTACTTTTGTTTTTTCTTATCTAGCAGTTGCATTGCTCTATGTGATTTTAACTGGTGGAAGAACGTTATTGACAGGCAGCAGTCAGAAAATCACCATAATTTTAGTAAAAGTCAATCGAGACGCTCAAGCATCAGCTACTGCTTGGTTATCTTGGCTGCAATGGTGTATCTCGTAGGAAGAGGTAAGGACTTTGAACAAGAAAGCCAAAAATCCTTCTTTAAGACAAATAAATTTGTCCCGCAACATATTCATACTGGATGGATGTTCATCCTCTGCACATACAAGAATGCAGCTCCTACATTTCCGGAGCTTATGCCTATAGGCTCATATTCTGGTTTTGCCTTTTTGGTGCCATAGCTATTAATGGATTATACTCTAAAACACTTGATCTAATTCCATAACAGTCAATATTCATACAAAATGTTCCCACTAATAACAAACACTCCACCAACTTCAGTGACAGCAGAGTCATATTTTGGATTCACTGGTTTCTTTCTGATAAGTGATTAAAACCACAAGTGGTTTTATGGGCTCTGCAGAAAGAATCTGACAATGAAACTGGTTTAGCTATTCACAAAGCACCAATTATAGTCATTTCAAATATTGATGATTCTATATCCTGAGAGCTGATTAGATATGTAAAAAATTCATTCCCTCAGGAAAGCTGCAGAAAATAAAATGAGAAATAGATTATTGTCAAAAGGTGTCACAGGAAATGCAAATTATAGTCAAATTATTCCTGTTTCTAGCAGAGATTAGGTGCCAATAAAGGAGTTGCCTCTCCAAAGCAAGCTCTATGCAGAGCTCCAGTTCCCATTACAGTACCAGAATGCAGGTTTTCTTGTAAGAATTAAATCTGTGCACATCTGGAATTTGAATGTCTGTTAGAAATCTCTGAGCCAGGGACAGTAATCTGGTCATACAGTATATTCTGCAAATGTTGATGAATTACAGCCAAATTTCCATGCCTCTCAGCAGTGTATCAGACTAACAAATAATGAGAGCAGCCAGGTGCTGAAAGTTAATGCTGAACATGAAATCAGATCCAGGGCTGAATTATTTATTGAAATTCCATGACTTTATTTGCAGTCTTAGGAGAGAGAGTAACTTGCAGCCACTGCAAATAAAGGTCTGAACGGTGGGGTGTCACTGATAAGGGCATTTACCACCCCATCAGCTGACCCCAGCACTGACCATAATCTGCCCTCGACGGCCTCATTTTGTATCTTATTTAACATCATACTTGACTTCTATTGATTTAAGATGAACGAGCAATCAGTAACTTTGAGGAGCTATCCTGCAGAGGGCAGGACTTGGTCTTTCTGTCTCCTGTTGCAACTCCAAAGCTAACTGCACTGCAGAGGGTACGAGAGAAGCTTCATCCCGAGATGCAATGAATGTTTATGACTTCCACTGAAAGCCAACCAAGTTGCATTGCAAAGGAGCAGCACATCGTAGGCTCCAACTAGTCTTTGGTTTGATGTTGGCATTTCGGTCTGACTTCCCAATGCAACCCACCATACCTTCAGTAAACGAATTATTTATCAGTACAATATTACCAGCATTTGGACCAAGCCTTACTGCCAGGAGAATATAAATGCAATGTAAACAAATTTTCTTGTTCCCAGCTCACAGAGAAATCATTACAGGGTTTAGTGTTTAGGGGATATTTTTTCACCTTTAATATTTTCTTATCTGCCAAAACTGCTATGTTTGTTCATCTGACCATTTACACAGACATACAGACAAATTTAGCCATTAAAGGAAAAGACTACCTGTTACCAGGTAGTCTTTTCTGATAGCCATTTACAAAAAATGTGACACTCTCAATATTTCATTAAACAAGAAACAGAAAGCAAGTTCTGAGCTTGTAAATGTAAACACCTGCAACAAAAACAAGAGTCTGAAGACATACTCACAAACAGCAGCCAAACATTCCTTGTGACTCATCTAAAAGCAAAACAATTTGCGTTTTCAATATCAAATGCTCACAAAAAAAACAGTGATGCTTTCCAAAAGCTAGTGAGAAATTTTGAATAAGTGGGTATCCTAGTACAAGTACAATTTACAAGTATTTTATGGTATGGACTTCTGAATTAATGCACAATAAATGTTGTAAATAGAAAAAAAATAGTTGGATCCATGATTGGAGTTTGGATCACATTTCTTGTCTACTCGCCATCTCAGAGCAGGACGATTTCTGAAATCTCTGTGTCTGTCCTGTTTGGATCAGTCTGAAATGCTCCAGTGACAGTGCTTCACAAAACTTTCCATAGGAAACGTTTTTGACAACTCTCTCAAAGTACATTTTGACTTGATGCTCAGACCGAATTTCCTCTAATTTCATTTTATCCTGTTATCTAGCACTAAAAAAAACTTAATTAATTCAATGCTGTTTATTAAAATAATTCTTACTTTTCTTCCCTTTATACAAAATCTTACTTAATTATGCCATTGCAATTTCCCTCTTCGCCTCTTACCATCCTCCTGCTTTTAGGATCCTTGACTATGCTGTCTATTCCCAATATTATTGGTTTTTTGTTCTCATCACTCCTGAGTCCCTCTCTCACCCAGGCCCCTCACGCTCCAAGTGAACCATTCTCCAAGAAGATCAGTAGTGAGCCCAGCATGGGCATGCAGCAAAACCTTTCTCCAGCCCATCCTTTCCTATCATGCCTGTCTCAGCAGCAATCAGTAACCTCTTCCTCCTCTTCAAATCTCTGTTGCTCACTCTCTTTCTCCCCCCAGAAAAATCACTTTTTTGATTTGCTTTCATTTTACTCCCGTCACCATTCAACCACATACTCTGTTCATTGGCTTTACCCACCAAGCTGGTGTCAGCAACACTGAAATCTGTCCCCACCTCCCATCCCATGCCATCCCCTGCCTGCCACTCTATTTCTCTGACATTGTCACCCAGCTGCCTTAGTCAAATTAAACAAATCCCGTTCGATATGATGGAAACAGACCATTAAGTAGAGTTCAAGCCCTGTAAGTTCCCTCACCCATTTCTCATTAAGTTCATGACCTGGCACCACCTTCTCCTTCTCTGAAGGCAGGCTCCGACCATATTCTGTAAGACAGATCTTTACCCTGTTTTCCTCTGGTTGCCTCATTTTCGTGATCCTTTCATGACCTGCAACACTGCAGACCTAACCACTGTTTGGCACTCTTACAAACAAGTTCTTTCTCAGTTTTTTCCTCTCTCAGGCTTAACAAAATAGACAGAAAATCTTATCTGCACCTTCTGCCTATTGTCAGTTCTAGGTTCGTTGACATTTTCGCGACTGTTTAACCCGAACACTCAGGTTTGGGCTCACAGAGCTGGAGATTTAAAGCAGCACAAGTGGGACATCATAGCTCCTGTGCTTCTCTTGCGCTTCAGACCTAGATTTCATTCTAGACGGATTAGGCAGAGATTTCGTGCTATCAATCTACAGTCTTTCTGGTATTCTACACCACTGCCATATATATTATATTTGCAGTTTTATATTTTATATAAATTTTATATACATTTATATTGTATTTAAATTATTGTAAATTTTATATACCTTATATATTTTTATATAATATTATATCTTATATATAATATTATATATTTATTGTATATTGTATTTTTATGTTGCATATGTTTATCATATTATTTATATTTACAGTTTGTTGTGCAATCTGTTAACAGGCATGGTTAATTTGTTTCCCAGCATGGTTAATCAATTATATATAGCACCTTACCACCTTCTAGTGCTATAGTCTTAGACAGGCAATTAGGCCTAACCAGCATATCTAGAGAAGGGCTGAATCTCACCCTGCCTCATTTAAGAACTTTCTCTGGTAGCTTTTTGGTTTACTCTGTGCTCCTGCTCGGAGAAGGCAGCAATTTCCCTTTTGCGGGCTGTCGGAGAGCCGTTAGCCTGAACAACTGCAATCTGCAGAATGCCAGCTGCACTCCATACACCAAGCACCCACCGAGTAAAGCTTATTGGAACATCCAGGTTAATGAAGTAACTGAGAAACTAGCATTTGGCGAGAGAATTTCTGAACGTTTCATATACAGCTAGGCCCAATTCACTCAAGTACCTGAATAAACTCTGAAGAATTAGTTATTTTTTTATGTTTAATTATAATTCTCTCTGAAACACAGATATTTTTTTCTTACTATTGTGAAGTGCCAAATGCACAGGTGGTTCTTGAAAAGTAACAAATATAGAGAAATCCTACAAATTCACACTTCCAATGGATAGTCAAACATCAGTCAATGCAAAATCCCTCTGACCGACAGCAGGGCACAATGTGATTACTGCACTCACTCTCAAAGGTCCTGGATATGGCTTTAAATAAATTTAAAATAAATATTTCAATAAAAAAACTCAAATAAATAAAATATTTAAATACATTTTTAAACAAATTATAAAACAAACAGACAAGTAAACAAAACCAACAAAGTCCTTGGTGCCTAGTGTGGAAGAGTTGCCCAAGGGCTAATTATGAACAAATCCTCTGGCCCATGGGAGCTGCAGCAAGGTGCTGCCACATGTGCAGATGGGGCTGGGAGCGGTGGCCAAGGTCAGTGAGGAGAGGCTTTTCCTTCCCCTGGAGAAGAAAATTGTTATTTCAAGGTTTGTCTCTTTGTTAGGGGAGTGGGACAGTGCTTCCTCTAAGTTCCTTTCCTGGTCACATCCTTCCTAGTTTCCCCAAGGTTGGAACTGAGTAGCTGTCTAAAATCAGCACATTATTATTATTATTATTATTATTATTATTATTATTATTATTATTATTATTATTATTATTATTATTACTACTACAGAATCATGTCTTTTGAGATAAACATTGAACCATCAGGCCATCAGACAGAAGGCCTGCTCAGCCCCATAAGAGGATGATGTCTCCCCTGTAGATACACATAATAGGACTTACGGTTTCTGTACACCAGGATGGCAGGTAGGTACTTCCAATTTGAAACAAGTCTTCTCACATGCATGTTCAACTGCCTTTATGACAGAGTGAATAATGAGAAGTCAGACTTATGGGGTGTTTAGAGAAATATGTACTTGGAGATGAACTAACCCAAAAAGATCACATTCAGATCCTCATGGCTCTATCTTGGTGCCTCTGCTTAATGCAGAGGAAGCAACAGATCGTTTTTGAACTTCAAACAAGACCCAGCTCTAGAACAGGATCTAGAGCTTAACTGGAGTCAAATTTACTGACATTAAAAAGAAAACAAACCCAAAAATCTGAAGTTAGAGCACCTCAGTGCAATAAAGAGCAACTCAGTAAATCAAGGCAAAAACACCATTCCTTGCCAAACTGCATGTGTGAGTCAACAGCCAGAGAAGAAAATAAAATTAAAATTATACAAATTCTAGTGGAAGTCTGAAAAAAAAAAAGGCTTAATAATGAAGGAGTTTGGAGCATTGTATCCTCTTGGCATGTCCTGAACATTTAAAAGAACTGGGCACAGAAAAACAAATAAAACTGCCCTTCTGAGAGATCCTATAACCTGCAAGAATATTCCATGATTCAACCCCTCTTCATCCAGAAACAGGTTTTTAAAAAATACTAGAAATAAAATAAACAAACCAAACAGGTCTGCAGTTGCACACTGAATCAGCAGCAATGGCTCATCACAAAACACAGGGCAGTGAAAGAAAATAATTTCCTCCCATGATATGCATTCGTATCGGTTTGAAGCTGCCCATTCAGCAGCTAAAAGCAAAAGGAAAGCAGGAACACAACGTGCCTGTTGACCCACACAAATTGAATCACAATCTAGAAAAACACTAGCAACAATAGCGATGATCCGTCGGGGCCGGTTTCTCTGAATTCCACTTGTTTCGGACAATACACAGGTACAGGCATGCACCAGCACCCGAAACAACAATAGCTACACGCAGTGGGTGGCAAGGTTCAGGATGTTGATTCGAGTGTTGAAGTGTTATGAGGAGGACAAGCTTGGCAACTGATGTAGAGAAGCATCTGCCCAACCTGAGAATTAAGTCAGTATTGTGTGAGTAGTTAAACTACAATATTTGAGTAGCTTTTATAAGCATTCACTTAGGTAAGGAAGAAAGAAGGAATGCAATTTTAGCTGGACAAGCTACCGGGCTGCACAGAGATGAATGTTGGTGCAAATGTTTCATAGGAAATGCAGCCAAGGCACGGGGATGTGACATGACTTAGGCTATGGCTCCATGACAGACAGAAAGGGAATTCAGCTCTGGTATCTCCCAATTTGCTCTTCCTTCATCTCAGCCACAAGGTCTGACCCACACTGACACAGCATTCAGAGCTCCGGTCAAGCCAGCATCTGCTCAGCCTTTTGAGGGCCTTCCAACGTCTGGCCCTTGCATACCGAGACAAAAATAAGCAATTACATATTTAGCCACTACCTAAACTAATCTCATCCCATTATCACACCCAGGATACCAAGGAATATTTAAAGACAAGTAAGCAGCCCTGAAAATAATTTCTATGAGACTGTCTTTGATCAAATTTGTGCTATCTTTCAGAGACACAGAAATCCAAGATTTCTTCTGTGCCTGAACCAAACCCTGTTCTTCTTTGCAAAGATATCCTCCATTGTAACGCCTTCCTGGTTTGTAGGTTTTATGGTTTGTTTATTCCTTTATTGACTATATACGTGCTCGATTAAAGCATATAAAGAAGTTGTGGCTGCCCCATCCCTGGAAGTGTTCAAGGCCAGGTTGGATGAGGCTTTGAGCAACCTGGTGTAGTGGAGGGTGTTCCTGCTCATGGCAGGGGGGTTGGAACCAAATGATCTTTAAGGTCCCTTCCAACCCAAACCGTTCTATGATTCCATGATTCTATCTAGTCTTAATCTGAACCAGAAGAAGAGAGGGCATGACTTCTTCATTGGCTCATTCCAACGGTTAATCACCTTTGCACTTACTGTTGAGCTTATTTCTAACTTGACTGTATCTGACCTTAACTGTTAGTATTTCTTGTTATACTTATTACCACTATATTAAATAGCCCCCTGCAGATACATTTAGTATTGCAATCAAGCGACATTTGGTCTTTTATTTAAATAAGAAAGACTGCCTTATGGATGGCAATATTAAGTATTTTTTAAGCCCTAAAATTATTCTTCTCTACATCTTTTCCAATGTCATAACTCGTTAGCTCTGTGTGCATTTAAAATAGCTGGCCATAAAATAATCTAAACCTTGACCTCTCCCTACTAATTGCAAAAGGAAAAAAAAATAAAGAAGCATAGTTATGACTAGTATAATTTCTATATTTATTATTGGAATATTTACTGTGAATTACTAAGCAGGTGTGGCACATAAACACTGAATCAGTGGTGGTAAGTGCTGTACAAAGAACAAAAGACACAAGAACTATGCCTAAATGACGGAGCACAGGACCACAGTGGTGTTCTTGTTGGATCTCCTTGCACAAGGCCACTGCTTCTCAGCTTCTGCACCTGTAAAGTGCTGACCATGACTGTAAAGTGCTTCGGAATTGCTCTAAAAAGGCCTCTGTATTTTTCATCTCAGGGACTGGGTCTTGCAACGAGAATCATTTTCATAGATAGCTGCCAAAGCACGGAGCAGCCTGCACAGCCTCCTTCGCAGAACTAGGATTTAAGTATGTTTAATAGGTATCAGCATCCATGAAGGTTATAGATCCTCTATTATCACCCTGTGTTTTGTTACTGAGGTGGGTTTTTTTTAAAAAAAAAGCAACTGCTGAACATTCAAAACCTCTGCTAAACTATCTTTTCTTACTTGCAGTTGTTGAGCTTAGCTGTCAAATGTTTTTTGAGATGGAACACACATCTCCATGGATTACCTCATCATATTTGAACTCCACTGCTAGCCTGCAGCAGCACACTCCTTGCAGGTGATTTGCCCTTTTCCAAACAGTAGAGCAGTATACTTATATATCTTTATTAGCAGCAGAAGTTAGAAAATTTTATATCTACTTTGGCATCTTCATGGTTAACAGAAAGGGACACTAAAGCCATACCTAAATCACGCAAACTTCCTCTGTGTGTAAACTCCATTTCCAGTATCATGAACAGGTATTAACACATGAAATATTGGTGAATGGTGAACTGAGTCATATTTTTTTCTTAGTCCAGAGGAAACCAACAAATGCAAGAGGAGAAACAAAAATAGTCAAAAAATTACTTTTTTACAGCCTGACTTACATCAGGAGGGAAAAAAAAATTACTATTCCCATATATAATCTTTGTGAGTTTTAAATGTATGACATTCAAGTTTTGTAGAATTTAAAGTAAATGAAAATCAGCTTCAGCCTTGACTATTAGGCTTTGAATGTTCTTATTACATTTTGCATCAAGCACATATAGGTGAATAACATGGGCTTCTGTCATCTGCTCTGTAGATAAAATTAGTGACTATCAAGAATGAAGATTTAGAAGAGCAAACTGTCACTATCCGGGCAACTTCATCCTTAATATAATGTCATTTAAGCCAAAGTAGCTATAGCAGGAATAGGTTCGGCTCTTACTGTCCTACAGGTGCATAAATAAGTTATTACAACACAACTATCCTGAAATAGAATTATATAATCATAGAATTGTAGAATGAAATACATTTCAATTAGTGCTTTATCTGAGTTTTATGCAGAGTTGCCATAAATACATATAAAGGAGCTATTTCAAGTTCTTTTGGCAATCAGGTATATGGAAAAATAACTGCAGAAGCACTGACGTTCCAGATATACAACACCTGTAGGCAGAAGTTGAACCAGGGTACCCTGGGGAACAACACAGAAACCATGGGGATTAGGACACTGGTATAAATTTATGAGTCTGAATGCCTGTGAGAACAAGCAGAAAAAAAAAAAAAACAAAACACAGAAAACTTGAAAAAGAAGGTACTGCAAAAGATAAGGGTGTGTTACAAGGGCGTGTAGTGATAGGACAAGGGGAAATGGCTTTAAACTGAAAGAGGGCAGATTTAGATTAAATATAAGGAAGAAATTTTTCACTCAGAGGGTGGTGAGGCACTGGAACAGGTTGCCCAGAGAAGTTGTAGATGCCCCATCCCTGGAAGTGTTCAAGGCCAAGTTGGATGAGGCTTTGGCCAACCTGGTGTAGTGGAGGGTTTCCCTGCCCATGGCAGGGGGGTTGGAACTAGATGATCTTTGAGGTCCTTTCCTACCCTAACCATTCTATGATTCTATGATTCTATAAAAGACCCTGAGAAGGAAAAAGACAGAGTGGACAAGGTGCCAGCAGAAAGGAATTTGGGCTCAACTGCTGCAGGAGGCAGCTCAAACTGAGCTCCCCACTGCCCTAATACCTGGCTGGGCACAGCACGGTGCTAACACAGCTGCAAAAACTCTGCACTAGAGTGAGCTCATGTCCAGACACTTAATAAAGCACCCAACAGCCTGTACCTGAGAGCAGAAAAATGTCCAATTTCCTTTGGTTTGATTTCTTTTATGTCCAAGAAATTAAGATTTTCAATATATTTTGTTGGAGACTTGATCCCATCATATATTTCTCTTCTATTTTAAGCTGCGTTCAGGATGCTGTGCTGGGGATAAGGGTGAAAATGTTCTTTGCTCCCACAGCAAGTCCACATCTGGTGGAAGAGGGCTGGTATCAGCATTTCATCAAGGTGAGGAGAGCCTGAATAACTTGCCTTGGGTCACTGAAGGAGGCAGAAAAACAAAAAAGTAAATAAAGCCTCCCAAGAATTTGAGTCATAACCCAGGAATATTACTGAGCTTAACATGTTGCAGAATTTCTATGGCGGAAGCTTTTCATATTTTGATTAGAGCTGGAAAAAAAAAATAAATAATCAGAGTTTCCACCTGGTGGGAGCTGTGGTCTTTGCTCTGTATTAAGATAAAGGGCTGAAACACTGAGTGGAAAGTAAAAAATGTGTTCATTTGGATTTTGACAACACTTGGGGCCATTTTAGCATAGTAAAACTTTGCTATGGAGCATTACAGAACTGTACCTCAGGTTCTTCATGTCCCAGTCTCTTTCTGAGCACATCTTCTCCTATGACACTATAGCCACACAATACTTGTGGTGCACCAGGGTCATAGAATTGAAGGAGAATCTGTGTTATATCATGGAAGATCTACTTCAGCCAGTAAAGACCGCCACTAAAAAATGACATATGTAGAAGGCTAAAATCATAAACACTCTAAAAGATGTTATTAAATCATTATTGAGAGGGACAGAATAATACTCATTTACAAAGAATCACTTAACACTGTCAGAGAAAACATCCTACGGACCAGTTCTACATTTCTGTGTGAACTTTGCAATCAAGTTGCCTAGCAAACAGCAATGACATGCTGTAAATGTAATTCGTTACAGAAAGTTCTACCCTTAGGTATTATTAGATAAAATTACTGTGTTTGGATCTTCAAACACAACTGAACACATTTTGATGACTTTTGTTCCATCGAAATAATTTCTAACTCTTAAGTCTAATATAAAAAACCATGCCAGGAATATATGATGTTGATAAAACACATGAAACCTACAAAAAAAAAAAAAGATTTTTTTTAACTTGCAGCTCCAGATGTGCATATATATCACTGTTAGCAAATCTAGATGAGTTTTACTGCATGTCAACAATACAGAAGAAGTGCAAACAAGTGGGAAGAGCAAGGGGGAAGGAAGGAAAGGGAAGGGAATAAGGACCTATTTTGGACTTTGTTAGCATTAAAATGTATGGTGTCAAACAAACCATTTGAAGATATTTCCAAAGTACCTACTACAGTACATTATGTACCTGGTGATTTTCTAGTTCAATTAAGATTTATAGATTTGAGTACAGTATGAATTCATACTATGAATAACATACAGCCTATGAAGACAAGCTGAGGGAGTTGGGGTCGTTCAGCCTGAAGAAGAGAAGGCTCCGGGGAGACCTTCTAGCAGCCTTCCAGTACCTAAAGGGGCTACAGGAAAGCTGGAGAGGGAATTTTTACATGGGTATGTAGTAATAAAACAAGGAGCAACAGATTTAAACTGAAAGAAGGGAGATTTCAATTAGATCTAAGGAAGAAATTCTTCACTCTGAGGGTGGTGAGGCACTGGAACAGGTTGCTCATAGAAGTTGTGAATGCTCCATCCCTGGAGGTGTTCAAGGCCAAGTTGGATGAGGTTTTGCACAACCTGATCTAGTGGAAGATGTCTCTGCCTGTATCAGAGGGGTTGAGACTAGATGATTTCTAAGGTCCTTTCCAACCCAAACCATTCTATGATTCTATGAATCCAGCACAAAACCAAACCTTTCCTTATGCCAGCTGATTCTCCCTATGACTTTGACTCAGCCTTTGCTGGAGAAAAAAAAAAAGTATCATTTAAACCTTAGTTTATTCATGTATAAAACTAATGTGCAAAGTCACAGCCCTTTAACATCTGATTCTATTAAAACACAGTAATTTGAAAAATCCTCTACCAGAGCTCTTATCTGCAAAATGGAAATACTAGTGTTTATGTTACCTCTTTGCAGCATTGCTGGGATTATTTTGCTGATATCTGCCAGATATTGAAGAATTACGTGTCATACAAGACCTAAGTAATATTATTGCTGTAATGATCAATATGTCATCCTAAACAATCCTTACACAGCCTTCCATCAAAATGTATTTGACATAGCCAATGTTAATTTAACATTAAACTCGAGCACAGGCAGACGTACTTCCTACTGGCTCTCTTGGAAAGGATCCCTGTATATTTTTGGGATCCTATGTCAAATGATCTCTGTGACATTTGCTGTTCGGGAATAGCCACGGCAGAGCCATATATTGCCGATAAAAGTTTCCTGGGGACACTTACTGGAGCTTCACTGTCATCGCTGAACCATGACACAACAACCTGTGAGCCTGACGAGAAGTGTGCTGCCAGAGATGGAAAAGAGCTATCTGCAGCTAAACATAGAGCACCCAAAGCACACCAGTGGCTATTTCTAAAACAAGCAATAACAATCATGAATATCACCAGTTCTTTCTGGTAGAATCAAAATACTGCATTTACCTGATTTGACTATGCAGCTCAGAAAAGCTGGGATAAAGGAAGGAGTTAGTAGGTGGAGTTTAAACAAGATCCTAAATATACTTAAGCTGGCCTAACTCTGCTGTCTCTAAACTCAGCAGTAGAAACCTCACTTGCTTTTGTGGCCATGGGATATGACCTATTCTGAATGTTTCTGAAGTCTTACGCATTTGAATTATGGATCAAATTTTTAAAAGCATTTAAACTTAAACTAAAGTATACGCATATTCAATAAAACATTTGAATATGTTACATTTTAATAACAATTAACATACATATTGATGCCACCAAATTCAATAAAAAGCAAGTAGTCATAGTCTTTTATATGAGGAAAAAAAACCAAACCATGGCACATGGGGGTGTCATTCACCTTCAGCCATTAACTAATGATTAGATCATGAACTTAGGCAGAAGGAGACATAGTTGAAAATCCCTCCTTAACTTGAGATCCAGTTTCCCAATCAAATCTTAAAGCACTCCGCATTAGCTTCAAGGTGGCAGGGATAGCAATTATATCCCTGCCAAATTCTTTTATAAATTTGGCCTGCTTAAACTATTCACTGCCTGTCTCTAATATTTCCACCAATGAGGCACTTGCCTTGACGCAAAACAAAATCTGCAAATTCTCAGAGAGAAAGCAGACACACAGACATACACACTCTGGGTTGTATAACTTGGGCTAAACCTTCTTTGAAGCATTGTTTTTCTTCATCACAAGGAAAAACAAGCAACTTGTAATTTTAAAACATTCGCTAAGCAGCTATTTGTTAATTTATTATTTTAACAATATAAGATTAAAGCAAAATTAGATCTTGTCAAGATGGAGGTTTTTCCCTTGACTTTTCTTATTATAATTTCATTGAAAAAGCTTAATAAAAAGACCAGAGAAGTAACTGTCAGCCCAGATAGCATTTTCCTGATTTAATTGGGTCTGTAGTGGGTTTCTATGAAGTTGCATGTTTAAAAATTATAATTCAAATGTAAAAGGCCTGACTCTTGTGCCCATTTTATATAAAGTCCATGGTCTTCAACAGAGTCACTCCTGATTTGAAAAGATCTGAGCAAGACAAGAACCGAGCCAGACGTAAACACCTGAGTCCCCCTGCATGGAGCTTATGAAACACATTTATAGATGTTTAAACAAGGCTTGTAAAACTGTTTTCCTCCCTATATATATGCTGGTGTCCAGACTACCAGTAAACCTTGTAAGTTTGGTAACCTTAATACCCACACACAAGGCCAGTAGACTAAAAGGGGAAACTTAGGCTGCTGATCATGCACCGCTTAACCAAAGTAAGTTTGGAAGAGACAAGAACTGTGGTGTCCACCATCGGCTTCACAGCTCTGAATAGATGAAAAATGCAAGATCCGTAATAAACCCCCGTGCTCATGCCACCTCCGAGGTGACAGCTGAAAAGTGTCAGAGACTGCACGGACTGTACGTGTCTGATTTGTAGGGTGACTCCGTCTCTCTTGAAACGTGAAAGGCCAACCTCATCACCAAGGATCCAAAAAAAAAATGTTATTTTGAGTCATGGAGCACCAGACAGGTTGAACCAGATGTTTCAGTATCATTATTCTTCCTTGTGCTTTTCTCTCTTTATTATTTCCTCTTTACCTAGAAAGGTTTGCTAAACTTAGGAACGATTTTGTATGGAAGCCAAAAGCTGAGTTCGTAACACACAGTAAAACACCCACACTTCTCCACAAACGGAAATGAACTTTGTACTTCTAGATCTGATTGTGGTTTCTACTCATCACCAAAATACTTCTCGAGGGCAGTCTACGAATCAAATAAGCTGGAGTCTGTATTATTATAATGGGTTAAAAAATTCCTGTCAAGTTCTCTCTCCTAGTTTGTAAAGCCACTGTCGGTTTTGATAACCCTGAAATTCTGAAACCGAAATAATTTTTCTTCTCCGAGTCACTCTCTTACCTTAAACTCAAAATCCTTAATAGTGGGAAGGATTGTTTGTACGAGGAGTAACATTTTTATTCATATCTTCCTTTAAGGCTGCATTGAAGCAGTTCACCAAAATCCAAACCAGGGTTAGTTTGAAATCACCTTTCAGCAGAGATAACTTTAAAAAGAAAAATCCTGAAAATTCACAAAAAGAAATCCCATCGTGCATAAAAATCTTGCACCTCCCTGGGATAAGTTCTGGGATAACTTTGTCCAAAGGAGAGGAGAAAGGCAGGTAGACATTCCTGAGAGCATCAGCTCCTGGCTTTTGACAGAGCACAGTATATCAGGAGGATGACTGCTTTGTCCTGGACTGCCAGGCTCTCTGACTGACCGATTCATTCAGGTATAGTAAGTTTGATGCCAAATCTTGCCATTGCTTTTACACATACTCCCAATAGACACCTAAAATTCCCCAAAATGAAACTGTTGGAGATGATCAAGGACTTGCAGGTTCCTTGCGTGTCTGTTTGCTGCATCAGGAGACCATGACTGTACCAGGACTAACCTCTTCTCTGTTATCATCCCCTAACAATAAATGACTGTAAGGGGCCCTACAAATACTCTGATACTGTCAGTCCTTGAACCTTACCTTGGCTGTATCTGTGAGACACTGCAAACACACCATCACTGTGCCTGGTCATGCACAACGCTCAGCTCCTAACAGGAGGAAGAGGCTGAGCATACGGTGTGTTTCATGCCTTTATGCCTTCAGCTGGCAGACGGGAATATGTTCAATGTTGGAATCAGTGTGCGTGGAAGATCAAGGCCTTTGAGAGAGGTCCCTCTTGCTTCTCACATTTGCAAGCATCTTCAGGTTTTCTCTAGATAGGTGTTCAATGTGACTGCGGTCGAACACTTTGTGAAGTAAAGCCTTACACCTTTTAAGCAAAAACTCTTGCAAGCCTGAGCTGATGAATATATCCAGAATATCAATCACTCAGTACCACAATGACTCCTTGCAGAAATAACTGTCTGCCAGCTCGCTACTACTTCTCCTACTACCATGATGATACTACCGTCTTGTGATTGTCAGAAACATGATTATATATTTTGTCACAGAGTATTTCTAAAGCAGGAGGATTTTTTAAATCAAATGTACTTTGGATCATTTCTGTGGTTTGTTTGCTTTCTAGACTGCACTTACCCTGACCAATGCAAATGGACAGTAGTACTCTCAAGTCTTGTTTGTATCATGCTTTGTTTTCCATGTATACAACGCATCTCCTTCAAATTAACGTTCTAGATATTAGGCACTACTCTAGTTCTGAAATGTAAGGAATGTACATCCAAACACCTGTTTCCACTGCAAACAGAAAAAAGCCACAAAAATTCTGAGATCCTCCCATAAGGACCTTAATAGCATGTATATAAAAAGAGCACCATTTCAGTTTAGTCATTATGTTCAAGTACACAGGTGCAAGACTGCCAGAAAAAGCTAAATATACCTTCTGTCAGGGTGTCATTTATATAGAAGCGCTTTGCTCCTCCAGCACACAAAGAATCAAAATTAACCTGAGTTACAACAAGCTGGGTTAAGCACAGAGCAAGCGCTACCTCCTGATGCTCACTTCCCCGAAGCCGCTGCCGCCAGCGTCTCACGCTACTGTATATCAAGGCCTTTTCTCTGGCAGCCTCTTCTGACTCCTTGTCAAACAAGTTCAGAGAGGGAATTGCTGCCGGAGAGTTTCAGTGGTCACAAAAGACCTGCTTACACAAACTGCAGATCTGATTAAGGCACCATCTCCCTGGCAAACCTCACTGCTCCTCAGCTCTGCCCATTTCCACCATCAGTCCACTTCTGTTCTGCCCCAGATTTGACGGGGGGGGTTTACTCTAAATCGAGCATCTTGCAAGAACAAGCACTCGTTCACAAAAAAAAATTATCTCACAGATCCAGGTTAGGGCAGTGATGGGAAGAGATTAAAATCAATGAGGATGCTAACGAATAGGTGTGATAACCACGTAACCCGTCTGTGCCGCGGCAGTTCAGCTGGCTGTGTCCTGGTGGTGCCCAGACTATTTGCATGGCTCAGGAGATCGCTAACCTGCATTAGGTTACAGCCTGGCTCTTTTGTTTACAGTCATCTCTCTACTTGTCTTTCTAAGGCTCCTGCTCTCCTGGTTGTTCAATAGAAAAGGGAAATAGAGCAATTGTGTAACACCTTTCTTTTTTTAACCTGAGACAGAAACTGCCTGTGTTAGAGACTCTATGGCTGGTGAAAAACAGCCCTTTCTGGTTCATTTGTGCTTGTGGAAGATACAGTTTTCTCCGGGCCACGTCTACTGCCCTTCATTTTTCTCACTGATCTCTGCAATTTCTGGTTGTGTGTTCATACAAGGATGCAGAGCAGAACTTTTTTCCTCAAGTGAAGTATTAGCAGCCCAAAAATCAAACGACGAAATGCTCATTGACCCCAACATCATCTGTTATTAGAACTTTCCTCCAGTGTAGTCCAGTATATTTAGATTTGCCACTTGTCCTAGCATCTCATACTCGTCCAGAAGTTGCCACCTTTCAGTTTCTCTTTCCAGTCCTAAAACAGAGCAAGTGCCCTGTCCTTCACAGACTCTGATCTAGATCAGCCTTCCTGTTTAGCTCCTTTACTAATAAGCTATTCTTTCAAATTTCATGCTCCAGCAAAGTTTTCACCTGTTTATATTTCTCTCACATGCTTCTATTTTTCAACTTTTAGTTCCTTTCTTTTTTGATGTTCTTCTCCAACTTCTAAGCTGTATCATTTAATACTCTGGTTACATGCTTTACTATACAACTCTTTAGACTTTAAATTATATTAATGGCACCTTTCCAAAGCATCAAGAATTGCAATTTTTTCAACATAAATGGAAAGTCTCCAGGAAGATACCAATTAATTTTTTTTGCTCCCACTCTGCAAATTATGAGTTTTATGTGAGAGTCTCTATGCAATTCTCTAACATGCATTATGCAGGAAGTCACATTACTAAAAATGTTCTTTCTGGAGTTATAAATCTTCAGGTGATGGCATGGCTCAGTTGAATGCAGTACAATTTTTTTCCAGTAACTTATGGATCCAGAACTTCACACAATGAATCTGGGCAATGACCTTCACTTTGACAGCTGATGCAGTCAAAGAACCATATATCACGAGCATCCGTATCAGCCTCAATAAAATAGTGTGGGCTCTAAAACATATCAGTAGTTAAAGGTTTGCATTCTAAGATACATTTGTGATGACGGAGCACCAAAATATCCCACTAACCTATTTTTTAGCCCACAAACATCTGCCTTAAACTCCTTTTGGTAGAAACAACTTGTAGAGGAGAGGTATCAGGATGTATGGACCCATGCAGGTCCCTTTTAAGACATTAAGCTCTATTGGGCAGTTATGAATCAGAAATTCTTGTAAAATCAGTTTGCTAGGGAAAACAACCTGGGTGCTGGCTTGGTCAGAAAAGCTGTACCTGAACGGACTGGTTTTGGAAGATGCAAAAAGACGCCATGTATACACATCATGGATGTGGCTGACATTTCAATTTACAGCCCAGAATATCCATCAGGGAGTACAAAGCAATTATATACCCTCAACTTGACAGAAGGGAGGGGCTGGAATTTGCTTACCCAATCATTCAGTAGTCCGTTTGCAAAGGGCCTGATATAACTCTTGCATATTAATAACAATCCTATTGATTTATAGGGATGGTTTACGCTCAGAGAGATCAAACACCTGCATTTTGTATGGCCATAGTAGATTTCAGCCGTGATGTACTTAGAGACTTTGAAACATGCTCTGAACATTAAAAAATCTGAGTTTTTCACTGGGAGAGTTTGCGTGAAGTTTGATATTGATGAGGTTATATGTGTGAAGTTTGAGCTGTGCCACAGATTTTAATCATAAGATTTCCATAGCCTAAGACCAACAGACATACCCCATTTGAAACATTCTGAAATCCTACCATAGAACAGGTGTCCTTATTTTTCTGTATTTTCATTAAATCAGTTTCTGTTCTCAGTTACCTTGTATAAAATCAGAATGAGCTTCAGGCTGAGGAAAGCAAGAGTAAAAACTGATTTAGTTTTTATTTTTTAGGAAAAAAAAAGTATTGCAGGAAACAATCAGAAGATTGCCAGTTTATCTCAATTCTTTTTGGTTTATAATCTATTAGTGTTTCAGATCTGTCAGCCTCTGCCAAGGTACCAAATCACGGTACCCCTAAGCTCTTCATGCTTTCTTCCCAAAAATGGAGAAGGAAGTCAGGATTCTTAGTTAAAAACCTGGCAGTCTAAAGTTAGGACACAGCACATTGCAGGCAGCAGGCTAAGAATAACAGGACAAACTCACGAGGAGAGAAATAACAATAAAACACAGGAACTCTGACTCTCCCTTTGCAACATTACCTAATTCTAACGTCATGAAGAAGAAAGCAGCGTGAATGTGCGAGCACGAGATAACAGGCTGTCAAAGCACCGCTTCCACTCAGTGCCAGAAAATTAAAGTTTGATTATTCAGTAGAAGCCGAGCTGATCCAAGAGTCACAGCAGTGTCCAGTTCACAGTGCAACTTACCTTCACGAAGAGCTCAATTTCAGGGTCCTTTCCTTCGCCATTAGCAGGAACAGAGTCTGTCATTTTTCACCCTCAAGGCTACCAGCTGATCTCCTGCTATTAAGTGGCAAAAGGAGGTTTCAACTGCACAGCGGGCAGGTTTCCCTTCCAAACAGCTCTCATGAAGCTCTTAAAACATCATTTGTAATGATAAAGCTCAAAACCAGCGGAGAAAACAAGTTTGAGGCTTTGATAAATAAATAATAACAATAATAAAAAAAAAGGCAGGCAGCAGAGAAGCAGTCCCTGTTACGGTCGTGTAGTTCTTCAGAGCAACAAGTGCTGCTGTTGGTACAGTATCCTCATCTGTCAGAGCTGCAGTTCTCACTGCCTGCCCAAAATAGCCCAGAGTATAAAAAAAGAGGGTGGGGTTAACTCACAGGGGTGGAGACAAGCTCCTGGTACCTACGGCAGGATCAGTCTCTGGGCAAATAGTTCTGCTCTTCCCTGTTTTCAGCGTTTCAGTTGTTCCCTCCCTTATTCTACGGGTGGGAGCAGCAGTGACAGGGGAAGAGGGAAGGTCCGCAGCAGGGTGGTTTCGTTGCTTTAAGCAACAGTGATGTTTTTTCTTTCTTTTCTGAAAGGGCGTGTGTCCTGCTTCTAGCTGTTCAAAATACTAATATTGTTATTGCTAAGAATGGAAAGGAAAAAAGAGCCTAATTTCTTCACCCTGTGCATCAGCTGCTGCATCACTGGAAGGAGCGTGCAAAAAAAACAGAGCTCTGCTTTGGCAGAAACCCCCCGTGTTTGGTAGAAAGTGGTACAGGAGCCAAAACTGAATGCTCTTAGGTGAGAAAAGCACCTGTGGTGTCACCACTCTTGATGGGAGTTTGAGAGCAGAGGAATGGCAATGGGGTTATGCAGGACAAGGAAAAGCTTCAGGGCCCTAGGAAAATAAAACATTTGGGTCCCATAACTATTTCTCAGTGTGTTCCTCGGGGTGCTGGTTGTAGAGGGAGAACAGGAAAGTGATGATATGCTGGGGTGGAGTATGGAAGAAAATTTTCAAGGGCCTCAGCTTGCTATTGACATACTGTCGTCATCTATACTCCCTTCCTTCACCCTGCATTCCTTGCGTGACTCAGAGGTCGCCAAACAGCAACCCTAAGCAAGAAGGTGGCATGAGACAGAAAGCCCTGACACAGCTAAAAGGCATGGAGGAAGGGAGTGGTGGCACGGAACAGGAGAACGGACAAAGCAAAGGAGTCTGGTGGGACCTCCTCCCCATCGCCATCATTGCCTGGAGGGACTGGCTACCATCATGTCCTCCTGCTCTTGGAAAGTCCCTTCCTTAACCTCTGCCCCTCCTCACCCTCTGCTCCTGTTTCGGGACGGCCACAGCTGCGGCTCGCAGGCTGTTGGCAGCTCGCACTGCCCGACACGAGCAGCTTTACCTTCCTCTTCTGACACGGAGAGGCTTTTATGGGTACGGTTTTGACACGATCAAACACTCGCCTTTCCTGAAAGTGCTCTTAGCTGTGTGCTTTCGTGATGATCTTTGATTCCCTCCCGTGACCTCTAGGCATTTGACACAGGTCCAGGGCAGTAGCAGCCAACATCTCCGTGGCTCTTCAGGTAAAGCGCTACGGGAATTTCCCACAACTGCTGTTTTGAGTGCGCTCCGTGAAGCACTGAGATGGTTAACAGTAAATCTCATTATGCTGTTGCAACTGTAATTACAACATAATCAACATTATAATTAGTGTAAAAGTGCGCTTATGGTTTTTAGATCCAATTAGCACTCATTCAAGTAACTGGAAGGTTAACTATAAGAGAATTAAGTGTTATTACTCCTTTGATTTCAAAGTTTTACGTGTAATTTTTGGACTAGGTACATTAATTACCAAACATTTATAGTATAATTATTCTTTGGCCTACAGGCAAACTTTCAAGGACATGGGCTAAGTGTACTTACATGTAGCAAAAAGAATCATCACATTGTAATTATATATTACAGTTATAAAAGTTTGCCAAAAACATAAGTATAGTCACCGTATCTCTAAAACGTATTCCTAAATAACATATTATCATCTAATGATTATAAGCTTTTGGTTTTGCTGAAGAAATGTTTTGCTTTAGCACCTCGTGCAATGACGTAATTTCCCTTTAATGAAGGCTCCTGGAAACAGTGGGAATTAGGTCATCTTGACTGAGGTTACCTGTAGCTCCGGCCTCATTGAAAACACTGTTTTGATACAGGCAAGTGCTTTAAACAATTTATATCACATGAGTGTGTATATCAGCTCTGGAAGAGAAAATACTGCCAGCTGTAAGAACAGTGAGGAGGTAATACTGCTAATGCTAAACCAAAATGTTTAAATAAAATCAGCATTCCAGATACCTGTACTTACAAGATGTGATGCATGTGACCTATTTAGATGTCTATTTTAGAATGAAAAAATGCACCCTAGAAATGACTACTTTTTTCCATCAGTAATAAAGAGAGCCCAGAGTAAGAAGCTCAGATAAAGACATTTTAATACCAGACAAATCCTGCTGTAATTATTAAGTAAAAGAAATTTGTGGCTTTAGTGCCTGATTTCTACGCACGTGTCATCTCCCACTTCAGAAGTTGTGCACGCCTTGCGCTTCTGGAAGTTAAACTCTAGATGTAGCAATTTCAGAAGAGACTCAACATGTCAAAACATTTAAACCCTTCCTTCCCAATTATTGTCTAGGTTTAGTGGTGTACTACAATTAGTTTGCAAGATGAAGATTATTGTGCTGAGGCTCAGCAAAGCAAAAGGGAAACTGTGCAATGCAGAGAAAGGGACCTAAGATGCCCTGAAGCCATTTCCATCCTGATCCTCATAAAAATTACTACTGCAGGAACGGGCATCTGCTTCAAGATGCTTCTGGGCAGCAGTGCCCCTGGAAGGTCCCTTCCCCATCCGCTTTCACCCGTGAGGCATCACCTGCACTCATCCCCTGCCCCAGGGCTTGATATGGGGTGCTCAGAAGCTACAGAAACTGTAGTGTGAATACTACACATCTGGTATTCCAGCTGTGCTTTTAGGTATCCACAGAGAGAATAACCCAGCCCACCTCAAAAAACCCTCTGATTTTCAAAAATCTCCTTATGGAACCCCTAGAAGAGATCAAGCAAAACAGAGTCCTTGTTCCTATAAATGCTGTATTTTTTAAAATTGATTCTGAAAGCTGGATTTGAGATAAACATTGTAGGAGGCAGTGAGTAGGAGGAAATATATATACATATTCACTACTTCAGGAATCTATTCATGCATTTACTGCTTTACTGTCATATAAAACTGACTTATCGCTTACATCTGGGTGGAACCTTTTTGACTATAATGGTTATTATTGCCTACACAGCTCTGTTTTGTGTTATGAAATCAGCTCTTTCTTCAGCCAAATTAAGGGTAAGATACTGATAAATAATTAGTACACTCTTATTTTACTGCAAAGAACGAGTCGCTTAGTTTGGCCTATCATTTTCTCACAAGTCAGAAGTAGCAGTGGCTTTGAGTTACGTACAAGAACATTAGACACTGAATTATGAACTCTTCATAAGCCAAGTCATTATAGTTTGAGGTTTATGAGATATATAAATGAATACGAGCACGTCATCCCATTAATAAAAGAAGAGGACAGCTTCAGAAAAGGAACGGCCACAGCTCCACATAAGACCTCTATTGTAGGTGAACTCTGATGCACTATCAGCTTTCAGATGCCTGATCCAAGCTTCACTTCCAGCAAAGATTTGTCCCGAGGGGGTGAATCAGAGGCCAAGCATCCAGAATGTAATTCTATCGTGGAGTTCTCCAGCAGAACACTAAGTTACCAAGAAGGATCAGGGCACAGAGAGCATCCACCCCTGGGGCTCGCTTGGTGCTGCCAACCCAGCTCGTTTGGTGAGAGCTGGGCATTGCAAGTTTTATACAACATAGGTAACACTTATCATGTTGTGAATAAACTTCCATTGTGGATGAAAAGAGGATGTAAAATCTTGGTGCAGCTGCAGTAAATGACACTTGGGGCTATGATTTTACTTGGGAATTATTTAACTGCCTAGTTGTCTAAAAAAATCCAACTAAGCAGCAACCAGGTACTAAACCAGCATGTTTGAGTTATGAAAATATACCTTCCAGGACAGTTCTGAATTGCTGATAATTTGCAACTTTATTTATTGCATGCTAGTAGCTTTGACATGCTACTTATTTAGCAAGTTAACAAATGGAAGGAATCAAGCCAATAATTTTAATTGCCTTTTGCATTACAACATGTCACTACGACGTTCTTGCTTGTTCTTCAGAAAAATCAAAAGGGATTTGTCTCAGCTATTCGGGGTCAAGGCTGCATGTTCCCTTCCCCAGATGTACAAGACATGCAAGGATATACAAAGCTCTTCTCATTAGCCTCATGCCAAGGCTGGGTGAGTAGGTATTTTGCCTCAACTCCAGAGACATACAGTGCCTCAAAACGTGTTGGTCTGATGGAATAAGGAGGAACTGTGATTTTGTTCCTTCTTATAAATCATCCCACACTCAGGGGCATGGAACAAAATACAGAGAGTAGTAAAACAGGCATATAGCCTGAATGTCGCAAGAAATAGGATGGAATGGCAAAACCTAGGCCAGAAAACTTTGCACTCCATTAACTGGAAAAATTGAGATCTCTCACTCTATATCCATCCCCTAGACACTATGAATCCATCATAGTCATGAGCTCTCCTTCATCTTATTATGAAAATGTATTATTTTAGCTCTAAAGGTCTCTGGATGAAACTCAGCTGCTTAAGAGAATGGTAGATCACCAGAATGAGCTCAGACAGAAGTTTTGCAAAGTTCTAATCCATGACATTATTTTTTATATATAATTACGTTTTCACGTGAATGCAGTGTCACTTTGCTGTAACATTAATAAGTATTAACAACTTCAAGAGAAAAAGCCACTGCTGTTCAGCGTGAAGAGGAATTTCATTATGGATAATTGTCTCAGTGCTCGCGTTGTGACAGTCACAGCTAACCATTCCCAAGGAAGTGGCACTTAAAAGGTAGAAAATCATCTCCTAATGCTGCATTCAGTAGAGAGGCTTCTAGAGGACAGCAGTCTCTTCCTTTATTTCTTCATTACTATCATTTCAAAACTGTCATTTCAATTAAAAACAAAAGATACTTCCAAACAGGACTGAGACGGCTCTGGAAAGTGATATTGTAGGGGATACAATGGAGAGCATTGAAGATTGTCCTGAACTGTGGGCTATATGGATAAGGCAGCTGATGGAGGAGGAATGTAGATATCCTCAGCCCTTGCTTTTCAAAACAAATCCTCCATACTGTTAGGTGTTATGAAGAAAAACACCACCAGTTAAGTGTGATGTACCTGTTGTTGTAGACTCACTGCTGTCACAGAACCCAAATTACATGATTTTACTTACAAGTCTGCAACAGAGTAATGCATATCCCTGTCTTAATTTACAAATGTTCTTACAAGTCCCTATTTAGATTATTTCTGTTCATTTCTGGGTATGCTCCTTGTCATAAAGTAAGTCTTAATTAATTTGGATTCGAAGCATGCACATGCGAAGTAGGATTAAATCCCTCCGAAGCAAAAGACCAGCACACAACACACTACTGCAATCCCAATTTATGAATTATTATTTACAGAAAGTGTTCAAAATGGCATGTACATCTCATGCAGATCTCAGGCATATTCAATGCACAATTGCTGCTGATTTCATTAGATACATTTGTGTTTCGCTCTGTTGTTTAGAAAACAATTTGGCTGAAAGCAGAAATTACTTTCTATATTCTGATGCACATTACTTCTAAAAGATGAAGCCTTCAACAACTTAGTTTGAAATTACTTGTGACTCAGACTAGTTCTCATGGGTTCAAATGTTGGCATCAGTGACATTTAGCTGTGCCAGATGAAGCCACAAAGTACCCGCACAGCAGGTTACGTGTGTGGATCTGCACTGTGGATTACAGCATCCTCTGTGGTGTACATGCTATTTAGCTTAAGAAAAGAGCCTCTGGCTTTTGGCTCCCTGATATTCCGTATAAAATAGCAGAGATCAACATCTTTATATCTCTCTTCATAATAGCAAAGTTTAACCTCTGCATACATTATGGTCCACCTCATCAATGGCAGTGCTGTACGTCTGGGTTAATGCAGCTGGCTGACCTTGAGCCTTGCACTGAACTATAGAACTCTTCCATTCTCCTTAGAAAAATTGCCCTCATTCATTTTTCATTTCACCTTTTGGTACTTCTGTGCTAAAGTTTCCATGAAGTTTGCCAGCAAACAAGCTCACTTTCCTTAGTGCATCACCTCAAGCTGTTATTAAATGAGCAGAGTCTTGTTTGGGTTTTTTCCCCTTCCTTCTTCAACATAAGAGTTCAACATCTTGAAGCACTTGACGTTGACTTGCTGATATCTCAGTTTTTCTTTGCTTGAGGACTCTTTTCAATGCAGACTTAATGCAGACAACCAGGATGAAATGGAGCAATGGGGTTAGTTAAGCACTGATGCAACCCTTCTGCTGCAAGAGTTGCCAAAGGAGCTGCGCCAGAGCAGGACTGACCCGCTGCGGAGCGGCAGATCTCGGCGCACACACGGGCTTTTCTCGAAAAGTTGGAGACGCTGAGGGAGTGAAGTGACCGCCCCCCAGGAGCCGGCAGCTCTCGTGGGAGACGCTGACGTGTCCTGGGCGTTGCCAGAGCAACGGCGGGAGATATAAACGCGGCGAAGAGAGAGGTGGGGTTGTTCAGTCTAGACAAGAGAAGGGTCTGTGGTGATCTTTCAGCAGCCTTCCAGTATCTAAAGGGGTCCTACAAGAAAGCTGGAGAGGGACTTTTTGCAAGGGCATGTAGTGATAGGACAAGGGGCAATGACTTCAAGCTTCACTCAGAGGGTGGTGAGGCACTGGAAGAGGTTGCCCAGTGAAGTTGTGGCTGCCCCATCCCTGGAAGTGTTCAAGGCCAGGCTGGATGAGGCTTCGAGCAACCTGGTGTAGTGGAGGGTGTCCCTGCCCATGGCAGGGGGTTTAGAACTAGATGATCTTTAATGACCCTCCCAACCCAAACCATTCTATGATTCTGTGATTCTACGCTCTTTCTAGTTAGACTAGCCAGTGTTCCCAATTCTGACAGATTTAAACAAGATCCCATTGCTATTCAGGCTGTGCTCAGAGCTGAATTTCACACTAAGATTTACTTTCAGTCTTGAGCTAAGGTCTTCTTTAAGAATTGCCACCACTGTCTTTCGCTTAAGGATGTAAGACCTGGTCTTTGAGGTCCTAATAACCTGTACATGGTGGTCACCAGCAAAAATCTACTAACTTCAAAGTGTAGTTAGAATCATAGAATCATAGAATGGTTAGGGTTGGAAGGGACCTCAAAGATCATCTAGTTCCAACTCCCCTGCCATGGGCAGAGAAATCCTCCACTACACCAGGTTGCCTAAAGCCTCATCTAACCTGGCCTTGAACACTTCCAGGGATGGGGCATCCACAACTTCTCTGGACAACCTGTTCCAGTGCCTCACCACCCTCTGAGAGAAAAATTTCTTCCTTATATCTAATCGAAATCTCCCCTCTTTCAGTTTAAATCCATTGCCCCTTGTCCTGTCACTACACACCCTTGTAAAAAGCCCCTCTCCAGCTTTCTTGTAGGCCCCCTTTAGGTACTGGAAAGCTGCTATAAGATCACCCCGGAGCCTTCTCTTCTCCAGGCTGAACAGCCCCAACTCTCTCAGCCTGTCTTCATAGCAGAGGTGCTCCAGCCCTCTGATCATCTCTGTGGCCCTCCTCTGGACTCACTCCAACAGCTCCATGATTTCTCATGTTGGGGGCCCCAGAGCTGAACGCAGTACTGCAGGTGGGGTCTCACGAGAGCAGGGTAAAGGGGCAGAATCACCTCCCTTGACCTGCTGACCACACTTCTTTTGATGCAGTCCAGGATATGGTTGGCTTTCTGGGCTGCAAGAGCACATTGCCAGCTCATGTTGAGCTTCTCATCAACTAACACCCCTAAGTCCTTCTCCTCAGGGCTGCTCTCAGATGTAAGATTTTTTTCTGCTCTTAAATGGAAGACTTTCGAAAAAGTTCTTCACCTTTTCCTGAAACCACAAAATTTTCACAGAGCACATAGCAGGTATCACTTTTATGAGGAAGGTGTAGGCCCTTAGTCACTGGCTGCAATAACTGGAAACAACCTCATAGATCATCAAAATGTCAAAGCCCAGAGTCATCTTTGCAGTCTTGCTGCTCTGACCTTGGTAACAACTATGATACAACTCTAGAAAATGGACTAGGTTTTTCTGGGAGACCAACATCAGTTAGAAAAGTGCTAATGAGATACGGAGCCTTTTACTCATTATTAGCATTTTTTACCCATTCCTAGCCAAGCAGTGAGAGTTGATGCCAAACTAATTCATAAATATATGTAAAGGTATATCATGATGTTGAGAGAAAGCCTAAATACCTCTGCAGAGGATGGCACCAGTAAGAAAATCTCAGGTTATCTCTTGGCTACACATTAACACAGAAAATTGACTTTCAGAGAGGAAAGGGAAAGAGTTTGGAAGAGAGAAGTTAGCTGTGCTGTAAGGATTGATTCCTCTCAGGTCTGTATCCCAACCAGGTGGAAGCCACTGTGTGGGAGTTTCTACCACTTCTGCTCATGCTGGGTCTCCTGACCAGAAAAACAAGACTTTAGTCTACCGAACTACCAAACCAGCATCCTCTGCAATTATGTCATTTGCCATGAGAGATCTCTCAAATAAAACAATAAATTAAAAGGCAATTGAATGTTCTTATGAAAGAGAAAATGGCTAGGCAGTTATAAGTGACCTTTTCAAAAATTAAGTATATCAAATCAAAACTGAAGGCAAGTTAGTCAGGTCATCTGTCAGTCTTGCAGGATATTATAAACCTTACAGTGTATTATTATAAGCCAGAAAAAAACAAAACAAAACAAAAACAAAACAAAACAAAACAAAAAACTATAATTAAAATGAAAGGGAATCCACTCCTACAAATTTCATAGTGCAAAGCTTCATAAAATCAGAGGAGGACAGAGCAACTGGAATTAATACATGAGGGAATAGTTTACTACTGCCATCTATTTTTAAGACTCCCTAATGCTTTCCCTGATTACACCCTATTTTCAATTCAATGTAGCTTTTGCCTGACTTTGAAAAGGAGAGAGCTCTTACAACACAGATGTCTGCCTTCTTTCTTCATCCAAAGTGCTTCAGACACCCAAAGGTTTACCCTCCAATGCAATCAACCACTGAAGTCACTGTTCCCCCAAAGTCTACAGTTTAAAACAGAAGACAGGCAGAGCTTGAAAGGCATCAGAAATGCAAGGAAGTGATCAGGCTTCCCCAGAATCAACAGCAAGCCTAAAAATAGACTCTTGAACGCCTCAACGCCAGCTGAGTCAACCCATTGTCAAATAAAACCACACTTGTTTCTCCAAGTGTCCAGAATTCTGTTGTTGAGGAGTGTGCTCCCCATACAGGTGACTCTGTGACTACGTACACAAGTACAACATTCTTGTACACAAAAACACAGCTATTCTGCAGGCACACTTCCAGAGACATTCCACCAGCCCACCTGTCACGCTCTGCTCAGAAAACCTGCTTGGAAAATCTGCCCTTCAGTTTGTGTCTTTCTTTCAAAAAAAAAAAAAAATTGAACTTGGTTACTTCCCCCCTGAGTCACAGTCCAGTGTGTGTCTTTACTTGATGAGTTAATTGTTAAGTGGAAATAAGCAGCAGAATGTTCTTTCGTCGCATATTTGCAGGGACTTGGAGAACACCGTCTCCTCCCTGGCTGGCAGTCGAGGAGGGAATGCCAGGGCAGCTGTGCTGCTCGCTGGGCTTTTATACCCGTGCTATTTTTAGCTGTTATCAGCCACAGTGCTCGGGGCCAACCAGAGCCCGACGCCTGCAAGAAACTCTGCTCCCGTCCAAACTTCATTCTCTGCAACCTCACAGGGAGGAGCCAAACCACTGTGAATTTGCTGCTCTAAACTTCTGCTGTTCGTTATAACGGCCTCGTTAACACACGGCAAGGCACTAGCATGCCAAAGTACAGGAACGGTTACCACCACGATGAAGTTACTGAGTCAACAGAGAAGCACCCTGCCTATGCTTGGTGAAAATAAGTAAATTTAAGGTGCTCCATAAAGTCTAATAAAATACGCAATCCTGCAGTTTGAGAGATACATATAAAACAATCTGTGTAGGTTTTACAGCAGTGTTCTTTTTCTATGGCACCTTGTAACTCTACACTAGATAACTAGAAAGTACTTATTGCTGATTATTTACAAATCCATGTGCTCACCAAAGAAAGGGAAGAAAGACTGGTGCCTCTTCAAAACAGGCTAACAAATTTTTGATACCGAACCTTTGCCCAGCATATTTGTTTTGTATCTTTCCACAGAAATATGATCTTGTAGCAACTTCAGGCTTTGAGAAATCAATGGTGGAGTTTTAGACTGCTCAGACACAGACCTCCAGAGCCATGTTAGATGCCTTGGGGTATCCTGCCCAACCTCCAGCAGTTGCTTTTCACAGGATCAGACCTCTCACATGTTACAGCAGCTGAATCACTTCACTAGCTGAGAAAGCTGCTCTTCCTCAGATGGTACCTGCTCAGATTTAGGTACCTGATCAGAGTATCCCAACTAGTTGATCTACAACTTAATGACTGACCTCCAAGAAATTTAGACTGGATGAATTCCTTAAGACAGTCTATATTGGGTCCCGGGGTGTTGAACTCTAATAGTTTGTCTCTGAGGTTTGTGAACTGCCATTTCTAGCCAAAGTAAGAATTACTCCTCCATAATCAGCTTCTATTCCACCATGGAAACAAAAGAGAAAAGCAAGCAGCTGAGACCAACGTTCAAGAAATTTTCTGTCTGACAGACAACCACTAAAACAGATTTCATAGATTTTACACAGATGAATTCCCAAATCCAAACAATCTTCAAACTGCATGTACAGGGGACGCATCAAAGTATCTTGAGCAATATCCTGTCTGCACTGAATCAGTGTGATACTCTTACTAATTTCAGCACGCCTGACATTTTCAGCCTGAGCATGCTACTCTTCAGAAATACCCCTGAAATCTCACTGAGGCCCGCTGACCAGACAGCATATTAAACGTGATACACATTGAATCACTTGATTAAAAATACTCGCCCTATAGCCCTTTATCATATTCATCTGAACTGACAAGTTTAATTTACTTTAATCCCCAAAATGACAGACGAGACTGAAACATTAGATAATTAAATAAAAATACAGCAATTAGTTTCTTATAGTTTCCTACTTTAGATCTAAATTTATCCACTAATTCTTTATATGATGACATTTTAAGTTAGTTAAGCACTCTATCTCCATAAAGCCACTTAAACACTATGATTCTTCTCTAAAGGTTCATCAGCTTTTAAAGAAAAATCATGCTTTCTATTCTTCCTTTTCCCAAAGAACTAAAGTATTTAAGTAGAGACATAATTTTATTCGTTTAAAATGATTGAGAAAAATGTGAATTAAAGTTCTTACATGCTAAAACATTAGGCATGTGGTTTATACCGTGGATAAGCATCAGAGCATTAAGCATGCCACAGCACTGAGCTCTTGGATAACTTTTTTTTTAAACTACTGGGATACGAGTGCAGTCTTCATTCTTTATAGGCCTTCTTGATGGTCTGTGAAAAAGCCCATGATATATACAAGAAAGGTTACCTTCCATGCTTGAATCACAGTGGGATATTAAAAAAAAAAAAAAAAACGGTGAAAAAAAAGGACTTTTAGGGCAACAAGTCTACTCTATGAAGTTCATGATTCCTGAATTATTTTCTCCAGTACTTATCTGGAAAGTTCCTAGCTAAATGACATTTAAATTAGGAAGAATTTCAAATTCCATTAAGAAAAAAAAATTTATAAGTTTAAATTATTTCTCCTGGTATTCCTGTTTAATGAGGACTTGCCAGTATTATTTAGACACCTGACTGACCAGTCACATGCCATTCTGGCACTACCAAAGTATCAGCATTACAGATAAGGATGCACATATTTATAGAGCAAGTATAAACATGAGGCAAGTATAAAACACCTCTGCTGGCCAGATTTTTAATAAAATACATCTTAAAATAAATCCAAAAATGGTACAAATGCATGTGAGCAGAGGTCAGAAGTCAGATTAAACACCTATATATTCAGATGCAAAGATTCTACTCTTTCCATTTGCTTCTCAACCAGTCCTCAAGCTACAGCAATACAGAGTTTCAGATGCTAAGATTTCCCAAAGAGCGGTAACATAGACGAGCAAACAACCCCATTCAAATGCCAATTAAGGATCCAGAGAGAAGCCCTTCAAAGCCATTGTATTTAAGATTCTGGACCAGTACCTGTGAGCACTCAGGACAGTGGGAATTGGTGTTCTTCAGGCAGACTAGGGAACCTTACAACGATGGTAGAAAAAAATTATTGTTGCTGAAAGGAAAACAGGTGTCAGGATAAGTGAAAACCTGTGAAAGGCACCAAGAAATTAATAAAGCTTTTACTGACTCTCTCCAACGTGTTTACATCAGGACTTTTCATCTCAAATAGAATGATGTGTTTACTTAAACAATCGTAGGTATCTTAAACCAGGAGGTTATTAAAAGCATCTTTTTTGCTGCTTGTTTAGTCTAGCCATAAAAGTAAAAGCAACCTGAGACAGGATGCAGCTGTGGAAAAAAACAAAAAGGCACCTTTGTGGAAAGAAGATAGGCGCAGAAGGGAATTACTATGACGACTGTAAGAAATGGAGACAAAAAAGGATTGGCTGGTTTAGCCCATAAACATCTGAGGATGTCTAAACCTAAACTGATTTTTAAAAAGTGCTGAATGAAAGAATGAATGCTAATGAACCATACTGGCACAAGAACAAGGATGTATTAGCTGCACATGAATAAATGTCATTTGGAAATTAGAGCAAGGTGTCAAACCATCAGAGCAGTGACGTTCTGAAACAGATTTCCAAAATGAATAATAATGGCCACTTAGTTTTTAGATCAACCTTGATCAGTTTATGAATTATGTATTATATGATGAGACTGGCTGCGACAGAAAAGGACTCTATTTCATGTCCCAAAAGGTCACCTCCAGTCCCATGAAGTTTTTTTCAGGAACCAAAGAAAAAAAAAAATCATCTTGGTGAGTGTGCACAGATTTCTACCTTTCTGTGCTTCATTTTTTATAAACATATAAGCAGGAAAATATTGTTGTTCTCTCAGAAGATGTGTTCTTGAGTTTTACTTCATTAACTCTTGTAGTCTGCTTTGAGGTGACTGCATGGAGGCTGCAAGAGAAAACCAACTAACTTGCGAATCAAAACGCTGGTTTCAAACACTGCTTGCCTGTACTGAAACCAGATCTGTGCACAATCAATCCACTTATCATCTATTCTTAATTGTATCATTATAATCTCATGAAGGTCACTGACGTCTTACAACATTATCAGAGATGTAGCAACAATAAAAAGTCAACCATAACTGTATCATTAATGGATATGAAAAGGATCATCTAGAGGCATAAATACAAAAATCGTACCTGCAGATAACAAATCAATGACTCATTTTAGAGTGGTATGCCACCTCCTGTTTTTTTCTCCTATGGAAGGTAGTTTCATACAGGTTTGTACCATTTGCCATTAAGCAGTTGTAAGTATTTTAAAAATTGCCACTGATACAGAAAAATATTCAGGTGATCCTTTTCAGCTGCAATTACAGTGTATGAGAGAACATGGAAAATATTTCTAATGGACCAGTAAATACAGTTGCAGAACAGTGGAAAATTTCCCTCCAGTACAGGGTCTTATGATCCAAAGAAACAAAGTAGATTTTCTTTTCACAATTAAAATCTTAAAGCTGTGTTTGAACCGGTACCTAGGAATTCAAGCCTAGTAAACTCAGTTGGCTTTTCTCTTCTACTGTGGCGTCTAAAACAAAAAGTAACTACAAAACAAATACAGTTGAAATAAACATATCTAGTGGTTGCCATTAAGAAAACAATAAAGGTTGACTGAAGTTAAAGAAAGTGCTGGTTCTCAGTCTTGGAAAGATGCTTAAATATCTGATTAAGTCAGATTGTCCAGCGAACGGCTGAACTGTCCAACATCACAATGTTTGTGCACTGTTGCACTTCAACTGTTGCTGAGTGTGGACACTGAAAGAAAAAGGAAAATGAAACAGCCTGGAAAAAAAGAAAAATAAAAAAATCAGTCTGGAGTTTGTTTCCAGATAACCATTATCAGAAATAGCTTCTAGTCTAATCTAGCAACCCAGGCTTTGTATTTAAACTGTCACTAGTGGCATTCAGTTTATCTAACTTTAGGTGACCATGCCATTGTATGCAGTGAAAGTTAAACCTAGATACCCAGCAGCATTTGAGAAACCTTAGGACAGCTGAGAAATCTGTAAACATATATGAGAAAGGATCTATGGGAGACCTATGGCCTTCTGCAGAGGTGCCTGGAGGCCAGGAAGGATACCTTAAGGCATCTAAAATGGCACTGGGTGCCTATGGTTGGAAAACTGAACTAAGCCCCTACTCAATATGATTAATGGAGTCTAGAGAAGAACTAACTTCACTCTACAGCTGATGCCTACACTTGGCCACAGGAATTAACATCCCATTGCGCTATTTCAGATAGCTTTTTGTTGTGAAAGGAGCCTAGACATCCTGCAGAGAGGTAGTTAATAACGTAGCTTACAGACGCACCTTACATCACGTGAGCCAAATCCAACCCTTGATATCTAAAGAAAACAAAGAGCAGAGCAGAAAAGCAGCTTTCCTCTTGCAGACTCCAAAACCATTTACATATATCATTACCAGTTGCTTTGCAGGGACTATCTAGTACTTTGTGTTTGTGAAACATCTGTCTCAGTAGAGCCGCTCTTTAGGCACTTCTGCAATAAAGAATTAAAAATAATACAAATCCCTCTATATTGGACAGAAACCATTTAACAGCTGACAGTAGTGCTACATAGATAAGTTGTCAGGGAAAGCAAAAAAGTAATCAATCCACAAATCCAAACACTTTTCTCTCATAAAATGTAACAGAAGGAACTGAGATGTTTCAAAACAAAGGAACGAACCAGGCTGAGATGGCAGTCTTGTTTCCAGAACATCAAAGGGGGAGTCACAGAAAAAAAATTATAAGAAAAAGAAACAAGTAAAGAAATCTCATCTTAATTTTCTCTCAGTATGACCTACATATTTACATTGTATTTGCTATTGGTGCAATCACTGTGCAGCAACAATTTCCTCGACAATACGGGTCTGTATTTGGAAGCTGTTGCTACGCTACTGTGCTATACTCAGCCGCAGTCGCTGCTGGAGCCAACCGCCGAAGGTGGCCCGGGATCGTCAGCTGAAAATCGATTCACGGAGCTTTCCAGAGGCAGAAAAGGTGCATGAGCAAGGCACAGACTCAGCAGAGGTCAGAAGCAAGACCTTTTACCCTTTGTATCCAAACGATTAAGCAAACTGCTGTGCCCTGCTGCTAAAGCACATGTTCTGCTCATGACTGATAGTCGGGGAACTGGATGTTATCTGTGACAGAACTGCCATTCGTTAATCTTTTCACACGCAGAGAGTAATTCAGATAAGCATAAATCAAGCTATGAAGAGAACCACAACAGAGTTTTCCTCCTCAGAAATAAGGGTTACATAGCTACTAGGTTTGTATGTTAAGACTGAAGAGATGACCAGTCTCCTATCCATGATCGGGTGTAGGAGGTAGCCCTAAAGCCACGTTGTGTCTGCACACTATGGTGCCGAGATATTACAGGTGTATCTCTGTTTTCTGAGTCAGTAGAGCAACAGTGTTAGTGATAGTATTCTTCACACTGGATTTTTATCACAGCAATTCTCTGACTTCAAAACTATACTGTTTTTGGTGACGGGTGATCAGAGTCTGATCATATCACCAGGAGAAACGTAATGTTCTTGAAGTCAAATGGTAGGCACAAACTGTGCAATGGTACCTGCAAACAGGAGAGTAATAAACAGTTGAGACTGCTAGAGAAGCATTTATAGGGGAAACGCCAGGGATAAAAGATGAACTTTGTGATCCTAAACAAAATGTTAAAGGATACTCAAATACGCTAAAATTCAGCAGATAAAGTGTCCCGACTAAAGAGTCGGACAGATGATGAATTAAAGAGACACTTGCTGTAGTAATTTTTATTTGCACTGCTAAATACACTACCTGTACCTGAAAACCAGTGCTTAAGAAATATATAGATTAACCGGAGAGAGCCTGGAAAAGTTTAAAAAAAAGGTACAACAAAAAAAACCCACAACACACCAAACCACTCAAAGTTTAGAAATGATGACTCAAGCTTGAAGGCAGGCTAAAGGGATTGAATTTGCTTAGTCTAGGAAAGCAAAGACTGAAGGAAATTTGATATGTTTTCTAATACATAAAGGACTTCTCTATTAGAAAGAAAATGCATAATTCAGAGCAAGAGAATTTTAATAAAGGAAAGTATTTGCCTTAGGAAAATAATTAAGCATTGACAGAGTCTAGCTGGTGTACGTGCTGAATCTGCATCACTGAATGTTTTCAAAGAAGTATTTGTTAGGGATGGTCTAGATAAGACTGAGAGCAGGAGGACACATCTTATCACTTGATATTCCCGACTTGTATTTCTATACTTAATTGTACTTGTAAACTATCTTAAGTAAGACTACTTGCAGCAAAAAACATCCATTAATTTCATTAAAATCATCAAAAAATTAGGAATTTGGTTCACTTCTTGCCAGGCATATGTTAACTTCAGCATATTCCATCTTGTTCTGTAAATCTGCCATAACTGGAGAACTCTGAAAACAGTTCTTGGATCTTTTCCTGGCTCAAGTTGCTCAGTTAACACTATTTAAAAGGTGGATTATGAATCATTTAACCTTTTTCTAAGCTTATTCATAAGACCAAAATAATATTTGCTTACTTCCATTAGATTTATTATTTAAAATATTTTTAAAAGCTAAAATGTCATAAAAAGCCAAATTACTGTAATTTTATGTACATATGGAGAGTTGCACCTGCCACCTGGCTTCAGCCAGAGCTCCTTTTACTACCTGCGAATCTCGGTGGAGAAGATATGATTTAAGACCAGCCTTATGTGCTGTATTGGAGTCAATTAAAAGATTTGCATTGCTAAAAGGTATTTGGACACCCAGTTATGCTTGCAAATATCTACTGCCCCAAAATTGCAAGTACAGTTGTTTTACTCTGTAGACTATGAATGTAGTAAGAAATAAGTGGCTGAAAGTTTGAAAAAGTGATATTCTCATTAATGTCGATATCCATCCCTTTATTTGAAACCCCCTGCAGGACTTCCTACTGAAAGCTACAAATGTTCATCCACGCTGGGTACGCTTTTGCTTTTCATCTACTGCTACAAAATGCTCAGTTCTACTCAGCAAAGCAGTGGCATAACCACTAACTTCAGACTCTGCATCCATATGGTTAGATTAAAATTTGGTTCTGCTCTCTTCAAATAATACAAGCTAAAAATTAGCTATGTCCTGTAACATCATGTTCCAAACCATTAATGCTCATTTTTAAACAAAACTTTCTCAACAGATACAAATAGGCTCCATAAAACAAGAGAAAAGTCAGCTCAATGGGAAGGAGCATGACTCTTGCAGTAATTCAAGTGATCAATCTCACTGTCCCTATTAAGAACATGGTTTGTCATTCACAAGAGCTCAGCTCAATTTCGTGACTCGGTGGGGAGCCAGCACAGGGTTGTGCCATCAGGTGAGAGCCCTCAGACCTTCCTGACTTGGAAACAAGGGAGTGGGAAGCATCTTGCAGGAAAAACGAAGTGTCCTTTCTTTCCCAGCTACTTTAATTGTTTTAAAGAAATTTTACTGAAGGATGCAATGATCTCAATGGAAACAGCTAAAAGTTTAAGTTCTGATGTATGTAGAAGTTAAAAGCAGTATCTTTCTTAAAACACCATTCTTAACTATAAGCATTGGTATCCAGTGAAAGGACAGGAGGCAACAGGCACAATGAGATACATGAAATTCCATTTAAACATTGGAAAATTCGTTTTTACCATGAGGGTAGGAACTGGAATGGTTGCACAGAGAAGTTGTGAATTCTTCATCTTTGGAAATATTCAAAACCTGACCAGACACGGCCCTGACCAACCTGCTCTACGTGATCCTGCTCTGAGTAAGGGGTTGGACTAGACGATCTCCAGAGGTGCCTTCCAGCATCCATAACTCTGTTAAGCCAGTGCAGTGATCCAACGTGCATGTTCACGATGCCAAACCACTGCATTAAATCTGTATTGTTTGCATAACACAAGGTGTTTATTACTTGGGGTAAAGAATTGCCTTCCTTCTTTGGGGAACTATGCTCCTATGGCACAAATGTGTACAGAGAGGGTATAATCTATAGCCAGTCTCAGGTTGTCAATAAACCAGAAGGGCAATAATTTTCTTCTGAAAAGAAAATTGAGGGACTATTCTTTAAATAACAACTCAAGCTTCGGGAAAACAAAAAGTTAAAATTTTCAAAGAAACTCAGCCTTCAGAACAAACACACTGATGAACAGGGAAATATAGCATACAAGTGAAAAGGCTGGACCTCTGAGCAACAGCTGCCATTAGGTCAAGCTGTCCTATGCACTCAGTAACATAGCCTGCGTGTCAGTCATATTTCTGTTCCAATTTCAAAGACTTTTGTTTGCACAAATTACAGTGCTCCTGAAAGGGCACTAAGGTGGCTGTGACAAGCCTGGACACGCTGGATTCACACAAACATCTCCATGCTGGCACATGCGATGTTCTGCTATTAAAGGTACAGGGAATTCCTTAATGAAATCCAAAATTTTTCACCTTATGGAACATCTTGAAATATTCCACTGATGATGACATAGTTATCGGGTACTGATAATCAGTGAAAGATGAGTTAATGTGGTTTAAACATTGTCTTGGCTCACATTTCCATCCACTCGCAGATTTATTAGTGCTACAAACAAAGGAAGAGTAAATACTGGCAGAATTGTCATTCCCACTATTGTCCCACAGCAAAAGGTCCTGCTGTCACTGTTAAAGTCTACAGAAAAGAGCAAATCCAGATGATGAACCCAATTTCAAAGCAACACTGGCCTCAGGTGCACCAGAGAAAGGGTATGAGAAAGGAACTGTCTATCAATAATGGCCATGGACACAATCGAGAGATTCGGTTCCTACGTGCAAGAAGTGACAGCCCTCAGGTATCTCACAATCCTTGTTATATATTTATTACTCTACAACCTTCCGTTTTATAGCCTGACTGTTGCTATCCAGATAATTAAAGATAGCAAAGCTGGCTCTGCACTCCATGGAGTTAATGCTTTATTACCTTGATATCAGAAAGAAAGAAAAGCAAAAATGCAGAAAAGAAGAGTCATCAGTTTCTCAAGGAATAAAACGCTGTCACGCGAGTTCAGTTCAGCCACCCACACAGAAGTACCCAGTGCCCTGCCCACCGGGCCTCCAGCTCCTGCTGGAGGAGAATCACAGCATGGATCACCTGAAAGCCTCACATCTCATCTTCCAGCCAGGTAGAGATGTCTTGAGGCTCAAGGACATCTCAAACAGCACTAGGCACTTATGTTTAGACAAGTGAACAGAGTCCAAAGTTTGTGTTTCTCTCTAGACTAGCTGATAAGCCCCTTTATGAGATGCTCAGCTACTCTGCACAACAAAAGCAAGGAAAAGGACTTCCTCAACCCCTTTCCATGACAGCTCTTTCCAGAATGTCCCTCTTCTCACTTTTCAGAAATTCAAAATTGAATTTCGTGACTCGGTGGGGAGCATCTCTGGTTGAATGGGAGCATCTGCATGCACTTTCTTTTTTCATGCATAGAAAGAGAGGACACCATTATTTTGAAACAAGAGGAACGTGAATAAGGAACAGAGAGAGAGAATTTTAAAACTGAAATACAACATTCCTGTTGCTAACACCATTAAGTTGCTAACAAACAAAACATACTCAATTGCTGCAACTTTTAAAATGTGTGTAGGACTACAAGCAGAGATATGAACTAAAACCAACACCATAGATCCTACTTTGCCCATATAATTAACATATTTTTTTAGCAGCAACCGCAATCCAGTCACAGCAATAGGACAGCTGCCACTTCAGAGTCATACCATGGAAGTACTATGAAGATAACGAAAAGGCCAAGTGCCCTCACACATGGCTCTTATAGCCCACTTCTACAGAAATCAGTAGCAAAAATTTCTTGTGGCAGTCCATGAAGACCCAGAAAGATTCACGACCCATCAATTAGTAGATATTCCCTTTCCTAAAGGATACACACCTTTTTAGAAGAGTAGCTGCAGTTATACTGAAATCTAAGAGAAGTGCCTGAAGTTTTATGGTTTGTCTTATGCAGAATAAGACTAAGTAACCTGATAGCTATTTCTGTTTTGGTTGGTTCGTTGGTTGTTTTTTTTAATTTATGAATAATTTAAATGATCTATCTTTATGTAAAAATCAAAACAGCAATCACAAAGGATCATCACATGGAGAAGGGAGGCATGAAAGGGCAATAACACCAACTTTTCATCTACTGGAAGACATGATACAAAGGAAAAATATTTAAATCATGACTTTCCTAATGCATTCAAAAGAATATCAAGATTCTGTTGACACTTTCTGGAAGTGATCTCTTTTATCCTGCAAGTAAATGTAGGATGACTTTCTACCTCACTCAATTTTCCAAGAAATCCAACAACAGAAACCAAATGAAGTATTAGGAGAGTCCGCCAAGCCATCTGATCTTCCCTAGCTCATACAAGATAATCAACATCTCACATCAATGTAAAGGTTATAGAGCTAGGTTACAGAGGTTAAATAAACTGAATTAACCAAATACACACATTGCTGAAAACCCTTCTCACTACATGTGGTAACAAAATCTCTTAGCCTGCTTTCAAAGCACCTGTGGAACTGAGGTACACTTTTTGATAATCTTATTTATGTGGAAAAGTGACAAAGTTCAAAAAACTTCTGTTGAAATAACAGAGTATCACACTGATGGTGTATGGTCCTATTTAAGGGAAACAAAACCTGACAATTTATTATTGTTCAACTTATGATTTATTATTGATTAACTTATGTAGTTAAAAAGAAGGAACGGTCAGGTCTGTGTTACAGCCTAATAAATATTGAGAATGGTTGAATATAAGAACTTTTATGAAGGCAAGTATAGTGTTTATTTAAGAACACAGGTGTTTATGGTTTAGAAATTTAAGTAACACTTTGCAAGGTTAGAGAAAGTGTCCCTCAGTGACTTATGCCTAACTTGAAATTAAGGACTATACATGTTAAAACTGTCACAGAAATACATTAATCTAACTAATCACAGAAATACGTTAATCTAAATATTGAAAGAAATAAAAGAAAGGATGAGCATTGGTGGAAATTTTATTGGCATTACTCAAGCTATGTATTTCGTTTTCTTCATAGCATTAATAACTATCACTTTTGAGCTATAAGCTAATGGATAGTGAAACGCAGGGATAGCTGAACTAGCTTTACTAAAGCCATTCAAGGAGCAATAGCCTAGTTGTAACAGTAGGGAGATTTCACAGAATAAATGAACGGCAGCAACAATCAGAATACTTCCACCATATTTATAGTTCCACTTGAAGTGAAGAAATCCCAGGCAATTCCACACAACACAAATCTTCTCCTTCTGTGCCTTAAGATGTAAGAGGTAAGTGAATAGCTTGGTCCCCTGCAGCAGACAGGCAGCAGAGTTGGGAACAAAGCAGAGGGTAACCGTATTTTACTTATTTGGAGGACACATAAATTGATTTGAGGTTTAAAACTAGTGTATTCTTAGGACCACTCAAGCTCTTACCTTTATAAACATGAAAATCTCATGATCTTCCTGAAAGTTGTCAGTTTCTCCGAAGTTATTGTTAAGGGGGAACTTGAGGGAAGTTGGAGAGTGGGAAGAAGTGCTCTGGCTCCGACGCAACTGGAAACCCGGAGGAAAATGCATGTTGCTCTCAAACATCATGCCCTCTACGTCTTTATTTTCCAGAGCTGGGCTCATCAGATCCATCTCCTGGTATGAGTGGTCTTCTTCAGTACCATGGTGAGATGAAGAACCATCCTCCCCATCAGCCTCATGCTGAGAGGCCACAGAATTACTATAGCTGTCTTCTGAGCTCTCTTGACTACTATCCATGCTCTCTGGGATAGTAGTGACAGAAGAAGTAAGTACTGGATCATGATCATAAAGATTATCCCGTTTGTCTTTCACAGAGTCTGAAATCTCATAGATATTGGTGGTGTTACCATTTTGATAAACATTGGTAAAGGTCTGACCTTCCATGACTGCTGGCTGGTGAGTTTTGCCTGCCGTCTGGTGCCTTAAAAGACTACAATTAAAGTGAGATGTTGACAGACAAACGCTCTTTAGGAGGAAGCAGAGTCTGTGGTATGCTTTCTGAATGCTCTGCTACATATGGCAGATCTCCAACAATCATTTACGGAGAGCTTTAAATCAACAACTGCACTTCCACTGAAGTAAAAGACAGGGCTGTCTCACTTTTAACCCCTTCATTGATCTGACTGCTGGTTAACTGTATCTTAGGAGCTGTAATCACTTTTTGTTCTTCCAGATACAGCCTGGCCAAGTACAGTGAAAAGCAGCTGAAGCACCTATCAGTACTAGAAAGCTATAGTAAAAATTATGTATTCTTTCATAGGAAATAAAAAATAGTTTTACTAGGAATCTTACGTACATTTTGTGTAAAGAGGTAGAATTGCAGACTTCACCCATTTACGCATACTTTCTAACACATAAAAGCCTAGCTTCAAGGAAAAGCAAGGCAAAACTGCCTCAACCATATAAGCAATCTGCAATGTTTCAGTGATTACTTACATCATCATCAACAAATTATAATCATTTATAAAAACATACAAAGAAATTATAAAGTAGCATATCCACACGAAAAAGGCATCAGACTTGAACTCATTCCAGTTTTGCCACTGGTTCACTTTAGGACCCTGAACCGGTCACTTCACAGTCAGCGACTTCATCCTCTCATCTATTAACCTGGGCCAAAACTGTAAAAAGTCTTGTGAGTTGCCTTGGAACCTAGGAAAAGAAAGCACTGAATAAGCGTTAACTATTATTATGTATACTTAATATATCAACTGCTTATAATCACATTTAGGTTATATATCTCCATGTCATAAGACATAGACACAAGTTTCCAAAGTTGGGTTAATGCCACTTGACTTTGGCAATCCAGTTAGCCACCTCGTCTACACAGTTCCTTTTCTCTAAAGAAGGGAGAGACAGACCAAACTCCACAGAATCTAAGGCAGATGAATACTTCCAGCTTTAGCATAAAATGAACTGCCCTCTTAAAAGACAGACTCCCATTCCAGAGCATCTGAAATCAATGGAAAGGAAACTCATTAAAGATCCAAATCTGAGTTTATCAAAGCCATGAGAACTTCAGACCTTATTAACTAAAGATATTTAACTTTATGTTTACTACATCTGGATTAAGTAGATTATGATACGAATTCTTAGAATCTAATTATATTTAACCTTTTGGGTTTGAGTCAAAGGGATAAAAAAAGGTGTTTTCTTCCCGACTCATCCTTGTAACTTCCTGAGAGGTAACTGCCACAGCCTCGTTGGATTTCTAAAAGAAACACAGAAGAGAGGTTAGAGAGAAAGACTGTAATTCCAGCCCTCTCCAAACTGAACGACATGGGGAATACATGCTGCTTCACGTGCTGAAGTAGCAGGTGCTGCCTGCCTGAGATTTATGACTGTAGTTTACAGTCATTATTCTTATATTGAACATTTTAGACTACTAATAAAGTTAAATAACAAAAGCAAACAATACTTCAGCTTACTAGACTTGGATTCACCTTCTAAGGCTCCTAAATAATCCTGAAAGTGCTGAAATCATAGTTGCAACCAGGTTTAGTCACTCTAACAGTGAGGAAAAACACTAGAGCAGAAATTCAATTCCCTACATGGAACCAGCAATACAGTACAGACGCAGGTAAGGACCAGAGATCAGTGAGATCCCTCAGCTCATTTCTGGCCTGGTGCAACTCAAGGACTTCAAGGATATGTAATCCATATCAAGGCCTAATTTCAACTATAACTATCTACAAATTCCCACCTGGCACAAGTGGTCCATCAGCAAACAGAATGAAGCACCCTCAGCAAGTTTGCACATGACACCAAGTTGTGTGGTGTTGTGGACACACTGGAGGGAAGGGATGCCAGACCTTGACAGTCTGAAGAGGTGGGCCCGTGAGAACCTCATGAAGTTCAACAAGGCCAAGTGCAAGGTCCTGCACGTGGGTCGGGCAATCCCAACCACAAGGACAGGCTGGGCGGAGAATGGATTGAGAGCAGCCCTGAGGAAAAGGACTTGGGAGTGCTGGTGGATGAGAAGCTCAACATGAGCCAACAATGTGCACTGGCAGCCCAGAAAGCCAACCGTGTCCTGGGCTGCATCAAAAGGAGCGTGGCCAGCAGGTCGAGGGAGGGGATTCTGCCCCTCTACTCTGCTCTTGTGAGACCCCACCTGGAATACTGTGTTCAGCTCTGGAGTCCCCAGCACAAGAAGGACATGGCGCTGCTGGACTGGGTCCAGAGGAGGGCCACAAAGATGATCTCAGGGCTGGAGCGCCTCTGCTATGAAGACAGGCTAAAAGACTTGGGGTGTTCAGCCTGGAGAAGAGAAGGCTCCGAGGTGATCTTACAGCAGCCTTCCAGCACCTAAAGGAGGCCTACAGGAAAGCTGGAGAGAGACTTTTTACAAGGGCGTGTAGTCATAGGACAAGGGGCAATGGCTTTAAACTGAAAGAGGGGAGATTTCGATTAGATATAAGGAAGAAATTTTTCTCTCAGAGGGTGGTGAGGCACTGGAACAGGTTGCCCAGAGAAGTTGTGGATGCCCCATCCCTGGAAGTGTTTAAGACCAGGTTGGATGAGGCTTTGGGCAACCTGGTGTAGTGGAGGGTTTCCCTGCCCATGGCAGGGGGGTTGGAACTAGATGATCTTTGAGGTCCCTTTCAACCCTAACTATCCTATGGTTCTATGATTCCTTTTTATACTTTCTGCATGTGACTCAGTCACAATTCTTCATGTGGAAATCCTAAATATGAGATTCCAAAACATGCGCTGTGTAATCTGTATTGCAAACTTCTACCATTCAAGACCAGCTATTAGGCTAACGATAAGACTGATTTAAAAATCATGAGCTTAAATTACTAAAGCTCAAGAAAGCTGAGGGGGAAAAAAATGAGCCACCTAGAAACTTTTAAACCTTTTTTTTAATTAATATTTTCTACTTTTAAGGAAACGCATTTCTCCACATTTTGCAGAAATACAAATGCATTTCTATCTGCATCTGTTCAGCTTGCTCTGAGCATGGCCTTCGGAAGCAACTCCCCCCGATCTTCAACCCCTTCTTACAAAGAGCGCTTGCAGGATTAAATATACTGGGATCATAAAAATTCCCTCCCTAGTCACTCTGCTGGCAACTAACTTGAGGAAGAAAAGAGAACATGGACACATTCAGGATGCAAAACAAAGAGCAAAGTCCATATTAAATCAAAGGACTGCTTCATTTTTTTTCCTCCACGAAGAGGACATTAGCAGGATGCAGCAGCACCTGCTGGAGGGTATAAAATATCACAGGTAAAATACAGAATAAGAGCATAACGTATGAGTGTTATTTAAAAATAAATAAATACAGTTGATGTGGATTTCATTAGTCAGAAATGTGAGTTACCTGAGTTCTCCTTTCCTTTGCCCTCCTCCAAGAGCAAAGACAAGTACCATTCAGCTCCAAGATCCAGACGTCATTCTTGTGACAGAGTGATAAAACCCCAGAGTAAACTTGACCACACTTAAGAATTTATCCAGGTGAAAATCAGGTGCATTTCAAATCACATTATGTGAACCCACTGCTGCTTTACAACCCTTACATTTCACCTTCAGGGAAGACAGAAATAATTTTTGTGCCACAATTAAAAAGTTACGTGATAGCAAAGAGATCAAAACTGAGGTGCCTAGGTTGTGACCCGGGACACTAATGTCCTGGCTCACTCCTGTGTCCTGAACTGCTTCCTCCCTATTCCCCAGCCAAAAATGCTCCACTCCAGTAAAAGAACAGGGCAGAGCAGCTGTGTGCACGTGTGTCCAGTGAAATGGGATTTCTCTCCAGCAGAGAAGTGAGAGGCAAGAGGTTGCATGAGGCAGCAGAGCAGAAAAAGATCTCAGCATCACTTTGAGCTCCATTCTCCACTGGAAAACGAAGCCCCCTGAGTAACAGCCCCAGCCCTACAAGCCCAAGAATGGAAAATGACAAAAAAGAGAGATCACCAATGTCATCCATTCCCTAAATTCCGCTGCCTCCAAACCTAGAAAGTGTTGAATTAACGTGGCAGTTAGTATTAGCAATACTTTCCATTGTTAGTTCCGTAACGCAAGTTGCGTCACTCTTACCGTTGCATGTACCATCCGTACCCACGTGAGCCATCTGATAACACTGGTTCCTTGCTTTGCAGAAATACAAATAACCACATAAACCATATGCAGCAAAATTCATATAAGAACAAAGACTTATTTTCAAGGTTTATCTTTTACTTCACGACTGAATTTCTGGGTTTACTCTAACCTTCTTCTTTTCAAAACAAGAAATACCAGAATTAACATGACATGTTGTGGTTTAGCCCAGCTGGCCACACAGCTGCTCGCTCACCCTCTCCCACTACTGGGGAATGGGGAAGAGAGTTTGCCGTGGTTTAGGCCGATCTGGCAACTAAACTCCACACAGCCGCTCACTCACCCTCCCCCACCCCCCGGGGATGAGCAAGGGAATTAAAGGAGAAAAGGAAAAGAGACCCGTGGGTTGAGATAAGAACAATTTAATACTACTACTACGAATATATGAATACACACATAAATGTACAATGATAAACATATACAAATGAGTGATGTACAGTGTAATTGCTCACCACCCCTTGACCAAGGCCCGTCTCATCCCGAACTAACAATCCCGAAACAGTTCGGTCCCGACACCACAATACCAGATGAGCGAGAGGCCCGAAAATAGAGAGAGAGAGAGAGAGAGAGAGTACTCTAAGAGTTCAAGAGTGAGAGCCCTGGAAGAGCAAAGGCCCTTCTTTCCAGCTGACTCTCATTTTTATACTGGGCATGATGCTGCATGATATGGAACACTAATTGGCCAATTTGACCCTCAATCCTAAGTCCAAGTACAAACCACAAGGTGAGTCATGGACCCCCCCATCCTGGCCATGCTCCCCCCTATCCTGTTGTGCTCCTGCACACTGGCAAGAACACGGCAGCTGAAAAGTCCTTGAGACCTCAGTGCCAGCTATAAACATCAGTGTGCTGTCAGCGTTCTTCTCAGAGCAAGTCTCAGACTAAAACCAAAACAGAATTAAAGGGGAAAAGAGAAAGGTACTTTTGGGTTGAGATAAGAAGAACTTAATAATAATATAAAATTAAAAGTAATAATGATAAAATAATAATAAAATACAAATATATATATATAATGATAATTATATATACAAACAAGTGATGCACAGTGTAATTGCTCACCACCCAGTGACCAACACCTGTCCCGTCCTGGACTAATGATCCCAAAACAGGTAAGTCCCAACACCACAATCCCAGAAGAATGAGGGGCCCAAAAAGAGAGTAAGAGAGAGAGAGCACTCCGAGAGACCAAGATACTGAGAGCAAGAGCCCCAGAAAAGCCAAAGCGTCTTCCCGGTCAACCCTCATCTATGTACTGGGCATGATGTTGCATGATACAGAATATTTCATTGGCCAATTTGGCCCTCAATCTTAAGTCTACGTTCAAATCATAAGGGGAATTGTGGACACTTTGTCCCAGCCACGCTCCACCCCGGCATGTTGTGCTCCTGCACGCTGGCAAGAACTTGGCAAGCTGAAAGGTCCTTCATGTCCCTGTACCAACTATAAACATTAGTGCGCTATCAACATTCTTCTCGTAACAAATCCCAGACTAAAACCAAAACACAGAGCTCTTCTAGCTGTTAAACACAGTGTTCTCCCATTGCACGTAAGTCGGGGCAATTCCAACCACAAGTACAGGCTGGGCAGAAAATGGATTGAGAGCAGCCCTGAGGAAAAGGACTTGGGAGTGCTGGTGGATGAGAAGCTCAGCATGAGCCGGCAATGTGCGCTGGCAGCCCAGAAAGCCAACTGTGTCCTGGGCTGCATCAAAAAAAAGCGTGGCCAGCAGGTCGAGGGAGGGGATTCTGCCCCTCTACTCTGCTCTCATGAGACCCCACCTGGAATACTGTGTTCAGCTCTGGAGTCCCCAACACAAGAAGGACATGGAGCTGCTGGACCGGGTCCAGAGGAGGGCCACAAAGATGATCTCAGGGCTGGAGCACCTCTGCTATGAAGACAGGCTGAGAGAGTTGGGGCTGTTCAGCCTGGAGAAGAGAAGGCTCCGAGGTGATCTTACAGCAGCCTTCCAGTACCTAAAGTGGGCCTACAGGAAAGCTGGAGAGGGACTTTTTACAAGGGCGTGTAGTGATAGGACAAGGGGCAATGGCTTTAAACTGAAAGAGAGGAGATTTTGACTAGGTATTGGAAATAAATTCTTCATTCTGAGGATAGTGAGGCAATGGAACAGGTTTCCCAGAGAAGTTGTGGATGCCTCATCCCTGGAAGTGTTTAAGGCCAGGCTGGATGAGGCTTTGAGCAACCTGGTGTAGTGGAAGGTGTCCCTGCCCATGGCAGAGGGTTGGAACTAGATGATCTTTAATGTCCCTTCCAACCTAAACCATTCTATGATTTAACAATTCTACAAAAGAAGGAAAAGTAACAAGAAATTCAGATCTCTAAATCTTCTGAGAGATTAATCATTGAAGGCAAAAAGCCACATTACACTATTTAATTCAGACTCCAAATACAACAAGTCTTTTACCTGGGTACTCCTTTATTAAAGGAAATAACTTCAGTGTCTTCTAGACATTCCACAGTATTGGAAACTTTAACTCATCCATCAGTGCCACAAGTAGCTTCAGTAGTTAATAGCCCTGTTTAGAAACAGCAACCTTCTACTGGAATTTCTCAGGAGGTCACTATTGCTATGATTTTAGTTCTTTAATTAAAAGAGCCCTTCAATATTATTTGTTCCCCATGAAGATACTTGCACACTTTGAGCAAAGAGCTGGTAAATCTTTCTTCACAACCTAAACAAATTGAGGTCCTTCAGTTGCTTGCTCTGAAGTGTCTTTTTCCAGCCATAAGAGGAGCAAGAAAATTGAACAGTTAAAACAAAACACTCAGAGTTCTTGGAAACAGCTGAACCTGAAACTGAATGATGGTAAACAACGTTTTTTATGTCAGTAGAAACTGAGGGATCTTAGCATCCCATAGGGGCACGACCTGCATTTGCACTTAAGAGCACTCAGTGCAAAAAATCATGAATGCTCCTGCCCATTCACGACACTGGTTTTACAAAAATAACTTTTTTTCTTTGTAGAGCTCAAACATTTCTGAAGCTTTGCAACATTTAGTTCAAGTACATTATCAAAACAACACTGTGGGCTCTGGGAGAAAGACTGTTTATGGTTTACAGACATGATCTTTAAGGCCCCTTCCAACCCAATTCATTCTATGATTCTATATTACAAGGGAGTTGCAATAAAATCATACCACCTTGTTTTCACTCCTGACTGCACTAAACACCTGGATGAAATCAAGCGCAAACAAACTTTCTTGCATTGTTTCCAGGCTCAGCTTTTACTTACGTGGTTAGCAGCACCTCATCTCTTCACAGTTCATAAACAGTGATGCTTTATTCACCGCCGATCTTGCACTAAACGACATGAGGAAAAGACCTTTATCCCACATTCAGATCTTTTAGGAAGTCTCCATGTGGGGTATTTTTCTATTTTGGCTCTGTGCTCTCTTACAAGAATGAGATTCAAGTTCCTCCACTCAGTTATTCCTACTGCTGTTAACACTCACACACCTGTGTAAGAGGAACAGACTGTGACAAAAACCACTCTTGAGGGGTTCAAGCATCTGCAGCACCCCCCAATTTTTCAAAATGGGAATGATTTGGTGCAAAGGAGGAACAAAGCTGTTCAGTATGGCGCTGTTCTGCTCCAGCCTTTGCACTGTCACCTTTGGACACTCAAGATCATTAGAACCATGTGGCTATGAAGCGCTACCTTATGAAGGACAAGAAGTTGCATAGGTATGCTGACAATTTTATCTGTGTCGTACGTGTGCATATGGAGTTTGTTCATCTTCTGAAACACACGCTTCAGCTCAGTTTCATCTTAACTGTTGACATGTGCAGCTATAGCAGTTTCTGCATTCTGTTTAGGATGTAGTAAGGAAAACAGGAAAGCTGGAGAGGGACTTTTTACAAGGGCGTGTAGTCATAGGACAAGGGGCAATGGCTTTAAACTGAAAGAGGGTAGATTTACTTTAGATATAAGGAAGAAATCTTTCACTGAGAGGGTGGTGAGGCACTGGAACAGGTTGCCCAGAGAAGTTGTGGCTGCCCCATCCCTGGAAGTGTTCAAGGCCACGTTGGATGAGGCTTTGGCCAACCTGGTGTAATGGAGGGTGTCCCTGCCCATGGCAGGGGGGTTGGAAATAGATGATCTTTGAGGTCCCTTCCAACCCAAACTATTCTATGATTCTATGAAAACAAAACACACAGAAAAATCACTTGAGAAGACAGTTGCTTGGTACAAGACTTGGATCCTCACACCGCTTCACATACAAGTCAGCACATCCCTGAAGAAAGCCTCCAGAAATCCATTTGTTGCCCAACTAACACTGACTTGGATTCTGCAATCTTGAGGGGCTGGCTCATGAACTCAGGACCCCCACCGTAATAACAGTGATTCACCTTCACTCAGATTTTGCTTTCCCGCTGACACTGCGTAAGAGGTATGTTTAAATCCAATGCATCAGTAAATTTGACTCTGCATAAGACAGACACTCCTTCACTGGGAACTAGACAAACAATACAAAACTAATTTGCACAGGACACAGAACTCTCGTGTTATCAACAGCTTTTAGTTGTTAAAAATGCCAGGAGTAGTCATTGTCAACAGACGTTTAAAAACCTGCTTTACTTGCTGCAGGACCTAAACAATTATTCCTGATTTGGATGTTTCAAAGCCCTTTATTTGTGGTCTTCCTGTTCCTTTTATAAAATTTTGTTTGGTTTGCTCCCTAACTCCGTGGTTGGAAACTCCATTAGAATACCTGAGAGCCTAAGAAATATTGACTTTTTATTTGCCCAACTGCTCCAAGGAAAACATTTCTGTTTGCCTTTAAAACCTGGCATCATTTCAATGTCCTTGTTTACCTCTGAAACTAAGCACCCTTAGAACACCAGCAACTCAGCTTCAAGCCTGTTTACAGCGGAGGCTTTAGTAACCAAAATAGAGAAGGCAGAGACACCACATTACTCTGTATCATCCTGTTATGTGCAGCCTTAGGGATATCATTCCATAGACAGTTTGAGAAACAGAGTGGTCAGGAGCCCCGTTTTGTTTAGAGCCTCCACATACAACCTATTCTTCAGATTTAATGGGCACTAAAAGCTTAAAGTCTAATACAGTTTAACAGCTGCTAATCACGTAGCCCTTTTATGGTTTTATTAAATGTCTTATTTTTCTTCGTCTCAACTATATAAAGTGCATCAAAACACAGTAAACGATGGATTAAAAATCTACACAGCAAAAATGATCACAGACATCTGTCACATGGATAAAATTGAGAAAAAATATTGGAAAAAATATAGGAAAATGTTTCTCTTTCAATATTCAGTTAAGTCTAGGTAATGAAAATGTCTTGCTTTTTCCTAAGAAAGTACTGAAGACAAGTATCTGACTATTCACGTGCAACATCTAGTTTTCATCTGAATAAACAAGTTGTTGCTTCCTCTCCACAACGCTGCCAACAGGAGGGTATAGTTTCCCATCTAGACGTAAAGTGTTTTACTAAACCTAGCCAAACACTGAGAATATTTTGAGGTTGCCTACACTTTACGTCCTCTCATTCACTAAATTCCACTGACAAAAACGAACGTGTGCAATGGCTCTCGAGCTGCAAATGCTCAATTTTACTACAGCAGTAAATCTGTACAGGTTCTGGCAGGATTTAGTACAGGCTAGTGCTTAGAAGAACTGCAGTCTATACAGACAAATGTGAGGTGAAATACAATACAGAGAGAGAGTAAGGTGAGGAAAGGCAAGCATCTTGGTAGTTCCCAGTTTTACTTCTCATAATGTAAGCACACACGTAACTTACCCATTCCTTGTAGGCATACATTGTAAAAGGAACCAAGAGCTGTATTAAATACGTGACATATGTTGGCTAGCCCAGTTCAAAGTCCAGAGTTGGTACGTTATGGTGCCTCTATGATGTGTCAAACTACACATATTATATTAGGCTGGGCTCATGAATAGGTGAAAACCACAAATAGGTTTCAAAGCACATGGGTAGGGGTAAACAAGAGATTACTCACACCTTTTAGGGCTGAATAGTTGAGTAAGTATGTTGCCAAACCAGGTAAGCAAAAGAGCCTTGATGCTTAAAATTTGTCTGTATCTCTGCATAAAGTTTGTAACAAGACCTCAATCACAATTTGATGATATTGGCTAAAAGATTGCCCCTGTTATGTACTCCCTTGACCTCTGACTCACTCTGTGTAATCAATACTTTGAAGGAAATACAATAAAGTAATTCATAAAGGACACTTCCCTCCTCCACATGATCAGCTCTCATGTGCATATTTACAAAGCTAAATTAGTATAACAAAAAAAAAAAAAAAAAGGACAAAAAGACCTTGACTTGAACTTGACATACATGTGAATAGCTGCAAGCAATCTTATCTAGCTCACCTGGAATTATCTTTTTTTTTTTCCTCTTTTACATTCTTGTGCTTCGCCACACCCACTACATTCCATGAATCAAGGTGGATCAGAGGCATGTCACTTTATTCGGGCTATCGTACCACATCTTTAGAGCCACTCCACAGTTTGCATCTACAGGTAACACAACCTGCCAAACCCCTACATATGTGAAAGCCATTAGAAAGAAACAAGCCCGAATGTATACAGCATTTAGAATAAACATGCTAGCAGGATACACAGAATGAAATTCAGATCCTCTGCGTAGGTCAATCATGCAGCTACAGATATGTCTTTTTTGCAGTTTTTACGATGAAATTAAAAATGGAATGCTCTGTGCCATTAAAGGACACGTTTTTCTTATTTACGTAGGGCTGATTTCGTTCTTATTCAGCACCAGTAACCTAGCAGGTTTTGCAGAATTACCATTCCTCTCGGCCCCCCATGGTTCCCTACAAGCCTCCCTCACCTCGGCTCGGCTCGGCTCGGCTCAACTCCCCTTCCCTTCCCTCCCCTCCCCTCCCCTCGGCCCCTCATGGCTCCCCTACAGCTCCCCTCACCTCAGCAGAGCTCACCTCACCTCGGCGCAGTCCCCTTCAGCCCCTCATCACCTCCGCTCCGTCCCTTTCAGCCCTCCCTCACCTCGGCCGCCCCCACCTCCGCTCCCCTCAACGCTCCGCCATCCCCTCAGCACCCCCACCCCCGCCGAAGCCTCAAAGTGCGACGCCCACTCCCCTGGAGCCAATGGGAGCTCCCTCCCGCGGGCCCTCAGCCAATCGCGTCCGGCGGAGGCGGGGCCCGCCGACGAGCGCTCCCCGCTACCGCGGCGCCCCGCGCAGGGGCAGCGCCGCCGTCGCCGCCGCTAATGGCAGTTGGGGCCGTGCGGGCGGCGGACGCGCAGGCGCTGTGCTTTCCACCCCCCCCCCCCCCCGCCCCGGTCCCTTCCAGCCCCCCCCTGCCGCAGCCGGTCACCTCCAGCGCCGCGCAGCAGCGGGCCCTCACGGTGGGGTCGCGGCGGCAGCGGCGGCGGCGGCGGTGGGTGGGGAGGTCCCCCGCGCGGGGCGGCTGTGGTGACTGGCGCCGCCCGAGCGCAGCCCGGCGCAGGGCCGCGGGACCCACTTCCCCCGAGCTCGGCTCGTCGGACCGCCGGGTGGCTGCGCCTCAGCCCCCTCGGTGCTGAGGTGAGGGGAAGGAGGTGTCGGGAGGCTGCGTGGAGGTGTCGGGGCCGTCCGCCGCCGGCCGGAGCTCCCCGCCACCGCGGGGCGAGGCCGGTCCGTTCGCTGAGGTGCCTCGTCCCGCCGGCCCGCCCTGCAGGTTCGGGCTCCGGGCGCTGGGCGACCGCGCTGGTTTCGCGTACGGCGCTGCGGGAGCCGGTCCTGTGCAGCGGGTAAGTTCGTAGCGGCCGAGCGGCATCTTGCCGGAAGCTTTCCGGCCGGGAGAGCGCATTTCTCACCGGACCGAGCAGCGGAGACTTGGAAATCGGGCTGAGGAGGCGGAGAGGTTCAGGAGCAGGTGGCTGTAGTGCTGATGGGGTTTCATAGCTGGCTGCGATACCGGGTGTGAAAAACACAAACGCTTGGCATGTCTGGAGTGTCTCGACGCCAATACTGTGGTCTTGTGTCTTACTGTGCTATGAAAAGCTCTGGTTCTGCTTTTTAAAGCACCTGACAATGTGAAACGGGTCATTCTCTGCTCCGTAGCTCATCTCTCCTATTTTTTTTTCTTCTTTAAAGAGGCTGTGTGTTACACGTCCTCTGTATTAGGAGATACCTTAACGCTGGTTTTGATGATCCTTTCTTCCAACGTTTGTATCTCATAATGAAATTTTAGCTGTTCCTTAGTGGGGGGGATGATTTCCCATGCTTTGAATTCCACTCACTGCTAAAGCTTTAGGTAACATTAAAGCTTCTTACACTTTTACAGTAATACACTCACAGTCTTAAAGAGTTTGGGGAAAAGGGTTGAGATAGGCCAAAAGATAGTACTACAGTTAGGAAGATACCAGCTGTTCTTCTTAGAATCACCCTAGTTTGTACAAGTGAGAGAAAGGAGAAATTTGCTGGACTGGGGCTGCTCTTGAGAAGTAAATACACTGTCTAACAATGTGGCAGAAGTTTTTGTAAAAACTGGAGGTTCACTTCCTCCTTCTTAAAAGCTTATAGAATAATTGCGGACCTTCCTGAACAAAGTGCTCCTGTCACACATACTAAGTCGGGGGAGGGGGAGGGGGAGGTGAGGGAGCTTACAGTCGTACCTTGCATTCGTAATAGACGTGAAATCCTTGGTAAGAAATACTTGCCTCATAGCTGAGGTCACTAATGATTTTTTTAATTTATTTTTTTTATGATACATAAAGAACAGGTTTAAATACTGTTATGGTACAGCAGCTTAGAAGGAAAACAGAAGTAGAAGTTACTCCTGGCAGTTCCATGTATAGAGTAAGCAATGAGTAAATAGGAATGTTGAAAGACTCAAAAGTCTTCCAGTAACTTGAGAGGGTAGAAACTGTGGAAAAGGAAAGGTGGGATGAAAAAGAAAAATTATAATTACAGTAGAAAACTGGTCTGAACAGTGATGTGTAAGCAGGATTTCGAGTTGCACAGGACTTTTAAATGTGGAGCTGGAATTGTTCAGGTGCCTGTGCTTGAACACGAGGAATGATGCTGATTGTCTGGCTTGGAATGTAGGATTGCAATAAGACACACAGAACGATAGAATAATTGCTTAAAAGAGAAAAAACAATTCTTCCTTTGATTTAGTGTGGAATGAAAAAAATCTCATTGCTCATTTGTTTTAATATATGAAAAACTATGACAATATATGGGAAACTTCTGAAGTCATTAGGGAAATATACTGTTGACTTCAGTGGTTGTTTAGACTGGTTATTTTGCAGTTGATTTCTATAAGGAAGATGTACGTGATATATAGCTAGTTAAACTGGTTCCAGTACAATTATTTTGTGTTACATGCCTTATCTTTTTAAATTTTTCAGGTGCATCTGATTACCTGCTGGAAATACTCTGCAATATCAACAATGAACTCGATGTTAACATTATTTTTTTCTGGAATAGTTACCTGTTGTGCTCACTCCACTGGTGATTCGGTATCCAGGTTACTCCTCGTGTCCTTTGATGGCTTCAGGGCTGATTACTTGGAAACCTATAAACTTCCTCATCTTCAGGAGTTCATCGAGGAGGGCGTGCTTGTAAAACAAATTACAAATACTTTTATCACCAAGACTTTCCCAAACCATTATACCATAGTGACAGGTTTATATGAAGAAAGCCATGGCATCGTGGCTAATGACATGTACGATGCAGATGCCAGGAAAAAGTTTTCACAGTTCAATGATTCAGATCCCTTCTGGTGGAACGAGGCAGTTCCAATCTGGGTGACAAATCAACAGCAGGGAAATGGAGCAAGTGCTGCTGCTATGTGGCCTGGTACCGATGTAAAAATTAACAATACAACCCCCCAATTCTTTATGAAGTATAACTTCTCAGTAACGTTTGAGGAGAGAGTGGAGAAAATTGTTGCGTGGCTGAACAGCTCTAATCCAGTAGTCAGTTTTGCTACGTTATACTGGGAAGAGCCAGATGCAAGTGGGCACAAGTACGGACCAGATGACACCGAGAACATGCGCAAAGTATTAGAAGAAGTGGATAACCATATTGGCTTCCTTACTAATAAATTGAAGGCGTTAGGTTTGTGGGACACTATTAATGTTGTAATAACAAGTGATCACGGAATGGCTTCCTGTTCTGCAAAGAAGCTGATTATCCTGGATGACTGCATTGGTCGCAATAACTATACTCTGATAGACAAGACTCCAGTCGCTGCAGTGCTGCCGAAGCAGAGTATGTTGTGGTTTTTTTTTTAAGTCATACACTGAGAATTAAATCTTCTTTATCTTACTACTAAAAAGTACACGCTATGGGAGACTGTTCGCATCTTTTGCACAACCAGTGTAGTTCGTGTTGTAGAACTTTGACATAATTCAATGAATAAGCTAAAGAATGTTTGTTTATTTAGAAATTACTTTGTTTTGGTAAACAATGGGCCAAGGAGAGTTTCTTAGCAAATTGCTATGGGTAGTAGAAATGGTCCTGGTACAGCTTATTGAGAAAGTAGATAGGCATTTAGTATGCCTGCTCTCCTGTTGCTTGCTTAGTCTATATGGTTGTAATTCACAATGAGCATGAAATAAACCCTCATGTTTATTCAGGCTAAAAATGCCATTGTCTAGACTTAAAGTAAAAAATCTAAGCCCAACTTCTTTGATCACTTTACCACTTCTGTTTCTGTGAATGAAGCTTTAAGTTTTCATACTGCGAATTCAGTTTTTGTATCTTGGAGTAGTTAAGACAACTGTCTTAAGTATTTAAGACAACTACTGTGTCTTAAATCATGACACTGCTAGTCTCAAGTTTCCACAATTGTGGCCTCACTGGAGCAATTCTAATGAACAAAGTGATTTATACAGTAAGAAAATTTAATACTTACTGCTTTGGATAAAATACTGACTGGTTTGGTATGTGATTGGTTGTTTTCTCTTGATTTCTCTGCTTTAATTTTGCTCTCCTCCCATGCAAGCCCAGAGGGTAAGTTGAATAGTAGGTCCAAAACCATAGCTGTGAGGTGCCCGATTTTAAAATGAGAGCAAATTGTGAAATCCACCTCAGTGCATGTAGTGTTTCATTAGGGACATGAAACAATCATTTTCTATGTGTCTTTTAAAAAATAATTGTTTTGAAATAAAATGGATCTTAGGTTTAGTGACAGATAATTGCAGTAAACAGGACATAATTTCCAGCTGTTTCACATGCAGTTTTTTTTCTTGGCAGACAAAAGGGATGTGTATAACTTACTGAAAAAATGTAACAGTCACATGAAAGTGTATCTCAAAGAAGAAATTCCAGACAGATTTCATTATCGTCATAATAAGAGAATTCAACCCATCATTCTGGTTGCAGACGAAGGCTGGACAATTGTGCAAAACGAGTCGCTTTCAAAATGTAAGTGCCTTTTCCTCGTTTGTGCTCTTAGAGGCTTATGTTGGTAAACTGTCTGGGTTTTATTCCAGCCATCTGTAGGATGGTTCTAGTTTAGCGAGTGGAGTCCTGGCACTGTGCAACCTTAGGAACATCTCAGCATGTTCTAGAACATTCTCAGCCTGAGCCTGACACGTTTTAACAGATGAGGAAGAGATGGGGGATATTCCGTTGGCTAAAACACTTTGGCATGTTCCATTTAATAGCCTGAGGTACACTAGGCAAGTTGGCAATCTGTCTCAAGCTTCACTAAAGTGTGGTTTAACTATTTTTTGTATATAAAATATATATAAAAGGGAGCATAAACTGAAGAATGCAAGATACAACATTTAATGTTACAGTACATATACTAGGAAACAAAAATAAATGGGAAGAAATACTAAAAATAATAGGAACACAACAATAATGGTCAAAGAAGCCAGAGTTCTTCCTGTTATGGGCATCAAATAACATGTTTTAAAGACAAAAACCAAAACAGATGTTACTCCAGACAGTGCATCGCTAAGCTATGCACTTTCTTCCTGCTAGGTGCTATGAATGTCAAATTGCATACATATTTGTGTATATATATGTGTGTGTGTATATATATATGTGTGTATATATTTCCAGGTGTTTCACATGCAGCATTTTTAGGCAGACAAGAGAGGCCTATATAATTTACTGAAAAAAATGCAACAGCCACATGCAAGTATATCTCAAAGAAAAAACTCCAGATAGATTTCATTATCATTGTAATAAGGGAATTCAACCCATAATTCTGGCTGCAGACGGAGGCTGCGTGTGTGTGTGTGTATATATATATATATATATATATATGCATATGTGGGTGTGTGTTCAGAAAGTGATTGGGCAGATTCTTGGGAAAAAAATCCATCAATAGAAATTAAATACAAAGGTGCCAACTTCTAGGAAGTTTCTGAGCAGCCAACAGCTTGAGGCTGGTCCGTATTTCAGGGCTAACTCCCTTGGATACTTCCCAGGCTCCCTGTTACCACCGTTCTCAGAGACAGGATGCTGGGTGGTGTAAACATCCAGTTTCATAGAATCATAGAATGGTTTGGGTTGGAAGGGACCTCAAAGATCATCTAGTTCCAACCCCCCTGCCATGGGCAGGGAAACCCTCCACTACACCAGGTTGCCCAAAGCCTCATCCAACCTGGCCTTGAACACTTCCAGGGATGGGGCACCTACAGCTTCTCTAGGCAACCTGTTCCAGTGCCTCACCACCCTCTGAGAGAAAAATTTCTTCCTTATATCTAATCAAAATCTGTCCTCTTTCAGTTTAAAGCCATTTCCCCTTGTCCTATGACTACAGGCCCTTGTAAAAAGTCCCTCTCCAGCTTTCCTGTAGGCCCCCTTTAAGTACTGGAAAGCTGCTATAAGATCACCTCGGAGCCTTCTCTTCTCCAGGCTGAACACCCCAAGTCTTTTAGCCTGTCTTCATAGCAGAGGCGCTCCAGCCCTCGGATCATCTTCGTGGCCCTCCTCTGGACCCGGTCCAGCAGCTCCATGTCCTTCTTGTGCTGGGGACTCCAGAGCTGAACACAGTATTCCAGGTGGGGTCTCACGAGAGCAGAGTAGAGGGGCAGAATCCCCTCCCTCGACCTGCTGGCCACGCTTCTTTTGAGGCAGCCCAGGACATGGTTGGCTTTCTGGGCTGCCAGTGCACGTTGCTGGCTCATGTTGAGCTTCTCATCCACCAGCACTCCCAAGTCCTTTTCCTCAGGGCTGCTCTCGATCCATTCTCCGCCCAGCCTGTACTTGTGTTTAGAATTGCCCCGACCCACGTGCAGGACCTTGCACTTGGCCTTGTTGAATTTCATGAAGTTCTCACAGGCCCACCTCTCCAGCCTGTTGAGGTCCCTCTGGATTTCACCCAGTTTGGCTCTTCTTAACTGTCTGCTCTTTGCACATTTAGGTTCAAATTTTCTCATTATTTGTACAAAAAGTACTGCTTTTAATGTAAGATATGTTTATATTTTATTTCCCCACAGATTTGTTACAATCATCTTCAAATTGACAGCACTTAGCACACGTGTTCTCTAATAGAGGTGTCTGTCTTGTTTAGGGTTAGATTCAATTTCATGTACCTAAAAATAGCTAATAAATATATATGTATAACAGCAGCATTGTATCAGCTGAAGTGAATCACTTTTCAAAACAATTTTGCTATCAAAGGCTTCCTAGAAGTAGGCAGAGTAGGTTTTTAGCCTAACAGGCTGTTCAAGTGTTTATTGTGCTTACCTTCACGGAGAAAGTGGCAGCATAGTGACTGGCAAATGTACCAGTTCCTACACTCTTCCTGGCAATGTCGGCACACACCAGCACTCCTGCTTCAGAGGTGAAAGATAGGAAACTTCGTTGGAGAGGGGACTTGGAACAGCTCTGTTCAAAACAAGCAAGTAGCAGAAGGGGCTGGGGGGGAAAGGGTAGTCAGGAAACTGATGAGGACTGCATTAAAACAAGATAGATGTGGTGCAGTAGTATCTTTGTGGTAACAAGCATCACGGTGGAAAACATTCAAAAGGAATATTGGAAGTATACTGAAGTGGTGAGTGTGATTTAATAGGAATCTTGACATTTCACATCCGAAACTTCAATGAAGCAGCCAAGGAGACAGTTCTTGGAGAGACTGGTTAAATTGTTTACTAAGAAATGAACTCAAAACTTAAATGCAGTCACTCAAACACTGTGCTGTGGGCACTATGAGAAATTTTTGCATCTTGAACAGATCTTTCAGGCATGTTACTAGGAAATTTGACTATGGCTGCTTTTTAGCTGTTTATATTCCACTAAAAATCAGAGTGAGTATTTCTTAAAAACCTACCAAATGTCCAAGTACTGGTGATCCTGTAGCCACAAACATTTTGTTGTATGCCTGTCACAGGCATCGTGATCCTTTGACTGTTTTTCTTGAGTGTCCCTTCACCTGAAGCACCTAATCTGATAAGCATGATTTGAGGGTACTTAATATGCTCGAACCGAACACTATCAAGGGGAAAGGGCTTGGCTTTTAAGAAGTAATTAAGTGTCTGCTTTGCAAGGGGGAGATGTCTTTCCAAAATCTGGGAAGTACAAATTTGCATTCCAGCTACTGAGTCGTTGCCGAGCGGCAACATCCTTTGAAGCTTTGGCATGAGGAGTGGGAAGGGGAAAACTGGAAATGTTGATGACCAAAGGAAGAGAGCTAATGGGGGGGTGAGGGGTAACCACAGCTGAAGACCAGTATGGGAAAAGACTTCTGGAGACTGGGGAAGAGGGAAGGAACTCTGGGTTCCTTCAGTGTTTGATCCAACAGCTGCTTTTATGTTCTGCATTAATCTTTGGTTAGGCTATCTGCCTTCTGAGAGGGAGGGGACTACTCGATATGCAAACAGAAACTGTGATGCTAACTCTCAGCTTTGCATTTCTCCAGTAGGTGACCATGGCTATGACAACGCTCTCCCAAGCATGCATCCGTTCCTGGCTGCTCGTGGGCCTGCTTTTCATCGGGGTTACAAGCAGGACACAATGAACAATGTTGACATTTACCCCATGATGTGCCACATTCTGGGGCTGACACCACAGCCACACAACGGCACTTTAAGTAACGCCAAGTGTTTGCTCACTGACCAGTGGTGCATAAGTCTTCCAGAAGCTATTGGGATAGTTATTGGGGCTTTTATGATTCTGACTACTTTCACCTGCATTATAATAATTGCAAAGAACAGAGTAGCTCCCCCACGGCCGTTTTCCCGACTTCAGTTACAGTATGATGATGACGATCCTTTAATCGGATAGCATACAGGGAGCCTCGCCTCGCCTCGCTTGCTCAATAGTGATTTCAGGAAAAGAGTTCGAACTTGCACTGGATGGCATTCTTCCATGCACTTTAATGATATCTGTATAAAATACTGTACAGCCAGATCTTGCTAACTTGTTTGTGTCTGCTACCTGACTAGTAGCCCTGCAAAAATATTTTCAGAACAAAACGGTGAACAGGTGGCTTTCTGCTGGACGAGATGCTTAACAAAACAAGGATGCTTAGTTTTTCATTCAAGTCTTTAAATGCTTTCAAAATGAGATTCTAGAGTATGAACTAGCCAGGATAGACTAAGTGCATTTTAACATTTGTAAATGATAATTGGTTTTTTGTATTAAATTTAAATTAATGTTGACTTCTTTTAATGTTCTTGTACCTGTATTGGAAAGAAGATCTTTTTTTTTATGAGAGTTAGAAGTTAGTTCTATTTGGACAGTAATTCTGATTTGTTCTTAAATTTGGGGATAGAGGATGTAGAAAAGATCCGGTACTTCTGTTTCCCCCCTAAGGCAGCAATATGACAAGAAACTGGTGAGAACAAAAACCTTAAGTAAGTGAGGAAGGAATTGGTGCATACCACTTCTATTTTGAGCCATAAAGTACGCAGCTCAGCAGTTACAACACTGGGTACGTAGTTCTGACATTTCTGGATGTGTATTTGTGGATGACTTTGCACTCAGAGAGTTGGATGGTACTACTTGCTATCTTAAGGATGACAATTTAATCTGAGAATCCTTGGATTAATTTGAGAATCTTTGGATTACCTAGTTTCGTGGCCTGTAGTAGTAAAATTACTGCTTCTAAACACTGTGAAAAGTGTTTCGGGTGTAAACTCTGCCGAGGGTGTTTTTGAAATAAAGGTGGTTCTGCCCTGGTGTAGCAGCTGATAATTACCTTTTGAAGGCTGTCATGTGCTAAAAAGCAACAACTGAACATCTAACATGCAGTCATCAAGCAAAGATTCCAAACTCTTATTTTAAACCCTGGAAACTTAAAGGGAAAAAAAAATATACTTTTTGAGATAAGATCTATTATCTGTAGTGTCTTATGTTGCATAGATGTAAAGTTCTGGTGAAGACCACTGCCAGTGGTTCCCTTAATTGAAACTCTTGATTCCTTGTTAACTGTCAAGTCTAGTAACTTAACATTAAAAAAAAAAATAATTTGATGTAGAAAGCCTTAGTTGTACTTTATCTTTTAGTGAGGAAAGAACGTGAGGTTAAAGTGTTAATGCCAACCCAAAAAGAGAACTACAGTTCCTAAGTCCTTTTCCCACAAGCTTGATGGGTTTTAAGAACTGATAATTGGAAGTGAGAGAGCTGAGGTGCCTGGTACCAGTTCACAAGCTCAAATTCAATGCCATTTGGTATTAGCCACAGACTACCTTTTGATCCAACTAGGAGGAATTACGGACTTTGGAGGGAAAGGCTCCTTTAGTGCCCACTGAAAAAAAAATACATTGGAGTTTTAAAAATGATGTGTGGAAGTTTTACTAAATTGTGTCTTCTTTGAGGATTCTGTTGTACTAATTAAAAACATAACACAAAGTAACCTGTTCTGCTCCCCTGCCCCTCCTTAAACTACTAGTTTCTACTTACTATTGCTTTACACTGGATTAATCTGAACTTGAAAGAGGCTCAGGCCCCTTGAAAAATCTGTTTAGACTGTTGTTATAATAGACTGATAACTCCGCTGAACACACAAGTCACTTTTTCATCCTGCTGGAAGATGTAAAATAATTATTTCATAGATTTCTAGGTTGGAAAAGACCTTAGAGATCATCCAGTCCAACTGTCCCTAATCCCCATTAAACCATATCCCCAAGTAGTTCATCCACCCTATTCTTAAACACATCCAGGGATGGGGACTCAACCACCTCCCTGGGCAGCCTATTCCAGTGGCTGACAACCTTTCAGAGAAGAAATACTTCCTAACATCCAACCTGAATCTCCCCTGACTAAGCTTATACCCATTTCCTCTTGTCCTATCACCCAACACTAATGTAAAGAGCCCTTCCCCTACCTCCCCACCATCTTTTCTCAAGTATTTGTAGGCTGTAATCAGGTCTTCCCTCAGCCTCCTCTTCTCCAGGCTAAACAGCCCCAACTCCCTCAGCCGCTCCCCATAAGTTTTATTTTCCAGCCCCTTGACCAGTTTAGTTGCCCCTTCTTTGGACTCGCTCCAGGAGCTCAATATCTCTCTTAAAGCGAGGGGCCCAAAACTGGACACAATATTCCAGGTGCGGCCTCACCAGTGCCGAGTACAGGGGCAGGATCACTTCCCTATTCCTGCTGGTCACACTATTCTTGATACATGCCAGTATCCCATTGGCCTTTTTGGCCACCTGGGCACACTGCTGGCTCATATCAAGCCGGTAGTCAACCAACACCCCCAGGTCCTTCACCAGGCAGCTCTCCAGCCACTCTTCCTCGAGCCTATAGCGATGCTTGGGGTTTTTATACCCCAAGTGAAGGACTCTGCACTTGGCCTTTTTAAAGCTCATGCCATTGGCCTCAGCCCAACGATCCAGTCTGTTCAAATCCCTCTGAAGGGCCTCCCTACCCTCGAGCAGATCGACACAGCCTCCCAGCTTGGTGTCGTCCGCAAATTTACTGAGGGTACATTCAATCCCCTCATCCAGGTCATTGATAAAGATGTTAAACAGAACCGGATCCAGCACTGAGCCCTGGGGAACCCCACTGGTGACCGGCCTCCAGCCGGATTTAGCCCCATTTACCACCACTCTTTGGGCCCGGCCATCCAGCCAGTTTTTAACCCAAAGGAGGGTGTGCCTATCCAGGCCAGCAGTTACCAGTTTCTCTACCAGAACACTACGAGAAACTGTATCAAAGGCTTTACTGAGGTCAAGGAAAACTACATCCACAGCCCTTCCCTTGTCAACCAGGCAGGTCACCCCATCATAGAAAGTGATCAGGTTTGATTGGCAAGACCTGCCTTTCATAAACCCATGTTGACTGGGCCTGATCACCCGGTTAACCTGTATGTGCTCATTAATAGCACTCAAGATAACCTGTTCCATGACTTTGCCCATCACCGAGGTCAGACTGACAGGCCTGTAGTTCCCCGGATCCTCCTTCCGCCCTTTTTTGTAAATGGTGGTAACATCCGCCAGCCTCCAGTCCAGCGGAACTTCCCCAGTGAGCCAAGACTGCCCAAAGATAATGGACAGGGGTTTGGCAATGACATCCGCCAGCTCTCTCAGGACTCTCGGGTAGACACCATCAGGCCCCATAGACTTGTGGGCATCCAGCTGATGAAGCAGATCCTTGACCCGTTCCTCTTGGATCACAGGAGCTTCGATTTGCTCTTCCTCCCTGCTCTCAGACACCATAGGCCAGCTCACCTGGGAACTACTGACCTTATTATTAAAGACTGAGGCAAAGAAGGCATTAAGACCTCAGCCTTGTCCTCATCACTAGTGATTAATTACATCCAATAAGAGGTCGGGTTAATGAGTAACTATGAGGTGAATGTTTTGCAGGGTGTAGAACCCAGGCTGAGAGATGCTGTAAAAGGGAGGATGCTTGACTTCCTACCTTGGAGAGAATAGTTAGGTTCTTGTAATTTTGCTAATGAAGGCTTCTGTCCTCAGAAGGTGGCAGACTTGCTGGAAGGTGCTTGGCATCCTATATGTACGGAGAGGCTTGACTCCACTGAGTTATCTGAGCCTGGCAGACTTGGTAAGGCCAAACTGTACTGTCCTCTACCCATGAGGGTTGTTTTTTTTCTAGATGCTAAAACTGATTGGCACAGTGTATGCTCCACTCTAGTCTTCCCTTCCTCCTCCTTCCCCTGGATATTCATCATACAATGCATGACTGACATGCTTTCAGTTCCTCTGAGCATCACCGGCATAGGCCAGGTGTCCAGGTTGCCACCACGATTTTAACTACCAGAAATGTGAATGCTGACTGAAGTGCAATGGCAGCACTCAGATCTGAAATGTGAATATTGTTACAGACGGGGAAATCCAGGTCTAAATGCATTTCTCCTCCGAGCTCTAGGTAGCCCCTTCCGGTAAGAATTGCTACCGGCAACTGAGCTCCTATGAAACCAGAAAGAGAGTGGCTGGCACTATCTAGCAGAAATCCTTATTACCTTCTATTCCTCCTCCCTTCAGTGTTGAGACTAAACAGTGCTGCTGTGGGAAGGGTTTAAAAAGAAAGTTTAAGTATTAACCAAGAAATAGGATAAACTATATTCCAGTGGCATTGCTAATTATTTTTCAATTCCAAAGATGCAGCATGGTCTAAAGAGTGTTCAGTATTCTTCCTGGCAGAATTCTTTGCTGCTGGCAGGGAGGGTTTCAAAGTAGCTCTTGTACATCCAGGATTTCATAGAGGCCATGTACAAATCAAGAGAATCTAGAAAAACACCTTAGAGATCAAGTTGATGTATTTAAAGATGATTCTTTGTAAAAGTGTTAGTGCCTTAAACATGATGAAGTATTTCCACTACCTAATTACAGTTGGTGCGAATTATTGCTTGTGAAAGTCAGCAGCTGATTTCCTTCCAAAGAGCTAATTCAAAACAAGGACATGAGAAGTTGTGGCTTCCCCTTCCTCAAAGCTGTGATACAGGAGATGTCCTACAGTAGTTTGTGGCAACGTTTAATGGCTCGCTAAATATACGCAACTTTGCAGTGTTCATGCGGGGCATGTTAATTTAGGGGAAGTTCTTAACACTTAAACTAGCAATGAAGTTTAGAGGGAAGTTTGTAACGTTACTTCCCAGCAGCAGAGACTGATGTTTCGTTTTGTTGACTGCCTCCATAAAGGAACTCTCAACACTGGGCAGAGAAGCCTTAAAAACATCCACCCCCCTGGGATTATATCCCTTTTGTCCCTTAGCACCAATGAAGCAGTTCCAGAATTGAGCTGATTTCCACTAACCTATAGTTAGGTCCAAACCACTTGTTTCAGGGGGAAGTTTAACTTGCTATAAATTGAAAAGAATGAACTGCCTATGAAAACAAACCAACAGCATCATGTGCCTCCAAGGGTCAGACCTCAGGGACAGATGTTTGCTTTAATATGCACGTAACCACTTTTTATTGCAAAAAACAGTAGCAGAGATTTGTTAACTTTATGTGATTCAGATTAGGATTTCCTTACGGAAAGGCTGTCCGTTTGCAACACTGCAGATACTGCTGTTGAACTTACATTTTCATGTGCCTGCAACAGTTTTTGGAGTCCGACATCTAATAAACGCTTACATTACCTTTACTGTAGTACAAACATGCCATTTCTTGAAAGGCGTGTACAGCAGCATAGGTATGGTCCAGACAGCATCCACAGCTATTATTTAGGCAGGGAAGAAGATCTGGAGAAAGCCTGTTGTATTTGCATTTTACAGAACAGCAGGACTCAACTGCTTCCCCTACCTCCCCACCATCTTTTCTCAAGTATTTATAGGCTGTAATACTTGAGAAAAGATGGTGGGGAGGTAGGGGAAGGACTCTTTACATTAGTGATGGGTGATAGAACAAGAGGAAATGGGCATAAGCTTAGTCAGGGGAGATTCAGGTTGGATGTTAGGAAGTATTTCTTCTCTGAAAGGGTTGTCAGCCACTGGAATAGGCTGCCCAGGGAGGTGGTTGAGTCCCCATCCCTGGATGTGTTTAAGAATAGGGTGGATGATCTACTTGAGGATATGGTTTAATGGGGATTAGGGATGGTTGGACTCGATGATCTCTAAGGTCTTTTCCAACCTAGAAATCTATGAATCTATGAACTGCCGCACGTTTGTCATTCGTCACACACGCAGCTCAAGATCGCAGCGTTCCACACTTCTGGCAAGTCCCGCTGCACAACTCTTCATCTTATAAGATGCATTTTTGCGTGGTGGTTTTTATTTTTGAGGCTGTGTTTATTGTAAACAGCTTTACTGCAGCTCTTTATCAGGGAAGTCTGGAAGATTTTTTTAATAAAAGAAACTATTTATGGTTGTTGGTAACAGATAGCTGTTACCTCCATATAAAGTAGCAAGGTGGGAAACAAGGTCTTTCATCTAAGAAGTTTGACCTAAATTTCTTAAGTTCTATCACACTTCCAGTTATTTTTAATAGAGGCATACACTATGCAGAGTACAAGAAATATTTGGGATGCATATGAGTTAAAGCCATTGTCCCCTAGCTGTCCTCCCCACACAATTCAGGCTTTTTTCCAGAAGTGTTTTTAAATGAAGCGAGCACTCAACACTTGATAGCACTATAGCAAAGATATATTTCAACTTCAACATTTCCAAACAGGAAGAAACAAAGAAAATGTCTGACATGTCAAAAATATGCTTCACAGGTCAATAATAAAAGACAAAATCATGCAAGCATCTCAGTTTCCAAGCTTAAGTTACAAGCAGTATACAGTGCACTCAAATCCACCATCCAATAAACTTGTTTGTACATCATAAAAAGTATCATATAGACAGAAACCAAATCCCACATCCTCCCCGCCCAAAAAGGTAGTCTGAAAAAATCTCACATCACATCAGAGAAGAAACTGGTACTTTTCTCCAGTGGCATCGTCTGTGCTTTCAGTTTCATTGAACATACACCCAACAACTTAAAACAGCGTTGGACACCGGCGAGGCAAATATCCTAACACGGTAACTACCCAGCAGGTACCCGCAAATGCACCCAATCAACACAGGAAACACGGTTAAACCTAAACAGAAGTATCTGAATGCTGAAAGATTCTCTTCAGTTTTCTACAAAGTTTCATTTTACCCTCCTCAAGGAAGGGCTTTACAGCGCAATACAGAACAATGACATCGAGAAGAATTCTCTTGTTCGTTTTCCCAATCTATTTTGAATATCATTGTTCCCAAACCCGTTGTAAGGGGAAACTTATGCTCTTCCTTTGTAGGAAGGTAAGCCTAAGTCCCGGGATGACTGACCAACACTGACCAACTTTGCCCCCTCCTTAAAATCAAGGGTCACTTTGGCTGATGATCAAACCTGCCACAAGTGAAGTGGGAGATTAATGAACACCTCCGAGATTACAATCCAGTTACTTTTACATCTGCCATAAGCATTGCTATGAAATTGCTGCAGCAAGAAGAATTCCTATCAAAGCAGCATGTTCCAAAGTGAGAAAGCGCGTAACTGAAGTAGCTGGAGTTGAGGATTATAGCATCCCCAGTTGTCACTGTTATTCCCTTAACCAAGCCTGTAGATCTTTCTTTAAACACACGCAAAGTTTGTGCTACAATTCGTTTTTAAATTGCAAATAAGCAAGAAAAGGTGGACTCAATGCATCAATTTGCTATTTGCCATCCACTTTGGGGAAGGTAGCTAGGCAACTGAATAGTAACAATTCAGAGGGTCAGGTTTGCTACAGGGACCTCCCCAGCCTCTCTAGAAACTGCTGTGAATTTCTGCTTTCATCTTTCAGTTTGCGAAGCCCCTGCAGCATTCAGTTCTAGCTGGCACCAGCAAATTAAACTTAAGACATACATAATGGTCAGCTGCGCTAAGAATCGGCTTTACCGTGTCAGGCACACCTAGTCCAGATGTTTTCCTTCAGTGTTTTCTTAAGAAAATGGCAACGTAGGAAAACAAGGCAGTACACAGAACAGCAACAGCAGAATTGCAGAGCTAAGTCAGAGTAAGTTACACAAGAGTTCATACATATCCCCCAAACTAAGGGGCTGTCCTCCAACGGATCTTCCAGTTTCTTGCCTTCCTAAAGCTACCATTACAGACAGACTTTCACCATAGGATTCTATGATTCTATATACATGAAGTTGGAGTATTTCATTGCATTCCCTCTCAAGCATTCACTGCACCTAGCTGTGGTCTCTGGAAACCTTCCACACCTGTTTGCAAGCCAGCTTAATGCTAAGCAAGCGTCCCTGCCATCACAGAGGCATCCAACAGATTACTTCTGATGCAGTGAGCACCAGGCAGTTCCTAACCCAGCACTGTAGAGTCATCAGTGAGAAGTAAGCTGACTTCTGAACTCGCCTAGATGTCATTCCTTAAGTCTGGAATTCAGTTCAGCAAAATGAGTTTTGTACTTCAGTTAGTCAGCTCGTTGCAGCTCCTGGCTAGGTCTGCTCGCAACCCTCCCAACTGCAGTGTCAGACTTAGTCACACATTAGTTTGCCAGAGCACATCCAAGGCTGAGACGTTCCCATCTTTGCCCTCTGCTGGGTGCTGTGTATAAAGCAATAAATTGCACTTCACAGAAATATCAGACTGAGTATTTGTATGAATTTTGAAAGAGTTTCTTTCTCCATCAAGCATTGTACTCAGAAGCAAAGTGCAGAGAAATACTAACTCACACGGGGAGGGGAAAAAAGAGCAGCTTTTAAACAAGTCTGACAACCAGACAACTTTTCTCACTTCATACCATGTTTTTCATACAAACCTTAGTCAGCAGCTTCTCACCTACCATTTCAGTGAGCTCATCGAAAAAAAACCCACAACTATAATAGCAGGAAGATACATTGCCCGACACAAAAGAATCAGAGTAATATATAGTTTCGTTGACTCAGAATTAATTTTCCATGACAAAGACTTTTATCTGGAAGAACAAACTCCAGTTTTATACCTTTTTTCATATTAAAGTGTGCTTTTCAGATTTAAGAGTATATATGGCTTAAGATTTATATGGCTGTTCCTTAAATTGCGTGTCTAATCCTACTCATCGAATTCTAAGGTCCATCCACACATATCAGATAAAACACACGACAGCAAGCCAAGTTCATACTAGAGAACAATCTCCAGTAACCGATCAGATGTTACACCCAGCAACAAGCTTGACAGCACTCTGAAACCCGCTTGTACATGTGTGTTCCTTAAATGATTCTTAAATGATTCATTTGCCCTATTCTGACAGAACCTTCTTATCACAGAAATATAAAAGACTCCATTTGGATATACAGGTGTTGTGCTTGTACGTGTCTTTAAACAGCCAGCCACATGGAATTCCTAGAAAGTTTAGCCCAGTGTACAGGAAACAAAAGTAGTAAAGACCTGCATTTATCTAAAACCATACCTAAAATCATACAGACCTACATATACACCTCAAAAAAAAAAAAAAGGTCAATCAAGTAGCTTAATGCTGATTGCTAAAGGCAGTACCACCTAAATTCATATTTTGGGGCTACAATTAACACAGTAGTTTAAAAAAATATGCCTAGCTCTGAACTTAGATACTTAGCAGTGCGTGACCTAGCTTAATAATAATGTTGTTATCTGCAGGTTTTAATCCACCAAGCTATTTGTAATGGTGATCCACGCAAAAGCTTCCTTGGGCAGGGAAGAAAAAACCCCAAAGCAGCCTAGTCACATTCAGTGATTTGTTAGAATCTAAGAGACTTAAAAAAAAACTCTCAAAGGAAAAAAAAAAAGCAGTCAGAAATTAAATCACCATGTAATTGTCTGAAGTGCACCTCAGTTGAAGTTATTTCCCTAAAAGTAGCTCAGAATGAGGTATTCAAGGTTTATTGTCACTACACGTCTACATACATATAGAGCTTTCCAGATTTACCTCAAATATTTTCAACCCGTGAAAGATTAAGTGGTTGTAGGGTGAAACAGAAACAGGCCTTTTCTCTGCATACCTAGCAAGTACGCACTCCAGTGGAGATGGATGCATCTCCGTCTGTTTCCTTTCATTCCATACATTTATGCTGATCCACCTCTATAAATTTTTTTTGTATAAGCCTTTCTTAAGCATCGAACAGGAAACAGTACCAAGTGATATTAATCTTGCAGCAGTGGCTGGGCAGCTTCAGTATGTTGCATTTGCATGGTATTTGCTTGGGTGAGGATAAAATGCTTAACAAAAACTGCAATAAAAATCGTAACAAGAAGGCTGCCCAGAAAGACTCCTACAACAGTAGCATAGATGTCTGCTCCGAAGGCTACAGGGACTTTTTCAGCAAGAATATCTTTCACAGCGTTGAATGAACCATTGTTCGGCAGCGCGTTAATACCAAGTAGATGGCACAATAAGGGGTATAAATCTGTAGCATTCATTACTTCTTTGGTGGCATTCTTTCTGAAAGCAGGCCCAACTGCCAAAAAAATTGGATGCATTTCTGGTAAGTTGTTGTCATATCCATGATTGCCAACTAGAAATAAAAGATAGATAAAGGTCAGTATTCTGAAGTTGCAAAACAAGCGTTGAAACTTTTCCTAGAATTAGCGTAACGCAGAAAAGGAACAGCCATCATTTATTCTGGCAGAGGTTTAGGAGAATCATTTTGACCAACAGCACAAGCACAAGATCCTAGCAAGCAACAAGTCACAGAACTACAAAGACAAGGTGCCTTAAAAGAGAATGGAGAGCACTATTAAAAAATAAAAAATAGAAGTAAGCTCCCATGGCAGTAACAGCAGGCAATGGCATGCTATGCTACACTCAAGTTTCCTTGATTTTCCTCACAGAAAAGCTCTGACTTTGCAGCAGGACCAGATCAGTTAGGGAAAACTAACTAAATAAATCCATGTAGAGACAGACTGTCTGTTTAACACACTCATAGTAGCAGACAGACCTTAAGATCTGACTGCTTTGCTGCTCTGTCCAATTTTGTGCAATATCTACTCATAAACCAGGAAAAAGTTTATGGGTCCCACTAGTGGGTCTCTAGCACCCTTTCCTTACAGAAGCACTAAAAATTCTGAACAAGTGAATAAATATGCAGGCACAAAAAGCTGCTCTCGTCAGCTATCAACAAACAGAAAACTTGTTAAGTCTTGCGGGTAATGCTCTTCAGCTTCATAACCAGCAGCAAAGTTTAAAGTTTTCAATTACGAAACTTAAGAACTTATCATAAGACATCTACGTTTTTCCTCCTGACTAACCAAAAGTTACAGTTTACTGTCTCCATTCTACCTATACTAAATCTCAAAACCCCAAGGTAAGTGTTGGGTTTTTTCCTGCAAATCACTTACAATGCATCTTATCCTACAAGGCAAACAAAAATCACCGGGATACAGAAACAAAATATTCAAAGACTCTTTCTAGCAATAGAACAAGGTTACTGTAAGTGTAGGCATCCACAGAAGTTGAAGGATTTCAGAAAGCATTCTTGGATTTCCAACCCAACCCTTCTCCAGGAAATCAACAGTACATGATAAAACAATGCCCTTCATTTTCTATTCAGTAAGTTCAGTTACCACTTTTTTTTTAAGCTCTCAGGAAGTGTTTGTCAGTTTGTTAGATCTTGCAAGAAGACCTCAAGTATGTGGCCACTAAAACATGTGAATGATCTTATCTCAGAAAATCTAATTTTTAGAAACGGTAAGTCTAGTTCCCCCTCTCCTAACAGTAGGGTGCCTCCCATCCCATCAGGGAAAAAAACCATAAATTCTACACACTTAGATACAGAGTTTTCCCTCCCGGTATTAAAAAAAAAAATTAAAAAATTACATTGTTTGAAACTGAAAGAGAAAGTACCATGTAAGGTCTCTGACTAGGAAGACAAAGCAGAACACTGTCAAGATAAAATACTTACACTGAAAATGGTCAGACTTATTATATACAATTTCCCATCCTTCATCAGCCAGTGCCAAGATTGGTTGAATTTTACTGTTGTGTTTGTAATGGAATCTATCTGGAATCTGCTCCTTTTTATATACAGTCATGTTGGGATGAGCATTGGTCAGGGCTTCGTATACTTCATCCAGTTTGCCTTCAAACAAACAAACAAAAAGACAGAACTTAAACATACCAGTATGCTTTTAGTAAACTCATCACTAGTTTAAATGTAACTGAAAGAAGAGGGCAAAACGCACTTCCCCAAAAACTCATTATAGCTGTAAGAGACAACAGCAGATTACAACACTTAGAGAAATTAATGTGAGAAATCCAGAGATCATTCACAGATCACAGCTGGCATCAGACTTCACAGCCTATTCCCAAGCCGTAAGTGCCCTGCTAATTTTAGAAAAATCCCTCATTTTATAGTTATCAGAATGTGAGCTTCTCCCAAGAATGAGTCAGGAGGCATTCAGTTGAGTCTCATGGAAAAGAAACCAGCTTCTCCTAGCTCCATGTAAAGCTCGAAAACAAGAAGATAGCTCCTAAACTTGTTTATGAAGTAGTGCACACATTAAGGCAATATTCTGTCTTCCCCTCAGTTGGCTATGATGACAAGTGGTACTTTTGATTTATTTTGAAGCAGTTTGTTAATTGTTTTCCTTTAAAAGGCCAAAAAGAGAAGCCACATTGTTTCTTGGTGTCTCTGAAAACTTCTGAGTGAACCCAACTATTTACTTCTCCTTCTGCAATATGCTCCAATAAACATCTACGTTATTTAACTTCATTCCCAGTGTTGATCTTCTACCATTCTGATTACAAGTTCAGCCAATTCAGCCAAGACCCAACAAGGGGCAATGGATTCAAACTGAAAGAGGGGAGATTTAGATTAGATCTAAGGAAGAAATTTTTTACATTGAGGGTGGTCAGGCACTGGACCAGGTTGCCCAGAGAAGTTGTGGATGCCCCATCCCTGGAAGTGTTCAAGGCCACGTTGGATGAGGCTTTGGGCAACCTGGTGTAGTGGAAGGTGTCCCTGCCCATGGCAGGGGGGCTGGAACTAGATGATCTTTGAGGTCCCTTCCAACCCAAACCATTCTATGATTCTATGATTCTATGAATTTAGAAGAAGTAGCTAGTTTGTTGCTACGTACCACGTAACATGATAGCACTGGCAATTAATTGCCTGGGGATAAGCAAAACCTGACTGCAGAAGCGGTCAGGTCACAGTCTAGATGCCACTGACATGTTAGGAGCTGCACAAAGATTGCAGAGACCTAAGCAGGGAACACACAACAAACGTGCGAAGGGACACCTTGGACTGGCAGATGAAGATGGCACTTTCAGTCTAGAACTGTTTTCCACCCCCAATTCTTTATTTGCTTATTTCCAGTTTCTGAGCTTTGCTTCCTGGTAAAAGTCACTGAACAGGCAGAAAGGAGTTGAACAACCTGCAACACCAGTGCACAGAAAGGAGGAAGCAGGAACACAAAAGCAAGTTCACAAATCTACATGTGAGCAAGTTGCTTTGATTCCTCCCCACCCCTACGAGCACACACTCCTACTGAGGGCTACGCAGTGTACGCAACAGACTTCTCACTGCAACCAAACAGGACACTTCAGCTCCATGAGCAATTTAAGAACTTTCTGCTACGAGCGTGCACAACTCCGTGGGACAGCTGAGCTCACAGCTGGTCTCTGCAGACCAGTTTCAGTGCCACAAGATCTGAAGCACCGTTGGAAGATGTTCACATCTTCTTTGTGGCCAACACTGCTGTTCTTAGCAGATGAGTGGGATTTAAGCACATCCTGCCATTTTGACTTGTCATTTCTTGCTCGTTCTGCCTTCACAGCTGGCTGTACATCCTGTGGCGAGTGTTGCTACGAGCGAGCTCTTCTCCGACTGTCTGTGCCACGAAATGACCGCCTTGATGACCACAAGAACAAGTGCTTAGTTTGACCTGAGACACCTCCTGAAGTAAACCAAGGAAAAAATCTGGTCTGCCATTTACAGTGTGCATGGAGTTTTGAGCATATCTCAGACAAAAAACAGCTGGGGGAAAGGCTCAATTAAAGAAAGATTCTTTGCTTTCCCTCTCAGTTCCTAGGATCCAGTATAGAAATTGTGGAGGAAAACTGTGAGTAGTTTAATGTATAATGTTTCTTATCTCAAATTGGCATAAGAAAGAATCACTAGAAACACAAGAAAGGTCAAGATGAGACAGCAAAACTCCAGATATGATAGAGATAGTTGCAGCAACAAGAAAAGGGACTCCAATCTAGTATTGCCAGGACTATATTACTAACAAAGTTAATTTCGTTATGCCAGTTTTCTACATGGGAAAACAGAGAGGAGAAGCCACAAATACAGCAAATTATAATTTGACATTAAAATTAATTGTTTGAATTAATATATTAATCTTAAATGCAAGAAAAAGGCCAGCATCACCAGCTGTGCTGCAGGTACCATCTTCATGAACATACAATTAGTTCCACCCAGACTAATACACTATCATGGCTTTAATCCATCTCTTGGGGAAGAAATATGGAGCCAAACAGTTAAAATAGCAGAAATTGTGGCATTTTTAAGCATTCAAAGTTTTTCTCAATGTCTCACTAGGTTTTATCTTTCCCTTAGTTTAAGCAAGACAAATGGAATAACTGTTGAAGAATCAGTCTTATATATTTAAATATATGTTATTTCATAGCTAAACTGTAAATTAAGCTCATCGTTTTATAATAAAAATTACAGCTGATTACACAGAAAGAAGGAATTGTAGCTGTGCTCAAAACTAATTCTTGTTTATCTGAACCTTTGGGAAAAACTAAATCCAAGCTATTTCTGAAATCCATTGAAATGGCTCTTCTACTATTCTGTGATCTAATTGCTGCAGAGATACTGTTTCCTCTCAGCATTTAGCAGACAGGAGAATCAGGTTACGCGTCTTTAAGTTCTCATTTACCGCATTTGGGATGTTTCAGCACCAAAGTTTACTTTTACAACTTCTTTGTTTGGTAATGAGAACATCCTGGTCAACCATGTTTGTCCCCGTTAGGATGGAGCTCGCAAACTTGGCTCTTCTAACACCACTCGGAGAAACAGCACCCAGCTACAAGCACCTGAGTGTGCTCAGGCAGCAAATTATCTCAGTTTGGACATACTAACGTTTTAGTCTGGAGTATTCTTCAAACTCAAGATTAAAAAAGACATTTGTTTACACAATTAAAGGTCACTTACGTCTGCAAAATACTCTCTCTGCTGGGGGATTAAATACAGAGTGCTATCCGTTAGTGATGGAAATGTTATAGAAATCTCAAAAAGCACCTTTTCAGAAGGCCACCTTAAAGCTCAACCTCCAAATCAGCACCCCTGCCCACACAAAAAACGCTGTTTTCCAGGTTAACACATTTGCACTGAATAGCTGTAGCTTTTGATCACCAAAACAAAGAGCAGCACACGTACATCGTTGACACTAAACATACACCTGACACTTAAGCAACCCTTCAGTGACAGCAACCAGACCTCAGATTTCAATTCCAACAGTATTCTTGCTCATCATTATCACAATAAAAGTGGCATGAACATAACTGGCTGGCTGTTCAGCGTGATGAGAGAAAAAAACCTAAAGTGAATGACAATAGCTGGCAGCTACTCAAACAGCCAACAGAGGCCTTCTTTTTATCAAAGGTCCCCATCTGGTTTCAGTTTACCGTTTGAGTTAGAAATCTAATTCTTCCCCTATGGCTTTAGCATCTTGATGAAAGGCAAGATATGTAACATTCAGTTGCTATCTATCTAGAATGCCGTTCAACCTTGACAATGCCCCTAGATTATCTCACTTCTGATAAGGACTAAAGGATATTTGGCAATATTAGTCAACAACAGACAGATTTGCTCACTTTTCATTTCAGAAAGTTAATTCAGGCTTTTGACGGAGCTAGCAAAAAGAACAAAGAAGTGATCCTGCAAGTTCTCCTTGTGCAAGGCTGATGTCCTACCACCACTTCAGTTAAGGAATGAAGTCTATAAAGTTTCAATACTCAAGTATTTTCTTCAGAGAATTTTACTGCTACAGCTCCTACCTTCTTTTGGCAAAATAGCTACTGCAGGAGAATGGTCAATGACTGTGTAGAGCTCTCTATTCACATACTGATCAAGCTCAATGAGCCTTTCCAAGGAGGACTGTGACATTCCATGATCACTTGTGATTATGACATTTATCACATCCCACAGCTTCGCTTTCTTCAGTTCAGACATAAGATATCCCAGCTTTTTGTCAACGTCAGCAATGATCGGTCCCATAAGTGGGTTTTCTGGGCCCAGAATATGTCCCATCGCATCAGGCTGCTCCCAATATAGGAGACCAAAGTTTATGGGTTCTTCTGATGTAAACCAGTCAACAAGCCTAGCAACTCTATTTTCAAAGGAAACAGATTCGTTGTAGGGCATATAATATGTAGGAAAGACTCCATGTATTTTCACATCTGTTCCAGGCCACATTGCTGCCCCGGTTTTATGTCCTTCCCTCTGGTTCGTTACCCATATTGGACTGGCTTCTTCCCAGAACTTGGAGTTATAGATGTCCATTTTGTTCATAGAGAAAGTTTCATTCAGAACAGGATCATACATCTCATTAGCAACTATACCGTGGCTTTCTGCATAGAGACCAGTCACCATTGTATAATGATTAGGATACGTTTTCGTTACGAACACATTAGTGACCTGTTTGACATGAACACCATTTTCCATAGCATAATGAAAACTGGGAGTTGAGAATTTATAGATGTAATCCCATCGAAATCCATCAAAAGATACTAGTAACACTCTGGGCTGGGCTGGCTGGAGAGACAACGCACTTGGAAGAAACAGTAAGAAAACTGCCAGGACGTTCCAGTAACAGTTGATGGCTATTCTGGAAGGTATTCGTCCCCTCTTCTGAGGCAACATGGCATCTGTTGAGCAGAGACAGAAGATTTGTTTGCGTTAACCTGTTTGCCAAAGTCGGAACTTAGTTTTAAGAATCAGTAGCTAAAATATTCCTTATGTATTTACACAGCTTGCGTTACTACTACTGAGCACTCCAAACATAGGAACGAGACCCTTTATCAATCAGTTACATATCCCAATTCCGGAGATGGGAAGTGAGACACTACAAGTTCTTGAACGAAACACAGTTCCCAAAGCAACTTCTTTATGCAATGCCACTGCCCAACCTCTTCCTTTTCACTTCCTGCTGCCAATACACAGGAACTCCTGCTCTTGCAATTTGATAAGTTTTCAAATATTTTCTCTACTCAAAGGTGTAAGAAACTGTCCGATGAGAAAGCTCCTGCTTGCTAGGAGTTAACATGCAAACAAGGGCAGTTCTCACCTTGAGAATGACAAAGTCTATCTCCACCAGAACTTTACAACCCTCATTAAAATGTCCGGAGCATTACTTCTCTCTGCGCAAGCGTGGCACAGACACACTCGCATCACATCAGCAGATGGCAGTAGGAAGTATTCACTGGAACTGGAGGACTCCACACCTGCACAGCTTCCATCAGGGAGGGGGGACCACCTAGAAACCATCCCTTCTCAGCCCCGACATTCAGTACGGGATTACTAAATGTGCTGAGGACAATTTCTAGTGGAGAAACTCGCAAATAAGCTTTGAATTTCAGATACAGCAGTATATCCATTAAAAGGTTTTGCTGCTTAAAAGGTGTCAGATCCAGAGTTAGGGAAACAAAGAGCAGGAACATCAGTTTCCCAATGCTTAATCTCATCTCTAACCTGATCATAACTTGCCTACATAGCCAAGCTCTTCCTGATGAACTAATTCTGACACTACCTAAAGGTCACTTCTAGTGTACAGACAGCTTTACAAACAAGAATGTATACAAGTCATACAAGTCTGTGCAGTTTAAGTTCTTCCAACCTACCACTTATGTCTCGGATTGTATTGGAAAGAGGTGGTTGAAAGATTCAGTTGTGAACCACTGGAAATACTACATCTTTCAAGCAAGTATCATCTGTCCTTTCCAGTCAAATACCACTGCTACCTCAGTGCAAGCAGCACGAAATATGCAAGAAACAAGAAATATGATGCAAATCCTGTCCAGGAACTGCATGAGATGGTGACCACTAGACACTGCACCCTAAAGCATTTACTCCCTAAACATTCGGCACTAATTCTGATCATATGACTTAAGGATATTGACTGTTCCTAGCTATGACTGGCATTCCTTCACTAACAGTATGACATAATATGACACACAATTTCATATTGTATTGGGTTGTACTCCCTGGCCTTTCTAAACACCTTCTTGTTCAAAACTGAGTTATCTAACTCAAAGTAAGTTCCCTGTAAGAACCTTCACACAGGATTTCCCTATCTGTAACCGACTTAAAATTTCAGCCTAATATTCCCCACTTCTTGCTCAACAGCATCATTTAACCACAAGACCAGATACTGTTCAATCCAATCCTGAGTGTGGACTGGACTGATACTCCACACATTTCCCTTTAGGTTCCCATTTTTCAGCAATCCTGTGGAACAAGTCACTACTTAAATTCATCTGGAAAACAGCGACTGTGTAGCAAATAAATCCATATTAATATCCAGAGTATATAAAGATCTTAGTTAATATAAAAACTTATAACATAATAAGCATCTGGATACCACCGCAATGATGGAACACGATTTGTAGTTTTGGTAGAATATAAGGTATCTTCCATGGAAAATATTCCTACTCCAATTCCCCAACTAAACCTCTCGCATATATATTTACACTGGATAACAGCATAGGCACTGTTGACCTGCAGGTGGTCAAATGTTACATCGAACCTGCGTGTCTCCCAAAATTAAAATCCAGGCCTAGAGTCCTGCTAAGAACAAGCTGACACTTCAGAAGCACAATTCCCCTTCAGAAAACACCACAGACCCACAGGCTGCGGAATCACTCAGTTTCACCCAACGTGGGATTTCTTTCGGCTGAATTTGAAGGAAGAAAGGGAGAATGTGCCGCTGTGTCCATCTGTACCCCATCCACCAAATTAAGTGTAGCCCATGGTTGAGTCATAAATTCCCCGTTCTGGGGACTGACAAGAAGGAATTTAAGTCCTCTCAAGTGAAATCAGGTCCTTACTTCGGAATTTCACATAGTTATCAATGTCAACATCATCTAATCCTTTAATTGCATATTTTTAATAAAGCTTTTTTTTCAAGGCCTTCCTATACTGGTCTTCACTGGATACATCCTGAGCACATAGAATGGTTTGGGTTCGAAGAGACCTTCAAGATCATCTAGTTCCAACCCCCCTGCCATGGGCAGGGAAACGTTCCACTACCCCAGGTTGTTCAAAGCCTCATCCAACGTGGCCTTGAACACTTCCAGGGATGGGGCATCCACAACTTCTCTGGGCAACCTGGTCCAGTGCCTGACCACCCTCAATGTAAAAAATTTCTTCCTTATATCTAATCTAAATCTCCCCTCTTTCAGGTTAAAGCCATTGCCCCTTGTCCTGTCACTACACATCCTTGTAAAAAGTCCCTCTCCAGCTTTCCTGTAGGCCCCCTTTAAGTACTGGAAGGCTGCGATAAGACCACCCCGGAGCCTTCTCTTCTCCAGGCTGAACAGCCCCAAATCTCTCAGCCTGTCTTCAGAGGAGAGGTGCGCCAGCCCTCGGATCATCTCCCGACCCAGGTCTCTCCAGAAACCCAGCCCCACAAGGCACAGCTCCGGGGTCCCAAACGGGCTCTGGTGGGACGAGAGCACCCGAGCGCCCGGAGCAGGGAGCTGCCGCAGGGCAACGCAGACGCTCAGGACAGCCCAGGAAGTGCCCCGGGCCGCGTTCGGCAGCCAGAGGCGCTCAGCACCAGACGGCCGCGCAGGGCAGGCCGGCGTTCCCCATCACAGCAGCCTCTGCGAAAGGTTCGCCTCACCCCGACGGGACAACCACGCTCCCACACGCCACAGACCGCCTCGACCCCCAGGGCGGCCCCCACCGAGGCCCACTCGGGCCTAACGGACCGTCCCGTTCGCCCCCCGGAGCCCTCGGTCCGGGCTGCCGCTGCTCCCACCGCCCCGCTCGGGACCTCCCCTCCGCCGGGAGGGGCCGCGACCCGCCGTCACCTACCGGCAGCCCCGGGGCGCGGCGGAACGGAGCGGAGCGACACCCCCCGCCGGACAGCAGCGTCGCCCGCACGCAGCGGCCGCTCGCCCCGCCCCACTCCGCGCCCCGCCGCGCCGGGAGTGGCCAGCGGCGCTGTCAGTCAGCGCCGGGCCGCGGTCAGGGTGCGACGGGCAGCTCCTCCGGCCGCGGGCGCTGCGAGCGGCTGCGATCGCTTCTCGGGTGCCCCGGGACGGGCCCGGGCGAGGAGGCGGCTGCCGGAGGGCGCCGGGTGTCGTCCCCCCCCTCCGCGTTGGAGGCGGCGCAGGGCAGAGCGGCCGCGGGGGCGGTTCTCTCCGCTCTGCGGAGCGCAGCGCGGTGCGAGGCGGCGCCGGTGCCGGTGCGGGGACGGGCGGGTTGTGCGGGTGCCGCGGCGGGTCGCGGAATGGCGTTAAGTTGACGAGAAATGGGGCCCGGGCGGGGCGCGCTGCGCTTTGGCCTGTGGAAAGGCAAAGAGCAAAATGCGCTGTCTAGATATCTGCAAGTGCTGCTCCAGTTTCAAAAAAAAAAAAAAAAAAAAATAGGAGGTTTTGATTCGTGTTTTTCTAGCTGCCTTTTTTTTCCTCATCTTGTGTTCTGAGGCTCTAAATTTTCCGGTTTTGTTCAGACGGATAATTATGCTTCGCCACGTTGTGGTGGTCAAGGCCCACAGCCGTGCCCTGGAATGATCAGGAAAATTAGTTTATCCCTCCTCATCTCACTTGAAACTGAACTGCTGAAGGGGACAGAAGTGCACGCTGAGCGTCCCACCTGGGCGAGCTGAGGATCTGTGCCATAGGGAGCTCCAAAGCCCACACCTTACCCGTGTACAGAAACCTTACCCCACTTTGTGGCAGTGTAGAAAACCATTATGCTTCCACTGGTGCAAGGAACACGGTGCTTATCAGTCACTTTATAGCTGGCACTGCCTAACTTGCACGTCCTTCTGGTGCAAACAAGCATTACAATCCAAAGAAAACAAAACTTCCAGGGTTTTTTTTTCTGGTTTTGGTGGGATTTTTTTTGACAATCCATATAGGATGAACCTGCTGTCTTGTTGATGGCAACCTACTGGAGGCTTCACATCTCTGACATAGTACGTTATTGGTAAGTAGGCAGAAAAGGGTCACATATAACCTAGGTACAGGCTGTAATCCAAGTAAGGCTCTGGCTCCCTCCTCTCCTTTTTGTGTAAATGTACAGTTTGGCTTCACAAACTTGAGATCCCTGAGCTGGCCAGGCTCGTGCAGTAAGGGACTCGCTCAAGGCAGGGGCAGTGGCAAAGTCTGGTCATTGTATCGAAATTCTTTAAGCAAGAGTGATACCTTCCTCACCCTTACCCCAGCTCTAAGAATTATAGTAGGGGACAAGGCTCCTTTGTTTTTTTTAATGTCTTTTTTTTTTCCCCCTTAATTACTGTTGTTGTTAGAGATAAGAGACAGATTAGTACAAACCTGGAAATACATATTGCTGCTGTGATTGGTAGAATACGTATGGATGTAGATTTTGTACACAGCAAACTGAACTAGACCACACCTGTAGTACCAAGTTCATCACCTGATTCCTGACAGTGACCGACACCAGAAGCTTTGGAGAAAGAGGTAAAAACAAAAAAGCCATTATAAAATTGCACCTCTGTATTTTGAAATCTCTAGTCAGGTGCCCTTCAACAGCAACGTGCTGTCTCACACTAATAGAGTCATAGAATGGTTTGGGTTGGAGGGGACCTTAAAGATCATCTAGTTCCAACCACCCTGCCATGGGCAGGGATACCTTCCCCTACACCAGGTTGCTCAAAGCCTCATCCAACGTGGCCTTGAACACTTCCAGTAATGGGGCAGCCACAACCTCTCTGGGCAACCTGTTCCAGTGCTTCAACACCCTCATTGTAAAAAATTTCTTCCTTAAATCAAAATCTACCCTCTTTCAGTTTAAAGCTATTGCCCCTTGTCCTATGACTACATGCCCTTGTAAAAAGTTACTCCCATTAACTCTTAAAAAATTAAAAAAATAGTACTCACATTGCTGTTGGTTCAGCTTGAATTTTGGCCATTGGTCACTCAGATCCAGAGGTCTGGGGAAATGCACGCTTCTGCAGTGGCTGGAATTACTCACTAGAGGGTAGAGGTGTATATGGATTTAAGGTGCTGTTCTGGGTAGCTGGAAATGATAATATTTGTCTTGGATGTAAGAAATGGTTCAGCTGCTTAGAACTGTTATAAAATGAAAACAAAGCATGGACAAGGAGTTTGCTAATTCCACCAAAATGTTTAATACCGTAATAGATTTTCACTGAAGTACAGAGCTAATGTGAATATTTGTACAAAATATGTGGTTAAAAATAGTACTGATTTATAATATATACAGATATGTCACATCTGTGTCAGAAATGCAGACGCTTGAATGAAAACATGAGTAATGTTTTTAAATCTACAACAACATCCATGAAATATTTCTGCAGCTACCCACAGTAGGACACAACTTGCCAAATGGACACTTAAGGATCCGTCAGTCTTTGCAGAAGTTTCTGAACAAGAACTCTGCTCTAAAATGCATTCAGAACATTTACCTTCATTAACCAAACAGCAAAGAGAACACATCTGTGTGACACTAACGTAGACACAACTTTCTCAGACTGGATTAATGATCAGTTACAATAATTTGTTAAAACGAGGCTGATTTACTGGTGTGTGGTAATAGAGAAGTTTAATCCTTCTTGCAGGATACTCCTACTGAGGTGAGCGAGGAAGCCCCTGACTGGAGGACAGCAAACGGGGCCTTCTTAATACAGCTGTCAATTACATGGATTTAAATCCTGAAGTCTGTTTTAAGGTTTTGAGTGTCTTCGTTTTTCATTACTTTTGAGGCTGCTCAGTACTTTGGAGCTTTCCCAGCCTTACTCCAGCAAGGATCTCACTAACAAGTGCCCCAGATTCTAGGCTTTGTAGCTACTGCATCGGTACACAATCCTATCTTAAAAGAATCCGTGGAGACTCTTACTGTAGCTCCAGAAGCTCTATGTAGCGACTGAACAAATTTACAAAAGAGGAGAGACGAATTAAGGCTTTTTCTAATGCTTTTTGAGCATCTCTGCAGTGGAGGCATTCAGGGTTCTCACCTTTCCATCAGGAGTGCTGCTGCTGTTCTGCCTCTAACAGTGCAAGCTCCCCTCCAAGCCAAAGCAAACATACTCGGCAATTCAAACAAGACATCTGGAAAAGAGCTTTTCCAACGCTTCCTCCCTTGCAATTTTACCCCTGAATGCTACAGTCTACATGTATTTAAACAAAGAGCACAGCTCGCATTAGAAAAAGAGATCTCTTTTTAAGAGGAGTCTAGAATACTTGAAAGCTGCTGTACTCCTGCCATAAGATGTGCTAAAACAGGAATAGCAATGTTTGGGTTTTTTAGTGTTTTGGGTTTTGTTGAGTTTTTTTGCTAGCATAGTTATTTAAGAGCATTACATCAGGATGAGGATAAGCAAAGGTCTCTAGGACTTTAATCTGTACCTGGGTTTGCTTTTTGGTAACACAGAACTAAAAATGATTTCTTAGGCAGAGGGGAATCAAAAAAATGCAAAGGTCTCATATTCCTGCTAGTGTGCAAGAGAAAGTCACAAGTGGGTAAACGTTTAGTGGTAAAATGTTTACCACTAAAGAAGAAACAAAAATAAATTTAGTAAAGATTCTTTGGAGGAGGAGATCCATAATAACCTACTTAAATTTCCTCATCCATAGAGAGCTTGTTCCAGCCCCCCAGATCCATGACAGACATTGCCTTCACTTCAAGCAAGCTGTTCCAGAAATCTACTGCAATGCCACCAACCCGGTAACTATGATTTCATCACCGGGCAGTAAAATACCAAAGGACCCAACCCTTGTGGGTTGCTGAATCCATTTTAAGAAGCTGGGCTGATCATCAGGGAGTGAGTTGGTAACTGCAGACCCAATTGCAGAGCTGGAGTCTGCTCTGGACTTTCCTTCTTAAATCAACATCGCTCTTGCTTTGATTGGTAACTCTACAGGACAAAAAAATGAGGCTGTACAAAGAACAGCAATAGCCAGACTGTCAGTAAGGAAGTACAGCGAGCTTTGGATGTAAGTAACCAAGGCGTGAACCATGGAAGCCTCAGGCCCCTGCTGCAGCTGGGAGAAACACTTTTAACTCCTGTCACTCAGTATCGCGCAGGGTTAGGTTGCACATTGTCACCTGCACGCACAAATTCCCAATATAAATAAATATTGCCTGTTTGTGTGTACAAATGAAGCGTGTGCTGACGTTACACGCATACAGACAGTCACAGCCTCAACCAAAGACCAGCTTGAGACCTTCTGGGACATACAGCTCTCTACCACCCACAACAGAAGCCTCGAAGCTTGCTTCCAGGTGCTGTGTCCGGTGCCAAGCACGATGGAAGAGCCACAATCGGGATGTAGGTAAGGCAACATTTCAGTTGAATCGGCTGAAGAACCTTACTGCAGTTGGGGAAAGCTCATTTGTTGCTCAACAGTGAAGAGTAAATCAGGCCTCCTATAGTGCATTCTACCTCTAAAGTACTCCGTAAGAAGATGACTATTCCTGCTTTTTCTAATCAAAACACAGATGTTAAAGCCTGTCTTTTCAAAAGGAATCAGTGAACTCAGAGCTTATGTTTCCAATGAGGCTTCTTAAGCGGATCTAATTCTCAGAATCATGAACAATCATCCTTTGAGAAACTGAGTCTTTTATGCCAGGCACCCAGAAAAAAAACTGATCATTTTTCCAAATGCAGATCTGAGTGATCAAATGTAAGAAGTTCACAAGACTGTTACTCAGCAAACTCATCTCCTCATTTGCAATCCTTTGCAAGATCCAGTACAAATTGATGCAAGAGACCACAAACAATTCCTTTCGATTTTTGTGATAATTAATGCTAATAGAACTTTTTCCCCAGCCTGGACAGTAGCTGGATGCCATATTCCTTGTTCAAGCACTCATGCCTACTGCATTTACCCATTATTATAAGAGCACAGTAAGAACCACATCAGCTGTCAGGGACGTGGCTCTTACTCCCCAGGGACTGCCCTGTGTTCTTTTTTTGCGTACACCCAGCCAAATCCACAGCAAACCAGTGCAAGGTCACACGACTGTGAAACTGCAGTGTTTAAAACGGAACAAGGCATGTCCTGCCAAGAAGAGGGCTATTTTTCGCCCCCTAATTTCTACTAAAACAGAGTTTGGCCTATGTCACACATTTAAGCATTTTCAGTTCTACCAGTTAAGAGAGCAGTGGTACACGCCACGCTAGTCGGTTTATTAATACAGTTTAACTCTTTAAATGTTACTTTTCAAAATGCCAACGCAAGCAGAACACAAAAATATTGTTTGCCATATTTATTTTTTAAACTAAGCTCTGAATTATACAAGTGTAAAAGTGATTAATTAGCCAGTAGCTTTTTAATACTCCTATAAAACATGACTAAATAGAATATTTCAAAAGTATGTACAGTAAAATGGAAATGCTAACATCATCTGTCACAGTGCTCAGACGTACCACTGTAATCGAGCCTTGCAGGATGGTTCAGTCCGTTACTCTGTACAAAGAACAGTCCTTCCTTTTGCAGAAAGCTTCTTCGCTGTTGCTGAATGAGAGGAGGGGGTAAAAGACCAAAATAAAAACAACCTACCTCTCCCACACAATTTAGGATTAAAAAAAAAAAAGTTAAACCATTTATCCATGGGGCCCATTTTTATAATATAAAGCACTTTACAATAACTATGTCTGTAGTCTTGTTGCGGTTGAGGAAGGGATGCTTTTGCCATGTTTTCTTGCTGAAAACAAAGTATACTTGAATGTGTATGTATATGTTAGAAAGGGGGGAGCTTGTACTACCTTGTCTTAATTATAAAAATCAAGGCCACAGAAATTCTTTGTTCATGTGTTCCAAAAGAGCAGATTCCACCATACCCTTTCTCCATGCATTCTAAATGTCTTCATGCTTTTAACTGTACCGAGGAAGTCATTAAATTTTTGATTTCATATCTGAAGAGGTCAGAAAGGACAAGCAGGCAGCGGGCAACAGAAACAGCAACTGTACTCCCCTCATTTCCTTCTGTAATTTCCAAGCAGCAGCAGGAGCAATGTCCACCCAACAGAGAGCCCCAGGGCATCGCTGCCAGCCGCTCCCACAGGCTCCTGCTTTGGAAAGGAAATTAAAAGGACATCGTCTATGTCTCTGTGCATCAGAAGCTGTAATATAACACAGAGATTTCATTCTTATTTATATTATTACGACATGAGAGAATCTACTTTATCACAGCAGACACCCTGTGAAAAGCTTAAGTCAGAGGGACTGAGCTCATAGATGCTACACAAAAGAAAATTTCCACTAAAGTAAGCAGGGGCTCTGCCTGTGAATTAGTGAATTAAATAGGACAGTTACTCTTCCAGATGGTCAGCAGTTTTTGAAAGAAGCCGTTTTTCCGTGCCAGGCAAGAACCAGCCTTTAGCAAAACACCAGGTTCTCTTAAGAGTCACAAATACTGTTTACTTTTATCATAGTGACATTATTCCATAATAACTGAAACATTTGTCTGTGATGACCATGTTTTATCATACAAAGGTGATATATAAGCTTTGACCATAGTTACAACGGGCTTCTCTGAGTTTTCAGGTTTGTAGTTGTGTTTCTGTTTCTGTGCTTTCACCACCAAGCTGTGTTGCACTTCTCTCCTGGGTAGCACTACATAGTTCTATAAAGACAAAGAGAAGTCATTCAGTGGGGCGTGTTTTTCAATTTGTCTGAAAATGCGCTTTGAGGAAAGAACATTTAAGATCCAATGCTTTAATTTGCAGTATAGTTACACATCATCATTTGAGGCCAAAGTCCACGGTTCAGAACCAAGTCTCTCCAAAGTTTGAGTGCACGGATACAAAGAGTAGACTCAGGCTCCAACACTTTTCCATGTGAAAAAATCCAGAATATTAACTTTGATTGGAGATGATCCCTGATCACTTACATCAGCTGAGGATGTGGCCAGTAATTTCTTCCATACAGCATATACCAACAAAAAAATCTTACATGTTTTAATCTTACTCTCCCTGTTTATACTGGTCTAAGACCCATGGACTTTAGCATTCTGTGTGTTCTCAGAAAAGACAGTGGCATTACTCCTGAAATACTGTAGGTGGCTTATGACGGTGTTTTCAACAGGAACATCAGGTTCTAGTCCTAGGGCAGTGAGTGACAATTTATTTATTTAAACCGATTCTAAATGCATCACTGAAAAAAAATAATTGAAGTGAAACCTCCAAGGACTTACTTTAAGACAACTTTACACAGATATCATGAGGATACTAAAGCCTCATTTTTTGTTCAGTCTCTGCTGTATTTAGTGTGCTTCTATTAGTGTAACACGTGCACGACGACGTCCGTAATGCAGAAACAAGGATCACATTATAGATATATGCTAAGTAAAGCACTACATCTCAGCAGGAATATTAGGGGGCTGTGGTGGTCAGAGAATGAACTTCATGAGAACAGAAAGTCTTAATTCTCAGAATGTTCTCATCATGCATGTTGAGAATGGCATCTCCTGTCTTCACTGACAAAGCAACATGCTTTCCTTCCTGGAAGTACCACGCAGCCAATACCCCAGCAAGGGGGACTTGACTCTGCTGACGCTTGTAGCCTCACTGCTAATTACGGGTGGAATGGAACCCTCCCTCAGAAACCAGATCGTTAGGTTTTATGACAAAATCTTGATTACAGAACCTAAGCTGACTTTTCAGATCCTACAGTGAGCTTCCAAGATATATTTACTTATTTTAACTTGTAAAGGATTTTAAACTGTGGAATCTCACTGTGCCATTTTATAGTCACTTTTGGGAGTACAGCTGCAACTAATTAGCTTAAAAATCCCACCGTATCTTACACATATGCTCAGTTTTCTGCAGTATTAATTTCAGTGGAACTACTCATGTGCATAAATTAAGCGCATGCTTAAATATATGCAAAATCTGAGCTCAAATGTCTAAAAAATATGTTCTCAAAATGACAAGTACGCATTAAAAAAAATCATCATGGAAGGTCTGCCAGACAGGGAATCCAGTATCTGTCTGCTGTCAGCCATGATGAAAACACAGAACAATTTTTGTAACCCAGTATACATTGCAAGTGAAAGAAACATGCAGGACAGAGTGAAAAAAGGGAATTCAGTTGCATGCAGTCTAATTTCAAGTGTGTAATTATGGTCCTGTTTTCTTTGGCCTAAAAAAAGAGAAAACAAAACAAAAAAAACCAACAAAAGAACACCAACTAACCTCTCCTCACCTCCACAAACCCAAACTGCATACAGCTCAAAAAAGGCTTGAAAGCACAGAAGTGGAGACGGAAAAAGTGTGAATATTGGGGATGTCCAAGTAATTACTAAGAGTTTCAGGGCTATTCAACACACCACTAGGAAAGCATTCAGCCTGCATTGTTACTGGAACTTACAGCTATGGCAGAGAGCAATGAATCCAATCTTAAACGAGCAGTCAGTTAGCTTCTCCTTCTTCCTCAAACTCAGAGAGAAGTACCACTCATATCTTTACGGAAGATAAAATGACAATCCCTATTGATATTCTGGCTCCCTCTTTCTTAACAGAGAACGAGTAAAAGACACCAGACCCTCCCGCGAGCTGCTGCCTCTCTCCTCCGCCCCTCAGCCCCGAGAGCTCTGTCTCACATCCCTGCCACCCATTAAGGACCAGTGTACTCTACAGGTGTTGGTGGAAGAGGGTGTTTTTCTGCTGTTTCTAAAAAATGTTACGAAGATAGTAAGATAGTATTTCTTACAGAAAATTCTGGGGGGATGAAAAGGCCACCAAGCTGCTAGCAGATTAAAAACAACACACACACCACCCCCTTAAAAAAAACCAAAAAACAAAAAAACCCAAACGACTAAGGTCAGCTGGGGAACTGAGGAGGGCAGAGGAGCAGGCTGCTTGATGAAGGGCACTAGGAAGTATTCTGGGAGTTTGAGTATCAAGCCTGATATCAGCCCAATTGCTCACCCTAAACAATCTCTCTGGTAGTGGTGTTTCAGCATGCAAATTATAGCTGTGAAAAAATTCTCAGACTGAAACCCTCCCTTGTTTCTTCAGCCTTGTTTTGTCCTTTCCAGAAAAATCTATTAGTTGGTGTGTGATATGGTTACTTATACGAAGATCTTTTTCCTAGCCCTTTTATTATGTAGGCTTGATTACTATGAAGGGATTTCAATGAGTTTAATGTCCTGGTACTCTTAAAAGGCAATGGCTGCCTTTCAACAAAACAAAGCAAACAGAAAACAAGAGCTGTGCTGGAGGAGAGAAGTGCTGCTTCTGTCGGAGAGGGTCAGTTAGATACAGGAGGTGGCAGACCAGGGCGCCGAGTTTGAATGATTTTTGGCTTTGGAGAATTCTTTGGGTCCTCGTCTTCTTCCATGTCGCTGTCGCAGACATGCACTACCACACTGGGAGTGGACTCTGTTCCTGCGTGCAGCTCATATTTCTCTCCTGGAAACAGAAAAAATAGTTAGATCAAAGGACAACTGTCTGAGTAGCAGCACAGACCACAGCACTCTTGGACTGCAGAATACTTCTGCACCTGGATAGGGCAGATGAGCGTGTGCTGCCCCTAAATATAGGTGAGGGCAAGAAAGGCTAGACTCTGTCAGCTGTCACAATAGATTCTGGGGATCCTGCCCCAGGGGTGCGGTGATCATTGGTCTGTAAGGCATACTAAAATACACTGGTGTCTATAATGGTGTTTTGTACCAATATTAGTGCAACACTGAAAAAAAAAAAAACCTCATAAAATAAGAGAGAACACGTAAGTTCATGGTTTAGAAGAGGGACTGGAATCCAATCTTGCAAACATTTGGTCTGAAGACATGTCACACATCTTGGGCTGGGGCTGTTCTTTTTTTGTTGTTGTTTTCTTTCAGTCTAGCATGGCTCCAGACCCATTTAAAGTCCACTAAATTCTACAACTTGTCGTCTCCGGACACACATCAACACTTGGTCCAATTGCTCCAGAAATAAAAAAATTAAATATATCTGCTCCAGATGGATTTTGAAATTCAAAGCTCTTCAGCTGGGGCTGTAACAAATTCTGTCTCTACAGATGAGATTACAGATTATGCTCTATAAATGCTCACAATCGGGCTAAACACTGAAACAGTACATAAGGTTTTCTAACTATGTACATTCCTTATTTAAGTCTCTACCCAGTACTCCTGTGAGGAAGACAAATATGGCTTAGGTGGTTACCTGCAAGAGTCCACAAGCCAAAAAAAAGGAAAATCAGGATCAGACATTATAGGATTTTCAGTCCTGCATTAAGTCTATTGGCACTACATATGTTTTGGATTGTACACAGAACACAAGTAGGTATTGGTTATGAAATTGTAAGGAATTAAGACTCTAAAGACACAAAAAGTCCCAACGGTGACATTTCTGATAGGATGACTTGGTCTTTCAGAAGTGACAAACACCCATTAGCAGCACTGGAAATTAGAAACCACTGCAGATAACGCGCTGCCCTGCTTTGGACTGTTTGCCATCACTCTCATCCCCATGACTCACAAGCCACAGTTAAAGCAAAATAGGCTTACAGTGACCACACACACTCCTGATAGCTTGGGTTTTTTTTCATAAGACTGGTCCAAAACCACTGCATATTGCCTGCAAAATATTCTAGGATGACAGAGGTGAGGTCCCAATATACCTACCTGACCTGTATTTGTGGTGCAACAGCTCCTAAACGCCTGCATCACAGGCAGAAGCCGGCAGTGCTCGGTGTTGCGCGAGGACAGTGAAACAGCTGTCGCTACACCTCAAAGCGCTTGTGGTTTGCTTGCGTTACTAATTTGGATTTTTATTTATTGAGAACTTTTATGGCAGAGTAATTCATGTCAGGAAGGGGTTGCAGGTTTGGCCCGGCATTAGCGCGCGCAGTTCTGGGACTGTCATGGCATGCTATTTGTGCTGACAAATTCTTGGTCCAAGCAAGACTGGGTTGTTTAGGACTAGAGGACATGCTGCATTTTTGCCTAAAAAATATAAGGCAACTAGTGAATAATAGCTATAAGTCAGGCATCTTGCTGTGAGAAATATTTTAGTGCTGTGATACCATTAATGTTGACATTTAACTGCTCTATTTTTGGCAACCTCTCCTCTGAATCCAAATTGAGCAAAGCATTACAGGTCTTGCTGATAGGCTAAAATATAAAAAGAGAAATAGCTCGGTTGTGCTGCATTGAGAAATTATATGGTTTTTCTTTGCCTATTTTCCCTGCGGGCTTTAGCTAATTTCTCAGCTATGGGCTGACGTCAGTGCTGCCCACCAGCACTGAAGGCCACATTGGTCACTGTCAGCCACAAGCAGCTCTGCAGTGCTGTGCACACACAACACTGGGCCCTTTCCTCGTACACCAGCACCACAAGGTAAATCAGATTCACTGCCCTCTTAAAAGGTAATAATCCCAGTTCAAATGCCACATTCTTTTACTGTTTGAATCCTTCCCAGAAGGACTCTTTCCACTGAAAAAGAACAGTGGGAACAAGTACAGACGCAAGGAAAAACATTCAGATGCCTCTGGCACAAGTAACTGCAACAGCAATTAATGTCACTTTGCAAATCAAAAACGTGATGCACTCATAAATTAGGTTTTCAAGGCATACAGTTATTTCTGAGCATAAATGAGCTGCAGACTCAGTTCTGTACTCACGATTATTCATGCCTGCAGAAATGGGGCTCAAACTGCAGAAAACCTTTTTTATGGCTGAGCTAGGAACAGGACAACAGTAACTGGGACTTTTATACAGCTGTATCTTGTTCCTAAATGTAACCGTTGTTAATGCAAAAAATACTAAGGTAATAATAAAAATCAAATAGATACAGCCCAATTACTCCTTCCCTTCTGCTTTTTTCTGGTTTAGTTCCCTCTTAAACAACATCTCCAGCATAAAAAAGAATTGAACTAAATCTGCAGCAGTTAAGCTAATGAAGTAATGGTTGAATCACTGCAATCGAGTTATGTTTCCAAGACAGGTTGTCCCAAGCTAAGGGTCGCAAGTTGAGTTAGCACAGTTAAGACTCACCAACTTTTGCAGTTAATATCACTCAAGCGTTTGTCCAGTATGTCTCTCATGCTGCCACCTTTGCATTCTCAGGCCCTGCATTGCCCCACTGGAGGCTCCCCCTTCTCCCACTTGCCTGCGGAACTCTTACAGGTTAAGCCAAACGATTCGTGAGAAGTGTCTTTCTCCTCCAGCAGTCTTTGAGCTCTCTCTATCCCTTAATAGTAAGTTGTTTAAATATTCACATAAGCTGAGATAACAATGGAAACTTAGATAAATATACTCAGAAAAACATCATAAAATTTATCAAATATGCTCAAACATCTAAACTCAGCCTTCGGGATATAATGCAGGGAAGAATTAAGCTGTGGCACCTCCACCATACAGATTTGTCAAAAAATGTTCCTAACAAACCCCTGAAAATAGCTGCGATGTTCCTCTATTCATTTGCTTCACATAAGAAGAAAAAAAAAAAGGAATTTGAAGTTTTGCCATTCAACAATGGGCCTAGCTTCTTTTATGTCACTGGGCACTACCTTTTGTGGCCACAGTAACCACAAGCAAACCCACAGCCTCAGGTGACACAAGAAAGATGACCACGAGAACAGCACAAAAGCAACTTAAGATATTTTAGAACTAAAAATAAGGGCATGTGATTTTCTGTCCCTTTGTGAATCAGTACTATGACCTTTCATTGATGGTGCATCTCTTGTTTAATGAGGCGCTTTTGTCCAACAAAGAATATGTTCATATACTTAATTAATAATGAAGCAATGGTAATGATACTGTGCAGCTACCTCATCCCTGATTCTGACTCCTGATCAAAGGTTAATGGGTTCAGATCTGTCCATTCCATGTTAAACATGTCATTAGTACATAAAAATACCTCCCCCATTTACCATCCTTTCATTCAAGTGCTTTACAAATAATATGGTGCAAATAACGGGTGGTCCCTTGTGTGATGCATGTTTATAGAATCATAGAATGGTTTGGGTTGGAAGGGACCTTAAAGATCATCCAGTTCCACTCCCCCTGCCACAGGCAGGGACACCTTCCACTAGGTCAGGTTGCTCAAAGCCTCATCCAACCTGGCCTTGAAACCTCCAGGGATGGGGCATCCACAACATCGCTGGGCAACTTGGTCCAGTGCCTCACCACCCTCAGAGAGAAGAATTTCTTCCTGAGATCTAATTGAAATCTCCCCTCTTTCAGTTTAAAGCCATTGCCTCTTGCCTTATCACTACACGCCCTTGTAAAAAGTCCCTCTCCAGCTTTCCTGTAGGCCCCCTTTAAGTACTGGAAAGCTGCTATAAGATCACCCTGGAGTCTTCTCTTCTCCAGGCTGAACAGTCCCAACCCTCTCAGCCTGTCTTCAGAGGAGAGGTGCTCCAGCCCATGTATCATCATCTGGCCCTCCTCTTATGCCAGAAAAGATACAAAGACATCCGACGTGATACCTGTACTGCATGGATCTGCCATACGTGAGATGGATGAGATGCTCTCTGGAAGCCCACTACTGATGTGGCCACCCTCCTCTACTGGCCAGAAAAGCACAAGGCAGAGGGAAAGCTTTCTACACCCAGCAGCCCTCCTGTACCCTGCCCCTGGCAAGAGGAAGGAAGAGCAGAAGCAGCCACAGAACAGAGTGGAGAAGGAGGACAGAGATGGAAAATTTTATCTGTCACCCATCTGCCTGCTCCTCCACCCCCTTTTAATCCTCGCTGGAAGTCATATGAAGTATTTAGTATTTCCTTGGAATCAGTGAGAGTTTGAAAATATCTATGCATAGAAAACTTGCAGTGTGAGACATGGTTTGAAATCCTTGTGTGCAGCATTTACTGGGCAGTGTCCTGCTCTTCCCTGCGCAAGGGTGAGCCAAACCCAGGGCGCAGCAGGGGCAAGAGCCGCACATCCTCAAGAAGCCCAGCTAAAGCATGGCAGGAACAGCTACACCTTAATTGCTCAGAGACAAAAATGAAACTCTGACCCAACCCCTCCTCTGACTGCTAATACTTCGCAGACCCAGCTGCCAAGTACCACAGACAGCTGCAGGGTCTCCTTTGTGTCCCAAGAGGTACCACTGCGGACCTAAGAGCCATCACATGCAACGCTTCAGAATGGTGCTTTCATAACATGAAAAATGTATTTTACATAACCCGGAGTGTAGCCTGAGGAAATTTAGGATGTGCAAAGCCTGCTGGAATGCTGATGAGGGACTGGGAAACGTAGAGAGAATAAAAACTGGTACAAACTTATCTATATGGGCTACTGGAGATGGTGCCCAGCCTGCACTGGTTTTCAAATAGTGCCTGAAAGCATGGAGGCGAGTGCTAACAGACAGAGGGCAAAATCACACCAGGGAGCAGCACATGGAGCAGTTCAGTGCTCACGATCCTGATCTACATTGTGTGTTACTGTATAGTGCGGATCTCATCAGTGGAGCCATGATTTGTGAATCAAAGCCTTGGGAGAGAGGCAATTTGTCTGGGCAGCTGACGTGTGAGCAGCGGGCAGTGGGTGAGAATGGCAAGGGGAGGCCAGGGCAGCACCTGGGATCCTGGGGAAAGGCACTCTGGAGCGCAGAGTTAGAAAGTGAGGGAGTACAGGGCAGTCTGTTGTGAAGGAATTGGGGTAACACGTCTGAAAGAGGCAATGGGGGAAGGAGGGAAGAAACATGCAGGTTGGGAAGTGGATAGGGAGAGGGTAGGACTGCTTTCCAGAAAATAAAGGACTTATTCTAGTGCCAAGAGGATGGTTTGCAAACCACTGCACTGTAAATGTCAGAGCAAACTTAGCTTTCTTTGAGACAAGCAGCTCTGCTGTACAGCAGTAGCCTAGACCTGAAGATTCCCCCGACCTCGCACCACAAGCATTTCTCATATAAAATTATTTCCTGTATTCCTCAGTGGGATGAAACTAAGACCTTATAAAATGTTGTGGAAAAAAACAGGAGAGCCTAGACTAGACACCAGCTTGGTGTGTTGCAAGCCTTCTGTAGGAAAGAGTTAGGTCCAAGTCAGGCCAGGCAGAGACACAACCAGCGCCTGACAGGCAAACAGCCAGACTACCACCCTAGTTCCGAGCAATGTCTTTGTATCTGCATCAGTATTTTAAACTACTGGAAGTTCTCTTGACAGCAGAAGTGTTCTTCATCAAAGAGATTAATGATCACACTTCTTTACTTGTAATATCTTGAAAAAATTGTAGGCTGGTGGTCAGAACCAGGCACAGTCACAGTTGCTGGCTCTGACTGATCTACGGCATTCTGTTCATGCCTCATTTAAAGCTCAATTTCTGCATCTGCAGAAAGTGAGAATATTCATTAATCAACCAGAAACTTAATTAAATATGCCGTGATCTTCCCTAAGAAGTAAACGCACCCTAGCTGATCTCAATTTAACGTCAAAGGACCAAAAGCCAGCTTCCTTTTTTGCACAGCAAAAAGAAATATTTTCCAGTAGACCTCTGAGATGCCCATCAGTCACTGCTGCAGCCACAAGGCTGAAAAAACTATTAAAAAAAAAAAGGTCCCAAAACTGTGCTTGGAAAAAGACAACACACAGCAAATCTGTTAAGTAGCTTCTGGCCTATTCATTTTACTCTGGAGTGAGTCTCCCAGTCTTTGCGCCTCGGGACCGTTTTAGTCTTTAATTTTGTGGCTATGGTGACTGTAGCAGCGCACTGTGAAAGGAGATGACTTGTATACATGGAATGGGAAAGTTGAGTGGGTCTGTGGCCAAGTGGTGTATCTTAACGTCCCCAGCGAAGTAGGTCAATAAAACTCGTCTTGTACTGAGGACATACAAAGAAAATGTTTACTATTTACACACTCAAATGAGTTTTCCTGATCCTCAGATATTAATCTTACCAAACCGGTGTATTTAACATAGCAAAGATTCCTCACAAGTTATTGACATAGAAGTCAGGCTCTAACATTCAGAGTTCTGTAAACAACTGTGCTCGGGAGTATTTTTTGATAGCTGATCAGCCATAGTTAAATTTTTAATTGTGTTTTTTGAATGAAAGAAAAAAAATCTAACTTAGCTGAGGCTAACAGTGTTATGTGATGTACAGCAGCATGTTTCACTGACGTGATACAGAGAAATGAGTTTTGGTGGGATTTGTTTTCCAATGAAATTCTAAACATAGTAAATGCACAACTGAGAACTGCAACACTATTTTAAAACCGCCACTGCAGTTAACTAAAATTGATCTCTCTAACAAGTGCTAAAAATAGAAAGCAGAGAGCACACAATGACTTTTCATATCACTCCCTGCAGGCTCCTTAAACACGGGTGAATATGACCTTCACGCAAAGCTGTCCCAGAGTGTGGGACAATGAGTGATATTTCACATTCCACTGCTCTAGAACAGGAATTGATTTATTACCCAGCTAGCTCGGGAATTCGTTTACATGTTTCCATTTTTAACACTGCTGCATCAAAGGAAAAAAAAATAGTTTTTTGGTTTTCTTTTATTCAGCAGCTTAGAAGCAAAGCATCAATTCTGGAAATAATAATATGCAATATAGTACGAAACGTTACACCTGACAGCCCTTTTCTGTGGGCTTTCCTGCTGAAGGGGAATAAAACACAGCAATCTCTGACATTCTCCTGATATATATTTTTCCCCTGTGACAGATTCCATGTGAAAAAGATACGGGATGATCCTGCAAACCTTGTGAATCATGAAACATCTCTTCCTGCACCCCACGCACTTCAGCTCTGAGTTACTCTGGTGCAGTTACACAAAAGCCCCAGTGATAGGATGTCTGCAACTGAAAGCTCATCTCAGAACAAGAAAGCAGCATCTTCAATACAGCTGGGAAGAAAACAATTCTCTCATCCCACAAGAATTTAAAATATAAACTCTCATGAGCTCACTCCCCCCAAGTGGTATTAGATTGGATCTGAAGTGCTTTATTTCAATATGAAAATAATTTACCAAGCTATTTTTTCTTACGGTTTACAAATATAAATTAGACTTAATTTCTAAATGACACTACTTAGACCTGCAACTGGAACCTTTTCCATTTTAAACATTTTAAAAGAAGATGCTTTAACAGCTTTAAAAGAAAACTATTTGTAAAGATGACTTAATTAAATCAAAAGTAATCCCTTCCTATGAAAAGCTTTGGTTTCATCAGATGAGCATTTTCTAAGGGAAAAATACTGTTTGAACATCCCAGCTAGCTTCAATTCCTGACATTGGCTGAAGATGGGAAGACAGAAGAAAGCCTATCTGCATTACCCATTGACGTCTATCCTGTCTTGATAGAGGCTACAACTGATCCCATTTCTTCTGCATCAGTTTTCAACAAAAAATGGGCAGTCCCAACAGAGCAATCCTGCCAAGATTAGGAAATCGTAGTTCTGTCTTGACAAACCTGTTAAAGTGAGAGATTGTCCACTCTGGTGGAGATGCAGTGATGCCTAAATATTTGATGAAGTATTCTGCTCAGTACTGCGTTCCAAGATGCAGACGTGACTTAAAGCAAAAATTCCTCAAGATCATGGACAAACATTTGTCCAGTCCTCACATAAACCACCAGTTACCTCATTTAAGCGTGAACCCAGGCACAATAAATTGCAAAAACCAGGCTTTGATCTGCTATTCAAATAGCACTCCTGAGCTGTAGATATTCATTCTGTATATACATATGGTACAACTCATTCTTAGGCAAAAAATCAGTTGACGTACATCAACTTAAATCACAGAATCATAGAATGGTTTGGGTTGGAAGGGACCTTAAAGATCATCTAGTTCCAAACCCCCTGCCATGGGCAAGGACACTCTCCACTACACCAGGGTGCCCAAAGCCTCATCCAACCTGACCTTGAACACTTCCAGGGATGGGGCAGCCACAACGTCTCTGGGCAACCTGTTCCAGTGCCTCACCACCCTCACTGTGAAAAATTTCTTCCTTATATCTAATCTAAATCTACCCTCTTTTAGTTCCAAAGATCCAAATCCAAAGCCTTAATGAAACTTACAGACTTTATGTCAACTTCTGCAGTTATTATCTACGCTGCTTTTTCTGACGCTTTTTCTGACGCGTTTTCACACAAGGACCACAAGCTTACCTGGTCCTAGCTTAGAAACTGCATAAAGGAGGTCGTAGTTGATGACAGGTGTTGCATCATCTATTGGTTGCCACCCTACAGGTGGGGAGGCTGGAGGCGAGATGAGAAACTGTTTTGCAGGCTGTGGTGGTGCCAAATGAAGCTTGTCTCCATCTGTCTCAGAAGTCTGAATCTTTAAAGCATAACAAATACATTGCTTAGTATAGGATGGGTAAATGGAATGATTACTCAAATCATACACTTCTAATATCAAATGCCACCCAGGCAGGGTTTCAGCATGAGTATCAGCAGAGAAGGCCTGAAGACGAATTTCATCTCAACCTTACAGATGGTTCCTCTACAGTAAATACACTGTGAAGGGCTGTTGTATGAGCAAAGCTACAATGTTTGTCCCTACTGTATATGTTCTCTGAGGATAAATGCAAAGCTTTGGTATCCACAGCTGCTAGTTCAGAGATTTTTGATGCTGAAAAGATATTGTTGTGATGTACTGGTCTAAACTCCTAAATAAAAACAGACATTAGACAAGAAACCAGTAACTCCTGCACCAAGGCCTTATCAGTAACTTCAGACAGGTTTCTGAACATTTGATTTCTTTAGCTGAAGTGATAAAGGAATCTACCATGTTCCTTAGTCATTTGCAACTAATTGTTTCATTTTATTTCCATCTTGAATTATCTAGTTTAATTCCTGCTTTTCTGTGGTATATTAAAGAAGCAGCAACAATAAATGAATTATACTACAGCCATACCCGGGCAAGTTTACAACCAGCTCGGGCCCAGAAGCATGGGCTGTATTTGCATGACAGCAAGCCTGAGACAGCACCCTGCTATATCGGGATGGGTTTTGCAAAGAGCTGGTTTGGGTCTCTCAACTCCATGTTCCCCAGAACTTGGAGTTCTGGGAGTGCTTTTGAAGTCTAGTTCAGGTCCATATAGATACCCACTGCTCCAGACGCTGCGCTGCTTCCACATACTCATTCCCTGGACACAACTAATAAGCTCTTTTAAGACCGCATGTAATAGAGGGCACGGCGCAGATAGACCTAAATGGTTCACAGGAAATCAGCTTAGATATGGAGACTTATCGCTATTATGCACATTTTTCTTTTACTTGTGCTATCCGAAGTTTTCTGTTAACCTCTTGATTGTGCAGTTAGAGTGAAATGATTCTCAGATCTGCTAAACAGCACGTTTTGAAACCTTTCAGAAATAATTCAGATCCAGATCTAAGAGATTAAGACATATAAAATGGGATTGAGGTAGATTGTCAACACCTAAATCCAACTGTAAGATCTTCTGAACTCATCCAGCCTATTGAACATATTGATTTTTCTTCCACAACTGTAGTTTCCTGTCTTCCTGAGGTTCTGCTTCTGCCTAGGCTCAAAACAGCTCCTATTCTGATGAGGCTGTAGAGGATCAAAATTTAACTGCCTCTTGGGTTTGGTTGATAGCTTTAAATGAGCCTGCCCTTAACCTAAGGCCTCTGAAGGACCAATCTGGCAGCTCAAAGCCATTTACATTGTTTAGAAGCACCAGTGAGTATCCTGTAAGCCACAGTGGCCACAGCAATTTATTAAAATACATTCAGAAGAAGTGGCGGTTGGGTTCTCAACCTCCCTTATCTTTCTATATCCTGGCTGGGGCCTAGTACTCACCAAACGTGTGGGAGATCTGGGTTCTCTCTCCCTTGGCCAAGAAATGAACCCCTATCTGACATTTCCAACAGAGGATATAATCACCTCTGCCCTGAGGCTGGGGGTGTTGTTCTCCCCCTACCTTCTTCCTTTTACTTGAACTTAATTAATAGTTTTTAAGAAATTCACATTTAAAAAAAAAAGAAAAAAAGGCAGGAGGAAGCCTGACTGTGGCTCAGGGTTACAGTCAAATAAGTAACTCAGCCCCACTTTTTTTACGAACTTATGATACTTTAACATGACCGCTTTTTTTATGATTAGTTTAGAGTTACCTGCAGAAAATAACCAGTGTTGTAAATCAGTTCTAAGCTACATAACTTCTGTGTGTTGAATAAGCCAATTGGGTCCTAAGTGGTCTTTTAAATTTACTGCAGACCCACTGGGCAGGTACACCTCAGCAACATAAGGATGTTTGAGTAATCTTTCCGCAGAGAGACTGGGCATGGAAGGAAACTTTATTACTTTTATTCAGTGGTACTACACAATATATCTATAACAGCTATGCACTAACATAGAAGTAGATACCAGATTTCATTACCTGTGCAAAATACAACTTTAACTTCTTCCCTCTGAACTGTGTTTCATGCAGCTCTATCCTGGCACGAGCAGCTGATTTGGGACTACTAAAATTTATCCTCACACGCCTGAAGCTTTTAAACAGCTGGAATGTCACGCAGTCATCATAGGCACGGAACAAGCCTTCAAATTTTTCCTGCAAACGAAAAGAAATAATGCTGAAGATTAACTTTGTGCTTGGTCACATCAGTCTGTGTTAAAGGATAATCTGAAACTTGACAACAGGTGTTTAACCAGGAGGTTTCAGCCTGTGGCCTTGGGGGGGTGGGTGTCCATAGACTAATACGGGCTCTGTGAAAAGAAACTAAGGAAAGCAGTGGTCTGGAGTGCTGAACTCCGCAAAATGTTTGGGGGAAGGAGTCTTCAAATTGAGAACCCAGCAGCTATTGAACTCGTAAAATTTGAGCAAAACTGCAATAATGACTTATAGAATGAAACAAAAGGGCATATGACTGAAAATACCAGGCAACTGTGGTCTCATCTGTACAAAAGCAAACATTGTGCTGAATTACAATGGAGTCAGCAGACTAAGTCAGGCCCACTGTAACTGAGGGTTACATTCACATGAGCGCTGCAGGGCCATTTTGTATTGCATGTTTTGTTTTTCTGGATGTTTTGTCATTTAAATACTTAGCGCAAATACACACTCATTCCTTGAGAGTTCCTGTAACAGCAGGGAAAAAAAATTAGTTAACTGAAAACAGTGACCTGTCCCAAAGACAAATTTCAGGCTTAAAAATGTTTAGTTGTAGAACTCCATGTTCAAAACAACATGACACAAATATGGATATTTTAACATCGTAAAAGAAGGGTCTGAAACGCATCACATCTATGGACTTACAGATCAACAGAAATTCAAGATACATTAGCAGCCTTGGAGGATCAGATTCCGCGATTTCTCTGTAAACTACGTGCACACAGAGGACTAGTTCCACATCATCAAATGAAACCTAAGTCCTGAAATCAGTTCTGACACAATTGCACAGGTCTTTTCATTCACACAAGCATAGATTCATAAAATGTTAGGATTGAGAGGGAGCAGTTATCATTTAGTCTTCCCTTTGTGTTTACTCAGATTTTAGACTGCCATCCAGTGAGTCTCACATAAACTAGTCCTTTAAGTATTGCAACCAAGACTTGTGGTCTTACAAGATGGAGAATCAGCCAGAGCAAAGACCCATCTTTTAAGAGGTCTTTATCCTGAAAAAAAAAAACAGTTTGAGATGATTTACCACACCATTACATACACTGAGGGCTATTATGTCAGGTGTTTGTATAATTACAATAACCTGACATTTTCTTTAATGCATCTGCAAGTAAGCATGTTTTAAAATATAGCTTCTCATCCAGGAAAACAATTTCTTATCCCTTAGAGTGGATAACTGGTAGAGGCTTCGAGATGAAACAGAAAATGCAATTTATGTAGTCTTATCAATACTTCAGTTCTCATCTGTCACTCTTACAACCAGGACAAAGAACCCAGAACTTCTTAGAAAAATGTATCCTGAAGCACAGTGAAACTGCGTAACGGAGCACTAACAGCACTGCGGGAGCGCCCACTGTCAGTGTGATGCATGTATTTAAGAGTTAACCAGGAAAACAGACCAGTTTTGTGGCAAGGAGTATGAAACACTAACGCGCATGTACCACATCTCCTTTCATTCACTGCCAACTCTGTGGTCTTCTTCCCCATAACTGATATTCCATCTCTGGCACTCTTTCAAAGGAACCTCCCTGTGGTCTATTAAGCTTTCATGATTTTCATTTCATTTCGCCTGACCTCACTCACCTCTTCCTCTCACCACAGGAGATACTTTGGAGGAGGAAAGAAAAAAAAAAGAGAGACGAGAGAGCTCAGTGGTTTGGTTGAGGGTAATAAAGGCATGCAGTAATCCCACTAACAGTGTGAAGTTGACAGGTTTGTACAAGTGGGTCTAGTCGTACCACCTAACATTCAAATTGTCAACATTTCACACCTATGTTTTTTTAACAGCTTTGCTTACATTCTTGCAAAATTCCATTTTCCTAAGCAAAAGTCTACATCCAGTGGCATTTGTATAAAGGTCAGCCAAAAGCAGCAGTCATCTCAGTCCTGTCCCACTTAGAATTTTGATGCTACAGCCTTCACAACGACATGGGGAAGAGGGCTGGGGGAAGAGGGAGAAAGGGACAGGGGACCAGCCTATGTGTACAGTAGGACTTATGCAACGTTCAGAAACACGCAGTACTGTGTATAATCTAAATAACAGATAACAGTGACTAATTTAAGCTTATGTCTTTTTGTTACCTATATTACCTATTTCAGAATTCTTCAGTATTTTTTTTTCAAAAGCACCTTCAAGTAAACAAACTTAAATACATATATATAAGCAATATCAAAGTATTTATATTTTATATCTATATATACACACACATATGTATATGAGATGATCAAGATATTATAACAGAAGTCACATAAGCTAAAAATAAGCAGCAAGGTGAACATCTCCTAGTCCGCTGTAGTAGCTCTCAGTTTCCCCACAAGTCAACAATGAAGTTGTTCATCACATAAAAAAGATATTTCACCAACTGTGGAAGAAACCATGCATGGACTTGTCTGGACACTGGCAAGTCAGTGTCTGTTACTACTGACTATTTATTAGGAAACAGATTGGCCCTGTACCAACACAGCAGTATTTTCTTCCATCAGCCAGTTCTGTGTGTCTGCCCTCTTTGTGCACGGCATATATGACAACGTGAAACCTAGACCTTGGTTAGGGGCATAATGCAAATAAAAGGAGGACAAGATTTCAAACATAGGTCCAAGAACAGTGAGGACATGGAATGTTCTGAGCACGTTTCTGGATGATACTGAGATGCGCTCTCATTAGGCACCGAAAGGGACAGATGGGAGTCTCTCTAAATAAAGCTGATTAAGTACTGGACACTAAATGTAATACTGGGAGAACATTCAAGCACTATGGACTTTATTCTGCTTACTTTTCAGTTTGATACTGCCACAGCTTTAGAGATCCAGCTTTGATTAACGCCCCTAAAAAGGAGGGGGGAAATCAAGCCCTCTATTTGATATTAATACAGGGCAGTCTGTGCACAGTGGGGACACACCTACTGCACCAATTGAAACTGCATCTCCCGTTAAAAAGATTCATACGTCTGAATTTTTCTACATTTTCAGCTGATAATAGTAATGACCTCAGCAGAGGTCATTAATCATCAACTGCAGTTAATGGCCCTCAGCTGCATTTTGAGCCATCCCAACTCCTCCCAGCTTGATATTAATTCCCAGGAAATGCCTTATGCCTTAATTGCTATTGCCTGTGACTTCTAATATCTGCTGAATGTACTTATCTGGAGAAAAGTCTTTCAGAGTCATTCCAATCTATAAGAAAGTTTATCATATACATTTTAAAGACCTAAGCAAATTATTTCCCTTTCAAGTTTTGTGGATAAATTATTCAAGACTCATAATCCTCTCAACTGAGGACTTTTAAAGCACTTCTAGGATTCAGTATTTTTAAAATGCTTTTAGAACGTAAGTTTTTAAACTTTCAGAATACTTCAAAAACTCCTGAAAAAAATAAAGGAACATCCAAAGTTAAGCAGCAGTGTTGCTACTCTTAAAAAGTCATGAGTTACGCATTCATTTCTGGGATTTTGGCATGTCTTCATCCATTCCAAGTATGTTTCTGTGAGATCCAGTTAACGCTCTCCAAATGGAGTAGCCTTCATTTTACCAATACTGCAGAAATTCTCACTTCTCCCTCATGGGCTCTGTGCCCTCTCTTCACCTCGCTTTTTTTTTGCCCAATGCTGGGCACCTTTTCCCACCTTATGTCAGCTCCTACCACCCATCATTCACCACCTCTAGCAGTTTCTAGAGTTGCTTTTTTTTTAATTAACAAAATTAGCAAAAAGTAGGAACATACTAATTAAGGCTGCTGATTGCTCAAGCTTGATTGTTATCATTTATGGCAGCCAATGTAGAGGACAAACAGGGCACCATTCAAGGAAGAAATGGGCACTGGAGTAACAGACACAAGCTAAAAGCCTCAGAGCACGAGGGCACAGCTATGCATTCCTGGACTAAAAACTATTTCTACTTCTAAATGGGAGCTCGCCTGGGAACCAGGATCCTGTAAGTCACACAATAAAAGTGATCAGTGAAATGCAGCAAACAAAACACTGGATATATATGGAAAAGTATTTCCAGTAAAGCAAGGAAAGTATTAACATTATACAGAGCACTATTACACGTCATTAAAAATGTAGGTTTTGGTGCCTGTATCCCAGGTAGGTTAAGCCAAATGGGAACAGATTCATATAAAGGCTACAGAGAATTAATGATTTACTGAGTAAGAAATGAAAATGCTTGGCTTATTTAGCAAAACAAAGCCAAGCCTGAGAGGAGATGGGACACTCATCCGTAGTTTAGGAGAAATCTATATGGCAAAGACAAAGCATACTGTATAAAGACTAGAAGACTATGTTGGCATAAAACAAGTGGAAACGATCGACATAAATAGGTTTAGGCTAGAAGTTAAAGAAGGTTTCAAACATCAGAGTAATGATCCAGAAACAACCTTCCAATTACAGCAGCAGGGGCAAAAAAATTTTTTTTTAAGATTGAATTTGGTGAGTTCATGGAGGGACTATGACAAAGTATGGACACAACACGCATTGTAAAACCTGACTGCCTGAATTAACAAGTGAATTGGGTTCCGACACAGCAAGTTCCTTCCAGTACTGTGTTCCTGTGATTTATTTCCAAACATTTCTCTCATGAAGAGCTCCACTGGTATTGTGTTCATCCAGGACAAAAGCCAAGGCCTAATTCAAATCAATGGAAGTCTTTCCACAGACATCAGTGAGCTTTGGATTAGAGCCCTAGAACTCAGAACACAAATTAACATTTTATTATTCAGTGTGTTTACACTTATTATCACCCTTGTTACACATTTGATTTAGGAGATGGCTGCAATTTAAAACTTCAGTCTAATGCTTTTTCCTAGAGTTTTGTAAGCAAATAAAGCAAGCGTTTTTCCCATTTCAGTTTTTCCTGTTCTTTTATATAAGAGAATCCAAGTAACTAATTGTATACAATAGGGAAACTGAAACCTAATTTACAATTATGAAATACGTTTTTCCTGAAATGAGTTCTGTACCTGATAAAAATTTTCATATAAGAAATAAACTTAAGTCTCAGAGCCCAGTGGCTTCTGTTTCTGTTGAAATACTGCAGATTTCTTATGCAGCACAAGAGGAAAGATGGAATTGGAGAGAACATACGAAGGCCATGTACTGAAGAGTCTAGTAACACAAATATTCTACCAACAGATTAATTCCCAGTTTCCAGCAATGAGGATGGGCATGTTGGTTAATTCTAGAGGGATAAATGAGTCATTAAAGTGGCACACATTTAAAAGAAAAATAAATGCACGAGCCTAGAAAATATCAGCTGGAAGTAATTTCGGGATTGAGATATGTCAATGCCACATGAAGGGTATTCTAATGACCTAGTCTGGATATTGTGTATGGCTCTTCTCATCCAAGATTAGGGAAGACAGAAGCAAGTTGGAAGATCAACAGAAGAGGACAGCAAGGATGATCAGAGGAGTGCTGAGCCTGTCATGGGAAGTAAAGGTAGATGATCTCACCTTGGGAAACGAAGACTAAGGTACAATGTGTTTTCTGCTACATCTAAGTGTAAGGAAATCAGTAAACAACGTGAAGGGAAAGGGATTATCTTATTTAAAATAACCATCGTGTTGGTATGAAACAAAGACTGTCCATTAAAAGATTTAAGCTTGAATTGAGGAGGTTATTTAGCATTACACTAGTAAATTTTGAAAGTGCCACTCAGAAGTAGCAAAAAGGCTAATTACTTTCATGAAAAGGATAGGAATGAAAGATTATGGAACAGCAGTAGGCATTTCTGTAGTTCTGAAAGTTGAAAAAAAAAAGAAGCAAAAAAAAGGGGGGGGCTTATTTCTAAAAATTTGTCAAATCAGAACTTTAAAGAATTGTGTTCGTCTTAATTGCTTGTAACAATTATTTCATGAGCCACAGAAAACAAATAAGCTCTTTGATACAACTCAAGTATGAAACTCCTTTAATGACAAGAACTCCAGCAAGTAGGCACTGTAAATAACAGTCTAATCAACTATCACATTCTCTGGTTCTAAAAAAATAAAATATGCCAAGAAACTTTGAAAGCGTATATGAAAAAGCACTATTGATTCTCAGTTAAAATTCCAGGAGTGCTGAAAAGGAAGGAAATATTTTAAACCAATTATGATAATGATCAATAAAGAGCTCCCATAGCCTTGTCCTCATGCCTTTATAAAATGGCAGGAGAATAAAATACTAATTTACTATTCAGAGATCACCTTAAGGCACAGGTCTCCAGGTCCTAGCTTTGTATTTTACCTTTCACTGAAGGTAGTTGTAGCCAAGAGTGTGAGGTCTTCCTACTCTCTCCTTACCAATGGGACAGAATATTATTTCAATAAAACATTCAGACTGAATACTGTTGTCTGGATTTTGGTCTTGCAGAAAGTTTCTTCTGTTACTAAAGGGAATCTCTCATAATCCTGTAGATGGAAATAGCAAGAAAAAATGCAATAGAAAAGTTTGTCCTTTGACCTGTCATTCATCAGGGTACATTTTAAGAAGGTAACGTTTCTACATGCGGAGAAATAAATTTTGAAAGAACGGAAAACAGGGAAGACTGCGTCAGGACGTAACCAGAATTACAAGTACTCTGCCTGGTACCACCTGGTCACCGTACTGTCTAAAAGCATGTTTCTCACCTTGGAACTCTGTGCAAAGTTCTGCTTGTCTCTTCCTGAACAGAAAGCTACATTTAGATTAGAACATTCAGACGGGTGAAAAGAGCTTGGGTCTATTTATTTATATTAAATGCAGCACTAATTAGACTCTACCTAAATTGCACAATTGCCTCACTACATCAACAAATCAACCCATGTTTGCTACCCCAGTTCATGCAGCTTGTTGTTCTATGCTTGGCTTTCTATTATTTTTAAGGGGTGGAGGTTAAGAAACAACGAATAATAAATTGTAAGGTTGGACTTTGAGAGGGGCAGAACAGAAGAAATTTAAATCTTGCTCTCTTCAGTTAAATCAAGACTGATTTGCTTGCAATATTGCAGTCCTATTAATGTTAAAGGAGTTCCTAATACCCTGAAGTCCTACTACACGATCAGAAAGAGTACAGGTTTTATATTCCAGACATGATGCTAAGTAACCTTATTGCTGTGCTTTTTGCAGTGAGCCAACCCTAAACACAAACATGTTTGCTGCAAACTGTGTCTGCACGCAGCCCTGGTCTGTGGCTCACAGATGCTGCCATGTTACCCGTACACATTAGGGCTCTTTTGGAGGCATCTGCGTAGATCCTGTAGATCCTGAAGGCTGCGTCCAGGGTTTTGCCTTCATTATGTGCCAAAATCAGTCTGACACCAGAAATATTTGATATAAGGCTTATTGCTTACAGATTCAGCATCTTGCATCAGAGAGAGACTTTCATAAAGTGTAACAGACATTGCACAATGTGGTATAGACATTTGTAATTTACTATCTCATAAAAACTTGTGATAACAAAAATAGAATGGAAGAAGCTTGAGTTCCACCCCACACCAGGACTGAAGCAGTAAGAGCCATCCCTCTCTACGAGTCCTCCTGCATAAGGACAGTCCACCAAGGCATGACAGCACTGCAATAGCATTGCAAACCTCCTGGTGCACAAAATAAGACAGACTCGCCTCTTGAAAAATCAGTTGAACTAAATAAATTTATGTTCAGCTTCCAACTCATCAGCACAACAAAAGGTACAGAGATAATATCTGCCCCAAAGCTTAATGAAAATGGCATTCACATTTCAGAAGAGGCTGACAAATGTCAGGGGCACAGAATTTTGCTGCGTTGCCTTTTCTGTTTTTAACCAGCTCACATCCCTGTTTACCTCAATGTGACGCACATTCCTCCTGCTTAGCTCCACTGATCTGGAAACCAAAGGCTCCTTCAAGATGAAATAAATTGTTCCTGTGGCAATGCCAAGGGGGTGATTTAATATAGTTTGGAGACTTCTCAATTCAATTTCACACCCAACGATTGAGCTAAAAGAAAAACCCACATTTTACATTTCTTCTTTATACGAACACTGCTATTTAACTGTATCACCAGCAACAGCTTTTCTGAGCACTCCGTATTTGAAGTACTCCAGTTCCAGATGCCATATTAGCTCCCTGAAATGCTGGAAGTGCTCTTTCAACCTGGCTGGCTAAGTGCACATTATATGACTAGATCTATGAGTTTTGCCCCCAGTGCTAGACAGTGTTCTGTAGGGACATCATTCTTTGTTTTCTGAGAAGCTACTTTTGATTCCTGTGCTGGCTACCATTTTGTGCAACATCACTCGATACATGTTTTTTTCTCTTTTTGCATCGTATTTGGCAGTGAAAAAAAGGCAAGGACAGGCTTGTGAAGGATTTAATGCAATTTCTGTTTTCCAAATAGCATAGACATTTTGTCTTCAGAATGATAAAAATAATTCTAATAACAAAGACATGAAGAAAAGATTCAGACTGTCCTGAAAAAAAGCCCTTTTTTTGTTTGTTTTATTTTAAGAATTCAAACTGAGTAGATAATGTATGTAGTGAACTCCGAGGAGCTGGTCTGCATTGGATTTAAGAATGTACATAGCACAATACCTGCTATCAATTTTGTCTCGTTGCTACAAACATTTAAGGCCAACAATTAATTGGCAGCACAAGGAACAAGTTACTGTGTATATGTTTAGCCTGTGTCAATAATTCCTAAAGTTCCTGTTATCTTAATTTAGCAAACAAAACTGAGGAACAGCCTTAATTAGTTTTTACCAATAGCTGCTATGTTTATACCAACAGGAGCAGATCTCTATGGCAAAACAGTCGATGCTGAGGCCTTTCTGATCAGGTGCCATGGACTGAACGCCCATTGGAGCATATTAGGCACACTACTGGCGTGCATCTTCTATATTAATTTCATCTGAAAGGTAGCGAGTTCGTGAACTGCTCTGTGATGTGAACAAAAAGCACAGTTAATGTAGATCAAGAGGAAAGTTGCCTCATGAGAATCCCCAGTTCAGACTAAAAATGCTAATGTAGACGCAAGCCAGTATCTCTCATAAGAATAGTTAGCTGGCATTCCTGGGAAAAAAAAAAAAGTGCTAGGGACAATAATAGAGTCAACTTGTGCAGGAAACTAGGATTAAAGTTATGCATTATCAGAATCGGTGTGAAAATTATTCATACTAACTGTATAAACTTAGGGACTTTAAGAAAAGCTACTTAAATACGCATCTTATTACACTGTTTTTCATTGATCTTTGACAACTTAAGTTTCATCTCCTCAACCCTTCTGAAACATACTGCTCTCCTGTGGTGACACTGAGGTGAGGACTATACTCTTGGAGCTGTAATGTTGTAACACAACCGTAAAATACATACTATTCATTCCCTGTCTCTGTCAACCCAGTTAAACTAGAAAATAAACAAGAAAAAGTCATAGGACAGTTTAAACAAATAAAATGCTTGCCTTGCCCATTCCTGATTTAGTATTTTGCCTACAGTGATCAACATTTATAGCATTTCAGCTGTTTCTCATCACGGTCATGGGGAATGCTTTTTTCCTGTCCCTCTCCCCCAACAATTGCAAACTGCACTAACATGACTAAAAATATAGTTTCAACTTGTCTGGATTTAGAAAAGACACTGACAATTTTGAAAGTGACTATTAAAAAAAAACAAGTATGAGAGCTGAAGAGAACCTAATCTCATGATCTATTAATGTCATTTAAATGTCGAAAAATGGTACAAGGAAAAACTATTGACCCACCAATACACATCCTCAGAAGTTTAGTAAAAAAAAAAAAAAAAAATCTTCTGAAATATAGCTTCAAATACAATGGAAAACAGTCTAACCCAGAGACAAAAATGTAGAAGTCAGTTTTCACTCAAGGCATTGGTCTTACTTTGCACCTCTACACTAAAACATAAAACAAAGAGCTTCTTACTGACCTCTCTTGCCTTTCTCCTCGTCACTGCAGCCCACGACTAGTGGGCAGAATCTGCAGTTCTGTGACCACTGTCTAACGCTCTGGTTGTACTACTTGACTGTTTATTATTCTTGCCAGTCTGTCTCCACCATCTGTCATTCCCCGCCTTACACTTCATTTGCAAATTACTCAAGCAGGTCTGTTGTCTGTGCACACTCCAACAGCTCCCAGAAGTTACAGCCTCTAAGACTGGAGTCTCTCTGGACAATAAAGATACGTCAAAGACAATAATGCACTATCTCCAGTTGAGCAACTGAATGGAGTCTGTAGCAAACCTACATAAACTACGTATGAATACATTTCAGGTCTAACAGTATACAAGTTCAATAAAGGCACTCTCTATCAGAAATAAACATGTAAGAAAGAGGTAAAAAGAAAAGTAAGAAAAAAAATCATCATTGGGCTGGAAAAGTGCAAAGGTGTACACGGAAGAATCTTTCTGCTTACAGAGAGAGGGATATGGGAATCCCTTTCTAGGATCCATTTCAGACACATTCTATCTCTCGTACATCCAGCTCAGTGTAGGTGATGGAATAGGAGCACACTGGTCACGCAACACCACACCATAATGAATGGATGACACATACAATGCAAACAAAGTTTACCTGATGGCCTATGTAAAGATTCGAGATTCCAGGGTCACATGAGAGACACACCATAGCACAGCTTTCTGCATTTTGCACTTGGTTAATACAACAACAGAGATCAATATAGATTTCTTAAAATATGTTAACTTGTTCAGGATCCTAATTTCACTTCAAAATAGAGAAGTGGTCTAAGTGAGGAAAAAATGGAGAATGGAAAATAAGGTGAAACAAATAACCTTAAAACATAGTTCAGAAACTATATCTCTCTTAAATTAAGAGATCCAGAAAAAAATGTGTTGAGTTGCTGCAGTTTCTTAAGCAAAACTATTTCCAGAAAAGGCTTCTATGATTCATGAAAGTCTCCTTCTGTAGCTTGCCAGTGAAAATCCATCTTCATCACCAATTCTTTATGTATATTTTCTTTTTAACCTATTTAGCTCTTTGTAGTCCTTCTTTCACTAATTCTTTATAAGAAAACATTTGAGCTTGATGCATTTCTTTGAAGAGAGATTTTTTTTACTATTATTATTACCTAGGATATAGACTTCCCTCACAGCGGGAATTATGCTATCAAAACCAGAAAGACACCTCTGTGTATGTGTGTATGTTTGTTTGGTTTTGTTTTTTTTTTTAAAAAAAGATAGCTACAGATAACAGGCTGTTCCTTCTAACTTCAAATGGCAGAGTTTCAATAGACTAAAATGATTATATTTATACATTGCACTGAAAGAGGCAACTATTGATAAACTTGCAGTCTTCTTTCTCCCACATTCACTGATTTGGTGCCCTCAGAGGAGCCTCACATGAGCTATAATCTGCTGGGTATAATTGATCTTAATGCCATTATCACTCTGAAAAGTTTAGCTGTGAATTTGATTTTGCAGATAATGGCATGGAAAGCATCTGCATAAACAGAGATGATACACTCTTCCCTCCATGCTTTTTCTATATTGTCACTGTAACACCTGTTTCAGCATTGTCCTACAAAAAAGTGAAGATACTTTAGAGTTCGAATAAACTTCAGTGAAAAAAAAATGTGCTTGAAATATTTTTACACCTAGAGGGGCTGTTTTCTCCCCCATCAGAGGTCAGGTTTTCTCCCCCATCATCTCCCCCTTTAGAGGACTCCAGGATCCCAACCTGCATGGATGCTGAAATATCAAAGAAATGCCATACAGTGGTCTATCTGCCTACTTAAAAAAATTGCAACAGCATATTTTAAATACCAATACATACCACAATGCTTAAGTTTCTAGAATTTTATAGTGTTATAGTACTTAATGAAATTGAGAATTTAGCACATGTCAGAAAATTGGGCTTCTGTAGGCCAGAAGAGAGGTTTTGGGTGGACTTGGTAAGCAGGTTCCCAGCACCCAGGAAGGGGTTACTGAGATGACAGACCCGGGCTCTGTATCAGGTACATAAGGGCAGAAAAAGAAGCAATGGTTTCTATCTGCCTCAACAGCCACTAGTACTGTCCACTACCAGCCAGGATATAGACGAGGGAATTTCAGTCTTACAGTGATATAATTGTTTTATTAGGCAGATGGAAGAAACCCCAGGGTGAAAAAGCAAACATTCCTGACCAAACTGCTCCCATGTCATTTTTCAACCAACTGGATAATTTCCAGTTGGCACAGATTTTGTTTAGAAACAAGAATTGGAAAGTAGACTAATCCTATCTTACAGCTAAAAACAGCACTGCTCTTCGTCAAAATCATTTTCATTTCCTGATGTGAAAAATATATCAGTAACAGCATGATATTAAAAAGATACTGGACTGGCATTATGAAACTGAAGCCGCTCTTCATAGAAGCGTGTACCCAGAGCAGTCAGTAAGGCAGCAACAAGCTCAGTGGCTAACAAGCAAAGCGGTAACCAAACGCAGATTTTATTCTTTTTATGAACAAGTTTTTAAAAATAAGTAGGGCATAGAAAAATAATTAGTATCCTGCAGAGCCCAGTTTCTTGCCCTGCAGCACTGTTCCTCACTGCCTCTGTGTTAAAGTAAGGCATGTGCCCTGCGAATGCCAGTATGTAAGTCCATATGTGTGTATCTGCACAGCTGGAAACAAACATGAAGGCTCGAGGAATGAAGGCTCGAGGAATGAAGGCTCAAGGAATGAAGGCTCAAGGAGGTCAATGGGATTTTCAAAGCACTGAAGTTTGGTGCGAATAGATTCTAAGTGACATGAGAAGATGTGGGACTACCAGTTTTGGGGGAACTAGTCAGTCAAAATAAAGGGAAGCAACCTGTTCACTACTGAGGTTCTATCTTCAAATGTCAGAGGGTCTCCCAGACCACTCCGCCTGATGCACGGACTATACCTGCATCCAGCTGCAAATCACTACGCTGCAGAAGCAGTGTCAGTTGTAGCCTCAAGAACAGAATTTACACCTTTCAATTTCAATTGAACTGTTTACCTAATCAGTATGGGATACTAGTATTTAATTAAGAATGACAAATTATCAACCAAAAGTGAACAAGTTCATCCTACCAGTCCCTTAGAGTCTGTGGACTGCACTAAGGGGTATTTAAATCAGAAACACAGCAGATCTAGACTTGCTACCTATAAATGTCAAATTTGATGGAAAACTTTTAGGAGAGAATAAATCAGAAGAGTTCTAAAAGAAGATAAGTGTTCTATGATTCTATGAAAATAGAGTAGTTCAATATATATCAATCTGCAGCTATTATTAGCCACATACTTCATTTTACACACAAGTGCATGCTCCTATTCATTATCATTTTACCATACTTATATGAATTACTTATTCCCAATGTAAATTCTCCTTACCCAAGACCTTTTCTTTATAAAATTCTTAATGTCCATTTGCTCTGATTTAGTTTCACTATAAAACAATATAATATAGTAAAAGCTTAAGCAGAAATTTCAGCAGACACTGAGCCACTGACATTCAAAACTATTCTGTATTGTTTTCCAGGATGCATTCAGTAATCTCCTATTTCAGGACTGCAACTGGTTTTATTCAGCAATACGTAGTGATACCAAGCTTTTTCCCCTACCCTCCAAAAAATCACTACTTTGCGAGTTAATATTGTGGGCAGGTAGCTTAAATCACTACAGTTTATCAACAGTTTCAGTCTAATTATCTGCTGCAAAAGGAAGAGAAAGGGTTCTAAACATCTTTCCTCTTTATTTATTTATTTTAAAAATTTAGACAAAAATGCATCAACTTCCCAAACCTCTAAAACCTTAAGTATGCCAATAATTTTCTTCTGCCTAACGTAAGCAGCATACTTATTACTGTTACAGCCCAGCATTTGGCTTTGCTCCCAGCTGTCGTGATTAATGAGAATTTTTTTTACTTCAATGATTTTCAGATTATGGTTCAAGGACTAGCAGTAGCCTGCAGAAAGCTGGCTGGTTGCAAGTCCTGGAATTCCTCTAATATAATCAGCCGTTTCTAAAGATAAAGGTACTGCCTTTCACACTTCAGCAGTTTTCTTCTTTGGATCTGTAAGCAAGATAGATTCATAGATTCATAGATTTCTAGGTCGGAAAAGACCTTAGAGATCATCGAGTCCAACCATCCCTAATCCCCATTAAACCATATCCTCAAGTAGATCATCCACCCTATTCTTAAACACATCCAGGGATGGGGACTCAACCACCTCCCTGGGCAGCCTATTCCAGTGGCTGACAACCCTTTCAGAGAAGAAATACTTTCTAACATCCAACCTGAATCTCCCCTGACTAAGCTTATACCCATTTCCTCTTGTCCTATCACCCAACACTAATGTAAAGAGCCCTTCCCCTACCTCCCCACCATCTTTTCTCAAGTATTTATAGGCCGTAATCAGGTCTCCCCTCAGCCTCCTCTTCTCCTGGCTAAACAGCCCCAACTCCCTCAAAGAAAGATAGCAACATGAAATCTCATTTTTAGACAAAAACTGTGCATCTGAAAAGTCCAACCAGCCTGAAGAGACAAACAGTGCACCTGCAATAACAACCTTAAACTGACCCATGGCCACATTATCAGAGAACCCAAAATAATAAAGTACCACTCAACAGGATTAACGAGCTCAAGAACACCACCACAATATCCACAACTCAAGAGCTTTCAGTCAGTTTGACAACAGAGTCAGAAAGTACCCGCTTCTTGCACGCCACTATCAAAGCACCAAGTGGGACTGGACTTTTTTCCCCACAAACCCAGGCTCTGTAACAACTTCAATAGGCAGAATAACCCTCACGCACCAGCTATAAGAGAAGAGTGTAAGCGTTGTAACAGTGCCATGGGAAGGGCTGCCATCCCCACCTCTTTGTGACGCTTCTGATGCTCTTGCAGCTTTGCCACGTTCTCTCCCGTTGTCTGCATCTGCTTTAGAGCACACAGCGAACTAGCGATGGTAGCCCGGCATCGGTGTACCGGAGAGAGAGAGAATAAGTGATACGCACTGTCTTATGTACATCCAGAAATTCCATGCAGGGAATCATGTCCTGGGCTGCATAACAAGAGTGATCAGCAGGTCCAGGGAGGTGATTCTGCCCCTCTACTCCACTCTCGTGGAACACCACCTGCAGTACTGCGTTCAGCTCTGGGGTCCTCAGCACAAGACAGATGTGGAGCTGTTAGATCAGGTGCAGAGGAGGCCACAAAAATGGTCAGAGGGATGGAACACCTCTCCTATGAGGAAAGGCTGAAAGAGTTGGGGTTGATCAGGCTAGAGAAGAGAAGGTTCTGGGAACCCCTTATTGCGGCCTTGCAATATTTGAAAGGGGCTTATAAGAAAGATGGAGAAAGACTTTTTACCAGGGCTAGTAGTGATAGGACAGGGGGCAATGTTTTTAAACTGAAAGAGGGGAAATTTAGATTAGATCTAAGGAAGAAATTTTTCACTCTGAGGGTGGTGAAGCATTGGGAACAGGTTGTCCAGAGAAGTTGTGGATGCCCCATCCCTGGAAGTGTTCAAGGCCAGGTTGGATAAGGCTTCAAGCAACCTGATGTTGGGGAAGGAGTCCCTGCTTATGGCAGGGAGGGTTGGACTGCATGATCTTTAAAAGGTCCCTTCTAACCCAAACCATTCTGTGATTATGCATTTGTTTTGATTACAAAATTATGATACTGCTGACTATTACTCATTGCAATTCACTAAAACTCAAGAGATTTGCATCATGCAACTGTTTAGTCATGTGAATTTCTTTATATAGCTGTAATTTTGATTTCTTTTCAAGTGTACTCCTTTGCAGTGGTCTTCACAGAATATCATCCTGTTCTTAATTTAAGGTTGTTCAGAATTTCGACTCTGCCCCATCAGCACAGTGTCATCCACACTTATTTTTAAGGTTTTTCTCTGTTGACTAGTGTCATTAATGTCAGCCTGGTTCCAGGAAGAAGCATGTGAGCTTGTCTACTTATATACCTTCACTCTTTGAGAATGAACCACTTCTGGTTTAGATATTTTTTTAAGCAGCTATGCACCCACCTTCTGGAAATTATATTTGGACTGTAGATTACTTATGAAAATGACTTGTTGAACAGCTTGAAAGCTTTAGTCAAAATATCGAACTTCCCCATCTCCTTTATCCCACTTATCCAGTTTCCCTGTCAAACAAGGAATACATATTGATTTGACATGATTTACTCTAGACAACCCAGACCTAATTAATTCTGAAGTACTTACAAACTTATTTCCCAGAACTCAAGCTAGATAAAATTATGTGTAATTGTCCGGGTCTTTCTCCTCCTCCTTCTTTTAAACACAAGTGCTCTTTCTTCCCGTCTCCCATCCTCAGCAGTCTCTCTGTAAACTACGAAACTCTCAAGGATAATTTCAAATAGTGGAAATTTTATTTCAACTATATCCTAGAGCATCCTTTGGTAGATTTTATCAAGTCCTGTACATTTGAGTAAATTTACCTTACCTCTGTATTTTTAGCAGTTTTTCTCTGCTCTGGCCACCAAGAGTTTTGGGGTTTTTTTGGCTGTTTTTATTAATTTAGCTGATTATCTGTAAATCTCTTTATACAGACTAACACACTCAAAATCAGTCATACCTTAACCCTCCCTGCATTGTTTGTTATGTGCTGTCTTCTTGCTGTTAATGAATTAGCACATCGTTTTCCTTTTACTTTTTATGCATCATAGGAATTTCCTTGTTCTTCTTTAAATCCTCTGCTAATCGAAATTAATTTTGTGATTTTGCACACTTGATTTTCTCTTCATATATAAATCCTTAAACTGCTGTAAAGGAAAAGGAGTATCTGATCTAGCCATAACAGTCTCTTAACCTACGTCCCATCTGTCCTTTGCATCAGGACAGATAATCTCCATTATGCATTCAAAAGTCCCTCCTTAACTGCTAATTCTCATGCACTTCTCGGTCTCTCAGATAATCTTCTTAGGAGACACTATTTACCAGCTTCATAAGGCTGCTGAAAACAACTTTTTTAAAATAAAGTTTTTTCTTGTTCATCTGATCTCAGACTTTCTTTATTTCAAAAGCTTTCTTCAAAATAAAAGTACTTGCCAGTATTAATTTATTCCTTAATTATTCCTTAATTGCTAGGATCAAAACCTAAAATCAAATACAAATTACCTATCTCCGTTTATTGAAAGAAGTATGCTCAAAATATTCTCATCATTTCATATATCATGTCTTACTGTACCACTTACTGTTTGGATACTTTCAACAATTTAGAAAGTATTGTTATTTATTTCTAGTATCATTTACCACACTGAACAACAACAAGGGAAAACACACAATTCCTTCTTACGCTCCACCAGGATGAGGCAAAAAGGAAGACAGAGAAGGTGGGGATAAGATCTATGAAAAGGGAATAGATTATTTTTTCCCTGTATTCTTTATATTATCTATATATCTATATTTGTTACATATTCTGTCCCCCACATACATGCAGCTTAGTTTAGCCACATTCAATCACTTCATTTCTTTTAAGACATTTAACACCAAAAAATTTTGAGAAGGGAATTGAAAGGAGGGGAGCAGCAGCCCAGAGTAACAGATTCACAAAGGGGTTTTGTTACCTGGAGGCAGAGTGGAAGCCTGTGGAAGGTGTTTTCAGGGAAGCAGGTGAACTTTCATGATTAATTTACCTAAGGTTTCAATGATGTTAACACCTGATTAGTAAAAGCTTTGTCACAAAGTCTTCCTTTTTTTGACAATCACCTGGTTTCATCTGACATCTTGTGTCAGCTTCTGCTCTCAAAGTCCCTAAATCATTCCACTCCACCATGAAAAGTCCAAGTCATCTCTTCTCACCTTGGTCTCTCACTGATTCCCTCCTCAATCAACTCTCCCTGCATCCTACACTTGTCCACCTCTGACACTCGCTCAGTAAGAAGGCCTACCACAACCCACCTCCCTACCTCAGCCTCCACAGGAGTTTTCTCTATTCTTGGTTTTGCACCACAAAGGCACTTCTGATGGGAAACAAAAAAAACCACCAAAAGCCCTGTCATCATACTATCTTCCCTCCTCTGAAACCTTGTGTTCACCTTCCTCATTTCAGCCACCTTTTTGAATAACCAACTGCTTTCCTCTTCCCTCAGGTTAAAACCATAGCTGAGAGGACTTCCACCTATGACCTGCTCCTTAAAGATACTTGCTTCTCTTAAATAAATGTTCCTCTTTGAAGCAGAAATGCCATTTTTGATAATGGGTTGGTTTTGTGGGTTTTTTTAATCAGCACTAACAAATGAAATAAAAATCTCCCCTAAAAAAAATAAAACAAAAAAAACCCAAACCAACTGCCCCACACCCCCAAATAAACAAACAAACAAACAAACAAACAAACAAAAACCAAAAGGACCCACACCAAACCAACAGCTACAGAGAACTGGTGGTTAAAACAAATTTCTCAGTATAGTTCCAATTATTTAGACCCTGAAAAAGTTTGTATTCTTCTTGGTTTAGTTATTGGTTTTCTCTGAGAAACATGGAAAAGTAACCAAAACTTTTAATCAGGCAAGAGAATATGCAGCAAAGGACAATGAAACTCGAGGCTGGTAAAGTTGGAGTAAGACTTATACAGCAAATGAAACAATCTTATCTCCTCCATAAATGGAATTTCATTTCTTGAGAGGATTAGCAGTTCTTTTACCATAATTTGTCCATCTGCCTCCACACCAGCACATCTGACCTACACAAACAAAAGGACAAATGAGATTTCTGCAAGGTTTCTACTTTTGGCCATGACATGGGTGTAACACAGCAGAAATCACGTTGCATGATTCAGCTCTCTGAATGCCTCCACCTTTTACGGCCAACGTACCCAGATTACTCACTGCAATACACGAAGAAGCAGACAGATACTTCCGCAAGTGACAAATTGAGCTGAAGAAATTACAGCGTACAGCTGCCGGTACTGCTGATACTGCTCTGAGCACGGTAAGGTCGTCGTGTTTCTATGCTCAGTGACTCTTATTTCAACAGACAGGACTATTTGGTGCTGCACAACTGGAGGCTCTTCCATGCTGTGGTACGTTTCTGCTGCTAAATATGAAGCCAGCCTGCAAGATAAAGTTCATCTCTCTGTCCAGGTGCTGCCAAAATCTCAGGCAGATTCTGAAAGATAGCAAGTTTGGGCTAATTAAAAAAAACAAAACAAAACAAAACAGAAGACAACTAGCAACTAAGCAAAGCTCCTTGCTCTCTGGAAAGCATATAGAGCTCAAATAGCATTTGAGACTGAACATCTACAGAACCCGATTATTAAAAACAAGGCTTATTAATTACACCAGATCCAGTACCTTCCAAGCCACCTTCCTAATCAGAAAACTTATTTCCCAGTTTCTTAGTTTTCCATCTGCAAATGAAAATACTTGGAGCTTTTTATCCATAATGCCACTTTGAAGTTTTTCAGCAACTCCAAGAGTGCAGAAGAGATACACACGCTACCATGGAGATGTAAGCAGCAGCCAGCAGCTGCTGCAGCACGCACCTCTGCACGGGCCCATCGATCGGTTTCCTATTGCGCAGAGTGCTGGGCAGACATGCTGCAAGGACAGTGGGAGTGTTTACTCCATGAGAGCTGCTGCAACCAAAGGCTTCTCCTTGATTCAGCATCAACAGAAATTCCAAATAGGGGCAGTTAAATGCATCACGAGAACATTGATGTTGTGAGAAGATTATCTGTGCTTTTAGGAATTAACATGAACAAAGCAGAAATCAACCTGAATTCTCGATGGAAAGCATAGGCTGGAGCCAAACTTGATGGCTGCATGTGCATTGATTGAGAAGCATTATCAATGAGAAAAAGGGAAGAGGTTTACAATTTGGCCAGAAAAAAAAAAAAACAATTATAATATCCTACACTACAGTTACTGTAGAAGGCAACTAAGCTGTCATGCCTCAAGCTAGCAGCAATCGAGACTCATCTGTATGATCTACATCAAACCAAAGAATCAAGACTCAACACTAGGAAGTCAATAGGTACAGTTACTTCAAGGAGTGAGTCTCAGAAGTCTCCCATGGGGAAATTTTAATTCTGTTAGCATTTAGAAGGAGAAGGTGTTTGACACTTAGCCATATGAATGGCAGATATTTTCAGGAAAATAAACATGTGGATGGAAAACACAAACTCCTGCAGCAACTGAGCACTGACTAGAGGCTTAGCTTGGACAGTTTCTGGACCTTGGCAGCTTCCATATTTGATAAACTGTGGTACTCTTCTAGTTCAGCATCTCTTGGCCAAGGAAGAATTCACTGCTTGAGACCACAGTCATGGTTGTTTGCATTCTAGCATATGATTAGATAATACCTTCCAAAGCAAATACACTGTTCAGCACAGGAATGATCAAAACTAAGTAGATTATTTAAGCCTTTGGTAGAATCACCGCTAGAATATATTAAGGGAAGAGCTATATAACCATAAAGCATATCCATTAATCTGTATGGAAAAAAAAATATTAAAGAGATACACACAAGAAGATTGGTGAAGACCTCTGCCTCAAAACCTGCAACTTCTCTCAATATCAAAACTTAGATCATGCTAAGAAACGGTATCAGTAATGCTTGAGAAAAAACACTGCATATATACAGTACCTTCAGAGAAGAATGAGACTAGATCACTATAGACCTGAAAACATGCCCTTGAAAAAAATTTTGGAGAAAAACAGAAAGAATTTGGGTACTTCAGCTCTCCAGGTTCTTCTGGGAATTCTAAGCAAAGTAACTAATGAAAAATCAGTATCTCAGTTGCATCTGTATTAAAAGTAGCTGAATCTATAGCTGTACTGGTTAATTCTTCAAATCGTAGAATCATAGAATGGTTTGGGTTGGAAGGGGACCTTCAAGATCACCTAGTTCCAACCCCCCTGCCATGGAGGGGGGACACCGTCCACTACACCAGGCTGCTCAAAGCCTCATCCAACCTGGCCTTGAACACTTACAGGGATGGGGCAGACACAACTTCTCTGGGCAACCTGTGCCAGTGCCTCGAATCTGCTAAAGAAAATCCTCATCTCTTCATTGTTCTTCACATAGGCCAGGCCATTTATCAGTATAATTGCAAGGTTCATCTTACTTCATTACCTGCCGTGGATTAATTCTGTACCTTCTAGCAATACATTCTAGCTGTTATTTATTTTCTTTTGACCACAAATTGCTCACATAGTCTAATTATCCTTGTGAAAAACAAATACTTTTATGTCAATTCTGACAGAAAGGAGGATCACAAAGAACACAAAAGCCTTGGATTTGTTCTGCTGTTCATTCTGCTAATATTAAAAGAGTGAAGAATGATAAGCAGAAAGCATGTCATGTTCACAGGTGCATAAGCACCTGCAGCTGCCACTGACCTCCAGTGTGACAACATGAGTCAAGCAAAAAGCAAATACAAATAATTGATGGTAAGCCTAAGGGGCACATCACAACACTTCGAAGTCTTACCATTGTATCATTGTTTCTTTGGAAACTTCTTAAGGGTTCAACTGCCTTCACACAACGGCTGTTAGGACAGAGGCAAAGCCTCAACTATTTCTGTAACACAGGTTACCTGCAGTGGTGCCTCAGTCTGCAGCAGCACTGGGTGCATGAGCCTCAGGTTTGCTGGCTTAGTCTCTCAGCGCTGACACTGAGGCCATGCAGCAGGGTCAATGTGCTGGAAACAGCACTACAGCTTCTGGGATGTTTTGAAGAACAGACAGAAGAGGGCTACCATTAAATTAAAAGCAGGAAGTATCTCTCTGGACATGTACCTGCTTATTTAGGTACTAAATATTTCTGTTGCTTTTGAAATTTTTTCATATTTACAACATAGCAACTAGTGCTTTACAGGAAAAAATCGAGAGAGTACAAACCTCTTTAAAAAAAGATGAAATCTTTTATCTTTAATTCCCTTATTTTACATCAGTAATATCAATATTACAGCTTTTTGAACACTGTAGAAAAAGAAGTTGCACTTTTCTCTCTAAACCAAACAGACCTACTTTAACAGTGTTAATACACAGAGTAAATGAGCAGGAAAGCTAAGTGTTTTCATTCTTCCTCTTTGTTACTCTAGATGAAGACAGGCAGTAACCAGAGATCAAAAGATACTTTCTCAAGCAGAACTATTGGATCTTGAAGATTTCACAGACGCAACATTATTTGCAAGTAGAAAGAACTATCAGGTACAGAAAATACCAACAGAAGAAGTTATAAGGCAGTTCTTTGAAGTCATCAGGGTATTTTTGGTAGTCATGCTGGTGTTTGGTTTCCTCATTATAGCCTCAGTCTTCTGACTGCGCAACAGTCTCTTCCCACAAATCAACCTCAAGTGACTAAGGAGGAGAATTTCAAAAAAGAAACAGTGAAACTCTCTCACTAAGTCATGATTTCTGCCATCAGGAAGCTGGCAGGCTCCAGAGGAGCAGCAGTGCTCCTTCCTTTTTCTACAGCTTTCTTCACTTGACTCTAATCTTAGAGCACTTAAACATCAAACCTCAGAACATCTCTGTGAATGAGACACTTACAAATGGAGAATTGAAGCAGAGAGCAAAAGGTACAAGAACCTAGTATGCTTTCGCCGTCTAGGCCCCAGAAGTTTAGACATGATGTTAGACTGCTAAACCTCTCAAAGGCAACTGTAGGACAATGACTGATCTCCAAACCATCCGTCCCAAACAACAATTAGCAGTGTGCTCACTGGAGCGTTTGAACCGAATAATGAGTTTACAGAGTGACAGAGATCCTGCTCCAATAGGAATTAATCCTCTAAAGCAATATGGTCAAAACAGTGAAACTATTTCTACTATTTCCCTTCACTGCCTGGCTCATGTCCACATTGTTTTTTCCCCTCGCATTAAGATAATGGTCCTACCCACGTGAATTTACATTACTGTCTTCAGACACAAATTCAATCAGCCTGGATCATTAGTATTTCTTCTCTGTTACAGTAGTGCCTCGTGGTCCCAATCATAACTTGCTGCCCAGCGGAATGGTGTGCGTGAACTTAACTGAAAAGAGAACATGAAGAATTACTAATACAAGAATATCTTTCTTAGAGTAAGAAGCATGAGTTTAAATTCTCTTCCACTGTTTCAGTGATGTCTGGAATATCTCTATTAGAAATAAACAAGATATTCATTAGCTAATTGATTAGGTAACAAACATCATTACATAAATTATCATCTAGATGCACTGAAAGAAGAATTTTAATTATCCAGGTGAACTTCAAAGCAGAACTGCGCTTTGTGATTTCTACGGTTGCCTCCTCAACTTTACTAGTTCCTGATATACAGGCGCTGTACAGTTAGTAGCATGTTGATTAGCCTGACCCAATTTTTGGATTGTAAAGCAGCAGCTGATGAAAGCTGAAAGGCTTGTTGGATGGGTTCATGGATGGTAAACCAAGGGTGTCAGTGCTGTGGGCCAGCTGCCAGTTTCAGGGCAGCTTCTGTTTCATACAATCCTCTGTTTGTTGAAAAGATGAGCCACTCCAAAAAGCTTTGCCTTCAGTACTAAGTAATCATTCTCCTGCTCCAGAGGCCAAATGCAAAAAAAGTATTTCCGAGCCTGTATGCCAGATGCTAAGAGCATAATGCCTACAGAATAAGGTCACTTCCATAGGTGGAAAAGTAGCAATAAGTCAAGCAGCTCACTCCACCCCAAGCCCTGTGCCCAGCAGCAGCCTTTGCCTCTCTCTGCGAGGGCTCCCCAGCACTGAAGGGCCGTGGCTCTGGAGGAGCGACAACTTCAGGAGGCATCTTTGCCACCTGCTGCGAGAGCTCCTGCTCTACAGCCCAGACACATACCATGCTCTTCCACTGCAGGCCTGGCAAACAGGACAGCTCCTGTCCATCCTGCTGCAGTCAGCCTCCCAGGAGCATCCGACACACATGCTGCATGCAGGATGATGATGGCTCAGTACAGCCGGCATCCTTCTCCAATGCCTCACTTCAGTTCTAACCTTAAATTGGACTAAAGTGAGCTATGCTGCAAGCATACCCTAAAACTGAAAACACAATCCTTGCTGACATTAGAGAACTACTTCTACAGGACTAATAGCTCATTTTAACAAATCTTATCGAGCACTATATGTATCATGAAATTATTAATATATCTGTTCTACCATTGAAGGAACATTCCCTTCACACAGCCAGAAGGCTCCTTACAAAAAAAACAAACCAACCAGCCAACTTTCCCCTACATGAAAAGCCCTATAGCCAAAGAAAACTGAAAGGACAATAGCCTAGGCTTTAGTTTTCAATACTACTTGTGCCTTCCAGTTGACCTGCAGAAGGGCTGGGCAGAGGAGTGCACACGAGAGACCAGCGGAGGGACAGAAAGCAGGATTTCTGTGCTTGCTTTCGCTCTTTTACTTCAACTTTCCGCACCCATCTCTTCTCAGAAACAGCCTCCTTCCTTTTTAACCTTAAAGCTTGATGTCCCTGTCATCCTATGAAAGTCATCATAAACATTTTTATGATTACTGTGACCATACTGTCAAAAAAACCCAAAACCCAACACCTTGAAGTGAACCCTTTTTGCAGACAAAATCCCTTTTATTTTTTTCTCTGCAATTCCCCTGGGAGTGAGCAAAGAGCAGTAGGTCTCTCCATCCTTAAAACATCAGTAGCACTGAAACTTTCACAGTGAGGATGCCCACCCTGTAGCCTGCGGTGTAGAGAAGGACTGAGGATGAGCTCAGAGCTGTCGAGGCTGGAGCACTGGAAGCAGCCCGGCTGCGGCAGCACTGCACACAGCCTCCGAGAACCGAGTTTGTTGACAACTAAGTGAAAATTAGTCTGCAGTGAGCTGTGGGTCACTGAGGACAGACTGTTTCTAGCATCTAAGCCAGACAACTTCAAAGCAGAATTACCGGTTTTAAGCTGCAGTGCAGTCTGCAGTGCAGTCTCCATTGTAAATATAACCAAAGTCTTTGCATTCAACATTTTAATTCAGGCATCGGAAAAAAGAAGAAATAATAAAAAAAAAGAAGGCCATTTTAACCAAAGCAAACAAAGTACAGAAAGTCCAAGTAATGGGAAAGGGATTACAATTCCTGTAATATCTCTGTGTCTCTTTTGTTCTCCTTTGTACCATGTTCCTGGGCCACACTTTCCTGATGCTGCAGCTTAAACCAGGCTAATCTAAGTCTTACCAAAGTCAAAGGAAAGCTTCCTGCTGATTTTATGGAAGGTAAAATTTTGCTTTTTCATTGCTACTGCCATGTGAATAAGGACACGAGAAGATCGCTACAACTTTAATTTCTTGCATAGAATCATAGAATAGTGTTATATTGAATGTGAACCAGACAATAAAAGACAGTTGCTTCAGATACAAGTCCATATCAATGCAACTGTATCTTCTAAAGTTTTAAAAAATATGCTTTTAAGTAAAAAAGAAGAGGAAAAAAAAAACATGCAAATGAATACTTTACTGGTTCAAAACACTACAGGAAACATGTCCCAATGCAGGCAAGACTGCTCACCTGAACAATTCCTCTGAATTATTCCCCATTTCATCTCTAAATCCAGTATTAAACTGTTCAGAAAAAAACTTCTTAAAATAAAAAGAATCTCTTGCTGGCAACCCAAAAGCAGCTGTACAAAGTATACATGATATCACCTGGTAACAAACTAACAAGGAAATAAAAATCATAATAACCTCCTGTACACAAAAGTGGCTTCATTTCCAGATATTTCCACTGGCTTTAATGTTTGGCTCTGAATTAAACAGAACAGGGGTTCAAAATTCGACCTCCAATTTGTAAATTCTTTTTTCCCCGTTCCATTCTTTTAAGAACAGAGCAGATTAGAAACTAGTGTTGTCTGTGTCTTTGTCCTTTAAATAAACTGCTGAATATCACTATATTACGCCTATGAGCTTTCAGATGATCTGTGAAAAGCATACTTAAAATTCCTCTTTCAAACTTAATTTGCAGTGATTTTCTTGCAGTAATATGAGAATAAATGAAAAAGATAATTGATTCCAACAGTAAGCAATTACACACAATGATGTTTCTACAGCAGTCGTCTAATTAAGAAACTATGAGCCCAACATACCAAGCCTTTGATTTAAGCATTGTTTTTGAGGTATTCATATTATATGCAAGATGCACAACTTTTTGTATTCTGTTATATTGCAGATGCACCAAATTACTTGCTACAAACTTTTAACCCTTCACAAAAAAAATTATACTTGGATGTATGATTTGGTTCTGAAGAAAAGAAACAGCTACTGTTCCACTGTGTAAAAATAAGATTATCAACATTGATAAATAACATTTACAGTAAGGTTGATCTAAAAAGTGACATTGGACTAAAAATATCTTGACAAAATTAACAATGATTCGTTATGAATATGAAACATGACTATGCACAGATGTCAGTTATATAACCTATTTCTTATATCATTAAAGAGTAAACACCAGCCTATTCTTTCAGCTTATTGAAACACAGTAAAAAGCAGACACATTTCTCTCCCATATTTCTCTCCCCTAATTAACAGATTTTTTTAACTGCCTGTCTTTTACTACTGCAGCAGAATCTCATCTGCCTCCTTATTCTGAATTGCCACGCAGAAATGCCTATTGCTCCCAAAGGCTTTTCTAAGAAGCATTTGTAACAAAAGAATTGTAGGTGCATACCTTAACCTCTTGGTTGGCAAAAATCTCCACGTCAACCCCACAGGCAACCAGAGTGGAGACATCACAGTCCATGCTCCGGGCTGGCATCCCCCCTTTTGTACACAGAGTTAGGCAACCTCAGAGTAACAAATGATTGGAAGAAAAGGAAAAATAAAAAAATCTTCAATTCAGTATTGCAACTGAACAGTCCAAAATTCTGTTTCAATGCTGACAATAACTGCAAGCTTCTGACACGAGCTCTTTGCACTTAACCGAGTTGCTCCGTGCCTTTCCCCTGTACACCCACCAACTGAGCAGGCACAGCATAGTAACAGCGCTGCTCCATCTCTCATGGCAATGACATCACCACAAAGACTGACATAAGCTAAATCTATTTTTTCAACGCTTTTATCTCTAGGCAGCACAGTGGATCAAATTGAACATGATTATGTGCTAAATCTGAACTCGGACTAAATCAATTCAAGCAGCGTTCACTGGCAACTGAGTCATAGCTGTTGTTTCAGCTGAGTGCTTATGTTGGCAAAAAAGATCGCCTGACGCTGAAAGCTCTGCTCTGAGCGTAAATTAACCCAGCATTTAAAGCCACTAAGCTCAAGGTAATGTTCGTTACTTTATTATACTTCAAAATCTACGGCAGAGCACTAGTGAACAAAAAGAACCTTAACAAAAACCTCAGCATTCTGCTTTTAGCAGCTGCCTTAAGTCTTCTTTTTTAATAAAGCACGCTGTATAACCTCACAGATAAGATTAGTGAACATCTAAGTCCCATCATCAGGAGATCAACATACTGCAAATTCGATCCTAGTACTTAGACATACAAGTTGCACTATGACTCATCTTCAGAAAGATCAGAGGCGTGCCTGTGTGTGATTTGGAAGTCAATACCCCTTCAAAGAGAACACGAAAATTTCCCCTGAAATTCAGACTTCACACTAGCCAACCTTTATACCATCTGTCCTTAGGGTTACTCCTTCACAAATGTAACAGTATTCAACTGAAAGAAATAGATTTAAGTAAAGTGAAGATGGCTTAGAACTGTCGACCCTGTGGTCTGTTTATTCTTTGCAAGTTTATTTTTTAATGATGGAAATAAAATAATCTGCAAATTTGGGACTTCTAAATTTGATCTTTATCCCAGACTTGGCACCATTATTTTTCCTCTAATGTTTCATTCCTGTGATCCATAAATTACTTTTCATTGTTGCAGGCCTAGAGATTACATTTATGGGTAAGTGAGATTAAGAGGCAGAATTAAAATATTTAACTATTGATATAAACCTAGCAGCAGCACATAGCTCAATGTAAGAGCCTGTTCCACTTAAGTCTGCTCCTTTGACAGATATTGCAGCTTGTATCACATTTTGTGATACTGCACATAGTTTGCTACTGGTATTTAAACCAGGTTGTCCAAAACCCGCTCCGACACGTATACTGAACCACGGTCAGTTTGGGCTGCAGACTACCATACCCTTAATAGGATTCAAAACTAAGACATCTGGCGAAAATACGTAAAGTTCTTTGCACCAAAACTGTGCATTCGGAAACCTAAAAGCAGAAGCAGTTTCAGATTAGACTCAAGCCACCCAGCTTCCTGCCTTACTCTTTCACCAGCACCATAAATTTGGTGAGCGCAGGGAATTCCAGGTTAGCCGATGACACAATAACCTCCGCTGAGAAATCCATTCTTTACCCCTGCGAGCTGGCAGTGAGGTTAGATGCTGCTACAGAAAAGCTGAGATCTCTTATCAGAACATTCTTTTCCAAGTACTATTAAATTATTTGCCTACTTTTTAACTTGCATTTGTAGTAGACCTCTCAGCAGTAACCACAAACTAAGATCCAGAACCAGGACAGAAACATATCCCAGCACTAAAGATATTACAAACCAAGACTATACCAATCAACAGAAATGGCTGGCAGCAAATGAATCATAGAATGGTTTGGGTTGGAAGGGACCTCAAAGATCATCTACTTCCAACCCCGCTGCTATGGACAGGTACACCTTTCATTACACCAGGTTGCTCAAACCCTCATCCAATCTGGCCTTGAACACTTCCAGGGATGGGGTGTCCACAACATCTCTAGGCAACCTGTTCCAGTGCGTCACCACTCTCAATGTAAAGAATCTCTTCCTTATATCTAATCTAAATCTCCCCTCTTTCAGTTTAAAGCCATTGCCCCTTTTCCTATCACTACATGCCCTTGTCAAAAGCCCCTCTGCAGCTTTCCTGTAGGCCCCCTTTAAGTACTGGAAGGCTGCAATAAGATCACCCCGGAGCCTTCTCTTCTCCAGGCTGAACAGCCCCAACTCTCTCAGCCTGTCTTCACAGCTGAGGTGCTCCAGCCCTCGGATCATCTTCGTGGCCCTCCTCTGGACTCGCTCCAGCTGCTCCATGTCCTTCTTGTGCTGGGGACTCCAGAACTGAATGCAGTATTCCAGTTGGGGTCTCACGAGAGCAGAGTAGAGGGGCAGAATCACCTCCCTCAACCTGATGCCCACGCTGCTTTGGATGCAGCCCAGGATACGGTTGGCTTTCTGGGTTGCAATATGGTTTATCAAGGTAATTGATTATTTTGTGCACCAGTCATTGAATCCCTGTCAAATTTTTTGTAAACCATAGGAAAAGACTTTTTAGAAAGAATTTGAAGTTAACATTTTTGTGCATGTTTAGAGGAACTTTTATTCATATATTTGAGTATTATATATATGTGGTATCACAGAAAAAAAGCCATAAAGACACCTGATTGAAGTTCTAAGCAGGCAGCAAAAGAAAAATCATGTCATGAGAAAACCGACAAGTTAGTAAGTGGTTATCAAAGAGCTGGAAGGAAACACTGAAAGCAGAGACGAGCCACATATATCTGAGCCTAATGAAAGTTTTAGCAGTATGGACCAACAGGACAAAAAAACCCATAACAAACATTTGAAAAAGGAAAAGATCAAGAATTAGACAAAGCTGATCCCTAAGGTCTAGAAAGGCATCTGAAGTGAAAGTGATGCCTAGCCTGAGTGTGGTTTCACAGCAGTGACGGAAGTGTATCTTACAATACAGAGCTACACTAGATAGTTTCGTAATAATTTATTTTGTTTTGTTTTATAACTGTCACCTATCAATTTCAATACCCCATCTCCTCAATTTTCTTATGAAAACTGGTACATGGTGTGCAAACTGACCACTTTATTCTTGCACTTCTACTGTTGATCTCCTTTCAAAACAGACTCATTGCAATTTTCCCCCTCCATCTGAGGAAGGAAACCTTACTGAGATCACAATTACTTTCATTTCTTGTTTCTTCTTGCCTATTCCTAAGCATAACCTATTTTTTCCCCTTAAAAACCACTCCAGCTCACTAGAGTATTTTAGTGAGCACTTTACAGAGACAACCTACTTGGTTTTGCTTCTCAAAAACAAAGATTACCTAACGGGTGAACTCTACAGAGCGTTTGAGCACTTCAACTTGCGTCTTTCACCACACGTCATATTCTATTTGTTACTACTCACTTCTCATTTGAAATCAAGGCATAATCCTTGTGAGATTTTTTTTTTCAGGGCACTCGACATTAGATGAGACTATAAGGAATTGTAAATAAAAAAAATTATTATCAGATAATTTAAAATTGATTAATATTGACTGCTTTCTCCAGATCAGGAGACTTGTTTTTCAATCAAATTTAGATTCTTTCAATTTCTTTCAAGACATTAACTGTGGCTCTAGATGCTCTTGCTAAATTCAACTCAGCAAACTCCCTCCAAAAAATAAAGTCATATTTCATGCATATTTTAAAGTATCATATTTAATAAACAGAAATAGATGTAGACACAGACGCACCTCAGCATGCTCGAAGAACCTGCTCTTTCAGCATGTTTCTTTTCTGCTACTAATCACAGCTTTTACTAACACGCGCCCAGGAAAGCTGCTCTCTTGTTGGCACAAGTGCTGAGCCAGAGGATTTGTGGACCACGTATATATATACCTTAAAACTTCACCTGAAAGTTACAGGCTAGACAATATATGGAATATTAATAGCAATACAAGCAGATTTTTTTTTTTTTTTCAAGTAAAATAGCTGGTGCTGAGGCCCCGACATCAACAGTATACCTATTTCAAGAGGGATTATTTTAGGCTAGCTCCAGTGTGCTCTGTGGACTGGTACCCAGCAGCAGCACAGCAGAGGCAGTCCTGGAGGCATCCTCTGGTTTAGGTTCATCTGAAGGGAACCCACATGCAGAGGGCTCTGTTATGTGAGCCACAGCACAGAAGGTGGAAGACCATTTCAGAAGAAAACAACCTAAGTGCATCCAAAAGTATATTGCTGTCTCCTACCAATTTTACATCGGGCTTAAAGCCACAACCACTAATTCTGAGAATGGAGAGAAAGTACAAAGTTTTGAACAGTCACTCAGAAGTTTCTCAAATCGTTTCGGGTTTTGTCCATAGTAACAATTGTGTATGGAATGAAATGGGCACTATCCACTGTGTGAATATTTCAGGGAAGTGAATTTAAGAGCAATTAAGACCCATTTGTATATCTAGGTTGAGTACAGAAATACCACTTTTTACAGTTGTGCATGCAGCCATCAGACAGGTTCTAGAACTCAGAATAATACTGATTAAACGTTAACTCCGGGTGGTGTTGTTCCTTCACAAGAACCAAAGGAATCCCATAGCATCACTAGACTCTGATCATCAACACTTGATGATCATGTCATCTACTTGAATCAGCAATCCCCTTCAAAGAGACAAAACGTTTCTAAAATCAGAAGGAAAATAAGTCATGTTGTTCCAGCCAGGGACAATCTTGTGTTCTGGATTTGTACAGTGCCTGGGATAACGCAGTCCCGGTCTGCAACCTTTACTCCTGTGCATGGAGCTTTTGTTTTTCTGCAGTGTTACCATACTTATAGCTATGTCTCAGCTTGATATGTATAAATAATGCCACAGATTTAAGACTTTTCAAGCTCAACTGCCAAGTCATTAAAAAATCTTGACCCCTTCTTTTGTAAGCGAACTGCTACTGATTTAGCCTTAGGGCAACTTCACTGTGTCTGGACCTCACAGTAACATCAGCCACGTTGTAACCAATAACAACAGCAATAATTCAGAAGCAAGTGTGACATTTTTTGCTCACTGGATGAAGCTTGTGCTCATAATTACTAGTAACAGAGGGATTATTTCTGTAGCAGCTCTGCTTGCAGGTGCAAACTATATTGTTTAAGGCGCTGTACAAATCCAGAACAATAAAAAGAAAGCCTGCATCAATAACCCTTTGACACTTGAATGGAACACCATAAATAGATTCACATTATGTCTGTCTCAAATGTTTTTAATGATGTGCATCTTTACCGATCTCATTCAGTCTACTACGCAAGTCAAAAGTATTTAAACTAAACTCCCTTATATACCTGTAGCTAGGAATATACTTTTGCAAATATAATCCTATCTTTTTAACAGAATTATAAAATATAAATGCTTTTAAAAACCCATAAAAATTTAGTAACATAGGAGACAGCCCTGAAAAAAAGCTCAGAAAAAAAGACAGTTCTTCCAGTTTCTCTTTCTGCAGTAGAAGATAAGAAAGGCCAACTAGATACATTCTTCAGGAGCAAAGTTACCTCCTTCAAAGAGGTCTTTCACAAAGCCGTTACACAAAAGTGGAACACTGAAGACTGAGTAGGGTTCAGTTCAGCCATAGAAGAAAAAAAGAACATGCATAATTATTTTTTTTTCTTATGATAGCAAGCATTTACTCATACTAAAGTAGATTACCCTGAAAAGGATAGAAGTAACAGATAAATCCAGCCAGAGGAACACACGGGCAACACATCAGACCAGGGGAATCTGGGCCAAGAACAGGGAACTAAGGGGAGGAGTTTTCCTCATCTTGAGCTACGCTGCAGTTTACGCTGTGTATACATTGAAGAGTGAAAGGCTGGCACTTTTGGGACACCAATCAGAAAGAGATGTCTGAAGTTAAGGGAGATGTGAAAGCCAATGAGATAAAATACACTACCCGATGCTATGAGCTAGCATCACCATGCTAGATGAATTCACCGTTACTTGGAAATAATATTCCCACTCTTAATTCCTAAACAGAATGGCCATCAAACGTTACTCTGTTAACTTATGCCCCTTTTAACTATGTTGTGAAGATTTCAGCTCTTGATATATATATATACACACCCCTTGTAATACAAGAAAAAGTCTGAGATTCCATTAACATCCATTAGCAAACTCCTCCAAGAACAGAGTCAACAGCTGAAACAAGAATGTGCTAAGCCAGAGAAAGCTTATTTGCAACGACTTACTGTTTCACAGGTTCCAAATTACTATCAAAACTTCATGAATTTTCAGAGGCTGTGGAACACAGCAATATCGAAGATATAAAACAGAGCATCTTTGGCCCTCCAAAGATGATAAATAGGTTAATTATACATCAATAAAAGTATCTTTTAGATAGAAAATTTAACTGGTATTTACAATAAATAAGGAGCAATGAACTATCCAACAACTACAAAACCACTGATTTTGATCACCAAGCTAAGGCTTCTACAAATTTTAAATTGCCAAAAAAGGACTGATTCACCCCTCCTCATAACAAATAATCATTCCTATGGTTTGAAGATTTTTTAAAGACAGAATTTTGGCCAGAGAAAAAAAGAAAACAGAAGTTTAATTAAATGTGGAATAACCCTAAATCTGTAAGTTCCTCACACATGCAGAAACTCTAGAGCTTGCAAAATCCCTAGCTGAACCATGCCTTGCCTGGCCTTGATTTTTGGGAAGGTAACTTTTCTCTATTATAAGTGATATTTTGCTTTTCTATAGGTAATAACTTTCTATTAGTCACACTTACAGATGTCAGAATCTGAAGGTCCATGAGTCAGAAAATAAACCAAATCATAAACATTACGAAGGATTTCTCCCTCCTTTATTAAAGATAATTTCAAGCAACTCAAAGACCCACATATGATAACGTGAGAATACTTCAGTAACTGAATCAACAACTATGTCATTTAGCCACCATCGGTTTGCTGTCTGATTTAGCTACATACAAGTTACAACTCTGAGTCAGAATTGTTCAATTACTTTTAATCTGGCAGCATCATTCATAGTCCTCAGCTCCCAAGTATACGCAGGGAGGTGTGAGGGGGTGGAAATCAGTGCATGTGTCTTTTGCCTACTGGAAATGGTTACAATTCCTTCTCTGTGCCAGATTCATACAAGGTAAGAACTGTTATAGTTCCAGACTGCAGAACCCTCTCTCTCATGAAATGAGCTGCTGCAGTTCAGAAGTCAGGACGTCCTTGATTCACTCAGTGAACAGATGACCACCCACAGAATGCATAACACGCACATGCATAACATGAATCCCTAATAACAGAAGAGGATCCTAACCCTGCAGTGTAAGCTAAATTTATTTGCAGTCTATCTACACAGTATCATAGATAAGTTGCATAGGTTTCAGTTTTAAATTAAGAGAACTAAACATAGATCTCCACATCCTGGTATATACATTGCCATTACAGGCGACAGATTTGGGACTTAATTTCACTGCTTCAGCATGGATACCCTAAGGCATCTCATATTGCACTAACTATCTGAGACACATGCACAAGGTTGACAAAACATGATAAAGGACATCTGGAAGACCCTTCTCTTCTGAGCCACCAGCCAGAAGCCCTGAGAGATTCTTTAAGATATTTATATTAGCACTAAGCACCTGTATTTGGGAAACTGAATACTTCTTGTTCAATATATTCAATAGACTCTGGAGTGGGATTTTGTTGACCAGTCACTTAATGTGCAGCTTAGGATGGGCTGAATTGCTCTCTAACCTCCACTGATTGCTAACTACATTTCCAGCAACTACAACAGAAACTTCAACATATAGTGCATATGCACTTCTACATAAGCTGATATTTAAATTTAAGTGTTGATCTTGAACTCCTTCCTACACATAATGCTACCACTATGCCTCAATTTCTTCAACAGGAAGATAGGAACAGTGATATTTACCTACTGTGGAGATGTAAGGCAATGTTAATGAGCATGTGTAAAACAGGTTTCCCTGGTAAATTTCTAATCGGTAGATTTTTGTTATCTTTAATTTTATAAAAATGATAGAATGACCAAAGACAGCAAAACAGGTGAAGCACTTACATATATTTACTCCTGCAGTACTTGAAAACAGAATTAAAACCAGATCATACATGGATTCTGTAAGAGACTGCCACAAACACAGGATGCCAGGCCAATGCTCTTGAGAGATGCAAGAAACTCTGAAATCTCAGGCACTTTCTCAGTTCACGCTGGGAAGATGGAGGTGCTCATAGGCTGGCACAGGAGCAAGATGCTGGAGAGATGGATTCAATTCTTGACAGAACTACCTATGTGACCTTGGATGAAAAACATGCAGGAACACACATTCAGAAAGGCTCAGAGCCCTTACATTTTATTTGGATTTTAAGTGCAAGCTGGGCAGAATAGGCACTTTCCGTTACTAGGCGTTATTTAATGGATGATGCTGGTTGGGATAGGCCTATAATACTCCTGCCTAAAAATGTGATTTACAGTTATCCATTAACTCTGTTAACAGTTTCAAAATGTATTTTTAAATCATTTCCATTTATCCTTACTTGTCTCAGACTAGCAAGGGTATTTAACATGCCTGTATGTTTTCCTTGTCATTTGAGACGCTTCATCACACCAAAATGCCCTTGAAAGAGGAGCCTGGAATACCAATGCTCACTGCTGTGAGACACACCAACCTTATCTCTCAACTGCAGCTCTGCACAGGACACGCAGGTGAGAGATTTAATGGCTGTGCTGAGAGAAAACAGTGCTTACTGCCAAGCCAGCAAAAGCAGTCCAGTTCAAAGAAAAAAAAAAAGTAAACTGTCAAACAGCATGCAGTCAGACAGCAAATAACAATGCAATGAATAATATATTTCTTACATAATTGCTATTTTATCCTGATATTAACAAGCGGGTGTTTATTTTGCTGCAACACTTTAAACCAGGCAGTCTTTTCTCCTGTTAATCCCCTGATCCAGCTGCAGAGAAAAAGTGTTGATACTTAAAATTTACCATATACAAATATCCATTCTTGTCTTCATTACAGACAAAAGACACTGTCTTCCATTTTGATAAAATCTCTAAATTTTTTTTTTATGTTCAAAGGACAGATGGAGATTAGACAATATGGGACCCAAAAGTCAGATATAAAGCTTTTCCAGTAGCTTTGAAGCGAAATTTGAAATCTGTTACAGAACTTGTGGTTTTTTTTCCCCTAGAGCATATAACTAATCAGAAAAAAAAAAAAAAGAAATTTGAGTAATTCTAACATATTAGCGAACCTGTATTTATAAAATGGCTTTATCCGAGTTCCTCTCCAGAAAGTTGATTTCATGATTTCATAAACAGAAAGAAAGAGACTACAATGGCCATTTAAGATCCTGTATCTTATGTGAAGATATGAGATATCAGATCTAGTCTCCTCCTTTTCCTTTCCCTAAAAGCCAGATGTAAGTTTTTCAACTAGAATTTGAGAAACAGTCTTCCATTGACCCGGCCCAGGAAAGGACCAGAACCAGTCTTCCATTCTTCTGTTTTGCACTCTCAGGTTACTCAATATTTCAGTATTTTTTTTATAAAGAGTGACATAGCTCTAAACAGATATTAACAAAAATAAAATTAAAAAAAAAAAAAAAACCACAGAGCTAGTTCCCATGCAGTCATCTCACACATGAAGTATCAGCACAGTGGTTTCAGAAGATGGGTATTTAATACAGTTCTAAATCATTTAGTCACTCTATACATTGGTACACTCTCTAACAAAAGGTCATTACAATGCATTGTCAATATTAAGTTGACAGTAATTAACTAGCAGATACATAAAAAATACAATTAAGTGACAGAAAACAGATCTTGTTTGAAGGCAACTCATCTGTATTTAAACAATCAGCTTCCTTCTGAAACATGGAGCTGCGAACAAGGAATCCAAACGTGTGCCATCACACAAAACAACACATTCTCTAGTAGAAAAATATTTCCATACAAAATTCTAACTCATTCTAGTTTTGATAGTCTTCCAGGAAAAAAAAAAAAGTATTTCTTATTCAATTTATCCAGATCTCTGGGAAGTCTTGTCTGCACTAGATACTTTGGCCAAATTAGAGCTCTTAGCTGAAATGCCTAATAGAGGCTTTCTCTATATGTCTACCACTGCAGATTTTTCCCACTTTTAAGCAACAGGACCAGCCATTCTTGCAGTTGAGGCAGCAGTTCTGCATGTGCCATAAAAAGTCTACGGTAGATGCAAACTGTCAGTTGTCAAGACCTCAGGGATACATGTTATTCCTCACCACCTCACTTTGTAAAGCCTCAATCATAAAGAAAAGTCTAGACAACAATGACTTTAAGAGCTTTTTTGAAAGGCAGGAGGGGGAGAACCCAAATATTGGCTCCAACTAACCTAGAGCAGTTCAGCTGTCACTTTAGCTTTTGGGTTTTGTTTGTTTCAGCTTTTTTTCATTTAAGTAACTTAGTTTTAATGAAGAGTCCCTGTATGAACTTGAAAAAATAGAAACACTGTTTCTATGAAATTTCTTGTTTTCTTGGAAACAAGACACTTTCTCAGCCTCAGATTTTAATTTATGTTATAGCTTCTTATGGTCTTCTGATTGCTTTACATCTAGGCAAACCCAGCTTATGAACTTGCTTCACTGTGGAAATGTGCTTGTTGATTTTTTGAATATTTCAGATTAAGTGACTACACATTGCATCTAGGATTGATTCCTAAACTGTACTTGCAGTTAACATCAGTAAATTAAGCCTGCCAGAAATACTCTAAGCTTAGTTTTGAGACCAACCAGCACAGATGACAGTCCGCGTCTGTGCTGGTACTGTTCGACTACAAAACGAGAGATATGTCTTTGGCCTGTGGATAGGGAATATCTCAACTGCTGTGGAGCTCTAACCATGCCCAGGAACTGCTGGGAGAAAACACTACTTAGCACAGCTAGATTCAGGCCAGTCTAACAATTTACTAGCCACATTTACATAAATAAGCATGCTTGAACTTACTGTTGTAGATGTCATTTTTAAGACTACTTAGTTTCCCCCTCTCCCAGCCAGACTTTAACAGTCAAAGATCATTTGTAGAGCCTAACAGACCTATTTATAGAATCATAGAATTATTTAGGTTGGAAGAGACCTTGAAGATCATAGAGTTCAACCATGAACCTAGCACTCCAAGTCCACCACTAAATCATGTCCCTAAGCACCACATCCACTGTCTTTTAAATACCTCCAGCGATGGTGACTCAACCACTTCGCTGGGCAGTCTCTTCCGAAGTCTGACAACCCTTTCAGCGAAGAAATCTTTCCTAATATCTAATCTAAACCTCCCTGGCACAGCTTGAGGCCATTTCTCCTCGTCCTATCACTTGTTACTTGGGAGAAGAGACCAATGCTAACCTCACTACAACCTCCTTTCAGGTAGTCGTAGAGAGCAATATGGTCTCCCCTCAGCCTCCTTTTCTCCAGCTAAACAACCCCAGCTCCCTCAGCTGCTCCTCATAAGACTTGTTCTCTTTTTTTAAAAAAAAAAAACAAACCTGTGTTAAAACATTCAAATTGTAAAGGAATAAAAAAAAAAAAAACCACCAAACCACTAGATCTCAGAAAATGCTAAGTAAAAATTCTACAAAGTCATAACTTCAATCCCAAAGCAACTACTTTTGACTTCTGTACCACCTGCTCTCAAAGGATCACTTAGAACTACTTTGTTTTGTTGCATGGCACTGGTTTCATCAACTTGAACAAGAAGAATTCATGCTCCAAAATGTGCATAGCAAAGGAAGATCACAACTCTTTAAATTAGCTCTTAAAAGACTGCTAAAAAGTATTCCTACATTGGAAGATACCAGATCATAGTAACCGCTTCTCATGGAAAGGATATGCTCTGCAGCTAATACATATTTATTCCCACTGTAAATTACTCAGTGTGTATCTCAAGCATGTTTATGTTTCTATGACACAAGGAAGTAATTGAAGACAGTCACGAGCCAAGAAGCATTCCTTGAAGATAAGTGAATTAGAATTTGAACAAAAAATAATTTCTTATCTTTTGGACAGAGCAACCAAAAGAGTTATATATTTCCTGTTCTGTCGATGTTCTTTTAGCATCTTAAAATATTATTGTAAAGTCTGGTTGCTATTTACAAAATATTTTACATACACCAGTGAATGCAGCCAAATCTCTGAAGGGACATGTACCAGACCATATACAGTAAGTAGATTTTAAAAAGCACGAATTCCCCAGTGAAACAATTCCTGTATCAGTTTGCAGATGGTTGCAGGACAGTCTGCCCCATATTAGACTGTCCTAAGAGAAGGCTATTGAAGTCTTCAAGGCATCACATTCACAGTAGTGACAGCCATTGCATAAAAAATTCACACATAAAAGATTAAAAGAGCATCTTGTTAACCACTGAAAGACAGTCCCATCACTCTACCATCTGGCTATGAGCCAGGAAGCACCAGTGGTCATGAAACTGGGGCAAGGTACAGTCACACAGTCTTACACTGGTGCCCCTTTAGCAGCAACATAAACCAACAGGGACCAAGAGACATTTGTTCATAAAGATACATATTCTGACATCCACAAAGATAGTCTCGACTTGCTGCTTTGTTTCTGTAAAGAAACAAAAGAGAAAGTGGATGACAGACAAGTTTCTACAAGAAGATCCACTTACATGTTGGGCTAGCTACAAAACTTAAAATAAATGTTCAAAAGCCAGTAAACATCAGAATGATAGAAAGGTTGAAAGGGACCTCTAAAGGTCATCTAGTCCAACCTCCCCGCAGTGAGCAGGGACATCTTCAATGAGATCAGGTCGCTCAGAACCCTGTCCAAGCTGACCATGAGTGTTTCCAGGGATGGGGCAAATATCTCATGGTTATTTCGAAAACACATAGATAACAAAAGCTTTTCTGGAAAAAAAGTACAAAAACCTGCCACAAAGAATCTTCAAGACATTAACATGTTTGGAGTTGTGTGGTATTTTTTTTGTTTCTTTTTTTTTTTTGGGGGGGTGGGGTTTAAATGTCAATTTAAGATCTGGGAAAGTTACTTAAATTTTAAACAGCCCACAACTTTGACTTTTCCACTAATGCCTTTGAACCGTTTCCTAGTTACGACAACCGCTGTATTTCAATTTGCTAAGTAAATTTTTCAGTTTATTAAGAAAAACAAATAATTATTTTTACTGATTGATTTATGTATTACTATAGAAATTTCTGGAATAAGACATTTATGCAAGCTTAATGTACAAAATCAAAAATAGTTCCTTTGCCCCTAAAATGAAGAAGGGATTAAAGGAATTACAGGTTAACAAGTTTTAGCACTACTTTTAGAGAAAAAGTTGAGCAAATAAATAATTATTTTAAAGTAAAATTAAATGCAGAAAAAGAATGAGGAAATATCTTTTCGACCATTTCAAAATCAGTATCCTCAAACAGTGATCTTGTAATTCACAGGATAGTTGCATGCTGCAACTAACACAGAATAATTATATTTTCTTTTAGTTTCTATTTCTGACTATAATTTTTTATATGTAATACTGACAGAGAATTCAGTTCTACAGAATTTGCTTTGTCTGGAATTGAAGTATTATTTCCTTTGGTGAATGGGAAGCTAGAGGTGCTGTTATTTTCAACATGAATTTGTTAACTAACAGAACACAGTAGAAGAGCTTATATAAATAAAAGTGATCTGAAATCATGTAGTTTTAAATTCAAATGAAAACAGAAACAGATCTGAGAGATTTCAGTTTTCGAAATGGCAGATAACAGAGAACCAAACCCAAACTCCTTTCTTTCCTCTATCTCAGACCTTCTCCTTTTATGACTGTACATAATCTGCTGCAACCCAGGAAGCCACTGAAAATGGCTGAATGACTCCTGTGTTGCCTCTGCATCCTGTTTTTGCAGAGTTAAGTGTTCTAACCACTTCATCTTGTCTCTTACATTGCTTTTGAGATCTCACTATTTGAGATCAACTTTGTTCTTTTAGTGTGTTATTTACAAATTCTAATAAAAAACATCTGAAACTTTCACCTCAAATCAAAGGCAGAGGGTTAGGTCAATCTCAAAGTTGATCAGTATGAGGTTGTGTCACCAAGTCATAAAACCATATGACTGGACAAGAATAAACACAGTCATCTCAAATATAGGTAGAAGTGTGGCAGGCAAGCACAAGCCTAGAAAACTTCAAGAGATTTTTGGAAGAATTTTTGAAAGATCATTGCAATCCATATACTCAAATGCTAAAAAAAGGCAGCAAAAGTTCAAAGCTAGTCTCTTTTCAAAAAGAATCTTTAATAGATTTTTGTCTAAAGTTTATTTCAGATAATTAAATGGAGATCAAATATAATAAATCCTCTGATACAGTACTGGACAGCAAATTCTTTGTTAATGCAAAGAAGACAGGATTGGTATAGGAACTTCTAAGCGTAGAAGAGGACAGTAGTACCTTCAGTGCCAACAGAGGAAGTACCAGAGCAAGGGAAGGCTATTAATGCCACTTCTATTTAAATGGATTATTAGCAGTAATTTTATCTGGCATATTAGTGACAACCCACACAACAGATAGGAACTCACAAACTGCCAATGGCTTAAAGTTAGACATGTCTTCAAAGCACAGGAAGACAGGGAGAGATCATGACTAGAGGTTTATCATAGACTGGCAGGGCTGGTAAATTAATGTAATAACATTAATAAATAAAGCAATGCAATCCTAGGTTTCAGCAGCAGAATACTTTCAGGTAAACAGAGACAAATCATTGTGTCACTTCACCATCACAGTTCAATAATGAGTACAGTTTAAAGAAGAAATAGCTAAAAGATGGCAATGGCATAGCAAAGAATACACACTTGCCATAAAATAACCAGTTCCAAGATGTCTGCAGGAACGCTAACAGGACAAGACTAGCATTCTGTTGGAAAGAGACAAGAGTAATCGAAAGAGTTTTAAGTTCAGTATGGGAGGGAAGAAGTGCAAAGCAACAGTGGCGATAAACTTGAAATGGAACTGTAAAATAACGGTAAGAATAGGACAGAGTGCTGGTGCTAGAGAGAAAAAAGGAAGCCTGAGCGTACTCCTATTTCATACTATTTTGCATCAGCAGGTACATCAGAATCATAGTCACAATGACATCAGAATCATAGTCACAATGACTCATAAGGAAGAAGACTAACCAGTTTTGAATAATGAAATAGCATGAGAGAAAGTGTAGGAGTCATGAAATCCAAGCATGTGGTCGGCTCAGCTAAGAGATGATTATGGCCAGTGCACTCCTCCAGCCATAGTAGCAAAGGGAAAGAAAAGTTCTTCAGGATGAAGGTTTGCTGAGCATAGATAAAATTAGATGGATTGTCTGGCTCTGTCACCTGGAATCAGGACAAAGATATTGTGACACATTCAGCATAAAAGAACAAAAAAGACGTCAGAAAAGGAACAGGAGTTTGGTTTCAGTCATTCAAGTTTTTACATTGCCAGCAAAGCACACGTAAGTGTCCACTAAAACAGGCCAGCTGGATTTAAGGGAAGCTGAACCAGCTCCAGCTTTGGTGCTGATGACTGAAGTCAGGTGAAAACAAGGAATGATCCAAGGCAACTTGAAGAGGCTTCCTATCAAAAGAGACAACGAAGCGCAGAGCAACAATAGGTTATGTCTCATCAGTAAAGTGGAAATACAGCATCAAATTCAGGTCCAACAGGAGCTCATTGATAACCTAAACTAAGAACATACTGGAAGCTATTTTACTTCCAGAGCACCTGATTTTAATTTGGGTCAAAAAGCGCCAAATTTGTGCAATAAAACGATTTTAAACCAGTACAAGTAATTGATCATTTTAAATTAACTGGTCTACAATGATTAATTTGGTGGGCAAACAGGAACCAGAAGTCTGATAATAGCATAGCAACACTCCTGAATCTACCACGAAAATCCTCCTTCACACTGAGCTTCATAGGAATGCTTTATATGAACAGTCTTAAGTGTGACTTTTGATATAAGAGGAGAAAGACGAGTAAGAATCAGGGAACAGCTGCAGCTGGAAGGCAAGTCTGGAGATCATTTAGTTCAACCCCCTGCTCTGTGCAGGGTCAAACCAGAGCAGGTCATGTTCAGTCAGGTTTTGAGTATTTCCAAAGACTGAGAGTCGACAGTCTCTCTAAGCAAGCTGTGCTAGCACTTGACCACCTTACAATAAATTTTTTTTATTATTATAAACATCTTTAATGTTTAAATTATTTTTTTCTTCTTCAATTTGTGCCCACCACTTCTTTTCTTTTCATTGAACACCACCGAGAAGAGTCTGGCTTCATCACACTGATAAAATCTCCCTAAGCCTTCTCTTCTCCAGGCCGAACTGTCCCAGTTCTCTCAGCCCCTCCTTACAAGATGCTCAAGTCTCCGAATCACCTTCACAGCCCCTTTGCTGGACTCTCCCCAGTATGTCTATCTCTGTGGTACTGAGGAACCCAGAACTTTAGTTCTAGATCACAACACTCACATGGGTCTCATCAGGGCTGAGCAGAGGGAAAGGATCATGTCGCTCAACTTACTGCCACCACTCTTCTGAACACTGCCCAGAATGTCTTTGATCTTCACCACCAGCAAGCACTGCTGGCTCATGTTCAGCTTGATGCCCACCAGGACCTAAGGGCCATTTCTGCCAAGCCACTCTCCAGCCAGTCAGTGCCCAACATAGTCTGGTGCATGGGGCTTTTCCTCCCCAGGGGCAGGACTTGGTGTTTCTCCTTGCTGAACTTCATGAGGGTCCTGTTGGCCCATTTCTCCAGCCCGTTGAGGTCTCTCTTCATGGCAGCACACTCATTTGGTCTGTTAGCCATTCCTCTTGATTTTGTATTGTCTTCAAAACTTGCTGAGGGTGTACTCACTCCCATCATCCAAGTCATTAACGAAGATACTACACAGTACTGGCCTTAGTAGCTGTGGAGAAACCTTTTGGCTGCTGCAGCATCCTGTGAAAGTTCTTTCCCTGTGCAGGCTAACTAAGAAACACCTGTAGCTCATTACACTGGAAAAGTCACCTTGAAACAGGTGCTGTAGCATTCAGCCAATCACTCTGGGAGATGGATGGTCAAGTGACCAATAGCCTTGACCCATCTAGCAAACCATGTGACTCCTGACTATTTAAGGCAGGGCGTTTACTCCTGAGGGTGAGGCATTTTCTCCTGAGCCTTGGAGGAGTGTGGGCCTTCCTTAGAGTAGCACCTAAAGCCTTTGCATTAGAACATTGGTCTGCTTGGAGCCACCTGAAGCCTTCCAGCTGCGACAACTGGTGACCCTGACGTGATCCAGCCACAACTAAGATCTGAAGGTACGTGCTTCCGTACATGGGGCTCCAAGGGATGAACTGCAAATTAGAATGATGGGACAAAGCTCCACAAAAGAAAGCATGATGTTTTCCATTCTCAAACCTGCAATGACAGTTGCAGGGGCTAAAATAAGTGATGAAGCTCTCTGTGAGCTGTTAGATTGGGCGGCAGAGCATGAATGCCTGACCGACCTCAACACCCCCTTTAGCTCAGAAGCGTGGAAGCAGCTAGGGGATAAGCTAATCTGTGAAACAGTATTTGGACGAAAGAACCTGACCGGTCTGCTACGTATTTGGGGAACTGTATATGATGTAATGCAGAAATGGACAGTAGAAAGGAAGGAAAAAGTATTGCCAGATTCTGATGAATCCGCAAGTGAAGTTTCTGAAGGGGATGATGAGTTATCTGAAAGGGGACTGACCACGGGTAGTGCACCAGTTGTGCCCCTGCTGTCCTCAGATATGGAGAAAGTTGTGGGGACTGCACAGAAGCTTTACCCCTCCCTGCGAGATTATGTCCAACCCAAGTGTCCTCCTTGTGATTTTTTGCGGGAATGCTCCTCCGGACAAGACAAAGCATCGGAGCGTCCCCCACCCTTTGCCCCAACAGATGATTTCCACGCCCACCCCCCCGTCACAATACCGGAAAAGACTCGGATTGCTCAACTTGTACCCTTCAAATCAGGTGTCCCTAAGGCAAAACAACAGAGTCGTGAAGGTGGTGGCTTTGGTTCCACAGGACTTCTGCAAGTTTACTGGACTGCGGATATCTCCAGCCAAAAGCCACAGATGACTTGCACCTTAATATTGCCAGATGCCCAGCCGTCCAGGATTCAGCTCCGAGGTTTGATTGACACAGGGGCTGATGTGACAATCGTCTCCTTCTCCACATGGCCTTTAGCCCCCGCGGGGTCAGCCATTGCAGGACTGGGAGGAACCACACAGAGTTATCAAAGCGAACGACCTGTGGTGGTAAAGAACGCAGAGGGTCAAACAGCTACAATTTGGCCCTATGTCACTACAGCTCCACTTAACCTCTGGGGGCGGGATGTCTTGGCGGCCTGGGGAGTACGTATCGGGACAAATTTTTGATGGGGGCCACTGTACTGAAGGGTGCACAGTATCCTACGTTGCCTCTGCGATGGTTAGCAAACAAACCCATCTGGCAACCCCAGTGGCCCCTACCAAAAGAAAAATTAGTCGCCCTTCATCAACTAGTTAAGGAACAATTACAACAGGGACACCTTGAACCTTCTACCAGTCCCTGGAATACGCCTGTCTTCGTAATTAAGAAGAAATCAGGAAAATGGAGATTGCTACAAGATCTCCGAAAAATCAATGCAGTAATGGAAAGCATGGGGGCATTGCAGCCTGGTATGCCCTCACCCACCATGATTCCAGCAGGGTGGGAAATCTTGATCATTGATTTGAAGGACTGTTTTTTCATGATCCCCTTACATCCTAATGACAAAACAAAGTTTGCCTTTACTGTACCTGCAGTTAACAACACTGAACCTGCAAAGAGATATCAATGGAAGGTCCTACCTCAGGGCATGAAGAACAGCCCGACTATCTGTCAATGGTACGTTGCTCAAGCTTTGTCCGGAATCCGTAAGCAGTTCCCTGAAGCATACTGCTACCATTACATGGATGATATTCTGGTAGCAGCATCCACCCAGGATGAGCTGCTGAAGATACAGCCTCGACTGCTCGCTGCTCTGCATTCTTATGGATTGCGAGTGGCTCCGGAGAAAGTTCAACAGCATCCTCCTTGGAGATATTTAGGAGTCAAAATTTTGGACCAAACTATACAACACCAAGAGGTGCAATTCTCAAGTTCTATTAAGACCTTGAATGACGCTCAGAAACTGTTGGGCGTCATCAATTGGTTACGTCCCTATCTAGGGCTAACCACGGCGCAACTTGCGCCGCTCTTTAATATTTTAAAGGGGGACCCCGAGTTGAATTCACCTCGAAAATTGACTCCTGAAGCGCGACGGGCACTAGAGGAGGTTCAACAGGCCATTTCTGCTCGTCAGGTTTACCGAATAGATCCCTCCATTGATATTACCGTTTTTATTACCACTCCAGATTCTCATCCAACAGGTATCATTGGTCAATGGAACAAACAGTGGTCTGACCCCTTGCATATTCTGGAATGGGTCTTTTTGCCGCACCAACCAAAAAAGACAGCATCTACGCTATTTGAATTAATTGCTTGTCTGATAATCAAATGCCGTCAGCGCTGTCTACAATTGATGGCAGCAGATCCTGCAATAATTGTTCTGCCAGTACAGCAGGAATACTTTGAGTGGAGCCTTACTAACAGTGCTCCTCTCCAAAGTGCGCTGGAAAATTTCTCAGGACAAATTGCATACCATCTGCCTAGCCATAAATTGCTGCAATTGGCAAGAACGACAAGCTTTACCTTGCGGCCAAAAAATAGCCGAGTGCCAGTACAAGGACCCACCGTCTTCACTGATGGGTCTGGGAAAACTGGGAAAGCTATTGTTACCTGGAAGGAGGAATCTGAGTGGCAGGTGCTGGAAGGCCATGAGTCAGGCTCAGCCCAGTTGGTTGAACTAAGGGCTGTTGCCATGGCCTTTCAACGGTTCTCGCAGGTACCTTTGAATTTGGTCACAGATTCTGCTTATGTGGCTGATATAACACAATGCTTAGATTGTTCACTTCTGAAAGAAGTGAATAATGCGGCTCTGTTTTTTCTGTTAAAAACCTTATGGTGTGCAATTCAAGATTGAGTTCACCCATATTACATCCTGCATATCCATAGTCATACTAATTTGCCAGGCTTTATAACGGAAGGCAACGCCAGGGCTGACATGCTAGCTAACCCCGCATGGGTAGCACCTCAGCCCGATAAAATCGCACAAGCCAAGGCATTGCGTAATTTCTTCCATCAAAGTGCACATACCCTGCAGAAACAGTTCCACTTAACGCCCACTGAGGCTCGGGACATTGTCAGCGCTTGCGCTGACTGCCACGGACTTGCGGCGCCTCTGCCATTGGGGGTAAACCCCAGAGGCCTGAAGGCCCTGCAGCTTTGGCAGACGGATGTAACGCATGTTCCTGAATTTGGCAGGTTTAAGTATGTGCACGTGTCTATTGACACTTTCTCCTCAGCTATGTGGGCAACTGCTCATACTGGGGAGAAAAGTCGTGATGCCATTGCCCATTGGAAACTTGCTTTTGCGGTCTTGGGCGTGCCTTTTTCTATAAAAACCGATAATGGCCCGGCCTACATCTCACAGAAGACGCGGCAGTTTTTACAACTATGGGGTGTAAATCATACTTTGGGTATTCCGCATTCTCCTACTGGCCAAGCCATTGTTGAACGCGCTCATGGCACCTTGAAGCGTGTTTTAGAAAAACAAAAAGGGGGAATGCATGGAGAAACCCCACAGAGTCGCCTAGAAAAAGCATTATACACAATTAACCATCTTACGGTGCCATCAAATTCAAATAATCCCATTATTTTGAATCACTTTCTTTCGTTGCAGTCCTCAGGTGAGACGCACCTGCCCCGAGCGAAAGTCTGGATACGGGACCTACTCACTAAGACGTGGGAAGGCCCTTATGAGCTTATTGCTTGGGGTCGTGGGTATGCTTGCGTTTCCACAGATACTGGGATACGATGGCTACCCGCAAGATGCGTCCGCCCTGACCTGCAACATCAGAAACAGAACAGGCAACGTCCGAACGATGGCCAGAACGGAGATCATCCATCAAATGACCCTTCTAATGGAAATAATGACATCGGCCATCAACCTGTTCCTTCCACGAGTAGAGACTAAATTTCAAGTCTCTGTCTGAGTCAGAATGTTAGAATTAATAACTAAATGTATGACTGGTTTGCTAGATGTATCTCCCATGGTATTGCTGAAAAATCTCCCTGCTCGATTTAAACTAATCTTAAAACAAAAAGAGGGAATTGTAGAGAAACCTTTTGGCTGCTGCAGCATCCTGTGAAAGTTCTTTCCCTGTGCAGGCTAACTAAGAAACACCTGTAGCTCGTTACACTGGGAAAGTCACCTTGAAACAGGTGCTGTAGCATTCAGCCAATCACTCTGGGAGATGGATGGTCAAGTGACCAATAGCCTTGACCCATCTAGCAAACCATGTGACTCCTGACTATTTAAGGCAGGGTGTTTACTCCTAAGGGTGAGGCATTTTCTCCTGAGCCTTGGAGGAGTGTGGGCCTTCCTTAGAGTAGAGCCTGAAGCCTTCGCATTAGAACATTGGTCTGCTTGGAGCCACCTGAAGCCTTCCAGCTGCGACAAGTAGCAACCCTTGGGATGCCCCACCAGTGACTGACCTTCAGCTGGACTTTGTGCTGCTGATCATGACCCTTTTAGTCCAGCAGTGGAGCCACTTTTCAATCCACTTTGGCTACTCATCTAGTACCTACTTCATTAGTTTGTGTATGAGGATGTTGTAGGGAACAGTGTCAAAAGCCTTATTAAACTCAAGATAAACAGTATCTACTGTTCTCCCCTCATCCATTGAGCTGGTAACTTCATCGCAGACCACCATCAGGTTAGTCCAGCGTGACTTCCCACGTATTTAACATTTTGCACTATAATTTAAGGAATTAACCAAAACCTGGTTTTAGCTTTTTCTCCTCCATCATTTGTTGTCTTTCTTTCCCCTCTGCTTTTTATTCTGTCTCTCCACGTCTGAAATTCAACTAAGCATACCCTGGCACCTGCCTGTTCAATAGCTCCACAAGACAGATATGCACAATGGCATATTCATTTGTGCACAAAAAATGGTTTGTTTTTCTTTTAAAATGTTTGAGAGAGTTCACATAACAGACTCATGCTAATATGGCCCCAGGCATTCTTTACTATTCTGTTTTAAGTCTCCCCAAGCAGGTGAGAAAAATCTCAACTTCAATACATTTCACACACACACACCAGTATTTTATAGGTGCATCTATGTTTGCATTTAGTTCAGATCAGGATTGTGCTTTTGAAGCAAGCCTCCTGACAACCCTCACCTATTACACTTCGTTTTACACCAGTGATCAGGCTGCATATGCAAATTGGATTTCTCTGGACAAAACTGAAGTGGAACAGGTATTCCAGGAGCATAATGAGCATGCTCAGTCCAGAGGACTTAAACTAGATTAAAAAGTAGTCTGAAATACCACATCCTCACACACATAACATACATACAACTATTTTCCTCTGCAGATCTTCTCCATCCCACTCTAATGCAGACACGGCCAATGAACGCCTTCAAGATCTGAGTCCAGAGACAGCTTCATTTAGCTGAGGTTATCAGAAAGCAAGAACCTAAGCACACAGTACTTAGCCGTTATCATGGAAAAAAAAAAAATTATCAACAATGCAAAGAAGATTAGGTTGGTGGCAGAATGATGCTAACCATTTTCCATCTCTTCATAGTCACACAGGAAGGAATGTGAAGAATGAGATCATCTGATCTGTAATAACAACAATGCGCAGAAGGGCCAGGAAGCAGTCCAAATAAAAGAATGATTTTAAGAGCCTTGCAAGCACCCATGCTCCATCCATGGCAGTTTATATGCGAGGAAGCTCTACCTTTGCTAATTAGACAACAAAAAGACTGATAGCAGACACTTCTAGTGAACCAGTTTTCTTAAGATTGCCACAGTGTTCACGTGTAAAGATTAAATGCTTTACAAAGCCAAACTAAGAGAACCACAGCACAAAGAAATTACTGATTTTGCTGAATGATGTTCAAAAGTCAAAGAACAGAAGAATACCCATGTACATAAACCCACATTACTTTCCAGGATATACCAATCAAGTGCCATATAAGTGTATATCTTATAGGACAATAGAATAATCCAGGATGGAAAGGACCTCTGGAGGTCATCTAGTGTTATCTCCTCCTCAAGGCAGTGAGAGCTTCAACGTCAAATCAGATTGCTCAGGGTCTTGTTCAGGTAAATTCCAAAAAATCTTCAAGGACAGAGGTTTCTCAGCCTCCTTCAGCAGTTTAATTCAGCACTTTCCCACTGTGAAAATTGTTTTTCCTTATATCTAGTTGGAATTTCCCACATCACAACTTAACAATTGCTGCCTTCTGTCCTTTCATTGTGTACCTGTAAGAAGAGTCAGGCTATCTCTCCATTACAGACACATATTCAGTAGTAGAGGACAACTAGATCCCTCTCAAGTCTTAATCTTTGCCTCCTTAGGCTGAACAAACCCAGCCCCACCCAGACAACCTCTCCATGTGCTACATAACTCCTCCAGTGCCCCTCTCCAGACCCCCTCCAGTTTATCTGTATCTTTTTTGTATAGGGGAGCCCAAGACAGGGTACACTATTCCAGATGTTGCTTCACAAGTAAATAAATCACCTCTTGCAGCCTGCTGACTCTGCTCTTGCTGACATGGCAGGTTATGCAGTTAGCTGTGACTGAAGACTAGGATTTGAAAATTTTAAAATACAGAAGTCACACAGTGAGAAAATAGAAGTGAAACACAGTTGGAAGCAAATTTACTCATTTGCTGCATCCTTACAGACAGAAGGGTTAGCCTTCAGGTGGCTTTCCATCCAGCAATAAAGCTGCTTCCTGCACGGCAGGAAACTCATGCATTGCTCCCTTGGTTCTCTGGGAAGTCTCTTTCCAATATCTTTGCAGCCTGTGTTTCTGCTCCTTGCTCTTCCCAAAACTCCGTTGTCCTGCAGGTTTCTTCCTCTCTCAACCTTTCTTCCCTCCTACTTTGCATTCTGGAAGCCTGTCTTTCCTAGTGCCCAGCTTCCTCCAAGGAAGAAATAACATCTCTGACTGTCCAGCAGCTCGGGTTTCAGGGTCCAGTAGTTCACAGAAGGCAAACTGAGCTTTCTCTGTAGGTCAGTCCCAGCCATTAAAAAAAAATTAAAGAAAACCACACATCATAGAAAAAATAATATGCTAATACTAAGCATTCAAACATAATGCAAATATCATCTGTTTCATAAGCACTTTGAAGAGTTTTGAAAGAAACTGGCTTACCAAAATCCTTACTCAATTATCTCATTCGTAAGCTGAGCAAGTATGTGCTGCATAAGCAGAGTGCTAAAATGTGTTGAAAACTGGCTGAACTGACAGGCTGAACAGATAATCAAGTGCTCAACATGCATTTGGCAATGAGTAACAAGCAGAATATCATAACAGTCAGTATCAGGGCAGATATTGTTCAGTTTCTTCCTAAGCACTCTGGACAACAAGACAAATTGCAAATTTGCTGAAAGAGCAATTGATAGTAAAATAAGGGATAAAGCCTTAAGCTGCAGCTTCGGAGGTCCTGACTGGACACTAGAGCAAAATTTCCTCATTGAAGGATAATGCAGCACAGGCACCATATACTCAGGCTGTGGAGTTTCATGGAGGTTTTCAAGAGCTGATGAAAAAGCCACAGCTGACTTTGTCTAGTGTTGGCAGCAGTCCTACTTTCAGCAAGTTTGGACCAGATGGCCTCCAAAGATCCCTTCTAAGCAATGTTTCTATGATTCTGTGAAGGTACAATACAGGAACTTAATTCTCAGGACAGCAATGATAATTTGGGGAACGTTCCTAGGAAGAACAAAGTATATAGAATCATAGAATCATAGAATCATAGAATGGTTAGGGCTGGAAGGGACCTTCAAAGGTCATCTAGTCCAACCTCCCTGCAAGGAACAGGGATATCTCCAACTAGATCAGGTTGCTCAGGGCCTCGTCCAACCTGGCCTTGAATGTCTCCAGGGATGGAGCATCCACCACCTCTCTGGGCAACCTGTTCCAGTGTTCTACAACTCTCATGGTAAAAAATTTTTTCCTAATATCCAATCTGAATCTACCTCCCTCTATATTCACTAATATAGTGAACTAAGTGGATGCACCAAATAAAATGCTTGCCATTCTGTTCAGGTAAATGGACGCTTGTTACCACTCAAACTCAAAAGGAATTTGTTAGTTTCAGCCTTTCTTATTACACGTTCTTAATCATTATTTGCATGAGGAAGAGCAGGGAGGTCTGGTTGCTTGTAGACTCAAAAAAACTCAAGTTAGAGAGAAGTCAAATCCTCAATATGGTAATAACACAATATACTTTGCATTGTCAAGAGCTTAGAAAAGACTCTCTTGCTTTTGTCGGACGATTCTCTATCAAGCTGACTCATTGACTGCCATTTAAATATCATTGTAAGTACATTTAAATACCTCATTACATTTACCAAACGTTGAAATATAATGTAATTCATCACAGTGACTTTTGAGTATACAAAGCCATCTTTTTACCTAGTTGGCCTATGGCCTATTCCAATATTGGCAACAGAAATAAGAAGTATATAGGACTGAATTCCAGTTAGAGCAAGTTGTTTTGCAAATAAAACAGTAACTTTTGCAGTAATGAGTTGTGTCTCTACCTAAAAAATACTCAGTGACATCTCCTCCATGCTGTCTATACTTGTCCAAGTTTCCTCTACTCCATTTTAGTTGTGTAGACTGCTCCAGTAACTTGTTTGTTTGAAGTCTGACAAGCAAACTTTCTACTGCTTGCTTAAAATTACCTGACTTTTCTGCTAGACCAAGAAAGTCAGCTAGCTTCCATATTAGAATTATTTTTCTGGAGTGTGCACACACATTATACATGCATATGCAACACAGAAAAAAACACAGAACAAAAAAATCAAACTGATGATAGGAAGATTTATTATCTGCCCTTACATACTCAGAATATAGGAAAAAGGTAATCATCACACACAGTTTAAGTAAATATATGAAACAAATTCCTTCCACATACAGCAAAACCATCTGTAAATAATACTTTTGAGCAGGAAGTTCATAATTAAATGGTCTGACTCAGCATTCCCTCAAAAGTCAAAGGTGCATAAATATGAAATAATATCACTAAGATCACTTAAGATATTACAGAGGGACATGAGTCATATCCACGCGAAAAAAAAAGTGTTCCTGGCATCACTAGGGCTTTATTATTCATTTTGCTTGTGGGTCATTCCTCTAGGGTCTAGTACATCGTATTCGGCGCTGTACTAACAAGCATCACAGTCCTGAAGTGCTTAAGATACAGTGTAAGTTACAGATAAGGAAAGTAAATCTTCATGCAAAACAACGAAATAATCAGAAAATAAAAATAAGACATTAGCTTGGCATTGTAACCTTCTAGCTGATAAATTACGAAAAAGTTTTTCTGTTGGTAAAGCTTCTATTTAATATCCTAAGAGGGAATAAACTTCTAAAAGCTTCACACAGCAGACTACTGCTACAAGAGGAAAACTCTCACTCAGTATGAATATGGGTACCAAAGTTAGCTCCCAGTAGAGTTACACAAAAGCAAAAAATAATTTTTCCAAGTAACTACAATTCATATCATATGAACTTCAAAAGACAGAATTTGATATCAAGAACCTACATCCTTCTTTAAGAAAATGCTCTCATGTAGAAAGCAGTGCAGTGTCAATGGATTAGTGATAACTCCAAATGAATTTTTTCTTCCAAGGCCCAGGTACAAAATGGAGTAAGTTCATGAAAACAGCTTCTCTACAGCATCTGTATTGTTCAACATATTCATCGATGATTTGGATGAGGGAGTAGAGTGCATGGTCAGCAAGTTTGCTGATAACACTAAACTGGGAGGAGTGGCTGACACACCTGAAGGCTGTGCTGCCATTCAGAGAGACCTGGACAGGCTGGAGAGTTGGGCAGGGAGAAATTTAGTGAAATACAACAAGGGCAAGTGTAGAGTCTTGCATCTGGGAAAGAACAACCCCATGCACCAATACAAGTTGGGGACTGAACTGTTGGGGAACAGCACAGGGGAAAGGGACCTGGGGGTCCTGGTGGACAGCAGGATGACCATGAGCCAGCAATGTGCCCTTGTGGCCAAGAAGGCCAATGGCATCCTGGGGTGTGTTAGAAGGGGTGTGGTTAGTAGGTCGAGAGAGGTTCTCCTCCCCCTCTACTCTGCCCTGGTGAGGCCGCATCTGGAATATTGTGTCCAGTTCTGGGCCCCTCAGTTCAAGAAGGACAAGGAACTGCTTGAGACAGTCCAGCGCAGGGCCACAAAGATGATTAAGGGAGTGGAGCATCTCCCTTATGAGGAAAGGCTGAGAGAGCTGGGTCTCTTTAGCTTGGAGAAGAGGAGACTGAGGGGGGACCTCATTAATGTTTATAAATATGTAAAGGGTGACTGTCATGAGGATGGAGCCAGGCTCTTCTCACTGGCATCCAATGATAGGACAAGGGGAAATGGATATAAGCTGGAACACAGAGGTTCCGCTTAAACATGAGGAAGAACTTCTTCACAGTAAGGCTAACAGAACACTGGAACAGGCTGCCCAGAGAGGTTGTGGAGTCTTCTTCTCTGGAGATGTTCAAAACCCGTCTGGACGTGTTCTTGTGTGATCTGATCTAGGTGGTCCTGCTCAGGCAGGGGGATTGGACTAGATGATCCTTTGAGGTCCCTTCCAATCCCTAACATTCCGTGATTCTGTGTGATCTGTAAAATGAATATATCCCAAAATGCATGCTCATCTACAGGTCTTGCACATCACTCAGCACTAGAGTTAAATGAGCATGCAACAGAAAGAATTAAAAACAGAACTTACCATCTTCTGATACAGATAAGTAAAATCCAATAATCACATCATTGGTCAAAGAGATCAGTCCTGTTTGCAAAGCTTGAAAAAATATACTTTTTTTAATGTTCAATGCATTTAAAACTACTAATGTATTCAAATATTTCAGGAAGCATTCTCTTCAGTCCATTCATTTACCTAACTATCTCCATGCATCAGATAGCGACCATATCCATCAGTTACCAATTAGCTCTAACAAGTATTTCTGTGTATATCTGGAGGACGTCCCCCCTCCCCTATAAAGATCAGAATACCAAAGATTTCTCCCCACCTCCCTAAACAGTCAAATGGAGAGGACAAGCAATATAGTCTTAAATTAGAAGATACAAAGACAAAACTGGAACATTATATCCAGATATGTTTAGCAAAAACAGTCTCCTTCCCAAGGCTGGGCTATGAAGAGCACAAGTACTCTACCTTCCCATTTTGTTCAAAACATACTGTAAATTTATTTAAATAATTTACTACTGCATATTTTAGCTGATCCCATTCATCGAAGCCAGGCTGAAACTTTATCCATCTTGTGCATTACTCGCTTTCCAAGTAATCCTATATACTTCAGCAGAGCTTCGCCAAATAAGACAACAAAGATGCATAACTGTAGATCAGATTTAATCACCTTAATGCAACAGTAATTCCTCTCCTCTCCTTTACTTTAAAAAAAAAAAAAACAAAATCCACAACAACCAGTCAGGGGCTACCTGTAAGTGCAAGACATTTATCCTAACAACATCCCTGCTACAGTAGGTGGGATAGTAATGGAGTGCTCCAATACACATGTAAAGCAGCCTGGTCAGGATAGAAAGATAAACCTGTGAACAAAATTTGGGTCCCAAGTTGTAAACAGGTCTGTAATCATTCAGTTATGCTTCTTCTCCACAGCATGAGTTTTGAACTATTCACTAAGGATTTTCCATTTAATATGTATCTTGGATCATTTCCTCTGTAGGTAGGGGTACAAATATCCTTGTGTCAGCTGGTATGAAGAACAGAACTTGTACAACAAAACAGGTTGATGAAGTGACTGACAGGGAAGAGATGTGGGTTATAAAAAAAACAAACAACCAACAAAAGAGATATTTGAAGGCTATTTTACCTACGTAGTCTTGAGTTTCTGCAAATCATGGTGAGGATTAGTTAAGAGAGTAAGAATACACATAACAAGCACAAGTGATATATTATGATTTGTATTACCCACATATATCAAATGGAGACCTTAAAGTGCCAGTAAGAAGCAGAAGTGTAAAGAAAAGGCTCCCAAGCTTTTAAAAAGGTCCTTATCCCATCTTCTGGTGAGTCTATTTAGACAGATGAGAGATTTCAATTATGAAAAGGAAAACATCCTAAAAGTTAGATAAAAGCTCACATTTACAGGATCAATGTTGAGAAGCAGGTAGCTTTGCTTACAAAAATGAGCTACTATCTTTTCCTTAGGTAAGCAGTAGCTTCCGTGCAGCCTAAGCACATGAGGTAAGCAGTAAACTGAAACTAAACACAACAGTGTAGCCATGTTCACAGGGTAAGAACGGAAAAGAAATTTAAGCTTCCAGTTTCAAGAAGGGGTGGAGGGTTGACCTTTCTTGTTGTAAATAACATGCCCGTTAGTGACACTTTTAGGAGCACAGGAAGACTGCAACTAAATCTCCAGGAATGAGATTTGCATTTGTTCCAAGTGCCTTTTTTTGTGCTTCAGGCCACTTTTTTTTTGTAACTCAAGTTTTCATGCACTTAGTGCACCCTCAGCAAGTTTGCTGATGACACCAAGATGTGTGGTGTTGTGGACACGCTGAAGGGAAGGGATGCCATCCAGAGGGACCTTGACAGGCTGGAGAGATGGGCCTGGGAGAACCTAATGAAGTTCAACAAGGCCAAGTGCAAGGTCCTGCACGTGGGTCGGGCCAATCCCAAGCACAAGTACAGGCTGGGCGGAGAATGGATTGAGAGCAGCCCTGAGGAAAAGGACTTGGGAGTGCTGGTGGATGAGAAGCTCAACATGAGCCAGCAATGTGCACTGGCAGCCCAGAAAGCCACCCCTATCCTGGGCTGCATCCAAAGAAGCATGGTCAGCAGGTCGAGGGAGGGGATTCTGCCCCTCTGCTCTCGTGAGACCCCACCTGGAATACTGCATTCAGCTCTGGAGTCCCCAACACAAGGAGGTCATGGAGCTGCTGGAGCAAGTCCAGAGGAGGACCACAAAGATGATGCAAGGGATGGAGCTCCTCAGCTGTGAAGACAGGCTGAGAGAGTTGGGGCTGTTCAGCCTGGAGAAGAGAAGGCTCCGGAGTGATCTTATTGCAGCCTTCCAGTACTTAAAGGGGGCCTACAGGAAAGCTGGAGAGGGACTTTTTACAAGGGCGTGTAGTGATAGGACAAGGGGCAATGGCTTTAAACTGAAAGAGGGGAGATTTAGATTAGATATAAGGAAGAAATTCTTCACAGTGAGAGTGGTGAGGCACTGGACCAGGTTGCCCAGAGAAGTTGTGGATGCCCCATCCCTGGAAGTGTTTAAGGCCAGGTTGGATGAGGCTTTGAGCAAACTGGTGTAATAGAGAGTGTCCCTGCCCATGGCAGGGGGGTTGGAACTAAATGATCTTTAAGGTCCCTTCCAACCCTAACAATTCTACGATTCTATGATTTCCACCATCAGTCCCCACAGGCAAGATTCTAAAACCTTCCGACACATTCTAGACATCTTTTTCCAAGCATCATCCCACCTTTTAAAAAGAATTAACTACAAAATATGGGCTATTCCTCTCAAGTTATAAGAAAAAGACCTTTTTCTAAGCACTGAAAAATTGTTAACTTCATAAAATTCAACTATGTAACCCAGTATTAAGTGCTTGTCTGAGAACTCTCACATTTCTGGATTCAGTTTATTGTTATCAGTACGGCAGTGAAACAATTTCAACAAAAGTTATCTAGCACAGTAGGAGACTCAAAGTCTTGAATAAATATGAAAGTGCATGGTGTATATATATACAGACATGAAACACTGGATATGTAAAAACACATTAGGATTCTGAGCTTAGCAGACAATTAAGAAGTATTAAAAGCAATTTATTAATGTAAAGCAGTGAGAAGCAATCTGTTTCCTGTGGTGCTTATATCAATACTTGCTTTTTGGAAGACTGCCTTCAGCACTGCAGAGCACTTAAATTTCAGTCGCATAAAATATTCTGTTCAAATCTTGCAGATAATTCTTACTCAGCTTCAGTTCAACTGCAGTGTACAAGTTGGCAGTGCCTTAATTCAGAGTTTGAGTAACTGTATAAGTTGTTTGAAATTTTACATAACTCATGTTTCATGTACCTATCAAACATACCATGGTACCACACATCAATGCTATGAACAAGCTTTTAAAAAATAGATTCTTTTCTAATATATGTTCTAGTTGAAGAGAAAGTAATTTGAAAATTAGAACCTACATCGTGAAATGACACACAGAACATGCAAGCAGCAGCAACCTCTGATTTTATAAGCTGCAAGAAGCAAGACTGGTCCAGAGGAAAGCAAACAGCAAAAGGAAAAACGCAAAGGAAAAAAGCAAAGGTAAGAGGACTGTATGAATTCCCATTTTAACTATCAAGTACTTAAAAGGAGGCATCGATGAGAAGTCCATAGGTTTTTTTGTTTAGTCAAAGTGGGTTTCAGTAGAAAACCTCAGGTAATCAAGAACCAGTTCTTTGGGAGGGGAAAAACAAACAAACAACAAAACAAACTACAAAAACTAGTTTCATTATCATTCAACCATGAAAGATTCAAGTGGAATTTTAAAGACAGATTGTGTGCTCCTTCAAATTCAAGTCAAAGCAGGAAAACCAGCCTCAAGTTCTGTAAAAGAACCAAAAAAGCTGGAAAATGAACCTTTGTTCTTATGTCCCAAGCACATACCTTCACAGCACTTCTATATTATGGTTTCAGTGACCCCATTTTTGTGTTAAAGGTTTCTGAGTGTTTTTCTTTTGTCCTTACAAGGAAGGAAAAAACCTCTGGAATATTGTTTTGCTAGATGCAAATAAAGCTGGGTAGGAAATACAGGAGTCTGGATGGTATCATTCCAAGATTTTCAACTATTATTCTCCTCTGTAAATACCATATTTTCTACCCTGGTTTGGAAGATCAGGTAATAGGAAGAAAGAATATTTATGAACTTCTCTCAACACCCATTTCTGACTTACCTGCACCTTCAAGTTCAACTCATTACTGCTAGCCAAATGTGGGTTCAGACACTAGCAAAGCACCTTCAGCACATCATCTCTGGCATTGATGTTCATCAAGATTGAAGTCACACTACTTTCCATCAGGATCTGCTTTCATTTATGCTGAGAGTCTCTGGAGCACCCCTTGATTTACACTAGGGTCTCCTAAAGAAGGTGCACCCAACCTTTGGTTTTGACAGCTCTCTGTGTTCTTTGTCCCCCATTAGATGTTTCTATAATTATTGCTCCTGTTTCATATGCAATACTTCCATGAATAATTAGCCTAAGCCCTGACTATATGTTCAATCACATGATCCCATGATACCACATGAGAAACCTCCAGTTAATCCAGCAGACTTAGACTGGTATCAGGACACTAGAGCTACTTCTACATGACAAAAGTTAAGCGATGTCAAGGCCCATTTCCAAGTCCCAAGGCTAACTGTCAGGGAGCAGCAAGAGCAAGGCAGCTCCATGAATGAAGATTAACTGGAAGCTGAGGCAGGGCAGGCAGTGCCCTCACAGACCAGGGCTTATCTGGCAGCATCTGACAGGGTGGGCTGAGCAGGGTGCTGGTCACAGCAACCATTGACAGTCTTGGCCACAGAAAACATGGAAAGAGGTCCCAGTTTACCCAAAGAGTCAGGAAGAGAAAGAAATGGGACCAGAGCCAAAACTAGAAAGGCTGCAACACAAGTCCAAGGCTACAATGTGGGTTCAAGGCATGACTTGAGACAGGTAGACCTATGTAATTGTTCAAACCAGGAATGAAGGCCCCATCCTGAGCTTCAGTGGAGCTCCTGGACCAATAAGCAGAGTGAAGCTGATAACAGTAACTGAATTCTGTTGGTGCACTTTGGGCCTTGACACAAACTGCCAGGTGCTGGCCAAGTCTACCCTATTAAACGAAAATTATTTAAATAGTTTCAAGGAAACTGTTAACTCTTAGCTTCTGAAATAGCTATTGGGAATGATCCCTGGGACCACACAGACTCCCAGACTATACCTGGAAGTTGTTAGGGAAAGTACTATTTGTCCTCAGCCAAAAGCGTGTCATGGACTATTTTAACAATTCTGTTGAAAACATTACTTCACATTATAATGCTGGAACTCTTGCCAGAACATTATGTGATTTACAGCAGCAACACAGCCTAAGAATATAGCATCAGATATTACACTTTCATGCTTATTAGGATGAAATTTCTCCTCAGTAGATACTTACTGACATTCAGTTGAGTGTTCTAAAAGCAATACATCAATTTAGGTTTTAAAGAAAACTATGACAAGCAATACAAAATAGAACTTTCCCTTTAAAATCAATTTAATAAATAGGCTACAAACTGCTCTAGGGTCTAGCTAAACTGCATTCCTTCAGTTTGCCCCTTCTCTGAGCTTTGTTTCGAAATCAGGTGTAGCCAACTATTTATACCACCATACCTGGTAGTGTTGCTGGTACGTTTGCCGAGGACAACATAATCTGTTTTACCAGGTTTGCAAGCAAGCACAATAAAGAATTTATCTCAGTATCACTTCCTAGCTATAAACAGGATACCATAGATGGAATATAATAAGTGGAATGAGGAAAGAGTTCAGAAAGGTAAAAAAGCTGAAAAGAAAAAAGCACATGGCTAAAAGCTGAGTTCAGTCCATGAACCACAATACACTGCAAAAATTAAGGACTAGATTCACTGTAAACAAAGATACTGCAAAAGGACAGTGAGGTAATATTTACTCTGTAAAACTATTTTGCAGGGCTGAAATAAAACTCAAATATATTTAGGGTGAACATTGTTGTTCATATCGCACAAAACCAGCAAGGATTAAAAATTATATTTGGTACTTAATATTCAGCCAGCAGGGTATTTAAAACAACATTCTTTAATATACTTTATCTTTACTTCTTCCCACAGCTGAAGTGGGAAGAAGAAAAGCAGCTTCATGTGGTACATGAAGGGGTCAGCAGATGGCACCCATGGCACTTGACACAACCGGAGCACACACCTTCTGATGTCCTTTAGTTCACACACAGTGGATTATTCACAGAAAGTGTAGCTTTTTTTCGGTACCAGCCAGGATTTTCCTTTATACAGTGTAAATAGTCTAAGTGGGTATAAATTAAGTTTATCTTCACTATCAAAGTGACTTGCTGCATGATTATTAGGTGCAAGAATAGATTAGAAAGAAGTGGAACAGCAATTTTCACTTTCATTATTTTAATCTCAAATTCCACAATATTGGTGTTTTTACGCAGATTTCAGATGTGACCCCAGTTTTAAATATCTTCCTTCACCCCACCCTACATTCACCTAAGCCATGACCTCAAGAAAAAAGAAAACAAAAAACCTCACATACAGAGGGTGATTCAGGTATACAATAAAGCTCAAAAACACCAAAGACATTCACAAGACACTAAAGTTTCCCTAAAAGTCAGTATCACAGAATACTGACACAACCCATATTTTATAGGTCCAGGGTTCATAGCAGTCCATATGCTACAGTCCTTCAAATGCAAAGTAAGGTATGGAGGGCATTAACTGCTAATGCAGAAAGTAGAAGCAGGAAGGTAGGCACCAAACATTTCAAGATCAACCCATCCAGAAACTGTATACCGCATCTTTACGGTACATAAAACACACAAAATCCTAAAACAGTCACTGTCCTCAAATGACTTTCAGCTTATGAAGAATTTTCTGAGAACTCAGTGTGTTTTAAGGTTTGCATTGAGATATACTGTTAGAAAGTAGTTTGTTCTCTTTTTTTTTTATGTTGGAATAATTCTTATTCCAAGTGCAGATCTGTGCAAGACCTATTAAACAGGAAAAAGAAATTAAAAAAAACAACAAACCAAAAGAGAAAAAATGGGTTGGAAAGATACAGGCATGAGTTTCAGAAAAATCTCATCAATACCTTTACTGAATACATTACAAAATAAGGCATACATCCATCTCTCTCTGGCAAATATCTGATAAGGATTTAATTCTTAGATCTGAAGTAAATCCATGAAATACAGACACATAGTTTGGACAAGCTAATGGCTGTTTTCACCGTTACTACATAATGTCAATCTGATCATACATTTTTGATCAACAGAAAGATTATAGTGCAATAGGGTTTTGAATAGACCATCTGAACTACGCTTCAGGAGGTGACAGTTACTTCCATGAAAACTTCTCAAAATTTAAATACATACAAAGGACACTACATCTGCCATATGTAGGCCACAAGACAGCAGGGAGTCAGAAAAACTTCAGTTTCAAAACTCTAAGGGTGAGATTAAGACAATCAGTAAATAATAAAACTATTTATTTGGGAACTACTTATTAAAAGGTATACACTTTGTTATGTAAATCATTTGAAACTGGAATACAAAGAGGAGTTATCTTCCTAAGATACACTCCTGTACCATTTGTGCTGTGTTTCTCCCTCTAACTGAAAGAGAAACAGGAGAAATTATAATGCTCATACCAGAAGAAGCCATAATACAGAGCAAACACAGATATAATGGATACTATTACTGTAAAAAAACACCTGAAGTGAACTGGTCGTAGTAACAAAGATGATTTGTAGTTACAGATACAAAAGATAAGGGGATTTACAGAAGGACACAGAAAGGAAAGACACCATAACAGCACCCTGTGATATATTTCTGCAGCTCCTGTTGACAGCAGCACACTTTAAAGGAATTTGAACTGTCCAAGATGAAAACGTTTAAGTCAGATGGTGAAAAGTAGCCGTGCACATGTATTCAGAGGAATACGACCACTAGCAGATAAGAACAGAATGGGTCTAGAAGTTATTCAAGTAAGCATAAATCATTATCTAAGCTGAATTTTTCCTGTGCTTGTTAAACATAAATTCTTGGGAGAATCCACCCAAAAGCTTTGCAAAGGCAAGAAAGTGAAAGCAACCAGTGTCAAAAGACAGTAAACCTTGTTAATGTATATTAAATATGTTTGATACGGCATAGGAGCCAGCCTCTGGATCAGAGCCTGCCCTGTGTCAGTGCTCTCAGTCTGTACACGGCCCTGTCCCAAGAACTGAAGGAAAAATCAAATAAAAATAACTCTAGTTCCCAAATTGGCAGAAGGCTGATCTAGAAAGCCCTGTGGCTTGATGCAACGCCAGCCATGTGAAATACCCATTCCCATCACCTCAACACCGGTGGTGCTTCAGCCTGAGTGAACTGACTATACTTTCAGCCAGGGATACCACAGACTCCAGCTGTTAAATGGGGGGGGGGGGGCGGGAGCAAACAGAGCTTTCAACAAGAAATAGCTTGATAAATAGATAAGCAACCAGCATTCAGAAGACTCAAAGAACAAAACCAGACTTGACTTTATCATGGCTTTTGGAAGTCAGCCCCATGGAGCACACTAGTCTGTTACTGAGGACTTAAAACAGGTGTCAACTCCCACTCAGTCAGGGGCTGGTACCTCATTTCCTCAGCATCTTCTGAAGTTTTCAGTTTTGTTCTTCCCTTGTAAGCTAGCCACAGACTGGAAACAGGGGGATGAAATGATCAGATTTCTCCCCAGCACTAGTTCCAATAACATTAAACGCACCATTTCTAAATGATTGCATGCTACAGTCTTACAATGTCTTTATGCTTTTCAGACTACCTGAAAAACTCATGAAAGACAACCCATACTGATTCGAATCCACCCTGCTGCAGTGTAATAGATGCCTTCGTTACCCTCTTGCCGGGGATACCGTAATTTCTTTTTCCCCATCCTACTGTCATCTTAGCTTCCAGCTCATTAGTCTCTATCACGTAGAAAAGGTTTCTCTAATCCCTCTGAGACATACACATTACATCTACCATATTTGCAATGCCCCTGCATCTGTATTAAGTTTCAAAGCCCGGCACAAAAGTCATGTCATATAAGCAGGGTAAAGTGTCCAAAAACGTAATCAAATTAGAGCAGAAGAACCTACAGTTAAAAGTAATCACATTAAAGCAAGACAACAAAAAAAGTACAAGATAATGATTAAAAAAAAAATGTCACGCACTCATACTAGATAGGAAACTAAGAATTTGAACAAACTCCTCAGTGGACAGAATGATATAGTTTATCAGCAGATCTACTGCCTGAGGATTGGATCCGAGCATGCAGCCATAGAGAAATCCTTGCACTTTTGCAGGCAACGCTAAAAATTCCATCAACCACAAAGCAGCATGAACTTATCTGGCACAGAAGAAAACATGTTTTCAAATGCACAGAAGTAACTGATAATTCATTTCACTTTGATTCAACCTTGAACATCATCTTTCACCTTTGTGCCCAAATCTATTGCAGAATTTGTCTCAACCAATGCCACAATCTTAAAGCTGCACTCGCTCTCTCTCTCCTCCGCTCTGTATTACCTAAAATCACCTTCCAGTATCCCTCATTTTCTAAGATGACATTCCCTTTTCAAGCATTAATTTTACCCACCTTTATTAAACATTGATTTATTAATTACATTAAACTCTGGTGCAGTGTCCTTAATACATATTTTTTATGAAACATTTGAGAAATTCCCTTAGATAACTGGTAATTAGAGTTGTAAATGTACTGTTTTGAATGCGATTAAGCCAGAACATAGCTTCTGTAAATGCAGCGTCTTTATGCATTGGTAATGAAGGCTGACCTTCATTTAGAAGCCTTTTCCTTGGGCCAGAAAACTGATATCAGAACTTGTGGATGGATTAAGACCTCTGATGGTATTAAAATAAGGAACAGCTGCTGCCCTAACCACATTAGAATGGCTTTACTGCACTTTTTGATTACTATCAGCTAGAAAAACAGTATTTTTGTTGACTTCAGAATGAGTTTGCTGGAGGGAGAAGGGCAAAACTATTTGATTATTAGCAGATATTAGCTGATAACTACTAAGCAAAACAAACCAAAGACTTTTCTATAAACTACATAAAGGCAGCTTTTCCCTTTGAAAGATGTAGCTCTTGCTTGCAGCAGCAGCAGCTATCAGAAGGGTTGACTTCTTGTTTTAATACGCGCTGTGCCAATGTAAGTTTTAACTAGATGCAAGGAAGTTCCTTTAGAAATCATTACTGTGATTTATTCCAAGTGTGACCTGGTATCCATCTTCTTGGCTTTGTATCACTTTACAAAAAATTTGCTACATCTTAGATTGCCAGCCAAGAAAAGGCAAAAATACACCCAAGAGTAACAGAGGTCAATAATGGCAAGTATCACCAGTTACAATAAATCCAACCCTCTCAAACTTGGTCAATATGAAATACCATAAAATGGCACGGAGAGATGGCTGCTAGGTTCTCTTGCTTATTATCCCAGAAAGCAACATATCCTGCTATCATCTTGAGGTAAAAAAGGCTCAGTATTCCATGTATATGCAGTCAAACTCTCAAATATTTTCAAGCAGGATAATGAAAAGGAAAAAAACAACCAACAACAAAACTTCTCTGGAGATCAGCAGACGTCCTTGGTTGGACTCCACATCCCAGCTAACACTGGTAGAGAGTTCAGAGGAAAGGCACAGCCTCAGTGTTCCAGGCCAGATCTCGACTTCCTCAAAGATCAAAAGGCATTTGAGTCCAGGAATTTAGTTCAACCTATTACAGGAGACAGACAACTGCAAAGTGGAATCTTAATCTAAATTTGCACAGTGTTTAGGGATATCTAAATCAGACCTACCCACGGTTTATCCTACAAAGTCCATTGTGCTAGAGAAAGGACTAATTAACAGAATGATTCTTTACTGACCTTGCAATTCTCTCTGGCTCCCAGAGCCTATCTTTTCTCATGCCACAACACAATGTCCTCACAACCTTGGCATGGATTTGCCAACACCTTTGTTAAAATGTCTCATTATTCAAAACTCTGTATATTTTAGCAGAACTGGTAAGAAAATTATATTCCTGTACAAAAAAAAAAAAAAAAGAAATATTTACCCTGAATGGTCCTTTCCCAGGAAAGATTTCCCACCCACTCTGGTTTCTTGAGATAACACATTCCCTCTAGACTGCAGAGTAGAGTACGACCACAGAAAGCCAACACTAGAAGAATTTTTCCATAGTTGCTCTTTGGAGAAAAGTACATTTCCAAATTTAAAAAGCAGACAGTAACTGCTGACTTGTGTGTTCTGGAAAGAACATTAATCAGTTTATTTTTGTAATTTACAAACAACTAGTATAGTTAGATGCTTTGAAGCACTACTCCAAATTTCAGCTGCAACAAATACAGGCCTACCTTTAACCCAGTTGGTCTTTTGCCAGGCACATTCTCCCATCAAAACACGGGCATTTATGCTACCAAGCACCCCGTGCATGGATGGGAAAATAATCCCAAGCACCGTATAAGTTATTAGAGAGCATCCACAATGCAGACAGTGGTGTTTCAGTCCCATAAATACTTGTCACTTTTTTGGATGGTTGAGGTTTTTTTATTGTTTAAAAAAAAAAAAAAACAACGACCAACAGATTTTCAGAGCAGGTATTGATTAGTGATTGAATTTACAAATATTTGGAGTTTGGCAATTCCTGGATGCCAACAGGATAATCATGGCTAAGTATACCTGCTACTTGCATGGTATGAAATAGGCATATGCACACATTCAACCTGACCATACTGCTACAACTGCACCATTTCAGCATGCTCTTTGTGTTTCTTCAAATGCTATCAAGTCATAAAGCATTTTTCCAGAAAGACAGTAGAAATGCTGAAGCCTTTCAGTAACAGCCAGAAAGACCTAAGAAGGAAGACAGAAGGAATGTTTAAACCAGACTAGACTAACGACTCCTTACAGTTCCATTGGAAATTCTGCAGATCACCTTGGAGAACATTAGTGTCAGACCCTATCTATATATGTAAATACATGAGCTGCCTTTAATACCCTCAGCAAGTTTTCTTGATAACAGCAACAAGAGCAACCTTGAATAATCTCCTTTTATATATATATACACACACGTATTAAAATTCTGAACATGCAAACCACAACAACTAAAATTAATTCATTTTATTCCTCTGAACCAGAATGAACACTCAGTAGATCCCAAACATAAAGGAAGGTTAACGTCACTACTGCCCTTTCTCCAGGTAAAGCTTCAGCATCTTACTGTTACTGTGGTTGTACAGCCCTAATATGCTTTATAGATCTTAGTGCCCGTCATGTTTAGATAGTTCACATGACACAGTAGGTCTGACTTAAGTGATTGTTTGTGTTATATGAGCACCTCAACACAACTGAACTGACACATGAGTAAAGCACAAAACCAACAGCTACACAAAGGAGCTATCACACCAGCAACCCATTTCACATGTTAATACGTGGCTGACTAACAAGGTCTAGCAGCTATACCATAGGAAGTGAATTAAGGTAGGTTTATGAATGACAAAAATCAACAGCTCTTTTTGGTTGTAGAGAGGACTTATATAATGGGGCTGAAAAAGTTGGGATTATGACTCCATATCACTCCAGCAGTCAGATGGCATCTCAGATGTAGAGCATGAAAGTTCATACGTATTTTCAGCTGAAATACTACATTGCACTGATATGGTTCACAGAGAAAGTATTTGAAGTGGCTTACAGAATAAATGCCATGGAAAATGAATTTTTTAGACTGCATAATTCTCAGAGCAAGAACAGCCTCCTATAGCTGTATTTTAGTGCCTCCATGATTATACAAAAAAGTAGTTTAGATGTCCATGAACCACCACTCAGGGAAGAGTGCAAGATAGGATTCCGAGAGGGAAGTTATGATTCACAAAATGCTGAAAGACACTGCTCGTTGCTCTGCAAGCTCTCTGTATTTTTATTTGATTAGATGCATATACAGTGTATAGTAAAGAAACACTTCAATTTTTACAGAATGACAGGGAATAACATTCAACTCATTTATAAAACAGAACAAAACAATGTAGGTAGAGATTCCACAGCACAAGGCACGGTCTGTTTCAAGTGGCAGTTTCTGATAACATTATCATATCAACGGACAACAACCTTAAAAGGTAGAAAAACTGAAAGTAAAACAAAGCAACAGCAAGTGTACCAGGAAGGCAGAATGAAGTCTGCATTCCTTTCCAGGCTTGGAGCGGTGACTTCATCTTTGCTAGGGTGACCTTCCACTGAGTCCAGGCTTGAATACTAATATTAGACTAAAAAGAAGTGTGCCACCCTCTAAATATAATGATGACTCAACACCTAGAGGCTTCAGTGATGTAATATGACCAAAGAGGTTCTGACTTCACAATCTAGATTTTTAAAAGTGAAGGCAAAAGGAACAGCTCTTCCTCTGCAGAAACAAAGCCTGCCTCCTAGAGCATCTTCTTGAATTAGCCTGTAGGAAATGGGAACCAAAGAAAGATTTCACAAATGGTAGCAGACACACCAGCTCCACTTTGTTTAAAAAAAGCACTGAACAGACACATTTCAATTAAATGCTTCAGAGCCAAAGCATCAGTAGAAAGTTTCAGTTCCAGAATTAACATATAAAAGTTAAAGACCACACAGCAGACCATTGAACAGTTCAGGGTCTTTTACTGCACCTTAAAAGTAAAAATAGCAGCATGAAGATATGCTTTGTTGAGAAAGCTGAATGCAAGTACAGAAGAAGCCAGCCTTTCCAAGTAAGGCTACAGAGTTCTTTTAAAGCATCATCCTTGGACAAATATTCCAGCACTCACTTGAGTCAGATTTAAATCTTTTTAAAGGCCCAAGCTCAATAATACATCTTAAAAAAGAAGTCAACTGAAGTCTAGCATAGGCTTCTGTAATAAAAGCAAGTAGTTATCTAATATATGTAAATAAAGTTGTAACGTGAAAAAAATCTCTCATGAGAATAGTAACTGTTTTCATACTCAAGTCCTTCTATCACAGTAAGATTATCTTTTCCATTGACTTCCCCACCCTGCCCTCATTAAGCTCATGGTTCAGGAAACACATTTTTAATCACCTTCATTCCCTGATCTTGCATTCACACACTGACCCTCCTCAGAAGAACTAGGATACACTTCAACATATGTTCACGGAATCACAGACTGGTGGAGGTTGGAAGAGGCCTTTGGAGGTAATCTTGTCTAACCCACCCTGCTCAAACAGAGCCACCCAGAGCCAGCTGCCCAGGACCACATCCAGACAGCTTCTGAGCACCTCTGTGGAGAGAGACTCCACCACCTCCCTGGGCAACCTACGCCAGCGCGCAGTCACTCTCACAGGAAGAAAGCATTCCCGAAGTTCAGAGGAAGCCTCTGGTGTTTCAGTTTGTGCCCATTGCCTCTGGTCCTGTCACCGCGCACCATTGAAAAGAGCCCCTGGCTCTGTCTTCTTTGCACCCTCCCTTCAGGTGTTAATACACACGCTTAGAAGGTTCACCTGAGCCTTCTCCAGTCTGAAGAGTCTCAGAGTTCTCAGCCTTTATTCATACGAGAGATGTTCTATTCCATTATCTTAGTGATCCTTCAATGGACTCTCTCCAGTATGTCCATGTCTTCCTTTACTGGGAAGTCCAGAACTAGACACGTTTGGTCACTGTATTTTCTCATGCACAAATACATAAGTAAGTAATAAAGTAATAATATCTCCTATTGGTTTGAGTTACATTGGCAAGAAAAAGCACTTAATGGACTTTGGCCATCATTTCCTAGGCAACTCCACCATAAATAAAATGCTCAGAAACTGATTAATCATTGTATATCTGAAATATAACTATCCTGTTTAATAGGCGCTCCCTCCAATTTGAGCCAAAATAGTGAAAAAAAGAAGAGCATACAGCCTCTAAACAGCTTGAGGAAACACATCCTTCCCTCCCAGAAGCATATTCTAATAGTGATAGTTTTGTGTAAGCATCTCCTGAGGCACTACAGCATCTGAAGAAGTCATCTGAGGAGGCAAAGATGCTTCACTTGACAGTGTGCTTACCAGTTACAGCCTGAAGGAAATTACAGTCACATTACAGAAAGGATGGTTTTACAAAACAGTGATAGATACATAACAAAAGCGCAACAACAAAGGGGTTATTATCCAAAAAGTCTGCGGGTTATATGTAGCAATTAACTGTTATAACACACACATCTCCACCCTTAGGAGTAATCAGAGTCATGCCCTTTGGCTTGCCACAACAATTCCTTTATCAGGAGAGATAAAAGGAGCAGCACCTCATATACAGTCACACTATCAGCCAAAAATAACAGCCTCAATTTTGCCATATCTTGCTCACGTAAGTAGTCCCAGCAGTTTTTCCAAGAGACGTGGCAAATCCCAGGGTTTAGGAGTAATTTTATTTTTAGCTTCTTTACAATAAGAAGTCCATGACCCAACCAAGTCAGTGCTGTACACTCCAAAAAATTTGCCCCTACCACTAACAGGTTATATACCAAAACAAGTGATCAGAACACAGGACAGTGATGGGGACACAGCTGAATGGGACCACAGCTTTGCAACAAGCCTGTTGGATAATCTACTTCTCCGCACCTTTGTTCTTTGAAAACTAAAATCCCAGTATTTTCTAGTCATATTGTAAAGAAGGTACAACTTCATTTTCTGTACGAAGGAGCAAGCTGTCCATGATGGGAGTGGAGATAAGTAAAACCACCTCCCTGCAGCTGTAGCAAGCTGTTAGTGCACTGAAGCTTCTAAACCATCCTGAGAAAATCCTTAAATGCCCGTATTATCGACCCAGGTATCCAGAGCATTCTCCTGACCTAAGCACATACTTCTTTCCAAGAACACAGGTTGGAAAGGCAGGGAAATATTTTTGACCAGATGCTCTGTTACTGTAGAAAAATCAGATACACGTAGCTAGTACTAAGCTACAGTCCCCTTTTCTTCTGCCAGTGTTTAAGATCAGGCAGTCACTCCTCAGTAACTTCCTTTAAGCCAGATGGCAACACTTGTCTTCAGATCCCAAGGCCCATAACTTTTCAGACGCACTCTACCTTGAGACTTCAGTGTGCCAGCTAGGAGAAAACTCAAGCCTGGCGTGAGCTTTCACATCAAGCCTCATCAAGCCTGGTGTGAGGACAGCCTTCAGCTGCAAGAATTCCTCATCTTCAGAAAATGAGGCCCAAATGCAGGGAGATGCCATCAACATTCTTGTTAGGCAACACAGAATCCTTTCTAAGAAGTGCTGTACAGCCACATGATATTGGTCAAAGGGTACATCTGATACAGGACACACTAAGAACACACAAAGCAAATCAGCTTATCCACAGTGCAGGCGCACGTGGAGCTAAGTGTTCCCTCAAGGCTGCTGTAAGCCCACACTCAAGCCCACACCGGAATTTACCCTATATCTGATACAAAGTAGTTAAATGCCTTCAAATAAAACAAAAAATATTTAAGGCGTTTGCTTTTAGAACCTATGTTTAGTGAATATATTGCTTAGATATTTGTGTGTTAAAGTTTGAACTTGACAGTTCAGCCTCTTAAGACACTTTAGATAACGTAATTAATTATATAATAAATTAAGATTATTACATGCCAGAGCCACTCAGAAGTTCATATATGTAAATATTATTTTTGTACCAAGTTCACATACCAAATCAAAACAACGATTTACAATGACAGGTTCCTCCGGCTTTCTTTACTAGCCAACTTGTGATTTCCAAACCAGTCATACCTTGTTTTCCCTCCTAAAAGTCTAGCTCAGGAGTAGAAGTCAAAGATACACTGCAAAAACTTTACTTTCTGTAGAATGGATAAAACAATGAAACTACGGTAGATATAACCATTACTGTAGCATGTTCCTTAAAAAGTTTAGTGTACCACTATATATACATGTTGGATCAATACATAATTGAAGATATGATTGCTAGCAGCATTTATTAATTGTGACTGTGTGAGATTCAAAGCTTTAGCTTTGTAACTTGACAATATTTTATGTTGAATTCATGTGTGCTCTTATCCTGCAGCAACAGTTAATAATAGAAAGGATTACGGGTATTAATCAACTAGGAACACAAGTACATGTTCTACAGGAATAATAAAAATCATAATCAGCTCCCCAGGTCCTTGGATTTAATGAGAAATCTGAAGGTAATCCCATCTAGTTAAATATAGACTTATGGGAATAACTACTTACCTGCAAACAGAGCTGTTCAATCCATGTCGTTGAGGATAGTTTACAGGCACACATGGAACAGAATATCCACCTCCACAACCCAGCTACTATTCTTAAGACACATCCTTAAGTCCTGCAAGTCTTTGGGGATTGCTATCCCACATACTTACATAATCACCCATTCCATTTTCTAACTAAGCCATCAGCTAAATACTAGAATACAGCTCTCAAAAGTCAAAGCTCAGGAGCAAGTGGGGATAGAATCTCTTGCAGGATGAAGAGAGATTCTCTAGTTGTAGGCAGGCTTCTACGTTCTTCCTTTAAAACTGGACTTTCAGACAGACCCCTTCAACTTTAGTGAACTTCAATATCAGATGGCTGGCTACAAAATTCCACAAAATGGCACAACATAGATGCAAGATGCTTATTATCAAAAGGAATTAAACACAATCAAATGGTGCACTGTTTTCCAAGATCGCGATTTAAAGTGTAGGATTTTTTATTTATATATACACTACGATCATTTTGTTTAGTGCTATGGTATGAACTTTTATTTTCTTTTAAGCTTTATTACTCAAAACATACACAAGCCATCATTACGGAAGGCAAAGACGTCTAAAAAATTAAACCCAAACAATTCCACTTGTGCAGCCTCAACAGATACCACTTTCAGAATCTTTAACAGGAAGCCCGTATCCTTAGAAGTCTTGTTTTATTTCCCTTCCATCTGGTAATTTCCCCACTAAAGCCCCTTTGTCAATCCTGGCCAGCTTTGGTTCCAGCGAATCTGATCTGTAGTTTTATCTGGATACCTCCTCAGTCAGCTCCAGACAAAACCCACTTTACTACTGCCAGTTAATTTCTGAATTGAAAATTCCAGATAAGATGCTTGAGTAGCCTCAAATGTGCCTGTAACAATTAGCCTAGACTAATTTCATCAGACAATAAAGCCCCGAGCTATCAGTTTTAAATCCCTGATAGCTCCATCAGGAAGAACACTAGGCTAAGAAACAGGATCCAAACAGTTCCTGCAAAAGTTGAATTTTTTTTTAATATATTTTAAGAGGTTATTGTTTTCAGCCATTCTGTTTTAAACTAATTGCAGAGTTAAAAATATTCTCAAGCAGTTCCTCTTGTCTTTGTTCTAGCATTCATTTTGGATTTTCCAGATAAAAGAGTATTTCAGATAACTTAAAACATTTGAGAAAATACAAGAAAGGCAGCCTCCCACTGCAGTGGTATGTGATCAGCAAGTGGGAGAAACTTTCACATGTTTAATTTTGCCACATCTATCATGACTGCAGCTCTGGTTGCTATGAAGACATGTACCCACATCGCAGTATTCTGCAAATCTTAACAAAAGAAAAACATTTTTGTTTACCACACTTGAAAAAAAGGGGTTTAAGCTTTTGAAATAAACATCATGGCAAAGTGTTGTTGCCACCTTAGAAAACTCGTATTTGTGATCCAGTCCCTTTGTACAAGAAAGATTAAACTATCTTTAGTCATTGAAACTGCAATAAACACAAACACAAGGCATATGTTTCTCTTGCACTGAAAACATGGAAACTGACACTGTACCTTACTGTCTTCATCTTCAAACACAGACTGGTGAACATTACAAGCAAAGAGAGAATTCGGGAGATCGTTGAAGTCAATTATTTCATGAAAATCTTCCTCTGCAAAACATCTCTTTAAATTGTTGTCTCCATTGATAGAGTAGAGTAAGAACTGTCCTCCATCTTCTGGGATGCAGCCGTAGTGACCGAGGCCTCGCATTCCAAAGAAGTATGAGTCTCCCCTCATCCCTGGCAGCATGGAGAAGAGAGACACAGTTACACTATACTTTTAAAAATATCACATACACAAGTTAACCCAGAAACTCTTAGTTTGGGGGCTTAGCTTGTAGCAAGTCTATTTCACACTATTGTAAGGCAGCAACTGACCTCTGAAACAGGGCACTAAGACTGGTTTCACCAAGGTTCAGGTAGGGACTTCGCTTTAGTTTCATTTATTAGCACAGAAAGACCTAACTACATCAGCACAGGCTGCCGAAGGCAGCCAGAAGCAAGGCATTACTTAGTGCTTCTTGCCCTAAATGAAAATACTGTGTTGTATTTGGGTCTAAGAGAGCCTTGTTTTGATACTGGGAAGGCAGGCTGGTACTTCTGGGCTTGCAGTCAGCTTAGAAAGAAAGTGTACACTGTGGATAAGAAGATGAAAATAACTTTGAAAACTATATCAGGCATCAACTCAAAGGAAAAAAAAAGATCCTGTTGGAAAGTGGCGTGAACACAGAATCATCAAAAAACAGTACAACTAAGACACATCACTATTACAAGAATAAAGCCAGTTTTTTCTATGGTTTAAGGACAGAAAGTACTCTGGTTTTCCACGCTTATTAGCAATTTGTTTGTTTGCATCTTAATCACATTAGGAAGCAAATAAAAATGTGAAGGGAAGCGTGGACTCGAGACGATTCTCTCCACCTTTCACAAAAGCCTTGCTGACTTTAGAGCCTGTATCCCAAATCCATCAGGATAGAAAGATAATTTTAAGACACACTGAAGGACACAGAAGTAACAGCCCCATAAATCAAACAGTACCCTTATTGCTGACACAAGAGTAAACTTCACACCAGGCAAGTGGATTATGTGCACCCTCAGCAAGTTTGCTGATGACACCAAGATGTGTGGTGATGTGGACACGCTGGAGGGAAGGGATGCCACTCAGAGGGACCTTGACAGGCTGGACAGGTGGTCCTGGGAGAACCTAATGAAGTACAACAAGGCCAAGTGCAAGGTCCTGCACGTGGGTCAGGGCAATCCCAAGCACAAGTACAGGCTAGGCAGAGAATGGATTGAGAGCAGCCCTGAGGAAAAGGACTTGGGAGTGCTGGCAGATGAGAAGCTCAACAAGAGCCGGCAATGTGTGCTGGCAGCCCAGAAAGCCAACCGTATCCTGGGCTGTATCCAAAGAAGCATGGTCAGCAGGTCGAGGGAGGGGATTCTGCCCCTCTACTCTGCTCTTGTGAGACCCCACCTGGAATACTGCGTTCAGCTCTGGAGTCCCCAACGCAAGGAGGACATGGAGCTGCTGGAGCAAGTCCAGAGGAGGACCATGAAGATGATGCAAGGGATGGAGCTCCTCAGCTGTGAAGACAGGCTGAGAGAGTTGGGGCTGTTCAGCCTGAAGAAGAGAAGGCTCCGGGGTGATCTTATTGCAGCCTTCCAGTACCTAAAGGGGGCCTACAAGAAAGCTGCAGAGGGGCTTTTGACAAGGTCATGTAGTGATAGGAAAAGGGGCAATGGCTTTAAACTGAAAGAGGGGAGATTTAGATTAGATATAAGGAAGAGATTCTTTACATTGAGAGTGGTGAGGCACTGGACCAGGTTGCCCAGAGAAGTTGTGGACACCCCATCCCTGGAAGTGTTCAAGGCCAGGTTGGATGAGGCTTTGAGCAACCTGGTGTAGTGGAGAGTGTCCTTGCCCATGGCAGAGGGGTTGGAACTAGATGATCTTTGAGGTCCCTTCCAACCCAAACCATTCTATGATTCTACGTAAGGGTCCAACTAATTACCAGTGCAATCATTAGTATAAATTCAGGTGTTTATCATGACTGGCATAGACAGTCCTTAGTACAGGTGTATTAGACATCAACCTATAACCTCTATAGAGCTCCAGTGAGCTGTCTAGAAGCTACTCGGAGGAATAATTAATTCTCTTATATTTTTGTTTCTTTCAATAACAATATGCAATCATTGGCTGCTTTTTCTCCTCACAACATAAGGAGTTACATAAACACCGTGTGCTCATCTGTTTCAGATTTGCCCTTGCTATTCTCTATAAATATATTTGCATACTTGCTATTCTCTATAAATAGTTGTAAATATTAGTTCAAATATACTATTTAGAATTAATGTCCAAAATTAAACTCTATGGGCTTATTCAGGCTTAATCTAAGTAAAGCAACGCTAAATTATGGAGCTAATTTGCTATGCCTGTGCCTTTCGTATAACCTCAATCCTGCTGCAGCTCTGAAATTATGTTTGGCTGATGACAGAGCACATCATTCCATAACCTTACGTTACAGAAACATCAGTAATTGTTATTGCTGAAGTCTCAGGGCTAACAACAGAAGTCCTCAAGAAAACAAACTAGTCAAAAGTACTGCTCAAGAGTACCAGTTTGGAACACTGAGTCCACACTTACGACACTTCAAATCACGTGTTAGAGACAGATTTAACAGCCAGTATTAGTCAGAAAAACTAAGGTTGGAAGGGGCCTGCAGAGGTCAGCTAGTTCGAACCACAACGTCAGACCAGCATAATTCAGGACCTTCTCCAGGGGTTAATGTTGTACAGCAGTACCACTCATAGCGCATAAACGATCGGCAGGGAGCTGGTAGGTCACAGGATCTTAACTGTTAATTGTCCTCCTTTTCCAGATACTAAAATCTGTTATACACCTTAAAACAGAATACTTTCCTCGTCCTGTATTCTGTGCAGGTAGTTTATGAGGGAGGGGTTCAAACAAACAAGGATGCAGTGTTGTAAGGAAGCAGGTGTAACGTGAAAGCCTCAGGCCAACTGCCTCCTTTTTACCATGTCAAGCTGATAACAGGTTTTTAGACTATCAAGTACGCACTAGTATTTTCACCAACTTAGTCTGATATCGGCACAACTAGTTTCAGTTTAGGAATCTAATTCTGACTGAAAAAAAGCCTGAACAAATGACAGAGGAGACGGCTACAACTTCAACAGTATAGATTAGCATAGTAGGAACTCGCTATCACAGCAATATTCCTTCTGGTAATTTAACAAACTCACTCAAGCCTAGTATTACCGTACATTTCAGCATAATCATATCCAGGTAAGTACTATAAAGAAATCCTCAAAGCAGCCACTACTGGGGAAGAAACTTACATTCTGAATTTATCACCACTCTAGCAGAAAATATTAATACATCATCTACTCCAAATGAAATCATCTTCAAACATGTTTGCCATCGTGTCCAGCTTGTGTCAAGATTAGATTCATTGCTATCAGGTTTATGAAAATAAACCTTAAGCCTGGTACGTTACAAAATGTAACTAACTTACATGGCAGAGCAGACTTTTGCCAGTATGAAGTATTTCATTCACAATAGACAAACTGCTTGCAGCTATTGAAGATACCGAGTACTTTACAGTCACACTGGGTAAAATCCTTCTTCCCTCACAAGCATTAAGATGGAAGAGTTCACTCAGCAGAGAGGGATGTTTCAAAGTCAACTTTACACAACAGACTGAAGAGGATAAAGATGACACAAGCTGATACTCAAAAGTTGTAGGAATTTGGATTACAAATTAACACTCAATAAGCATTCTAGTAAGAAGAGGGGACATTAGACAGAACTGTGAGTAGTGCAGTTTAAGATATACAAGAAAGTCCTGAGGATATAATGAAGTAGGAGTCTGCTGGCTGAATGGAACCTGGAGCCAAAGAAGAGCAAGAGAGGTGCAATACTATGCATTGATTTGCTTTCCATACACACCTCCAATTATAGTAGCTGATTTCTTACACTGTACTTTTTAGTCTAATAAGCTTCACTTTCACTGTAAAGTATGACAGCAATGTTAAACATAACTTCATAGCAGCTAACAAATTTCAGACATCCTGTTCCCCAATGTACAAGCTATTAGGGCGTGCAGAAAAGTAAAGAATCTAAATATATCGACAGAAATCAGAAAAGCCTACGGATGTCTTCACTGAATTCTTGTGGTGGTTTTTTTTTTTTTTCTCTTTTCTCCTGGGAGAACAACATTATAAAGGTACTAGACAGGAAAGGAAACTTTTAAGTTAAGAATTAAGCAAAACCACCATGACAGGCAACAATACAGAACAGGATTTTAAGTTACAACAATGAAGTCCACGTTTTTAGCTGTCTTAGTTGGCACTAAGGAAGTGAGCATACACTATAGCAGGCAACGCTACAATATACAGGCTTCAAAGTTCTGTCTGAAATTAGAGATTAGCAAATACTGCGTTACGTGACAGTAGTTTCGCTCTGCTAGAGCTCTTTAACAAGAAAGCTTGCTCCTTTTTTCAGTCAATTCTTGAGACAGATTTGCTCAGTGGGACTTGGGTACTGGCCTTTAGAAAGTCACTGTCTTCCATTCCTTTTGACCATCTCTTTCAAGACTCGTAGGTGCTACAGAGGTGTATATACACACACAAGTCTCTTCTACATTTAAGATATACCTAGAATTCTGATCAGTCTTCCCTCCACTAGCAAGTCACCTTACTTTCTACCCTGATTATTAAATCCTCTGCCCAATTTAAGATGGGATCTGCACAATTAATAACATCTGTATTCCATAACTATTGTATAGCAAAGTAAAGTTTGTGAAACAAGGGCCATGTACTGCACAATATTAAGCACCACACCACAACTAAAATAGAAATCTCACTAATAAAAGACTTACATGCTCCCCAAACAGAAATTGCCTACGAGCCTGAGCTCAGTGATAATCAGAGGGGACAAACATACTTGCATTAACATTTGTTAGCACGCTTCAAACCCTTGGGCTGTGAGTTCGGACTGACCGGACAAACTAGCACTTCTGCCAAAAGATGCAGCATGATCTGTCACGCACCCTAGGCTTCTCACTTCCAACACCAGTCACTTCCCTAGGCGGAGACAGGTCCCACACTACCTTTTGTAGTGGAGAAAGCATCTCCTGCTCCAGTTCATGGCACAACTGCACAAACTGGTGCAGTTAAAGGAAAAGACTAGGCCTAAGGAAAAAAGTTTGAGTTTAACTCTATTGGGTAGACAACGGACTCAATTAATTTCATGGCTGCATTAAGTGTTTGTAGCAATCAGAAAAAGAGCAGGCAAAGCTTTTTAGGAATGGACTCTGTAGCAGGATTGTTCCCTTTAGAGGGCTGAGATCCTGAGACAAACCTGAGCCCGAGTTCATGTAACCTCCAGCTACTGCTGGTTCCTTGCCACATATGTTTATCCTCTAAAGATTCAAGTTCACCCACATGTAACCTGTGTTCCTGTTATTTCTGAATTTAGTGTAGGGTTTTGACCACAAACTTTCAAGTCAGAAAATACATTACACAGACAAGAGTACTCAAAGAGGGCAGTACTATTAACCCTTGGAAAACTACAGCAGCCACTACCCTTCCAGACCCTTTGTGGAATCTCCTTGTCACTTCTTTTGTGCACTTCATGTGCACTATTTGCATCACTTTACACTGATACAGGTTATTTCCAATTTCTCCTCCTGTGGTCAAGGGGTGCAAGAGCTTGTAACCTGTGATAGTTCAAAACATGAAGCAAACCACCTGCCCACTGGAACAGATTAGGTCACGTCCGTGTTCAACCCCATAGATACTGTAACTGAAGACTCCAGAGATTCCAGGTGGAAGGTAAATATTCATTCTGTTACCTCACTATTTTTAGACATGGTACACCTCTGAAATAACAGAGACCAGTAGAAAAATATTTATTGGCAAATAGCAATAGCCTACTGAAGTCTATACTTGACAAACTGTTACCAAAAAGTACAGGCTTTTTTTTTCAGGTTTCTAGTGTAAACCTGGAAGGGCAAATATGTACAGCTTCTTACGATGTTAGACCTCTACAAAGCAAAGAACTTCAGCTGAAATTTTGCTGAATTAAGACAACCTGAGCACACAGAATCATAGAATGGTTAGGGTTGGAAGGGACATCAAAGATCATCTAGTTCCAAACCCCTGCCATGGGCAAGGAAACCCTCCACTACACCAGGTTGCCCAAAGCCTCATCTAACCTGGCCTTGAACACTTCCAGGGATGGGGCATCTACAACTTCTCTGGGCAACCTGTTCCACTGCCTCACCACCCTCAATGTAAAAAATTTCTTCCTTATATCTAATCTAAATCTCCCCTCTTTCAGTTTAAATCCATTGCCCCTTGTCCTATCACTACACGCCCTTGGAAAAAGTCCCTCTCCAGCTTTCTTGTAGGCCCCTTTTAGGTACGGGAAAGCTGCTATAAGATCATCCCAGAGCCTTCTCTCCTCCAGGCTGAACAGCCCCAACTCTCTCAGCCTGTCTTCATAGGAGAGGTGCTCCAGCCCTCGGATCATCTTTGTGGCCCTCCTCTGGACTCGCTCCAGTAGCTTCATGTCCTTCTTGTGTTGGGGACTCCAGAGCTGAAGTGTTTGAATGGACCAATGTCTTATATATCACCAAGCACACATACATTTATCCACTGTTCTCATGGAAACTAATAAGGCATTTCCTTGGTGAGCATTTTCCTGTTTTAAGTGTTTTTAAAGAGTCCCTGAGGGACATCAAGAAACAGACACGTATCTCTTGAAATTGCTAGGAAACTTTACTTTTTTTATTAAACACTGCTTGCCATGACAAACAACATGACTAAAAATAGAATAAAGCAAACAAAATGTTACAAATAGAAGCTTTAAATATAATCACTATAAACTAAAAGTATTATTGAGACCCGAGTGCAAACCTGGAAACTGTAATCTACACGAATTAAGAAAGTTTAGGAAAAAACAAAGCAAGAAGAGTTGCAGTTTTTCTAGAAGGGTCCAGAAAAAGTGTAGAGATTCCACCTCTGCTACGTAAACCCCAAACCAGCAAGTTTTAGCATAATTTAAATGAGAGGCAAAGAGAAGGAGGGAGGAGGGGAAGAATCAAACCCACTCAGTAAGATTTTACTGAAACAATCAGTTTTTACTTCAAAATAGTCACTGACTTCATGAAAGCAGAGTCACCAGTTTCTGTAGTGTTAGCATAAGGACACAACTCTTGTTGAAGTCAGCTGGACCCATGCTGAAGACTTTGGCAGAAGGTGTGAGTATAACAGGGAAATGCAGATAGCAGTAACCTCCTGAAATTTCATTCCATTCTGCAAAATGAACACTGGAGATAAGTATTATTCTTGTATGGTGCTAAATTCTTCACTATGGAAAGCTCCCATGGACTTGAACAGAGACATTTTTACCTAATTAGAAAGAGCTGAACAGGACCTCATGTGGCAGGATTAATCATAGAACATTTTGGGTTGGAAGGGACCAACTCCAGCCCTCGGATCATCTTCGTGGCCCTCCTCTGGACTTGCTCCAGCAGCTCCATGTCCTTCTTATGTTGAAGACTCCATAGCTGAACACAGTACTGCAGGTGGGGTCTCACGAGAGCAGAGCAGAGGGGCAGAATCACCTCACTTCACCTGCTGGCCACACTTCTTTGGATGTAGCCCAGGATACTGGATGCACTTCTGCAAGCACACATTGCCGGCTCATGTTGAGCTTCTCATCAATCAGCACCCCCAAGTCCTTCTCATCAATCAGCACCCCCAAGTCCTTCTCATCAATCAGCACCCCCAAGTCCTTCTCATCAATCAGCACCCCCAAGTCCTTCTCATCAATCAGCACCCCCAAGTCCTTCTCATCAATCAGCACCCCCAAGTCCTTCTCATCAATCAGCACCCCCAAGTCCTTCTCCTCTGAGCTGCTCTCAATCCATTCTTCACCCAGTCTGTATTTCCGCTTGGGATTGCCCCAACTCATGCATAGGACCTTGCACTTGGCCTTGCTGAGCTTCATGAAGTTTGCACAGGCCCACCTCTCAAGTCTGTCAAGGCCCCTCTGGATGGCATCTCTTCCCTCCAGCATGTCAACCACACCACACATCTTGGCATCATCAGCAAACTTGCTGAGGGTACACTCAATCCCACTGTCCGTATCACCAACAAAGATGTTGAACAGCACTGGGCCCAATACCAACCAATGAAGAACATCACTGGTCTCCACTTGGAGCTCAATATCCTAATGAACTGTTGTAGTCTCAAAATTGATATAGACTATAGTCATCCCTTCCCTCAACTTCACTCTGCCTCCCCCACCTGGGCAACAACTATTCCCCTTACAGTAATAAAAAGTTACCAGCACAATAAAGTCAACTCACATTTTAACTCCAATTTGCTTAGCACCACACAAAAAAAGCGTCAATCTCTACTATTTCCTCTTACAGAAGTGGCAGATATGAGGAAGAGGATTTTATTTTATTAACTGGTGCAAATCCCAAAAGTTCTAATCCTTTCCTTTGACATTCTAGCCGTATTAAATTTAGCTGAGACTTCACAACTATTTTTGGAAGCTTTTAACATCTAAAGTGACTATTCACTTTTATTCATCTAAAGCAGGGCTGGCCAGCTCAGGCTGTTCAAGACCTGCATGTTGCTCAAAAGGCTCAGCTGTGCCTCCCATGCCAGGGATGTATCCTCTGATTAGTAAAGGAACTCAGTTGGTTTTGGATTGCTCAGCAATCTTTATCTCCAACCCTGGAGAAAACAAGCTAGCAGACACTGGTACTCAACCCTACTAAGCCAAGACTCCAGCCTCATTCCACAATAGGAAGATGATACCTTGAGCAATCAATTCCAGGCACGAAGATTTTTATGTGCTGTTCTTAAGGTCAAAAAGTTGGATTATGATAAATTAACCACTAAAGTTACCACGGTAACATTAAGGTAGTCAAAGAAAAACTAACTGTCCCCAAACTCAAAGAAACCAGAACAAGCTTTCCGATTACCTTCACTTGGCCTCTATGCTACTCTATTTAAAGCCAGTCAGTTTTATAAGGGGCCCACAGTATTACAACGTTGCTGGCCTTCAGCCAGATCTGTCACCTCACACAGGGGTCAGCAGCACATTCATTTAATAGCCCTCTAGCTTGTAACATAAAATTCATAACTATACCCCAATTCTCACCAAGACCTACTTTTCCTTTCCCTGTTGGGAGAAAAAAAAAAAAGAAGAAACCATGTATGTCAGAACTGCATGCAACAGGACCTGTTCACAGTGTTTAACTCCTAGAAGATACTCAAGACACTGTGATGACTTGGAACACAATTTCAAAAAGTTCTCTTGAAAATGACTTCACACAAGTACTTTATAACTTAAAAAACATTAAAGACACCAACACGGTGACAACCATTTTCAATACAAACTATGACAAACCAAGCCACTGAATCTGAATACACAGTACAACATTTCAAAGAGGATAGACAAACTAGATCACACAGCTGACAACTTCTTAGAATCATAGAATGGTTAGGGTTGGAAGGGACCTTAAAGATCATCTAGTTCCAACTCCCCTGCCATGGGCAGGGAAACCCTCCACTACACCAGGTTGCCCAAAGCCTCGTCCAACCTGGTCTTGAACACTGCCAGGGGTGGGGCATCCATTCTTAAACTTCTCAGAAGTTTAAGGAGAACGGACTCCTCTGTACAGTTCCTGCTGTTAAGAGAGGAAAAAGTTACCAGTTACTGAAGTTGATAACCTACAGAAAATCTTCTGCGCTGTTTACTGTGATGAGTTTGTAGCTTTTCCAATTGTTTTATATTTTCACAGCATTCAGACTTCTATCTGTTCAAGAATGATGTGTAACCACAATTTTGTTTTACTGCAAGAATAAGTGCAACAGAGTTTCTTTACAGTAATGATGTATTTTCATAGAAAATGACTTTCTTTTCTACAGGACAGCCATTTAACTAGGTAAACAACACAAAGAGCAAACCAATTTGAAAGTGCAGACCTTGAAAGCCTAACACAGCAGCTCATGCAAAGCATAACCCGGTTAAACAACAATTCTCATTTGTATGACTTTTCAGCTGTATAAGCCTATCATGCATTTTTTTTCTAGGAAACTAGATTAAACTCCAAACTCAAGCAGTGAAGGGACCAAAATATTTTTTAAAGGGATTCGAAAGAATCTAGGAGAGGTGAGGGAAAAACAAGCCAACTTTGGAGAGCTACCTGTTATATAAGCATCAGACAACATCAGTGCGGGATGCTGCAGCTAACTTTGAAGCAGCTCAAGAAGACTCTCCCTCGGGGACAAGGGCTTCACTGCATTCCTGCACACCAGCCTTCAGCCGCACGCGTAGCTGGGACAGGTCTGCACCGCTGCGAACGCCCACCTGCCCCGAGCCGGCTCGCCGCGCTTCCCGCACGGCTGCGGAACCCCATCCCACCTCCTCCGCCCGCCTCCCCGCTGCCTGCCCCGCAGGCAGGGTCGCTCCCTCATCTCGCCGAGCTCCTCTCCACCCCAGCGGACGAGCCACCACAACGCTCTCCCTCAGCGCACGCTCCCACCTCCGCCCCCCGGCCATTTCCATCCGCCCGCGCCGGGCTGCACGGTGGGCACAGAGCGCCCGGGCGGGCGCCAGCAGGGAAGCCCCAGGCTCGCCCCGCGCCCGAAAAGCCACCAGTGAGAGGAGCCCCGGGGTCAGAGCAGGGCCCGGGGAGGGGGCAGGAGGGCGGGCGCCGCAGGGAGAGCCGGCGGCGCGTTACATAACCCCGCCACGGCGGGCGCACGGCGCCAGGTCGGCGGGGCAGGGCTGCAAGCAGGCAGACCCACCGGGGAGGCGAGTCCCCGAAGGCAGCGGCCCTGCCCTTACCTGCTGCGGCTCGCTCGTCCTTGGCCTCCCCGCCCTCCTCCCCTGCCACCGCCGAGCCCCGAACCGCACCGCCGGCTCCTCAGCGAGCGCCTCTCGCCTGCCCGCGCCGCTGAGGCGAAGGTGGAGGACGAGGCGGGAGGAATGAGGGAACACCACCACCCAATCAGCACCCCCCGCCACGCAAATAAGCAGGCAAGAGCCACCAATAAGAGTGCGAAGGGCAAACTGGCCCCGCCTACTCCATTCCCTGGCCACGCCCCCCGCCCCCCCCGCTTCGCGCCGGGTCTCGGTTACCGGCGTGGGCGGCGGCGGCGGCGGCGGGCGGAGAGGAGGTGCAGGGTGGTTACGCTGCCCGCGCCGTGTGGGGACGGGTGAGCCGGGAGGGGGGTTCCACATCTCTCCCAGCACCCAGAGGGTGGCAGGAACCAGGCAGCGGTTTGTGTCCTCGCTACTAGTGCGTGGCAAAGCTGCCCTCCCTCAGGGTGTCGGCCCCCTCGCCCTGAGGTGAGGAGAGGTGAGGGAGGATGGAATGAGGTGAGGAGAGGTGGGCTGAGGAGAGATGAGGGACGATGGGGTGGGATGCGGTGAGGTGAAGTGGGATGGGGTAAGGAGATGTGGGATGGGATGAGGTCAGGTGGGATGGGAGTGAGGAGGGGTGGGATGACATAGGGTGAGATGAGGTGGGAAGGGGAGGAGAGAGGTAGGATGGAATGGAGTGGTAAGGGATAGGATGGGGTGGGATGGAATGTGGAGAGGAAAGATGGGATGGATGGATGGATGGATGGATGGATGGATGGATGGCCACAGAATACCACCACACCTCACCATGGTTATAGTGACAAACCTCCTAATGCCTCCCATGGTGATTTTTCAGGGGGCCTAAATGCCTCTGTTGGATGGAGCTCTCAACTGCCATCCTCACCTCTGACCAAGGATAAGCAAACTGTCCCTTGAAGTGAGCTCCATCTGAAATGGATCCAGTTGCAGTTCATCTCGTCTTCAGACTAAAAGGTAAATAGGGTGTGCCTTCCCATTGCAGAAGAGGCCAGAAGGTGCATTTGTAGGACTCTTAAGGAACACCAAGGTTACAGTGGACAAAGGCTGATCATGGTCATGATTTTAAAAAGAAGAGAAAGCATTCAGATGCCCTCAAGGCATGCTTTGTTAAAGGAAGGGCTATTTTCTCTCTTCCAGCAGTATGTCTGAGACTGCTAAGCATCAGAGGCTAATGCTGATTTTCTGCAGTCTCTTCCCTTGGAATGTAATATAGAGGGATTTAATCAATAGGGTGATACAGAAATGTAAATAGGTTTCTGTAAAGATGGCTTTGAAAATCTATAGAATATAATGGAGAACTGGAAGATTCCCATGTAATTATTAAACACCCTATAAAAATCCATGGAAGGAATAAATCTCCATTACTTAAAAATACATAAAAAGATGTATGCCATTTATAGCAGCACTTTCCAATCATAGCAGAAAAAAATGATGAAATGAATGAGATCAATAGTGTATCCCACTTAATCTCTGCAAATACCTAAGAGCAATGTAGGTTGTTGTACTTGCAACAGAAGAGTTTCTTCCTGGTCCCATTAACTGAGGACCGACTTCTGCCTTCCAGGCTTTCTTCTTTGGTTCTACTTTTATCCTTTAATACATAACAGGTAACTGATAGTAGTAATTATTATTTCTTTTTGTTTTATCCTTATGCCTAAAATATTAATCTCTGACCATGAGCTTACGCCTTAGGCACTATGCAGAAGAAAAAGCAAGCTATGGAACCAAAGATGTAACAATATAAACTGATCAGGTTTTAAACCAAATGATATGCTTGTTGTTTGAGTGGAGTTTTTTTCAAGAATTAACCTGGTAGGATATCTTCCTTTGTCTCCATTTACAGGTGTTCCCTTTGCAGGATATCTTATTTTAATGTTCTGAGTAGGAAGAACATCCGCCATTCTTTTTCTGTCTCATTTTTTACATTACGCACTTTTCTTGTGTCTTCTTATACCCATACCTCTTAATTGTCTCTTGTTCATAGTAGACTTTTTCTTTTATTTCTTCCATATTTTCACATTGGGAATAATATTTTCATTGTGATTAAGTTGCCCTAGCATATGCTTTCATTTTAGTAAAATGGGAATCTATACAGTTATGAAAGCAAGCTAATCCGTGTTCAGGAAAATCAGGAACACCTAAGCCAGCACTTTGGCAATGCTTTTATGTATATCCAGACATGATTGCTAAAATGAAGAGGAAAAAAAAGAACAGAAATCCACTGTTTGCAGTAAAAATGTCCTTCAAATTAGCTAGTAATGAGAATCACAACAATTACAGGGCTTTTAGTATTCCCAGTTGTAAGCCCTAAGGATTTCTATTGAGAAAGGTAACAAAGCAATATATTATTTAAACATGGAAAAGTGGCACCGCAAAAAAAAGAGAGTAAGAGCAACTGAGTGAACATCCTTCTCGAGTCCCACCGTTTACCCACTTAGGCCTCAGTGCTATTCGGACCATGCAGCCTGAGTAGGCACCCTGTGCTTCCTAAATGCTGTGGGCGTCTCCCCACAACCCAAGTAGCTGTGGAGTGCCAAAATGTGGAGGAAGCTGAAATGCTGGAAAAGATACCAAAGGAGGTGATAAAACAGCTGCTACTTGCAAGATTTGAAAGCAGTGCTGTAGTCCTGCTCCCACAGAACTGAGTGGGAGTTTTGTTACTGATATCTCAGGGACAGGCTTAGCCCATCTGATCTAAATCCTGAGCTGCTTATTATCTTCAGTCTGCACCTGCTTCTTATCTACAGATTTGATCTGTAAGCAAAAGTGGCCTCTCAAATGTGCTGAAGCAACCACAGTGAATTTCAACACAACTAAAGTACTGAAACCAAAAGACTTTGGCTCACTATATTATGCTGATTTCTGATTATCAACATATAAACACTGACTCACTCCTGCAGTCTTTGCAGGACCTTTGGTGACAAAGTTTTCTCTTTCCAGAAGAAACTAGTAATGTCTCAAAATCAGTAGATTCTCAAGAAGTGAACACTTCTTCTTTTACATCACTCAGATAATCCCAAATTCTCTGGTCAGATATGGATTATGATTTCTTGCAAATGGCTGAGTCTGGAGATTAGAGTGGGTCATGAAAGTGAAATTAATGTTGACTCTGTCAGCATTAGCATACCCTTGATTGTTTCTGTTACTTTTTTAGAGTATAAAAACACAGTTGGATCCATCTAGCTCTGTATCTTGTCTCCAGCAGCCAAGACTGAAGGCGTAGTAAAACAGTGTAAAAATAGACCATGTATTCTTCTCCTATTTACCTTATAATTTTCCAGTGACTAGTGAGGTAGGGACTTCTGGAACTCAGGGTTGTATCCAAACTGCTACGCTTAGTAGCTATCAGTGGTCCTGTAATCTGTAAGTCTGTCTTAACTCTTTGATGCTTTCCACAGTGTGCCGTGCAGTGATAATTCTTCACTGTGTAAAAACAATTTCAACTCTCCTTCCTGATTGTTTTATTAAGTGTTCCTTTGTTAACAGAGGCAGTAAATTACTTTTGTGACTTTCTCAGCATCATTGTTTTCCAGACTTGAGCTGGAATTCCCTTCAGCTATCCCTCTTTCAAGCTGATGTGGTTTTCTCTATTTCCAGTGTGAAACTTTATCACCATCCTTTCTATCCATTCTAATTTTACTAGAAAACACTACTTTTTTTTCAATCCAGTACCTAAAGGGGGCCTACAAGAAAGCTGGAGAGGGACTTGTTACAAGGGCATGTAGTGATAGGACAAGGGGGAATGGCTTTAAACTGAAAGAGGGGAGATTTAGATTAGATATAAGGAAGAAATTTTTTGCAATGAGAATGGTGAAATACTGGAACAGGTTGCCCGAGAAGTTGTGGATGCCCCGTCCCTGAAGGTGTTCAAGGCCAGGTTGGATGAGGCTTTGAGCAACCTGATCTAGTGGAAGGTGTCCCTGCCCATGGCAGGGGCGTTGGAACTAGATGGTCTTGAAGGTCCCTTCCAACCCAAACCATTCTATGATTCTATGATTCTACTAAAATGACTCTTGACTTTTGCTGGATCTGGAATAGGCAAGAGCTGTATGGCCAAGGGACTTAGAAGAACTCTGAGCATATGAGCGATAGAGTCCTACAACTTTAGAGGTCCCCTTGGCATCTAAGGGAGGCACTACTAATTCTTAACATTCAGTTCCCCTTTTTGACCGCTTCCTAGCCCCACACTAAGTTAATTTTCAGAGAGTTTTCCACTTCAACCTCCAGATGTCCTGCAGCACAAGCGATAGCTCGAACCAGTGTCTATGTATGTATAGTTAGGGTTATTTTTTCCCATGTACATTACTTTGCACTTATCACTGCTGAATTTCATCTGCTGTTTTATCACCCAGTCACTCAGTACAGTGAGACAACATTGCCTTGACACCTCTTCAGTTCCATCCTGTACGTGTACAGCAACTGCAAAGCAGCTTAGGTTCAACGTACTGCAGATGTTTAAATAAAAATGTGCAAAGGAAAGACCCTCTCTTTTTTTTTTTCATTAATCTACAGAGCATTTTGCACAGTTTTGCGTGCAAAATTAATAATTGCACCGATTAAAAAACGCTGCGAAAGAGGAGAGTATCCTTCACTTGCTGTAAAATTTCAGTGCCTGTAACGCCTTCCATGTGATAGTCTGTGAGCAAGTTGACCACGGATCAGGGCTGTTTCCTTCTTTTGGGATTTGGAGATGCAGAGAAGCACATGCTTTAGCTGTGCACGGGGATGCCGGTTTTCTCCAAATCTGGTGTGTGGGTGTCAGGCAAGTGAGGAGAACCAGTGGCACCACTCTAGGAACTCCTGAGCTCCCAGCCTTGCAGTGGGACAGCGCCTGCATTTGGCTCTGTTGCTCCCTAAACCCTCTCTCTGGTATATCCACATTGTTTCTGAGCATCTTCAGGGGCAGACAGAGGTCAGACAGGAGACTCATGTCTTTTAATGCAATGAGAATAGGAACAGAGTCTTCACATTTTCCATCCACTTCTGAGAGTGAGAGTTGCCTGAAAAAAAGTCTTTTTGATTTGACATTGCAAAAATTCCATATCTAACATAAAATCCCACAAAACAGAGCCTTATTATCTTACAGCTAACCCTCAGTTTTGAAGACAACAAAAAATCATGTCCCAGTTTCTGGTTAAGGAATATTTTTAACCAAGAGATTTTTTTTTAGCCTAGATGCATGGTAGATCAAGGAGAAAAATGGGTATAATTGACTTTTAAAACAATCTCCATTTCAAGAAAGAAAGAAAAAAAAGCTTTTTGTTCTGTAACAAATACCATCCTTAAAATATAAGTACAGTTCTCTCAAATCTGAAATATTATGGCCAGATTTAAATTCTTCCACTTGAAAGAGGATACTGAAAGATGGGGAGGTTTTCATTTTATTGAAATATATGAGGTATTTAAGATGATTGTTTTCACCCATGGGCTGCCTGTTTCTTCTCAGCTACCATCTCTCTGCAAGATGAAGCAGCACTGTGTGAATTACTGAGTGTGTGCATACTGGCTACCAAAGCTACAAGCATCTCTCGTTCTGAAGTAGATGCAGAGGTAGGATGTTAAGGAAACTGATTTTTCTTTAAAAGATTGTCTTTTCCTCTTGGTGTCCTTTTCCCAGTTCTTCTCTCTGCAGAGTTTGAGACTGTTTATTTCATAACTGGTTCAGTAAGGTCAAGGCCTGTACAAGCTACCATGCAAATTCAAAAGCAGTCTTGGAAGGTATAGTCTCAATTCAACAGCATGACTGATAATGTCAGCTCAAATTCCTCTACAATAAACTGTGGTTTGCTGCCATGTGTTAACAAGTAGAAGCACCTGGTTTCTAGGATTTACCCAGTCAAAATACGGGAAGCTAAAACAGCTGGCTTGTCAAAATTATAATAAGCTTATAGAAGGAATGACAAAGATACTAGACAAATAAAATCCAGGAAATGAGCACAGTTTAACCAGAACATAAGTTCAGTCTCTAAACATGCTGTCTTACCTTTCTGATGCACGGATTTCTATCCTTTTTTAGACTGAAATTCTCCAGGAAGGAAACTTCATGCATTTGAGGAAAGGCTAAGCGTCGTGATGGTATTTAGTAAGTAATTCTTACCACCTCTCCTGCTGTTTCTTAGATTTGTGATGAGAACTATTAGAAGTGACTTGCCCATTGTGACCCAAATGGAAATAAAAAAAATGCAATGAGCCATAGCTATGTGACCTCGAGCCAAACGCTTCAAACTCATGTACCTAAATATAGACACCTAAATAAATGGCCTGATTTTTAGAAGCACCGTGCAACTCTGAGGCTTGTAGGTGCTCTGAAAAATCAGGATGCTTATTTAGGTATCTAAATACAGACAGAGCTTCTGAATAGATTGTTTAATCTGCTTCAGAATGTAAACAACTAAGAAAACAAAGGTACGACAAATACTATTTTTACATGTGCTAATTAGAAGGCCACAGAGTGTAATCAACTGCAAGATACAATTTACTCCTATAAAGCAAGTAGTGTGGTAATTATTGTTTATTAATTGTTGAGAAGTAGACTTTAGGAGCCTTAGTTCTGAAGCATTGCTAAACAGGTTTGATGGAGAAGTCCCTTGTACTAGATTTCTTTGCCTTTTATTAATCTTTATCCATAATTATAGAGATTGACACAGAAAGGCTTTCAAAAATGTCAAATTAAGGAGTTTTGTTTATATTGAAAGATCATAAAAAAATTCTTTGTGTTTCATTCTCTTAAGTTCTGAACCCTAGTCTTAAGGTTTTGTGTGTTTTTGTTTTCTTTCTGAAATCTTCATTCATTATTCTGACACTTTTAGGCAACTGTTGAAGGCCTAATTGGAATATCATTGGGAGCAGAAGAGTGTGAATGATGAGTTATTAGTCAGCACATGACAGCACATACACATTCAGTTAATAGAAAATAAGCAGCTCGAGCAAGTAAGTAACAACTGAGACTATATTTTTGTGCCTGAATTGTGCCTGGAAGTAAAAACCTACACACACGGTCTTTTTCAACTCTTCTCCTAAGGCATGTTTTGTTTAGACACCTTATGTTAGTGTACATTTATACATATTATTATTATTTTTGTATATTAGGGCACTGATCTTCTAGAAGTAATACATCAGTGATTGACAGTTGGCCCCTAGATGGTGCCAGTGCCTGTGTACTGCCAGCCCTTGCACAAGATGAACACTGCTGAACAGTGAAAATGGAAATAGTCTTTGTGACACAGGTATTCTTGGGCAGCCATAGCTTCCATGACACTGAGTCATTGTGGCAAAGCAACCTCTGAAGAGTGTCCTTCTTCCACATCAGCCAGAGGGAAGTCTCTACCCCTTCCTCCTGCTCTCCCTGTGCTAGAGATGTCCCGTTCAGACAACCAGCCCATCAAGACATCCAGTGGCACAGCATGCTCCCAGGCTGTGAGAGGCTCAGAGTCCAGAAGGTAGGACAGCCCAAGCTCCCACCCTTGGCCCAGCCTCCACCTTCAGCCCCTGTACAAAGATGCCAATGCTGGCATGTCTGTGTGTGGAGGGATAAACGTATCTTGTCATGGGCAGAGCAGTGCTGGCAGGTGTGGTAGCTCAGGGCAGATGCTTTAGTGATTGCAACTTTTACTATGTTCTGTCACTTGGATTTGTCCTGGCTTGTGGGTACGTAGAGAACTCATTACCCAATTTGTTCCTACAGACCCATATGCCTACATGTGCAAACTGCGCATGTCCACAAAACCTCTGAACCAGACTGCAAGGCCAGAGTCTGTAAGACAAATTTAGCAAGGCTGAATATGTTGGTTAATACCCAAAGGACAGAATATAACCATCTCCTGCTGATTTGAGTCGTCTTATTATTTTAAGGAACAACCAGATCATTGTGATGAGACTGGCTTTTAACAAAGTGGTGCTTGATTTCAGTTCATGGTAAGCAAAGACCAGTTGCCAGGTTTTTGAATAGTAGAACATTCTTAGGTTTATTTTTGTAGAAAAAGGAACTTGAAATCTCAGGTTTATTGCCTGAAAACACCCTCGTAATCATCCTTTTTTTATCTGTGTATTATTCCAGTTCTATAAACAAGCTTAAAATAGCAAATAATAATATGAAGAATTAGACAGAAGAAAAGTGTCAAAGGCAGTATCTTGAGCTGCAATGCTGATCTTTTCATTTTAACATGGCAATCACACTCGGGCAGCCATGTCACGATACGGGAAAGCACTTGATTTTCTTTTGGTATCAAGCAAACAGAAGGACACACAATGCTTTTCTGAGCAATGATGGTTTTCAGAATAAAGGCCAGATAAAAGGCCAATGCCTTGAAATTGCCTCTGGATCTGTGTCAGCAGTAACAAAGACCAACACTATGAACCCACTGAAACTTTCGTGTTTAATTTGAAAGAGTCAAGCCTAGCTACGATTGAGACCTTTGACATGAGAAAGAGTGACAGAGCCGTATCTTCAGCTTGGGGCACACATTACCAGCAAGACCTCACAGCTAGAGGAGTCTGAAAATGCAGTGCAGAAGAGCTACATCCACAGAGCCTTGCTTGGCTCTTATTTGGGTTAGATGTTCACAGAAATCACTGGTAATTGTCTCCGAGCAAGGACCTAGGCAAAAGTGAATGCCAAATCTTGCCATTTCCTAATTACACTTTGTAAAGAACACAGTCCTCTACAGCTTCAGGCTTCTCTGGCCAGCTGTGATTACCTTATCTGATGTCTGCCTTGTGTGAGGTAGTATACCCTCAGGAAAGGTGTTTTCTCCCTTTGTAGGCTACCTAGAAGTTGCTGTATGGGAGTGGAATGCCTGTATAGAGAATTTAGGTCTTCAGACTTTTCTGGTTTATGTTTTGCAGATTCCTGAAACGTAATCAGGTTGCCTTTCCCTCTTCTCTCCACCCAAGGAACGCACACACACCAGATCAAAAGCTTCTGTTTCAAAAAAAATGTGCAATTTTCTTTTCAGGACTATTAAAATAGAAATGTAATTTCATTCCTTGGTAAAACAATTCCATTTCCTGATCTGCATTTTCACCTCATTTCAGGTGGGAATCTGCTTGTTTTCACTTCACGCCGCTGCAGAAAGGTACAGCAAGCTCCAAAGGCTCATCCATTATTGAACTTCGATATCCTCCGCCTGTGCTTGAGTCTCTTCTTAGCATCCTCTTTCTTAAGCTAACCAGATTGACTACAAGGCTTGGCAGGTTTAGCAACGTTTTCATCAACTTTTTGATTCAGCTTTGATCTCTCTCAAATTTACCAGCAGCCTTTTCGAATCACAGCTGGGGCAGTTATCGTAGGAGTTGTAGTATCTCCTCTCCAAGTTTTCATTTTCATATCCAAAATCCATGTTATCCCCTTCAGGCACAGGATCCCACTGGAGCTTGGGCCCAATTGTTTGCTTATTTGTCATGACTCCTGCCTCACTCGTCTTTTTCAAAGCTGCAAAGATTTAACAGTAACAGTTGCACTCTACTTGTACATTAAGCTCTTTCGATGCTTGTTACTCCAGTACTTTGCTTGGTACTTGGGAAAGATGATGTCTCAAATTTCTAACGCAGTAAAAGCAGTACATGAGTGAAAATGCCTGATGCAACGTAGAAAGTTGAGTATAGATGTAGTTCCTATCTCACAGGTGGCTGCTCGACAACTTTCTAGGTGATGCTCCTCTGTAGCGGTTGGTTTTATGAAAGGACATTGTATTTTTACTCAACAAGAAACTTTTCCATAGTCTTTAAATTCCAAGCTTTCCATTAAAACCAAAATATTTCTGAAGAGTCTGGGATGCAGCTGCTTCATCAGCATCTTAAAAAGTGTGAACTGATAAATTTAAAATACCGCTTCTGAATGTTTTGAGTGTAACTCTACAAGTACTGTAATTTACCAGTAACACAAACATGACAGTTCCAATTCAGGAAAGCACATCGCTTATCCATCCATTACTATCACGAAGCAGACTGGAGTGCCCTGATGAGTATGAGCAATACACACAACTTTTAATCCATATAGACTTTGCAGCAGTGGGTAATCATCATTACTACTCCAATGTATAGATGAGGAAACTGAGTCACTGAGGGATGAAGTGATTCACCCGAAAAGCACAGTGAGTCTGTAGGAGAGCTGGGAATAGAGCACAGAATTCCCTGCGTTATCCATTGGAGTCCTCAGATAATATCATTTTATAAATGCCCTATCTTCGTAAAGACTTCAGTGCTATAATTATCTTCCCAGGACTCTCATGGAAACAAGATATTTATAACTCCATTAAGCCTTTCCTAGTAATTTTACAATCAAAGTGAAAAAAAAAAAACAATGCTGTGCCAATCAGTCACATGTCCAATGTCATTCGGAATGGCTACACGATGAAAGCTTCTCCTTGGTAGTTTCAATTAAATGCTTGCTATCTTTTGAATGCCTTTCTTGTGTCTAACTCCCCTTCCACTGCATACCGGTGGAGAGGAAGTATTTTTTGCCATGTGATGAGCCACACATTTAGAATGTACCAAATAACTGGGAAAGATGCTCACTGCCAGTAAAGCCTACTGGTTTATGCTATAAATGTACTGTTTAAAAAAAAATATTTTTACTAAAAGCCCTTAACGTTTGCCAGTTTCCCCTAAAACGAGCAAAGCTACCTCAGTATTTCCACTAACCCCTGTACATCTTTAAAATCACAACACAGATGCCAAGACTAACTGTAAACAACAGGTTGGCAACTGAGGCATTTGGACTCTTGTTCAGCAAAGCACTTAAGCGTGTGCTTAAACTGAAATCCACTCTTATTCCCCAAATCCATTTTCAGTGTTTGCTTAGAGCAAAACACAGGCTTAAGTCGAGTTTTACTTGGTGCGGTGCTGAAGCACAGCACAGAGCTAGGGCCTTGGAAATAATTTCTTTTCGAAAGGAAGTCTTTATTTTTAGCTTACCTCTCAATGGCTACAGCCATATCTTTCAGTCCCCAGATATCTGTTTTCAGGAGGAATATGTGCTAAGCCTAAACTTCTGGTTTCTGTGACAATCAGTGACACGGGAAAGATAAGGAATACCCTTAGCAGCGTAAGGAAAGAGACCACTTGAAATACTTGACTGCTAAGCACAGATGAGAGGGGCCTTCAGTGAGGCTCATTAGAGGGAAGACCTAAAAGAAGTTGTGATTATTCTGGGAGGTGGCTGCTGATAAGAGGACGGGTGATCTTTTCACCCTGCTGACTGGAGAAGGTTCGCTTGGAATAGGTCAACTCAACGTTAACTCAAAATGTTTTGATGAGTTTTCTCTCAAATATTATATTTCCACAGGAAATTTATTATTTCAGAGGAAATGCTTATACTTTTCTCAAAAGTGTCAAAAAAAGGTTTGGCTGCAATGTGATAGTTTCTGTGTTTTTTTTCCTGAAACTCTTCTTTAATACACAATAAAGTCCAAAAATTATTAAAGGAAATTTGATTTAGAAGAGTTTTATTGCTAATTTCTCATAAGTCTAGATTTCCTTTCTCTCATTAAGAAGATTCCTACCATTTGTTTCGCTTGCTTAGGCATAGGAGTTACTTATCCCGGTATAAATGACTACCAACATGTAGTTCTGGCCAGCCCAATCCGTGGGTTTTGCCCAGACAGATCTGGCCTATGGCATGTCTGGAGGATGAACAATTGCATTTTCTAAGACTGTTTTTGAGGGATGCCCCACTGCATTCCTTTTAGCATCCCTACTTCATCCAGAAGGTAGAAATACAAAGATAAGTCAAAAGATATTTTTTTTTTTTTCTTTTTGGGTTAGAACTCTGCTTGTGGAGAGGAGATACTGCCCTTGTGGTGGTAGTAGGAAATTACCTAGTAATTTCCTAAAGTAAGTAGCACTGCCAGCACTGACTGGACAAGCACTCAAGGAAGAGTAATTTAGATACTGTTAATCCAGTCCTGAGTAGGGTATCATCATGACCTTTTAATACCCGTTCAACCCTGTCCCACTGGGAAAGTACTGTCTTTCTCTCCCCCAAAAGCTTCTGAATTATTTCCAGGTAGAAGACCCCATTTAGCTCTATCCCTTGACCACTACATTGCTTTACTAATCCACTTCCCTTGTTTTTTTCTACCTAGGAAAGTATGGCAAGCACATGAAGCTGTCATCCACTACAGGGCAGTCACACAGCAATGAGATCTCGGAGTCAAGCCCACTTTTCTTCACCTGCTTGTTTGGTATCTCTCTGGCTGTCAAGAACAGGTACTTCTTTCCTGCTAAAACCCTACACTTCAATAAAAGTATGTCCCGCCTTTCAGGACAAATATTTTCATGAGTGATCCTAGCCTGCTAGGGAGTTGCTAAATCCGGTAGCCCGACAGAGGCGAGGCCATTGCAGGTCCACAGCGCTGGACCCAGCCTGCAGCAGGCTGAGCATGGATTCCCAGCAGGCTCATGCACGAACACACATGTACAACGTGTGTGTGCACTGAGGGTCCCACTGGCCAACACAGACAGAGACAGAAACACTCAGCTCTCACATGAGCAGCACCAACGGCTCCTCTCTCTGGCAGGTCAGGGTGAAAGTGTGTAAGTGTGAAATATATGAAAAATCCACACTCACAATGCGGATCCCTCCAGTAGCTGGTCCTGAATCGTCACTCTCCCCAGCTGCCTCCTGCCCAGTGCACACACACACACACACACACACATACAAGTGGGTCTTAGTCAACCCCCAGACTCCACAGGCTCTCTGGCGGCTGGCCTGAACCCCCTGGTCCCTCCAGCAGCCATCTCCTCCATGTGCCTCACCCTGGGAGACACACGCTTCACCTACTCACCAGCTAGCCTGGCTGGGTTTTCACTGGCAATCACACATGGACGTAACACACTCACACAGTGTGCACACCCATACTCCCTGCAGCTCTTGGCACCACAGACCCATGGGCCCTCTGACCCATGGTCCCACTCCAGCTGCTGCACTCACACCCCCACACTCACTCGTGCCCACACAAGAGAGACCATCACACAGAAAAAGATTTGAAAATGGAGAGTAAGAAGACAGGACAGACTGCACTGATCAGGCACAGGGCGTACATAGCCAGACAAGCATACAAGTCAGCAGCCTGTTTACATGCAACTAACCTCCTTTATGCTTTTATCCCTCTTTTTTCCACATTTGTTCCTCCCCAACCCACTTTAATGCCTCCTTTTCCCCACTTTTGGTTCCTTCCCTAAACATCCCATAAGAAGTCTTGTGCAAATGCAAGCTGCTCCTCCCCTGCATCCATAGTGTCCCACACCCACAGGCAGTGTTCCCCCTACAGCCCAAAAAGCGGGAGCTGCTCCCCTTGCCGCTGATGGGAGTCACCCCTGGACATGGCCAGCCCCAGGAGGCATTGGGCCGGGCGTTGCTCAGGGTCCTCGCCCAGTTTTGCTCCTCTGCTCCTCTGTTCATGGGGCGGAACATGGTTTTTATCACATATTCTAACATAGTCCATAGGCTGTTCTTGCAGGATGTGGAAGGAGGCAGAACATAGTTCTCACCAGACACAAGATCACACTGAGTCTGAAAAACTCAGCAATATGCAGAAACTGCACCACAATTGTGCTTGTGTTTAGGACAGACCACAAGCCATGTGCAGTGGTGCATTATTAAATATTCACAGCTTTAGTTGGCTTCAGGTGCCTTTTATTCATTCTAACCAAATTGATGCTCACCTTCAGGCTCTACTTTCTTTAGGGACCTTTTTAGTTTAAAGTCAAGTTTGCCATTACAGAATTTTGCTTTTTTGAGTTACCTCTCTTGGGAAAAAAACCCAACAAAAACAAAACCATGCCTACACACAAAAAAACTCAAATCCAAACTTAATTAAACAGAAAAATAAAAAGAAATACACATCGGGAAAAAAATTTATCTTTGCAAAAGGACAAGATAATGTGGACATTTCCTGATTTTAAAATTAAAATATACACTTGGGTAATGACTACACATGAAAACGAAGGGAATAGTTTTCAGTTATGGAAGAGATTCGAAACAGCAGTTAAGAGTGCAATTTTTGCAGAGTTAACCATTATGAGCTAAACTAAAAGTTGGACGAATCATTTTCCAGCCATATAATTCACTAAAGTTTGTTAAATTGTTGTACGCATAACTGAGGTAAGCCAACCATTTAATGAATTATACCCTATGGATATTATTCCCATAGTTTTTACTGTTGTTCAAAGTCCATTTGTTTTTTTGCAAATACTTCTAAAATGATGAGTAGTCTTTACTTAAAAGACTAAAAATACATTCCAGCTATTATTGTATATGAAATCTGACAGCAGTTAAAGTGTTGGTATCTGAACTTATTTGACAGTTTCTTTGAACAACTTTTACTCGTATTCTTTATGGGATTGAATATTTTTAGAGTTGTACAATTTGTTCTATAAGTGAGTCATGTTAAAGGGAAAGTAAGTGTTCTAGATATTAGACAACCCGTCGAGCTAATAGCGATAGCTTTTCTTGCAATTGCTTTTCATTAGAAGCCAAACGTCATGATCAAACTTTCATTGCATATGCATGCAAGGACCGATTCTGAATCCTGTGAGCAAATAAAGCTCAGTAGAAATTTTAGGTGCTCCATTAGAACAAGACCTCAGTGTTTCCCATGCTTGCAATTTTTCCATTACAAATGCATTTTATTTGCAAAAAGTCGGCACCAATTGTAGGCTGAGCAGGTCAGATCTTCACTTACCTGCACAGGCAGTGATACATAAGTGATGCAAGTTTGTCATGGCTGCAGATCTGATATGGAGGTCTCTGCTCAGCACTGCCCTGTATTTTGTGCACACCAGCACTGAGAAGCTGTATGGAGTCACCACGAGGCACCACTTTGGCCTTAGTTCGAAGAGACCTGCAGGAAGCAGTGGCCTGGCCCAATGGAACTGCTTTTCCACTTGTCCGAGCACAACCTCCATGCAGGATTTCCAAACGTAGCAGCCTTTTGTCCTGAATGTCTGGTTGGTGAGTTTAGTGTATCAGATTTGCACAGTCTGTGAATAATTGGCCCACAAATTGTGAATGCAGCAGGAGAGCTTGATTTTTAAATGCTAGGAGGTAGGCAATCAGGTGAGGAGCACGGATACAACTATACTGGTATGGCGTACCACAACGCAGAGTACGTACAGCGTTGAAAAGTGGAACTAAGAACTGTTAAGGCAGAGAACCTATCTGAAGATGTAGAATAGGAAAGCAGCTCAGTGGTCCACCCATCCAGGAGCAGCTGGCACTAAGATAAGTTAGTGCTGAGCAGCTTTCATTCCCGGCATTTATAGTGGACCCGGAATGGTGCCATGGGTTGCTGCGTCCCCACCAAATGTAAAGGGCTCTGCAAAAAGAAGAAATCAGTAGAAACATTTAAGTTAGTTCAGTTAGTGGAATTGTCATTGTGCTTTAATATTAAGATATAAACATATTCTTAGAGCTTCCATCTCCGAGAACCAAAACCAAATACTGAGAGTATTTCTTGGCTTTGCTGAAGCCACTGAGTAGGGCCTTCACAATTACTTTTTATTCCATTCTCTCTGACAGAGGATGACTTACGAGATCTTAAGAAACTCTACGGGTTTTGAATATCTTCACCAGCATAATTGCCTGTGGGTGCAGGCCCAAATTACAATCAACTCCAGTGAGAGCTGGCATGGCAACATACCATCAGTCAGGAAGAGGTAACCTTTCTCCATATTCTGGATGAACTTTCTACCACTCCTTGAGATCAACATGTCATATTCTTCAAGGAGAGCAGAAGAATTAAGGTCTCCAGGCTTCCAACTTCCAGCTTAAAGGGAAAACCTACAAAGCTCAAGCCACTCTAAACTTCTCCCTCTTCTCCTTGGCAGTTTAGTTATAGGGCATGTGTGTCATGTTTAGGTGTGACAGGCAGACATGATGATTTCGCAGCAGTCCATGTTTGTGAGGAACAATGATTTTTCGAAAGTGGAAAGGACACAGTACAAATGGAGAAGGAAAGAGTGGAGAGTGTGCCACTCTCCCTTAATGGTAAAACCTTTCTGTGTCCCAGTTGCTCAAGTCTTACCCTAATCATTTCTCTTCCACCACAGAATGTGTACTAGAAGAGCACTGTGAGTGCTGCATCTCATTTCATATCTTTAAAGTATCGATAATCCAGTTCCATATTCATTGGTTTTGTGAGTGGCAGAAAGTAATTATAAAATTTCTTGTAATGTTTAAGCAAAGATGAGACATAATACTCCTGTAGGTGCTTTCTCGTATAGATAGTGCAGCCATACTAACATTGCTGGAGTTACTCTGGGTTTTCTGAGTTAAAACAAAGATCTAGTTATTCATTCCATGTTTTAGTAACACTCCTCTCAAAATTTTGCTTCATGATACATAAGCACAATTCATAGAATCATAGCATCCTAGCATCCTAGCATCCTAGCATCATAGCATCATAGAATAGTTTGGGTTGGAAGGGACCTTTAAAGGTCATCTAGTCCAATCCCTCTGCAATGAGCAGGGACATCTTCAACTAAATCAGGCTGCTCAGAGCCCCGTCCAATCTGACCTTGAATGTTTTCAGGGATTGGCTTCTACCACCACTCTGGGCAACCTGTTCCAGTGTTTCACCACCCTCAGAATAAAAAATTTCTTCCTTATATCTAATCTAAATCTACCCTCTTTTAGTTTAAAACCATTACCCCTTGTCCTACCCATGTCTTTCCTACGCTGAGGACTCCAGAGCTGGACGCAGTACTCCAGGTGGGGTCTCATCAGACTGGAATAGATGGGGAGAATCACCTCCCTTGACCTGCTGGCCACATTTCTTTTGATGCAGCCCAGGATACGGTTGGCTTTCTGGGCTGTGAGTGCACATTGCTGGCTCATGTCCAGTTTTTCATACACCAGTACCCCCAAGTCCTTCTCCTCAGGGCTGCTCTCAATCCCTTCATCCCCCATCCTGTATCAATACTGGGGGTTTCCCTGGCCCATGTGCAGGACCTTGCACTTGGCCTTTTTGAACCTCATGTGGTTCACATGGGCCGAGTTCTCGAGCTTGTCCAGGTTCCTCTGGATGGGACCTTGTCCCTCAGGAGTGTCAACTGCACCACTCAGCTTGGTGTTGCCTACAAACTTGATGAGAGTGTGCTCAATCGCACTGTCTGTGTCATTGATGAAGATATTAAACAGTACTGGTCCAAATACAAACCCCTGAGGGACACCACTTGTCACCAATCTCCATCTGGATATTGAGCCGTTGACCACTACCCTCTGGATGTGACCATCCAACCAATTCCACATCCACCAAACAGTCCACCCATCAAATCCATATCTCTTCAGTTAGAGAGAAGGATGTTGTGGGGGAGCCCAGTTGTTCAGCTGAGCATGACAAATGAAGGACAGAAATTCGTGTTATGCTATATAAATGCATGGTTCTTTTACCTCCTTTGGTACTGCATCCAAAAGCACAAAATCATATTTGTATAGGAATAGCACAACGAACAACTGGATTTCCATGATAGCAAACCACCTGCAAGAAAAGGGAGGAAAACGTTAGCCATCCAGCCTGACCATCACACGTGTGTTATCATCAGATAAGAAACAGGGTGTCTTTGACACATTTCACATTCCATTCTTTAATTCTGCCTGGAAGTTTATCTTCAGTAGGAAAACATGCTGTGGCTTTGTTCAGATCCTTTACTCAGTGAAGAACACGAATGTAGTGGCTGCCTCTTCTTTCCGGTGAAACGTTAGACTGACAGCATCCCCCTGACACCCTATTTTAAAACAGACCCTTATCATTATGGTTTTTTCCACTGTATAAATATTTGTGTTCTTCTAACGCTTGCTGACTTGAAATAACTTCATAGGAGTGAGAAGACGGTCAAATATAGAAAAGGCTATATGACTAATCATGCTATATAAAGTTATATAATACAGCTGGGAGCCTGATGACATCAGAGTAGCTGTGACAGCGGGAGTTATTGTTTAATGCATTAGCATTAGAATGCAGTACGAGATCCAAGGGCATGATGTTTTTCCTGTAACACTCTCAGAAAGGTCTTCCTTAGTCAGCCCAGAGAAGATTTCAGATAACTGCAGCTGAACTCCTCTAGGCTGTTATTTTTAATGTTGATGTATACAAGAGCTTTCCGCATTCAGGCACTAGCATGTACCTATGGCAGGCCATGGGATTACTCGCTTGCAGAATTTAGACATAAGTCTTAAATACCTAGTTAAAATAGTAATACTACCTTGCTATTCTACACAGTTTATTTTCCGTTATCTGAGAGATGCTGGAAAACTTGGATAAAACAGCTATTGGGGAATTCACTGAGGAGAAGGCTACATGACTGCACATGGCGTCAGCCTGGATTTGGCCTGGCAGGTGTGAAGAGGAAGCTAATAAGCCCCACGAGACCCAAGCTAACTCCTGCAGAGCCATCCAGATCCGCACACTGATGCTCCAGAGTGGGAGGTTGCTTGTTTGTTTTGGCGTAGCTTCATACCCAAATTATCTCTGTGATTTCGTGTTGGAATTACCTTGAGCTAAGGAGCTTTTGGTAACCTTGAACTCAGGGGAGTGCAGTGCAGAGATACTTCAGTGGAAATTAGCTCAGGTCAGGCAGGACTTACTAGCCCAAACTCCATGCCAGCAGCACCATACAAAAGTGGGCTCCTTACAGGCCCTGCACTGGTCGCACAGTGTGGCCCTGGCCCCCTAGTGCTTGAGGTCCTGCCTCTGAGCCATCTTCTCTGGTTTGGCATGGATGTAACATGATGCAACCAAATGCCTCTAGGTTGCCCTGAGAGTGGAAATGCTGCATTGGCAGAGGGCTGTCCTTCAAACACAAGCACAGCCGGCCGCGGGCTGACTGGCTCTGACACCTCTGTACCCATGGCAGGTTCACTGCAGTCTGTCCAAGGGGCAATGGATATGACCCAGAAGTAGCTGCAGCACTTCTCACCGTTAGATCTCAAAGTGCTCTTCCCAACAGGCTGCTGTCGTTATTCTGTTCTGCAAACAGAGATGCTGAGACACAAGGATGATAAGCAACACATGTGTGCGAGGGTGGCCAGAGGGACAACTCAGGAGTGAAAGGCAGGACTGCAAAGTCCCAGTGCATCCCTGTCTCCCACAGCACGTTGTACTGAGCAGAAACCATGAGCTTTCTTGCAGCTAAATGCCCCTTAGTTCCTACCTGTCTTTCGTATCCATGATTGAGTCCTAGAGCAGTTTTCCTGTAAAAACTGAGTCACTGATGCCTTCCTATTTTATTTAGTGACAAGGGGGTTTCACAAAGTTGTGCTTTCTGAAATCCTGCCCCCAATGCACTGCTACATATTGATGGTGTGCTGGAACCCAGGAGCCCAGCTGTGGATTGAGGTCCTGCAGTAAATGGACTCTGAGAATGAAATCATGGCTGTTGTGCTGCAGGGTTTACAATGTCAGCATAAAACAAGAGAACAGACAGACCTTGCAAGATAAGCACAGATGCACAGGCAATAGTCACCTGGTTAGACAAAAGTAGCTTCACTGACATCAAATTTTTCTTCTAGGTAAAAAAGAAGGTGGCTCAGAAATGGCTTTGTGAGAGCTCTTCCCATGTCAGTTTGCAAGAATATTTGACAAGTAAGTTATTTTCTAGCTTTCGGTTTGCTTAAATTAGATTTTAATTTCATGATGAACTTTTGCAATGGAGAAATGAAATGTTTCATACATTTCATTTATAAATGCCAGTACTGAATTGAATGAAAATGCATCTTAAACTTGAAATATCATTGTTTCATTCAGTCATACCACGGAAATACGCAACTTGAGATCTAGATACATCCCTTGATTTCATTTCCTCCCTTGATTTCATTTCCTCCCTTCCAAGACCACCACATTATTATTTCAGATTATTGCTGAAAAACATGAAGGGGTGTGTGTTACCGTGTGGACTGTCAAAGGGTTTGAAAGGACTTTTCGTCTCTCAGCAAGAAAAAGATTTTCCATCTGCTATCTATGCAGAAATGTTGTCATTTTCTTTCTAACCACAAACTTATTTTAAAGATATTTTTGGAGTCGAACGAATGGCCTGAACAAAGAAATAGGTCAGTATATGTAAACGAGCAGCTTTCAGAAACACAGTTTTGCGGCTTGTCCTGTACCTGCGGATGCCTCTTGCAAATTCTGCTGTCAGCCTTGCTGGGAATGCGGCTGTGCTCATATTTAGCTCAGGAATACAGTACAAGTCCCAACCATACAGCAGTGAGTGAGCACTTTCCGTGGCAAGCCTAAACAGTGAATGCAGTCTCATTCATTTTGTTTATGCCTTTAATGCCTTCACAAAGTTTGTCTGACAGTCATGTCCAGCCTGCTATAGGGTGCAGATTCAAGAATCCATACCCTCTGCAACACCCTCTAGATTCCTTGGTCCACATGGGACTCTTGAGTTAAACTGACTAGTTTTAAGGATTCTTGGTTACTTGCTTTTTAGAGGAGACCAGGTTTTGAAGGCAGAGAACTGAGCATAGAGATGTTTGAACACAGAAACGAGGAGCAGCTGGCTCCCTGGGACTTGTTCCAGGAAGAGGGACAGCAGAGAAAACAGCAGAAGGAATGCAGGAAGCACTGAGGCTGGCATTGCTGGAGGAGTGGAGAGAGACAGGATCTGCAATTTAAGCCATCATACAATTACGTGGGCCTTAATGAAAAGACAAGATTTAAACAGAAAGGAGCCAGTAAAGACATCTGAAGATTAGCAAACATGTCAATGGCATCACAGAGGATGGAAAGAGAGTCTCAGACCAGGGAAATGTTCTTTCGGTTAGTTTAGAACTGGTTTATGGCAACCTGAAAGCCTGTGTCTGTAAACTGGCATGTTTGTAAGTGGAACAACGCTCCTTGGATGAAAAGGTGCCTCAGCAGCAGCAGATCTAGGCTGACTTTCCTCCCAGGCGGTATCCCTTGAAACACTAGTCTGAGATTCTGCTTTTATATCATGACTTAACCTGTCTTTTCCAGGAATTAAACCATTTTCAAATCAGTTTAAACAAGGTCCAAATAATACTGAACATTAGGGGACTGACAAAGAGCAAAGCAATGAAAACACTTTATCTCCAAGTGTAAGAGGAGCCCAGTTCAAGAGAGTTGTTCTCTGCAGGGTTTAGGAATAAATAAACCCCAGCTGTTTCACTGACCTTCCTGGACACTGATGCTTCCCTCCTCCGAATGCCACAAAGCTGTCCAAGAAAGCATTCTTCTCTAAATTTGCCTCTTTCCAACGATCCTGTGGGAAGAAACTTTTTTTTTTTTCCAAATCAGCCTTATGTAAACAAAGCTTAACTTTATTTCTCCAGGCTAAAAATTACCTCGGACAGCTAATCCTCAATACAAAGTTGCGCTAATGCCATTTTTCTGCCTTCGACCTGTTAGTGCTAAGGTTGGACTCAGGGAAAGAAATGAGGGTCTCATTTGAAACATACTTAATGCTGGAGAGATTTTCAAAGTCACCCCTAAAGCATTCTTCCCATACCTCCCCATTTTTCTAAATCCTGCATCTTGAGCTATTGAAATGCCTATAAAAATGTGACATTCTCCTTTTAAATATATGCACATTCAAAGCAAATGTACAACCAGTGCCTTCCCTCAGCCGCAAAATGGCACCACGGCACAAAACCAGCTCGTGCACGTCTTGCACACAAACCGTTTCTAAGACGCTGTGCACAGATGAGTGCAAGGCGTGTGAGCTGTCCCACAAGAGAAAGGCAAGGATTGCACAGCCCCATTCTCAGGAGCAAGCCAGTGTGTGAGAAAATGAACTCTTCTCAACAAAAACAGCCTGTCTGTACCCAGAGGGCTCCTTGCTCCATCCTGAGTTGCTTTAAGAGAAAAGGAACAACACAAGGAGCAAAGCAATATAGGCTAAAGTTTGGGTGGGTGACACTGACAGACATAAATCTGTTGAATGCTGGGTGACAAACTATACCAGCCTCCAAAAACTCAGTGCAACTCTACCAAGGCCTTCAAGTAACACCCTGTCAAGTTTATGGTGGCTAACTCCTCTGCCAAACCTGTCTTAGAGAAGGCATAATCTTGTGTGTGTTTGTTTGTTTTGGATTTTTTTTCAGCTTGGGCTGTTCAGAGCTTTCTGAAGAGGAAACCTGTTATCATCAAAATCCAAGAAAAGCGAGAAAAAAGATCTCAGCAGTGATGAAGCGAGGCACTACCGTTTGGAATGGCAATGGCAACATCCAAGGGGTACTCACCAATACCTCATGGAAAAGGTAAGTTTCAAAAACAAAAAAATGTTATCTTGCTTTTTAGGAATAAATTTACTACAGAAATAAGCTGCTGCATCAAGGTTTTTGCTTAGGGTTTCAAACAGGCAGGAATTGTTACAAAGCATTTCAAATTGGTGAAGAGTTTGCCAGAAGGAAAGTTTTGTTTAAGTTACTCCTTGGTGTATTTCTATAAAAAAGACAAACCATTCTGTAGCGGATGGTGCTAAAAAGAGCAGTTACACGCCTGCCCACACGGCCACCTGGAGTGGAACAGTAATCAGGAAACTCTAGATGAGCTACTGAACGATCAGAGCTAATACCTCCCAGAAATCATCTGACTGGAAAGAGCGATGAGCCTGGGTAAATACATGGAGATGAGCTATACAGACAGGTGCCAGGGAGAGGAGTTGGGTTCAACAGTGAAATCAGTGGGGTCTTTGCATGGTGGGCTTTCAATCAAGATCAAAGTGATATAAAGTAGTACCATATTATTTGGAATATATAACTGAACTTTAGAATCTTGCTTATTCCTACAGGCTCCTCCTTTTTGTGCACATCATCTCTGTGTACAACGCCATCGTCCAGACGATGGGGAATACCCAACTTTAAGCCAATTTGTCTATGTGCTTTTGTTGTGAAATAAGTGAAGAGGAGAAAAGACAGCAAAATACGCACCCTAAGAGTGACAACTTACCGGTTTGAACATTTCCGGGTCAGGAAAATATTTTGGATTCCTGTGCAACCAATATGGAGACAACATCAGCATGTCACCTGCAGGGACAGTGAAATTCTGAAAAGGAGAAAAAACTCTAAGAAAAGAGAAAATCACGAGTTCAACTCACAAAACAGTCCCTCCTTAGTACTTCTCTTCCCTCAGCAGAAGGTCCTAACAGAGGACGAGTGAAGATGGTAAAGCCACTGTGGGTATATGACGTGTTTGAAGCTTCTTCTTGCTATTCCCCTATTTTCCATAAGAAAGACCTGGACAGTGGAGAATGTGGAAAGACTAGTTTTGTTCTCATTTGGTTTTTCAGGTATAGAAATAATAGAAACGTTATTTCTACTTTCCCACTTTTTGATGTACCATGTGAACTGGTATTTTTTTCTAAATCTTTTGTTAAGCACTTCCTTCAAAATACAAAGAAATTAATAGAAAGACTTATATGATAATAGACCTTTGTGGGATTGTGCTGGGTTTATGTGGTGGGGTTTTGGTAGCAGGGGAGGGGCTACAGGGATAGCCCCTGTAAGGAGCTGCTAGAAGCGTCTCCAGCTCCATGTCAGACTAGTCTCTGGCCAGGCCGGGCTCACGTCTGACCAGGGCTGAGCCAATCAGCACCTCTCCAAATGCCATATTTAAGAAGGGACAAAGAAACCACGCAGGACCTGCAGTGAAAAGAAGGAAGAGGTGGGGGGCTGGCCCCTCCAACCTCCCGGGCAAGCAGCTTCCCATTCTGGGCCACTGCCGCTGAACTAGAGATGGACATGGTGGTGCAGCTGGGAGAGCTCCTAAGCACCCTGCTCCTGAGGCGCCCACTGAGTGGAGTTCATCCTGCCAGGACTGCTGAGGTTTGTTGGGCCAGTTGGGCCTGGCGTGGCTGCAGCAGAGAGAGAACTGATATCTGAGAGAAACGGCTATGCAGACACCAAGGTCAGTGAAGATGGAGCAGGAGGAGGTGTGCCGGAGCTGAGATTCCCCCGCAGCCCGTGATGAGACAGCAGGCGGCCCCCCTGCAGCCCGTGGAGATTAACGGTGGAGCAGAGATCTACCTGCAGCCGTGGAGGACCCCATGCTGGAGTGGGTGGTTGTGCCCAAAAGAGTTTGTAGAGGACTATCTCCTGTGGGAAAGGACCCCATGCTGCTGCAGATTAACAGTGGGGCAGAGATGCATCTGGAGTCCATGGAGGACCCCACGCTGGAGCGGGTGGTTGCACCCTAAGAAGCCGTGACTCTGTGGGAAAAGCCTATGCTGGAGCAGTCTGATGGGTAAGGACTGGATTCTACAGGAAGGACTCACGTTGGAGAAGTTCCTGGAGCACTGTCTCCCATGGGAAGGGATCCCACATGGGAGCAGAGGAAGAGTGTGAGGAGTCTTCCTCCTGAGGAGGAAGCAGCAGCAAAAACAACATGTGACAAACTGACTGCAATCCCCATTCCCCGTCCCCCTGCGCTGCTGGAGGAGAAGGTAGAGCTGGGAAGAAGGGAGAGGTGGGGGGAAGGTGTTTTTAAGATCCGGCTTTGTTTCTCATTGTCCTCTCTGAATGTGACTGGTAACAAATTGGATTGATTTGTCTCCAAGTCGAGTCTGTTTTGCCCGTGTCTATGGTTGGTGGGTGCTCCCTTCCTGTTCTTATATTGACCCTCAGCCCTTTTGTTACGCTTTTTCTCCTCTTCATCCCACTGCTGAGGGCAGGTACCCGGTCCTGGTGCTTAGTTGCCACCTGGGGCTAAACCACGACAGACACTTTAGTAATTCCTTAAATGGGCGTAAGTGCCAATTCCTTAAGAGAGAGTGTTTTTCTCCCAAACATTTATTTGTTAGACTCCTAAATGCTGGCACATCCCCTCCAAATGGCACTGAAGAGAACAAACAGAAAAGAAGTTTTATCAGTCACTAAATCATGCTGCCTTCTACTGTATTTGTTGCATCTAATCACTATTTCATATACCCTCAGCACGGTATCTCCAGCTCAATTCAATTGAATGTAAATTCAGTTCAAAACTGAAGGTAAGACTATGAGCAAAAGAAGCAAAACCACTTTTAAATTAATGACAATTAAAATAATGATGATGAATAAACCTGTTAAAGAGAAGATACATGTAAGATTGTGGAATATCTCTACTATTTTAATTTTATGTAGATCTATTGGGAGGCTGCTTTCCAAACAAATCATAGAGCATCTTTATAGGGGAAAAAAAAAAAAAGAAACTCACCAGAATTCTGATTGGGTTTACTACTTTTTTGGTGATTGCACCTGGAGACCTCAGCCGTATGGCTTCCAAAGTGCACCACTTAATGAAAGGGAGCTTCTTAAGGTCCTCTTCAGAGACTTCTATTTTATCTTTACCTGTTGTAGCATGAGAAAGAAGGTTCTGTGTAAAAATTAGATTTCATACTTGTTTTGATACGTGTTGACATGTCTTTAGACCTTCTGATAGAATACCTCAAGACTTTAAGACCTTGTTTACACCCAGAAACTTTCTCTATATTACAAAGTAAATAAATGGACCAAAATCAGTACAATTTAAGAAAAGCTGTTGAAGATCATAGAATCATAGAATCATAGAATGGTTAGGGCTGGAAGGGACCTTCAAAGGTCATCTAGTCCAACCCCCCTGCAAGGAACAGGGATATCTCCAACTAGATCAGGTTGCTCAGGGCCTCGTCCAACCTGGCCTTGAACGTCTCCAGGGATGGAGCATCCACCACCTCTCTGGGCAACCTGTTCCAGTGTTCTACAACTCTCATGGTAAAAAATTTTTTCCTAATATCCAATCTGAATCTACCTCCCTCTATTTTAAAACCATTACCCCTTGTCCTATCACAACAGGCCCTCCTGAACAGCCTCTCCCCATCTTTCCTGTAGGCCCCCTTGAGGTACTGGAAGACCGCTATAAGGTCACCCCGGAGCCTCCTCTTCTCCAGGCTGAACAGCCCCAACTCTTTCAGCCTGTCCTCATAGGAAAGGTGCTCCAGCCCTCTTATCATCTTCGTGGCCCTCCACGAAGAGGATAATTTAATAAGGTACCTAAGGTAGGTGTAGATATGACTTTGACCAGAAGAGGCCAAACAGAGGTCATTTTGGAAGTAAAGAGTCCCTGGACTTTGCCAGTACTTTTGTAGGACATTGCATGGAAATCTCAGGGTCTGTAGGCACCAAGACAAAGGGTCATGGCTGAGCTCTCGGGCTATGTTACCACCAGCAAATAAAACAGGACCAGGAGAAAGGCTTAAGCACTGGTTCATGATTATCCTTATTGGTTAATTATTGATGTGGTTGGTTATTATCCTTGATGTGGTTTTGACCCATGTCAACTAAGAGTCTTCCATGAAAATCTAAATGTGGTTCACGGGACTGCATATGTGCATGACTGCTCCTGGTAGGTGACTGTTTTTTGAGGGAAAGAGATTAGTCATGTGGAGTGAATCATGCTGGACAAATTGGCCTCAGATGAGAGAAAAGAGAACAGTTCCTGGCCTGTTTTTCCACAGAATAGCTGTAACTCCAGTGAACATCACACCGTGAAAAGCAGCTGAATTGAAAGACCTCATCTGACTCTATCATAGATGCATGAAAAAAGCACAAGACTGGTTAGTACAAAACTAGGTCTAAACGATAGGTGCAGAGTGAAGAGACAAATACATACAGTTCTTTTTCTACCTTCTTTTGCTCACATCAAAAGGGTTTTGCTTGAAAATAAGTCTTGAGCATATGCTGAGTAAAGAACTCAGCACTGGACTCCATAACATCAGTACTACCCTTAGCAGCAACGTTCATTATTCCTAGCCACTGACCATTGGCCGTGTGCTGGGTCAACACAGAATAAATAATTTCTAGGTTCCAGAAGACATTATTTGATTTATTACCTGCTTTGCCAAAAACAGAAGCCAGGTCTTCCATGATTTTCTTGTAAATGGAAGGATAAGAGAGTATGAAAACAAGAGTCCAGAACGCAATCTAAACAGAAATGAAAGTACTTTAATTCAGGAACAGGGAACAGGATTACAGTATCTTTGTAGCAAATCACAGAGGCAGGTGAAAACCTTTGCACTTTTTTGGATATGCCTGTTGTAGTTGGGATGCACAGGGAGCTATGCTTCCAGGGTAAATCCACATCTAAAGGTTCAGATCCTGGGAGATTAGGTCTAGTCATCTGCTGTGTACTTATCTTCAGTGAACATTACACAGCTTTGGCTTTGAGCTTTGAAACACAGAATCCTTTCTTTAATTTCAAATAACTAGGTGTTAAAATGCATTACTAAATCATTGTGCGTGATTAGATTTAGCTGCATGAATGGAAGAGAAATTAAATAGTAAATTCCTACTAATATTAGCAGAAATTAATTGAAATAATTTGCAGGGCATTGCCACGGTGAGTCACACTAAAATGGGCAGGAAAAGTTTTAATTAACAGCAAAACATGCAGTAGTATATCCCCTTTGGAAATAATTTGCTAACTGATTATGCAATGAAGTTGAAAATCAAGAAATTTAGGAAAGGAGAAAATCCTCTTAAGTAGGATGAAACCAGAAGGACTCGCAGCACTGCGGGAGTCTCTCTCCTCTTGCTGAGCCAGCAGGAGATGCAGTCTGCACGCAGATCTGGTCGTGGGCCATCTGTGCTGCTGAGGGATGAGAACTCCTACAGTTATTTCCCAAATAGCCCCACGTGGATGCAGCCCTCCTTCTGCAAAACAAATCTGGTATCTTAGTTTTCTTGTACAGCACTTGGACTCTGTGGCTTTGCTCCACACGCTGAGGAGGGATAACTGAATTGTTTCAGATAAAAGGGTTTCATGTGCTTGTAAAAAATCCCCTTGGAAGGTGAAAGGCCTTTTTTCATCATTCCAGTCACCAGAACAGTGGTTGTGACTATTCTGAGAAACAACAAAATATCTGTATGTCTATTTACAGCTGAATATTACAGAAGTAAGCAATGAGAGTGTTGTGGAAGGAATGCCAGTTATCTGACAGCAGGCTATGCCTCTCACTTATACCAACACGTGAATCTACAGAAACCCTACTGGAACAGATGAAATTCCTTTAGTGTAAATTGTAGTAATATCCAATCTACAAAAACTGTAGCTATATCCATTAGGAGTACATATAAAAATAACTCACTATCCTTTTTTTTCTGAATCACATCTGTAAAGGACGTAAGTGTGCCGGAAAGAGCTTAGTAGTTGTGGTAAATAAAGGATGGTTTTGCTGTCATGGATTTTTCATCTGAGAAGTTCTTATAAATGTCTTTGGTCAGCCTAAGCTGTGTTAGATACATTGGCCTTGTTAGCATTTATATATCTGTATCATTAATCCACCAAATCCGTTTCTAACACAGACAAAACTTCAGTGGCAGTAGAATCAAACTATTGGTTTCTTCCCCTGAAGCAACACTGGCGTTTGTACAGCAGATCCCCCAAAGCGAAAGAGCCAAATTCACTCCAGGATTTGCACGCAGACGAAGTCACTCTAGATGATGCTTTTGATATTCTTTACAATTGCTAACGCCAGGCTATTTAAAATAGAGTCTCTACTATAATACAGCCACAGTGCTTCAAATAGAGCCAAAAGCTCTTCACAGTTTAAGACTGTAATCTTAATAGCTATGAGACATATGTTCACGAAATGTTATGATAGGGGACATAATAATTTAGGAAAAATACACAAAGAGCTTTTCTTGTCATTGCTTCTGTGACATTGCAGCCTGGGTGTATTTGTAGTGATGCATGTGGGCGTGATAATCCCTTCTTTGGAATACATGCAGCGTGTGTGACCTCTGGTTCAAAGTCTTTGCTTCCCAAATACAGGCTTTTGAATGGACTAGAGAAGGTGTTTCTCTAGCTGGTGTACTTACGGGGACAGCATTGGCTTGGGAAGCCCAGAGCATTAGGAGACCGTAATTGGGGGCCAGATGTTTTCCTTGCAAGTTATCCAGGAGATGCTGCAGTAGTGTCTGTTATAAATAAAAGACAATAATATGTATTTCCAAAAATATATTAAAATCTAGTTTAGGGTAGGTCTCACTAGAATTTAAGGATGTAACAAAAGACTAGTTTATCAAGGAGAAATAATGTTAGTTATGGGTTGTTTGTAGTCACAAAGTAGAGAGATGAAAGCTGTTAAAAGAAAGTGAGGCTCACTCATAGGCAGCCACAAGAAGTCAATGTGCCATGTGAATTCCTACTGAATACTTGCACTGCCCTCCATTTTCTTAAAGTTTTTAGGGGATTTGGTTCCCTCACTCCCCATTGTTGCTTGAATGTGGAAGAAAAAAAAAAAAAATCGATTCTTTTTTAATTCCTGCTCTACTTGTCTACTTTAAAGAACCTGAAAATGGGACTGAACAAGCTGAATGAATGGAAATGAAGAAAAAGTTCTCTCTGTTCCTGCCCAAAAGGTGCTTGTGATGAAGAAATGGTCTGATATATCAGGTCCAGGTGCTTTGTTAGTGACCTAACCCGTGATTTCAACGGCTTGATGTTCTTTGAAACTATAGCAACTGTGTAATGTCCTAGGCTCGGCTTTTGTTTATAGTGTTTCCTTAAATATAGGGCAACCATGCTTTCAAGGCAAAGCTTCCTGTCTACTTTTGAGAGGGGAAAAGGCTGACCTTGAACAAAAAATGACGGCTCTTTTTTCCAAATTCCCGTCCAATCTAAGACATTGAGTTCATGCCTCCTACTTCCTTCACCTTCTTACCTCCCACCGTCCCCTCTCCAGCCCTCTCTTTCTTTCTGGTATTCTAGTTTATTTTATGAAAGAAATTGTGGTATGTAAAGCTTTTAAAGTCTAAATAAAACCTGGTTTGTTTAATGATCTGTTCTATAGTCATTTGGTAGATCAAAATTCCCAGGCCACTCTGCCCTTATGTTTGTCAGTTGTATAGACAGAATTCCTGCCATAACTAAGGAAAATAACCAGGGGGACAACTTATCACAGCTTTGACACAATCAATATTTAGGGTACTTGGCTTCCAATTCAGTAATCTGCTATTTTCTACCAGTCTGGCTGCTGGAGGATCTACTCACTCTACACCAGGGTTTAAAAATAGTACATGTAAGGTTTTGAAATTTCACAGCGCGGTGCCCTCAGAGAAACAACTGAAGAGGTCTTTCTCTCACCTCTTTCAACTGCTCCCTGCAACTGTGGTACCGGAGGATGGTGATGGGTCACAGCTCTGAAACCTTGGCTTAAAATTCCCCAGAGGAAGATGTCAACTCTCAGAATTGCAGGAAATAAACTAAATTGAGGAGTAAGACTCAAAATTATGAGTCCGTCCTAACGTAGGTGACAGCAATACTGGACAATTAAGGTACGGCTATCAAAGCTGACATATTTGGCTTATTTCTTCCAGTACTGAAATAATTCCTGCCCTCCATTCCTTCAGTCAGACTATACAACAAAGTCATCTTATTTCATAGCCTTGGACATTTACCTTGGATGTGGTCTCTGAAGGATTGGTTCTTTCAGCATCTGACACTACTTTCTCAAATAATTTTAGAAGCCATTTTTTGGATTTCGACCAGTTCCTGTAAAGAAAAGCATCAAACAAGAAGCACTTAACTGAGGCAGCACAAATCAACATTTCCTTTTCCGTGAGAAGGACTCCTTGGTTTCTTTACAAAAGCCCCTGGGCAGCAGCCAGTTGATGAATAGTCAAGTGTCAGTCTGACTGACAGTAGGGTTGACTGACGTGAGGAACAGCACGTCTGAGACCTTCACCTTGGCCAGACCTCATCTTGCAGCCAGGACCTGTGACTGCAAGTCTCCTAGATTTTCAAATCTATTCCACTACAAGTTTTCATTGTGGCTTTGGACAATTGCTTAGGTCGGTCCTGGGACCTCCCATGAGAAAATAAAGGCCACATTTTTAGAGCATTCTTAGTTCCTTCTCAAGGCCATTTTGAGGTGCTCAAGATGTTGTCATGGCCCTGAGAGCACTGACAAGCTCCCTTCCTTGGAGTTTGGTTGCCTCTACCTAAGGTCAGCTCTGTGACAGCGCAGCCATGTAACCTGGGACCAGTCTGCTAAGGTGTGGGTAAGAGCAAAGAGATGCATCACTGGGGACCCCCTCAGCTTAGGGGTCGCATTTAGGATCAGACCTTTGCCCTTTGCCCAGTTCTGCTGCTCTCTGACAGGTCCAAGTTGGACCCTGCCCACCTAAGCAAGGTTGTTTCTGCTTTATGCTGCGAAAACACAAGACAAGATCAGAACTTTTTTGAAGACCTAGCTGAAAGCCTGCCTGACCCAAGGACACACCATCGATAGACAGCACATCATCCTCCAGGGAAAATGTCTCTCGTGGTTGATATCCCAGCAAACAAAAAGCCTGTAACAGGTAGACCACGTGCATCATCTCCACTCTATTACCTCAGGAAACACTCGGGCATCTGAGAAGCGTATTCGAAGTCCTCATCGTACTTCTGAAAATGTTCTTCAAACTCCTTGATTTCACTCTGACTTGTCGGGCAGATGCCTTTCCCAAACAAAGTGTTCACCACTGCTGGGTACAGGACACGCCTGCAAGAACAAGATCCCCATGACTTACAGGATGTAGGGAAGCTCTTGCAGCAGTTTTAGGTCAGGACACGGCATGCTGAATTGCCAGCACTACAAGTGTGGGACTCAAGTGTCACGCCAGTATGGAAGAGCTGGCACAAGGTTTGTACCTCACTCACACCCGTATCCCAGATTTTAACCATTTTACATGGACCTCAGGCTAGTCCTCTGCATGTAGCTGAACTTCATCACTTAGTGTTTATCACCTCAGAAGTGGCAGAAAGGCTCTGGGCACTGAGGTCCCCTTCTCCCCATTAACCACCCCCCTTATCTCAGGTCAGCCCATGTGGACCTTCTGAGCACCACACAACTCCTTTTGCAACCAGGCACTCCAAGAAATTCTTCTTCTGCCTGCAGCTTTTCTGGGACTGAACAGTGCTTTTTTTTTGTTTATCTCACTCCTTCCGTATTGGCTCCTCTGTTATCCTGCAAACTCTGAGCTCCTTTCCCAGGCCACTTCACCTGTACTCTTGAGCTCCACGAAACCCCGATGCAGTCTTTCCTGGGTTCCAGCTACTGCTAAATATGTATTTCAAGCAATAGCTCTTTCACTTTCTTGCTTTTCAAAATATCATAAGGAAGCTGGAGCCACCTGCTGGCTCTACGGATTTAATTCTGAGGCAACCAAATCACAGTCATGCAGGGCATTGCATTCCAGTTCTTTTACCCTGCCTTGTCTGGCAAACTCGTAAGAACAGATCACACTCAGCACAGATTTACTGTGGATGTGTCTTACAGATTCTGAGGTTTATCATCTAGCCTAAGACTGGAAGCAAATGTGACTTGGATCTCAGAAGACAGGTGGAGAAAGACTATGGGATGTGGCAGTTTGCATCCCATCGTTGAGACTAGCGGGACTCGGGGCTGGGAGGTTTCAAAGCCCCTTTCCCCCACCTTTTTCCCCAGCTAATCCAAACTGCAGTAATTGAAATGACAGGTGCTCAGAGTTTTAGCTGCAGTAAAAATCTGTATCTTAGATGTGTTATTCAGAAAAAGTCAGCAAAAGACAACCTGGATGCGAAGTCTTAGAAACAGGTCCAAGGCAAAGGCCACTGTAGTCCTGATGGACAGGCAATATACAAGGGTTATCCTAGGCGATCAGGAGGGAAGAGGAGTTAAAAGCTCTGTTGTTGTCACATTAAACTGTCAGTTAAGGGATTTTTTTCACATTGAATAATGAAATTCTGGCAGTGAAGTCAGTTGCAGAAGTCGTCTTTAATTTTGGGCCAGGCTTGGTCCAAAATGTCTAGGAAAAGTTTTCATCCTGCTGAAGATCAAGCATTTTGTCTGTTCATAAGTTCTTTATAAACATGTGAAGCTTTTATCTTGTCTTTTGGGAAACTGGGTTTGTTGGAAGATGCTGTGTTTTCTTTTTCATTCCAAACAGGTAATTCAGATGTTTCTCCTAGCTGGGAGAAACACCTTTAGAGGAAACCCTGTCTGCTCTGTAAGCCACCTGAAACTGTGAAGCAGTGATGAGTATCCTGACGTAGCTTTTCTAAGACCTGTGATCCTAAACTCCACCTGCTTTATGGTAGCATCTCTACTTCCACATAGGATACCCATCCGATAGAGATGTGCTGCAAAACTCCCTTACCTTACCAGGTCATTCAGGTCACCTGTGCCCTCTGCACCCAGGTGTGCCAGGTGCTCATGCAGTTCCTTACACAAAGGGCCTGTGAACATGTGCAGATTAGAAGGACCCATTTTTCCCTTCATCATGCTGTAGAGGTTATTATGGTTCTGATAAAATGATTCTGCAGGGACAGAAACTAAATACAAAAAGAAACAGAAATTATTTGGAAAGTAAATTAAGTAGATTTTCACTGAAAATTTTTGCACATAACTTGTGACTAATTTAAATGTCTTAACCCTAATTTTCCTAGAGTGAAATTCCCAGAAAGCTTCCTTCTAACCCTGTAAAGATATTTGTGAGCCCTCTGCTTCTACCAGTCCACGTAACATCTTCCTGCCTCATGAAGCTTCATTGCCAGAATCAACAATCCAGAGATTTCCCCCCAAGCTTCCATGTGGATGTACAGAGATGTGCATGAGCTCCACAAAACCAACTGAAATGAAAAAGAAATTAATCCAAGAAAAAACAGTTTGGGTCTTCATGCTATAGTACATCCTCTTAGTCACGCCAGGAGAGGCGGAGAGAGCTGGGACTGTTCAGCCTGGAGAAGAGAAGGCTCAGAGGGATCTTACTAGTGTGGATAAATATTGAGTGGTGGGATTAAAGAAGATGAGGCCTGGTTCTTCTCAGGGCAGGAGGCAATGGGCACAAATGGGAATACAGGAGATTCCACTGAGACATAGGAAAGTTTTTATTGTGAGGATGGTCAAACACAGGAACAGGTTGCCCAGAGAGGTCGTGGCGTCTCCAACCTTGGAGATTCTCAAAACCCAACTGGACACAGCCCTGAGCAACCTGCTGTCGCTGACATTGCTCCGAGAAGGGGCTGGCACTAGGTGATCTCCAGCATTGCCTTCCAGCCACAGGGATTCAGGGATTCTGTGATTTAATCTCTCTGCCAACTTGCTTCTCTCTCATTTCGCAGTCCAAAATTGCCAAACTACTCAAAGAACTCCTGTCTGCGATTCCACGTAGACAAAAGCACATGACAGAGCATGCCATTGCAGATGTGACATATATCTCATTTCTTTCTAATGACTGTTGTACTACGGGGTAACAACCAATTATTGCTACAAGCTAATTTTCAGATTTTGTGATAGGACAACATACTATTGCTCCAGTCCTGGTAGATACAGGTGGAGTGCCTAGCTCAGAAAAGGACCCGATCTCAAACTGAGGTTGTTTGATGATAAAAGCAATAACAGTGCTTGGATCAGAAACCTTTGATTCCTCGAGACTGAATATAAATCACTTAGCAGGCTTACAGTGCTAGATCTACATGAGGGAATTTAATTTCCCCTTCATTTTGTAGCATGGTCATGGGTTAAGATTAGCATTTAAGACATGATGAAAAAGCCAAAGGGCTTTGGATTGGGCTTTGGTGTTCCTGGGTAACTAGATTTGATTTCCATTAAAAAAAGAGCTAGGTCTCATTTACCTGCATTCTCAACAGCTGGTTGTACTGCCTGTTCAAAATTTAAGTCTTTAGAATTAAAAAATACTTCAGCTCCTTCTTCCTCAGTCACAAAAGTAAATCGTTTTCCCAGGGCGAATATTGTGAATACAGGCCCATGCTGAAACACAGAAAGATTTCATATTACTGTATTGTTAACACATTTGGAAGGAGCCCCAATAGGACTTCAGTAATGCTGAGAGGTCAGGAGGGAGGACCTGGTCCTTCCTGCTCTCTCTACACCTTGGCTCAGAAGTGCACGAAGATGAACACGAATCAGACCAAAATTTGTAGTCTTAGGGACCAGAAGGGAACATCACAGGGGCCTTCCTGACCTTTAGCAGAGTAGAAGAGATTCCTTCCCTGAGATTAATATTTTCTATTTGAATTACGTTACAGTTCAAACAATACAACCTACCTGGATTTAAAGAACCCAAGTGATGGATTATTTGCTGCATCCCTTGACTGCCACAGCAAAGTACCCACACTGTAAAAATCCATAATTCTACCTATTTCAATCTACTTTTTTTTTAAACAAAAACTCCTCACTCCTGCATCTTCTTAATGTTTGGGGTTTTTTTCTTCCTATTTTAAAGGTTCTGCTAATACCAACAATTTCTTCTTCTACAGGCTTTTAAGGATTAATATCAAAATAGCTAACAAGCTTTGAGCAGAATAGATTGAGTTTCTTGAGACTTATATTCAGGGAAGATTTTTGATGCCATAAAGCATTCTTTCATTTTCCCTTATCTAATAAGACCGCTTAGTGGATGAGGGAAAGGCTGTGGATGTTGTCTACCTAGACGTTAGTAAAGCCTTTGACACCGTTTCCCACAGTGTTCTCCTGCAGAAACTGGCTGCTCATGGTTTGGACAGGCATACACTTTGCTCGGTAAAAAACTGGCTAGACGGCCAGGCCCAAAGAGTTGTGGTGAACAGAGTTCAATCCAGTTGGCAGCCAGTCGCCAGTGGTGTTCTCCAGGGCTCAGTATTTGGGCCAGTTCTGTTTAATATCTTTATCAATGATCTGGACAAGGGGATCGAGTGTACCCTCAGTAAGTTTGCAGACAACACCAAGCTGGGCAGGAGTAATCTGCTTGAGGGTAGAAAGGCTCTACAGAGGGATCTGGACAGGCTGGATCGATGGGCCGAGGTCAATTGTATGAGGTTCAACAAGGCTCAGTGTCAGATCCTGCACTTGGGTCACAAAGATCCCATGCAACGCTACAGGCTTGGGGAAGCATGGCTGGAAAGCTGCCAGGCAGAAAAGGACCTGGGGTGTTGGTTGATAGCTGGCTGAATATGAGCCAGCGGTGTGCCCAGGTGGCCAAGGCGGCCAATAGCATCCTGGCTTGTATCAGAAATTTGGCCAGCAAGACTAGGGAAGTGATTGTCCCTCAGTACTCAGCACTGGTGAAGCCACACCTTGAATACCATGCTCAGTTTTGGGCCCCTCATTACAAGAAAGACATTGAGGAGCTGCAGTGTGTCCAAAGAAGGGCAACAAAGTTGGTGAAGGGTCTGGAGCACAAGACTCAAGAGGAGCAGCTGAGGGAACTGGGGTTGTTTAGCCTGGAGAAAAGGAGGCTGAGGGGAGATTGCTCATTGCTTATTGCTCTCTACAACTACCTGAAACAAGGTTGTAGCGAGGTGGGTGTTGGTCTTTTTTCCCAAGTAACAAGCGATAGGACAAGAGAAAATGGCCTCAAGTTGCACCAGAGGAGGTTTAGATTGGATATTAGGAAAAATTTCTTCACTGAAAGGGTTGTGAAGCATTGGAACAGGCTGCCCAGGGAAGTGGTTGAGTCACCATCCTTGGAGGTATTTAAAACCCATGCAGATGTGGTGGTTAGGGACATGGTTTAGTGGTGGACTTGACGGTGTTAGGTTAATGGTCGAATTAGATGATCTTCAAGGTCTCTTCCAACCTAAATGACTCTATGATTCTAATATCCTAGAGCCCTCTCAAAACTTTCAGTAATAAGTATTCACTTCTGAATTCCTACATTATCGTCGTAGTTTAGCCCAGCCAGCAGCTAAGCAGCCACCTAAGCAGCCACACTGCCGCTTGCTCAATCCTCTCTCAGTGGGATGGGAGGAGAAAATCAGAAAAGGGTAAAACTTGTGGGTTGGGATAAGGACAGTTTAATAGGACAGTACAAAAACATGAGAAGGGATAATAACCACAATAATACTAATAAAAGAACAATACAAAACGAGTGGTAGAATTACTTACCACGCAGAACCTGGAACGGAATCCGGAACTCGGCCCACTCTGATCACCAATGCTCTCCCCAGCTATCTCCCCCAACAGATATTCTGAGCATGACGTCATATGGTATCAAACAGGCCCCTAGCTAGTTTGGGTCAGCTGCCCTGGCTGTGTTCCCTCCCAGTTTTCCTGTGAAAAGTTAACCCTATCCCAGCCAAACCCAGGACGATTAGGACAATTAGGACAATTGTGAAAAAGATCACTGGTATCTGTAGAGACTCTAAATTAACAAATAAACCTGCAGTATCTACTGGCTGGCAGATTTAGGCATAAAAAAAAAAAACAACAAACCAAACAAAATCAGGAAATGAAGCATCTTCAGCATCTTCTTCTTAGTGAGGGTGGTTTCTGCTGACAGGCAAAAGCCTTGGAAATCAAACCCTCAGCATTTAGTTATATGCACATCAGTCTTTTGGCAGTTACTGTACACATGGAAAGGTTTGAGGCTTTCTCATGAAGTCTCCACACGCATCAAGGAACTTGATTTCTTTTCCAGGAACTTGATTTCTTTTCCAGGTTACATTGCTGACAAGGGTGAGAAGAAGTTTTCTGTTATCTGCCCGGAGTACTGATAAGCCTTGAATCCACCTTGCTCACACAGGTTATGCCACTGACTTTAACCATTTCTTCTGTGGTCTGTGTCTGTGTCGTGAACCCTGCTACATCAAAAGCTCTTTGAAGCCAAGGAAAAGATTTCTCTTGACATCTATTGAATTTTGATTGTGTCCTTCAACTGTAAATTATTAAAGAAAGAATGACTGTTTAATCTCCCTGGGTGATAATAAATAAAATATTGTTTTAATAATGGCTAAATTTCGAAGGTTGTTTTTTTATGAATAACAGAATGTCCTCATCATCAGACTGGATAAGAATCAGTGAATTTGTACTGTGTTTGTTTTAAAATCAGATTTTTTTCATTTTAAATGAAAATTAAAAGGTACTTAAACTAATTTAAAAACAAAATTAAATTTAAACTAATAGCAACCTGCAATAACACTGAATTATTTAATTAAGGTCGCACCCAGTTAAAGATTGGAACACTTTCTTTTAAATGATTACAGGTGAGCAAGATGCCTTAAGGTCCCATTACAGACAACTGAGATCGATCCATACAGTCTGTGGAGCCTAACAAACGATTCCTCTGACCAGCTACTGTACATCTCTCTTTCTGAAGGTGAGCTGAACTGCTCTTAGCCTCCACTGATAGGGCCGATTACGTGTCCACTGACCATCAGTAAAGCTTGGACATCTCGCTAACCTGTAAACACCTACACAAACAACCTGGTTTTGAATCTCATCCAATTTACTACAATTTATTTTAAATTATCAAAATTAAACCAATGTTAAAGAAAAGCAAAATAAAAAAGCTCTCTAGAGGACCTCCAGAACAAGTCAGATTAGCTGAACAGCACAGTCTGGGTATTCAAAGACACTTTCAGAAAGCAGAATTTTGTATCCAAAAAGAAAATTACGAATTAATATGATATCTGATAAGTTGCATGTAAAACTAAAATACGGAAAAAGGTTTGAAGCTCAAACTGCTAATGACAATCCTCACCTCCAATAATAAAGACTTTTTCCAAACATACCAGATGCAGGGAGTCTCCAGTGTGTTGCTGAGCCTGATAAATGCTCAAGGTGTAAAGAACTCAAGTGGGGAATCAATCTGAGTTAGCAATGACATCAGTTTAAGACATGTCCCACTCTGGAGCCTTTCACTGTGAGTAATGGACTGAGACTTTGTTTCAAAGGAAGTATTAAGTAGAATAGACTTGAACAAGCGCCACGTAAATCAGTGATAAATATTTCACTTCAAAATTATACAGGAATTAAAATATGAAGTTGCAAAACTGCCTACCATGAGCTGTTAAGTCACCCTCAGCAACAGGAGGATGGACAGGCAAACGTGGTGCTCTTCTAAGATCCTCCTGAAGAAGGAATTGGGAGGACTCAAAGACATCCCAGTACTCAGTAAATTTTTACAAGTATTAGTAAAGACCAGAATTAGTAGTGGTTAAACAGGATGTACTGGAGAAGAGCCCAATAAAGCTTTTAGGAAGACATAAGGATGTGTATCCTTAAACATATTCCTAACTCATTCCTTAGAAGAAGGAATTAAAAGTTTGATCTTAATCTAGAGTCATTTGGGAGTCTAAACTTTGAAGAGACCTAGAAATCTTACAGAAGAAGAAGGCCTACAAGAATCACATTCTGAAATGACCCCAAGATCCATTATAAAAGTGTTAATAATTAACTTAGAGCTCTCATCTTGCTAGGAAAGGAGAAGAGAAAGGAGAGCAAATATCTAAACCCATCCTGTGCTCACACCTTCAACTTAATAGGTGTCTCTGCCTATTCCATCTCAGCAGGATATACTGAACTAGGAAAGGCAAACAGATGGACAGCAAGCATGAACGAGTTTCAAGAAAAGGAGATTAAGTGGACTTAGATTCCTGGAAAGGTGAAAAAAGAGAAATTCCCAGTTTCTCTTAATGTAAAAGCTAATGGGCACTTATTAGAAGTTACCTGGTTTAAAACCAGGCAGAATGTTTTCTTCCTATGGTTCACGGTAAAAGCCAAAATTATACATGGGGTAACAAAGAGATTAGGTTATCATAATCAGGTCATCTGGATGCAAATTCCAGCCTAGGAAGTTCCTAAACTGTTGATGACCAGAAGCCTGGAAGGAAAAGCGGAAGGCAGCAGGCATACTCTCGTCTGGGTGTGCTCCTTACACCTTGGTACTGAGCATCTATAATAGCTGCTATGTGAGACAGACACCTGAATAAACACACTTTCCATCTGTCCCAGTATAATTATGCTGATGTTCTAATGTCACGACATTAGCTACTGGAAGAAGCTGTCACGCAGTTCTGCATTTACCATGGTTGTGTTATGAGCAGGTACCACCGCAGCGTGGACATTGCCTGCCAACACTGCACCCCAGCTTCCTGCTCTGTCTGAAACAGTGTTTAAGGAGATCCAGTGATGTATAGAGATATAGAAGGCAAAACAAAAAACCTTTTAGGATTTAGGGCCTCTGAAGCTGCTTTCACTCATGAAAGCTCTCGTTTTTTCCAAAGACTGGGGAACGCTGCACAAAACAGCAGTGGCATGATGAGAGGCAGATCTGAGCCTACATGAAAGTAACACTCTAGAGAAATAAAAACTTCAGAAGGATGTTCTCCGAAATCCCAAAGGAAGGAAATCAGGGAAACAGCCATTTTTTCTGGGGCACTGACAGGCAGGGAGCAACCACTCTTGGCTGCAGTCCTGTCAAGACTCATGTTGGGAGCTAGGGCACTGGGCAGGTTTTCTCTGCCTTGGCATGCACACACACGTGAGTTCAATGCCATGTCCCCTCTCTGTCTCAGGGACATCAGCATTTTTGCCTTCTGTGCATGGAACTGGGGGTCACAGACCATTAGCGACTCAGCTGTGTACACTGTCTTCAGAAATGCTCCACCGGAAGCCTTGTCCTCTTCTCCAGACTGTTTCACCTCCACCAAACCTCATGCAGGACGAACATCCCTTGCCCCACAACCCAGGGAGCCATCCCTCATGCAACCACACACAGCAAATAAGGCTGAGAGGCATCCAGCTGAGTCCTGAGACAGGGCACCATGTCTCAAACACCATCAACACTCTGAGAGCAATGTATGGATCCACAGGAGCATACAACAGTGCCGAACAATCTCACGCGTTTAACTGAACTTCTCTTCTTAGCTTAATTAGCAAACTGATGAGAAGAACTTGAAATCCCTTATAAACTCTTAACATGTTTGTCAGGCGAAGTAGGGAACCGCATCCTTTGAACCTCTCATTAAGCACCTCTACATGCATTTTACGTTGCATCGTGGCTCCGGTTACCCACCCTGCCCATTCCACACTGCCTGCAAAACTGCTTCAGGCAGCTTTAGGAGGAAGAGGTGGTATCTTTTATTTTACCAGAGATTAAATATTTTATTAGAGCAGAGGATCTTTCTTCTCTTAGACCCGCTGATGACACAAGTGGAAAACCAGACAATTATTCCAGCCCACATCATCTTCTGTAGGAGGAAAACAGAAGCAGTGAACTTTAAGTAAAGTGCAGGCTGGAGAACAATAATAAGAAAGCTAAGTCTTTCAGAAAGAAAAACAAATGAATGTCACTTTGACAGACTGAAGGATTAATTCAGGGGAGGAACTTTCTAATTGCAAAAGTCTCCCCTGAAGGCAATGACCCCAGGGAGCTGCAGAAGTTTCACACTGCCTAGAGCCTGCTTCTGCACTAACTTTTACAAGGGCAGCTTGCTCACGCTAAGGACACTTAACCCTGTTCTGGCAATATTAACAAGCTTGGAATTATTGCAGGTGTATTTTGCAACCCTTGTAATGCCTGTTAATGATCCCTTTGGCAGCAGCACATGTATTATTTGGCTGTACTATGCTACAGTGTCTACTCCTTTAAAAGGGAGCAGGCAGGAAAAGGCTGATCTTTCCTGGCCTCAGCACATTGTGCCAATGTAGGAGGTGGGAAGGGAGGGAGACGTGCCTGGGGTGTTTAAGATGAGGAGAGGGAAGAACAGGAGAGAAGCCCTCCTCAGGGACAGGGACGCTGCCGGATGATTGTTCTGCAGGCAGGCAGCCAGCCTGGGGGGGACAGATGCAACGGTCCCTCTTGGCCCAGGGTGACCTCAGGAAGAGGTCACAAGTCACAGGACGCTGAATTGCTGGACTAAGCAAAAAGTCAAAGGAAAGGTCCTATCTGCAAACACACAGTAAAGGGGAGATGTGTAAGAAAGCCTTCTCTTTGCCTTATTTTGAGTATTCTCCCATTGGTAATGTTTCTTGTTCTAGCTTCTGTCCCAACAAAACCTGGGGTTTATGAAGTCCTTCAGGTGTTTCTGGTGCATTCAGGTGTGGCAGCAGCTGCCATAGCACCAAGAGCGGCCTAAAGGGTCTCCAGGCAAATGAACATCAAAATTAATGGACCCAGAGCCACTAAGTTTGCATTTGTACTTCAACACACTCTTTAGTATGTAAAAGGCTTTTTCATTCAATCTGTGAATGAACTCCCAAAAAAGACTCTTCTGTCAGGTTTGTGTTACAATTTCACCTAAAATATTTTGCTAAAAGCTTCCTGGGAAGAAAGGCAACTAAAGCAAACTTAAGTGATGGCGAAATATCTCTCCCCAAAAGGGATTGCACTGGAAAGGACAGCTTGGCGGACCACTTTAATCTGGTTGCCACCAGGATATGTTTTCAACAGAACAAGGAGGGTCTCTAACAGCCGCGTATCAGAAGAATCAAAGAAATATTATGATTGGGTTTTTTTAAAGAAATATTATGGTGGGGGTTTTTTTTGAGTGAAGCTTGATTGATTTATTTAAAGGATTATATGGCATAGTTTCTGAAATAGTAGGAGAATGGAGTGAAATGAGTTTTCTTCCAGTCCTATATTTCTGCCTTAAGATGAATCAACAAATAACTGATGGTACGCACAGATGAAAGATACAGGAAAGAAATAGCAATATAAGGTTAAAACCAGTCTGTTAAGCTCAAAGAAGCCAAGGAACTCCAGATCATACACATAAGCTTACTCTACGGTGCACTCAATGTGTGATTGACAGTTCTTGACGCTCTTACACCTCATATTTCACCTAATTATACTTGAACCTCTGCTTCAATATAACATGCCAAGTTTAACAGCCATGGCAGCAAAGATGTACTTACAAATACAAAATCTAATAGTTCAAAATGAAAAAGAAAATTCTAAACATCCCATAATTATTATATATTTTTTTTCAAATTTCAGGACATTACAAGGGTTTCATTTTGAGCTAGTTTTTGAAAGTAGTGGTCTGTGTGATCCTTCAATATTGAACCCTTGAAGCTTACTACACTGCATCAGTAGCGAGTGATATGATCACCAAATGAAAACGGGAAGCTGATGTTTATGTCAGTTAGTATTAGCTGCCTAGAAATTAAGCATCTGATCTAAATTAATCATTTAAGCTCTCTCTATCAGACAGACATGGAGAAAGAAAGGCATGTCCAGGGTGTAAATCTTCACATTCGTCCTTGGTTAAGTTTTTTAGGATGCAAAAAGTTGCCTGCCAAGCATCCCTGTGTCTCTCTTGAATGTTGAGGGACACCAGCTGGTACTCAGAAATCTCACCTAACTTTAGGCGCAGAAATAATTAGTCTCCTGGTCCCAGCGCCTGGCACAGGGCTTTCCACATTGTTTGAAACCTGTATTAACACGTAGCCAGACTGCAAAAGCAAAACAGCAGGGGTGCTGGGTCCAAACAGGATGATTACAGCACAGAGATCACGCCTGGATCGGATCCACAACTTAGCAACGTTACTGGTACAAAGACGATCCTTCACCAGCTAAATGCTCCTGGCGTTATAAAACGTGACAGGACAGGAGCAAACCTAATCCAGAAGTTTCTCCTCGCCTTTCCCCTTGCAGGCAGCCACCCTGAACACGCGCTCACAAGCAGGCACGCCGCCACAGCCATTACCTTGCTTCTAGCTTGCTCTATAAACTCCAGAGGAGCTTTCCCAAACTGAAACGCAGCTCCAAACCAAGGGATCCAGCTCTTGATGCAAGGAGGGGAGCTCGGGTTTCTCAGCTGAAAAAAAACAGCCTTGACAACAAGAAGTCCCAGGATCGCTGCCAAGAGGAGAGCAAGAGCCATTTTGCCTCTTCTCTGCCTGCCGCAGCGGCTGCTCCGCCTGCCGCAGCACCCGGCACGACCGTGCTGGCCGGGATTACCAGAGTCAGTGAATAGGGCCTCTTTTATCAGTCTTGCTAGCTGATCACTGCCATGGAGACATGATGTCAAAACATCAAGCAGACCAGGGGACAAGTGCTTGTTTTGGTAAAGGAAGAGCCAATTTTCCTCTGCTCTGGGATGAGGACCAACTCCATGGCTTGCAAAACGTAGATGTTGCTGTGACAAATCCTTGAACTTTGCACCAGTTTCTGGAAGGCTACCCGAGCAGCCAGGGACACTGGGGCAAAACAGTGCATCACTTTCTTCAGTTAAAAAAAAATATTTTTTGGCAATATGTGGAACCTTGGAAGTGTTCAAGGCCAGGCCAGGTTGGATGAGGCTTTGAGCAACCTGGTCTAGTGGAAGGTGCCCCTGCCTATGGCAGGGGTTTGGAACTACATGATCTTTAAGGTCCCTTCCAACCCAAACCATTCTATGATTCTATGATTCTATGATATCAGGATTACAAAGCAGAGAGGCTGTGATTTGCAGATATTTAGCTTTCAGTCAGGTAGATGTCAAGAAACCTCTGCAGGCATCATCTGAAGCAGCAAGGCTTATGAAAGTTACCTCTCACCTGTTTGAGATCATCTCATTAAAGGCTAGATGTGTGTCCAGTGTCTGAGGAGCAGAGAAAGGATTTGGAGGTCGAACTGACAATTCAAAACCTGCTGGTGGCCCCTATAATATCACTGCAATGTCAGAAGACAAGAGTTCAGAGAGGTCCGATTGGTTTCTTTGCGTGTGTGGAAGTGGCCCTTCACTGCTCCATGAATCACAGAGATCTCCACGCAAGCGTCCATCTCCATGTCAGGCTCATTTCAAATATCCTGTGGGAAGAGAAAATTCCTCCTCACTGCCATCCTCCAATAAGCCTGGTTTAAAAAAGAACTTATTTCCCCAAACTAAAAATGACCATGGAGAGCTTCTCTCTCCCTAGGATGCCACAATGCTACAGGGTTTACTTTAAGGAAGGATTTAGTTGTTGTCTTTCACCCCCTAAAGCGTTGCTATAGAGAAAACAGAGTGAGACCATCCCCAAAGGTGTACATCTACGAGATGAGAGGCAATGGACGTAATATGCAATGTGAGAAATTCTGACTGAATATGTAGAAAAAATGTTCACAAAGTGGTTAAGTACTGGAGCCGGCTGCGGTTGTGAAATTCCCATCCTTGGAGGTTCTTAGAAGGTGACCAACCAAGGCCCTGGGCAACCTGATATAACTCTGAAGCTATCTCTGCTCTGAGCAGAGGATTGCACTGGATGACCTCTAGAGGTCCTCTCCACCCTAAATTACTCTACGAATCGACGATATACAGGCTGATATATAGTGGCACAAGCTGATCCAAGCCCAGAAAATAGCTATGGAGGGAGGTACAAAAGCCCTAACAGCAGATTGCATAAAGTGCCTAAAGTGAGGCTCTGGGCTGCTCGTAGCCTCAGTGCAGCCGGGCAAGCGTGCGTTAAATTCCTTCTTCTCATTTTAATCAGGGTTTTGTCAGTGGTTTGTCCCATTACTGCCTGAATTCTAACAAATTCTAACCCAAAGAAGGATCCAACTTAAAACTGGTTACTGGTGACTGGCGAGATAAGTTTATCTCATTTGAGCTGAATATTTCACCTGCAGTGATCCCTTTGTTTGTCTGAATCGTTGCGACCAGGACTGTGCACCAAAATGTTAGTCAGTCACACAGGAGTGGGGGGTGTCCTGGCATAAGTTTCCGTGACCTGAAAAATCCTCAAATCCTCAGCATGAGGATTAGTGATTAATAGCTAATGATTAACTTAGTGATTCAGCTGAGCCTTAATAATAAATGAAAAGATTCTCTTGAACAGCACCTGCTTTACTATTTTTTTTTTTTGTGATGAGAACCTAAATATGCCTACATTAATTAAAGAGCAATTAGGACTGGCGCACAATTAACAGGGCTTCAGCATTGAGCCAGGAAAAGCTTTAAACTTTTCACATACAGGGCTTTGGGCAAAAACCAGCTTCTGTCTTCCCAGGTTTGTGAGCCTCTGGCTCAAACTGCACTGCTGTGTGCCTAATCCCCAGGGGATGTGAACTGTTACCAGCGCTACGAAGTTAGTTCCCCAGCTCTGCATGTAGCTGTTGCTAATGCAGCTTCCATTAAACCAGATCCGGATCAATCCATCCATCTTGGTTGTGCAGCCATTTGGCACAGGAACGCAGTCTGGGGCTCCCGAGGTGTTGCTGTCAATGACATCACCCCATAAAGCAAACAGATCCCACAAGTGTTCATCTAATCTTGAGGTCTCTAATGATTTGTTTGTGGTTTTTTTTTTAATGTAAATAACTGGCAAAATTGTGCATGTGACTGTACCTGCACGGTTCCTTTCCTGGCAGTGTAGCATTGGTGACAGACTACATTTCCCAGGAGCCTGTTGTGCTGGAATCTGTTGTGTCACTGCACAAGGATCTCGCAGCTCTGCAGGAGGCACTTGTGCTACTGCGGTTCCTGGTGCTGGCTCTGGAGAAACATGACCTTCAGCAATCGGTCTCCAAAAGGACGCAGAGCAGAGCTGAGCTAGGGTCTGCTTTTCCTCCAGACCCTCGCAGGGTGCCTGGTTAGCCTTGTTTCATGTTAGGCGCTAGATGTCACCTGCAGAAGAAGAGAAGAGCTTACCTCTTCCAGAGAGATGGCCCCGAGCCAGCAAATTCGCTCTGTCAGCCTGTGCAGCGGCTGTGGCAGAACTAGGTACAACTCACCGTGATTTTGCGAGAGGGAAGGGGGTCAAAATTTACTTAGGGGAAGCAGGGGGAACTTCAGTCCTCGGATGCCTCGTTCCTTGGTGTTTGCTCCTGCTTTTCTGCTCCAGTAAATCTGTTTGTTCCACTCTCGCAGGTTGTGACTTTTCAATAATTTAAGCCTTGCAAGTGTTTTATGCCACCTGACAGTGGCTGGAGGGAGGGGTTTTGCAGGTCGAAATCTTTGCCTCCAAGACCTAAGGGCTGCAGTCACAACAGCGCAGTTGTGACTAATGCAAATTTTGCGTTCGCTGGATTTCTGGAAGAAAACTAAAGAGGCAGGACCATCAGTTGCTTAAGTTAGTAGCAAGGGGCTGACTTCTTCAGGAATTTGCTTTGCATAGTTAATGCAGGTTAATCAAAGAAAAATCAAATCTTACATGTCTGGTTACAGCAGAGATGTCTGTAAAAATGGAGTATAGTGAACTGCTTGCTGAAACACAGGAAAGAAGCACCTCGGCATCCGTGATCGGCTTTATGATCAGTAACGTATTTTGGATTTTTGTCTCAGCATATTCTATATAATTTCCACAACCTCTTACAGGTAAATCTGTAGCATCGTTCTAATGGTTTGTAACTTTTCAATCTGTGCTACTCTTTAAACATGAATACCAAACTTAATGCAGGAATAAACTGTAAATTGGATGAGGCTTTGACTGCATTCCCCTAGTACCTCTGAGTCCAGCTGTGGGAGGACCCTGTATTGAACCAAAGACAACCCCTGCTCCTGGGAACTTACTGCCTGAGACATGCTGGGAAGGTCCATCACCCAGCGAGACACCTCTGGCCTGGAATTGAAATTAGAGGCAGCAAATATGTTTCATACTGTTTCAGGAGCAGCCCTGGGAAGCTGAGACGGAGGTGGACCTCCCTCCCCAGCCACCAGCTATTCCAGTGAGAGAACTGACGGGTTAAACTGATTTTTGTGTCTGCATCAGCAAAGCAGCATGTTTTAGGGTGGTAGGACAGAACTCACTTGCATGGATGTCTGCACTAGACAATGACCATTGCGGGGTTGTTCTGGCTCTGTAATGTGTGCTGCCACCATGCTGGGCAGAATTGGAGAAGCCACATGCTTGATAAGATTTGACTGATGTTTATTCAAGGGGAGTAACCAGAACAGGATTTTTAATCCAGAGTCTCTTGGAAAATGCACATATTACATAACAAATCTGCAAAAAGAAATACGGGAGAAAGACTTGGTGCTTGACAGGAATGGATTTTGGTTACTCAGGCCCAGAGCCACTTTTAACAGATCTGGGAGTCAATCTCCTGTTCTCCACGAATCGCCTACACCCCTGTTGGGTACAGTCCCTGCTGCCTGCTGCTGCTGCTTGCACAGCCCCCTTGGCTGCCTGACAGGGGGGGACTACGGTGCAGATGTTACCGGCGTGGTAGGTCTCCCCGCAGCTGCACCCATAGTCATGTTTGTTCCCTGCTTTGTCTCTTCAGTGACATTTCCCCTGGATCTCACGAAAACTCGACTGCAGGTCCAAGGTGAAGCTGCTGTTCATCGCAACGGAGCTGCTGCCGGCCAGGCGGTCCCTTACCGCGGCATGCTGCGCACTGCGGCCGGCATCGTGCAAGAGGAGGGCTTACGAAAGCTCTGGCAAGGTGCCACACCAGCCATCTACCGCCACATAGGTGATTATCTGCTCATGATGGGACAAGTTTGGGTCTTGCCTTCTGGGGCCAACAGCCTTTTGGTATGAGCTTGCCATATGTTCTCTGCGAGGACTTCTTCAGTCTACCCTGCAATACCACTTCGAAATATATGGGAATCTGGCTCAATATCCTGTCTTCCCTTTCTTGGCCATACCTTCACAGCCTTAATCTGGCTTCTGGAAAACAAGATAAAATTTCCCTGTCGTCTTTGCAGGAAGGTCTTCAGCACAAGCAGACACTCAGAGGCTTCAGAACAATAAATATATTTTATTTGAGGAAAGTGGGGACTACCTGGGAAAAAAAAAGATAAGGTTTCAAGCACTGGGATGAAGAAATATGTGTATAAGCTTAGTCAGGGGAGATTCAGGTTGGATGTTAGAAAGAATTTCTCCTCTGAAAGGGTTGTCAGCCACTGGAATAGGCTGCCCAGGGAGGTGGTTGAGTCCCCATCCCTGGATGTGTTTAAGAAAAGGGTGGATGAACTACTTAAGGATATGGTTTAATGGGAGATTAGGGACAGTTGGACTGGATGATCTCTAAGGTCTTTTCTAACCTAGAAAATCTATGAAATCTATGAAATACATTAGTGGTTTAGCCACAGGCAACAGCTTTCTGTGTTTTATTTGGAAATATGGTGACAGCAACAAACCTCAAAAGTGCTTGTGGGAGGTTTTGTGCTTGGCACCAGCCAAGAGGGAAGCAATGCGGTGCAGGCATAAGCCACACTGCCTCCTGGCAGACCTATGGCTCAGCCAGAGAGATTCTCTGATGCTAAAAATTTCTGGCTCTAGCATTGCTATCAGGCAGTCCCCCTCGCTTTCCCCATTTTGATCATGAACATGAGAGCAGTGACCAGCTGATCCAAGTGAGCCCCAGAGTGTTTTACAATCAATCTCTTCATCTCTCTGTCACAGAGTGACCTCCAGAAATGCCAGACTCAAGAATTGTCTCCTGCTTTTTTTTTCTGCAGTGTACTCTGGCGTTCGGATGGTTGCGTACGAACATCTCCGTGACTCCGTGCTTGGCAGGTCTGAGGATGGAAGCTTTCCTTTCTGGTAATGTTGCATATTTTTTCTTTTGCCTGTTTGGGGATTGTCATTATTGTAGGAGTCCTGCAGCCCTAAAAGCTCTCTTTTCTTCACAGCTTGCCTACCCTAAAGAGGGTAAAAATAAAGTAGGGGTTTAAGCACCAATACGGACTTTCTGACTTGAGTTCGAGGGCAGTATCTTTTCTTCCAGCCGGGAACAGGACTAAGAAATATTGATGCAAGTTTCTCAGAGGCTTAACTAGGACCATGATTATTCTAATAACAATTCTATACTAAAGAGATGGAGAAAGACGATAAACCGCATTGGTAGGAGCAGCTGTCCTGGGCTGGCAGGAATTAGCCTGGATCAGAGCGGAGGCAGGGCAGCTTTACCATGACTCAAGGTCTGTGAGGTAGTGGCAGCTTCTTTATTTCCACGTGGACCAGGGGAGAGTTGGAAAGTGCAGGTGAGTCGTGGCTGACCGTGCAGCTGTGTGTGACGGCTGCTGGAGAAGCTGTGAGCTTATTGCGATGCAAATCAAAGGTTCAGCTGAGCCAAGCTGGACTTGCAGCTTGTGCCCTGCTCAGCTCTGAGGTCAGCCAAGAGCCTGATGAGCTCTACAGGGGGAGAGGATACATTTCCAAAGGTCTGACGGACATCTCAAATATCCTCTGGAGCTTTGCAGAAAAGAAGTGAGGGGTGGCACATCTCAGATCATCAGCTGCTGAAGGGATGGGTCCCATTAGGTGTTGTGCAGCAGCAGCATGGCAATGCTTTGCTGTTTTGCTGCTTGTCGTACTGCCTGGGTACGAAATTATTATACCACTGGATTATAAACAAGGGGAATAGGAAGATTTGCCGATTCTGGTGTTGTATCTTAGCCCGAGAGATGGAAACTTCCTGGCTACTGAAGAGGCAGATCATGAAGGAAAAACTGCTATTTTGTTCATGTGTGTATGACAGATGTCAGCCTAAGTTAAATCTATGCACCCTTTCTGAGGAGACAAGTGATCCTTATAAAAAGGAAAACCAAAATCTTTGTTTTGTACGTTTAGTTCAGCAACAGTTAAATCTCACTCAGTCCCTTTTTGGACAATGCAAGTGGGCTACAGCCACAGAGGTAAGTCTTTGCCTGTGAGGAATGAGCAGATTTTTATAAAGTTTTGCAAAAGTTGGTAATTTCTAATTGTCAAATCCTTGTTAAAATGTCAGTCATGTACTTTTATAATCATACATATTATCACATCCAATCGAGTACTTTACTCTGAAATGAAATCTTGGGTCCAAAATGTAACTGGTTTTAGGATGGGATTTATAAAATCTAATACAAAATAATTGTCATGCCCGGTGCTATGGGAAGAGGGAACTATGTGTGATACTGAAATTTCTTGTTCTACTAAAATAAGGAGAACCAGAAAATTAACACAACTCATCTAGTAGCAATGGGAGATAAAAAAAAAAACCACCTTTTATATATCACCAAGCAGTTTGGAATTTCAGATTGGCATTCAGTTATAATATATGGAGCACCATCCCTTACTTGAGTGCCTTGCCATCCTGCGTTTAAACCTTAAGGGAGGAGCATAATGTAACCTGGAGAGGAAGCAGAGCATCTTGGTGACGTATAAGAACTTGATTTTTTTCCCCAGAGAAGTTTTAACCCTTTCTTAAAATTGACAGAAGTATTATTGACTACCTTAACTACCTGCAGTCACCACAATTATTACCTTAACTATGGCTGTTAGTATAAGGAATAACCATTTACACTTGTTTCACCTGGGTTGTGCTGCTGAACTCTTCAGCTCGAGCACTGCGATTTGTAAAGATTTTCAGTGTATTCCGTATTTTTTCTCCCTGTTCGGCAGGAAAGCTGTAGTTGGGGGCATGTCTGCGGGTGCCATCGGACAGTTTTTTGCCAGCCCGACTGATCTGGTGAAGGTGCAGATGCAGATGGAAGGAAAAAGGAAGTTGGAAGGAAAGCCGTTACGGTCGGTTCCTCTCGAAGCTGGCAGTTTTTTCCTGTTAATAATCACTCTTTGGCTGAGGGTGCGGTTCTCTATGTTTTCTGCCACCCCTCTCCCCAGCTGCCTGCAGCCCTTTTGGGGGAAGAGTAGTGCCTTGGAGGCACACAATGGCTCTGGGTAGCAGAGGAGATCAGGGATCCAAGAGTTCCTCCTATTCTATTTATACTCACCTTCCTTATTCTGATGTATTGGTCCCAGAGACCACAAACCCTCGCCCATCCTACATGTGCAGCACATCCATGCCAGCACTCTGCTGGGACAGGGAAGGATGCTTTCTGAAGAAGGGAAGCTGTAAGAAAGGATGGGGGAAATGGCTTGTGCAGGATGCACAGGCATAGGGAAGGGTTGGGTCACCTGCAGACAGTGGGTGCTCGAGACCCTCCTGCAGATACCAAGACACAACTGCTCTTTGCATCTGAAACTGCTGGTATCCTTTGGTGTCGTGTATGTTTAGCATCGCAACCCAGCTGTGGGATCAGAGGGTCATCTGTCATTAGGGACCAGATTGCTGCTTACCAGGGCAACCGGTTGTTTGGTAAAATAGCCTAGCATGAAAGTCAAAGATGGATCCAAAAACAAAACAAAAAAATGGAACCAGAGGGCCAGATCCTTGCAGGTATAAACTCCCTTTCTTATGTGAGGACTTGGTGCAGCAAAGTGCTGGAAGATGCAAAGATTTCTCCGTAGCTTGGTTCTCTACTTATTCATTGCATATTGATTTCAGGTTTCGAGGAGTGCACCACGCATTTATGAAGATCCTGTCTGAAGGAGGAATACGGGGGCTTTGGGCAGGATGGGTGCCCAATGTCCAGAGAGCTGCTCTGGTGAACATGGGAGGTAAATTTCATAACTTGGTCTGCAGCGCTTAAGGCCACATCTAAGCTTTAAGGAGGGTTCAGCTGCTCTCCTGGTCTTCATCTCTTGGTTATCTACACAGGGGACCTGTTTGAAGTGCACTGGCAGGTGACTTCTGCCCTGAGCATTGTGTTCCTGAGAAATCAAATTGCTTAAAAATAACAGTTTGTGCCTGAGCCTGAGGGATGAGAGCTGAGGGAGTCCCACAGCAGCCACAACACAGATCCCTGGTGCCCAAGCAAAGTGAGCAGGGCAGAGCCAGCAAAGGCAGCAAGGTTCCACCAAGATCCAGATCCTCAGGAAAGTGTGTGGTGATGACGCAGGTTGAGGCCAAGCCAGGAAGCTGAGCAAGGTCTGGTGAGGGTCACCAGGGTCAGACAAAACTCAGTGATCACCAGCAGGTCTGTGGTGGTAAGAAAGGTCCAAGATCAAACTAGGGAGATTGTCTATGGGTCAGTGTCCAGATCAACAAAGTCCACAGCCCAGGCATGGTGTGATGGAGCTGCAGACAGGCACACCTACAGTATAGTTCAGGCGGGGACTGAGGGTTAGAAGGTGAAGTGGCTGCCTGAGTGCTCAGCTGATCCAAGAAGCACTCATGCCTTCCACATATAAATAGAGCTATCCTGTGTCTCTCCAAAACTCTTAGGATATGTTGGACGGTCTTTGCTCTCCTTCCTGAGGTTCTGTTTATGAACTAAGGAGAGAAACGTCTTTGGGATGGAAAGACATCAGCTGTGGGTGCCCACCATAAACACTTGCTCTGTGCTTGATGGCCTGTATTAAAGCATTGCCTTGGCAATTTTTTATTTTGCATGCTTAAATTTCTTTGGCACGATGGGTTTTAATTTCTACGTCATTCAGCACAGGGATGTGTTAACAGCATGACCAAAAAATATCTTTGAAGATAGAAAATCAGAGGTGGTGTAAGCTTACACCTTGCTAAGCAGCAGTAAAGGAATCACTGGATGGATAATGTTTGCAGCAGGAGCTGTTAAATGAGGGCTATAGAATGAGTATTAACTAAGGTATGTATCTCCATAGGCAATATTAAAGTGGAATCTCAGCATGTAAACTTAAACAAACAAACTTAGAAGCAGGAAATGATCTCCACTGGATATTTTGGGTTGTAAAGCACTACGAAGTGCTGGCAGGGCCATCCTGGTTAGTAGGCTGGGCTCCTAAGGTCAGGACATTGGAATTGTAACCCAGATCTGCTAACTTTCAGCCCACTGTCTTTCATTCAGATGCCCAGACACTGTAACTCATGTCTGCTTTCAGAAGAACATGATATAACTTCCATGGCATCATCTACTTTTTTTGTCTAATGTTTCTAACATTTTTGTATCACTTGCACAGAGGTGGGAGAGTTAGAACCATCTTTATCATGACGTTTCTGGGTTTGATTAATGAGTTATTTTGCAGAATTTTCCATTTGGGATCCATTTTATCATTTGTAGCGTGTATCAGAGAAGACAGTAGTAGAAGGGAGCACGTACTCGCATGTCTAACAACAGGACCTGGGAGCCACAACTGTCATCAGAAACTGGGGGCAGAGTGCTAGCTGTGCCAACGGGAGGAGCCGCACTGGAAATTTCAGTCTTGCCAAGCCTCCATCCTATGTCAGTAATGAACAGCATGGTCAGCATTTCCTTCTGACAATGCTGTTTTACCCTTTTTACAGATCTGACCACTTACGACTCAGTGAAACATTTTTTGCTTCTGAACACGCCACTTGTGGACAATAGTGTGACTCACAGTGTTGCCAGGTGCCGTATCCCCTGATTACCCCTCTTCTGCTGCTGAGCGTTTCCAGCCTCGCTGTGTTGATTTGCCTCTCTGTGCCAGCAGAAGAACCTATTCTTTTGTTGTAGTACTGCTGATAAAACACACCTTTGTAACTACTTCTTTGTACAAAAGACACAAGACAAAGGATGCAACCATTGCTACAAAACTGCAAGTGCCTTGCAGTTCTTGCTCACTAGAAGTGCCTTGCTGATGCATTTCAACACCTCATAGGAATTTTCACTTTTCTAGATTTGCTGCTATTTAATCTAACCTAGTTTTAATATTAGCAAACCGTAAGAATGAGCAATATAAACTCTGCAGAACAACCTCTTTTACTGCCTTAAATTATTAAGAAATCTACATTATGTAAACAATATCACAAATTGGCTATTGTGGGTCCTTCCTCCCTGCCTCAGGACTGCACACAGAGGTGAGGGAAGCTTGCGTTGAGAGGACAACTGAGCAAAAGTAATATTAGCAAGCCTCCTCCCAAATCAAGTTTTATGTTAAGTTATGAGGTATTACTCATGATTTCATGATAACTGTTTTAATATATTATATTATATTATATTATATTATATTATATTATATTATATTATATTATATTATATTATATTATATTATATTATATTATATTATATTATATTATATTATATTATATTATATTATATTATAATTGAAATCATGATGCTTAAATCGCTGTAGTAAATCTTAGTTTCTTCTTTAAGTATCTGTTGCTGTCAACAGTTGCTGTTCTGGCCTGGTAGCTGCTGTTCTGGGAACTCCTGCTGACGTGGTCAAAACCCGGATAATGAACCAGCCGAGAGATAAGCAGGGAAGGTACGGACACTTCAGAGACAACTTTTCAGTAGAAAATAGAAACCCTGAGTCTCACTGATTTCACTGGGAGTGAAGTGCTAAGTCTCTAATTTGCTCTTCATCTTTTTGATGATCATTTTATTGTTTTAGTTTTGCATGTCCAGGGGGGTTTGTTGTGATGGCCACCTAAGCATACCTGGTCATTTAGTGGATATCAGTTCTGATGAGAGTCCAGTGAGCTTACGAAAGAGCTCTTGGTTGTACAAATTTATCTGATACAGATTATTTTTCAGGGGGGCTGGGATTTTTTTAAATTGCGCATTTGTAATGCTAACAGTATTTGTTCTCCTTGCATATTGCCAGAGGTCTGCTGTATAAGTCTTCCACGGATTGCTTGATCCAAACTGTACAGGGTGAAGGGTTTATGTCTCTATACAAAGGCTTTATACCAACCTGGATGCGAATGGTAAGCGACTCTTAACTCTCTTTACAAGACAGCTGAACAATGTGACATTAAAACATAAGAAGTTCTTTCTGTGTCAACACTTTTCCAAAACTGTTTGGGTCTCTTGATTTATTTAAGTGCAGTTAGCATAGCTGAATGCAATGGATGACACAACTGCATACAGTGTCACTTCCCCCACCTTGTCTCTTGCAACTCTTTAATTTGGAAAATGCTGTCCTGCTTAATTGCTAGTGATTTTCCTTGCTTTTTTTTACAATTTCAGGCTCCCTTCTTTCTCCTTTCCTAAACACTCCTTTGTTCTCTTCTTCCTCCCAGCCCTGGCCTCCCTTTGCCTCCCTCTTACTTTCATTCCTCCTCCTCTCCTGATCCCAGAATTGCTTGATTACTGCTACATCCCAATCTCTTTTGCCCCTCTTGTATTCAGGCTGGCAGCTTTCTCCTGCACACTGCTGGGCCATTAAAGCTACATCAGTACAATTAAGCCAAGCAGCAGCTGCAGCTGGCAACTGGAACTTGGCTATCTAGACTGTTAGTTTGGGCAAGGGACAATTCTCAACAGTGAATTTAGACGTGGCTACCTTTTTTTTTTGGGGGGGGAATGTCTGTAAGAATTTAACAGTGTGTCTATGTCTAGACTCTGCCAGCTGGCTTCAAGGTCTGGATGCTGTTTAAATTAGCAGATGGAGCACTATGATCCAAGGCAGAAGTCTCCTATCTCTAATTTAACTGAGTACAACAGTGGCCACAGCCTCTGATAAGAGGAATTACAGGAAGGTTGGGTTCAGTCGCTCAGTCCCCATGATGTCCCTGAGCCAGAGCACCCTCAGTGTTGGTGAGGTCTTAGCAAGTTTACTACTAAGCTAAACATTTCCATGGAGCATATGCCAACTTAGATTTCCCAAAGCCTTGTAATTTTGGGAATGTTTAGCCAGTGTTTCAGAGGAGCAGGAAAAGGTATTTCCTAGGCATAAGGCAGCCTTTTGCCAAACGCTAGTCTATTTCCAAAAATAAAAAAATAAATCATCCCAACTAAATGGATGCAGGATATAAATTTTATGCAAGGAGAACTGTGTAATTTTCTGATTAAGGTTTTAGAATCATAGAATGGTTTGGGTTGGAAGGAACCTTAAAGATAATTTAGTTCCAACCCCCCTGCCATGGGCAGGGACGCCTTCCAGTAGATCAGGTTGCTGAACAAGTAAAACTTTTAAAAAATTTTTTTAAAAGCATTCAGCATGAAGTAACCCCCAAGTATGAAACATTTCATTTCAAACATTATGGGTTGGCAAGCTGAAAAAACAAGTTTTAGGTGTCTTGTGAAGGACTGGGTAGCCCTAACCGTATGCAACACTATGATTTTTGTAGGAAAGACATAATATGATATCGAGCTTAAGAATATGATTTTTAAGAGGAGACAGTTTAATCTAATGGGTTTTTTTTAAGGGTCACTTCGGTTTTATGCCTCTAACTTCAATGTTTGCTTTCACAGGCTCCTTGGTCACTGGTATTCTGGCTTACCTATGAACAAATCAGAAGGATCTGTGGAGTTAGTTCTTTTTAAAATCGTGAAACCACTTCAATATTCACAAAACAAAGAAAAATTGGAAAGCTGAATTATCATTCCACAAGGCATCCCGACCTCACAGGGAACTAACTCATTTAGGAGACTGGCAGTAGGATCATATGTATAGGTTGCTGCCCCAAATCCAGTCCTTACTGGTTAGGAGTAGCCATGACTTAGGATACCTTTGCTTGTCCGACTGCTATATGAAATTTAAGTTATCCATAGGATAAAATTGTCACAGTAATACTTCAACTGGCAGCCAGCATCAGCTTTCTGAAACAGTAAACATAAGTAAAAAAATATCTACCAAGCAAGTAGAATATAATACTGTTTGCTTGTTTGATACTGATGGATCCTATTGTTAAAGGCAACAGCAGGTTGAACAATGCAGCACTGAACATCCAGGCAGTCCATCAAATTATTTGGGAATTTTTGTTATTATTACATTTGCACACACATAAAGAACTACCTCTTGTTAGTTTAATGCCTCAGCAAAGCACACCTGTAGTGTTAGGAACTGAAAAAGATTAAAGCGGCTTACCTGATTCCAAATTTGCTTTGCACAAAAGGTGGAAGAGGTCGTGTTCCTCTTATTTCCCAGAGATCACCTGACGTCTTCGCTTACCCATTTGAGTAATATCCATGAGTGAAATGCAGTCCTGTACCAGGAAGTCAAAAGCCTAGTTCACTCTGTCCCTGTCGAAGAACTCATAATGCACATGCTGTCCATAAGACCGAGTTGAACTGCTTGTCCTTTGAGAGTCCCAGTGCTGACATCACAGATTGAGTCATTAAGGTACCACTTTTCCATGGAAATACACACTCTGCCCATTTCAAATCTAGGTGGAAATATAATGTTCTCTTCAAAAACATAAAATGTTTGAATATGAGCGACTTATTTTTTCTTAAAACCTAAAGCTTTCCAGATTTCATAGGAAGGGGGACTGCTGCTGTTTGTCAGCAGGCTTATCTTTGGTGATCAGGAGGTGAAAATGCAATAGAAAAGCAATCATAATGTAGACAACAAAAAGCTGGCTTTGATTTAGCAATATCTAGTAATGAAATGACTGTACAAGACAGCTCTCTGAGTAAATAGGATTTCTTCTAGACTAGTCTTTGCAACTAGTATTTTCAACGTGCCAATTTCTAATTAAATACAGTTTGGGTGTCTTCTTGGCTTGCACTTGTACTTTTTGATTGCACTGTAGATCTGTTGTGGCTGCATGCATTTGGGTGATTGATTCCAGCCTGGGAAAAAACTCATCTCACTGTTATTAAGTGGTCAGAAGTTTTTGTTCAGAAATAGTTGTTTTTTTAGTTGTCAGCCTGAGAAACTAATCTGAGTACTTTCCTTCTTACACACCATCACCAGCAATTATAAGCCAGCAAAGCTGCTTCTTCAGTTACATCCGGAGTGGTCCTGCCTGCAGGACAGGTAACCTTGATGATGGATGCGCAGCAGTACCTGATCTATTGAGTTTAAAAAAGTAATTTAAAAAGTCTTGTAGTGAAAAACTGTTTTAATAAAGCTTTTTGTGTGTGTGTGAAACACTAAAGAGATTCATAACAGTGCTGTTTCCTAGTATTTTGTATTAAGAACAATAAATAACTTGAATAGCAAAACTTGCCACTTTCTGTTAAGTGTTTTGTAATGACTTGAAAATTTTTCAAGAAGTTTCTATCCGGTGAAGCAGTTGGCCATATTTATTTAGATTTATCAGCTTCCGTTTCAGAAGCCAAGAGTGAGCCTGAGGATGGCATTGAGGTTCCTTAGTTGGATTCTCCTGTGGCCTAAGAAGGGCTTGCTGAAGTCCTGAGTCTTCCTTTTCGTCACATCACTGCTTCTGACCATTATCCCTGAAGGCTGGAAGGCAGCTAAAGGTCTGCCTGGAAAAAGGAGGGTGAAACCAGGGAGAAATGCCATGCTTGCAGAGGACAGGTGAAACGGGGCAGCGTAACAGCCCAGGCTATCTGGAGGAGGCCATAAAACAGAGCACCCATGTTTGCAGCTTCCCGAGGCCCTCAGCAGCAGTGCTTGCCTGCGGCTGCCCCGTCCCTAAGCAGGACAGCCCCAGAGGCCGCTGTCCCTCAGTCCAGTGTCACCTCCCCGTGCTGCAGATGGCAGAGCCGAGGCAGGTGTCCTGTGCCATGGGACAGCTGCAGATGGAGGGTGGGGATCGCATCAGATGGCGACAGGCGGGAGGTGCTCTTCACCTGAGGCGCTGAGGGAGCCTCAATCAGGTCTGTGCCTCGCTGGGGCCCTGCCCGCCGCCAGCCCGCACCTCAGGTTCTCCCGCCTCGCCGGGAGGCTGGCTCCGGCGGGGCCGGAGAGAGCCATCGGGTGGGGACCGTCCCCCGTCCGCCGGCGGCGACTAGCCTCGCACCCCGCCGGGCCGGGCCCATCACCGGCCGCCGCGGCTCCGCACGCCCCACCCCGCCCTCACACTGCTTCCCCACGCTGCCCAATAGCCGACAAGCCCTGCAGGCGAGCCCCGCCCCGTGCGGCCGCGCTAGCCAATGGGGGCTAAGCGGGCGCGGAGGGCTCGCCCCTCACCCCGCCTCCCGGCCGCTCTGCTGCCGCGCCGCCGGCGTGGAGCGCTCCACCCGGGGCGAGGGCCGCTCCAGCGGGCTCTGCGCTGAGCCCTCCGGCTCCAGCGTGCCCCGGCCATAACCCTCCTCTCTGTGGCGATTCCGAGCAGTCTCGGTTTAGCAGGAGCGGGCCGATGTGTTGGCCCGCTCCGCCCCTCGTGTTCCCCCTTCCCCCCCCGCGAGGGTCGAAATGGACTCGACCACCCGGGCAGCCGCGTAACGGTTCCCCGCGGGTCACGTGAGCGGCGCGTGCCTTATGAGGGCGGGGAGGCGGCCGTTGGGCTTCGAGCCGATGGCGAAGGTGGAGGTGGAAGGATGAACCGCGGGTCTGGAATGGTCCGCTCGGGAGCCGCCGTGGCCCTGCGGGTCTGCGCGGTGGGCCTGCGCCCCGAGGTGCCCGTCGTGCGGCTGTGGGGGCTGCTGGGTGAGCGCAGTGCCGACTACGTCCGTCTCCACCGTGAGATCCAGGTGGCAGCGGGGCCGCGCTTGGCGGCCGCTCCGAATCCCGGTGAGCCGGCGGCTGATGGGGCTGAGCTGCGCACTGGAGACCTGGGCCTGGTGGAGGTGGTTGGGCTCTGGTACCGCTGCTGTGTGGTGAGTCGCCGTGGCCAGGGCTACCGTGTGTTCCTGCTTGACAAGGGCTGCACGGTGGTGACATCTGCCTATTACCTAGCGCGAGGCTGCAAGGAGCTTTTCCACCTGCCTCCAGAGGTGCTGGGCTGCATTGTGGCTGATGTCATGCCTTCTGGAGGTGTTGGCATGGAAGCCTGTGGGGATGTACCAGTCTCTGCCTGGACAGTGGAGGCTATGGAGTTCCTCAGCTACCTGCATGGCAAGGAGGTATCTGGTGTGGTGCAGGAGGTGATGACACCGCAGCTCATAGTGCTTGAGCTGCCCCAGCTCACGGCCCAGATGTGTCACCTGGGTCTGGCCAAGCAGGTTACTCACAGTTGGTTCCACCAGATGCTCAGGTGCTACCTAACCTATGGCCGCTCAGGGACCCAGCTCAAGCTGCAGCCTCCAGCATGTTCCCTCATAACTTCTGCAGTGCCACAGCCTCTCCATGTTTCGTTCCCATGTCAGCCTGCGTCACCTGCCTTGGATTACTTCTACCCACAGCTTCAGCTGGGTGTGACAGAGCCTGTCCTAGTGACCCATGTCTCTGACCCACATCACATCTACTGCCAGCTGCAGAGCCTGTCCCAGGAGATCCGTTGCCTTTCTGATACCATGCGCCATGCTTGCGACTGGTGGGAGCGGGATTTATTACCCAAGGTGGGCTCACCTTGTGCTGCCCGGGGCATAGATGGCCAGTGGTACCGTGCACTCCTGCTGGAGCTTATTGCTGAGGAGCAGGACCAGCAAGTGGCTCTGGTCATCTTTGTGGACTATGGCAGGAAGGAGACTGTGACCAGAGCTAACCTGCGCTGTTTACCTGTCGAGTGTTTTCGCATGCCTGTGGTGACTTACCCCTGTGCTCTTCAGGGTATCTCAGATGGGGGTTGTGGCTGGTCCCCATTGCAGATCAGTGAGCTGAAAGCACTGGTGCTAGGCAAAGGAGTGAGTGCTCACATCGAGGCCTTTAACTCCTTCGAGCATATCTATTATGTGAGCCTGTTTGGGGAAAATGGCGTCAACTTGAACTGCCTTTTTGGGGTGCAGGCTTGCAGCCTGGTGAGCAGCTATACACAGGTCAGCCAAACTGAGGCTCGAGAGCAGCTGGAAGTAGAAGAATCCTCAGCTGAAGAACGGGAACTGCTACTAGGAGCACCTAGCAGAGATTTGGCCTCTGCTCCTGTAGGTGGTCTGCATCTGAAGTTGGGTGTGCTCCAAGATGTGCAGGTCTTACACGTCCGAGACCCATCCGAGTTCTGGCTGCAGCTCCATGAGCATCGCTGGCTCTTCAGGCAGCTGAGGCAGAGCATGTGGAATTTTTACTCCCATGTCACGAAGCTGGATGATGCTGGGTGGGACCTACAGCCTGGATCCCTTTGTTGTGCCAGTGGGAAAGAGGGTGCCTTTTACCGAGCGGTGATCACCAGGGTAGCGGACAATTGGGTGGAAATACACCTGGTGGACAGAGGCAATACAGAAACTGTAGATTGGTGTGTGGTAAAGGAGCTGATCCCTCGGTTCAGGGAACTACCTGCTTTAGCTCTGAAGTGTTGTTTGGCAGGTGTCTCTCCTCTGAGAGGGAGTTGGAGTGAATCATCTGTGTCTGCCTTCAGAGAGATGGTATTGAACAAGGGACTAAAGGTTCATTTTTTGAGTGTGCAGGGTGACAAATACATGGTTGACATTTTTGACCAGTCGCAATTAGGAGAGAAAAGTGTAAGTGAACTTATGGCCCAGAGAGGGTATGCTGAATACCAGAGGTGTGAATTTCCTGAGACTCTCCAGAAATTGTCTGATAATGCTGTGAGCCGTGCCTCTGGGGAAGAAAACCAAATAAACGCAGAGAAGAGGCTCAGAGAAGAATCTGATCTAAAGAGAAGCGATAGAGCACTTAATCCTTACATGGCTGAGATGGTTAGAGAGCGCCCTGTTGCAGGCATTGACAATTCTAAAAGTAGTGAATTTCTTCCTGCTCAGAAGTGTGAGAGCAAGGAAAACCTGCCTGTCTCCTGGAGACAGAATTATGTGGAAATGAAGCCAAGTTCCTTTTACAGAGGTCAATTAGAAGTGGGAAGTACAGTTAATGTAGTTGTGTCATACGTTAAAAATCCTAGTGATTTTTGGTGTCAGTTAAATAGAAATTGCCATGACCTTCAGGTATTAATGGCAGAAATTCAGGAGTATTGTAAAAATGCATCCCATCCACATGCTTGGCCAAATTCTGTATGTTTAGCCCAGTATTCAGAGGATGAAAAATGGTACAGGGCTTTAATTGTTAGTGAAGTTCCTTCTGCAGAAAAAGTAGAAGTCATGTACGTTGACTATGGCAACAGGGAGTTGGTCTCTCTAACAAACCTCCGCTTAATTAATGAACGCTTTCTTAAGTTAGAGGCTCAGGCTTTCAGGTGCAGCCTCTACAACTTAATTCAACCAAATGGTCAGGATCCTCTTGCTTGGGATGAAGCAGCAGTTCAGGCTTTTCAGGAGTTTGTCAGTACTTCCTCCTTTCAGTTTGAACTGAAGTGTACAATATTTGCCTTGGCTTCGAGTAACAATAAGGAGCTATTTAACATTGTAGATTTAATGACACCTTTTCAGAGTGCTTGCCAGTTTCTGACCAAGAGAGGTGTGGCCAGAGCTTTATCGCCTCAAAAGACTCTGGTATCTTCAGTCCAGCTTCATTCTTACTATTATTCTATGCATGGTGTCAAAGTTGGGAGTGAGGAAGATGTTTATATTACACATGTTGAGGATCCATGGACGTTCTACTGCCAACTTGAAAGATGTGCAGATGTCTTAGCACAGCTTACCGATAACATCAGTCGCCTAAGGGAAACAATGACCAGCTTAGAAACCTCGCAAAGGTCTGGGAACTTGTGTCTAGCAAAGTATACTGACAATTACTGGTACAGGGGAGTGATTATGAAAACAAAACCTAATATAGAAGTCTTCTTTGTGGATTTTGGGAACACAGAGACAATAGAGAAAGATCATCTGCTTCCTCTACCCAGCGATGCTTATGACATCTTGCTTTTGCCAATGCAGGCCATAAAGTGTTCCTTATCTGATATATCTAATGTTCCCAAAGAAGCTACAATGTGGTTTAAGCAAGCTGTCCTAGAAAGGCAGTTAAAAGCGATAGTAGTAGCAAAGGAGTCTGATGGTAAACTGTTGATGGAGTTGTTTGATGGTAATACTCAAATTAATGCAAAACTGAAGGAGGAGTTCGGATTAATAAACAACACAGGGCTGTGTAGGCGTGTAGAAAATGAAACTTTATGCTCTAGAAATACAGATGTGAGTGGGAGCAATGAGACTGCAGAGTCCCCTTTAAATGCAGGTAGGACTCTTGAAAGAAAAAAATGCAGATCTGAAGCCCAGGGAGGAGGGAGGAGTAGCAAATTGCACTTGAAAGAAGATGCAAACCTTTCCCAGCCTGCTAGGACGGGAGATGTGGCAGCTGGATTACTAGAATCTGATGAAATGCTTAGCAGTAAGAAGAGTGCTTTTTTGTTAAATAAAGTGGAGGAATCATCTCTGCTCTGTGTCCAGACAGACACACAGCCAGATATTAAATCTGGTGCTGAAGGCAGGTGTACAGCACTTCAAAGTGTATCCGATCTGCTGCAACAGAAAATAGTGCCAGCTCTTAAAGTGTTAGTGTATGTGTCTCATGTAAACGATCCGTCGGATTTTTATGTTCAACTAGGAAGCGACGAGGCTCAGCTTAACAGCATTTCAGAAACCTTAAACAATAGGACACAGGCAAAGAATCCTTGTGGACAGGTCTTCCAAGCAGGAGACTTAATCAGTGCTGTTTACTCAGAAGACAGCCTATGGTATCGAGCTGTAGTAAAAGAGAAGACTTCTGACAACTTGATAAGTATACAATATATTGATTATGGTAATACTTCAGTAATTAATGTTGATCAAGCACGCAGACTCCCTGAAGACTTGTCATCTATTCCAGCACTAAGCATTCACTGCTTCCTAGGTGGATTTAAATGCAAAAAAAATACAGACTGGGCAGAGAAAACAGTGCTTTGCTTCACCAAGAGAGCAAGTGGAGTTCTGCTAACTTGTGAATTTGTAGAGAAGGTTGAGGATAAATGGGAAGTTATTCTCAGTGACCATCAAGGGGTAGTAACAGTGGAATTAGCTGATGAGAATCTTGCAAGTAGGGAAAGATCTTGTTCAACAGAAATACTGGGTGGAAGAGAGAACAGTGACATGAAAACTGCGCGTGCACCTTTGTCTCCTCAGGCACAAAATGAAATTTCCTGTATAGGTGATTGTAAATCATTTATCTGGAAGTTTCCAAAGGCAGGTCAGACTGTAAAAATTTGTATCACAGTGGTAACTGGTCCAGAATACTTTTGGAGCCACGGTGCCGATACAGAAGACATGAACTACATAGAGGAAAAAATAGAGGAAGCGGAAAAACTTGGACTAAACTCTTTGAACAATTGCAGATCTTGTATTAAAAGTGGTGATATTTGTCTAGCAAAATATAGTCAAGATGGAAAGTTCTACAGAGCTAAAGTCAGCAGCATAAAAGGTGACAATGTAGTTGTTAGACATGTGGATTATGGAAGTGAGGAAGCTGTTAGCTTGGAGATGGTCAGACAAATTCCATCTGAATTGCTCAAAATACCTAATCAAGCATTTGCTTGCTGTCTGTCAGGCTTCAGTTCCTCAGAGGGCTCATGGCTTAGTGAAGCAAAAGAGAAGTTTTATGATATGACTGAGGACCTCTTATTAGAAGCTGAAGTAATAGAAACTCGGGAAGATAAAGCTTCTGAGGTCCCTCTGTCTGTTGTCAAGCTGGAAGCTTCTGGCAAGAGTATTAATGAAGAGATGAAGTCTTTTTGGAAGGCTAATAACGAAACCAGTGATCACGCTTTCTCAAACCTTGAGAACCCCTTAAAGGAAAATGGGTATTCAAACAATGATGTTGGTCTTTGTCCTAAAAGAGAAACTACTGGTGTTTGTGGATTAGCTCAAGAAGAAAGTGAAAGTGCTTTTCTTTGTTCTGAACCTTTCCTGGGTGTAACTTGTGGGTGCTCAAATACTGTAGAAGCAAATGTGTCAGAGGGAGCTCTTGGGTATATGTCTGGGAAGGCTGAGGGATGTGAAACAGCTGAGCATCAGAGCAACTTTGATGAAGAGATACCTCCAGCTCAAGGAGAGAGCAATAACATTGTATTACTAGAACCAATGAGAAGCTGCAGTCTTCCTATTTGGGGGAGTGAAATGAAAGCTGCAGAACAAGAGTTATCTGAATTACCATTGCGAGAGGGTGCTGAGCTGAAAGCAGAACTGACAAGCAGTGCTTCAGCAGCCAGTCTTTTCCTAGGAAACAAACAAGAAGAACTGCAAAGATTGCCAGTGCTCCAGGTACAGTCTTCCTCCGGTGATGAAACGGGGACACTGGTAGAACTGGATCAATTCCAATTACCCTCTTTGTATGATGATCTCCAAGAGTTAATACTGGAGCTAGAGGCAGTTTCGGTGCAGCCTTCCTTTGCTGAAGAAACAAAGGAAGCTCTGGAAACAGAGTCACTTGACATGCAGACCGCTTTGGGCAGTGAAGCAAGAGAGAACGTGTTGGAATGGGAATCATTTGAGCTGCCAGTTGTGAGTGAGGAGATGGGGGAGTTGGCAGCTCTAAAACTTACTGAAATCTTACCATCACTTAATGAGGGAGAGAACTTGGTGCCTTCACTTAGCGATGGAGAGAAGACAGAGCTGATTCCATCTGATGTTCAGCTTTCTTTGGGAGAGGAGGCAAAGGAACTGGAATTGAATTTGTCTGCAATTCATAAAGCAGAAGCTATACAGGAAGATTGGATGGAAGTAGGGCCTCCTCCCCATAGGCTGTCTTCATCTGGTGGTAGACCTGAGAAACAACTGGACCTGAAGACCCATGACATGCTGTCAATACTAGATGCTGAAATTGAGCAGCTTCTGGAACTAGTGCTGCCTGATGTGAAGCCATCTCAGGAAGATGGGGAGGAGGCCTTGTTAGGGTTGGAGCATGCTGCACTGCCAAGTTCTGCAAATAGTGGAAGTCAGTTTTCATGCCTTACAAAAGACTTAACGAATCAGAGGCCTGTTTACACTGTAAAATCATCTGACTGCAAAGTTGAGAAACGTAAGGAGTGGCAGAAGGAGGAAGATGACTGTTATGTGGAAGAATGGATGAAACAAGACTTGACTGACTCATTGAAAGAATGTGGAAATACGCACGTGCAGTTGTCAGCACGTAAGCCTGGGAAGGAAGAAGTAGGAAAAAAGCAAAATGAGAACTTGGCTGACTGCGGTGCAGGTACAGTATCTGATTTTAAGATTTTTAAAGGGTTAAATAATCAAAATGTTGGGCACATCCAAACAGGAGAACAGCTTTCCTGTAGATACCTAATTTATATTCTGTTATAAGTTACTATGTTAGTGTTAATGTCAGTATGCTTGGATGGGTTAAGGACATCAGACTAAGCGTAGTGTCTTGTGGATAATGTGACCATCTAACAGCAACTAATCTTTCTTTGAGAGGTTGATGGTTTTATGATTGGAAATCTCTTTCTGAACATGAAATGCATTTTTGAGACTGTTCAGGATAACAAATTTTTAACTTTCAAATATTAAGTAAAAGTAGTTTGGAGAGGAGTAGGGGAGTATGGGAGCAGGATTGCGAGACATGAGGTTTTTTGGAGGGGTTTTCGTGGTGGGTTTGGTGCGTTCAGTTTTTTCTTCCTCCTTCATTGATATGTCATAATTTTTGTAGAGTGCAATGAATATACTTGTAATCTGAAGGGCTTTGCTGTTGGTTCCAAATGTGCGGTGTGGACCTCTCTAAAATGGTGTGAGGCTCGCATTTTGGAGGTATCTGAAAAAGGTACCAGGGTAAGTATGGTTTGAGTACTCTTTCTACATTCTTAAGATCTGATCCTTCTGTTGGCTTCCTCCAAGCTTTGAATATTTTACAGAATTTAAGATTTATTATTGCAAAGGCTGATTCTGGACTTACAGACTACATAGACAGCAGTGTCTCAAACTGTGTGGATGCTATGTGTCAACACTTGAGATTCCTTTCACGCTTACTCCCCTGCATTGACGGGAAGGCTGAAGGATCTGGCTCGTTTGAGATACATGCTTGTGTGTGTGTGTGTGGTTCTATCTGGCCTGCAAGTTAATGTTCTGCTATGGAGCTGTGTTACCATTAAATGCTCTTGAAACTTGCTATGATTTTACTGATGTCTTGAGGGATTAGTGCTAGAACAGTAGAAACTTGAGAAGAAACTTAAATTACGCTGTAATTAGAAATGAATACACAACTATTCCTCCATCAGTGAAATGTGTATTGAATTAGTGGCTGGTGGGAGTTAACTTTAACAGTAGATTATAATTTAATGGGTTGCCTTGTTTTACTGCTGTTTAAGCTATGAGATAAATGGGCAGTCTTCCTCCAGCTCAAGGGGAGTGCGTGTGTATGTACACATATGCACAGACATTATAATACATAAAGGGGCATTTAAGTTGTAATTTAAGGTTGCAAATCTGAAAGATCACTTCATAAAAGTAAATTTTCAGAAGATTGAATGCCTGAGATCATGGAAGCCAGCTCTTTTGCTAGTAGATACCTTAGGTATCTAAAGCCAACCTCAGCTGTATTCAGATGAGTTTTAGTGTCAGGTGTGTCGTGATATCTCTATTCATTGGTTTCCTACTGGTTCTGATCTAGTAGGTGTTTTCCAGCCTTCCTCTCTCACCATACTTGGGTTAGAAGCCCAGGAGAGCCTTGAACAGATTCAGTATTGATATTCAGCTTTGTTAGAGGTTAACTTCTCTTTCTTGCAAGGTCCAGTTTGAAAGCCCTTCTCAAAGGCAGGGAGTCCTCAATTGTGTTTTCCTACTACTATGTCTTATTTGCTGAGTGTATTATCAGGATCCGCTGCTGTGCTAGATGTGACTTGGCTTTGTCTGTGCAGGTCTTGAATCTCTCCAGTGGAAATGAGGAGATTGTGGATCCTGAGAATGTCTGGAACGGTATTCCTGACAAGGCTCGCAGATCATCTGAGGTGTGGTGGTGTGGTAGTGGACTAGGCAGGACAGTACTGATTTTCAGAAGGGGCACTCTGAGTTTAGTTGTGATTCTTTCTGTGTCACCATGAGAATAAAGCAAAATAACATTAATCTAAATCCGTACATGCATGCCAACTGCTAGAAGCACAGTGTTTTTCTTTAAGGCATGGTATTTCCTTCCTTCTCCAATAGATCTCTGTGGACACTACAGAAGTCTGTAGAAATCTATTATATAACTGATATAATTTGTGTAAACTGTCAGCCATTTGGCCTGAGAACTGTGAATTCAGTCTGGAAATAGATTAATGCAAACAGCTTGAAGGAAGAAATGTTAATGGAAGACTATTGTTAGTCAAGAACTGTAGAACGATGCTGATGATATGTAGCTTTGGCAGATCATGCTAGTAGAGCATGTAACTAACTGGTAAATCATGAAAAATACTTCTGTTAGGAAGCAATTAGGAAATGATAATAAGGTTTTCAGCAGTGTTCTTCATGAAGTACAAACGAATGAAAAACTCAAATCTGGAACCCAAAACTCAGGCTGTCAGCCGTGCTACTGATGATGATAGCAGAATGAATTTCCAGTTCATTCTTCACATGCAGTTTTTGCATCAAAATGAAAAGTGGGCAAAAGACTTGCAGAGAGCTTTATAAGGGGGGGAAACAGTGGTAAATAAGACTCCAGCTGTGCTGATGTAAAAGGCTAATCTAGTATTAAAGGAAGCACCTCAATGGAAAACTATCTTGGCAGCAGTGCAAGCTTCCTAACTGAATCCTCTTTTGTTTAGGCAATAACCCCTGCAACAGAAAACTTGGAGTCCTTACCAGAGGAGTCCTTGCTTCAAGGTAGGAGTACCTTAAACCTCCCAAAGGGATTGTGTACTTGGTGTTTAGATGCTTTCTAATTTTCTAGAAAATACTTTATTTTAGGAAATAGTTGAAACACTTTTTTTGAGGTTATGCCTTTACTCTAATAGTGTTGTAATTTTCTGGGTAGCATTAGCTTACGTACTGTCAGTTTAATGGTGAATACATGCAATAAAAGCTGTTACTCTGTCTTGATTAGAAATTGATTTAGTATTTATTTATTCAACCTAGTGGATTAAGCCTCTTGGACAAGCTGGGGAGGTACACCCAAGTTACAGATTCTGGGAGGGTTTTGAGTGTCAGCCACCAGCATGCTACGCTTGCTCAGATTTCTGAGGCAAGGTGGGCAACTGCTGGGCAAACTCTACTGAGCATTGTAATCTGGGATTTGAATGCCCCAATCCCTTAATAGATATTGGTCTATGAATCTAAACTGATAATAATACCATTTTAGTTGTTGTAAGGATAACTTGATTCTGTATTTGATGAGTGGTTGCCTGATGGAGACTGAACTAAGCTTAAGTAGAGATAGCATTTGTGTTTTCAGTGATTTAATTTGTAATTGTATTTCAGTACAGTTGTACTGAAAGCTAACTGGTTTATGGGTAACAAATGATGAAGCCTACTACAGAGATGTGGTTACCTGTTGGGCAACTAAGTAGTTAAAAGAACTTGATTAAAATGTTAAAGTGGTGAAATCTACAAATCCTCCCTCAACTGCATCACTCAAATGCAGGATTATTATTGATCTTGCCGTTTCTGGTTTTGATATTACTTTTGCAGTTTTTGCCACTCATTTCAGGGTTTTCCCCCCTCTTTGGTTGCTAATTATTATTGTCCAAATTTGCCCACTGTCTGTGTTCTTGAATACTTTGCATAGTATTGGTATACACACTCTCTCAGCAAGAGCACTGAAAACGTGAGCTAAGGTCATGCAGCCACGTGGCACAGAGCTGGATATAGCTGCACACTGGCTGGAAAGGCAGTTTGAGTAGGTGGTTCCCAATCCACAAGATTAAAAAAACTCCTGCAATGGGTTAGGCTACACCTGCTGAGGGATGAAGTGGCTTGAACTCGTAACTGAAATCTGGGAGCACTGCTTGCTTCATCTGCCTGTGCAGTTCCGTTGTTTCAACTGTCTTGTCCTTATACAATAACTTTATGCAAGTGTAGTCTCTTAATATGGTCCAATATGTTGATGACATTTAGTCTGAATCTTTGTAGAGCTATGACTTTATTAATGTATTTATATATGTTTAGAGAAACATCTTGATGACTCTAATTTGTTTTTATTCCCTGTAGAAAAGCAAATGGGCTGCTATTCAGATTTAGCTGAAGATCCTCATGTCCTCCAACATTCCTGAAACCAAGCAACACATTCACCATATGAAACTGGACAAGCACCTGTGTATGCAAACATTCCCAGGAAAATGTGTTCTCAGGGGGAAAAGCAAAAAACCAAACAGCCGCAAGCAAAGCACCAAGTGTTTCTTCTACCTAACTGAGCAAATGCCTGTTGCTACCATCCTTTTCTGTCAAGGAATAATGCTTGTTGGTAGACTGCTGTTGTCAGCTTTGCTTCTTGTATTGTGCTTTCTTTATTAAAATAAGAATTTGCCTCTTGACTGTGAGTCCTTACAGAAGGTGTATGCACACTAACTTGTATCTAGCTGTTGGTGGGTGGTTCTGGAACAAAGGTTTCTTTTGAGTTGCTGTTTAGGCTACTGTGTGTGCAACACAGTACTGCTTTCTGATGGTTGCTTTTTGAAAAGTTGCATTGTTAAGTGTTTCTTTCCCCCCCCCCTCCTAAGAAAAGTTGAGGGTTTGTTTTGGTGTGGTTTTTTTGTTTGTTGTTTTTGGTGGTTTTTTTTAGGGTGGGGAGGAGTGTTTTCTCTGTAGGGAAACAGTTGTTTTGGGTTGAAATCTTACACTTTGTGCTGTTACAAAGCAACAGAAGAAACTGGAATAAAGCTTTGGCTGGCATATGCTGATCAGTGTTTTGTTAATGAATTGTTCTTTCCCTATACATAAGCCCGAATACTGTATGCATACAGAGTATCTTACTTGTCCTGGAGTTAGATGTAGCCATGTACCTCTTGCAGTTACTGGTTCTGGTTTGAGCCTTAGCACTTCTCTACAGCACCACGAGCCATGCTTAATGCTTTGAAACACCATGCAGACAGGTTCAAAATAGAACTTGTATTTATGGCATGGCCTTATTTGCACTAATTAAAGATGAAACGTTTCCTCTGAACATGAAGCAGACGTAGTAGAACAGTTTTGCTGCTGCATGCATACAGTGTGGTAAGGACTTCTTAAAACAGCTGCAGCTTATCTCACATCTTATTCTCCTCCTTATGGGTTGAGAAGGGGTTTCTGTTTCATAGTCCTGTTCCATGCTCCTGTGTACTATAGCTTCTTCCTTTTCTTCAAAGGCAATGGATTTTTCATGCTGTAGTAACACTTGGGAACCCAAAATCTCTGACGATGTAACTGGGTGAGTATCTCAGTAGATCTCAAGTGTTAGTGCTTTCTCAGCAAGAGAAACACTTACAGAATCATAGAATGGTTAGGGCTGGAAGGGACCTTCAAAGGTCATCTAGTCCAACCCCCCTGCAAGGAACAGGGATATCTCCAACTCGATCAGGTTGCTCAGGGCCTCGTCCAACCTGGCCTTGAACGTCTCCAGGGATGGAGCAAAGCACTTGCATGCTTATTCCCTTAAGAGACAATACATGGTAGTAGGCTGGAGATAATTTTAATTCTGAAAATAGGTCTTAGATGTTGTTGCAATCTCATGTTAAGATCACAGATTATATAAATATTTAATTACACTATTAACTGCGTTGCTTGCCCAGCTTACTTCAGTTGTTTTGTTTGTAACTCAGTTTTGAAACAAACAGGCTACAGTTAGTAGTCTCCCTTTTGCAAAGTTTACTCATTTACAAGTCACCCTTCCATGTAGCAGCTTCAAAGAGTTTTGTTCTAAAAATCAGAGCCTTCTTTAGCCAACCACATAGTCAGCTGCTTCTACTGACAAACAGAGACAGCAATACTAGTACCTGGACAAAGACAAATGTCTGGAGAATATTACAACCATGAGACATCAAGATGATCAAGCAATGCTTGCTTACATACACCTTTCTAAAGGGAGGGGTAGAAGTGACATCTCTTTGGTAATTTCACCCACAACACTATTACTGAGTGATAGTGGTAATACAGAGATGAACAAGAGAGGCACTGCTTTGGAGCTTTTTTTACAGTTACTACAACAAGAGTGACCATTTGAGTAGCTTTTGGAATGGAAGCATCCTCTGAGTTTGGCAATAAACACAGATCTTAAATGTAAATGGATTACATTCTTATGGGAAGTCCTGTGTCTGAACAAACACCTTTCTCTGCTGTTACCTGAAAAGCTACCTTACTGTAGCTTTTACTGTGACTCTTATTAAAGTAAGACAGTTTTGAAGACCTTCTTCCACTAGCACCTCTTTGACCGAGAGGAGCAAAAACCTGCTCCAACTCCCAACTGTTGGCAGAGCACAGCTGAAATACTAAGTAGTTTAATAACAAAGATTATTTTTTTTCTTACACTGCAAGAAGGGTTGCTGGATGCAAATGGACTTAAAGCTTGATAAGTAGAACTTTAGTTGAATTGCTGGAGCTTAATCTCTCTCTCTCTGCAAGCTTGATTCTAAGTCAAAACCAGAAAGAGCATTTAAATTACCATCAAGTGGTTTTCCCCCAGCTGCCTATAAAGCAGAAGTTACCCCATCGCAGTGTTTCAGAGAATCCCACTAACTCATCTGAACTAAAACCTCTCTACGCTTTGATAATAATGTAACCTAATGCCTTATTTATTTATTTTTTTTGTTCCACACCACAAAAGCTGTGTAGGTGGCCAATGCTATCACATATCTGAGCAATGTCTGGCCAACATTAGTGTTCTGATGTCCATGGCGTTTTCAGTACTTCTTTGTATTCCTTATTGAGGTTCAGCTGGAGATAAGTCAATATTGGTACCAGGAATAACATTGGCTCCTATGCCATCCACAAGAGAATCCCACTTATCGAAATCTTTCTTAAGACCTGTAAAATAGGAGAAAGAAGACCCAAGCGGTAGTGAGTTACATAGTCAGCTTTTTGTAAAGCTACGCTGAAAAATTCAATTATAGGACAGATGAATCAACTTGGCAAAGCAGGGGAGGCATGATGTTTTAAGGAGGGAAAAATGACACCCCACGTTTTTATGTATTAGAACAAAACTGCAATGTTCCTCCTCTGAATGACTTAGATTACAAAAGTAACTAACAAACTTTTGAGTCTGACTGTTGTTTTTTCCACTTCAACTTTCCTGACACACTTACTTTTGATCTTGTTCTAAACAGAATGGTTATATAAAAAGCTTAATAGGAATTAAGTATTAGTTAACTTCATACTTTGATGCAAACCAGTACTTACTCAAATGTTTCTGCAGGAAGGCTAATGAAGCATGATTGCTTATATCAATAGCTTCATTTGGATCTATTTCTCCTTTTAATTTGAAAAATCTTCCAATGATTTCTCCGCTTACAAAGGTAAAGTCAGGAAAGCTCTGATGCACTGACCCTCTGCAAATAGAAAAATGATCAACAGGCCTATAAGAATGCAGTTGCCTGATTACGAGATGCCACAGACTTCTTCAAGGACAGTCAGGCATCTTATGCTATCTTCTTTAGCAGCAGAAAATAAAACAAATTAAACTCATGAGCATGCAAGATTAGCAGTAAATTCTGTCCTGACCGCAGAAGGGAGGAAGTTTTGTACATGCTTACCGTAAGTCTCTACAACCGCAATGGCAGTAAAGAGTAGGCTTGGCAGAACGTCAGGATCAAGTTCTCTCTCTGCTCTGAGTGTGAGGCGGATTATACAGCTGCCTGCTCCCCTGTACGCAGTGCTCTCACTAGGTGGGTGCACAGCTGCACCCGGGCGGCTGTTTAAAGCGTTCAAACACACATGATGCATGAGGCCCAGAGCAAAACGTTTGCCCCAGGGCAGGAATGGACACCTCGGAGTATCTTAAACTTAGGGTTACTGGCTGCTTTGAGAGAGGTCTCTGTCTCCACATATTGCTGTCTAATTTAAACAGGCAGGGAAAACCTGGGCCATGAGGAAGTAGTGACTGAATGTCTGTCTGCAGTTACATGTAACTCCAACAAGATGGTAAAGATTCATCTTCAACCACAGAAATGATGGATCCTGGACACTTACTTGATAGTGATCATTTTCTTGTTTGTGTCATTGGAGCTGAGCTTCTTCATCTTTAAGATATTATCAGCCCACTGGAATTTTTCAGAGTTGATAAAAAGCAGCGGTTGCTGGACACTGTTTTGGTAAATGTCATCACCTACTGGAAGCATCCACGCATCAAGGGCAATGCCACATCTGTCAAAAACAACTGGATATTGTCAGAGAAGCAGAAAGCTTTGTATGGCAGTTCTCAGTATGCTTTGATTCGCAGGAGACACCGGAAAGAGAAACTCACTATGATACTGAACAGGTAAACGGGTTAATCAATCGTTTTGTTTCAAAATTATTTCTACTCTGGGGGAAGTGAATTAATCCATTATGGCATCTGTTGGTCTCCATTGCCAGGTGCAGCTGGGCACAGGAGATTCTGCAGGGTCCCATGTTATCATGATATAATATGATACAGCTATTATGTTCCACCACATCCCCACGGCTGAAAGAAGCATGACTTGAGAAAACAGGACATGCCAAAAAACGCTTTTCTTTAAGAGCTAATTAGTAGTTGGGGGATCTTAGTTGGGTCCCCTGCTCCAGACCTCTCAAGTGCCAAATGTCTCTTGCCTTGTTTTGCATACTTACCTGAATCTTATTTCTTTGCTGAGACTCTCAATAACTGTAGCACCACCAAAAGAGTGTCCCATCACAGCTATTCTGCTAGTATCAACAGAATCCTGTCAAAAAAATCCAGGTGCTGTAAGAGACTTTCTTTCCCAAATGTTTGTGTTGGTTTTTTTTAAAGGGAATAATTTTTTTGGCAATAGATCCTACTGAAGTAGGAAGAGCATCATTTCAGCTCCATTACTATCTAGTCAGTTCGGGATGACCTGAGAATATGTTCATAGCTCTATGGTGTGATCGGTGTGATCTTCAGAATAGTTTACAGGAATGAGGTTAGAGATGGAAGAGGGAAATCAGACACGTTATTAGGCCTTCAACAAAATTCAGTCACCGCCTTTCACTCACCTTTAGGCTATTCCAGTCAAAGTTTGAATTCAGTACGTTCATTACTTCCTCTCCTGAATTGAGTTTAAGAATGAGATTGAGAGCTTTGATACACTCCTGCGCTCTTTGCTGCACCTGAGGAGAAAGAGAAGTTGGGGAGAGCAGTGGAAGGAATTACCAGACACCAGCTAGGCCTGCTGGCCCTATGGACACAAGACAGTCTTATTTTTTTTCACCCCTAAGTGTCTGATACAGTAACAACTATTCTGAACTGCAGAATGGAAACGTAAAATGGAACTCTGACAAAGTCTGACCAACAACAAAACTGACTTTGGAGGTCCAAAGAGTTGAAGCTCTTGTGTAGATGCTCTGGACACAGAGGAATTTATCCCTATAACATGCGCCAAAGACCTTCAACTCCTTCGTTCTGTCACTAATCAGAGAAGGGTTTGTTGGGATATGTGAAGGCTTAAGTTACACAACTAGACAGAAGGTTGACTCGCTGCTGCTCCTCCTCATGCTCACTTTGATGAGAAAATGTGATTACATCACTTGTCCCAGCTGCACAGTAGCTTTGAAACTGTCTTTACACGGGATAAACCCAAAATAAGAAACAGCCAAGAAGTCGATCTCATTTTATATATATACACATTCTTGAAGACTGTAGTAAAGCTCTTGCAAAGAAAGGTTTTCGTTGTTCAGTACAAGAAGTGGTTTTGACTTTGATAGGTCAGTAAAAGAAAAGCTTCAAAAAGAACCAAAGAACAGTAGCGTTGTTGGGAACTGCAGTGTGTAGGCAGCGAGCAAGATGTCTGTGCACCACTGACCCTCAAATAAATGTCAATCTCCTGACTTCTCTACTAGAGAAATTTGCATGCAACAGCTTCTGGAGGTTATTTACAAGCTCACACATTATGTATTTAAACTCATAAGTAGGATGTTGTCTGCCAACAGGAAACGACACTTGTACTGCTGTCTGCATGGCCCAGGGAGATAAAGAGAAACACATCCCTGGCTGAGTTTGCATTAGCTGGAATCCCACATTTTAAAGGTCAACTCTATGCTTGGAGGGACTTGCCAAGTCAAGTGATGGCCCTATCACATCTAGCACGGATGCTGCTTATAATCAGGAATTCTGCATTGTTTACATTGCTATAAAGCATGTTAAAGTGTGTGAGGATGATGAAGCAAACATCCCCCTTAGAGCAGCCATGATTCATCTTGCTATCCAAGAGTAAACAAAAGCTAAAGCAAGCCAAAGGCCACACAAACATTTGAATTCAACTCTGACTGGGCTGGGCAGCAGAAGTGTGAAGACACAGAGAAGAAAGCAAAAGTTGAGTGGAATCAGAGGAGAAACAGCTGACTAAGGTCGAGAGTGCAAGTTCATGAGAAAGCTTTGTTGAGGAAATAGCTTATGCTCTGAAGAAAGCTGTTGTTGGCTTTCCCATCTTCAGCAACACAGGACCTGATGCATTTTTACATATCCTCTGAGTCATAGCAGAAGACTGCAGACACAGCTGAAGGGAAAGAGTCTGCTAGTTAGTCCTAAACGCACCCCTCCTGCCTCGCTTCCTAGAGCACAGACCGAGGATGAGTACCTGCTTATGGCGCAAACAACGCTCTTCCTCTCCAGTTTTTAGTTTTCTGTAGTAGATCCACTCCTTCTGCATGTTTGATGTAGACTCTTCTTGTGGTTCAGAAATGGACTTTTTTTTACAATAATATGTTGCTGAAGCAGACTCATCTCTGTAATATCAACAAAAGGTTATTTCTGGGGATGTATGTCATTTGGTTTGAGATGAATGCAGCAGAAGTTTTAGATTTCACTTATCTCAAGAGATCCAGCTACCAACCAGTGCTGCTGCAACCACAACTGAATGTAGACAGACTTTCTAAATATTGCAGTAACCCCACCAAAACTCCCACCTCCTTTATATTCTCCAGGTTCTAACAATAAGAGAGAGAAAAATAGCATGCCCGAAGAATGACAAACGGTATCTACCCTGGAACTTTTCATTCAAGGGCTTATCTAAGCAAACTCCCTTTGTTCAGATAAGAGTTGAGCTAGAGAAATTGGAGAGTGTGGGCAGGGCTGAAGAAGATATTAGTTTTTCTTTTGAAAAAAAATCCTAAGTTCTTCTTTAGAATAAATAACATTCTATTCAATGTGAGAAAGTTTATTTCCATTAGAACTCAAAAACGTGCAGTATACGTACCTGTGCTCCACAGCAGCCACTATAAAGCCCTGAGAAGCCATCTCTATGCAAATAGCAGAATAGATTGTCCTGCAATCAAAACCACACTCCAGTGAGACACATGCATCCATAATTATTTCAATTACACTGCTCTTTAAACATCGATCTATGTATGAGCTAACCCCCATTCAGTATTTCTTCTGTTTGAATTTGCTAGCCAGTAGAGCAGGCTTTTGTATGGCAGGCACCAAAGCCTGTTCACAAAACCTTGTTACTGTTTTACTATCTCTTCAGAAGGAGAAATGCTAATTGTTCAAAAAAAGTAGCACATACGACACTTTGCATCTTCAAAGAGCTGTCCAAAAATCAACTAGCTAATCTTCACAACATGCTTATGGATTGGTAAGTACTTTCAGCCCTAAAATACAAAGGGAAAACACAAATAAATACATCAACTCTGCTTTTATTTACTGCTGTTGATTTCAGTGGAGCCATACTGATATATAGCAGCCTGTTCTTCAAATCTGTTTCAACCTCAAGAGGATCTTACCCCTCTACTGAAAATCTGTTCAGAACCATCTCTGGAGACTGCTGTCTCCACAGGTGACAAAACCAGTTTGTCAACAAACTGCAGGCTTACCGAAAAGCTCCAAGTCCATGGGAAAAAATGAGGAGTGGATATTTTTCTCCTGGCTTAAAAGCAGCATTTGACTTTGCAGGACAGGTTACTGAACCTAGATAAAAAAAAAATAAAAATCAAAGCATATGTCATTACCACTGAAATAAGAGAAGCATTGTTCCTGTGGGAGACATCCCAAGAGTCCTGAGACCACTGATTTCAGAGTGGTCATCTGAAGATAAGGTACCAAATCTCATCCTTAAAATACTGAAGACAAATATGGATCTGACTCTGAAAACACCTTCTACTTGGCAGAAGACACTTTCCTTCTCATTTCATCCACAGCCTAGCACAAGGCCTACATATCTCTGAAACCCTACAAGAACAGATTTTCAAAAACAGTCAGGCATCCAAATCTTGTCAGTATTCAGAGCTTGGTATCTATCTGACTTTTGCATATTTGCACGTTTCAGTGCGGGATTTAAATCTCAACACACAGGTGCAGCTTACCCAAGCTCTTCCTAGAGCAAATTGCCCAAATACTCCTACTCATCTATGTCAGGGCCTGCCTGAGAACTGCATCACGTTCTGCATTGAGCCTCACTACACAAACCCATCCCAAACAAACATACTTCTTTGGGAAAAACTATTTTTAAGTCCTGCAGCAATAACACACTGCTCAGGGAGCAGTGTGGCAACAACCTGCATACAGAGCTCATGCCCTTGTGCTAGTCAAGGAACAAAACCAAAACCAGTCTTACCAACATAGTATTGGAAAAGCCTTTCTCCTACAACTCGGTACATATTAAGGAAGTCAGAGAGTCCCTGATAATACTCTTTATCTGGAATCCATCGTGCTTCTTCATTATCTGTGGCATCGCATGATGGATAATACAGGCGCAAGAAGCTTCCCTGGGATTAGGAAGAAAAAAAAAAAAACAAACAAAAATAAAGGAAGATGAAAACATTTATGTCAAGGGTTTCCAATGCAAGAATGACAGCTCAAGAGAATTAACAGAACTTCACAAGAAAACTATTATCCTCTACAGGCTTTGATGCCAATCCTATGTCACTGTCTTTTTGTCCCTGCAGTGAATTTAAAGTAGCATGACTGTTGGCATCCAGGTAGAGATGATACACGTCACCTTCTCTAGGTTAGCCTATGGTTAATTCAAAATGCTCCGTTTAATTAAGTTAATCACTACAAACACTCACTACCTATTTGCTCCGTTTCTGCATCTTGCTGGATCTTTTCTTCTGTCTCCCTCACTGTTCTTCCCTTCGGGAAATGGTACAATTTGATCAGTCTAACAGGGGTGACTGTCCCCCCTTCACCCTTCCAGCTAGGAGCTTTCCTTGCACCAGGGAGTCTCATGGAGCTGTTACTGACCCAGTTCAGATTGCTAAACTGGGGAGGGGGAAAAAATGACCCTCCTAGAAGTACAGTTTTCCACTAGGTTAGTGAGACATGTTTTACCCTGACACTAGTTCCTGGAAGTGTGGTTCAGCAGAGGAGATGCGGGTAGAGTCAGGGGCATGCTCTCAGCATGGCTCACCTGAGTAGAAGGCTGTTAGTAAAGCTCTTGGGCAGCTGCACAGCAAAGGAGTGCAATATACTGTTCTTCCTCCTTATCAAGATGTTTACAAGTCTGTAGTGGTCCGTCTTTCTAAACACAGTTTTGTTAACCTGTGTTTTATCTGCCTCCATTTCCTACCACCAGGTTGAATCTTCTTTTACTGTCTGTACTCCAGGTCTTCCAGGAAGCCACTCAAGCTTTCCCCATTCACATGGACCCTCCATAGCCCCTTGCCAGTATTTTTCCTATGCAGACAGAAGTGATGTACCAATGGCACACCTTAAAGAAGATGTCCCAGCAGATGAACTGTGTTTAATTTGCATTCTTACTTCCTGGTTTGCAAGGGAATTTGTGACACGCTTTCGTGACACACTCTTCAAATTCACTGTCTTGCTCCAACTGTACTTTTATTTTAACAAGTTAAGTTTAGGGCCAAAAAGAACATGAGCTTTGGAATGAAGTCTGGTTTCTTGAACACTAATTCATCAGTTTCATACAGTTTCATAAACAACCAAAAGCTTGTTTAATTGAAGCTTGTTTCTATTTACTCATCAAACTTAAATCGAATTTTGACACAAACACCATTAAGGAAGAAATCATCAAACCTTCATCCATACTAGTAATTATATTAATTTGATACCAGAATAGTCTCAGTGACTTCCTCAGGTCATTAACTGCTTACCAGAAAGGGAAAGAGGTTCTCTACCTTTTCCTGATTGCTTGTCTAAGAATGTGCTGGTTTGGGCTGGGAGAGAGTTACTTTTCTTCATAGTAGCTAGTATGAGGCTCTGTTTTGGATTTGTGCTGAAAAGAGCATTGATAACGCAGAGATGTTTTAGTTACTGCTGAGCAGCGCTTACACAGAGTCAAGACCTTTTCTGCCTCTCACTCCACCCCACCCACAAGTAGGCTGGGGGTGCACAAGGAGTTGGGAGGGGACACAGCTGGGACAGCTGACCCCAGCTGACCAAGGGGATATTGCATACCGTATGACATCATGTTCAGCATATAGAGCTGAGGGAAGAAGAAGGAAGAGGGGGACATTCGGAATGATGGTGTTTGTCTTCCCAAGTAACTGTTACTCATGATGGAGCCCTGGAGAAGGCTGAACACCTGCCTGCTGATGGGAAGTATTGAATGTGTAGCATGTGTGGCTTTTGCATTACCCATTAAACTGGCTTTATCTCAACCCACGAGTTTTCTCACTTTCACCCTTCTGATTCTCTCCTCCACCCCACTGTGGTGGAGTGAGCAAGCAGCTGAGTAGGGCTTAGTTGCTGGCTAGTGGTAAACCACGATGAAGAAAAACACCTGGGCTGATTGCAAAGAGAAACGAATCACTTCTTTGTGCTAATACAGAGTAAGCTCAGCAGAGTAAAGGAAAACATGAATAACCACTACGAACCGATCAAGTTCCAGTATACCTGAGGAGTAAAACCACAGTGTAAACGCAGGTGTATTCTCATAGGAAAATTAAAAAGCAAGAGGATTTCAGATGGAAACTCATAAGCGAGCTCATTAGCTGGCTATTCATTGTCTCCAACTTCTTATCATGGCTTCTCTCTGTACTAACCACTTGCAGAATTGACATCCTGCTCTTCTTCAGATAGGTAAAATTTTGAGAAGATATCTCATGCTTTACCCTGCAGCTGAAACACTATGTACCCTCATGACCCAACCCTGACAAATCCCGCTGGGATCTTTGTGATGAGAATGGCTACAGTCACGGAGACTGCATGTGGAGTCTCCCCAGAAGCCCAATGCTGAAGGGAGTGGTGGAGTAGATGGGAAGAACCCAGTGGGTTCCAGGAGGGTATCTTGCATAGCTGAGTCAGGAAGGCAAGGATATTAGGAGGAGGGAGGAAGTAGCCACTGGGAAGGCTTGCAGGTTACATCTGTCTGGCAAATTCCCCACACAAATCCTACATTGGGACAGAGATGACAGAAAGCTCAGCTGTGTCAGCAATGGAGCATTCCTTCACACAAACAAGACCTTCTGTTTGATTTAACTGTAAAACTACAGCAAGTTGTTTCACTAACATTGTGGCTTAAATCCAAAGGAGGAAGAATCGAGAGCTTTACCTCAACTGCATTTTCTGTCATCAGGTCAGTACATCCAACTGAGTGCGGTCCCTTTCCTTCAGGGATCCTATAAAACTTCTCAGTGCTGCTGCTTCCCGTTTCCATTGGTGCCTTCACTAACAAACCTGGGGAAAAACACAAAGAAAAATCAAGAGACCACCATGGCCTGTGCGACCAGATCACCGACCCTGAAAAAAAATTCAGCACGTTGAAGGTCCAGGAGTAGGAAATTCAAGGTTGAGCTGATACAAGAACCTTCTTATATGAGAATTAGAAGCCTGAAGTCCTGAGTCACCAATCCGACCTGCTCTATTAGGTAATTTCGTCGGAGCAGTGTCCTTAGTCCCAAGGATCAGATAGCACTGTGCACTAAACAGAAAGGCAGGGAGGAAACGCTTTGGTTGAGGAGGCCGCAGTGGCACTCGGGAGATGGAGGTGGTGGGGTGCAGAGCCGCAGCGGTCTTACTTGGGGACAAACAGGAAAGCGCAAGGCAAGAGCAGCGAGTTTCAGAGGTGAAGGCAGTTCCCTCCCCGCCAGGCTACGAGCCAGAGCTGCTCCTCCTCATAGGAGCAGCAGAAAGGTAAGTCTTTGCAGCTCCTCCGTTAACAACACCGGCCTACACATCCACAGGAGAAGGGTGTCACGGAGAAAACCAACGCTATAGCCATTTCTCCAAGAGGAATAACGAAGCCGGGATTTGATCCCTGGAGAGAAAAGGAAGGGCTATTGGGAAGGTCTGACCGTCCCTGGCCGTACCTGAGGTGACACTTCCGAGCCAGGCTGGCCCTAGGGGCGAGCCGAGCGCACGAGGAGGCAGCCGCATCCCAGCCTAGGCGGCCGGCGGGAGCCGCATCCCCTGCCCCTCGCTCCGGCACCCGGGCTGGGTTTTATCCGCCAGGTCCTCCTCTCCCGGCAGCAGCCCCGGCACGGCGTGGAAGAGAGCCGGGGCCATCCTAACACCGCAGGGGAAGCTCAGCCAGGCCCGGGAGCCTCCAGGGAGGGCGGAGGGAAGGCGGGGGAGGAACCTCGCCGGGAAGCGGCGGCAGCGGCGGGGCGGAGCGCGGCCGCTCCTCCCCGGAAAGGGCCGTCGGTTGCCGGCGCCGGGGAGCTGCGTGCGTCGGCCAAGATGGTGCGGAAGCTGAAGTACCACGAGAAGAAGCTGCTCCGGCGGCTGGAGCTGGTGAGCTGGGAGGCGGCGGCGGGGAGCCTGGCCGAGGTGAAGGCGCTGCGGCGGTACCGGCTGGGCCGGCGGGAGGACTATGTGCAGTACAAGGCGCTGGCCCGCTCCGTGCGCGCCTTGGCCCGCCGCCTCCGCGACCTGGGCCCGACCAGCGCCGCCTTCCGCGCCCGCTGCACCGCCGCGCTGCTGGAGAAGCTGTACGGGCTGGGGCTGGTGAGCTGCCGGCGGTCGCTGGCCGTCTGCGAGAGCCTCTCGGCCGCCGCTTTCTGCCGCCGGCGCCTGCCCTGCCTGCTGGTGAAGCTGCGGATGGCCCAGAACCTGCGCCACGCCGTCACCTTCGTGGAGCAGGGACACGTCCGCGTGGGGCCCGAGGTGGTGACCGACCCCGCGCTCCTCGTCCCCCGCGCCGTGGAGGACTTCATCACCTGGGTGGACGCCTCTCGCCTCCGGCAGAAGGTGCTCGACTACAACCAGGAGCGCGACGACTTCGACCTGGCTGCCTAGGGATGCGCTGCCCGCCCGGCCGCTGCTGCTCTGCTCCTCGGGAACACGCGTGGGAATGCACAGGCACCAGGAAGACCTCAGCGGTGCCACCGACAGATACTTGCCCTCCTCCAAACGGAACAGAAAGGGGAGCAAGGAGGAAACGTACTCACTGCTAGTAATGTACTGCTCTGCTCTTAGCTCCCCTTCACAACTAATGGATCCGTTCATCCATGCGGAGAAATATCCCTTCCGCAGCCCTCGCTCCGAGAAAACATTCGCTAGCCCAGCTCCGTCATACTGACATCCCGTAAAGCAAGAGCGCTTCGGAAGGATCGCAGGAGAGGACGCGGTCGGGTTTAAGTGCTTGGCTGCTAATAACAGCTGCTGGAAGGGGCTTTAAGCCTGGCTTAGCGGCAGGTTTAGGACTGAGTTTGGCAGCTTCACGGCTGCTTTTCTAAGAGGTTGCCCCAAAAGACTGCCGGTTCCTCCTTCAGCTGACGGGCGCGCAGTAACCGGAGGAGCTGCTTCGGGAAGGGTTTTTCATGATACTGAGGAATGGGTATATGGGGGGCATGCGGGGGTTGTTTGGGGTCAGCAGTAAACAAGGCGGCCAAGTACTGCGTTTCTGGAACTGTAAAAATTTTAGCCAAAACCAGAATTTTTTTAAAAAAAGTAAAGTCAACTTTGTTTTCATGTGAAGTCATAAAAGGAAGTTTGATACTCTGAGTTCAGTCTCTTTGCTGTGAGGAGCTCTAGCTGACAATTGGACATCATTTACGGATGAGGATCTGACTGGAGAGGCATTGGGTCATAGAATCATAGTTGGGGTTGGAAGGGACCTCAAAGATCATCTACTTCCAACCCCCCTGCCATGGTTAGGGGTCCTAACCATAACTGCAAATCCGGGAGGAACTTCTGCATTTAGCACATAAACCAAACAAAAACTGGTACCTGAGGGGAGCCTCTGGCCTTCGGGGGCTGTTGGGAACTTTATTCCCCTTTGAAATAAAGAGCAGAAAAGCAAAAATAAAACAGTTGGTTTAAGTTGCTGAAGAAATGCGTGTGCTATTTTATCATGTGGTTTCTCCGAGAGTTTGTTCTGATTTTTAAATATTCCAGTAAGCCCTGTTTGTCATCTTGCAGAACTCTTTTTTTACTGTAATGTTTTATGTAACTTTTTTTTTGATAGCTACAAGGCTATTATTGAGTTGTAAAGTTTGTTTTTTTTTTTCTAGAAATCCTTTCTTTCCCCTACCCAGGATTGTGAAAGGATTTGGCAGTAGGTGTAAGAGTGGAGCTGTGACTGCCCGTCTGAAGTCCAAAGGGCTGGAGTTCAGCAGCAGCCACCGCTCTGGGTCTGAACGTGTTAGTGTGGCTTTTTTTCGGAACAGAAAAAGGGTTTTGGTGAGGGGTGTTTTGGAGTTATTGAATCAGGACCAGAAACTGTCATCAAATATTATGGCTGTTTTTTAAAAAGCAAACTAAATGTTAAAATTCCTTACCAATCTCTTAAGCCAAATGTATTACGCAGAGCACTGACTTTTAAAGCAATAATAGATATTAACAAAAAGATACAAAAGAGATGAGGAAACTCATTTGCTTATCCTATAAACTAGTCCTGTTTATATTTGAATTTATTTCAGTAAAACGCCTTAACAGCCTTTTTCTCAGGGCACGCACCTTGCTTATGTTAAAAAATACAAATTGAAAAGACCTGAACCGTGACTTTTTGTGAACACCTTTCCAGCTTTTATCTAGAACAATGTCATTATGGTCTCCTTAAGTAAAAATGTTGCATTCGCTCTGCTTTTTTGGGAGAATTTCAGTAGTAGCACAGTGACGTACTCTGTGCAAGGCATTTTACTACTGAGATGCTAAACTGCTGCTCTGCCCAGTTTGTCCAGCCCTCAAAGGAAGGGCAGAAAAGGAAATCTCGACTCTCCAGCCTGTTAGCCTCTGTGGTTTACATCATCAGCCTCTTCTTTTTTGTCCTAGACCAACTTTTCATCATTCATCTGTGCACCTCCAGCATCTGTAGCAGAAGAGAAACAATCCAAAACCCTATAGGCTGTTAAATTAAGTGATGGGAACTGATTTCCCTACAGATACTGTGTGATAACAGCATCCATCACCCTCACTCTCCTCCTGTGATATTGGAAATCAAATCATTACCATCTTTTTAAGAAATGCATCAGGTGCATTTATGTATCTGTGTGTCTTAAGTCTGGAATTCTGCAGCCCTGCTGATTGTACGGTAGATGAGACCTGAGATGAGCATCCTGCTCCTAAATTTTTAAAAGCTGGTGTCCATGGATGCCTGAGACAAGAGCTGGATCCTCTTCAAGTGTGATAAACAGGGCGTCATCTCAGTCAGAGAATGGAAGTTACATCTGCCAGTAGCACGCCCACGCTCTTGCGCACGAACGCAGTCAGGCAGATGATGGCTTCCTTGTGTTTAACGGTGTTTTCACTTCTAGTTCATGGGTTTGAGGTTGTTTGCCAGAGATGATGTGCTGTGGCTGCGGCCGGGCGGTTCCTGCAGCCGGGAATTGAAAAGGTGCAGGAAGTGGCTCCGACAGCCTTTCCTGGCACTTGGATAAACACGGAGGCTTTTTTTAAAATCCAAGGCTGGTTCCAACATTGCTATAAATCGACACCAGCTTCTGTGGGTCCATGTGAGCTGGCATGAGGAGACAATCTGATGTTGTGCTTTTTTGGGCTGGATCATGCAAACTCTCCCCTCCAGCACTCTAGAGACTTGCAGCAGGAGATCTTATGCACATGAGAGTGGCAGGACGAGGTTGTGGGTGTCATTGTGCTTCTTCCCAGCACCTTCTGAAGCGGGTTTGCTGTTCCTCAGGCAGATCAACATCACCGTGAAGCTTGTGGGAAGTTACTGGTGGAGGAGGACAGAGGATGGTGGAGCTGGTGTCGGGGCAAGTTGTCCCCACACCTGACAAAACCTCATCTCTGCCATCTCCACAAGTGTCCATCCCACCAACTGGGGGCTGGAGACATGCCAGCTTCTCCAGAAAGGGAGGAAGAGGCTGCAGGGGAGTCTGGGCAGTGCAGGAGCCATCAGAGCAAATGGCAAGCAGTTCCCCCACAGGAGCTCTCACTTGGATAGTAGGCAGCAGTAAGGGAGGTTTTACCAGAGCCTCTGTTTTCAGTTTGTGGTGGTTTTTTTTTTTCCTCTTTTTTTCCCCCTGGCCTTGGCTTCTCTTTTATTTGAAGGCTGCCAAAGCTGGGGAGCTGAGCCTGGGGAACGTGGGGGAGCTGAAGGAAAGAGTCCTTCACACTGACGCCTTTTGTGTTGCAGGGTGTAAATAGCTGAGGCTGTCACCGAAATGTAAATGTGTGTTTCTCCACTGATCTGAGACGCTTTTTTCTGGAAAACAAGAATGCTGCACTTTTTAAAGACTGCTTCCATCTGACATCTTGGTGTGGCTTAGTGCAGAGGTGATGCTGACCTCAGTAATTCAGTGATAGCACATCACCACGACTACAGATGGCATGCAAGGCTGGGGAAGGACATATATCCCCCTTGCCAAGATGGGGTACCGAGCCTGAGAAAAGCAATGATTGAGCTGAGCGATTCCCAGCCTTTTGGAAGATGCTCCTGCATCCTGGGTTAAGCCAGGGCCTCCCAGCCATGTCTCAGGGTGCTTCCATGTGCTCATCTCAGTAGCACTCCCCAGTGAGATACTCCCCAGTGGATGGAGGTGCTACTGTCGCCACTGTCCCCTTCTTGAGCTCCGAGTACTTTGGTTTAAGTACGTCCCTTGCCTGATTTGGCACTGGAGATTGAGCCTAAGAGCCAGTTCTCATCACTGAGGCATGGGATCACCTGAATTCCTACACCATAACATTTCAACATTCACTGGTCTGGAGGAAAAAGCACCCCTAAGAGTTATGACAGCATTTACCTGAGAGCCCCAGTTCTGGTCCATGCTGTTATATGCCCTTTTTAGGCAGTGAAGCAACTCTTCTCACGCTTTGCTTACTGGTTTGGGCCTGAAGCAGGACCTGGGGGGTAGAAAACCTGTCTGCTGTGTGGTCAGGACATGGAGATGTCAGGTGGAAGCAGCAGGCAGCAGCTTTGGAGTCAGGAGGAGGAGGCACTTGAGTTCATTCTTCCCATAAACCATGGAGCTTCTGGATTCAAGGGCTAAATCCAAGTGTACCTCCCCCAGTGGGAATGTCTCCTCTCACTTCTCTGCAAGCATGACTCCACTGCAGAAAGGTCCCTTCCCCGCTAATAGTAGATGATTTTGAAGAGATAAAGCATTTCACTTTCAGCAGGCAGAGAAAAAGGGGAGGCCAACCACTAACGACAGCCAGAGACGGAGATTTGGGCATCTCCAGTTTCCTCCTAGAGCTGCCCGTTAGAGGATCCTGCATGTCCCCAGCAGTAAGTCACAACAGCTTCTCAGCTGCTGTAAATCATGTCAGCGGGGTTGATACGAGTAAGTCCGGATGGCATTGCCACCCTCGCTTCCCACCCCAAAGAGCCACCGCTTGCTGCTCCTGGAGAGGCTCAGACGGTTGTGTCACGGGGTAAAGTACAGCACAGGCTCTGCCAGCAGGTTCGTCTGACTGACGTTACAGTCCACCACCTTGTCACCTATGTCTGACCTCATCAGGCTTAAACACACCGGGGGCAACCACATCCTAAACCCACCATCCCTCTCCCACCAGCTCCAGCAGGAGCCAGGGCGCAGGGTCCCACACCAGCGGATGCCAAGTTTGGGGGAGATGAATGCCATGCGGGCAGAGCACCCGAAACCTCCTGCTCGGTGTCCCTCAGCCTCCCAGAAGAATTTAGGTTGGGAAGGACTGCTGGAGGTCACCTAGTCCAAACCTTTGCTCATCCCCCATCCCATTCCCCCGTCCGTGTCAGGCGCGGAGTTACTTTTCCCAGAGGGAAAACTCGATTCCCCTTTTCCTCGAGCGCTGGCCCGTACACACAGCAGGGAAGGGACGCGGCCACCGTATCCCCATCCCTGCAACTGACCCGGAGCGAATCCCACCCCTCCGCAGGGGCTTGGGGCCAGATGAGGGGCTGCAAGGGAGGAAGGAGTGGAGCGGGAGCGCTCGAGCAGGGTGTGAGACCCCTCTGCGGGGGACAGGCTTTGGGCTGGAGCCGCCGGAGGGGCTGCGCAGAAGCCTCCCACCTCCTTAAAATCCCCCCGCGTTGTCTCCTCACACCCTTTCTCTCGCCTTTAGCAGCGCCCGGCGCACCACGTACCTGCTGTGCGGTGTCCCGGCTGCCCTCCGCTCCCGTCCCGCTGGCCGGAGGAGTGGGATGGAGCCTTCGGCCACCCGCGGCCCGCCGGAGCCAGGCGAGGGGCGGCTGCTCCCGCCGGCGGAGGAGGACGTCTCTCCGGCGGGCAGGCCGGCTGCCGGGCTCTCCCCGAAGGGGAGGGACCAAACTTTGCCTTAGTTTCCAGACGAGACAATCTTTCCGGGAGAGCTCTTCCCTGGGCTTGGAAAACAAGTTTCCGGCATGGAGCCATCCCATCAAACCACCGCCCGCCCCAGAGGGGCCCCGCGGCTGCTGGGGTGCTGCGCTGTGCCTTTGCGGGGCGGGGACGGGGACGGGGTTAGTTACGGGTTTGTTTGCGTGTGGCGGTCAATTTCGGGCTTTCCTCATGGCGCAGGGCTGCATCCAGCACCGGGATCCCCGGGAGAAAATCCCCCCGCGGGCGGGTTGCGGCGTCCCGCAGAGGAGCTGTGGCGTTTACAGCTGGGAGACTAGGGGGAGAGCTGCGCTTTGGCTCCAGATCCCTCCATGAAAATGCAAATGTTTTCCTCTGGCGTTATGAGAAGGGGATATCAGCCCCCTGAGGAATCTGGTCCCGCTTTTGGCGCGGTTGGCGGTGGATGAAGCGCAGGTCCGTACTGACGGGGCAGAGCTGCACCCAGCCCCGGCGTGTGCCCTCTCGATAAGGCCGAATTTAGGGAATTAACCCTAAGACCAGCGCCAGTAAGAAAAGATGAGTTTTTCTGAGAGAGCAACGGGTTGATGCGGCTGCTGAAACGGCTGTTTGAGATTGGAGGCGAGCAAAGGGAGGTGCGGGGGAAGGGTTTTTGGCTTGGCCCAAATTGCTTCTGAAGCTGCACCTGTGGATTGTCTCTTTGGGAGAGCTGGGGAGCTCCTGGGGTGGGATCATTGGCTTCCTTCCCTCTCCTTTTGCGTGTGTGTGTGCGCGCGCGGGTATGATCTGAAGCTAGCAGAGCACAAAGGTGCTTGAAATTGAATTTATGTTTTTAAACTTTGAATTTTGTTGTCATTTCCTTGGAAAAAAATAAGAACATTGTATGAAAAGTTCCAAGATTTTTTTTTCTTTTTTTCCTGTACTTTTGTCCAGCACTCTTTTCAGTGACTGGCTGAGTGCATAGAAGTGTAACACTTTCAGGAGAAATTTAATGCTGAGGAAAGGTCTTGGAGGGCAACTCTGAAGACCTCTGTTTAAAGGAACAGGTTCTTCAAGGTTAGTGAGAGGTAGCAGTGCACGAGTGGTTAAAGTGACAGAGACAGGCCAAAGCCACTGATGCTCTTCTGGCCCACTGAGGAGCTCCAAAATTTATTATATTTTTTAACACATTTATATATTCCCAGATGCACAGGAGTCAAACTCAGTAGAAGTCATGTATGAGTCTTTCTTTTGAATCTGGTGTACACAGTCCAACCACCTAAGTCAGGAGACCTACTGAAGCAGGCTGTGATTCCCTCTGACCTTTGTATCTCATCTTTTTCTTAAAAGAAAGCAGGTTAGAGATAATGGTGTGTTTTTCCAGCCTGGATTTGGGATGTGGTTGGGATGTTTCTGGGAGTTGGGAGCAGGGAAATGGCCCCATCCACCTCTGGCTCCCAGGATGTAGCCTCTAGGATTGCAAACCTTCACACGTCATCCTCTGCGAGCTCCAATGTTTCCATGTGCTGAACATGGAAATCACACTCTTTTCAACCTGTGACAATTCGTCCATGAAGTAAACACAATGCAAAAGCTGGAGCAAATCCTAAAACTCCTCTTGTCTATGAGAGGGACCAGTCTAATTAACTCAAGGCGAGCTGTTGCTATGGGACTGTAAAAATCTTCTTCCTGTTGTTTTGGCCAGACTGGATAAAATATTGCAGTGTTTCCATCTTCAGGATGATAGGGTAGCATTCCAATCCTTGCAAGCTGCTTAAATTCCCTGCCAGCAAAGCAGCCAGGAAATATACCCTAGCACAGGTATAATCGTTGAAATCTACAGCCTTGCAGGGGCCGAAGATCTGCTTTTGTTTCTTGATGGGGATCTGTTATGTGGGACTGGAAAGTACAAAGGATGACTGTTGAGATGAGATTTTTAAGCAACATGCCATATCTTGGTTATTTGCACCAAGGAATGTCAGAAGGTGCTTGCACAGACATTTCTTTCATTGCAATAAAACACTGCTAATAATGGATCTGCAGCATTGGCAAGGGAGGAGCCAGTTTCCATGGTAAGTGAGTACCAACAGACCCGTGGCAAATGTTTGGCCTGAGCTGGCCGTTTGTTAGCAACATCCTTGAGAAATGCGACGTGGTTTTATCTGCAAGTCCTTTATATAAAGGGCTGCGTTTTGCTCTTGATTTCCGTGACCACAAACCAAAAATCACCATCAGTCTGTGATCACTGGTTTGAAGGTAAATCATAATTTTTTCCCTTCTCATTCCTTTTTCCTTATTTTTGGATAAATCCTCCTTTGTCACAGTGCATGTCTCATTTTTAATCCAGATGCTGCTTGATCTGTTAAAATTGCTCTTGAGAGGAGCTGATACATCAGTGAACACCCACTAAACGACCGTTGCTCTTTTACCAGACACCTTTCTGAATTGTGCAGCATGACAGAGCTCCACGAAGCCGTGGCTGTGGGGGACTATGACCTGGTGGATGAAATTTTGAGGACAGGGCGCTGCAACCCAAATCACAAGGATGTCGACTGGCATGACAGGACCCCACTGCACTGGGCTGCTGCAACCGGTAAGGGCACCCCCTGCTCTGTTACCTTTGCAAACTGGTGACATAAAAGGTGGTACTGATTGTAATTACATCTTGTTGTGATGGCAATTAATGCTGGCGATAGTCCCAGCTTGTATCTGATAATTCATGAGCAAAAAAGAGAAAAATATCAAGTTAAATAGGAACTTTGCCTCCAAAATAATTTATGGGATTTTTTACTTTTTTTTTGGTTCCATCATGTGAAAATTTACATTTTACATGAAAAAATTTACAAATTTACAATTTACATTTTACATGTACGTGTAGCATGCCTCCTTGTCTCCCACATTACTTTTCTAAGAGGTGGCTTCATACCGTGCGGAGGATTTATTTCTCATGTACGCCTACATGAATCAGCAGAAAGTCAAACCCACTGTATTTATACCAGGTATTTATCAAACCCAATAGAACAAAATAATTACAGTGTGTTTTACTTTGCCCTCCCTTTATCCCACATGAGTGAATGAACAGCGCAGGACCAGAGTTGTTTGCAGCTCCCATTTGGTCCTTCATCATCAGAAGTGTCTGGTAAAGTCAAATATCCCTTTGCAGCCCTGAAAAGAGATGAATGCAACAATATATGATGTGTAATTGTCCACAGTGTAGAGTGGGAAACTGGACCTGTACTACTCCATGCTAGGGTGTTTGTTACACGTTGGGATCTCACATCATGGCATCTGTCTTTGCACAGAAATCACGTGTGTGTTTTGCTGGTTTGTATTTGACATCATGCTTTACTTTTGCCCTGATTACTCATTTGAGCAGCAGAAAAGGGAACTGAGCTATTTAAGAAAAGCTGTTTCATGTATATATACATATATATATACATATACATGAACATTATCTGTAAAAAGTTAATGTGATTAAAAATGTGAATCATCAAAGGATGAAATCAGGGAATGAGGATTTATAAATGCTATGACCGTCTCTGATAAACACAAAATGATACACACTGAAAGCCATTGCTGTCAAGAAAACCTCTTTTCCTTAGCAGTAGGTTAATGTGAAATGATGATGGGAGGCTGGCATCTAGATGCCATTGAGAATGATCTAGCTCAGTAAAGACAGTGTGGAGTGGGGTGAAAATAACTTGTTTTTGCTTCTTTAAGTAATTCCACAAGTTATAAAAATGTGAAGGTGAATGAAAACATGTAATTTCTCTATCTCCTATCAGACAAACCTTTGTTTTATTAAAGTGCCTCATAGGTTTTCCAATTTTTTAATGTTTAAATTTTATTTTGCATTGAACTAAAAGCCAAAATGAAACAATGAAATATTCAATAGCCATCTGGTCAATGACTATTTGAGATGTATTGTTAGGAAATTAGTAGAAATTTTTTTATTTTATTCTTGTTTTTGTTGTAAAATGCTTCTGGAAGCAGTCTAGTTTGAGAGAAGAAAAATCAGCATTTTCTGCTGAGTATAATTTATTTGATAAATCAAATTACCAGGTCGTGGGTAAAATCCGTTGTTACATGACTGAGGGAATTATCATCAAATGTGTGTGACCGTCTTCTGCATCCTGAAGGTGCAAAGACTAATTCAGGTTCATCTTCTCTCCCTGTTTTGCTGCCCATCGCAAGGGCGATCGGAGCTGGTCAAGCTCCTCGTGGATCATGGTGCCCGGCATTGCCTGCGGACCGACGTGGGTTGGACTCCAGCTCATTTTGCTGCTGAGTCAGGGAGACTGGGGGTGCTTCGCACCCTTCATTCCCTGCACGCTGCCATGGACGCGGCCAACCTCTTCGGCGACACTCCCAAGAGACTTGCAGAAATCTACGGTCACCGAGACTGCTCCAGGTTCTTAGAAATGTGAGTAGCGATGGCCGGTCCCACTGCAGCAGCTGATGGGCCTCCAGCAATAAAAATTAAATTTTGTGCTATGTAGAGGACCAGAAAGAATGCGAGTGTGTTACCTGTCTTTCCACCTAAAGCCTATTGAAGTCATCAAGTTCAAGTAGTGCTTGATAAGCAAATGTGTGTCTTTGTCATGAGGAAGCCATTGGGAAAACATTCATTTATCCTACTGCCTTCTACGGTTTGGCTTGGTAGGTGTTCAAAATCTTTGCCACTTCATGACATCATGGTTTTTATAAGGATATTACAGAGTGATTATTAAGCAATAGAATGAAATGGAAATGAAAGCAAGAACTAACAGGTACTTAGTTCGCCCTTAGAGTGGTGAGTGCTGAATACCCAAGTTGAATTGTTGAAGAACAGCCCTTTAGCAGTTGATATTATTGTATGTACATCATTTGGCTTTTCTTGTAGTAAAGAACATAGCCATCCTTTTTTTTACATAATTATTGAAAATTATATCATTTGATCTGTTAATATTATGGCCGCATATTACTTCCAAACATTGGAAAACTTCTTAACTGTTTACGGTTATCACTCTGGCACCATATGCAACGAGTAATATGTTTTTAAAGGGTTCCCACTTACCATCCCTGTTTTTCAGCCACTGATTTGTCTCACAGATATTCTCCTCCTTGCAAAGCTCTTTGCCTGGATCAAGATACGTCCTCCTGTGTCCCATATCTGCATCTCTAAAGCAATAGGACAGATCACCACAGGCTAACCTGTTTGTTCAGCGCAAACTATAGTCCCATGTGTTACCTGGTATTTAAATACATTGCTTGTGAAACCTGCACTCGCTGGTCCCTGACATGCTGAGAGCACCCAAAGGCTTTTCCTCTCCTGGGTTCTTCTGTGAATTTACAGTCACATCGTAGTCCTTAACTGGCATAATTTTTACCACCGCCACGGTCTCAAGACTGCTTTGCCACGATATCAATCATGGATTTTTTTATAGACACATACCCAATTCAAAGGCTCCAGCTTGCCAGTCCAGTACAAGAGCTGCCACATTCAAAATCAGGCACGGTGGCTGGACAAATGTCTGAGGTGGCCAGTACCTACCAAATACCATGCTTGATTAATCCACGTAAACCTTTCTGTAGCTACTGTTGTCTTTCTTCTGTACTTCTATAGCTTGTTGGTTCCTGCTGAAATGTTCCATGCCCGCCTTTAATCTTGACACATCAGTGTCCTTCCGTAGGTGGACACACACAAACTGTGCAAAATCCCCCTGTATAGAGACCAAAAATCTTTCTAGGGCAGCCATGCCTTTCTGTTTCTAAGCTCTGGCTGTTCTGGCAGCTAATGGGAACTTTACATTTTACGTACTGACCCCACACTCAGGACACCTTACAGCTAAAGCATTGTCCTTTATGGAGCTGACATGCTGCAAACCCTCACTATTCACCACATTCCTTCCACAGGAAAGAATCAGCTCTTATTGAGCTTAGACCTTCAGTTTAAAGCAATGTAAACAACAAGTAGCTGATAACTAAGCTTTACTAATTAGTTTTTTTTACTACCTAGACCCTAGCTGGATAAGCTCAGGTTTGCCAGCTCTTTGAGAATGGGGCACTTTCTTCCATAGGAGAGTTTTCTCTTTATCCTGTTCTCAGTTCTTGACTTGCTTAGTTTCTATATCAGAACAGGTGTCGTGGTTTTTTTTTTTGGACTGAGGGTCGAGACAAGAACCGAGAGGGAGCACCCACCAAACATGGTCTCGGGCAAAACATGACTCAGGCTTTCTTCATAAAAACAAAAACAATTTATTAACAGTTACTAAACAAAAAAAAACAAAAGGGGAACGAAACCGGTTACTTGAGAGGAGAAAGAGAAAACAAGGCCCGATCTTAAAACAACACCTCCCCACCCCCTATTTTCCTTTCGTTCCTGGCTCTGCCTTCCCCCCAGCGGCGCAGGGAGACAGGGAATGGGGGAGTACAGGTCAGTTCATCCATGTTGTTCACTGCCGCTCCTTTCTTAAAGGAGGAGGAGTCTTTACACCATTTTTCCCTTGCTTCGGTGGATCCCCTACTCACAAAGGAAAAAGTCCCCAAACTTTTCCAAAGTAAGTCCTGCCCGCAGGATTGCAATCCTTCCCCATGGATCGCACCAGTTCGGGCTTTACCAGTCTCGGCCTCTTAGGGAGCTGCTGCCACTCGCGTCGGCGTGGGTCGTCCCACGGTCTCCAGATGCCTCCACGACCTCGTCGTGCATTCCATGCCCCATTATCAACAGTACCTGGTCGCGCATCCCCTGCTCCACGACCTCTCCTGGGCTCAGGCATCTCCTTCCCGACGTGGGTTTCTCCACAGGCCGCGAGTGGGTCGCTGCTCCGCCGAGTACACCCTGGCTGCAGGGGGGCCGCCTGCCATCTCACACCGATTGCAAGGGAAACCTCAGCTCCAGTACACCTCCTCCTGCTCCATCTTTGCTGACCCGGTCGTTGTGGTTGTTTTCTCTTAGATATTAATCCTCTCTGGGGAAGCTCGGCCCGGTGGGCACCCCGGGAGTGGGGCGCTTACCGAGTCCCCCATGCGGCTCCCCCGGCGCCATCTTGAGCACATGGCGCCGGCCCGGGCCCGAGCGGCCGCTCGGCCGGGAGCCGGGAGCGAGGGCAGCGCCCTCCTGCTCTCTCCTCGCTCCTGAGCAAAAAGCCCTTTCCCGCCCCTTTGTCCCAACTTAAATAGGGCAATTCGCAGAGGCGCCGATTTGGCTCAACCTCCCCCGGGGGGGATGGGACTCAGGTCTGGTGGCACAGGGAGCAAATCCCCTCCCCTGCCACCAGAACACCCCCCCACACATCAAACTATCACAACAGGTAAATATTGTCTATCCTAGAGTGTGAAAGGTCTTCAGGCTTGTTGCCCTCAGTTAATAATTTATAATTATTGCTTACCTATTCAACACTGTCATTTTTGCACTAATCTCACCATTAAATCCTACTTATCAAGCAGTTGCTGTGCTCTTGGCTGTGCACCAGAGCCACGGGGCTGAGGTGATGCCAAGGGGTGGGGAGCTGCCTGAATGGTGCCGACAGGCGATGTTGGCGGCAGGCAGAGGTGCCTGCGCTGGTGGAGGTGGCTGGGAGAATGAGGATTGACAGGATGATTCACACCCCAGTCTAAGCCACCTAGGCAACAGCCTAGGGCGACTCATGTAGCTGATGGAGGGTTTTCTGAGGTGAATGACTCATTTAAGGTGGAAAACTTGTCTTTCAGAGCCACGTGCTGGCCTGACTCACCCCGTGGCTGCATGGCTCAGCTAGGAGCATGGCTGGGAGAACTTAATAATTGGGAAGATGCTTTGAATGTCCATGTCTTGAACATTTTATAAGACACATGAAGCCTGTATGATCACCTCACAGCAGTAACATAGCCTGTGGGCAGCCAAGAGTTTATCACCAGTGCTCAGGAGTCCTTTTTTTAAGCCCAACCACTATAATTTACAACCACAGCAGATGCCTTCACCCCCATGCAACAGTTTCACCTCCTCACGTCAGCAAACTTGGAGGCAATTAGGAGGAATTACTGGCATTTGTAGTATAATCATGATTACCTTCTGCTCCTTCAGGTGTGCAGAAGGTCCCAGAGGTGATGTCCATAGTCAGGCAGTGCTCTGTGGCTCTGGTGGAACCTGGGCAGTACTGCCCTGCACTGCAGACAGAAAATGAAGTGTGTGTGTCTGCGCGCTCATGCAGTGCAGCATAGAGTAAGTCTGCCCTCCGCTCATGGTGTCTGTGATATTGGTATGTAAATATGAGGGATATTTTGTTACAGAGCATCACCGTCAGTTTTGGATATTTGCCTGTCATGCAAAAAGAGAGAAAAGGCAATTTAAAAAATAACAGTCTGAGGGTCTGTGCCAAATGCAGGGCTGACATGCATATCTAAACGTTGCTATTAGCATCTAAATCCTTCCTGCATCCCAATTCAGCCCCCTCTAACACCATCATGATCCTTGCACGCTATGTGTCTGACCGCAGGTGTTGCCAGCTGCATGAACATACTCCTACCTACCTGGGCTGAGCCCCTGCTCTATGCTGAGGACTGTTTGCATCAACATGGAAATATTACATGTATTGACATGTAAATATTATCAACATGTAAACGTTAGGAATATTCTGCTACAGAGTATCCGCTCCACTCCCTGAGGTTTGCATGGACATGCAAAGGATAGGAAACCGCCTTCAAAACACAGTTGCTTCTGAATAGCAAACACATTCTATGATTATGTGATTTGCATCAGAATATTTTTGCATGCTGTGAGCGCTGCCGAGGACGGTGTCAAGCCAGCGGAGACCTGCGGCCTGTGCCTGCCAACCTCTCTGCAAAGTGTTGAAACTGCACCAAAGACTCCTGCTATCTAAGCTCAGGGCATATATATATATAAATATGTCTGTGTATATACCTATAAAAAAGTGTACAGAAAAAGATTTCTTGCCCTTGGTAGCAGATACTGAATAGCATGGAATAGAATAGAATAGAATAATTCCGTTGGAAGGGACTTGCAGTGATCATCTAGTCCAAGGGCCTGACCGCTTCAGGGCTGGTGGAAAATTAAAGCATGCTATTAAGGACGTTTTCCAAATGCCTCTTAAAACACCAGCAGACATGGGACATTGACCATCTCTCCCAAACACATGTATGTACGTACGTGTGTATGTGTGTATATGTATATATATATATATATAATCATAGAATCACAGATTGGTTTGGGTTGGAAGGGACCTCAAACATCATCTAGTTCCAACCCCCCTGCCATGGGCAGGGACACCTTCCACTACACCAGGTTGCCCAAAGCCTCATCCAACCTGGCCTTGAACACTGCTAGCTTTCACTGTTTTTTGAAAGAGAACCAGTTTATCTTTCAGTGGCTTGAAATTTGGTGGTAGGACTAGATGACCTTCAAAGGTCCCTTCCAACCCAAAATGTTTCATGATTCTATGTTTTATGATGTGGAAGTGAGGGACAGATGTACTCGTCCTTTTAAAATTTCTCAGTGCCTACAAAATGCAGAAAGTAGCTATCTATTTTTTAGCTTGAGGTCACATTTTTTCCAAAATAATAAACTGTGTCCATGCTAGGCATGTGTAAAGATTATAAAGAGAAAGTTAACAATGCTTAGTAAGAAAAAAATATTTAAGAGCTGTGATTAACAAAACCCTAACTGAGATGATAAAAAAAAAAAAATTCTGCTCCTCAAAGGCATATGTTCATCTTGGTCTTGATGAAGGTGGTTTCTAATTTGCTTCGTTTTTTTGCAATTGGAATTGTAATGAAAATCATTAATAATTCAAGGCTATAAGGAAAATTACAGTGAATTGTGTTTATTTTCAGGTTACCAGCTTGTACAATGTCCTTCACTGAAGATCTGGGTCTGTGTTTGTTGAATAGAAAAAATACAAATATCACCAAAACAATGAGGACTTTGGTAAATTACAGATACCAAGAGCAAACTCACTGGTGACTTGGAAATCCCAGGGTTTGGATGGATGTTGGTTCAGTGTCTGACATCCAACAGGTTTCACACACTTGAAATCATAAGGACAACTTGAAAAACACAGCTAAAAACCCAGCAACCAGAGGAGAGTTGTGAATGATTTGCATATGGAGATATTTTGGCTGGGGAAAATAATGTCTTCTACATAATGTTTTCCCACTCAAAATTTGAACCTCCACAGCACAGCCTCATTTCCATGACATTGCTTAATTTAAATTATTATTTAAAAAACAGAATTGAGGATGAATTGTCAAGTTTAGTTCTGGATTTGAATGCAAAGTTTGGCAAAATTTTAGGGCTGAATTGGGTTAGGACTAGATCATTTCTGAAGTTAAAAGGTCATCTATAAAGAATAACTATGTACAAATTGTCCCAAATTCCAGTCGTCTTCAGATGTGATGTTTTGGCATTAACAATTTCTAGTACTTAAGAATGAGCAGTACAAAAAATAAAAGAAAATTGAAGTGTTGTGATTGCAGTGAGTTAATATGCTGTGTACAATTGCATTAAATGTGCTTAAGTCTATTTAATAGCACACAAATTGCCAAGATCAGTCTTTGAGAGCTTTTTATAGTTAAAATTATTATTCCAATGGTGAGTCCGATCTTACCATAAATCCTTACTGAAGGTTTCCTGTTTCATCCCAGCTCTCAGTGAGTACCTGGTCACTTGGGGTGACAAATGCTGTTGGATTTGGGATGAGTCTCAGTGTTTTCTCATGTATTGCTGGCAACAGTGTTTTGACCATACAAATACACAATCCTGCAGATGGGTCACTCCTGAACAGTGGTGTGACTGTGCAGTGCTCAGTATCTGAAGATGCATCCTTGCTTTCTTCCCCAGAGCAGAGGTGGAGAGCAGAAACTATCGCAGGACAGCTGCAATGAAAGGAGTCCTCTTAGATCAGAGAGATGAAGAGTGGGAACTCAAGAAAGAAGAGCTTAAGAGAAACCCACCATGTTCTCGAGAGAACTACGCATCCTCTGCTCCAAAGAAAAATGAGGAAAAAAAGGGGAAGCAGTAGTGTGCCCTGCCTGTTCGGTGCCACTGACAACTCTGAGTGCAGAGCGAAGACACTGGCAGACCTCAGATGTATCTGCAGAGTGAAATATGGATGAACAGCAGACGCAGATGGCTGCAAGAACACATCTTTGTGGTGTACTGTCAATACTGTCATTAACAGGGAACAGACAGAAGTGCTTCTGTCTGTGTGTCTGTATGTATCAGATCTCAAATATCAGAAAACTGCTGAAGATGTTCAAGTATACCAATACGTTACTGAAATGTATAGATTTACAGAAATGACAGCAGTTCCTGGTATTATCCAAGAGGGAATTGAATTTGCTCCTAATTGACTCATGAAAGCATCTGGTTCTGTGGTTCTGCTCACTCTGGTGATGTCTGTGGCTTTTATTTGTTTGCTTCTGGTCCTGAGTCAACCAGGAGGCTCTATAGGGGCTTCTAAGGCTCTGGTGTTGCCTCTCTTTTCTTTGAGAGTGGGGTGTAGTTGCTTCTTCTGTCTGAAGGAGAGACATTGATGTTGACCTTTTACTGGACACATGGGTCTAACAGCCTTTATCTACCATTCCTCGCCCAGCAGAAGGGGAAACATGCTCTCTTGTTACTGCTTTCAGACATCTGTGTCTGCCAAGACAGTTAGAGCACTGCCTTGTTTTTAGCAGTGCCCTCAGGCATTTTTATGTTTATGCTCATAGGAATGCTGTGGATCTGGTTCTGAGCTATCCCTCTGCTCATCAACACTTTCCATGGAAAAAGCATTTTTAACTGTTTCACTTCTCAATCATAAAATTTTGAATTTGACCCAATGCAGTTTTCCATACCATGCCAGCACTGGGTAGCTGTTCATGATTACTTCTGACATCTTTTATGTGTCCACTTCTCCTCCCCTTATGTGTCTGCCTCCCTTCCCCTCTGCTTCCCCTCCACCACCCAAACCTGGTCCTTCTGGAGCGCCTTGGTTACAGGTGTCCTTCACACCCAGCCACAACACTCAGGCATCACAATCGCAACCGACAACTCTCTGATCCATCTCCCTCTTCTAGATATCCAGGGACTAATTCAGCTGTCTACACAGAGGTGCCTAATGCCACTCGAGATGCTCTCGAGTACCCAGGCTGACCCTGCAGGTCTCCAGAAGATCCTGTGCTGTAGCTCCCAACGCCGTGCAGATGTCTCAGATACCCTAGGACTTCTCAGATGACTCAAGATGCCTATGTTTGGGCAAACAAATCAAGATCTAACTTTGTCTTTTGTCATTTGTGCTTTCCAAGCCATATGAAACATCAACTGCACTCACAGTTGGCCTGCCTGTTGAATTAGTGGCCGTGCAAGTGGATACATACGTGGGATGGAGTACCTGTTGCCATGCTGATAAACTAAACAGCCTGTTTCTAGCCCTGAGGCCAGCTGGTGGAGTGTCCTGTAGTTGAGGAACATTTTCCCCAGGGCTAGGCACACCATTGCATCCCTCCAGAGAGCAACTTCTAGCATATGGGCTGTGCACTGTGGCTGTGGTGGTTTATAACCTGTCTCCTCTAGTGCCAGCTGGATGGGGCTGGTGCATGGGAGGAGTGATGCTGTAATGGGCTTTATGTTCATGGGGGTTTCATGAGATGGGAGAAGGTATCTTCAACATAGTATGCTAGGGCTGTATTCTTTTGTATGACAACATCTGCAAGATGTTGGTTTTGCCTGCTCAGTCTTGTGGTGTGTGAGCTTTTGAGGGATGATGTTACATGGGATGTAGAAAGTAAGAAGGATTTTCCATGGTCTTTTTGTAAAGAGATTGGGACTGTCATGCTAAAGGATCAACTGCATTGAGCAACAGCATGGAAAGGAGGCAGGTGTGGTGGTCCCTGTCCTTTAAAGACCTTTCAGCTGTGGACCTGTGTCCAGAGGAGATGTTTTAAGATCTGCCTCCCTTGGGAAATGTGGGTAGTAAAGAGTGTCTCCTCCTGTGGAAGTGAGTGAGACTCAGCAGAGTTTGACGTCTGATCTGAGTTGCAGCTGAAGGCAAAGTGCTCTGAGTGTCTAATTTTGATCAGATAACTCAAACCCTTTCTTTTTAGTGGAACAACATGAATGTAATTTTTTTTTGCTTTACTACTGCAGGAAAAGCCAGAAAAAAAAAGTGAAAGCTAATCGTTCAAAAACACTTTCTTATGCTTTCTTATTAACCTCTTCCCCTTTCATTTTTGTGGAGATGGAGAAGAAGAAGGAAGGGAGTGCTCTTTTGCCCAAGGAAAAGGCAACCCTTAAAATAAAAAACTTACAAACTAAGCTTTTTCACCTTCACTTCAACTTTTCAAATTAGCATCCCAGGGCAACTTGTGTTTTCTGAGCAGAAACTTTTCCTCTGGTTTGATTTCTAATAGAGAGTAGACAGAAATTAGTGAGTCCTTCACGTTGTCCTACAAGATGACCACATCTCCTTTATCGGGGAAATAGAAGACCTGAGAAGCCTTCTGCTAGTAGAAATACACTAAAATTTGTTCTCAAAAATGCAGCAGAGAGAAAGCTCAACAGCTTCTTATAGAGTGAATCCATGTCGAGCAGGGCTGATGCTACACCTAAGATGACTCACTGGGGAGCATTTCAGATATATGTGAATCCTGCAGAGTTTCAGGAGACCTCTGAGGTTTGGGCTCCACACCTAGCAAATGTAATCCTTCTGGGTGTGTTTAAAACAGAAGCAGAAACAAAACCTGCCAAGGCGCATGAAAAATGCGCACTTGGCACTTGACATGAGGTAAGACATCCCTCTGAGCCTGAGCTGATAAAAGAAATGAACAATTCAGGTTCTGCTCTGTTCATGCTGAAACAATTTCATATTTAGGTGATCTGCTGTGGTGGGTTGGCCTTGACCAGCTGCTGGACCTCCACCCAGCTGCTCCCTCACTCTCGCTCCTCAGCGGGACAGGGGTGGAAAATAAGATGGAAAAGCTCATGGGTCGAGATAGAGATCACTCACTAATTACCGTCATGGGCAAACCAGACTTGACTTGAGGAAAACCGATTTAATTTATTGCCAATTGAAAATAGAGTAGGATGGTGAGAGACAAATACAGAACTAAGAAACCTTATCTCCACCACCCCTTCTTCCCAGGCTCAACTTCACTTCTTCACTCCCAGCTCCTCTACATCCATCCCCTGAGTGGTGCAGGGGGATGGGGAATGGAGCTTATGGTCAGTCCATAATGTGTTGTCTCTGCCACTCCTTCCTCCTCAAGCTCTTCCCCTGCTCCGGTGTGGGATCTCTCTCATGGGAGACAATCCTTCAATGTGGGGTCTCCATGAGCTACAGTCTTTCAGGTTTTGTCTACTTACTCCAATGTGGGGTCCTCTACAGGCTGCAGCGTGGATATCTGCTGCATCATGGTCATCCACGGGCTGCAAGGGAACAACCTACATCACCATGGTCCTCTCCATGGGCTGCAGGTAAATCCCTGCTCCGGCAAGCACCTCCTCCCCTTCCTTTTCTGGCTCTGCCTGTTGCAGGACTGTTTCTTACAATTTTCTGCACTCCTTACTGCTGGGCAATGTTTTGGCCCTTTCTTAAGTATATTTTCCCAGAGGAGCCACCAGCATCGCTGATGGGCTGAGCTGTGTCCCGCGGTTTGTCCATTGGAGCCAGCTGGAACTGGCTTTCCCTGGTGCAGGGCAGCCTTGACCTTGCCTCACAGAGATCCTCCCAGACCCTGCAGCTGCCCACCACGTGGCACGAGCACCACATACATCTGCCCATGGGTCACTGTGAGATGAAAGCATAACTTTATTCCACATGGCACTTTACATAAAAACCGCCTTCCTCGGTGTTGTACCGAGCCAGAGTCCATTGGTAAAAGCAGATCTCATAAAAAAGGAAAAGCAGGCTAGGAGAGCAGTCACACAGAGTGGGGAAATAATGTTTTTGCATGAAGTGGGGCAGAGAAAGGACATGTAAGGCTGATGTGGGAAGTGGGCTTTCCACCCTGCCTGTCCACCCTGAGGCCATTTCTCATTGCTGTTTATAAGTCAGCAGCTGCCTCTGGTGAATAACAGTGATCAACATATTCACACATAAGTTACAAACCGATGCAAGATAGCGATACAACTCATAGTATTACAAATTACACAGCCAGAGCAGAAACAAAAGTAAAACAAAATAGATATAAACATGTTGTTTAGTTAAGTAGTGTCGATCGACAAACTCCAAAGCATTTTTAGAAGGTTTGCAGTATCGTTATTCCTCTTTTGGCAGCCAGCCCTTGTACCAGGTCTGAATTACTTTGTTATTGACAATAATTAAACTCAAAGAATTATCTAAATCAAATTATTATAATATTTTCTTTAACTCATAATAATTTAGTTTGAAAAAATTTAATGAAGTTTTCTTAACTTAGATGGTGAAGATAGAACATCTGTATCATTTACACTGTCTGGAGAGTTGCATTAGCGATTAAATTACTTGGGCTTTATAATAAAATACCAACATTTTTAATGGACGCCAGCTTTTATTACATTTCCTACCTCATGAAAACCTTGCACTTCACACAGGACAGAGTCCTTAGCAGTGTCTTTTCCATTTTGGGATTGCTGAAAATCAGCATAAAAGAATGAACAACTGGAAAAACATACTGAAATACTAAAACGAGAAACATCGCAGGATTTTCCTTCTTCCTGTAGTAAACTAGTATCAAGATCAAACATGTAAAGTTAATGCTGTAAATGACGAAAAAGGACAGAATAGATTTCATGGCTTTGATATGGACATCCATGCTGAGGTTCTTCACTGAGTTTTTCTGCATCTTGCGTTTGTGTCTCCAGAGAGAAAAGAGGAGGAGAAGGGCAGAAATGATAACTACCATGAATGCAGTGGCCAATCCAAAGCCAGTGATTAAAAAAATAGTGAAAAAGTGTTCATTCACTTTGACTCTTGGTTTCCAGAGATTTCCCAGGGTGGTGAAATTGAGGTTGTTACAGTGCACTTCATCAATCATGTCGTAGACAAAGATACAGATGACCAGGGATAAAAGCACTGAACCCAACAGTAGCCATGGCACGATCCTGTCAATTTTTACCTTCAAGTAGATGAAGAAGATGTGCCTGAAATTTGCAATTTTTATGCAATAAAAACCACAAAGAAAGGCAGAAACCCACACGTTGACAAAATTTAAAAAGCTTTGAATAGCTACAAGTAGTTGGGGTATGGGGTAAATACAAAAGCACCAGGGATAAATTGCTGAAAGCAAGGAATATACCCATGTGATGCACAAATACCAAAACCTGGAGCATCCCAGAAACAGCAAGATCTTCTCATTAGAGTTAAAGATTTTCTTTTTGACCCAAGCAATACAAAGCACAGAAACAATGAAAGCGTTTATCCACATGCCAGCAAGTGCCTGAACCGTGGTGATGACCATAGCCGTGACATCGTATGAAGTGATGTTAAATTCATCTTGAGAGTAACAAGCTTCCATCCTCCAGGAGGAAAAAGTCGTTTGTTGCACCAATGCTTTACTCAGGCCAGCAGCTGCTGTTCCCTGAGTGTCATGTATGGAAACAGGAGCTTTATAGAGCCGGTGGTGATGAGGATTTTGGTGCTGCTCCTATTCAGAGCAGAGCAGGTGCAGGAATGTAAATGTGCTGGGTATTCACTTACCTGGTATCACTGCCAATCTTCAATATTTAAATTTTGGTTCAAAAGAGCTGTGTTGGGTGACACAAACAAAGCAGATGTTTTTCTGCAGTGGACTGTGTCGTGATTTAGTGACTGTCCTATGTTTGATCGCTGTCAGGATTCATGGTCTGGGTTCTCTCGTCACTTTGTCACCTACAGTGGTCATGTGAAGGGGTGCGCTCAGCAAAGCACAGTGAAGGAGCCACTATCCTTTTCCACTGCAGAGTCCAGGAGCTGCAAAATTCATAGAATCATAGAATCATAAAATCATAAAATCACAGAATGGTTTGGGTTAAAAGGGACCTTCAAGATCACACAGAATCACAGAATGTTAGGGATTGGAAGGGACCTCAAAGGATCATCTAGCCTAATCCCCCTGCCGGAGCAGGACCACCTAGATCAGATCACACAAGAATGTGTCCAGGCAGGTTTTGAACATCTCCAGAGAAGAAGACTCCACAACCTCTCTGGGCAGCCTGTTCCAGTGTTCTGTTACCCTTACTGGGAAGAAGTTCTTCCTCATGTTTAAGCGGAACCTCCTGTGTTCCAGCTTATATCCATTTCCCCTTGTCCTATCATTGGATGCCAGTGAGAAGAGCCTGGCTCCATCCTCATGACAGTCACCCTTTACATATTTATAAACATTAATGAGGTCCCCCCTCAGTCTCCTCTTCTCCAAGCTAAAGAGACCCAGCTCCCTCAGCCTTTCCTCATAAGGGAGATGCTCCACTCCCTTAATCGTCTTTGTGGCCCTGCGCTGGACTCTCTCAAGCAGTTCCTTGTCCTTCTTGAACTGAGGGGCCCAGAACTGGACACAATATTCCAGATGCGGCCTCACCAGGGCAGAGTAGAGGGGGAGGAGAACCTCTCTCGACCTACTAACCACACCCCTTCTAACACACCCCAGGATGCCATTGGCCTTCTTGGCCACAAGGGCACATTGCTGGCTCATGGTCATCCTGCTGTCCACCAGGACCCCCAGGTCCCTTTCCCCTGTGCTGCTCCCCAACAGTTCAGTCCCCAACTTGTATTGGTGCATGGGGTTGTTCTTACCCAGATGCAAGACTCTACACTTGCCCTTGTTGTATTTCACTAAATTTCTCCCCGCCCAACTCTCCAGCCTGTCCAGGTCTCTCTGAATGGCAGCACAGCCTTCAGATGTGTCAGCCACTCCTTCCAGTTTAGTGTTATCAGCAAACTTGCTGACCATGCACTCTATTCCCTCATCCAAGTCATCGATGTATATGTTGAACAATACTGGTCCAAGTACCAGCCCTTGAGGGACTCCACTGGATACGGGCCTGCAACTGGACTCTGTCCCATTGACCACTACTCTCTGGCTTCTATCCTTCAGCCAGTTCACAATCCACCTCACTACCCGATCATCCAGACCACACTTCCTCAGTTTAGCTGTGAGTACCACTCCGGAAGGGGAAGGAGTCTCCTAAACTTCGTATCTACCAGCACATGTGATATTTTGGACACCCTTGTGCATCTCAAATGGCACCAGACACCCATGTTTAGGCAACTGGGTGGACAGATAGCTGAAATGAGATCTGAGACACATAGCATATAGATTTAATTGCTTCAATCTAAGCTTGATTCAGGCTGAACATCTTCCCTCTCCAGAATGATTTTCTCCTTTGATCCCATAGAGAATCTCAGATGATTAGCCTGTGTTAAGCTATAATTAGCTTAATAGCCCTGGTTAGGCTATTAGATGCCTAACTTCTAGACAAATCCATTCCACCTATGTATCAACTTCAATGTTCTGAAGTCCACAGTTGTTTTAGGATACAAGCCTCGGAAAAAGAAAAACCTCCTCTGGGCAGGTGTTATGAAATTGCTATGGAAAACTTAATTCAACCCCAAATCCTCCTTAGCTGCAGACGGAGGACTGGCATGTTTTAATGTGGCAATGGTTATTTGTTTACTTGTTTCTGGGCAGTTCCTGTTTAAAGAGAAATGGGTTGGTTGATGAGGCAGCCTGATAGATTTTATGGTCTTTGAAAAAAACATGTATTATAGTTCTTAATAGGTTACTCTGGCCTAAATGGTTGTTTATCTCATTTCAGAAACAGGAAGGAAGCTGTTTGAAGGTGATATTATCTTACCAGTGTGTGCTGCTGATCTAAACCAGCATCAGCAAGACTGTAGATTTGGCTTAAAATGTCAACACAAGCATGTTGATCTCGTTAACAGCTGGAGAGAAATGCTCTGAGAAACAGCTCCTACAAAAAGAAATTTCCCATCCCTTAAATCCTAGCTGACAGCCTGGGTAATAAGACTTTTTATTATGTATTACTTTTATTAGATATACTCTGGTTTTGTCCAGCTCTCTGGGCTGCTTTTGTTTCATTTGCTGTTGAGTTATGCTGCATTAATCCTTGTTTACTGATGAACAGACAGAGCAACACAACTCGGCCCAGCACATGTTGTTTTCAGTGTAACAGCCCCAGCGACCAGCCGGATGCTGATGAGAAGCCAATTTAACTAATACCAGTGCATCTGGCTGAGATTTCTAGATAAAGAAGTCAGGAAATCCTACTCTCAAGAACATGCATGTAGATCTGCTGCACCCTTCATGTCTTATCACTTCTTAACAGCTCCAGCTCAGTACAGACAGAAAGGAAATGCAGATATAAGTAAAAAACTTCAGAGCATTCTCCCTTCTTGTTTCCATTTAATTTTAGAGACTATTTTAAATTTTGAACAATTTAGGTGTAAAAAGTAATAGCAAATCAGTGTTAAAATCCTATGGCTTTCTCCTGTGTTTATTAGCCCTGAGCTCAAAGTTTACAATACTTCAAATTAGATAATAACATGTGATAAAATTACCCAGCAAAACCTGAGCAATGCCCCAGATGTCCAAAAGTCTGCTTGTTTGTTTTAGCACCATCAGTTTATCCAATAAAAGACATTATCTCTCCTTGTGGCCTCTGCCAAAATTACTTCAGTCAGGGAATTCTGCTAACAGCCTCCTGCTCTATGATCCGAGCAGAAATTTTTTATACATGTTCATATTTTAAATGCATGCTTGTTCATACTTTCTATCTAGAATTATAGATATTTATAATACTATAAAAGCAAAACAGCTGCTATTGTTATCCTCTGCTGTGTGTTTCAGATCTGGACGCTGAAGGTGTTCTCCAGGCATTTGACATGTTCAGGCTGAAGCCTTGCGTTGATTTCAAGCCCTAGGAAGGGGAACAGACTTACCTGAAATTTGAGAAGCTGGACAGGTGATTTTGTATTAACAATCTGGTTTGTACCACCTTGTTTGATATGATAGTTTTTCCAACTCAGGAGACGTTCATTTTCATTCTTGCTTATACAAAGGACATAAATACCTGAGCCGTATTTCTGTCCCAGAGCTTATTTGTATTACGCTGAAGATAAACCCAATGCAAACAGACTAACCAAAGGTATTATCTGCATTTGATGTTTTCTTGATCTAAGAAAACACAATTTTCTTTCCATTTGCATCCTAGCTACTGAAATTAATCCCTTCTTGGCACTCTTTCAGCGAAAACAAGCAAATAACTTCCTCCTGGTGTTGGTTAGGGACAGGGTATGTCACTAGTTCGTTGGCATTAGTATATAGCTTCCTCCTCACTGTCAGATATAGGGTTGGATTTACCTGACCAAATGTCAAAGCCAACAATGCCTGTTGCTGGTCCCCGCAGGTTGCCTTTGCGGTCAGTGGGGAGTTGACGACTCTTCCAAGCCACAAACCACCTCACCTAAAATAGAAGTCTAAAATAAGTCTGGTGACTCACATCCCAAGTGCCTGTCACTGTCCAGGGACTGTAAAGGTGCCAGGGAAGCTAACTCAGCAGCAGATGCCAACACTGTGACTCTAGACTTAGGTCAAGGGATTTCTTTGCTTTACTGGGAAGGACCATTAGGAAGCTGGTGACATCAGCTAGTGTCTGTGTCTAGGAATCCAGCATAGATCTGCCCTTGGGTGTAGGGAGACTGGTGCACGGCAGTTTTGGGCAGCTCTTTTTTTTTTTTTTAAACACACAGCGATGAATTATTTCTGAATAGACATGAAAAGTTAGGATTTAAGTCAGTATTTAGGAATCAAACCAGGAAGCCAATGCAACAGCCTGAGTTCACTGGAGGCTGCTCAGTACCTTTGAAAATTGGGCCACTTGTTTATATACTTTGGTAAACATACACATAAACAACAGGCAATGCAGTGTATGAGGTTATAAGGCACCTGCTGTACTTCTTGGGCTACTCATCTTCTGCTATTCCCCTTCCTATGTTGGTTGAGCTAGGCCTACCCAGAGTCGAAGAGCAATAGCATTTGCTGTTGTCACTTCCTTTACAAGAACTTCAGCGTGGAAGAACATGCATGCATTACCCTCCAGGGAGGGCAAAAGGAAACAAGAACATCAACAGCATCTGGGACAGGGACTCATTGCCAGGTTGTGGTAGGATGCTGAAGGCACACGTTGCTCTGTATTCTGGCTTTGCAAATCTAGTCTGGGCAAAATTGGAAAACTTGGATGGGAAAAACTAAAAAAATTCTTTTATTTGCTTTTACCTTGATCTTGCAGTTGACTCAATATGTAGATACAAATCATAGAAGGTATTACGCAAAACAAGTGCAATATCTGAGTCTTTGCCTTACAGGTGGTGATCTTATGTTGGTGACCTTCAGCATGGCCAGACTGAGAGAGACGTGACTATAAAGCCATAGTGGAACATGAGCTCCTGGATGCCCTGGGATTTTACCATGAGCAATCCAGGACAGATCGCGATGACTATGTTCAGATACAGTGGGATGACATTATTGAAGGTACGATGCAGGCCTGAAATGTTTGAGAATCGTCTATAGATGCATGTCCCTTTTTTAAGAATGCTAAAATGTCTCTGGTTGAGAATGGTTGCCGCATGTTGACAACTGGACCATTATTTAGTCACAGGTGAAGCATTTTGAAAAGATACTATGTGCCAAGTTTTATTTCTGATCTTACCTAATCACTCGTGTATGTTTTTGTTTGAGTTTTGCATATGCCTTTGACAAGCACAATGATATTTTCCTTGATGACCTCAATACCCCATATGATTATGAGTCAGTCCTGCACTACAGACCATATTCTTTCAACATCAATAGCAATGTTCCTTCCATTACAACAAAAATTCCTGAATTTAATGAGGTCATTGGGTAGACATTGGCTTTCAGGAGCATTCACTTACTGAGGCTGAAACACAGGCACAACTGCAGTAAGTCTTTCTTCTCACACATGTATTTGAAAATCCTTACTCACGCTTCTTCATAACATGGATGGAGTCACATGAGAGGAACAGGAACACTTCACCCTTGGCATTCTCTCACAATGCTGGGAGAAACTATAGTTCTTATGCAGCAGCAAGCTCCACGATGGCCAGATCCCCATTTCTTTATAGAATACCATTGAAGTGAATCAAGGGTCTAACACCTTTCATTCGCATGGAATTCCTCGTAATATTACTTGTAATAGTTACTGTTTCCTTCATGGATGATGATAACGTCTTCAAGTAGCAGTAATCTGGAATTGAGGTCTACAAAATCGGAGTATTTCAAGGTTTTTTTTCTGCCTATGTGATGTTTGATAAGACAATTTGTGTCAGCAGCACAAATGAGGATAATTGCGCTTTCCAGCTCCACTGGCAAAGCTATGAATGTAAATACTCAACATTCTGTACTGTACTGACATACTGTGTTAATATCCACCTGGATATTTCCACGAGCTTTCTCAGAACTACTTCTGATTTACATCCTGAAGAGAGAAACATGCCACAGAGCCTATCCCAGGCAGGCTTAAAGAAAATGATGGATGTCTGAAAGGGAAAACTAGCACATAGGGACCAAGCTGGTTCACGCGAAGAAATATTCAGCTGAGAATGAGAGAAAGAGATAAGATGTTTCTTTGAGGAGGAAACATCATTTATGTGTGGCAACAGAGACGTAGATGTGAAAGTCTGTGTAGCTTTCGGTTGTATTAAGAGCATATTTCATAGATTTTCTAGGTTGGAAAAAACCTTAGAGATCATCCAGTCCAACCATCAACCGTTAACATATTTCCTGATGTTAAGTGCTTTATGTAAACACTCTGAAATGGGGTTAACAGCGAGAGCCTTATTTAATATTAATGGACATGGTAAAATATGTTACTGTATTCCCAGCAGCTTTGAGCCTCACCTTGTTGGACCACTGCTCCTTTGAATACATCAATATTTGTGGTATGGTGCAAAGTGGACAAGATGGTGCTAATTGGGACCACACATTGGGCAAACCAGGAGATGAAGACCATACTTTGGTGAGGAGCTGTCCACGTAACAGATGTAGTTTTAGATGGTCGTTAGACTTTACCATGCTTTTGTGAGATGTGAGAATGAACATATACAGAGAAAAATAAATCATTAAAAATACTCTTCTGTTAAGGTTAATCACTGTGTACCTGATGCTAAATATGACTCTTGAGTTTTTAGATTGAAAGGCTAATAATTCTAATTTGCAATATTTAACCCTTCTTTAAATCTTCTCCCTACATCGTTATGTCTCATGAAGAAATCACAGTTTGAGACTCGGCTGCTGTAAATTGGTGGTAGCTCCATTCAAATGAAGGAAGGGAGCTCCACTAGATTGCCACAACTGACTTTAGTGAAACTCCATAGAATTTAGTCTGATGAGACTCTCCTCCTTTCATGTGCTTGTTACAGGATTTTTAAGTAATTTTCTAGTTTTTTTTTAAAGCTGAAAGACACTTTCCCTTTGTACAGGAGTTTGCTTGAGACATCCCCACAGAAGGACATGCATAAGCAAATATACACACAGAGATCTTGTTTGTAGACAAATTCTGACATTGAAACCAATCCAGGGTCATCAAAATTAGGAAGCTGAGCTTTAGCAATGTGCCATGGAGCAGGAGGAAACCACTCTCAGTAGACTTCTTCGAGGGAGGGGTTGCCGAGTGATGCAGAGCCGTATCAGGAGGATGTAGCTGCTGGCAATTCAAAGTTTGTTTGAGCCGCAGCACACAGGGAGGCTGAAGGATTATCAGAAGCAAACTCACAGTGATTTCCCCTCTTCCGAGGAGAGTGTTGCATGGGGTCCTTTTGATCGAGGCCTTGGCTCAAGCTGCACTGATTTAAACATATATTAAACAAATATGATTATATTGAGTTCTGCAGTATTTTGATTGCTGCCAGAACATGGGAATTGAGTGGGGTCTGTTGTTTTCAAAGGCAATGGGGAGAAAATTAAACACTGTAGAGGAGTATTACATAGCTAGTTCAAAAATCTTCAAGAAAAAAGTTTCTTTTGGACATCACAGGCATGAACCTAGCTGGTCTGTGTACAAGTGGTCAAAGTTAGGCACATCTGCTTCCCCAAACACAAGTGGTGGTTAGTCACAAAAGCGTCTCAAGGTGCAGGAGAGGAGAAAAATACTGAATAGAAAAGAAAGCCATTTCTGTGGAACCTGCTCCCAGGGAGGAGAGAGGGAGATGGCTTTTTGGCAGTAGCAGGTCATGTTTGCTGCCCAACACTGCGTTTGGTTACGGTTTGGAGATCCTGTGGTTACACCCAATTCGCAGGCAGTGAGGAGGACAGCAGGCGCGCAGCAGGCAGGGTGAGGGGATGCTCATGTTCTGATCACATGTGGGGTTCCAGAGGGCAGAGGTGCGCCCGGCAAAAGGCACAGTGCAAAAACCATCACTTGGAAGACCCTCCAAACAGAGACCAAACTGAACAGGAGGGTTGTTTAGGTCCCATCATTTGCAATTTCACATTTCTAGTAGAATTAGTCTGTTTGGCTGTTGTTTGTCGGGCTGTTTGCTTGCGGTTTGCTGACACTGTAAAGCCTCTGGGTGCGTGACACAGCATGTGGCTGAGGAGCTGACAGCGGCTTCCTGCCTCTTGTGGCTACTGACAGATAATTAACTGCTTGGCTTCACAGAGGGGGAGGAAAAAATGTTTCAAAGTTAAGTAGTCAGGCTTCAGAAGTTTCCTGAGAGCAAACGGGGCAGGAGTTATTGGAAAATAAGAAGCTTTATTGGGTATTTGTAGGGAAGCTTACTGCAGAGGGCCAGCAATGCTTATGGGAGAACATCCAAGCCAAGGCATGTAGCTGGAAACCGCAGTGGAGCTCAGAATGGCATCAGGTGGCAATTCAGAGTCATTGTATCCTGGGCTGCGTCAAAAGAATAGTGGCCAGCAGGTTGAAGGAAGTGATTCTGCCCCTCTGCTCTTGTGAGACCCCACCTGCAGTACTGCGTTCAGCTCTGGGATCACCAACATAAGAAGGACATGGAGCTGTTGGAGCTGATCCAGAGGAGGGCTACAAAGATGATGAGAGGGCTGGAGCACCTCTCCTATGAAGACAGGATGAGAGAGTTGGACTTGTTCAGCCTGGAGAAGAGAAGGCTCCGGGGTGATCTTATAGCAGCCTTCCAGTACCTGAAGGGAGTCTACAAGAAAGCTGGAGAGGGACTTTTTAGCAGGGTGTGTAGTGATAGGACAAGGAGCAATGGCTTTAAACTGAAAGAGGGTAGATTTAGACTGGAAGGAAGAAATTTTTTATAATGAGAATAGCGAGGCACTGGAACAGGTTGCCCAGAGAAGTTAGGGATGCCCCATCCCTGGAAGTGTTCAAGGCCTGGTTGGATGAAGCTTTGAGCAACCTGATGTAGTGGCAGGTGTCCCTGCCCATGGCAGGGAGGTTGGAACTAGATGATCTTGAAGATCCCTTCGAACCCAAACCATTCCATAATTCTTTGATTCTATGATTCTTTACATGATCTCTGCTATTTGCGTCAGTCGGCTCCCAGACAGACAGAAAAGTGCAAACCCATAGATGCAGCCACAGGGTATTTGGAAACCCCCAGTGTGATGTAGCTTGAAAATGTCCTTCCTGTCAGGAGAAGCGCTTCCTATAGAGAGGGGATGTATTGAGGCTGTTAGCTGAAGCTGATGCACTTGCTCAGTTGTCGTCAAGAAGCTGATTTAAAATTTGAATAAAGATAAGGGGGCTGATGTGGATGATGAGGGTGCAGGTGGTCAGCCTTTGTTACCAGGAAGATTGAAGACTTGGAGGAGATATCACTCCGGCCCGCAAATAAAATTGCAGACTACCTATGAAAGAAAGGAAATAGTTATTTCAAACATTAGCTTGAGAGGGCATGAGTTGATACAAAGCAATTGGACTGGAAGTGAATAAATTCTTTACCCATAGCAGAATTCAGGCAAAAATGTCTTCAGCTTTTATAGGGAAGTCTGATCTATTGATAAAAGGTTTACAGGGCATGTGTCCTGGTTTTGACTGGGACAGAGTTTGTTTCTCTTTTCAGCAGCTGGAAGAGCTCTGTGTTTTGGTTTGAGTCTTGGATTCATTATGAGAAGAATGTTTATGGTTGGTACTGAGACAGCAAGGACCTTTCAGCTTCCCGTGTCCTTACCAGCGTGCAGGAGCACAATAGGCTTGCGGGGGGAGCCTGGGTGGGACAAAGGGTCCACAACTCCCCTTATGATTTGAATTTAGACTTAGGATTGAGGGCTAAATTGGCCAGTGGAATATTCCATATCATGCAATGTCATACCCAGTATATAGATGAGGGTTGACTGAGAAGAAGGGCTTTTGCTCTTCTGGAGGCTCTCTTGGGAGGGCTCTCTCTCGGACTCTTGGAGTGCTATCTCCCTCTTGTTGTCTTTTCAGGCCTCTTGACCATCCGGGATTGCAATGTTGGGACTCATCTGTTTTGGGATTGTTTGCTGGGACAGGACAGGCGTTGGTCACTGGTGGCAAGCAATTACACTGTGCATCACTTGTTTGCATATATTATTGTCATTATACACATATATTCTATTGCTATTGCTATTGCTATTGCTATTGCTATTGCTATTGCTATTACTATTATTGTATTGTTCTTCTCAGCTCATGAGACTCCTTCCCTTTTCCCTGTTAATTCTCTTCCCTATTCCCCAGGGTCAGGTAGGGTGAGCAAGCAGCTATGTGGTGTTTAGTTGCTGGCCAGGCTAAAACACGACAGCATAGTTTCCAGGCAAAGCAGAAGACTGAAGGCCTCGACCTAACAGGACCCTTCCAATACTTTCCTAGCTTGTCTTCAAAAAAATCCCTGCCCAAGTGCATCCACTTACATTTGCACACATTGACAGGATTGGCATACGTGCAGTTTGTACTTCATTTCTAAAGAATTGAACCAAATGCGTTGCTTATTTAATCAGCTACACACTACTTTGCAAGCCATATTTAAATGTATTTTCATTTTAATATTGATTTGCAATGCAGGGAGAATTCTTTTCTATTGATTTTGATTCTTTTTTTCTACTTTGAAAATAACTTTCTGGTTCAGGCAAGTGGTAACTGCACTAAAGCTTATTTAGCCCTGGCATTTCATTAGTGAATAGGTCAAAAACCTTTTTCATAGATTCATAGATTCATAGATTTCTAGGTTGGAAAAGACCTTAGAGATCATCGAGTCCAACCATCCCTAATCCCCATTAAACCATATCCTCAAGTAGATCATCCAGCCTATTCTTAAACACATCCAGGGATGGGGACTCAACCACCTCCCTGGGCAGCCTATTCCAGTGGCTGACAACCCTTTCAGAGAAGAAATACTTCCTAACATCCAACCTGAATCTCCCCTGACTAAGCTTATGCCCATTTCCTCTTGTTCTATCACACATCACTAATGTAAAGAGCCCTTCCCCCACCTCCCCACCATCCCTTCTCAAGTATTTATAGGCCGTAATCAGGTCTCCCCTCAGCCTCCTCTTCTCCAGGCTAAACAGCCCCAACTCCCTCAGCCGCTCCTCATAAGTTTTATTTTCCAGCCCCTTGACCAGTTTAGTCGCCCTTCTTTGGACTCGCTCCAGGAGCTCAATATCTCTCTTAAAGCGAGGGGCCCAAAACTGGACACAATATTCCAGGTGCGGCCTCACCAGTGCCGAGTACAGGGGCAGGATCACTTCCCTGCTCCTGCTGGTCACACTATTCTTGATACACGCCAGTATCCCATTGGCCTTTTTTTTCACACCACTGCGTTTTGTACTGCCCAGATAGAGGATACTGCATGCATTTAGATACAAAAACTGGATGTGCTGGTCAGTCAGCTCTTCTGGAATGTCACATCCTTTATCCAAAGAAGAAGGAAAAATGCCTTCAGTTTTTCCACAGGTTAAATAGAAGTCCACAGAATAAGCTAGTTATCTGGATTAAGAAAGTGGAAATGTTTTACGGATGGAAAAGCTGCTCACTGTTACAGGTAAGTGAAAGTTATGTGTGTTTTCACATCTGAAGTGCTGGCAGAATTTGATGGGAGACAACACTGGTGTGGTTTATCATATGAAAGTTTGCTCAAGTGTCCAGTGTAAATCTAACCTTCATTTGCTTCAGTTGAGTAGCTCCAGAGTTAGTGCCCATGAGAACAGAATTTGACTTAGAGGCGGTCTCCTTAAGACTGTTCCCAGATTAGCTAGGTTGCAGGGCATCAGACAATCACCATCCAAACAGGTCACAGAATGCTTGAGGAAGACACAGCTTGACCTGGGATTGTGTCCTCAATGTTCCATTCTCACACATATATATTTCCCCTGTCAGCTGATAGAAAACATCATTGGAAATTGGCCCACATTCCTTTCGGTGTCCATAACAAATTCCAGTATGAGTTTCAAGGCATCAGAGGAGATCCAGCCAAGTCTGTGGGGCACATTGCCATTGATGACACCAGTCTGACGGAAACAAACTGGCACATTAGAATTTTCACATCCCTTTTTAACAGTACTTCAAAAGGTGATTATATCATAAGCCCTGTATTTTACAGCTCGGAAGGCTATACCTTTGCTTTACAGCTGTATCTTCATGGAAGAAATTCGTCACCCTACATGAATTACATGGGGATTACTTTCCATCTCTGCAGCAGTCTGAATGACAGCCTTCTTGAATGGCCAGACGGCAACTGCTACATGAGCCTAGGAGCTGGGTGGACCCAACAGGGAGCTGCACTGGAAAAAAATCCATAAAAATTACAGTCTTTTCATCTTTACTGATTCTGAAGGTAGAGTATTATATTATCAGAATCCTCACTGGAACAGCGTAGGTACATACACTTCTGTTTGTAAGGAAAGCACAAAAGGTGAGGACAATTAGCAAACATCTAGAGAATCACCTAATTCAGGAACAATGTTTTTAAATGCGTAGTGATTTCAGGTCCCTGGATTTTTGAATACTCAATATGAAACTCTGTGGATGACCTTGATTCTCTGGTCCCTGAAAATCAAATTTTCAGGACAGATTGTACTTCCAGGTCTTGAAGATCAGGCTACTTAATGGTGTTGTCATTTGTCACTGTCCCTATATCACTTCTGACTTAAGAAAATTGTGTTTTGAAAATGCAGGGGTTCTTTTCGGACCTTGAAAAAGTGGCAGAAGGAGTTTTTGATCCAAAGCTTCTCGTTGAAGTTGCAATTTTTGTCAGAACTGTGTGCAGCCGCTCTGCTCTGCCAAAGGGGGCAGAGAAGGGGAAGAAGGAGGAAAAGAAGTCTGGTGCAGAGGACAGCCTGGCAGGCACGTATTCCTCTGAGGAGGCCAAAGGGACTGCGCATGCCCATCCTCTGTGACAGCCACATGTCAGATGGCTGTGTTCATCTCACCTCATGTAAGATGTCCAAAAATGAATTTTCTAGACTCTCTGGTGAGTCATTTGAGAGCAATGGGTACCTCTAGAGAGCAGTTGTTAGCCATTATAGTTGTGATGGACTGCTCTTCTGAGTCCCCTTTTCTGGACTGAGACTTCAGATGTAATCAAAGGGATGAGAATCTGAAAGAAAAGGAAAAAAAAGTAATTTAATACATGGAGTATATAGTACCAGTTCTTCTACCGTCTGCAAAAGAATCCATCACTGATGACTAACAGTGGGTGAGATGAATCCTGTCACCCTTTTGAAGTGAGTTTCCTTTGGAAAATGTCAGTGCTGGGAAAGTAGAATCACTTTGTGTAAGTAAATAATCATTAAACCAGACCTGACCCCAGTACAAGAGTCAGAGCACTTGTCTCAGATAGGAGAGGACAAATGAGAGTATGTTGTGATAATCCAGACTCACTCCGCAAAACCGAGGGCTGTGAACACAAGGCTGTGAGCTCTCCTGGCAGGAGGATTTCTCCCTTGCTCATCATGAAAAAAATCCTCAAAGATCTTGTTCTCATTCCAGTAGAGAATGGGGAAACTTTTGAAACAGCAAGAACTTTTGCAAGGTGGGAAAGCTGCTTCCCATGAACGCTTAGCCAGGAACGTGTGCTACCTAATAAAAATGTGAAGAGCAGTCTACATTTCTGGCATACAGAATGGCCCAGCTTTTCTGCAGCTTATGCAGGACATTTGGCAATGCTTCCAAGTCCCCTTTAGCTGTAAGAAAAGCAGCTGAGGGCTCTTTGTGCTTTCCCTGACAGTGTTTTATACCAGGAATAGTTCACTGGGGGAAATTAAGTCCTGCTGTGGCATATGGGTGTCAGTGGTCCTGAAAACATTTGCAGCTGCTACGTGAAATTGTAGTTAAGAAATTGAAAGACTTGTTAGGAGACTGCATTTAGTCTCCAGTTATAAATGAGTTCGACTTAATTTCTAGATATTGAATCTAATATGGTCAGTTTTATAGGGTTACAGTCTCTGCGTTTGAACATTCATTTTGATACCAGGATGCCTGAAAACTCAGAGGCAGTGTTACATTGCGCTCTGATGAAATTCGGAAGTTATCGCTGTATCACCCCTGAGGGTCTGCCCCATGCCTCCCACCTCTCCACAAGCCTTTCCACCCTCCCTCCTCACCTCCCAGCCCTGTTTCAGATCACTTCTGACCCAACATCTCTTGCCCCAGTCTCCTCCAGCTCTGTAATCCCAGGATCCACTGCTGGGGTTGAGAAAGACACAGACTGGAGCTCCATGCACACCCGCAGCTCTCTGCCCTTCCAGTTTCCCCTCCCACCTCTTTCACTGGGTGCTGCTGCAGCCTCTAGAGATATTTAAATGAATTATTGTTGCTTTGTTTCTCACCCCTGGAATCAGTCTGAAAGTCATCCCAAAATACATGATAGAACTGTACTACATATTCCCTGTATTAAATTAATTAACATTTTTCCTTTTTCTTGCAGATCTCACCCCTTTGATTGCATCTGAAGTCCCAGTCCATCCTTTCTGTTTGGAGGAAAATATGTTGCTTAGGTTGGAGGACTGACTCCTTTCTGGGACAGGGTAGTCACCATACACAGGTACACTTCCTACTCTAAAACTACTTGCATTTGAGGCATCTTCACACTGAAGTCCAGTGTTTCCTGCCAACACTGCTGGGAAGCAGTTTTGAAGCACCTTCAGAGCACTTTTTCTTCTCTTCCTACTTAAGCCCTCTGTGACTGTACAGTGGGTGGAGTGGTACAAGCCTTTTCCTACCTAGTTGCTGATCATAGAAGTCGACGTCCTCACCTTCATCACTTGCAATTTCAGATGTGAAATGAGGGAGCAGGATTCAATTGCTGAGGTTTAAGGCAGTGAGATGCTCCAGGGCACACAAGACATTTGCAAGGGTATAACAGGTATGATGCAGGACCTGTGAGAGATCTACGACTTTCTGCGGCCTTGACTCAAGTCAGCCCATGACCCATGTCCTCTGAGAAAGAAGACGGCAAAGTGCAGAACAAAAGATTTTCCTCTGAAACCCACTGTCGTGGTTTAGCCTGGTCAGCAACTAAATGCCATAGAGCCACTCACTCGCCCTACCTGACCCTGTGGAATGGGGAAGAGAATTAACAGAGAAAAGGGAAGGAGATTTGTGGGTTGAGATAAGAACATTTTTAAAATAATAATAATAATAATATATTAATATATGTATACTAATAATAATATATGCAAACAAGTGATACACAGTATAATTGATCACCACTCAGTGACCAATGCCTGTCCTGTTCCAGCAAACGATCCTGAAACAGGTAAGTCCCGACACCGCAATCTCAGATGAGCGAGACAGAGAGCATTCCGAGAGACCAGGAGAGCCCCTGGAAAAGCAAAAGCCCCTTATTTCGAGTCAACTCCCATCTATATACTGGGCATGACGCTGCATGATATGGAATACTTCTTTGGCCAATCCTAAGTCTAAGTTCAAATCATAAGAGGAGTTGTGGGCCCTTTGTCCTGGCCATGCCCCCTGCAGCCTGTTGTGCTCCTGCACACTGGCAAGAACACGGGACGTTGAAAAAGTCCTTGAGGTCTCAATGCCAACTATAAACACCAGTGCGCTATCATCATTCTTCTCATAATGAAACTGAGACTAAAACCAAAGCTCTCCTAGCTGCTAAAAAGAGGAACAAACTCTGTCCCAGTCAAAACCAGGACACCCATCAGCATCAAGCTGGAAGGCCAAGGATCTCCTGATATACGTGACTGTCTCTGGAGGGGAAGGGTGGCATGTTGTGCACTGGGGCATCAGTCCTCAGATCAACTGTGGGAAAACATTGTCAGGGCATTCATAATCATATCTCTTTTATCTAATCTTTACAATATGATGTTAATTATTAATTGAAAACAGCACTGGGCCAAATTCTAATGTCACTGGAATGCTATAAACCCAGAATAGTTCTGCTTAAGCATGTGGCATTCCTCCTATGCAACTGAGATCATGATGCTGACAGATAACAAGCACAGTGCAAGGAGTCAGCAACTTCGGGCCAGATTGAGATCTTCTTACACAAAGTCTGGGTGGGCCTTTCACCAGCTGCACTGAGGACATAAAGTTATCATATTCCTCCAGAGTGGACTTAGGTAATTGATAACAGCAATGCTGTCATGTGCCATTCAGAAAGGAAATCTCACTGTTATAATAATGTTACAAAGGTGGAAAGTTCGAAATGGGTTGGCCGATGTTCTGTGGAACGCTCAGCAGCATTCCCTATATATTGCAAGAGACAAGAGAGACCAGCTTCCTTTTCCATTGCGAAAATGGGCTCCAGCATCTTCTCGCTCTGCCTCGTGCTTCTATTATGTTATGCTTATGGTACTCCAGTCTCTGTAAGTAGAATCATGATTTCTATAGGCTCCTCTCAGTCCAGAGACATCTCCTACCTTATACAGGTTGTATTTTATTCTCTTCCAGGTCGAGTTCCTCTCCAATGAACCTAGTAAGTGACCTGTGAGCTGTTTCAAGTTTTGAAGCATTTTCTTCTGCTTGCTGTGTGCTGCCACATCTGAATACATAATGTTTTCTCTGTCTTGCAGCAACAGATGCTGAGGCTGGTGAGAGAATCAAAGACATTCCAGACATAAACTTAGGTGAGTTCATACCTAAATTCTCATAAGGCCTGAAAAATTGTGAGCAAAATGCTGAATTTTCAGTATTGTAAAATAGATGTAAGTGACTGATGGTCAAGTAGTTCACGGTAACAAGAGAAATAGTAATTAAGTGAGCTCTGAATTACCTTCCTCTGGCTATGACACATGAATCTATCCCAGGATTGTAACCCTATGTAAACAAGGGATGCAGATGTCTTTCACTTCCGAAGTATGGACGGATTCATGGTGTTAAAGCAGTAACACACTGTATCAACTAGAAAGGCTCTGGAGTCCCACCAGCATTATCCACCCCCATCTCTATATGATTTTTATAAAGTTTCACAAAGTGGAAAATAGCTTAAATGTTTTTGAGCTTCTGTATAAGTAGTAAGAAAATCATATGCAAAAGACACAACACACCGTACTGTCTTCCTCTAATTTTTAAATTTTTTTTTGTAATGCAAATTTCCATATATCCTTTGATGGTGCACTATATAATATTCTTCCTGATGCATTACTCAATATTACTGTATTCTCTAGAGCATTATCTCATTGTGTGACTGTTGACACTGCCTGACAGCAAGCAAGAGGTTATCAAACTAGACATGAATAATGGTGGCCAACATTGCCACCACCAAAAATGCAGATACTGCTGAGTAGTAAATACTGAGTAGAAACCTACTGTTACTTTTATGCTTGTCTCTATACTTCAGTGTAAAGAGACTGGTCTTGTTATTTTTCTGTAAATGCCTGAGAATATTAACCTTGTATAAGCAGGCTCAATATGGTTTATGAGGTGAAATACATTTGATATTTCATTTACATTATCTTTCATAAAATTGCTTTTCAGCTGCCGGACTGGATCTCTTTCAAGGTGATATCTTGCTCCCTGTAAGTAATCAGAATTCTGTATCTATCACTTGTACTAATTGTAATTTTGGTACAAATCAGCCCATCTCCCCACAACAGATGCATCACCAGCTATTAATTCCCTTTTCAGCGAAATCAGCGAAATGCCCTAAGAGATGAGACCTACAGATGGAATTTCCCAGTTCCCTATATTCTCGGTGATGACCTAGGTAATGCAGATACTTTATTCAGATTTTAGCTCCAATACTTATTTGCACTGGAGTCACTGTGATAAAAAAGTTTGCCTTTTTTAGCTCTCTCACATTAAAATTCACTAATAATTAGACTGCTTCTTTACATCAAAACCATTATTTTTTCTTCTACAGCCATCATAACAAAACACCATTTAGTCAAATTCAGTAATTTTTCTTTTAATTTTTCTTTTGGTGCCATACTTACACCTGTGCGCATACCTTACCTCTCCAGGGTGAATGACCTGCAGTGTGTTAAAGGTGCTTTCCTGATGTATGTTTTCCAGATCTGAATGCCAAAGCAGTCATTCTCCAGGCATTTGAAATGTTCCGTCTCAAGTCTTGCGTTGATTTCAAGCCATATGAAGGAGAGACAACCTACGTATTCTTTATAAAAGGAAGCGGGTAAGGGTTATATCAATTTCTGTTTAGTTTTTCTGTGTAGAATCAGCTGGGAATTCATTCCATCTGAGTTCAGAAGTCTAAAAGTTCAGTCTAAGTTTGTTGTCGGCAGAGAAAAAGAGGCCACCAAGAAAGCAACCCATCTTACCTTCTTAGACATAGAGCTTGGAAACAGCTGCCTCCCTCTGCTGACTGCACAGGATATTTAGATGATGAACTAGGAACGGACATCTGATGTTTGGATGGTTACTCTTTGAGGAGGTCAATCCCAGCATCACAGGGTTTTCATCAACTGCTTCCACTTTCCTGCTTGGAGTTGTTTGTCCTTTCAGTGGTGGGTGAAAAAATCACCGTATACATTCTCTTAACACACTAAGAATGCACATAACCAGAATTTAGACTTTGGAATCTTTGGAAGACAGATTAAAACCAAAAAGCTGTGGAAAGCCAGTTTATTGTAATATTGCTATTGTTTTGACATGGCTCTTCTTTAATGAAAGGTTCTCAACATTTGAAAGGATTTTATATTCAGACATTCAGGTTTTCAGGAACTGGGAAGATTTATTTTATTTCCTACATCTAAACATGTTTTGAAAAAACATCTGGAAGAGCACAAGTATCTTCTCACTATATCAGCTGTGAATATTTCTTGTTCTCCTAGAACTTCATATAGGCCTATGGGCACTGGTACTTCTACCCTCAGCTCTTCCTTGAGTAATATGTCCTATGACACTTCTCTTACAAGACTGCAAGCACTGTGATTTTTGAAAAGTTGGTGCTGAAGAGCCTGGTACTGGAAACTCCCTGGTAGCAGCTATTCAAGAGATCATGGGCCCAAAGCTCTTTGTTTTCAGTACCCTCATTAGTGTGTTTAGACCTCCTTCAACAAACTTGACCTGACACTGCTTTGCGATGTGCAAATGAAGCTACAGTCCAAGAAGATGCTCTTTAGCATTTGCCTCTCACATCACCCTTGGGCTACCCTAAAAAGTTCCCAGTGAATTGCCTGAGGAGCCACAGATGAGGGGCTGGACCCTCACAGGAAAATGTAATTTCACATTTATGGCCAATGCATTGTATAGTTGCTGTTAAAAAGAATCAAATGCTGCTATTCTAAATCCTCCTAGATCTTTTCTTTAGCTGAAGAGATTGCAAAAAAGCTCAGTCTATCTCAATGAGTTTACTCTTTCAATATGTGTATTATGTTTCTTGACACATTTCTTGGCAAAATGGCTGCTGTCACTGGATCGCCAAGATCAAGAATGAGCTTGTCTAACACAGAGGGTAAGGAAAATGCTGGTTTCGTGCAAGTGAGAGCACGTATGTTTTTGGGTCTTAGTCTTTCAGAGTAGAGTACCTGTAGAGTATCAAGGCATCTGGCAGCATCTAAATAATGATTTATGTTACTCCTTTTATATTTAAACCTTGTTTGATAGTACTTGAAATCCAGTGAGCAAACTGAGAACTTAAATACAGAGAAGAAAACTCTACTTAACAGACCATAAGATCTCTCTCCTTCTCAGGTGTTGGTCCATGGTCGGGGACCTACAGACTGGACAGAACCTCTCTATTGGGTCAGGGTGTGACCACAAAGCAGTTGTGGAACATGAGATCCTGCATGCTTTAGGATTTTACCATGAGCAGTCAAGGACGGACCGGGATGACTACGTGACAATCTGGTGGGATGAAATTATTTCAGGTGGGTTTTGACCTTCAAGTCATATTTTATAAAGTACAGATTCCTCAGTATCTTATTTCCACTCCTAGATTTTAAGACCTTCTTAAAGATACAATTTTAGAAACACTGGGCCACACCTGAGACCACTGTAAATCAATCTGTAGATGTAGCAGGATTTTGATACAAATTCTCTGATCAAAGACCAGGGACTGTCTAAGGCTAGAACAGAGATGCTCTGCTTGGAAGTCAGAGGACTTTATTTCCCCTTGGCTCCAGGACTGGCCTGCTCTCTGATTTTGAGCAAATCACTTCCCCTCTCTATGAGTCTGTTTTCTCTTTCCGTGTAATGCGAATTGCAAACTTGGTGATCTCTGGTGGTGATGGGATCATCACTTTGGAATGGTGATCTTTGAGGTGGCTCTTGTTTAATCAAAGGTCCTCTCAAAATCTGAAAGGTTTTTATACTCAGAGATTCAGACTTTCCTGAAACTGGAAGGAGTTACTTTGTACATGAAGAAGACTCAAAGTGATTAGATCAGATGGAACTCTTGTTCCCAGTGGTGGTGCTTTGTGATGCCAGTGATGGTGCCAATGCAGCAAAGTTGCCCTGCCATTGCTCCTGCTCTGTGTGGACAAACTGATCACTTCAGTCTCCAGGGTTATACACTCACCGTCTTTGCAAATAAGTGAAAAATAAATGAAAAATAGTCATCAGAAAGGAACAAAATTCAGGGAATGCTATATTCTCTTTTGGATAGATAAGAGCTGCTGGTACAAGCAATTTCTGCTGACCTCTAAGACTAGTATCTGATATTTTGAATTGCTCCAAGTTGAATGGCCTTGTGTATTGTTACTTGCCTCTACCCTGTAATTTGCAGTGTCTTCTGGGGTGGCTGAGCAGTAGATGGGATGTGGGTATTGATTTTGCAGACCATTATTTTTATTGTTACGAGCAGCACTAAAACCAATTCATCTTATTACTTACTTAGTCTAATCTCGAATCACGGTGACGAAGATGATTATGATGTTAATAGTACCTCGACTCTGACTTTTGGGCCTCTTTTTGCTGTGCACTGTAACTAACCACCTCCAAAGCAAGAAGTCTTACAATGTACTTATAAAGCACTATTGTGAGCTCCGTGGTGTACAGAGGTATGGAAAAGCTCGACGAAACAGTGCCAGTTCTCTGTGTATTCTTTTTTTTTTTTTTTTCAAAAAAATATATATCATTGAATCCTCTCAACTTATCCGTGGTGGATTCAGTAGCCACAAATCTGGAACAGCAACAAAATGATACAGATGATAGACTTCAGTGTGACACTATTCCGAATGGTGTCCTGGGGCTGGCCTAATATAATTACAGTCAATTCCTATATTCTCTAGGTTTCTATCCATGCTATAAAAGCTCACTTTCCAGTTAGGCAAATTTATTAAGTAGAAAACTTCTGCTTAAGCTGTTTGAAAGATGTCTGCTCTGCTAAAGGGGAATAAGGCTGGTATGACTGTGCTCTGTGTGTGTTTGTGAGCGTCCGTTCCCGCACTAGTGATCTGCAACCCCGTATTTAATAGTATGATAGCAGTTTTTTGCCATAATATGTGTTCATAAACTGCAATGCAGATAGCTGGCTGGTAAGAGATCCTCTGTGCATGTTGCTGTTAACAGAAAAGCTAATAAACCAATTAGGCTTGAGAAAAAACACACAGGGCAGCCTAATGGAACTGCCACCTTGCTGTTTGGTTTATTTCTGTTAAAAAGACATAGAAGTTACCCTTTGCCTGGTAATGATCTTAAAAGCCAGCCTCATTCCTCATGCCCGTGTCCTGCCAAGACTTCTTCCCCAGATATAAAAAGTGATAGCATTTGATTAGAAAGATTCTCACCCTTTTTGATAAAAGGTGCAATTCAAGTATCTGTAAAAAAACAATCCCAAGCTTTTATACAATCTCAAGCCCTGAACTGAAGACCTTTGCACCCAGAATGAACTTGCAGAAGGGAAGGGCAGTCTTTACACAGAGAAGCTGTAATTATCCACCAGCGCAGTCATGTGTTGATTGTTCTTGGAGAAAGAATGCCAAATCTTATGGAAATATTATCTGTTGTTGGAAATGCTGGCAATCTCTCTCTACTTCCATACCAAAGTATGTGAAATGGCTCAATCTCTCTGCCTTAGCAGACACCTTCATAATGAAAAATTTTCTCCAAGGACAACTTATTTCACCAAGAAACCATGAGAAACATGTTTCCAAAAGACATTTCAACAGAGATATCATAGCAATATTGTCAATATCAAGGAAAACCATCTTTTTCTTTTTTTTTTTTTTCCACGAGATTCCTAATGTGTTCTTTGCTTCAAAGAAGAACACAACCTGAGGCACTCCAGGACTGTCATACCTGTCCCCTTAATCACTAGGGGGCTCCAGGGCCTCTCCTTGTCCATGTATGATTTAATATCCTGGGAAATATTTGCATCAATATTCACAGGCTCTGGAATGGAGTACATTAGTCCTTGAGTTTAATCCTTCAGGATGCATACCGATAGACCATCTAATCTGACCTCCTATGTATTCTACTCTTTACAGCTCATTGATATTTGATTTTGAATTTACTGAAGTCACGTGTGAGAGTGCAGATCTGCAATCTAAAGACACTGCTTTGTTGTCCAAATGACTTCATAAGCAAATCTTGATAAGTTTGAATATTTTATTGTAAAGTAACTACTTTCTAAAAATGAAGCGCTTTTATGTTCTTTTACCAGGCATGGAGCATAATTTTGAGAAGTATGATGACACTGTCATCACTGATCTGAACACCCCCTATGACTATGAATCAGTGATGCACTACGCACCGTATTCATTTAACAAAAATGACAGCATCCCCACAATCACAGCGAAGATATCAGCATTTGATGACATAATTGGACAACGTCTAGACCTCAGTGAGATTGACCTGGAAAGACTGAATCGCATGTATAACTGCAGTAAGTCATTATTTAACCATGGCAAACTGTTCCTTTGTTTATACTTGAGCCTTGTTTGTTCACCTCTCTTATGCCTCTAAAACCACAAAAACTCCTCTTAGGTGCTCTTAAGGAGGTATAGGAGAGGACCTGTGGTGTAGACCCTCAAACTGTTTATTCTCGCCTCATCCCTTTCTCTGACTCTGTTAACTGTCATTACTTTTGTAGAAGTTCGATTAGTCAATGAAAGTCAATCCATTCACATCCTTTCTTCTGTGTTGCTCGTAGGGGTTCAGACATTTGGTTGTGTTCTGCTGGTGTGTGAGCAGCTTCATTGTGCTTTTGTGAAGTGAATGCAGCTGTACTTTGTCTTCCTTTACTGACATTTGGTCTTAATTAGATTATAGGTAATAATCTAATAACCACAACCTGGTGTAGTGAAGGGTTTCCCTGCCCATGGCAGGGGGGTTGGAACTAGATGATCTTTGAGGTCCCTTCCAACTCTAACCATTCTATGATTCTATGATTCTATTTTGCACCTGAGATTGGCTAAGTCTAGAGTCCGACACCATCTAGTTGGTTGCTAAGCTGGTTGAAGATATTATCACCACATGTAATTGTTAGCGAGAAGATATTGTGCTCAAGGATCTGTCAACAGAAGCATCAACTTGCTGGCAAACTCAGCTGAACCGGCCTAAGGTAACTGGGTGGACTTTGCTTGAAGTGGAAGAATAGTGCTTATGCTCATCAAGCAGACAAGTGAGCCATGAAGAACAATAATCTCCAGCTGAGGAATGGTTAAATATACCACAACCACTGTTCACAGAGTGACTTGTCTCTCCAAGGCTCACAAGCAGGCACAAAGACAGCCACTATCAGTTGCTGTGTTTCAGCTGCTGCATGGGAATTTGTTAACCTTCTGCAAAGTGGTCAAATGTTGTTACCTTTATTCAGGGAATCCCTCCAGGAATCAAATATTTCCTCTTTTGAGTCTTTGGGCTCACATCTGCTGTGGGTTGTCTTCTCTACATGATGACTATACTTGTGTAAACAAAACCTCCCAAAATTAGAGCAGAAATTTTAATGAGATACTATTTTGGAGGTAACCATATGTGCATTTTATTTCAGCTTCATCTCACACTTTTTTGGACCAATGTTCTTTTGAGCTTGAAAATATCTGTGGTATGATTCAGGGCACCAGTGATGATCTAGACTGGGTCCATCAACAGAGCAGTGCTACAGGGCTGGAAGACCACACATTTTCTGGGCGCTGTACAGGTAAAACAAAGTAACAGAACACTTTCCTATGGAAAAGGGAAAGTAACGATTCCTGTGCATGTTTGTACCGATCTGTGTGCTTTAAATATAGCATCTTTAACAACTTCTCTCAACCTGTCATTGTAGTCAGCCCTTGAGAAAACCCAGCACTGGCTACTCTGGAAACAGGATTAAATGACTATATTTAAGACACTACTCAGTAAACATCCAAGTTGTAATGCTTCCCGTTAAGCAAAAGGCCCTTTTTCTTTTCATGTGTCTTGGCCTTGTGAGCATGAGTTTATGGTTGCACTTGTGCCCTCAGTAAGCTTTTTCAACATAGTGGAATGTTCTCCACACCAGCAAGATAAAAGGGGACAAAGAACAATCTTAGAGACCTTTAAAATATAACCTAGAAAAGAATTTACTGCAACTTCCAAAGTCTGAGTAAGCATTGTTACCCCACAATAAGAATGAAACAGCACTCAGAGCCACTCATAAATCTCAGGTTTGCAAAGCGAATGATAAGTTAAACTCGAGCAGTGCTTGTGCTGGAGGTAGAAGAAAGTTGCAAAGTGTTTTATGATAGGAGTTTAGGGACAATTTTCACACGGTAATTTTGCAATTTTTTAAAGGAAGAAAATCCCAAAAAGGGTGGCGTCAGCCCCAGTCACAGTCTCAGGGTGCTAGTTTACAAGTGAGAATAAATATTAAATCCCAACAGGGAGTTCTGAAAAGCAAGGACCTAATTTGTCATTATTTATACAAGGTAAACTACTACAGACTGCAAAAAAAATAATTACTTTTGTGATAAATTTTGCCTAAGTACAGACTGAAGGAATCCTGGCTTAAAGCACATTCAGTTATGCTTTGTTACTCTTTGAGAAGGGAAAAATTTGACTTGCTGCACTCAGGAGTAGACTATTCCCCTTATGTGACCCACCCACTGGAAAGAACAGATCTTCAACCTCTTATAATGCTGGTACTTGTTGATCAGGTTCAAGAATGCAATATAACCCAGGAAAACCATCTGACAGCTTCTAGAAGTAAATATTTCCAACCCTCATCTGACTTTTTCAATTCTTTCTCTCCTTCTTTGTCCCCATATAATATAATTGTAATGGAAAAATAATTTTGCTGAGTTGTTTGAGATTATCAGATAAAATCCAGTTTGTCGAAAGTAAGCAATTGACTTGCACTTGCACTTTAGCATCTAATGACTCAGTACAAAACAAGTATTGCCGGTATTTGAAGTTAATGGAGAGAGGTAGATGCCTCTGAGGATCTCCAGAGTGTCTAAATGGATTGCATGAGTAGAGAGTGCCTCTTCTTTGGAGACCTTCAAAGGGTTGTTGACTCCACCAGGAATTTAGATGGTTTTGGAGGACTGGTTCTGCAGTTATCTCAAGAGGGGGCAAATTTAAGATTTCCAACACAGATGGGTCGTATTTTGCCCAAACAGTTTGGAGAATATTCCCCTGATATGGTTAGAGTGAACACAATAAACAGCTCGAATAGTTCCACTAACCATGCAGGTGGCCATACTGCATTTATGGAGCCCTAGGTTTAACTGATGTCACCCCAGATGTTAGCTTGGACAAGAGGCCAAGGAATCAGCCCCAAACAGAGGAAGCTTTCACACCATAGCTAAAAGAATTTCACTTGTTAATTTAATCATAAACTGTAATGAATAATGAAAGAGCAATGCAATACAGATAAGACATGACAAGTCCATGTGATACCAAGGTAAGATATGTGTGCAAATGGTGAATCCCCTGTAAATACAAAAATAAAAGTAGACATTTCAAATCTAAAGTAAAGAACACTTCAGAAAATGTTAGTAGGAAATTAAGCCACAGGGACAGAAATTCTTAACTAATTTCCCCAAACAGGGAAGCTGAGTTTTGAAAAGTCTTTGGGCAAGATGTAAAAAAGAGCTTCTTCACATTCAAGGTCAGGAGAGTGCTAGTTCTGTGTCCAACTCTTTTTTTTTTTTAATCTTCACCATTGATAAGAAATTATCTTACTCTTTACAAGGTAACATATGATTTCTAAGATTGCATCTTCAGATTATCTTTAGTATAAATCAAGTTAAAAATATATTTACTAGTTACTTGTAGTCAGCATTGAATCCTCTGTCTCATATCTCTGACATCCCTGAGGAACCACCTTCCGACTAGACCAGCTAATGCAAAATTGACATGAGCTGCCAGCAATGAGTTCCATATATAAGATAAACTACTAGTCCTGCTCTTATCCTGATCTATCTTGGGTGGTTATCATATACTGTTTCATCTACTGTTCATGTTAAGTACTACGCTTGCCTACTAAAGGAGTGGAGTTGAAATGTTAAATTTACACCATGCAGTTAGAAGGAAATCTGGGAAGAGACAGTGACACTACACTTTCTTCACAGATGCTGGCTATTTCATGTACTTCGACACCAGCTCTGGCACGGCAGATGAGGTAGCAGTCCTAGAGTCTCGAATTCTTTATCCAAAGAGAACTGAGCAATGCCTCCAGTTCTTCTATAAGATCACAGGAAGCCTTTCTGATAAGCTGATCGTCTGGCTTAAAGAGGATGATGGCACTGGAAACATTCGCAAGTTGAGGAGAATTCAAACCTTTGAAGGTAATTCTGGAAATACAAGGAATATATAGAATATTGGGGGAGGAAGAGTTGTCTTACTGAGTCCATGAACACAGTGGATTGGCTCAGAAATCAAAAGATTTTCCCAAAGGTACAAGAATATCTTGCAATCCAGCTAAGGATTTTGGTACTACATGAGAGCATTTAGCAGTTAAACTGTGGATTGTAATAATGCAATTTAGGTATTCCACAGCAGAAGTCACAATGTTCCTACTAATGTTCTGTTTCATTCAGTGGTTGATAGTGACCCCAAACTCTGCTGGAGATAGAATGACTAGATATCTACTGGCTGTTGTTATGACAGTGGGCTGCTCAGATGTAAATACTTGTACTCATCTGCAGTCAATAAGAATCCCAGCCTGATTTTTATATGATTGGAAATATAAAACCATATGTAATTTTGGAAATGTGAACTGAGTTCCTGCTTTGGGTCATTTTCAGCCACTGTAGCACTATGTGTTTATGAAACACTGGAACACGTTGTCCAGAGGAGTTGTGGATGCCTCATCCCTGGAGGTGTTCAGAGCCAGGTTGGATGAGGCTTTAAGCAACCTGGTCTAGTGGAAGGTGTTTCTGCCTATAGCAGGGGGGTTGGAACTAGATTGTCTTTAAGGTCCCTTCCAACCCAAACTATGATTCTATGATTCTATGTTGTCAAAACCCAAGACCTGTGATAACCTGCCTATATCAAGCTGCAGCAGTTTGCAGGGAATGATAAGTCCCTGGAAAAGTGGCAGTAACAATACTAACACATTGGGTCATAGACTCCCATCCACCTATTATGTCTTGGCCTTTAGCCTGTTGCCCTTTATACTACAGACAGTCATTCATTAACGTGTGAAGATGACAAGGCAACGGGAGAAGATGTTTCATAATATCACTAATCATGCTGATGGCAATGTTTCGCTTTCCTTTTACCAAAGCGGATAATGACTATGACTGGAAAATTGCCCACGTAACCCTCAACGCTGAGAAGAAGTTCCGTTACCTCTTCCAAGGACTAAAGGGTGACACCAACTCTTCATCTGGTGGTATTGCTATCGATGATGTCTCACTGACAGAGACCCCCTGTCCCACAGCTGTGTGGGTCATTCGGAATTTCAGCCAAATCCTTGAAAACACATCAAGTAGTGTTATTCAAAGCCCTCGTTTTTTTAGCCCTGAGGGTTACGGTTTCGGCATAAGTTTGTATCCCCACGGCAGTGTCAGTGGCTACAGTCGCATTGCCTTTCACTTGTGCAGTGGAGAGAATGATGGTGTTCTGGAGTGGCCAGCTCTGAACCGCCAAGCTGTACTCACAGTGCTGGACCAGGACCCTGATGTTGTGAAAAGGATGTCCTCAAGCAGAAGCTTTACCACAAGTGAAGACCATGTTAGCTCAGGTAAGTGGTGTCTACCTGGAAGAATGATGAAAATGAAAGCCAAAGAATCTGAGTAGGATTGAGGGTAGGACTCAGAGTTGATCAGCTTTGGCTGCATTTCTCAATTCGGGACACTTGCCTGTGTATGACTTTCCTGTGCATGACTCAGAATTCCTGTCTGCAAATGATTATCTAGTATGAAAAGTGACACATAGAAGGTTAATGTTATTATGAACAATCCCTGCGATATCCGAGTTTGACTCTAAATGCAGAGCTCTTCTAAGAGCTGGCAATTCCCATTCTACCTGTGGTTTGCCCATTATGATAGGTGATATGTCACCACAGGATGGTGCAATGCCAGCAGGGTGCTGTATTCCATTACTAAATCAACAATAATTTAAGTTAAAACTGCATTTTGGAGGCTTGGTTAACTTGACATACATGGTCTGAATGCACAGGGTTCACATTGTAGCTGCGTTTAAGAAAAAAATACCTGAAAACACCTGTGGGATCAGTCTGCAGCATTTGAAGCCTGTCTTGCTGGGCTGGGTGTAGACTGCAGATTACGAACTCTTTCACACAGGGACTACCTTTTAAACACAGGTTTATGTAGCATGTAGCACCATAGTTCCACATCCAGCCCTAGGATTTCCCATGAATGTGTTAATTTAAAGAAATAAGAACAACATGACAATACTGAGTTTGGTACAGAATAAAATACTAGGAATGATTCTCCAACCCTCTTGACTTTTTCCAGTGGAAGTTCAGTATGCACTTGTTTAGTAGGAGATTTTAAACCCTAGGTATGAGTATGTTTAATGGAACCATAGCAATGAACAAAATCTGCTAGACTCTAAACCACAGGTACTTAAAAACTGGTGAGGGAGCGTTCTTACGTAGGAGGGACCTCTTAGCTGGTATAACGAGGAGGACACTTGCGTTTGATTAGTCCTCAATGAAAGGAGAGTTGTGGAATTTCAATGCCCTCACGTAGCCTAAGAGTCCTCACTCAGGCCATATCTAGCGATCTGCTGGCACTCATAATTTGTCAGCCCTCTATGACTTATTTGGGCATTTCAGCTCTGAACTTGATTTTACAGCACAAATCTCATTTAACACTGTGATGCACAAAAAAAAGTCATGTCCAGCTGCAGAATTTTGTGATTCTTATTCGTCACTCATATTCTCTTTGCAGCTGCTAACGGATCCTTAATATGGGAGAAACCATCAACTGTTGGACAATTTGATGCCTCATGCAATTGCTATAGAAGCGTAGCCTTGGGGTGGACTAGCTTCATATCTCACAGCCAGTTGAGACGGAGAAACTTCCTGAAAAACGATGACTTGATTATTTTTGCAGAATTTAATGGTAAAGATACTCTTCCTGATTCTCCTTACGAAAGTAAAAGGATGATCCTGTCTATTTTCATACATTCAAGTTGCCACCTGTCTCTGAGTCCTCTTCTAATAGGGATCAACTTTTAAAAGCCTTTCTGTGTCTTAGTTTCAGGTGGGTGACGCTGACTAAAGTGATTGTGAGTTCAGAGGAATCTAAATGGCAATGATGTACTAAAGTTAACTTCTTAGACACCTTTAAGCACCCTAACCAGTAGCTATGTACATTTCTAAGCACTGAACATACTAAGAGGCCTTCCTCATTGTGTTCATTTTCAAACAGAACAGCCACATTTGGCATAATTTTTCAAAGTACAGAATACCACTGGTTTGCCTGACTAGTTTCTTTAATTTCAGTATTATTTTCTATATTGTGCTTTAACTATGCAGAACTTGCTGTGGTATGGCAAGAAATCTGTAAAGGACAAATGGACAAGGGGTACCCTGGAGTCCACAAAGCAGCCTATCAGCCTCTGGTATGAAGAATACTATATATCGCAACACTCACTGTTATCTGATGTCTTTCTCCTCGCTTTCCTTTTTTAAAAGACATAATTTACCTCAATAACACTGAAGTCTCTGTTGAATCTGAACAATCTGCCCTCGCGGAAGGCCTCATTCTTGAACGGAAGAAGAGAGCAGCCCTGGATACGGAGCCTGTCCAAGACCAGCTGTCTTATCTGCAAGACCCATGTGACCCAAACCCTTGCCAGAATGACGGAATCTGTGTGAATGTGAGAGGAAGAGCAAGCTGCAGGTACCATGGACCTCTTCCCTGCTTGCCTTGACTTTTTTCTGAACCAAATGATGCAGCTAATAAGTATTCAGAGCTACAGACCTCAGAGGTCTGAACTGCTAGGATTTCAAGGAACAGTAGGAACAAAACACTTCACTGCAGTGACTGGTTTCTACTGACAGTCATAAGGGGAGGCAAAGAAATCCCATTCTGTGGTGCTTCCAGGGGATGTAAATAGCCTCCAAACAAGGTGGGGATGTTGTGATGTGAACCCATCTAATGGGAACTGCCCATTCAGGATAGTGAGTGTGAGGACCTGGAGGCGGGCCTATAGGGCAGGACAAAACTCCTGATCCATGTGAATCTGTACTTTATTTTCCCAGGTGCTCATCAGGACAAGCCTTCTTCTTTACGGGTGAGAGGTGTCAGTCAAGGCAGGTCAATGGGAACATCCTGGGAATGACAGTTGGTGGAATTGCTGGAACCATTGTCTTAACCATCGTTCTCATTTCCATGATGGCTAGAAGATAAAGAGCTGCAGGAGGATAAATCTCAGCCTGACATTTTTCCATAGTTCATAAGACCTCAGTTTTCAGTGATAAATGATGAATGCAACTTGTAGAAGACCAGCCAGCATATGGATGAAATGCTCTATCCACAGCTTGGCAGCAACCTGCTTACTCTGTAGGACTTAGCAGTTGAAGAACATCATGTAGAACTGCTGTCTAGTGCAAGATCATACACTGCCTTTCTTGTGTATTCTTTGAATGTTTTGTTTCTTCATTCAATAACAAGTGGTAGTGCTCAGAGTCCATGCATTTACTCTCAGCCACAGTTCAAACTTAGATTAAATAACTGGTAGAACCTCTCAAAACACTGGAAAAAGTCACACAAAAGCATATATATTAAGATTCTAGAAATGTTCCTATAGAAATTACTCAAGAAATCTAAAGGGTACAAATCCATAGTTATGTAATTCAGTACATCAACACTCATTTTCCAAGAAGCCGTGCTGGTTTACAAAGGCCGAGTAGCTATTACATGCTGTTCAGAGTAAATGACTATTATGTATTTTTGGCCAATTCTCTAGGAGGGAAATAATTTCATATTAAAGTTAGTCGTCTTTCTAGAAGACCTCACCACATAAGGTTTTCAAATATTCAAGTGTAAATCTATTCTCTGGACATAATCCAGAGTTCTTTTAAACATCTATAAATTTCAGCAGGCGGCAGATGAAATTGGAACAGATCATCAGTTATCATAGGATTGTATCTCTAGCGGTTACCATTAAATTCATATCCCTTTGGAAATCACAAGTCAAGAGCAGGAGTGGGAGTGTAAAAAGATGAAGATTGTGTCTGTGGTACTGGTGGGTACTGGATAAGGTGTTAACACCCTAGAATTTATTGCAGATGGCAGGAAGTAACTGATCTAGTATGTCCCAATATCTCTGCTTCCAAGGGCTCTAACAGTTTCCACACTTCAAACTTTGTTACCCAGGTTTTCTCTGAAGGCAGTTTCTTGCTTTCTGCATATTAGAACAGAAGGAGTTCAGAATGCAAATGGTAAAAAACCGCAGAGGGTGGTGCTACCCTTGTATTTATTAGATAGCTGTCGCAAGGGATGACAGACAAGGGAGAATTCCCTCTTGTGGCAGTAGGTTGTACACAGGGAGACGATTTCTGCTTGTTTTTACACTTGGTTTGATCCTGGTGCTCGAACTCGTCCCATAAGTAAGGACATCCTAATCATGGTGTATTTAATTAAGGCATTATTGACAAGTTAATACTCAATCCCTCTTATGCTCTGCATTCTCTGAAATAAAATCAAAACAAACAATTACATCAGCTTCTCCTGCAACATATCTGACTATCTGGCTAGATCCCACCACAGGTGAAAGATTGTTACAGATCTGATTACCTTCTGCCAGCTGGATTAGAGAACTCTCCCTCGAGTCAAAGGACTCCCCCACCTGAGTTGACAAGCTCGTAAATTATGCAGGATTATGGAAAGATAAGAGATCCGTAAAAATGCACAAAATTACAGGGTGCAGCTTGCTAGTTAATGTATGAGACAGAGAAATGAGAGACAGAAAGGATCCAGGCAAGTCCTAGTTAAGTCATATCCTGCATATAATTTTGGTGTCCCTAGAGTAAAGGGACGCCAAGAAGAAAACTGCAAGTTATCACCACTCACTTCAAAACATGCGTAGGCTCTGACATTGTTCAGTTTTCTTCTGTAAACAGAGCCCACGTCTACACCCCCTGCCAAACCACACACCGGCTCTGCTTTGCCAGGGGAACTTGTCATGGCGTGCAGTCACAAAGGACATCCCAACAGATGATATTGGGTGCACTTGGGCCCTGCTTGATATTCTGGCTTCCTATTGAAACCTGGGAATAAAAGTCTGTCCCCAGGCCCAAGAGAAGGGGATGGAGCTGCTCTCCTCTAGGAAAGAGGAAGCCTCTGTCCAGTCCATGTCCGGGACACATCCTGCCTCCTTGCAGGACCTTCTGGGATCTGCTGGTTGCTGCTGCATGTCCTGCTGAGTCTGGGGCCTTCTGAAATGAGCCTGTGGTGTTTGCCAGACACTCCACATCAGGATGCTGGTTTTAACCTGCTCTCCTGCATCTTTACAGCTTGCTGGCAGCAGAATGTGATGGTTGGGTTGGGAAAGATGACAGGGACTGGCCCCGCTCCCTTTGGATGATGTTTCTTTAAGCCTTTGCACTAGGAGAGGAACACATCCCCGCTGCCAATCAGCTAGACCCTAGCCCCACTAGCTCCTTATCCTGAGAGTAACAGAGCACAGAGCATCTCATCAGTGCAGAAAAAAACACCTCAAGATTGTAGCTGCAGTCACTCTCTACAAACATTCCAATATCTGCTCCTTTTCTGGGAAACTGTACACACAGTCCATTTTTATTGGGATCTGAAGATTGAGAGTGTCAATCTTCCTAAAAAATGCTGAAAAAAAGAAGCCCAAAAGAACCTGTTCAGAGTCTGCTCACTTCCTTGCTCTTCTTCTGTTCTCAATCATAGAATCATAGAATCATAGAATGGTTAGGGCTGGAAGGGACCTTCAAAGGTCATCTAGTCCAACCCCCCTGCAAGGAACAGGGATATCTCCCACTAGATCAGGTTGCTCAGGGCCTCATCCAACCTGGCCTTAAACGTCTCCAGGGATGGAGCATCCACCACCTCTCTGGGCAACCTGTTCCAGTGTTCTACAACTCTCATGGTAAAAAATTTTTTCCTAATATCCAACCTGAATCTACCTCCCTCTATTTTAAAGCTATTACCCCTTGTCCTATCACAACTGGCCCTCCTGAACAGCCTCTCCTCTCTTTCTTGTAGGCCCCCTTGAGGTACTGGAAGACCACTACAAGGTCACCCTGGAGCCTCCTCTTCTCCAGGCTGAACAGCCCCAACTCTTTCAGCCTGTCCTCATAGGAAAGGTGCTCCAGCCCTCTTATCATCTTCGTGGCCCTCCTCTGGACCCTCCCCAACTGGTCCATGTCCTTCTTATGTTGGGGACTCCAGAACTGGACGCAATACTCCAAGTGAGGTCTCACAAGGGCAGAGTAGAGGGGGAGAATCACCTCCCTTGACCTACTGGCCACGCTCCTCTTGATGCAGCCCAGGATGCAGTTGGCCTTCTGGGCCGCAAGAGCACATTGCCGGCTCATATTGAGCTCAATCAAAGTGGTTTGTTTTACTATCCGTTGGGCTTTGTACTGGGTACACTGGGATGCTCAAGTATTTGGATGCAACAAGTGCTCCAAATATCCCCTAAATGCTGTTCAGCTTAATTTCATAGACAGTTTCCAGGAGCTCAGCATCACTGCTCACTCCTTCATTTCCTAGGAGCCTATGTCTCCAAGATACAGTATTTCTCTGTACTAGTAGCAAAATTCATGTTGGGCAGTTACTGTTGCTTACAAATGGATGTCTGGTTACTTCCTAGAAAAAGAGGAAGGTGTTTATGGGCAAAGCATGGCACTGATCAATGTTGGACAAGGCTCTGAATAGAGCAGCAAACTCAACAACAGTTGTTTCTGGGCCAACTGTTGGTTTCACTGCTCTTGAGGAAAATAATCTCACAAAAACTAGGACAGCTCCAGAGAGCAGCTCGGTCTTTCCTGTGTTGGCTTCCAGGCTGAGATAACTCAGCCATTTTTAAAGTAGGCTCGTGGTTCATATCTTTGGCTTCTCCTGCTTCTGAATTGATCCAGGAAACAGGCATGGGAATGGATGAAAGGTGCCTTGGCCACAAGTGAAGTGGAGCTTTCTGGAACTCCTGGAGTTCAAATAAAAGTAATCATCAGGGTGTAAATTGTTTCCCAAGTGCAAATGCTGCATTCAGCCCATGGGATACAAGCTTAGGAACAGACAGCTGCTAAGCACTACAGTTTTAGGTAGTTCCTCTTGTGGGAAAATGACTGAAATTGGAGGGGAATGGGAGAACATTGTTCCCTAGAATTCAGCTAATATTAGAGCAGCTCTGACATGAAACACAGCTGCTGCTCTCAGGAACAAACAAGGCCTCAATATCCTTGAAATGGGGAGGAGAGTGATACGAAAGTATCACGGCTCATCCCTGTTATCAGGGATGAGAGGCGCCTGGTAAAGATAACCATGAAAATGCCATCAAGGAAAGTGAATCACAACCGCTGCCTCAGCAGTGATGGCGAAATTGTGTCCTTCGGCTACTAAGTCACACCTCCACCCGCCTCCGAGCTGCGACCACCCCTCAAACGAGCAATTTACACCAATCCCAATTAGTGAACACCCCTCACGAGAGAAATTTACACCAATCCTAATAAAAGTTATGTATGACTAGAGTCACTTGAGCTCCACCTAAAAGATACGAGAAAGGTATAAAATGGCAGCAAACAAAGGGGATGTTAGGGAGAAGCCCCCCCATCGGAACGTCTGGGATCAGTCGACGGGCTGAACCTCTCTTCTCCCCCCCATAGGGACGCCTATTGGGTAAGATCTCTGTGTTATGTGCACTTACTTAATTACTTACTAACATCTTGCTAGCTATTTAATATTATCACTGATCAGTAATCGTTTTATATTATCACTGCAGTATTTCAATTAAAGTTGTTTTTGTAGTCAGTCACTATCACCGGCTATCCTCGAGCCTGTATTCTGTCACAAATAAAATATATATGCATGTTTCCGGAAACTTTTGAATTATTATAAGGAGCTGGCCCATAGTATTACTAGTGACGATCCCTTAATAAGTGGGCGAATCACCCTCCGACTCACTGAGCTGCCAAGAGAGGGCAGGGGGAGTCGGGCCCAAGGGTCTCGCCTAACTTGGGAGCTGGTATACTGGCCAAATTACCTCCTGTTTGTCTATTAGTGACGGATCCCACGATAAGTCAGACGAATCACCCTCCGACCTGCTGAGCTGCCAAGAGAGGGCAGGGGGAGTCGGACCCAAGGGTCTCGCCTGACTTGGGAGCTGATAGACTGGTCGTTTTGACCTCAAAACGTGACACCTCTCTCCAGTGTGTCTGCTCTGCAATTAACTCATGTACTTTCTGTGTTTAGACACTATAGGATGTAGGTGACAGCCTCTCTTGGCTCTCTTAAACATCATGTCCAATAAAGGCAGCTTTTCCACAGAGGCAGAATATTGAAAGCATGAGTTTCTAAGGCTCTTAAAATCTGTATTTAGGCTCCTTAAATAAACCTGTACTGAAGTTGCCCAGAAGCCTTAACTAAGTGAAGCTTCTAGCCTGAGACCTTGTTTGATCTGTGCCCCTGAATACCAGGCCAGTTCTAACAAGGCCTCCTAACTTGACCCTCCAGAAGGAGGACTAAAATAAGCCTCACCTGCCATCTGGAATTTCTCTAGAGAAGTGTTTTTTGGAAACTGTAGAGCAGATTTTTTTATACTTGTATTGTATGTATTGTATGAAGGAAGAAAATTGCTTTCTGTACAAATACAAACAGTAGCTGAAGAGTTGGTGCTTGTGGCCAAAGCATGTGTAGGTCTTTGTTTTCTGTTCAAACTTGCATGTAGGGGGTTTGTTTTCCTAGAAGTAAAGAGCCATGTTTCCAATTGTTCTTTGCATAACTTTCTTGAAAAGTGGAAATTCTGTTGCGGGATGACAAATCCCTTTCTCTCTGACCTCCACCCACAGGCTTTCAGTGCAGAACATCAGTCTTGCTTGCGTGCCCCAGGCCTGTACAGGTGGTGGAGCTGGGTTACAGAGCTGCAACCCTGGCATGGGGTTGCAGCTGCTGCTATCTTGCTTGCCTTACCCATCTGTTTTATCTTGCAGCATTGAACTGGAAGCGACAGTGGTCAAAGGTAGTGGAGACTGGAGACCTGAATCATAGGGAAGGCAGCCACCACATCCTCTTAGCTTCTGCAAGAGATCCATGTAACCTACAGAAGATCCTTTGGTGACACCAGGTGTTGTCAGCATTGCTTGTAGCTCTTGGCTACATGGAAGAGATGTGAAAGGCATAGCTTAGACTGCTTGAGCAGAGAAGCAAGTAAGGGCAGCTTTGTGAGCTCTAAGCCCTGAGCTTAGGATATCCCTGAGGAAGAGCTGTCACAGCAGTTATTCTCAAGCCACGTGTATGTCCTCTCTCGTGGGATTGGCATCATTCAAGGGTGTGGACTTGTCTCATTCACTTTCTCAGCCAGAGTAAACCAAGATCTGTAGCCCAGGCTCCATGGGGTAGAAAATGTTTCTGCAGCGATTGCTGAAGTGATTTCAGACTTCACCCAAATGACTTGGGTGCTCACAAACCACCCCGTATGCCTCTGCTCCCCCGCCCCACTGCCAGATGTTCTGCTGGTGTAAGGAACGGAGCCCCGCGGTACCGCGGTACCGCCCAGCGCTCAGGCCGGGGGACGTCTGTGTGTGCATGCACGCAGGCTGCCGTTGCCGGCACCGTGTGCGGGAGCGGCCGCGGGCACCTTGGGAATGCAGGCACGCAGCCCGGCCGGGGAGCTCGGCAGCACCGCAGGGAGGTCCGAGTGGGTTGGAAAGGGAAACCTCCTTCCCGCCCAACCAAAAGCCTGACATGCTGAGGTGTGCCCCGATCCTTACCCTGTAAAGAGGGGGGGAAAGGGAGGAGCGATCCAAGAAGAGGCTGTGAGAGGATTGTCACTACTTATCCCAAGGAAAAAGCTAAAAGGAACTTGGAAAGTGTGTAAATCAAACTCAATTACCCTAGATTTTGTGTGGTTTGTATTGTATGCCTTACCCTGGTTTTCTAACCAGACAGTACTCGCGGAATGACGTGGTCCGTGTGTGAGTCTGCCCGTCAGCCCCGTGTCTTCTCGGCAGCATCGAACCCGGTCAGCTGCTGGGGACCAGAAGCTCAGAGAAGTTCTTCTTGTGAGTTCACAAGTATTGGCGGTTGGTAGAGCTGCCTCCAAGGGTGGGCTTGGCAGAACGTGACCATCCCAGCCCCTGGCAAGCCCCAGCCAGACCTTGGTCTCCTCGGTGGACCTGCCCTCCCCACAGCACATCCGATTTCCTGCCAGCTGCTGGCGACAGGGTGGGTGAGGGAGGTTACATCAGCAGAAAGCTCTGTGGGTATGGTGGGGAGTTTTAGGGAGGCCCTGATCTTGGGAGGCAGAGGTATGTGAGGACTGGGTATGTGAGGAAGACCATGGTGTGCTGGGTTTATGTGATGGGGTTTTGGTAGCATGGGAGGGGCTGCAGAGATGGGCCCTCTAAAAAGCTGTGAGAAGCTTCCTGGGCTCTAAAACCAGTCAGACTGGCCTCTGGCCAGGTTGGTCCACTCCTCCGCTCTGGCCAGGGCAGAGCCAATCAGCGCCTCTGCAAATGCCCGATTTAAGACAAGGACAAAGCAACCTGAACAAGGCTGGACCTGCAGTGAAGAGAAGGGGAAGGCAGTAGGCTGGCCCCTTCTCAGCCTCCCAGGTGGGCAGTTGCCCACGCTGGGCTGCTGCCACTTGACTGGAGACAGCTGCAGCAGTGTGGCTTGGAGAGCTCCGAAGCGCCCTGCTCTCAGGGCACCCGCTGGGCAGAGTTCAACCTGCCAGGACTGCCCAAGTTTGCCAGGCTGGTTGAGCCCAGCACGGCTGCAGTGGAGAAAGGAGCAAAATCTGAGAGAAATGGCTATGCAGATATGAAGGTCAGTGAAGATGGAGCGGGAGGAGATGTGCTGGAGCTGACATGCCCCTGCAGCCTGTGGTGAGATGGCAGCAGTCCCCCTGCAGCCCATGGAGATTAACGATGGAGCAGAGATCCACCTACAGCCCACGGAGAACCCCATGCTGAATCAGAGATGCCTGTGCCTAAAGTAGGTCATAGATTGACTCGGTGGGAAGGACCTCAGGCTGCTGGAGACTGACGATGAGGTAGAGATGCATTTGAAATCTACAGAGAACCCCACACTGAAGTGAGTGGCTGCGCTCTAAGAAGATGTGACTCTGTGGGAAAAGCCCAAACTGGAGCAATCTGGTGGTTAAGGATTGCATCCTGCTGGAAGGACTCACGTTGAAGAAGTCTGTGGACTGTGTCCCATGAGGAGAGGATCCACTGGAGCAGCGGAAAAGAGTGCCCTTCCTGAGAAGGAAGGAGTGGCAGAAACAACATGTGATGAACTGACCTGCAACACCCCCAGTTCCTGTCCCCCTGTACTGCTGGGGCGTGAGGTAGAGTCGGGAAGAAAGAAGGGGTAGGGGCAAGGTGTTTTTAAGATCTGGCTTTGTTTCTTGTTATCTTCTGCAGTAACTGTCAACAAATTAAATTCATTTGTCCCCAAACTGAGTCTTTTGCCCAGGGCCATAGTTGGTGAGTGATCCCTCCTGCTTTTTAGCTCGACCTTCAGGCCTTTTGTTACATTTTTTCTCCTCTCCACTTCACTGAGGGGGAGGAGTGAGTGAGCAACCTCCTGGTGCTTTAGCTGCTGGCTGGGCTAAATCATGACACATGGAAACTCAGATGACTGGAAGGGCAAGAGTGTTGGTGGGTACAGGACATAAGCCTGTAAGAAATGAATCTCACTTCTACTCATGGGATTAACAAATTCATCTGAGATTACAGGTGCTACCAAGGTGACATGCAGTTGGACATACCTTACATACTGGGCACTTTGTACATGGGCGGGGGTGTGTGAATTTTTATTCTTGCCTAGTTTGACCTTTCCAAAATGAAGCTGTTTCCTGAACACGTTCCCTGGGACGTTGTAAAAGGCAAACATGCTGGCCAGACTGCTGAGCCACAAAAACATGAGAGATCAGAGCATAATTGACTTCATGGTCCAAAGAAAATGTATCAGAACTGCACACCTGTAAACTCTAGTTCTGGGGCACGTGGATTTTCACTGGCCACTGTGGTGTGGATAAAATTGTCTTGGGCTCTTTGGATTGTTCGTATCGAAGGTTCCCAAAGTGTTTAAGGAATGAAGGGTTAAATCTGGGCTTGAGTGCATGTATGAGTTGTTCAGCAACTATCACACTCGAAAAACTCTAAGCAGGGAGTGTGAGAGAAGGCAGGTCTGTGCTTCAGAGACCTGTATGTCACAATCCTCTCCTTTACTATTTTTCCTGAGCTATGATAAATCAGAGGAAGGTGCCAAGGCAATGACTGTTCTTCATCCAGTGTAAGGGAGACATCCCACTCTTTCCAGAGATTAGGTGAAACTGGTGGTGGGTTTTTTGTTGCAAGGTGCTTTAGTTTAATGCCTTGCAGTTAAGCGGGGGTTGGGGTACATGAGTGACAGCAATCATCAGGAAACCAGCCTTGTGACAGCCCTCGCTTTGGGAAGGGGGGACATGGGAGGGTTTGGGCTTTAATCAGGACGAAGGGGAGAACTGGGCCAGCTACCCAAAACAGCCAACTGCCCAAAATGCCAGAACCCAGAGGGGAGCAAGCTGTTGGTGAGCCCACTGCCCACCTTGCCTGAACTAAAAACCCAGTCCTTGCTGCTGGGAGTGGGTAGGAGGGGTATAGGGTGATTGCTGCCATATAGTTGCCATTCTTCCTCCATTCAGTACTCCTCCCTTTTCTTCTCTCCCCTTTTATCTTGATCCACGTATAAATGCAAGTGAAGCCTCAGCCTCAAATCTTTAAGACTGGCAAAGTTAATTTCCTAGCTGTTTCTCTTTCATAAATGGTCATGGTTTTTGTAACTCTGGCAAGGACCTTGCCTTTGAAGATCCACCCGAAGAAGCCCCTTCAGTGCCAGACAGCTCGGCACCACATCCTGATTTCTCATTCATATACAGTCGAGACCCACGCTTAGCTAAACTGGGAGGTGTGGTGAAACCTTAGAGGTGAAATGTCTGCAGATATAAGGTGTGGTGGGTCTGTGCTGTCTACAGGGACTCGTGCTTTACAGTTTTTGTAAAGCCTATTCTAACTCGGTGGGAGTGGATGGTTCTGCAGCAGGTCAATATTGCACAAGCTGCTTCCAGAGTGGGTTACAACAAATGGCTGTCCAAAGGCAAATTTTGACTGGAATAATGTGCGAAGGTCTGATTTTCAAGTTTCCACTGGACATGCGGTTCAAAGATATTCCAGATTTTCAAATATTTCTTAATCTCCAACTGTGTTCTAGTTCTAGTATTGATGTGGAGAATAACACTTAGTCGGGCATTGCAACACAGCAAGTATTTTAGCAAAATTCTGAAGCTCTGTCACCAGCAAGAATCCTATAGATAAGTAGCCATCTAAAGCCATCTAAAGCCATAAAGGTAACAGGAACTGTTACTGGAACCCTATTGTCTGTAGGTAACGACCTTAGAAGGAGCAGATGAGATAATGGGAACTGTTAACGACCATTCTGTGATCCGGTGATGAGTCATGTATGCATTAGCTTTATAAATTGGTTCTTGTTTTGCCATACGGTGTGCACGTTTGTGGTGGAGCGATCCCCCGTGCACCCAGCGCTGCAATAAACATGCCTACTTTACAACTTTCCCAGTTGTGGAGTCTGTTTCCACACGTCAGTATTGTATCTACATCTTCAAGAAGAAAGAAATTGCTTTCAATATGAGTAGTACATTTGATTGATGCTTGTTTATTGTCTTCAGTCATCACCACCTGCCCATACCAAACTGTCACACATGCCTGTAACTGTAGGCAACAGTTTCCCATCCTGGTTCATCCCAAAGTCCTGGGAACAGGTTCACCACTGGTAAACATAGGCCTGATTCCCCAACAACCAAATGAACCTGTACCACTTGACAGCAGTATTTGATATTGGTGTCAAATCTAAATCCTCATTATTCCATCTACATATTTTATATTAAGTTTTGCGACGTTTGTGTGGTTATAAATACTTTGCAGTCTCTCTCATAGCCCTCTGCTTAAGACAGGAGTCCTGCCTTTAAAGGTATACAGGCTTGGAAATAACTGGTTCCGGAAATGCAATGTTAGAGCAATAATTTATGTAAAACCCTTCATCCTGCCTGGCACATGGGTGTGTTTATATTTGCTGCAGCATTGACTCTCTGAGCCCTCCAAGCATGGTTCTCCTCTAAGAGGAGACTCAAACATACAGACTTTACTCAAGGGACTCCTTGCATACTTAACACTACTGCGCATTAAATAAACGGAGGCCCCTTGTGGTAGAGGGCAGTAACCATCTCTGTTTTACCACATTGCGTATCAAGGGAAAGACAATTATAGTTAAGGATATAAAGTTTCCTTTTCTTCAAAAAAGTGCCACGTGGAGCTTTCAGTACATTCCATCTGAAAGAAGATCAAGCAGGAATCATCATGGTCTTCATCTTACCTAAGTCAAAAGTGAAGATCTGAAATGGGCCTGCTCAGTTGTGAATCTTTGGTTCCTGAGAGTCTTAAATAGAAAGTGGAGAGCACTATGCCCTATGACCTTTCCAGGCTCTAAAACAAAGGCAGGAGCGAAGCTATGAGGTACTTGTGTATCTACATAGGCTTTTGGAACCATTCAGAGAGCTGATAGCGCAAACACTAAAACCATTGGACAACAGCTGTGTGTAGCACTGCAATTCATGGCTCAGTACTGCATAGTGCTAAGCACCTTCTTAAAGGCGGGAATTCTTCACTCCCAATGTCTTTTCAAGCACTTGAAGGCCTTTGAATCCTTCCAAGTTTGAAACATCTTGTCATCTCTTCTGGGATTGGCAGCCCCTGCGAAATTCCACCTCTCAAAGCTTCCCTGCCTTACACGTTAACCAGAAATGATTATTCCAGAAGAATGCACCAAGGCACAGTTTAGTCAAAGTGAAGCAGTCCACTTCTTGATGACTCACAGGTGCTTTTTGTGTGTGTCTTGGAAAGGGCATAGGTCCTTTCAGAGTTCTGTGATTTAGAATTGCCTTAGTTAAGCAAAGAATATGACTTGGAAGTGTTTTCAGAGGAAGAGCTGGATGGCTCTGAAGAAGATACTCTGTACTTTCCTGCAAAACAAAGCATAACGGTTAGACATGAGACAGATAGCGTGGAATGTGTTGGTACTGCAAAGCAAGGGCAGTTAGACCTGTCCTGATGACCCAGGTGGCCTTGACTTGGTCTGCGGCTCTGATACTATCTGGATTACAGCAATACTAGCAACCCCAAAAGTCAATGTGTTTGATGACACAGCCAGGATATGTCAGCTTGAGCTGACAATCATGCCATACGGTAGTAATTTACGCAAAAGGAGGGAGTTAGTGGACTTCTTTGAGCATGGGGGCACATCTAGAACATGTGCTCTTCAGATGAATCCCAGCTCTCTCCCTCTTATGACCATGAGACTCTAAACTAAGACCTAGGTGCAGAGTGTGAGAGACAGTGCTAATAATATGGACATTTCAGGTGGCAACAGCATGGGAGGCAGTTGTGTGCAAGTCTCATTCTTGTGGTGGGAGGCTTCAGTGTCTGGCTAGTGTACTCATGTAAACTTACTGTAGCATAGTCATAGACCAACTTCTTGCTCTGCTATCTGACTAATAAACAGACTCTTTAAAAGCAGTTGCTTGCTTACATTAAACCCCTTCGTATCCCACTTTGACCAAGTGTCACCATCTTCTCTGAGCAATGGTTGGATGCACATTTAGAAATTAAATTACTCATATTTTCAGCAATATTTCTCGCAAAATAAAGTCATAACTGAAATGGTGATATCCATAAAATGACTGTCACAGAACTTTTGAAGAGATACAACTCCAAGGTGGTGAAGAGTACATGAACAGCAAATGAACTAGGGAGCACTGTGTCATGATATCATCAAGCTCAAAACAAAGCTCAGTTGATGGATTTTAGAAGCTGGTGAAACAGGCCACTATCCAATACTTGTTTTAGCATTAGACAATTATGCTGCTAGCATTATGCTGCGATCATGAACAATTATGCTAGTGATTCCAATGATTTATTACAGTTCCTTCATATTAGAAGATGAAATATCATCTATGGATGGATGGATAGACTCTGAGAGTGCGAACACAGGCAAAACCTTCTTTGTGCTTCAATAGGAGACATCTGTTGTCACATACCTGTTTTCCCACATAAGTTGTTAAAGGTTCTTGAAAATGGGTAGCTCATAGCAAGCATTGGTGTCACCAGGATCAGGGAGCTTGACTGTAAGAGAGAAAATTGCTTTTTGTCAAAAGCCTTGAACTTTCTTTGTTGCCATATTGGGGGGGGGGGGGGGGGGGGGGAAGGTTGCAATAAAATGTTGTTTGTAGTGCAAGCAGGCAATCCAGAGGGACAGGTTAGATGTTTGTGAGGTGTCAAGTTCACCCGTTTGCCTGTTTGTGATGGTGATGAAGGAGATCAAAAGAAACTACAGGACACAAACAGCCTGTCTCTAACTGTTGGCCAGGGAACATGGCTTAGGCTCCAGAGTCTGTCATATCAGACAGCACAGAGTTCTGGTCTGCTCTCTGAGGGAGTATATCCATTAAATCAGCCAGAAAAGCTAAGATTTATGTGCTTGAGGATGGTCGTTGAAGGCCAATAGCCTGCGATAATCAGAGGCAAATTTAACTTGACACACTAGAGGGCAGTGGAACACAACTCTTTACAGTCCAGATAGGCAGGAAGAGACTTTCTGCTGCTGAAATGAAGTTTCTTTTTTGGTTCTGGAGCAGTTTGAGAGTTTGTTAAAAAAAGTGTGGAAAACACATCTTTTTCTGCTCAGTTCCTCTGCATTCATTAGGTTATACCAGGTGGGAGAAATTAGGCAGTTTTGTGCATTGTCATATCTTCAGACGCATATCATAAAGAGGTAAAGGAAGAAGGTAAATGAATCACATTTAAAAAGTTTGATCAAAGACTTTGGTATTACTTTATTTATTCCTTATGAGCAGAACTGCCAGGGAAACATGTCAATTCCTACTGCCTGGGGCAGCTTCCACACTGTCAACTAGAGTTGGAAGTGTCTGGCCCAGGAGATTCTGTCTGAAAAGGAATTCAGAATTGGGGTCCAAGGCTTAACAACTTGTTCTCTCTGCTTTACTCTGCTGGATATGTCAGTACAGGAGTGAATGAAGAAACTGACATGCTTAATGATAGTTGTATCAGTTATTCCAGCCTTCCTTCCAGTTTCTTGGGAAAAAGGAGTTTTTCCCACAGTCAGAATAGCACCACATCCAGCAGATGTCATTTTCAAGCCAGAAAGAAGGAATGAAGCTTTAAAAATGCATTAGGAAATGTTCCCAGACCTGGATTCCCAGGAGTAATCCTCCTGCAGAAAACACTGGAATACTTGGAGTACCAGTTAAAAAAATCCAGGTAGATGATTCTAGGGATCTTAACTGAAGAAACACAAGGCAGAAGCTGCATCTTTCCTGTCTCGCTCTTTCACAAGATCTGAAGGTGGCAGATGGTTGGAGCACTTAAAGCTTACAGCTCTGCTCTGCCTGGCTAATCACAGGCTGCCTCCTCCCAGGCCTTCAGCACATTGCTGGAGGGCACATGCAAAGAGGTCACTACTGGGTTCAATACTGGTATAACATCTTCATTAATTATACAGATGATAGGAAAAGTGCACCCTCACCAAGACTGCAGATGATACAAAACTGGAAGGAATAGCTGATAGATCAGATGAGTCTTCTGTCATTCAAAGGGACCTCAACAGGCTGGAGAGATGGGATGACAGGAATCTTACAAAGTTCAGCAAAGGGAAATGTGAAGTCCTCCTGTCTCTGAGGAGGAACAACTCCATGCACCAGGACATGCTGAGGGCCGTCTGACTGCAAAGGAGTAAAGGCAGAGCCAGACTTTTCTCAGTGGTGCCCAGTGAAAGGATAAGAGGAGATGGGAACAAATAGAAAAACAGGAAACCCCACTTAAAAACAAACTTTTTAACTGTGAGGGTGGTCAAACACAGGAAAAGGCTGCACAGAGAGATTGTGGAGTCTCCATCCTTGGAGCTACTCAAAACCCAACTGGATATAGCCTTGAGCTCTAACTGACCATGCTCTGAGTGGGAGAGTGGTACTAGATGATTTCTGGAGGTACTTTCCGACCAACAATTCTGTAATTCCAGGGAAGCTGGAGTGATTTGAGCCAATGCTGGTCCTCTGAGCTGATAGTCTAGCCTTAATGATCTCCTTAATTCCTTTGAGGCTCTGTACCCATCTGTCTTAGTTATGCTGTGTTTTTAAGTCTGCTTCCCAGTTCCTTAGCAGTACCTCTACAGGCTTTTCTGAATAAACCCTGTTCAGGGACTGTGGTGGGTTGAGCCTGGTTGTATGCCAGGTGCCCACCAAGCTGCTCTCTCACTCATGTGAGGAGCTACTAGAAACTCCCCTGGCTTCAAGCTGGACCCACCTCTGGCCAAGGCAGAGCCAATCGGCGCCTCTGTGAATAACATATTTAAGAAGCGAAAAAAACCAAACCAAACTGCTGTGGAACCTGCAGTGGAGAGAGTTGGGAGGCATGGGCCTCACTCCTGGCTGCCTGTGTGGGCAGCTGCCTCCGTGTTTGTTGCGCCCAGCACGGCAGTGGGGAGAGAGGAGTGGGATGTGAAAGAAACAACTCTGCAGACACCAAGGACAGTGAAGATGGAGCAGGAGGAGGTGTGCTGGAGCTGAGATTCCCCTGCAGCCTGTGGTGAGATGGCAGGTGGCCTCTTGGCAGCCCATGAGAGACACAGTGGAGCAGAGACCCACTCGCAGCCTGTGGAGAACCCCACACTGGAGCAGGTGGCTGTGCCCAAAGAAGGCCATTGCTCTGTGAAAAGCCCACACTGGAGCAATCTGTTCCTGAAGGACTGCACCTTGTGGGAGGGACCCACGCTGAAGCAGATCATGAAGAGCTGCAGCCTGTGGGAAGGACTTGCATCAGAGATTTTAATGGAGAACTGTCTCCCGTGGAAGGGACTCCACGCTGGAGCAGGGGAAGGTTATGAAGAGTCCAATCCTGTTAAGGAAGGTTGGCAGAAACAATGTGTGATGAACTGAACACAACCCCCATTTCCTGTCCCCCACTGCAGAGGAGGAAGTGGAGAACTCAGGAGCAAAGCTGAGCCTGGGAAGAAGGGAGGAGTAGGGGAAGATGTTTTTAAGATTTAGTTTTATTTCTCATTATCCTATTCTGATTTGATTGGCAACAAACTAAATTGTTTTTTTTTTCCCAAGTCGAGTCTGTCTTGCTCATGACCGTAACTGATGAGTGATCCCTCCTTGTCCTTGTCTCGACCCATAAGCCTTTCATTATATTTTCTCCTCCCCATCCCACTGAAGGGGAGGAGTGAGCAAGTGGCGCCGTGTGGTGCTTAGTTGCCAGTTGGGCCTAAATGAGGACAAAAGCAAAGGTTGTGCCTGGAGGCAAAGGAAAACCAAAAAGATTTATTCTGTACGTCCCACCAGCAGCCAATGTCCGACTGCTTCCTGGGAAGCAGGGCTTCAGTACGCGTAGTGGTCGCTCTGGAAGATAAGCGTAAATAATGAATGCCCCTCTTCCTCCTCCTTTATTTTATCTTTTATTGCTGAGCAGATGTCATATGGTATGGAATACCCCTTTGGTCAGTTGAGGTCAGCTGTCCTGGCTATGGCCCCTCCCAAGATGTTACCCATCCCCAGCCTACTGGTGAGGGGAGAGGGGAGAGGGAGGGGAGCGTTGGAGAGACAGCCCTGGTGCTGTGCCAGCACTACTCAGCAGTAGCCAAATCACTGCTGTGTTATCGACACCTTTCTAGCTACCAACACAACGCACAGTGCTATGAGGGTTGCTATGGGGAAAACTAACTCCACCTCGGTCAGATCCATCACAGATACCAGTATAAAACTAAGCTCTATTATCAGTGCTCTTATGTGATGTTAGCATTTACCACCAGTTTCTTTTTCCATCTCAAGTGCCAGTAGTAAGATTCTGATTCCTTCAGTCCCTTACCCATCCTGGCATGGTTTCTTTGGCAAAGGCCTTTCAATGGCTTCTTTCAAACAGCCACTGAGCATTTATTTTCAGAGCCTTGATCTCTGGAGCACAAATTGAAATGCCAGAAATTACATTTAATAGTAAGAAAAAGCTTTTTTAACACTGAGGGTGGCAAAACATCACAGTATTTTGTCCAAAGTGTGAGTAGGTTCTCCAGCTTTAGAGATACAGAGCACTTGATGGAACAATATCCTAAGAAATCTACTCTAGTTTACCTTGCTTTGAGCAGTGAGTTTGGACTAGATGATCTCTTTGACATCTCTGTTCTGCAGGAACACTGCCTGCATTTCTGTCCTAATTGTATTCCTCAGCAGTCATTTTCCTGAGGCACTATGCAAACTTTATTTTTTCTTTTACAGATGGGAGTGGAACTGGTTTCCTCCTTTAATGTGAAAGCTTATCCTGAGCAAAGGCATTTCCAGGTGCCCATTCAAGCTGTGCTTCAATGCAGGGATGAGTATAAGAGTCACTGCTCCAGAGGAAGTTTCTGTGAAAGGAAGAGGAACCCTCCAGTATCTTCCTTAAGGTTCTAGTCCCTGTTTGCAACATTATTTCTTTTTTTAGGCACTGAATGTTTTGTGTTAAATGCAGAAATTTGCTGGTTATGGGACCCAAGTCTCTCCTCTTCTAGGAGTTTGTCCAGGCCACTTGGTTCCAGAACCACATTCATTTATGTTCTATCTTTTGCTTATTGAAATCTGAATCTTTGCTGCGCGTAGACATGTTTTTGATGAAAGATTCATACTTCCTCTCATTTCTGTTCCCAGCATGAAGTGCAGGCTAACCTGTCTCCTTGCCTCACAAGTTCGAGTTGCAATATTTCCATCCTTTGCTGCTCACAGCTGAAGAGCATCTTTTCCAAGAAGTTCCTTTTGCATTTCCCTCAGGTTGTGAATAAATAATGGTGCCACCGAAATTTTCTGGTTTCTAACTTCAGTTTCATTTTGTGGTTTATTTCTTGTGGAATTTAGAGCAGCAAATGTCCACCAACCTCCTAATTTTTTACCAATTATAGGTGAAATCATGAACTTTGAAAAAGTGAGTATATTGATATTTATGATAGTATCTTCTCTTTCTCTGACTAGTTCTAATAAATAATTCAGAATATAAAGAACATTTGATTTAAAAGACATTTGGAGAATGTTAGATAATTCAGCAGTAACTGAAAAACATTCTTAGGTCAAGGTTCTAACCTTTGTTTGCTGCGAACTCCATTTGGACATTGAATTCCTCTTCAGCAGGGCTTCTTGTATCTATTTGTTAAAAAACCAAAATCGATCAGTAAATACAGCAATTATGTTCCAATTCCAACAATATTTTCATATAATATAAGAAATAGTTTGAATTCTTACCTTCTTGTCCCAGAGAGTCCCAAACACCAAAATGAATAATCCCTAGGAGACAGATAATTACATGCAGCTTGATGACACCAACCTTTTAATTGCGGTACTGCCTAATTATCTCAAACATTGTCCATGTTGACTATTTAAACTCTGAACTCTGTGCTAGAGGATGTTTTTATAACTGCAGCTCACATAATCTCACAGCACTGCTGATGGGGTAGGAGTTCTCCAGGCCTGGCCTACTGAAGCTGAGTGACACAGATAGTTTGCTAGCTCTAACCATACTTGGAAGAAGGGACCTTTGTGCGTGGAAGACATGCCCTGCTCATGCTCCCTAGATAAGCTAGCAGGCTAACAATGTAAAAGGCAAATGAGTTTGGTCTGAAGCATAGAAATTTGAGGCCATTCTTAAGAGGTAGAGTATACATAACTATTGTGCCCTTAAGCAATCCCATTGTATTGGGATCCTACTGGCCACCTAAATATGTTGTTGTAAAAATCATACTGACTGAAAACTCTCAGTCATGTGTGTTTTGGTCAGTTCTTGACTAGTAGTACTACTCAGCTCTTCTTGGTGACTTTCGTGTCACAGGAAACAAAACCATATGTATGTGTAACTCACCTGCAAAGCATTGAGCAGAGCAAAAAGGATGTGGAACACTCGATGGCTGTTTTTGATGATGGTGGCAAGGCCAAATCCCCAGGTGAGGCCTAACAGTGGTGTCAAGATGGCCACACTTTTGCCAATTTGAAACAAAGAGTTCCTCTCCTGCCTGTTTGACCTATCCCCAATAGTTGGTCTCAGTATTTTTATTATAACAACTGCGGTGAAGAACAAATTCATGGCCACAATGATCAGGGCAGGTATGACAAAGGCCAAGAGAGCTTTGCTGTCCTTCCAGTTGAGCCAGCAGACATCCTTTCTGGTGTAATTGTTCTTTGGCAGTGTGACAGCGATGGTGATGACTGCAATGACAAAGGGGCACCCATATCCCAAGCAGAATGCCACTGCTTTCTGAGCGGTCTTGCTTGTGTTATGTAAGATGAAGACCAGTCTGTAGAAAAGAATGAGGCCCAGGCTGACCATCCAGAAGAAGACACACAGGTAGAATAAATGGATGAAGAAGGTGGCCACGAAACAGATGCCTCTGCTCATCTGCTGGTTTTGGTCATTGATGGAGGCAGTGACAATGAACCAAATGTCAGCAATCAGGAGTGATGTAGCTATGTTGAGTATACAGACATGGCGCATATAGGAGGTGGTATTGTTTGTCACATATTTCCAGACTAACGATTCAATTATAATGCAGATCACCAAACTCAGGATTGAAATGGCCAGGCCAATGTAGGTAATATAATCTTCAAAGATTACCGGGGAGGATTCATCAGGTGACATCAGAATGGAGAACGTTGTCAAGTGATTGCAGGAGCAAATTACATAATCTTCTACATTTGTGGGTGTGCAACCCTGACTATCCCAGCCCTCTCCGTGTTTGTCGAATGTGAAGTTCCAAAAGACACACTGGGGCATCTTTAGAGACAAGTTTTTCTTTGCAAAGGTCATATTAATATCGAACTTCTGGCTTCTGTTGCTGCTCACAGTTGTTGTTATCAGTAAGCCGTTCACACTCTTGGGCTTTTCCAGGGGCAAAATATGTCCAAGTTTTGAGTACATCACACTGACAATGGTTGAATTTTGGGTTAGAGTCTGAATTTCAGTTTCATCAATGAGCACATTAACTGTGAGGTTTTCTGTACTGCGGAAGTTCTTCTTATAATCTGAGTTGCTATTTTCTGTGACAACTGTACCTTGTAGCTGAAGGGTGTTTGCAGAGACAGGGGGAATGGTGTTGTTAACTGGTTGGAGGTGCAGGGAAAAATTTTCTACTGAACGCAGTAACAAAGAACTTTTGAATATGTCCTCTTTATTCAAGTCTTCCCAAGCTTCAGTTGTGGAATCAGCAACAAGGGAGTCTACTGTGGAGAGGAAATTCTGGAACAACAACAGAATAATGCTGTTACTGAAATCCCATACAGTTCATTGTTTTTTTCTAATGATAATTTCTGAGTGGTCCTAGAATTGCCTTTTGAAAAAGCCCAGCATTTTCTTATTTCACTCAGTTAATGAGAAACCTTCAGTTGTTAACCCTCTGCATGCTCTATTTTTAAGTTAAGCCTTTCAAAAGGGGAGCTATGTGGCTTGTTTTTACATATTACTTAGTATTTTTTCTTCTCCAGCCTTCTTTCCCTTCTGTCTCAGCCTTTGTGCTGTCTTGATTTCTCGCTGTCTCTCATGTAGGTTTCTCCAGCTACAAAACATCAAGTATCTCTCCACTTTTCGGCTCAGAAGAACAGTATTTTTCCTGTGTACCTCACAATCAAGGTTTCTAAGTATTTCTGAGATATGTTTTGCCATACATTTATTGTAACATCTAATTGATTTTCCTTGATCGATCTCTATCCTTATTTCAACCCTTTTTTTCTGTTTCTGCAGAAACCAGAGAATGGTTTCGACCTTTAAAGATCATCTAGTCAAACCCCCTGCCATGGGCAGTGACATCCAACCTGACACTGTTCCAGTGTCTCACCACCCTTATCGTAAAAAAGTTTCTTCCGATGTCCAATCTAAATCTACCCTCTTTCAATTTAAAACCATTGCCCCTTGTCCTGTTACAGCAGGCTCTGGTAAAAAAGCTGTCTTTCTTATAAGCCTCCTTTAAGTATTGAAAGGCTGCAAAAAAGTCTTCCCAGAGTCTTCTCTTCTCCGGGCTGAACACCTCCAACTCTCTCAGCCTTTCCTCATAGGAGAGCTGTTCCGGCCCTCTGACCATTTTCGTGACTCTCCTCTGGACCCACTCCAATAGGGCTATGTCTGTCCTATGCTGGGAACTCTAAAGCTGAACACAGTACTGCAGGTGGGGTCTCACAAGAGCAGAGTAGAGGGCCAGAATCACCTCCATTGACATACTGGCTGTGCTTCTTGTTACGCAGCCCAGGATATGATTGACTTTCTGGGCTGCAAGTGCACATTGCTGGCTCATGTCCAATTTTTCATCCATCATTCCTTGTCCTTTCCTCTAACTCACAATGCTACAGACATTTATGGGTCCCTAGAAGATTTCTAGTTGCTAAGCATACAGCAGTCTCTCTTTCATGAATAGGCTCTTCGTCTTAATCTTTTGACTTTTCATAAACTCTTCTGTATCTTTGCTGTCATTTCATCTTTGCCGTCATTTCTTCTCATTCCTTTAATACTTTCCTGTTCCTGACCCTAAGTAACTGTAGAATTTCTTCAGTGTGAATGTCATTCTCTGTGACAAAAGAGGCCAAAGGGCTTGATAAGTATAGGTAAGACTTAAAATAAAACCTTACTTGAATAATGAGCTCCTCTGCGTCTGCTGGGATAGAGGAGACCATATCCAGAATGGTAACGATTGCGCCTAGGTTTGCAGGGGAACTGTTTATTATGCTTTGTTCCTTTCTTGTAATTTCCTTAAGCTCTGCAAGGTAGTTAGGCAGGTTGGCTTTTGCCTCAGGACTGTTGACCAAAGACTGGAACAGAAGATAACAGTACATCACATGTGTGCAATTTGCCTCGGGCTTGATCCTCCTTCATAATGGCTACCCCTGTACTAGTAAACTAAACAGAGCCAGGTCATTCTAGATGTGCTGGTAGTGTTCAACCCTCTGACCCTCCAGAACAGGGTATTGTAACTGCCCATTCAGAGTGGTCTCTCATCTGTCCTAACTTGCAGACTGCTCCTGGAAATTTCAGGGGAGGAAATAGTTGACCTGGGCCCAAATCATATGAGGGAGCAATCTAGCAAGTTAAGAAAATATATAATTGAGTAGCTATACCTCTGCCTGAAACCTTGCAGTGCCTAATTTACTAAAATAACGATAGTTAAGTATTTGATGGAAGGAAGATAATTGCTCTCATCTAACCTCACTGAGAGAAGGGTGACTCTGGATGGTTTGTAGAAGTGAAGAGCACGATGACAGGATACTTAGGCTGAAAAGTGAGGCCCAGCACCACCCTGTGAAGTGCAGTGGCTGAGAGGGCATCCCAAACAGGGCCTGGGGCTGAGGGTGGGCAGTGGCCCAGAGTTGTCCCTGCTGGGTCACAATTAGTGACTGTAGCATGCTTTGAGCTTGTGCCAACTAACGTTCGCTGAGGCAATGCCTGAGCATGGTTCAGGGAACACCCCAGGCCGGCGACTGCTCCCACTGTACGCTATAAATAAGGTCACCTTGTCTGGGGGAGAGTGTGCCCTGGTGTAGGGATGTTAGCCATGTAGTGCCACATGCCCTCTGGGCCAAAGAAGGGGACCTAGCCGCTTTCACTGACTTATGCAGATCCAGTCAATCATTCTTTATATCTTTTAAAATATAGTTTTAATTAAATATTTGATTTTTTAAATGCTTCATATATTTTAGATAAAGTTAAGCAAAAAAAACACCCATCAAAAACTTTAGCTGTCGCCTTCTGCCCCAACCCCCAACCTTTAGAAAACTCATTAGTGTTACCTCCGCACTAGTCAGCAGGTTGTTTATTGGTACAGACAGGCAGTTGTTCCTTTCAACCTTCCATGATTTGTTAGAGCACTTGTAAATTATATTGCCTTTAGTAAAACCGTCTGGACTATCTAATTCACAGCATGGTTTTATTAATGTAGTCCCTTCTGTTCCAATGCCGAGACTGTCTGAGCAGGAAACGTCCTTATCTGCATTGAGAAAAAGACATTGAGGTAGGAAAAGAAGAAGCAAGGAGATGAATAGTTTACCCTCATCAAACCTGTGACCTCCCAAAGTTCAGAGGTCTTTAAATTAGTTAGGATTCCAGCTTGCTATCTTAATTTATTATCACCTTTCAGCATGTATATGTCTTGCATTCCCAATTTTTTTGAATCATGAAATTAAAAAGAAATTTAATAAAGCCCTTTGGTTTTGAGTATTGAATCAAATCAACAAACCAATACTCAAAGTTTTGGGATTTGTTGGATTACAGGGTTAGATGGGGTGAAGTGAGATTATATTGACCACTATGTGAACAGTAATTTACACCAAGTTTATTCTGCTAAGGGACTCAGTGCTGCTCTAGCACTAGTAAGAAATTCATTAAGAACTTGATAATGAGGCTTCAATACCTTTTTGATGAAGTGAGTCTTGCTAATTGGCTTTGATTGAGTTAGTCATGCAGTAAGTGTCTGCTGATTAAAGTAAATAAAGTGTCTGCGTATTTATTGCCTAAGAGAGTGAAATCTGGCCAGGTACAGTGATTCAACTGTAGGCACCACTACTGTGAAGAAAACAATATTTTTGCATTGTGGGGATGTCCAACATTTCTTTCTTTCCAATTTAGAATAAGAAGCTGAAATATCCAAACTCTGGTCAGAACGAAACATCAAAATTGGATTTAGCAATGTTGAATTCTAATTACTCAGCATTTCCTACAGAGCTGACTGGAAGCTAGGTCTTCCCAGGTTTCTGCAACATTTCATAGACTCACAGAATGGTTTAGGTTGGAAGGGACCTTAAAGATCATCTAGTTCCAACCCCCTGCCATGGGCAGGGACACCCTCCACTACAGCCGATTGTCCAAAGCCTCATCCAACCTGGCCGTGAACACTTCCAGGGATGGGGCAGCCACAACTTCTCTGGGCAACCTGTTTCTGTTCCTCACCACCCTCAGAGGGAAGAATTTCTTCCTTATATCTAATCTAAATCTGCCCTCTTTCAATTTAAAGCCATTGCCCCTTGTCCTATCACTACACACCCTTGTAAAAAGTCCCTCTCCAGCTTTCCTGTAGCCCCTTTAGGTACTGGAAGGCTGCTAGAAGATCTCCCTGGAGCCTTCTCTTCTTCAGGCTGAACAACTTCAACTCTCATGGAGGTTGCCATTCTTGTGCTTAAAATGGATATGCTCTCCCACAGGCTGACCTCCCAAGCTGGGTGACTTCCTCCTGAGGCACCACAACCTTTATCCTTGCTAAATTGGTAGTGCAAGCTTGAAGTTGCATGACCACACTTCAACACAGGAGACAAAGCTTGGTGGTACAGGCTGCGCCAGAAGGAAGCAGGGAAAGAAGGTGACTGAACTATAACTGCTTGGGAACATACTAGGACCACTGTCAAACACAGTGAAGACAAAACATTTTGTCTATTTATTTTTAAAATTTCAGCAAAATTTATATTTTCCTTCGTATTTCGAAGTTTCCCATGAAAAGGAGAAAAAATTTCTTGGCTAACAAAAACCCCTCCTGATCGGGGTCACCAGTGATAAATTTGTGGCATCTGACTTAACAAAGATACTGGGATTTCCTATTTAACAGCTTTAAATAGTAACATTTTTCTTACCAGATATCAGGTGCAGTCTTATACTTTTGCTGCTGACTTCCTGTCCAATGCGGTTAATAAACCTGCAATATGCTCTGAGCTCTTTCTCTTTGCTGCATTCTGTTTCTGTGTAATTGTACACATAACAAAACAAATTTCCTTTTTTCTGTTTTCCTGTATGGAAGGATCAAGATGGGTTAACACAGGTTTGGGGTCAATCAGCCAGCAGACAACAGAAAGCTTCTGCAAAACTTTCTTTTCTGTGAGTCTTTGAGAAAAACACTTCCTTTGTGGACAAGCTTCCTTCTGGGTGCTGATCTTTATCTCCTACTCCCTACTTAATAAATCTTCTGGCAGCTGCTGCATGATCAGTACCTTTTCAATTACTGGTGTACGAGCAAATCCTGCCCAACCCTTTTATACTGTGCGGGAACTAAAATTTGCTTTAGAGACTGTTTTGGAGAATACTCTTCCTGCTTTTGCTTCTACCGCAAGCGTTTCATTTAGGCTAGGATACTTTTTGGCTGTTCTTATATGGTTCTTTTGAACTCAGGATCCGTACCACACTCCTATGGCATTTTTCCTGGCAAGTGATGGACCCCTCAGTCTCCACCTGCTTTACACCTCAGCCTGTTGTTTTTGCAGTCCTGTGTGTGTTCTGAATTTGTTTAGGTGGGTCTTGTTTGCTTTCTTCAAATTAACTGTTTGGTAAGCCATTTGAAAACTTTTAATATATAAAAACATGCCAGGGAAGATGCAGAACTGCCCTAAATTTGAAGACATAGAAGCTTAGGCTTTTGTGCTGTTGAAGATATGTTATCCGTATCCTTGAAGAAAATAGAATTGATTTTCGAATTGCATTCTTAATGTGCTATTCTACGTTTTTCAAGAATTAGTACATCATCTTCTTAAGTAACGTTTCCTTGATTCTCAGTTCAAAAAAGTGGCAGAGTGGAAGATAAAAGCAAATAAATGGAGTTCAGCACTTTCTTATTTGAACAATGATGAGGACACTCACTTCTTACCGCCTGGCAAGGTAAACTGAACATTGAATTTACCTATTATGCATTTATCACTACAGCAGTGACTTCAGTTGCTCTTCTGTTAATCTCAGTCATGGTCCTCAGGCATGGCAACCACCCTAAAAAAAAAGTCCACTTTCCCTTTTTTTACACTCCCAGGAGTACTTGTGAGTTATGATAATAGCAGTAAGTATGAAATGGCTACACAGACCTAACTGAAAACAAAAAAACACAGAGACTTGGTTGTGACACATACTGCAGCTAGTGCTTCTGCAAGTTTTTTGTTTCTTACCAACTTGAGTTTCATGTTGTTGAACAACGAATGTAACAGTGTAATCTTCCATGGTGTTAGCATTTATGCAGCACTCAAGGGCTTGTTGCACTTTGCACAGTGTAGCTGCTGCGATGGGGTCTATCAGGATGTTCTGCTTCCCAGGCAAGGAAATAACCTCGATTGTCACATTGGCAGAACTCTCCAAGTGCTTCTGGGAGAATGTGCAGATGTAGGTGCCTGAAAGAAGTGACACAAAATCTATGTCTCAGTCAACAGGAGTGTTCCTCTGCTTTTGCATGGTCATGAGCCCTAATATTGAACAAGTACAGTGCTGTTGGCAGTATCAAGTCTTGCTGTCCTCTAGGATTTACAGTTTTAATTCTTTCTTTTATTTACTGTGGCCAGGCTTCACAGTGATTTGCAGGCCTAAGGATGCTGTAAATGCTCTGGTACGGAGATTTCATTACCTTTGTAGGCAGTACAAATCGTGTTCACTCACCGCTCCAGTCCTGTGTGGCAGCCTTCACTGTGAGCACAGATGTGGCTGGAAATTTGCTATTTTCGATGCACGTATCACAGTCTACTGTTTTTGTGTTATTTCCAGACTGGATTTTCCAACTGATACTGTCATAATTGCTCACATCACTTTCACACCTTAGATTGAACGCATATCCCTCGGAAACTGATGAGTTTATGCTCGAAGATATTGTTACATGGGCTGAGACAACACAAGATAAATGTCACATTATTGAGAGTCACTTGTTATAATCGTTTGCTTGCAAATGACATATACCACAGAGGCCACCTACATTTTAAAGAGCTGATGGCCTGTTACATGCTCCTTGACTCTTACCTGTCCGGAGGTACGTCACTCTGATGTTTTGACTGCACCTGGCACCGAGTCCAGTCTGCAGCTCACATGTATATGTCGTCACTGTACCCGACTTCTCAGGGGGACATAGTGATTCACTGACGTTGAGCTTGTATTCTGTGCAATTTCCACTGAAACTGGAGACTCCTTGAGAGAAATAAACATTCCTTGAAGGGTTATGGATCTCCAAAAATACCTGGGCTCTGGAAATCACAAGCAATCACTCTAGCTAAGGAAAACCTTGTGTTTTTCTTAATTATGTCATTTTTCCTAATTACAAAAATTGGTAAGTGACCTTTGACAGCACGGCACTTTTAACTCATCACTGTAGAAGTTCATTCACATCTTTTACTCTAGCAACACTCACAGTGGTCTTCCAAATGCCTGAAGATGGCTTTCAGCACAGTGCTGGGCACTGACTGCCGAAACCAGCCTAACTGAGAGCAACAATATTGCTTCAATACCTCAAGATAAGCCATAAAGAAGAATATTCTGTTTCAGCCTAACCTCATTATCTGTGATATTGAGGATGAGTAAAATAAGTGAAACAGGAATAAATACTGCAGATTTTAATGTCATCTTATTTTGAAATAAACATTCGGAGGTGTTTGAGAGACATTCAACTTGAAATCTGAAGAGTACTAATTTAGCCTTCAGGGGAAAACCCCACTAAAGCTGTTCCAAGCTGCAGTTGAAAGCACATGTGGCATGAGACCAGAGTTCCTGCGGGAAATCCACAGGTAATTGAGGGAAAAGCAGCTCATTACGGTGGGCCAGGATCATCCTTCTCTCTGAAACCACAGCTGCGTGCCAGCACCTGTCCTCTGGACAGTGGAAATGACTGTGCACATGAGCTTTGAAGGTTTTCTCTCATTTTCCTGTCCTGCTTTCTGCTAAACTTAATTTATAATGAACAGTTAACAGTAAACAGTTAGTCCATACCCATAAAATAAAATAAAATGTTAAGAGGGAAACAGACTGTTTATCACTATGGTTCATAGACATTTATGAGAGTTTCTGTTGATGTTATTTTGTAACTCTTCGTAACATATTTACTTGGTGCTTTATTAACTCTGAATATTCCTATTAGAAGTAAAGCTTTGTGGGATGCCACTGACTCAGCTGGCATGTGACGTTTTGCAACTACAGGTGGAGAGGGAAACTGTGCAATCAATATTTAGCTATGCTGCAGCTGTTTCAAAGTGTTCCACCTGCCTCTCTTCATTTCCAAATTTTGGTATGTGGTACACAGCAGCTTTTCATATCCCAAGGGTGATTCTGGAGACAGTCTTAGAGACTGCCACTCATCCTCACTCTCAAAACTAGAGAATGTAGAAATAAGCTTTTTGGAAAAAGTCAATATGATGCCGATCCAGGTAGCTGTTTCCAATCAGGATGGCACAGCTTTGAGCATCAATGTCTGCACAGTGCATGGAGATGCACAGAATCTGGCTGTCACTACACAACATGTATGAAATCTATACCACGCTGTCCATCCATCATCCTTCACACACACACACCCACACACACCCACCCCTACTCTGTATTCATCCTAGGACTTGGCCTTTGGGGTAGTCAATTAGGTGGAGGTCTCTGAAGAATGAACAAATCTAGTAGGTGAAAGACAATCTTTTGTTAATCTCACCTGTAATATTGATTGCTCCATTTACTTTCCAGTCAATAGTAAGTGATGGTAAGTGTCTGTCAATACAACAGGACAGCAGAGGACTGTTTGCCTGCACTTCAGGACTGTTACATGTAACACTGATGTCATTTAAGTTTGAAGTGATGTATAGCGGAGAGACTGCTATTGTTTTCGTGGCCTTGTATATCTCTGTGAAAACTGAATTGCTGTTTGTGAAGGTGCACCTATAGGAACCTGTAAAGCATAGGCAATATCTTAGCATTGAGAACATGTTTTGCTGTTTTTTCGTCTACGTTTTGAGTTCGGAGCTGGGAGCTACTTTCACACCTAGTTTTCACATCTCCCTGCTCTGCAGAGGCTCTGCTAGTTGCTGATCAGAATTCATCCTCAGGTCATCTGCAGTATGCTCTCTGTAAACTCCTGATGCCAAATGTATCCAGATTAGGCAGCCTCAGTGTTGATGGGTAGTTGAGAAGACACCAGAGCTCTGGGACTGAAATACTTAAAATCTGGCTGAGTTGGTGTTTTTGGGATCTGTATACTGCCCATAGTCCATGTGGCAGCAATATGTCATGGTAAGAATATAGACTGATTGTGCAAAAGGTTCCTACACTGAATGGGTGAGAGATAGGTGCCCAGGGTGGACTCCACAAGAGCTGGCGCTCTTAGTGTAGGCACATACGCTGCTCAGAAGGTATCGCCAGCAAAATGTCACCAATTTACTTGTTTCTGCTTTTCCAAAAGCCCTGAACATGAACATAGGAAAAACTGTAACTTGGAGCTGTAATTAGTTCAGTTACGTTTGCAAAGGGGGCAAGGGCCATCAAGGACAAATTCAACCACAGCCTCAAGTTACTGCATCAGAAGGATGGGAAGGTTTCACAGCCATGTAGTCTCTGCTGTCTGCTGTGATATGGCAGTGAAGCCTGGCACTGAGAATACCCAGGTCTGTGTAGTCACTTCAGTTAATTCATATCTTAGCTGGCAATGCCAGTCAGTATGTAGTTCATTAAAGAAAAAAAGAGAAAACACAGGAAAATTATGCAGGACAGTGTATTTTTCACATTTACTCTAGGAAAACTTAGTTACTCTGTTTCTCTCTGCTTTTTATAGAACTAGGCACACTAGAGATCTACATCTTCTGTTTTAATGATAGAAAATCATACCAGAATCCTTCATCGTAACGTTGATAATTTTAAGAATTGACCTCGAGGTTAAACTTGTTACTTTTCCCTCCATCAAATACGGGAAGCCCACTGAGATGAGCTGATCAAAGTGATACCAGGTCACATTCGTAGATGTTGAATTTATCTCACAAATCAGTCTTACTGTATCCCCTTCAAAAATGTCTACAGGACTCACAGTGAAGTTTGTCTTATCTGGGAAGACAAAGAGCAACATTCAGCATTATTTTCATTTCAGCTCATCTCGGTATGGTGTCTTTCATCTCATGGGAATCCAAGGTGCTTCACAACTAATATGCGCTGAGCATCAGTTGCAGGGCACCACCTCTGACAAAAGCTATACAATTTTCCCACAACATATTCTTCTACTGTCTTTGTCCAGCAAAGATCCCAGGTTTTATGCAGGTATCCAGAAATACTATCACCACCACTACTTTCTGAATAGATAAACTGGGACAAGAAGCAACTAGCTTAAAGTAACCTTCTGATACAGACAGTCCAGCTCTCAGTGCACTGAGACTACAGGACCTCTGAGTCACTTGGACAGGCAGCTGAATTGTGACACACCGTCCAGCAGCAGCGTGGAAAATGTGCCAAGGAAGCCAGAGGGAACCTGTTCTCATGTAAACTGCAAGAGGTTTTTTGTTTTATTTGAAGAAGTGGGAAGTGCTGGTTGCCTGATACGCTAAGAGCTGTCTCAGAGTCAACTGAAGCGTTCTCAATCTCTCACCCATGGAGAGACTGCATCAGTATTCGGTGGAGTAGCTCAAAGGATTTGGTTTTCCATGGGAAGTACTGCGTGCATGGTCATCTCATGTAAGTCCGAAACTTTGGTGACACGGGATGAAATGAAACAGCCAGAGAAATAAATGGATTTTAAAGGTCCGGTACCAAACAATCAACAGTACAAGTCAGCTACATTGTTCAGGCTAGAAATACTAATGTAAAAATTGAAGAAAAACAATGACAGAGCTTTAAACTTACTAGTTATTTCTCTTGTGAAGGAAGTTGTGTTTAGCTGGTACAATGCAACTAGAAATTGTGGTACAATTTTGTTGGAATTTGCTATTTGATCGAAGCTTGCTGCTCCCGCTTTTACTTCATAGTCCACAAAAATACTTCCAGGCCTAATCAGATACAAGAATGAGAGAAACACCAGAATTAAATATCCTTCCAAATAAGTGGTTTTCTATGTTGTGATGAACCATCTCGCATGGCTAGGAAGGCTTCACAGGGCTCACCTGTGAAGGCTCCTGTTGTGACTCAAGACTTGCTCTGGTATACAAGAAGGTTGTGCAACAGCTCTTTCCAAAGAACACCTTTATGTGACATCTCTTTTGTCTGCTGTTTATTTCTAGTAAACTTCCCTTAGAAAATCCAAAATACAGCTGCATTTATATATGTGTGGACTTAATGTCTCTTTTATCCAGATCCAATGTTATATCCAGAATCAATGTACTAATTCATCTTCCTGATGATCCAGGAAATTCGGTTAGGTTTACTTTTTTATTTACTTTTTTTTTACGTTTTTTTTTGTTTGTTTGTTTGTTTTGTTTTTGTTTTTTTGTTTTTTTTTTTTTTACTTTTCCCCTTTTGGGTGGAATTCAGTCTTTCCCACAAAAGGCTTGGATTCAGATAAAGAATCATCATGTTTATTGAACTTTTGCACAGTAGTCAATTTTACCCACAGTCCTATTTCCATGCTAATAGTTGGGCTTTCCTTTGCAGCTCTTATATTGTTCTTCAGTGTGTATATACTGGACAGGAGTTCTAGCCAGAGTGAATGTAGTCTTTGCTGACTGGAGTCTCCTTAGAATCATAGAATGGTTTGGGTTGGAAGGGACCTCAAAAATCATCTAGTTCCAATCCTCCATTCTGTCCTTGAGACTGGACAGAAAGATTTGTGTCTTCCAGAAGAAAATGAAATTGTTTACTTACCTGAAACCAATTACTGTTGCCGATACAAAGCCTGGTAAACATCCGTAGCTAGCGTCAAACTGCAAACAAAGACATATTACATGATGAAAGTCCTCTGTATATTACTCTAGTGTGCTTAACATAGGAAAGTCTCTGTTCAACATTGGAATGAATAAGGGCCTGTAGTATATCTGATAGAACAGGTCTGGCACTCTCCCCACTACCATGGGGCTTTCATTCTATGTGTGCTCATGTAGATTTAAGCTAAGACCAATAACGTGATTTTTTTTTCATGCTTTTGACACAAAAGATTCCTAAATACTTCCCTGTCAGCCAGCATATTAAAATGAAAGGGAATATTGTCATTGCCTGTCAATGGAGGTCACTTTTGGCTCACTTTGAAGCTACCGCTGCTGTATACCTCACAGCCCCCCACAGAGACAGCAACAGTGCACCCTATTTCCTAGACACTTTGGGTATATATCATATTTCTTAGAGGGCTTTCTACCTTCAGAGATGAAAAACTAAAGTCATTACCGCTTTTTCAAGGTCAGCTTTGTATTTTTTGTATGATTCAGAAGAGGAATCCTTGAGATCATCTGAAAAGTCTCTGTCGAGTCTGACAGACATATTCATGACAATAGGCTCTCCCATACCACATGAGTCTGTAAGGAAAAAACATAAAAATAAATGTAAAAATAATCAAAAGCAATGCTTACAAAGTGATTTCTTGGCTTTTTCTTCTGTACTTAATCATAGAATCTTAGAATCATATAATGGTTTGAGTTGGAAGGAGCCTTTAAAGATCATTCTGTCCAACCTCCCTGCTATGGGCAGGGACTTCCAACTTGACCTTGAACACTTCCAGTGATGACGTATCCACAACTTCTCTGGGCAACCTGTTCCAGTGTTTCACCACCCTCATTGTAAAAAAATTCTTCCTTATGACCAATCTAAATCTACCCTTTTTCAGTTTAAAACCGTTGCCCCTTGTCCTGTCACTACAAGCACTGATAAAAAGCCTTTCTTCATCTTATAAGGTCCCTTTAAGTACTGGAAGGCTGCTATAAGGTCTCCCTAGAGCCCTCTCTTCTCCAGGCTGAACAACCCCAACTCTCTCAGCCTTTCCCCATAGGAGAGATGATCCAGCCCTCTGATCATTTTTGTGGCCCTTCTCTGGACCCATTCCAACAGGCCCATAGCTCTCTAGTGCAGAGGACTCCAGAGCTGAATGCAGTACTCCAGGTGGTGTCTCACAAGAGCAGAATAGAGAAGGAGAATGCCTTCCCTTGACCTGCTTTCCACACTTCTTTTGATGCAGCCCAGGATACAGTTGGCTTTCTAGGCTGCAAGTGCTCGTTGACAGCTCGTGTCAAGCTTTTCATCAACCAACACCCTCAAGTCTTTCTCCTCAGGGCTGCTCTCAATCCTTTCATCCCCCAGTCTGTATTGGTACTGGGGGACCCATGTGCAGGACCTTGCACTTGGCCTTGTTGAACTTCATGAGGTTCGCACAGGCCCTTTCTTTGAGCTGTCAAGATCCCTTTGGATGGCATCTCTTCTCTCTAACAAATCAACTGCACCACTCAACTTGGTGTCATCAGCAAACTTGCTGAGGGTGCACTCAATACCACTATCTGTGTCATTGATTAAGAAATTAAATAGTAAGGTTACTTGAGGACACCACTTGTTACTGGCTTCCACTTGAACTCTGAGCCATTGACTATAACTCTTTGGACATGCCTATCCAACTAGTTCTTTATATTTTTCCCATTTAGCAGCAAGAATGGTGCAGAGGACTGTATCAAAGGCCTTACAGAAGTCTAGGTAGATGACATTCGTAGCTCTTCCCTTGTCCATTGATGTGGTCACTCCATCATATAAGACCACTAGAACAGTCAGGTGCATTTGCCCTTGGTGAAGTCATGCTAATCCTAAATGTAAATCTTAACAACTTGCCAATATTCATTTGTATGATAGGAAAGTTGGAATTCTCCTAACTTTCTACATCTAATTCAGATGCCTGGCGTCTGCTAGATATCTAAACTCTCTCTCCAGTTGATGCAAAGCAGTATTCAGAAGGTGATACACTCAGAAGGTGATAGACAGCTTTCCTACAATGGTTGAATTGCTACATTATTCTGGTTGTAGACAGTTTGGATGAGTAACTTTGACTAGATACTTAACTGTTACATTGAGAAAGTTACACAGGAGGAATCTCCACCTATGTTTCACTCACATTAATGGAAAAATTCCCCAATGACTTTGGGAGGGTAATATTCTGGTTGAAGATCCATCAATGGGCACAAAAGAATACAAAATACTTAGAGAGATACTGGAATTTTCTAAGTTGGGTCCATTTAAGGACATGTCCATACTGTGCAGTGGAGGAGCATTGTACCAAGGGCCTTGGGATTCTAAAGGATGTGAGACTTCCACAAGGAAGAGATACTAGCTCTAGTTCTAGAAACAGTATAGCAGTATTGATGTGGGGCTGCCCTGTCATAAAAGCATTGCCTCTAAGTAGTGTTGATTAGAATGGGCATGTTGACGGCACTGGGCTGTTTCCAGCTACAGGGCTGCCTCTGAGTACCTCTGCATGCTGCTCCATCACAAATCAAAGACAGAGCCTCGTGAGAGTTTGTCTTGGATTGCAGAGACAACAGGTAATGCTCCACACCAGTGCTGCCAAACCTAAGTGTCCAGTCATTAGTCAGGTTCCTAAAAAGTCATGGGCACCTAGTCACCAAAGTCATGAAATAAAACTAAACAAAAGACATATGCTGGGGTTTTCTGTCCTTCTTTTGAGCACTGTGACACACTTTGGTCACATTTGTCAATTCCTCTATTGAAAATTTGATGAGATGAAACTTTCTTTCCTTAGAGGAAACTGAAAGTTCCGAAGAGACATGTGAGTGATTCCTGGAGCTGAGGCTCCAGCATGGCACTGAATATCTCCAAGCACTTGGGTCAAGGCGGACCCACATCGCAAAGGGAAGAGCTCTAGAGTGTCTCTACAGACATTCCACATTCATAGGTGATGTGGTAGCCAGTTCAGTCCTGATGTACTGCTTTATCACACCTTTAACACTATTTTGTCCTTTAACCAGTGTGAGGCGTACAATGATGAAGTTCAGCACTGTTTCTCCTTACCTTCAGTCTGAGGCTCACAGTAAGGCCCATAGAAAGGCATTTCCTTCATGTAGGCACAGGGCAGATCAGGTGATAGGCTGACAGAAGGGCAGGTTATCAAGTCACTGCACACCGCACTTGGCCAGGCATATCCATTTTCACAAGAACAACAGCTATTGTTCCCACCACTGGGCAGACAGACTAATGTCAGACAGACAGAGAAATACTATGAGAATGGTAAACTGGGCATTGCACATTGCATATTTACTCTTCTGTACCTTTATACCAATGATCCCAACTAAATGTTGCCCTTCTTGTGAATACGCTTGAATGATGCGTGATCATCTGATGCCTTGCAAATCTCACTACTCTAATAATAAATGACTAACCACAAATGGGAACCAGACTGGTATGGGGATAATTCTGATCAATTACTTGGAAGTAATAGAATGGAGATGTGAAGCCTGATCCTAAAAATTCACCTGGCATATTGGCCAGTGTCCTATGATAGTTTTCAGGTTGGATATTTTTATATTGCCTGTGTTGAAAGCAAATGTTTAGGCTTTTAAAGATTTTAAAAGTATGTAATGATCATTCAAAGTCCTGGTGGCTGGTGAGGTGCTGGGTCATTCTGACTGGATCCTAACAGATGTTGCATGAAAGAAGGTAATGTTGTCACAAAGTGCTTGAAAAACGTACCTTCTCGCTAATAAAAAACCCCTAAACAACACAACCACTTCGCTGTAAGTTTTTCTGCTCTTAATGTGCCATTGGCAAATTAAGATACTAGCAAAGTGATTTTCACACATTGCATATGACCCTGAAGGCTTTTAAAAATCCCTTTGCATATTGCTTTGAGAACTGATGAACATTTCCTTTCACTACTTTATGGGCCAGCAATAAGAAGGTACCGAATAAGGATACGTTCAGTGAGTTGTATCGGGAAAAGGCTGCGTCTCATGCAGCCTGTCTCTGTCGGTCAGAGCACAGCCTCTCACAGCGATTGACGTTCCAAACGCAAGTGGAGGGAAGTAAACAGTTTGATAACTGCTGTCACAGCTTCCTGAAACTTGAAAGCAACTCAAACTACTTGTTAGTCAAACCGGAGCAGAATCCTTTGGCTCAAGCTTCCTCTGGCTTTTTTCCTTCCGTAGGAAAAGAAAAGCATTCAGGGCTATTCCTAATGCCAACATTATATAAAGAGGAGCGGTGGGATGCAGATAACAAAACATGCTGTTCGTGATAGATCTTCAGTCTTATTGGGCCTTTCAGCAGACAGCTGAGTCTGTTCAATTTTTCTGATTTCTAAGAGTGATGGATGGTAAAACTGGGAGAGATCAAATACTGGCAAAAAAAGCGTGCCAGCCAGAACATAAAAAAAAAGATTTACCAACCCACCTGTTGTAATGTTGATGTCTGAAAGTGTCATTTCTACGTTTGAAATATTTGTTGAAATTGAAAGACTAAGATTTTTGAAATGCTCTTTGATTTGCTCCAGAAAAGATGAATCCATAAGGCTTACTTCAATGTCAACCGTGTACTCCAGAGAGGGAAGGTCAAAAGTAAGCACTGAAAGAGAAATATCATGAGACTTTGAAGCTGTGTGTGAGAGTAAATCATAAATTGATGGCTTTCATTTTCACATTTGGGCTCTGTTGCTATTTAAAGGTAGCTTAGTGTGGCATTCTGCTTAGGAAATCTTGATTCCTACTCAGCAGATATTCTGCACGTGTTTTGCCTGTTGCTTGTCTGACGAAAGCCAGATTTCTTTGGTCTCAGAGCAATAGAAAGCTGATATAGATGGCATAATATGTACAGAGAAAAGCTGTCTCATCCTTTCTCTGCTTTGACTCAGCAAGCGGATGAGGATGGATTGTCAACCATAGATTGAAGCCGTACAGGATTATCTTGTGACACCTGTCCACTTAAGAGGCTTAGGGTTTTTTTTTGCTAGAGTTAAGTTTCTTCATAGTAGCTTATATGGGACTGTGTTTTGAATATGTAATGAAAACAGTGTTGATAACACAATGTTTCAGTTATTGCTGAACAGTGCTTACACAGCATCAAGGCTTTCTCTTTTCCTCACTCTCTTCTCCCAATGAGGTAGGCTGGGGGTCCACAAGAAGCTGGAAGGGTACAAAGCTGGGACAGCTGAGCCCAGCTGACCAATATGATGCCACATAGCATATGACCTTGACTGTGATGTCTACACCATATATTGTCACGCTCAGCAATAAGAGCTGGAGGGAAAGAAGGGGAGGTCTTTCAGAGCAGTGGTGTTTGTCTTCCCAAGTAACCATTACGCTTGATGCAGCCCTGTTTTCCTGGAGTTGGCTGAACACCTGCCTGCCAATGGGAAGTAGTGAATGAATTCCTTGTTTTGCTTTACCAATTAAAATGTCTTTATCTCAACCCACGAGTTTTCTCACTTTTACCCTTCTGATTCTCTCCCCCATCCCACTGAGGGAGAGCGAGCGAGTGGCTGGGTTGGGCTTATTTGCCAGCTGGGGTTAAACCACAACAACTACCTCTTCCTTGATGATCACAGTTCAGTACCTCAAGAGATGCTGTCCCCAACAGTTATTTAATCCTTGGGTTACTAGAAACCTGCTCTGTTACCATACATTTGTGTACATACTGTTTCGCTTCTGCCTTTGCATCTCTGTCTGGAAGCTTTGCTCTCCTAGTGCACTGTCAATCTGTGCAAAAAAAAAAAAAAGAGAATGAAGCTCTGTGAAAAAGCGAAGTGAAGGTTTAGCTGTTGTTATTGGCATGAATGAATTAGTGAAGAAAATACTGGCATAGATTTTTTTTTTCCCACCACCAATCTTTGCCCCTCCCCACTCCCTTTTTCCTCTTTAAACAGACTGTTTATATCATAGAATCATAGAGTGGTTAGGGTTGGAAGGGACCTTAAAGATCATCTAGTTCCAACTCCCCTGCCATGGGCAGGGACACCTTCCACTACATCAGGTTGCTCAAAGCCTCATCCAGCCTGGCCTTGAACACTTCCAGGGATGGGGCATCGCATCCCCACAACTTCTCTAGGCAATCTGTTCCAATGTATCACCACCCTCATTGTAAAAAAATGTTTCCTTATGTCTCATCTGAATCTCCCCTCTTTCAATTTAAAGCCATTTCCCCCTGTCCTATCACTACATGCCCTTGTAAAAAGCCCTCTCCCGCTGTCTCGTAGGCCCCTTTAGGTACTGGAAGTGTGCTATAAGATCACCCCAGAGCCTTCTCTTTTCCAGGCTGAACAGCATAGGAGAGGTGCTCCAGCCCTTCCTTCCAAGCAGGAAAATGTTTAACACTAGCTGAGGGATGTACTGAGTTTCCAGGTGTCTTTTTGCATATTTCTGTAAGGTGATTGCCTCAGCTTAGCAGAAATTCTGTGTCTGAGCTGCAACTGTCTACGGGGCTGGTGCAGTGCACTCAGTCCTGGGCTAGCCTTGCAGACTGCTTAGAAGACCAAGCCACTCTCCTTTGAATCCAGAAACGGACTCATAGTACCCTTTGCTTTCCTCTTTGCTCTGAGCTTCCAGGTCTGCAGCAGCAAAGTCAGCCTGAGTAGGAGTAGAAAGGGCACTGAAATGTCTTGGCTCCAGCTCAGGTGTCATATCAGCTATTTTGTGGGCCATCAGTAGCACACGGTTGACCAGGGCAGTGGGGGCACAATTTCAGTATGACTAGGTTCACACAGAGTGCAGCCAAGTGAGATGCAGACTATCTTATTTTTTCAATCATGTCCTAGAAATACATTGGCACCACAATTAGCAAGAAAAGCCAAAGAACAAGCAAAGACGCAGGCAGGAAATTTGCAGCTTTGACAGTTTCTTGAGTCCCACTGAAATCTTTATTTACAGGAAGGGCGAATAGCTTGGCAACTCTTAAGTCATCTCTTTACAAAAAGGAACCATCTGGTGTGTGATTAGAGCTGGGCTTCGTATCACAGCTGCGAGGATCCCAAGGTGTGTTGGCATTTTTGCACTGCTTGGGTACCACCTTTCACCTTGGAGGTTAGCTGCAAGAGTTACAGAAAGCCCAATGTGATCCACTTCTTCCCCCAGGTTTGGTCTCAGTGATTTCCTTTTTTGATTACTCTCCCAAACAACTATAGGGTATTGCTTCACATACTTCACACTATTAAGTGATGACTTTTTTTGCAGGATCAGCCATGAATCAATGATGATAAAAAATAAACTGTTACTTTTTTTATGATAATGCCTAAGTGCTGAGCTGGAGAGAGTTTGAAAAAAATCCACATCAGACAAGATACATGGTCGCTCTTAGACATCAGCCATAGGGCAGATGGGGCTGCTGGAACCAGCTACATCTTGGCTTGCCAAGACAAGAGATGGTGGCAGAAACAGCTTAAGGAGTTCATCTTCACCTCTCCTTGTCTTTTTTCAACTGGCTCAAAAAAGCACATTGTGCTCTGGTCAGTCCATCAGAACTAACGTCCCTGTGGTGCTAGGGGCCAAACACAGATGTCAGAATACATTTTGGCTTGATAGGGTTCATAATATAGAACACAAAAGAAGTATTTTCTGGTCTAATAATAGCTGTGATAGATCAAGAGTTGGTAGATCTGTATACTAGATTTCTTTCCAGACTACACTAACTTCCATTTGTTCAGTCCCTTGGTTTCACTGCTCCTCTTTTTTTGTTCTAGTTAGGGACTATCTGTGCAGAAACTGCCTGCTACCAAATCCATACTCAAGACGAAGCACAAAATGGCTTTCCATAATTTGTGCTATTGATGAAGAAAAAGAGGCATGTGAGAATTACTGAAAAAGTAGGAAACTGAAGTGAAGTCTGAGTCCAAGCACAACATCTAAACACAAGTCACTCAGGAGTGACATTTTGGTCACGTGTACTCCTGTCCTACTGTCAAGACAGTGGTGAGACTCTTGTCATCTACCTCTAAGCACCTCTGAGCTAGTTACATTGATGTGCCAATTCTAGGCAAAATTTATTTGGTTTATTTAATTTATTCTCTCTCTCATAGGATGAGTAAATCCCACTCAGGAACAGAGCCCATGTCACTGTTTCCTATGCTTAACCACAGGGACAGCAATTTAAATCCTTTGCAGACTAACAAAAGTGAGAAAGCTGAAGTTTTGCTCAGTTCCTTCTGGAGAGGCTTTAAGACAGGGAAGCAAGAAGAGCCTGGTTTTTGGATTTCTCCATCTCTTTTACACACTGGGGAGACTGGATTCAATTTCCCCACCTGATCTTATACTGATTTCCTCTATGGTTTGTGGAAGTAAAAGAGATCTATAGCAGCTGAGTGCTACAAGCAGAGACCAAATGAAAACCCATGGGGCTGGGAAAGGACACTCACTGTATATTGGATGAATGGAACAAAGTTTGAGTCCTGTGATGTTTGGCAACATGCTGTGACCAGTAGAAATAGGCAGTGGAGACCTGCAGTAATTGGGAATGGCATTTTGTCCAGTGACTTTCCTGTACAGCCTGAAAAGAAAATGAAGCAAAAGGATCAGGGAACGTTCAGCTGACTCACACAGTAGGAAATACCAGCACATTCTACAAAAGTAGTGTGTTCTGATTTTTCAGCAGGCTCTGTCTGTTCGCTCTGTCCAAGACAGAGCATGGAATAAGGTTTGTAATTATTCCTCTGCCACCATCACCAGACCTGTTTCCCTCATATCTCCCTTGTTTTCATGTCCGCTGTACGTACTCAAAACAGAGGGAGAAAGAAATCTCTTGGAGAGAGCAGAGTCTTAAGCAGATTCCTGACAAGGACAAGTGAGGTGCTAGAAATTCATCTGCCATGGGAAAAGCTGACTTTGGATCTTCAAATATTCCTCACAGCGGTAGCTGGCAAACGCACAGCCAGAACATGAGGGAATAGTTGGAAATGTTGCTGTGAGGGCCTGTCCCATTGCAGCAGGGAGAGCTCTGCTACCAGCCATGTCCCGCTCTGGAGAGGGTTGTGGTAACATCATGGGCTCAGCTAGAGACTTCTGTCTGTTTGTTACCCCCTGGCTAACAAGGGAAACAATGAAGAGTGATGTCTCTCTTATGTATAATTTTGAGTTTTTAGTGTACATCTCCATTACTTGCAAAGATGCTAACAAGTAAATAACCTAGAACACAAAGATACTGACGCACCAAAATGTAACATGCTGCCTGAAATGAGAACCCAGAAAAGGCAACCTTTTCCAGCTCATTAATACCGAAGGTAATTATTCATGCAGTAGATTAGATGACGAAATGTAAAGGGAGAGGCAAAACATGCATGGACCCTTATAGCAGATGGATGCTGACACATTTTCTGCAATCAAAGGGAATAGAGAAAGAGAGCTGAAGAATACATAAAAATATGTATTTTACTATGAATATGAACTTTCTGATTATTCCTAACAAAGCAGTTCCCTAGCTCCAGAATTAACAGCTAGTAGAGAGCTACAGGAAAAGGCGGAACCCAAACAGTGTGAAAAGCATTTTAAGAAAGGAAAGCACTGAGAAAAGACTCCTAAGAATAGTGCTGAACAGTAACTGAGTGGGTAATATCAACTTGATTAAAATCATGAGCTTTTGTAAAATTATTATCTTTTTGCATTGAAAAGGCTGTTTATACAAACTCAGGCTTTGAAAGGCTATCAATCACCAGGTGAAAGCAGAAAAATCAGCACCTCCTGGGGTGGTAACCATTGACAATGGCCACCTACTGCCACCACCTTGTGTATCAGAGCTGGTGCTCCCACGTAAACAGAGCACTTCACTGTGACTATCCTGCTCAAAAGAGCCATGTCAGAAAATTATAATATGAACATTATCTGTGGTCTCACCTTGAGAATGGATGGAGGACAGCAATGAGCCAAGCAATATACTTGATGTCACCCACACAGGTATCCAGCAGGGATTTGTCAGGGTTTCTCACCAAAGGTAGTTCTTAGATTTGCAGTGAGACTTCACCTGGATAATGACCTGGTTAAAATATAGGAGACAAAAGTAGGAAGAAATTATTTACTTTTCCAATAGAGACATGTCATCACCAGAGCTCTGCAGGAACGTGTGCGTAAGCCTGTGTCTTATCCCATGTAATGCTGCATCTTACCCTCTGTTCTCGAGAGATGTGGAAAAGGCAGTGATTAGTGGGCAACTTTAAATTATTGTGACTAACAAAAACAAAATCTGCCTGTGAAGATCAGCATAGGAATCACAGGATACTGAGTAGCTGGGTCATTAAGTTCATTAAATTCAGCACTGATAAGTGTAAGGTAGAGAGAAACTATCCCAACGTTATGTATTCTGTGATGGACTCTGAAATGACTATTTCTACTCAGAAATGGGGTCTAAGGAAATGTCAACTGAACTCTGAGATGCAATTAAAAAAAAAAAAAAGAAAATTAATTTAAAGATGTTCTAGGGTAGTAAAAGAGAAAAAACCTCAAACTATAGAAAAGACATTTGAGCTGACCCAGTATGGCTGCTCCTATGCTCCTATATAGGAATGACCAGAAAGTAAGACATCTCACTGATTCAGAATATCTTCCCATCCCACCCCAAAATCCACAAAAAAGAAAAATATTATTACAGATTTTTTTATCCAGTGGATGCATGGCTGGCAGAATTGGAAAAAAAAAAAAAATTGTGAGGGAAAAAGAAGTCTCTCTTCAGTTTCCTGGGCATGTCCATCAGCATTCTACAAAAGAGACTGTTTTTGTTTTTGAAGACATCATCCACGTGTGACAACCTCAAGACTTCCATGGATCTGGCTGATCCCAAGACCAAGCCAGATCAAAATGTATCAAGAGGGAAACATTGCCAAGTTAGAAGCTGTGACACAAGTCCTTGAGATAGTGACATGACTTAATAATAGAAACACTAACAAATCAAAGATTTCTGATAGTTTTTTATATGCAGCGTATGCTTACAGCATATGGTACAATAGCTTAATCTGCACAAGGATCTTGTATTTCATTGGTAATGGGTTGATAATACAGGTAATAGAACTGTATAAAAAAAAAATCATTAAACAAAGTCTATGATGAGGTTAAACAGCATCCACTACAGTTTTGCATGTATCTTTTGCACTGTTTGCAAACTTGCATTCATATTCAAATGTTATGGGTCAGCCTCTATTTTCAAATACACCCTTTGTGCAACCATGTAGCTAATATTAAATGCCCCATTAATTGTATACATAAGAAACCGTATAGAGCACATCTCATGCAAATGAGAACTGCTGCTACTCGGGCTTTGATAGCCCGGGTGAGAAGTCCAAAAATCCCAAACCAGTATCTAGAAAGTCAGAATACTAGTAAACAAATATCAAATTGCAAATGGGAAAAATATTAATGTCTTTCTCAAGTAATGTGGCTGTTCCTCTTGTTCATTCAATGTCTTGCTGAAAAAGAATTGCTGTAAATTTTTCAGCAAGCAATTTCTCAACTGTCTGTCTGCCTTCAGCTGCTAAAACAGGAGTTATGTGGACACTTTCATCATTTCTCACACAAACTGTCTCCCGGGAGGCAATAAGTATCTTAGACTTATAAAGCAAGCCCCAGAGCACTAAAGAAACCTAGGTTTGCTACCAGATCTCTTCTCCACAGCATTCAGGCTGAAAAATGTTGTTTAAAGTTAACTCTAAAGTGCAGGATATTCCTAGAGGTAAATAGCAAGGTCTCACTTTAACCCAGGACATAGGTGATCTACATCACCCCCTTTTCACTTTTGCTAAGTTTCTGGTTTTCATAAACGTTGCAAAATAATTACGCCCTCACTTGCAAATCCACCCAGCACAATAGTTACCATCGCATATGTTTTAGAAAATAAAGAAGACACCCAGAGATATAATATAGTTTACCTTCTCAGGTGATTCAAAAAGAAGATCTTCTAATTAGATCCATCTTAAATGTCCTCTGCTTTCTACCACAGCCCAGGTTGCTCTTTCAAAGGGAAACCAAGACACAGCAACTTGTATAATTATCTGAACGTGTTATTACTGCCCAGAAAAGAATTCGCCTTTAGAGCCTGCACTCAATTTTCAAGTGTGAGGCTGACCAGAGATGCCACTGTAGAAAACCCACAAGGCATTTGAAGAGGAGATATTTCCTGATACCATTCATCAGGTAGTACTCATTATTTCCTCCTGCACTGATGTAAGTCCTTCAGCGTCTTATCTGCAGATTAGTTTATCAAGTGAACTAACTTGTTTCACTGCTGTTACTCATCTGCTTCGTTCTAACAAAAGAGGGTGTTGAGAACCAAAAGCGGTAAAATCATGTTTTGTAGCTGTGGCAAAATGTTCGTAGGTTTTCACTTCAATAACAAGGGAGGAAACCCCTAAAGTTTTCCTACCTGAGCTGGCAGCATGCTCACTGTGGGCTGGACCTGGAAGGCACTAGGGACATGCATTGTTGCCCTTGGAGAAGCTGCACAGAGGCACAGACCTACAGCTCTGATGGCTACTGTGGAAGGTGGGGAAGAGCATGAAATTCCCAGGAACCAGGGGAAACTCTGATGTGTTATGTATGTTTCTACGTCAAACAAAATCTGGAGCCAGGAACCCACTGCAGAATCAGAGGACACCTGTCCAAACAACAGTGGTGCCTTGTTCCTACAGTGTTCGATCACAGCCAGTTTATCACTGGAATTTGTTTCCACAGTAGTGTGTGTGAGGCAGTGACTCAATGAACTCATGCAATGTCTGTGGAAAAGCCTGGGATTAAACTCATGTTGTGGGAGATTATTTTTTAAACAGTGATTAATTCAGGAGATAGGTTTGTAGAAAGAGCTCCTATTCTCCCACAAACTGGAAACAGTCCCTGTGGAGATCATAGAATCATAGAATCATAGAACCGTTAGGGCTGGAAGGGACCTTCAAAGGTCATCTAGTCCAACCCCCCTGCAAGGAACAGGGATATCTCCAACTAGATCAGGTTGCTCAGGGCCTCATCCAACCGGGCCTTAAACGTCTCCAGGGATGGAGCATCCACCACCTCTCTGGGCAACCTGTTCCAGTGTTCTACAACTCTCATGGTAAAAAATTTTTTCCTAATATCCAACCTGAATCTAGCTCCCTCTATTTTAAAACCATTACCCCTTGTCCTATCACAACTGGCCCTCCTGAACAGCCTCTCCCCATCTTTCTTGTAGGCCCCCTTGAGGTACTGGAAGACCGCTATAAGGTCACCCCGGAGCCTCCTCTTCTCCAGGCTGAACAGTCCCAACTCTTTCAGCCTGTCTTATCAGAAGTCCTGATCCTGACTTATCAGAAGTCTATGGAGGTTGATAGACTCATGGGGTAGACAGATGTGCCCCAGGATCTCCATGGTCATTATACAGTTGCTGAAGGCCAGGTGGGACACACCAGGGCATCCTGAAAGGGCACAAGGTCTCCAAGGTAGACAACTGAGTCAAGCTGTAAATGCCACTCATTGTCACACCGCAGAAGGATATCGGAAACAAAAATGTCAACGAGGTGCCTGATAAGGTGACATGCTTTTTCCACTTCTACAATGTTTCCCAAATTAAGAGGCTGTGACATTGGGGCTGGTCCAGCAGTTACAATAGTGTCATGTTGCCAGCTGACATTGGCTCTTTCAGAGGAACAGGAGGGATGGCTGTCCCAGTGTGGGAGACCAACATGGAAGTACTGTTAAAATCTAACACCAAGACTAACTTGTGACCCCCTGGAACAAAGAACTGTTTGCTCAGAAGGGTGCGGACAATGCAGGAGATAAAAACTCAATCAGGGAAGAGGGGGTGAAGATTCCCTGAGGCTTTCTGAGGAATGTCTCAAACACTCAGGAGGTGCAAAAAACCCTGAAGCGAAACTCTCTGAGCTCTTACTTGAGACTAATCTGCCACCTGGGCAAAGGGGCAGTCCATAGTGAATGCTAGACATAAAAGGGGGAGGCAAGTGCCAGTGGGTGGGAAACTTCTGGATGAACTTCTGAAGGAGTGCTCCTACACAACAGAGACCCCCGTTGGCTGGACCAATGGTGGAACCTGGATAGGAGATATATCTCTTTTTGTCTCTTTCTCCCCTCTTTCTTTTTTTTTTTTTTCTTTTCTCTTCCCTTTTATTCCTTTTTTCTCTAATAAGTAAAGCAAGGTATAAAACCCCACACACGTGATGAGCAATAAGTATTTCTGCTGTCCATTTATTTACCCATGAGCCTAACTATGGAATAAATGGTTTTATTTACCCACAGACCTTGAGTGCGTTCTCACCTTAATCCTCACAGAGGGGATCAGCAAATCTAAGTCACCTCTCCCTCCTTCCTGTGGAAGAGGGATGGTCTATGTGTAGACCCTTAATCGGGATGTGACATGGTCACGGGCAGGTATTTGGGACATGTCACGCAGCAGCATTGGGCATAGTTTAGATTGTCCTTGCTGTTAACTGTCTAGAGTAGTAGTGATCATTTTAGTGTCACAGTGGACTTGGATCAGGTCTTCGATCCTCTGTCAACCATCTGTGGTGAGCGTACTGGTTGCTCCATTTCTAACAGCCCTAAGGTGTGTCACAGCATTTTGCCTCTTGCTGGGTTTGAGTCACAGAAAGTAAAATGTGTGTTTAGCAAACTTTTCCCTGCAGCCTTTGCAGGTGCCAGCATTTACTAAGGATACTGAGGACATCACTGTACGTGACTATAGACTTCTCTTCAATGAGCCAACTTGAGGGCACACTCTCCTTGGCAGCAATACAGCCTATTCCTGTTCCCTTTCCTGCAAACCTGGTCACCTGCTGCTCCCCACAATGTGGTGAGTCAGCCCTCAGCCAGCCGTTTTGCAGCAGTTTCAAGGTGATTAAACTGGCGTGATCGATGCCTTTGTTGCCCTTAGAGCCTGTCCCCACTGCTACAGGGGCATCGGTGTGGTTTATTGCCCACCCAAGCTATCTCAGAAATCTGAAAGAACAGGCAACTGAGGCTACATCTACCGTACTAAATGCAGCCATCTCTCTCTCTCTGCAGGCAGGTTTTACTGTTGGCCTTGTCTTGGTGCCTTCCAGACCCCTCTCTAAGCCAATTTAACTCACTGGCTCTGCAGAAAACTAAACCAGCAACAAGATGTCTAGCTTGCTTTTGTTTGAGTGAGTTTAATTAGCTCAGAGAAGGGCTCAGTGAACACCAGGGCCAGAGCAAGGAGAAGCGCAGATATGTGGCCCCAAGCAGGGAATGGAGAAGGAACAGAGGTGGGCAGGAAGGGCCAGAGGGTAAGGAGAAGGAAGACCTCTTCCTTTCTGCCCTGGCAAGCAGTCCAGCATGAGTCTGTGATGTATCCCTACAGAAACAGTTGCATAGTGTATGCTCAGTGCTGCTCCCTTGGCTTTCTCCTTGCAGGTTTAAATAAGCAGCAGTGCCAGCGCAGAGGACAGGGTGAAGAGGAGGGCAAGCTTGGCTTAGACCAAGTTAGCTGTGCTGAATCCACACCTTCCACATTGCCAGCTCCTTGACTGGAAAACAGATCTCATTTAAACCCTTCTCTCCTTTCCCTTTCTTTCTTTTTTTTTTTTTTGGTTGCTGTGGCTTTCAAACAATTTTAACCAACAGCACCTTGGAGTGTTGGAATGGGAATGAATGTCAGCAAAGTGAAAAGATTCCTAAAGAGAGGGTTTCTGCTCAAGACTCCATATCATCAAACTGCAGTCTAAAGATATGAGAAATCTTGGTTCACTTTGCACGAGAATGTGAAACATCAGAGCATTAGGTATGACAGGGGCATGTCCTGATCATCCTGCTGTTTTTTCCTGTAGGCATTCATCACCTACTGTCACGTCACCAGAAACTGTGAACTTCCTGGATTTTAAAGTTTTAAAGCTTCAACCACAGAACACTTTTAGTTTAAACATCTGAGACTGCACTTAGAGAACCATGATGGACTCAGGAAAGCAAGGGAAAGGTGTGTTAGAGGATATCTGCTCTGAACGAGGAGCACTCATCCAAAACAAGGCAGAGCTACGCTGATCCTGTAATTCACTGGAAAAGTACCATTACAAAAGCATGTGGACATATTTTATATGGCATGAAGTAGACCAGGGTAATGTTCCCACATAGGTGTGTCACGGTTTATCCTGGCTGGCAACTAAACGCCACACAGCCACTTGCTCACCCTCTCCCACCCCCGGGGGATGAGGAAGAGAATTAAATTGGAAAACAAAAGGAGACCCACAGGTTGAGATAAGAACAATTTAATACTACTAATACTAATATACAAATATATATATATATCTATAATGATAATAATACATACAAACAAGTGATGCACAATGTAAACGCTCACCGCCTGGTGACCAAGGCCTGCCCCGGACTAATGATCCCGAAACAGTTAAGTCCCTACACAGCAATCCTGAATGAATGAGAGGCCCGAAAAGAGAGCAAGAAAGAGAGAGAGCACCCTGAGACCCTGAGAGTGAGAGCCCTCAGAAGGGCAAAAAGCCCTTCTTTCTGGTCAATCCTCATTTATATACTGGGCATGACGTTGCATGATATGGAATATTCCACTGGCCAATTTAGCCCTCAATCCTAAGTCTAAATTCAAATTACAAAAGGAGTTGTGGGCCCTTTGTCTTGGCCATGCTCCCCCCTAGCTTGTTGTGCTCCTGCACACTGGCAAAAACACGGGAAGCTGAAAAGTCCTTGAGGCCTCAGTGCCAACTGTAAACATCAGTGTGTTATCAACATTCTTCTCAGAACGAATCTGAGACCAAAACCAAAACACAGAGCTCTTCTACCTGCTAAAAAGAAGAACTAACTCTGTCCCAGCTGAAACCAGGACAGGGTCCAAACTGAGGATACTGTTCAAAGCAAAAGTAAATGTGTAAACAACCTAGAAATGAAGTTGAGAAGATATAGTCCTCTTAACTCACTCATCTTCCTTCTGATCCTGGCTGTTAGTGCTTCAGTCTCATCTCTAGGATCTAACCTCAGCAATTCATATAGTCAAATCCCATTGCCACTTGTATCTCAAACTCAGAAAAAGATGGCAAAACTTCTCAGAAGCTGGATGCAATGCTGCAGCTTCTTACACCATTTTCCATTCTTATCATTTTTGAGTCTGAATTTCGCATGGTCAGCCTCTCAGAGACATGTGGTTTAGAAATGGAAGGACAGAGTGAATCCCAAGCATATTGGAATAGGCATATTACTCTGAGATAAAAGCATTTGGGGTGAATCTGTCAATGCCTGGGGCTTCATTTATTCTCTCTCTCACATGACTTTATATAGTTTTGCCTACTGCAGTCTTGCAGAAAAGAATCTGGAGAGGGTGCTAGCAAATTGCTACCTAACTCAACTCAGCATGGTGTTGTTTCAAATAAGGCTAATCTCATTCTGAAGCTTGTTAACAAGTATTTTTAACTTAAGACCTGGAAGGTAACAAAAGTACTCTGCTTGATGCTGTTGATGCCTTGGCTGGAGTGATGTGTCCAGATACTGCTGCAGAGGATACATGCAAGGCCACTCTGATCTGTGTACTCAGAGCTGTGTTTGGACTCTGCTATACCCATCTTAGTGAAGTTCTGGAATTCCTTTCTGTACCATTCCAGCACAACATTCCCACTGGTTTAAGCACAGAGGAGCTAAATAGTATCTACAGCCTTGTGAAGGGTTTCCCCGGAATGATATTTCCAGAGAAAGGCTCTGGTTCACCCCTCTTCTACATCAAGTCACATTTTCCGTCCCTGTTTATGAAACATAGACTTTTCCTCCTGACCTATGACTTTAAATTCTTCTATTCCTTCGTAAGCCTTCTCATGAATTAGTGATGACCTTTTTAAATACTCAAACAGTCTACATGGAAAATTAAGATAATTTAGTCCCAGCTACCTGCAGAGCAGGCTCAAATCATACCATGACCAAGCAGGACTTCATGCAAGAAAATAACTCTACAAGGCACAGTAACTAGAACAGGAACTGCTCAGCCAGACAACACAGAAGATACTGCACAGCTAAATGGCCAAATTATGACACCTTTCAAGCAGTTCTAACACTCCGAGAGCAGCCAACAGAACTTTCCATGAGCATTTCAATGTAGTCTGGACAGTACATCATCCTAGCCCTCCTGGCGCGGTTCACAGTTGAACTGACAGCTTGTCAGTGGAGAACAGCAATCTGCTGGGTCAGTGAGGGTTTTCTGACATGAATAAGCATCAGCTGCGATAGTTGTTGGCTAAGCATTAACTCAGGGAAGGAGGAAGGTGCGAAACAAGTCTGCCACAATTGACAAGATTAGTGCTGTCTCTGTTGCTGGCTACCTGTACAGCTGACCTGTTTGGGAAGATACCATACTAACACTAGACCTCTGGCTTGCCTCTCTCACAGGTCTAGGAACCAAAGTTCACCTGCACTTATAGTCACCACACTGTGTTGGGATAGGAAAGGCCTGCTGAGGACTATTCTTCAGAGTACATACCTCTATCTTTGATAAGGAGATGATGAGCGCTGGAAAACTTCTCTTATGAAGACAGGCTGAGAGAGCTGTGGTTGTTCAGCCTGGAAAAGACTCCAGGGAGACCTTGTAGCAGCTTTCTAGTACCTAAAGGGGGCCTACAGGAAAGCTGGAGAGGGACTTTTTACAAGGGTGTGTAGTGATAGGACAAGGGGCAATGGTTTTAAACTGAAAGGGGGGAGATTTCGATTAGATCTAAGGAAGAAATTTTTTACAATGAGGGTGATGAGGTACTGGAACAGGTTTCCCAGAGAAGTTGTGGCTGCCCCATCTCTGAAAGTATTCAAGGCCAGGTTGGATGAGGATTTGAGCAACCTGATCTAGTGGAAGGTGTCCCTGTCGATGGCAAGGGGATTAGAACTAGTTGATCTTTAAGGTCTCTTCCAACTCAACCATTCCATGATTCTACAACGCCCACATAGCTGATGGCTTCTGTGGCCTTGCCAGGGTAGAATGGTGCAGACACCTAGATTGTACCAGAGCCAGCAGTAATGTATTGTTGACATGCTGTATTATCCCTTACAGCAGGGCTTGGTGGCTCATGTCTGGCGGGCAGACTGCTTTAAGAGGTTTGTCAAGCCTCACTGTAACAGCAGTTAGTTCTGTGGTTTTCCTTCTTTTTCACACTAAGAAACCATTCCGTAGCCTTTCTAACAGGTAGTAGTTGCTTAATGCCATAAGCAGATTTGCACTTGGTTGGATTTAGGGATCCTCTAGCCAAATCACTTCTTATCCAACATGGGCTGTAGCAGAAGCCCCAGGGAAGAGTTTTATAAAAGCAAAGTAAGCTCATAGCAGTAAATTTTCAAAATGTTCTTTCCATTTCTGGCCTTCAGAGGTACAGGGACTTCTGGAGGGAGAGGCAAGACCTCGGTGTTTAACAGCCATTAATGGCCTACGAAGCTTACACAAAATGAAGTAAACTGTAAGAAAACTTAGGAAAGTGTCAAACATCCACCACATCCAGGAGCAAGGAGGTCTATATCTCTTTTGCTTACTTTGAATTTGCCACTCATTAGGGTCAGAATTTGTCCTTCAGTATCAAACTGGATGGCATAGTTTCTCCATGGCCTTGTAGCAGCATACATCATTTTTACATTCCCCATCAGTTGTCCAGGCTGAAGAGTCCTATGTCATTCTAGCACAGCAGTTATCCCACCTCTTCAGCACTTCTTCTGCTCTGCTTCTTTTTAATTGGGCTATATCTTTTTTGAACTTAATAAGCTCATTTGTCCTCTTGCCCGCATTTTCCTGTGGCTTAAATAGCTCTGCCTCCCTTTAGGCATTTTGGATGAAAGGCCTGTGGTGCCATGAGATGTGTAGAGATGAAGGACACACGGAGAGAGGAACCAGGATCTGCTAAAGATTAGAAGGTGTGAAGGGAGGAGATACTTGGCTGGCACAAGGCAGCCTAGCTCCATGGCTGCCCAGTAGCTTATAGCAGCTGAGCTCTGTTTTACCCTTTTCAAACAGCCACGGAGCATTTTTTCAGACACTCAGACTCTGCAGCTAAAGCCCTTGTTTTCAGTGACCATCCAGTTTGTTCTTCCTCAGCCACAACAGAAGAGTTTTCCTTTCTGTGCATAAAACATGACCTTTGGGTAGTGCGTAATAAGTTGGATGATCAGACAATGTTTGTTTCAGGCATAAAACACACAATGACTTTAAGAAACACACACCCAGGCACAACAATATTTCATGGGTGAGTTGGCTAAAAGGGAAAGGGGGGGCAGGGGAAGTTGCACTGACCTTAGATAACACAGCTGAATGAGAACAAAACCAAAATAAACACAAATTAATCAAGGACTCCAAATCGAACCACTTGGTGATAAGGATTGGAACAGGCAATAAACAGGCTGTGAGATACTTTCTCTGTGATGTTTGAGGAACTGTGGCCTTGCAGCTTTGTGCCTAGCACGATGCAGGGGGCTGAGCCAGCTGGTATGCTAAAGGATCTGTAGAACTTGAGCAGAGGTTTAGTTTTCAGAGGGGCTGTAAGGGCAATTTTTGTTTTTTTTGTGGGTTAGTTGCGTGCAAACAATGCCATGGCACTCATAAGTGAAGGGACGAATGCTCCCCGTGCCACATGACACAGTAATATACCAGGCTGAAACGGTATTTGCTGAAACCAGAGTGAAAAAGGCATTTAAATCAGCACTTTACCGGAAAAAGAAAGCCCTGTACAATCCATGCCCTCTTCCTGACATTTCTGTCTCACCTCTGTTCAGGAGGTTTTTCTTCTGAAAAAGGCAGCTAAGGGCACCTGCTCCAGCTAAGGGCACCTGCTTGAAATTCATGTTGGAGTTTTGTAGAAGGAACAAAGATAAAAGAACAAAACACAGAAAGAAAATGAAAAACAATGAGTTCCACTCTTCTGTTCCAGCTCTTTGCATGTAGCTGAGTACCACATGTTTTGAAAGGCTGTGGAAAAGCACACGCCAGAATACATTTGCTCCTCTCTGATGACTGGGATAGGAGAAGGGATGTAGCCATGAACTTTCTCTTCTTCTCCTCATCGTTTTTGGAGCATCTGCAGTTATTAGTGGCAGGCTTATCTCACAGCTAGCAGTAACGAAGCAAGAGATTTGGAGCTCAGCACTGTGTGAGTACAGGGAAGGTGGAACTCTCCATGTACTCCCATATCAATATAGCGATGAGTGAGGTCTAACAACATCCGTTGAAGTGGAATTTCCACGGGCTTCAATGAGTTTTGGATTAGGTCCCTAAGTCAGGCCAGCCACGGGTTGCTTCTATAGACTGAAGTACTAAAAAGCCTGATGACTGCATGCTTCCTGCTTGTTTCGTTTTATTAACCTCTGATTTTTTTCCTGTTATTGCTGCAAGCTATATAGGAAGCTACTGCATGTTGTGTAGGTGTCAGCCATTTGGAGTTTGTACAATCCTGCTCTAGACAGCAGGAGTTTCCTGCCTGAGGGCCTGGCCTGTCACACCTAGCAACAGAAATGTAGAAGTACAAGATAGTATCCATCTTTTGCACAAAGAATTGTATAAATGAAGGGAAATTTTCTAGTCCAGTGAAGGCAGGTCTCTGTTGTCCATATGTCATAATTCCCTTCTGTAATGGTCAAGCTTGAGAGAAAAAGTGATTGTTTATATTTTGTTCCACTGATCTCACAAATAGCCTTGCTATTTTTGTACTCGTCTATCTTTCAGAGCACAGGATAACTCAGAAATGCTGAACAGTGCTAGTATTTAACTTCTTTGATGGCTACACTTTTCCATAACATTTTCAAAATCATAAGAGCTCTTTCATCTTCATCACTGGCATTAAGTGTGAGATCAAGACAGAATATGGTCTACACAGATGGGACTAGTTTTACTACATGTTCTACTAACGTTGAGAAGACTTTAAGGAATATTAGACTTCAGACAGATGCTTGACCTGATTCAAAATGGCATCACAATTCAGATTTAGGCCAGGGATAGTCCAGCCTTGTGAACCCCTATGGTGCATGTTGGGTTCATGTGATGTAAAAGCATGGCCATGCAAAGACAACTTGCACCTGACAGCAGATATGCTTATGAGATCCAACACTGACCTGGTTAGAGGAGTAACATGTCTCACACCCTACACCTATCATGAGATGCAGAGCCAGAGTAGATGACCTGCTGAGGTCTCTTTCTGGGAGACCTAGTCAATAGTTAGCCTATTCCCTGTCTCAGCCAACACCAAGATTCACAGAAATGATTCAACAGACAATGTGGGCCAGGGGCTGTTCCCAGTCATCCACACAGCCCAGACTGCCTTGTTTTAGAGGGAACAGGAAAGTTCAGGCATATGGAGGTGAGCTGTTCCCTGACAGATGGGTTGGGGAACAACTCCAGTCTCTCATGCTGCACTGTTGCTGTTGTATGTGTTTTTCCTATTCCTAATATGCCTAAAGGCAAAATCCTTTTTGGATTCCACATTAGGAATAGTATTCAGCTTCTCTGGCCTCAATGAGACAAGGTTGGTGCCTGATTTTGGTGGCATCTCCCATGACAAAACTTCAGAGACACCTGTGTTTCTCTCCACCAACTGCACAGGCAATCTAAGTCTTACTTCAGCAGGAATCTCCTCTGCTTCAACACCCTCAAAAGCATCCGCACTTCCATTAGGGACAAGGGAAGCCTCTCTTAACTGCTGTCAGATGGAATAAGTCTCCACCAAGTTTGGTACTACAATGCTGAAACAGTGTTGGAACCACCGTTGCAAGGTTGGCCAGAAATAAGGCATTTAGGAAAAGAGCAGGCAGCTTTTGAGACAGATTTTTCATTGATAACACAGAACACCCACCTTGTGAGGATAGATTGAGAGAGTTGGGGTTGTTCAGCGTGTAGAAGAGAAGGCTTCAAGGAGACCTTCTAGCAGCCTTCTAGTACCTAAAGGGGGCCTACAAGAAAGATTGGGAGAGACTCTTTGTCAGGGAGTGCAGTGATAGGACAAGGGGCAACAGTTTCAAACTGAAAGAGGGGAGATTCAGATTGGGCATAAGGAACCAGTTCTTTATGATGAGGGTGGTGAGACACTGGAACAGATTGCCCAGAGAAGTTGTGGCTGCCCCATCCCTGGAAGTGTTCAAGGCCAGGTTGGATGGGGCTTTGAGCAACCTGGTCTAGTGGAAGATGTCCCTGCCCATGGCAGAGGGGTTGGAACGAGATGATCTTTGAGGTCCTTTCCAACCCAAACCATTCTTTGATTCTATGATTCTAACACCTTGTGTGTCCTTATGAGATAAGGGCCAGTGTTTATGAACAGCAATTGGACTTTTTAAGCCATAGGCTTGAAACAGGATGGATAGTGAGAGGAAGGAAGGAAGTGCCATCAGTCCTGTTTTACAGCCAGAGAGACTTGAGGCGTGCACAGGCTCATCCAGGATCTCAACCGTAGAATATGTCGACCTAGATTTTAGGCATCCATCCCCTGCTGCAATTTAAAGAATTTCTTCCTAAAGAAGGAACAGCAAAATAATTCCAGGAGCAAGGGGCATGCTGTGAACTGCCTGTCATGAGGCACGTAGGGACAGCTTTGGAATGAAGATGGTTTTTACACACTCAGCCTGATGGTTGTCAAGGGCCAAGCCTGTGGTCACAGGAGCAAGCTGAAGCAGGAACTCTAGTAGAGCTTTTCCTCTGTGCATGAACAATTGGGGGAAGCTCTGTCGTTTTGAGGAATTTCCGAGGACAGTAAATTACATAGTAGATCACAGCTCTAATATGTTTTTGGGGAAGGCGTTTGGAAATTAATGTTTCGTATTAAGATTTAAATGGGGAATACATGCAGCTCTGCTACTCACAGGCATCCTCAAACCTGGCCTGCCACAGCATTTTCTCTCCTGTTGAGGTGGGTTTAAGCAGAGCCTACGTTGACAGCAGTGGACCATGTAAACAGACCCTCATTATCTCTCTGCTTCTGTTCTCTGCTGCCAAACAAGGATGGTATTAGCTGTCTCCACTTCACAGGGTGTTTGGAGAGAACCTGGGGCAGGAATAATGATCAGTGCTTGTGCTAACAGCCTGATAAAGCAAGAGCTGTAGAAATACCTAGAAGGAAAACGAGACACAGCTCCTCTCTCAGCCAGAAGGAAGGATTTCAATGCCAGAAGTGGTCAAATTTAGGTGAACCTTGGAGTTCTTCGTAAAACAAATATTACTTTGTGTAAATCAGTTGATTGAGATGACACAAGGGAGTTAAAATTTTTTCCTAGGCTGGGAATCAAAGGTGGTCCATTAAAAGATGGTTAAAAGGTGGGCTACCTATCCTATTGTGGTGGGTTGACCCTGGCCTGCAGCTAAGCACCCACACAGCCACTCACTTACTCCCCACCTGTCAATAGGACTGGGAAGAGAACAGGAAGAAAAAAGTGAGAAAACTGGTGGATTGAGATAAATACAGGTTAATAAGGGAAAGAAAGAGGAAAGAACAAATAAGGGATGCGAGGGCTATCACTCACCACCTCCCACAAGCAGACGGATGCCCAGCAAGTCTCCGAGCACTGCCAACTTGGAAGACACCCCTTGTCCTCGCGTGTTTTTTATTGCTGAACATGATATTATATGATTTGAAATATCCTTTTTTTGAATTGGAGTCAGCTGTCCCAGCTGTAACCCCTCCCAATCCCCAGCCCACTCACTACAGAGGCAGAGTGGGAAAAAGAGAAAACCTTGATGCTGTAAAAGCACTGCTCAGCAATAGCCAAAATATTGGTGTGCTATCATCAACACCGTTTTAGCCACAAATCCAAAACACAGCATGTTATGGGCTGTTATGAAGAAAGTCAACTCCATCCCAGTCAGATCTGGTACACCCATCTTGTTTGGCTTGCTTAGATGGGAGATATGATGGAGAGCAGAGGGCTTTGGGGCAGAATTCATTACAGGCTTCCATGCGGATAAACTGAAGTTTGGAGAAAAGAGATGTGGGCTGGGTGCAGAGATGGTGAATTAAGGCTACGACATCCATGTCATGTCATGGGATGGTTATCAGAATGGATGGTGGCCTCTCTTATAGGCCACCGATGTAGCAGACAAGCCCTCAGAATAGGCTGCAAATGCAATCAAAAATTCCTTAACAAAGTCCACCAGTGCAGCATTATAACATGCAAATATAGTACTGTAATTGCTAGGCAACCTGCTACAGTGAATTAGCTACTCTGCAGGAACTGCTCTTTCCTGCAGAAAACATGGAGTGGATCATTCCTCCATCAGAGAGAAACAACATTGCAAATCACCTTTTACAAGCTCCTTCCCATGCTTCCTGTTCCTACACAACCACCTTGTGCCTTCCATCTCACTCACTTTTCTGATACAACCCCTCCAGCCCACTGTAGGGCCACCATCACAGCTCTCCAGTTTCTGCCCTCACCCAGCACTGGCTTGGTTCTTATGCAGGGTGCTGCTGCCCAGCACCCGTAAGGAGGACAAGCTGCTGCTTCATAACACACACAGCAGGTCCTCAATCAAATTAGTTGATGGGTGGTAATTGCCTGTAGGCATGCGAGCAACGTGCAAGATCACTTGAGAAATAAACTCTGTGTAACCATGAAGCTACAGTGAATCAGCTCATGAAGAGCAGTTGGACCCCTCTTTGAGATGATAATCCTAAGAGCCTCTGTTTCATGGAAAACTGGAAAATTGCTTTCTGAAAGAAATTTGGTTTTACTGTAGATTTATCCCATTTGTTCATAAAAAGCCATGATTCTTACACAAGGCTGAGATTAATTGCAGAAGCAAAACTTTCAGTTTCAAGTGCAAGTACCTTTCATTTACAATGTCAAATATAGCCCCAAAACTAAGGATGCCTTCGTGGATGATGCAATTCACATCCACGTCTGCCTGCTGTAAGTCCTTGTTTCTTCTGGGAAACTGTGAATCACAGCCATGAACTGCAGCAGCAGCAGGGAAGTTTTCTCAAGATGAATGGGTTAAAAAAGGATCTCTAGTAAAGGCTGCGCTGGTCCTTTGTGTTTTAACAAAGGGAGGAAGCTCTGCCTAGTTTGAGGAATTTCCCACGTCTCCAATTCAGGCTTTGGAAAATGATTTTATTAAGCCTGTCTAAGAGGTGTTAAAAAAATAAAAATAATCAAGGAGATGAGGACAAAGATATCTTGCCAGAGCCTACGCATGTTCTGTTTGTTTGTTTTTTAAACCTGGATTGCTGGAGGCAAACTAAGATGAATCTAGGGAAGTTAAATAATGACAAATGCCAAATACTCTCACCGGGTTCCCGCTGAGCTGTCTGAGCTGTTACTGAATTCAGTCAAATGTCACTGCTACGCAGATATAAAGATTTGCTCCTAAATTTCCTTATGTATCACTTTGTTCTGCAGTGTTGCCTGACATCGCGTGACAGATGAAGTGACAGAAAAAGATGAGGAATTTTCTGGGTGAGAGGAAGATCTATATGGGTTGAGAAATGCCATTTTCACCATGGAACAGCACGTGATGGAGCAAAGAGAAATGGAGCCTCAGGCTTCCAAATTCCCAACAGCCTTTCCTGTGCTATCCCCTTGCCTGTTACAAGCTCGTTGCCTCCCATAAAACTGTCACTGAAAGCGAGAGTTATAGTATTCAAACAATTACACCGAATCATTCCATGATTCTATGATTCTATGATCTGATTCTACCTCCTAATGCAGGTAGGTGAGCACCACTTTCCCGCTGATGGGGAGAGAGAAACAAAGCTGTACAAGGTCACACCACCACTGTGTTTTCTCTGAATCATGATCATTTAAATGACCAGCGGATACTGCTGCATCAGAGATGTTTGGAGGGAGCAGGACTTTTGGCGTTGTAGACATCAATAGAAGTTAAAAGCATCAGAAAACATCCCTGCAACCCCCCTGACACTGAGCACGGGCAAAAGCACTCCACCACTCCAACGTAACACCATAAAACTGGCTTTCATTTAAGCAGCTCAAAACGTAGGTAGAAAATAATGGAAACAAGATAAATGTGACACTCAAAGACCTTACACAGCAGTGTCTCAGCCTGTGGCCATGAGTGCCCCAAGTCCCTCTCCCCTGTCAGCAAGCGCCGCCTAATATGAAACCGAAGTGGGATGCAAGAGGTTGCTCTTAAATGAAGCAAACCCACCATTTTATACAGCTGACAAAAATACAGTGCCCGTTATCTGCTTCACGAATCCCAGCCACTGTAAGCATAAAACAATGTGAAAAAACCCAAGTGTTATTGCAATTGATATGCTTTTTTCTGAAACTCCGTAGCATGCCTGACGAGGTGATAAATGCAGTCCAGATTAGCCCAGTATTTCCGTGCACAACCCTCTTTACCTCTGCAGCCCCAAGTTTAAACTAGATTAGTCATAGCCTCTATTAAAATTCACTAGCCAAGCTAACAGACAGTAGCACTTTGTCAGAAGCTTGAATGGATTAATTCACACCCTGAAAAGCCAAAAGCATCCTACAGAAAACCATCAGCTAATCACCGCAAAATGAAACACGTACCAATGGCAGTTTTCCCCGTAGCAACCTGCAGCAGGTTTACTGGTCATGCAAAGCTCACACTGCACTGTCAGCACCTGGCCCTCAAAATTCCTTCAAGCCACCTTCACCTGTCCCAAACTGTTAAACCGCACAAGGAGACTGATGCTACCTTTCACACGTATCGTCCATACCTGGTAGGACAACAAGTGCTGGTTGTGTCCGAATCTTTTCCAAACTTGTCCTTCTGTGCTGAGAAGGAAATTTCCCATCCAAGTGTCAACTCCCGCCTCGGTCTTTGCCCTTTCTTTCCCAAGAGCTTGAGGCACACCTGCTTCTCCGTGTGTGCTGCTGGGTGTTGGGCTCCGGGATTTGTTTTTTGATTTGCTTTTCTTTTTGGAACAAATTAAACAGCCGGTGAGCAATTCTCCGTACGCGCGAGAGAGAAACCTTTTGGCTTGTGGTGATTTAATCAAGCAAACCCTGTGACCTCCCTTTCCTGCCTGAGATCAGTGGGAACCGATCCCTTCTCCACCAGCAACGGGGTGGAGCTGCAGCTGGAAAGCATAAGCCTGAAAGAGCTATGCTGGATGGGCAGGGCAGATCTTCCTTCTCCGTTTGTTGTGTCAGAGAACACGGTGGTTCCTGCTGGTCTGAAACAGGGAGATGACCCCTGGGCAGGAAGGAACCTGAGAAATATTTTCTAAGTGATTTCCTGCCATGGAGGGGAAAGTGGATGCAAAGGACGCTTGGGCAGGGTACTCACAGAGCTGCTGCAGAGTGTGATTTCAAGATGAGGAAAACACTTTTTTGGTCATCAGGGGTGTGGAAGTAAAAGAAAGTAAAGAAATTACTTTTTTTTTCCTAGGTTAAACTGTTTTAAGAGACTCAGTTGTCAGTTTACACAGTGATCTGGAGACCAAGTTATGTAGGTGCTTCTCAAACTTTCAGCTATGGTGCCTTTCATACTAAGAGGTGCTGAGATGCTCTGAAAATGATTGTAGGAGAGCCTTTCCATGGAGCTTGTGTTCAGCAACACCTCGGTGGTGCAGCTGTGGCACAAGAGCTCCTTGCCAAGGTGCAGAAGAAATCTGGGCAGGCTTATGCATCCAGGACAGCTATCTCTAGAATAATCCCCAAACTCTGCTGTGCAGGTCCTGCTGCCTCACACTGGGGGTGCCAGAGGAGGATTTTCATGCACTAGTCAAATGACTGCACCCCAGGAAGGTGGAGATCATTCTCCAGGCCTCAGTCCTGCTACAGAGGTTATGCTGATATAATGAAGGACACTGCAATGACCATCTTGCTTTTGTCTCTCCTGGCTTTGCACTGTCTCTGATGTTCTTGCAAGATAACACACTACAGCACCATGGCCCGACATTAACACTTCAGGTGGCACAGGGCACATGCCATCCCTCTGTGATGAGTATTGCTTTCTGGACGTATCGGCTTCTGCTTCTTGACTGTAGAAGTAGCCAAGGACAGGTAGTCTCTCATGTTTCAGGACCTGTGTGGAGAGAATCTATACCATGTTTCCGAGTATGTCCTAACGTGGAAAATTGTATATAGGACTACAGTCTCTACAGCTAATAGCATCCTTCTTTCTGGACAAAAGAAGAATTTATTTTAGTATCTTGGAATCTACACTCAGGATCACTTTTTAGTTACTCTATCATAGAATCATAGAATGGTTTGAGTTGGAAGGGACCTCAAAGATCATCTAGTTCCAACCCCCCTGTCACAGACAGGGATAACTTCCACTAGACCAAGTTGTCCAAAGCCTCATCCAGTCTGGCCTTGAACATTTTCAGGGATGGGGCATCCACAACTTCTCTGGGCAACTGTTCCAGTGCCTCACCACCCTCATAGGGAAGAATTTCTTCCTTATTTCTAATCTAAATCTACCCTCTTTCAGTTTAAAGCCATTGCCCCTTGTCCTATCACTACACAACCTTGTAAAAAGTCCCTCTCCAGCTTTCCTGTAGGCCCCCTTTAAGTACTGGAAGGCTGCAATAAGATCACCTCGGAGCCTTTTCTTCTCCAGGTTGAACTGTCCCAACTCTCTCAGCCTGTCTTCATAGGAGAAGTGCTCCAGCCCTCAGATCATCTTCGTGACCCTCCTCTGGACTTGTTCCCACAGCTCCATGTCCTTCTTGTGTTGGGGACTCCAGAGCTGAATGCAGTATTCCAGGTGGGGTCTCTGATCTCGTGATCCAGTTCATACTATAAAAGCAAGAAAGGATATTGGAATATTTTGCTGCTCAGTACACCTCACCCACATGCTCTCTGATAAACACTTTATTTTGCACGGAGAGGGAGAGAAAGAGATGGAGAGGGAGCTGTATACCACATCTTTATGTTCTTCTGATTAACGAGTGTGATTTGTATTTCCTATATCTAACAGTAGCCTCTGTATCTAATAGCAGTCACTTCATTTCAGTGGGCTTTTCAGTTTCATTTCCTTTTGTCTGGCTAAGGCTGGAAATGTTATTCCTGTTTATCTCCTTCTGCTTGCTGTGACGAGTAAAATATGATGGTTGGGACTTCTAGGAAAGAAAATACTGCTGAGATAATTCAATTAGAGTGACAGAATGATTATTTCTTTAAAGTAGTGCACTTGATTGATTATTTTTTAAAATATACAGAAAGTGCACAATAGTGTTTTTATTGTTCAGTCTTGTTTTCCTGACTTTTATTCCCATTTATATTGCGGTTTGCTGTTGGGTTTGCGATGGGTGGAAGATGGTTTCCATCCCCATAGTAGTTTCCAAAGTTTCAGAACCATTCCTGTTCAACATCCAGGTAAGTTTAAAATCTTCAAGAAAATCTGGGGCAGATTTTACTGTCACATCTAGGAACTGGAGAGAAATGAGTACTCTAGAGAACGATTAGGTAAGTATCTAAAACAGTCCAGAAGAAAGAAAGTATCTAAACCAACTCAGACTAGAGATGCTTATTCTTTCTGTTGACTAATGGGAGATGCCTTGAAGATTAGCTCAGGAGCACGTATCTACATTGCTGGCATTTCCAGTGAAGTGAGATGAACGCTGCTCTTTGTGGAAAGACTTTGCTGCAATCAATGTGTCATTATATTATGGAAATTGGAATGGCTCTTTGGACTTCAAGGTAAGAGCTGAACCACAGGTGTGGTTCAGCAACAGCATCATCCAACAACAATTCAATTTGTCAGAGTGCACACTGATGCTTAGGCTGAACATACAAGTTTTGAAGGGAACGAGGAAAGCCTGAGCTCTTGATGTTTGAGCAGGCCTGAGTAAACACAAGCTACACCTAGGTTTGGATTAATCTGTTTTAGAGATTAGGAAAGGCTTGCAGGACCTCAGGAGAAACCTAGCATCTTTTTTTTTTCTGTATCCAGTGCTTTGTCTTTGCATGGCAAAGCTTAATCTGTTTGTATAGCATCGAGCACTATGGGGCTCTGAAGTTGGCTGGGGCATCTCAGTACAAGTATATCCAATGTAAATCATTAGATGCCACGGGTCACTAGAAGGATGATATAGCAGGTATCTCACAAGCCTGTCTTGTCATGACCATCAAGTGAGCTGCAATGCTCTAATGTGCATGGAGACAGCAAAGGGATATTTCAATTGTCCTGGCGATCCTGGCAGAGAGCAAAGAATTAACCTTTGCTCATACCAGGGACAGCAAATCTTGACTCACTTTGCTCTGAATGTACTGAGAAGGAAGGAAGTAATGAAATGCCTCATTATATATCTGACTTGAGTAATATATTTAGAACTGACAGTAGTGCTGAAGGCTGCATGATTTCATACCAAAAGGAGTGACGTGCTCTGGACTGTCTCACCACAGCCAGTGGTCAGCTGAAAATATTTATCTGCATGAATAAGGTGCCTGAAGATTACTTTTTTTTTCCTGAAGCACTAGGAACTTCTTGCAGTGATAGAACAATTAATCTGGGTATTTGGAGTACTTCAGTTGTACAGTGTTATTGTCCAGCTTTATGGGTTCCTTTTAGGTTTAAGTGACTGTGTTTTTTTAGGCTAATTACCACACTTGTATGAATTTCATCATTGGAAAATGATGACTACAATAATGTGTAATGTAATTGTCATCTTGAGAAGGCACAAAATGCTAAATGGCTATTTAATCTTCTAGAAAAATACACAGAAAAAGCAAAAGTGGGAAACTGAAGCTGGAGAAATTTAATTTAAAAGCAAAAGTCCACATTTTTAATAATCCCAGCAATCAAACACACATCCAAGCTTCTATGTGGTTCGCTAGTACTTGACACATCCATAGCACAGTTGGCTGCTTTCCTACGTGAGGTGCTTCATTTTTCTTCATCGTGGGGCTTAGATAGAGGTAACAGCTATTTGACATCTCTAATACAGGACCTGCTCCTTCAATGTTTAGGCTTGCTGGAGGTCTTTCATCATTAAATTAGGGATCTGGGTGCTTTAGTGGGTTGTGGTTTTAACAACATGTTTTGTCTGGAGTTATACAAAACTTCATGTGCTAAAAGCAGTACTGACAATAGGCAACCAGGGGCCTTCATAGCTGATAGGAAATCCCAATGCAAAGACCCAGGCCAAAGTAGGAACTTCTGCGAATGATGGAGAACTCATTGAGTTCTTGTGAAAACCAATAAAGGAAGTGGAAAACGCCTGGAACTGGTGGCCTTTGTGTTCATGCGATTGTTGGATTTCCTCTAGCAGAAACCAGGCAGTAATTCCTCCAGGGACTTTTGAGTCCCTACCCACAAAGCACAACCCACCCATCCCTTTCTGAAACTTCAGGTTAGCTGGGCGCTCTTTAAAATGGACGGCTCCAGGCAATGGCCTATTTTCCCATCCTTTCTTCTGACAAGGGACAATGAAGGAAATGCTTTTTAATGGTGCGTTACTAAACAGAAATGGTTACCTGAGGGATTTGGGTGTGGAGAGCTCTGCAAAACTGTACCCTACATACCATGGGGCTTGAGGACTCCATACAAAGCAGTGTGTTGTGAAATTCCCACTTACTGTATTATCTGTACATAAAAGCTATTAATAGAAGTAATAGTAACAACACAGAGAAGTTACAACACAATGGTCAGGAGGATATCTTTGTGTCGAAGATGTACAGACCCAAAGCTCCTCCTCCAAAGAGCAGGACAAGTAGTAGCTGAAGATGCACAGATGGGACAGGACAGGGACACAAAGAATGATCCTGGTCCTGGCATATCAAAGGGAAGAACTAGGACAGTGCTCAGGCTAGACATCACGTGTGCAAGAGCAGATATCAGCAGAAGGAGATGGAAGAACATTGTCATCATCCAAGTGGTGCTATCAGTGAGATGGCCAGCACCTGGGTGGGGATGGAGGGAAGAGGATATTTCCTAGAGCTGGAATCAAACAAAACCTGCAGGTTAGGCAGGCCATGAATGGGAGCTCTTGAAGAGTTAAAGCTCCAGTAGTGCACAGACTTTGGCATGAGAGTGACCTCAGGCACATGAAGAAACCAGCTGGGAGTGCTTTCAGGGCCAAGACCTTTCTTTTGAAGTCTGGTCAATGTGACGCATAGTCCAGTATGGCAGGGAAGCTGATGTGTTAGGTTATGATCAAAAAAATGGTATTCTCCTCCTGGGGCAAAGGGGAGGGTATAGGGAAAGAGCTCCAGGAGCTTTTCTCCTCATCTTGTCCCCATGACAAGCATAACAGAGGGGAGATGGACTATATGTATACTGCCTTTTATTATGTTCTCATGCTCCTTTCACTTAGTGAAATAGAAAGTTCTGTTTACTTAGTACTCAATTTATTTACAAGACAGAGCAAGCCCTACGTAGGTAGGCGTTAGGATAAGAAACTTGCCTTGGAAGATGTGGGTTTAAAATCTTTGCTCTGACAGCGAACGTCATACATGATATTAAGGCACAATACCTTGGGCAGGTCCTCCAAAGTGTTTTCTGTGCATATGAAGGTGAATAAGAAGGGAACTGCTATCTGCAAGAGGCTCCAAGGTAAAAGAATATGAGCTCTACAACCACTATAGATTCACATTTAACATGTGTTGGCTGAAGTTCATGTCAGTGGGTTGCACGTATATTTAGTTCATGGATTTGCATATACCTTCCAGTGAAAAGAGACCTTTCGACCAGTCAGAACATGTTTATGCATCATGCAGGTTACTATTAAAGAGCATTCTGGTCATGCAGCTGCTTCCCAGTCACCCTTCTGTCCTAAATGCCCATCAACTCACTGTAAATCCCAAGTGCGCATGAGACAGTAAAGATCAGATCCCTCCATGGAATCTGTGGAGTCATCACATGGATGACCAGAGGTAATTGAGCCCGAAGAAAGGCAAATACAAAAAGGATTTATTAATTCCAGCTTGTAGCGAGTCCATGTATATATAGAGAGTCCATTCATTCAGCAAGCCATTATCTATTTTGCATAGAAAATGACTAGGCAAAACAGAAACTTCTGGACATACAAAAATATTTGTATTTGCTACAATTCTCTATGAAAGCCGCTTTTTCTGTGTGAATCTGATCTTATTTCTCCTTTGCAGACACGACTGAGATGTCTTCACCATCATGTTCTCCCTCTGACCCACAAGTCCAGCTCCAAGACCTGTTTTTTTTTATTAGATCAAATTCTTCTTTGCTGTCCTCCTTTGCTCTGAGACATGAAGCACTCTTTCTGCTGTTGAAAATAAGACAATGTTGCTGCGAAGGTCCCCTGGCCAGATATTCATGGCACTTTTTTAAGTGTATTGGGAGAAGCAAACTAATCTGAGGAAGGGTGTTCTTTAGCCATGAGTATGCTTTCTGTATTGCAGTGTTTGTTAGTTCCTTCCGTAATACCTTTTAAACTGATCACAGAGTTTCTCTGAAGGACAGAAACATAGTCATTTCTTGTAATCTCAATGATAACAAATACCTACATGTTTCCTTGTCAGAGGCTGGGCTAAAGGATAAATATCTAAAGGACAGATATGTTTTGTTTGGCTGGAAAAGATGTCCAGCTAGTCAAACACCAGTTCAGTGATTGTCAACTGTATGGTGAAGACTTGTGTCATGCCAACAGCCAGGCTGAGCCAGGCAGCAGACACGTGGTTGACGGTATTTAGAAGGGAGGGAGAGTACAGAAATGAATTGAGGGGCACTCTGGGGAGATAAGGGACAGGTCTGTTGGAAATACAGCAGAGAGTTGGGAACAGAGGCACAGAGAGAACATGGAAGGACGACAATAAGGTCTAGGGCAAGTGGCTTGAGTATTGTTATGATAAATATCATAGGAATAAGGTGGGACTCCATATATTGCAGTAGAAGGTGTTGTATATAGAGCTGGAGAAAAACCTTTTTACTTCTATGGTTCATAAGACAACTTAATCTTTTCACAGTTCTATGCTAAGCTGGTGGGAGGTTGCTGAAGTGTCTCAAATGTTCCTGCATCCTAAAGACTCTGGAGAGGGAAGCCCAGGCCAGTGTCCTGGATGTGTGACTGAGCAATGAGCCTGGAGCCAGAGCAGTGGGGAAAGGCACCCTGGCTCTCGTGAAGGAGTGTTTCAGCAGGCTTTTGTCAGTGTTACGTGAAGGGGAGAGACGGTTCACTTGAATTCCCATCTCCTAACAGAGACTTCCTTGTTTACTTATACTCTAGTGAAATGGGGAAATTGCCCGGTAACAGCATTAAGGAAGGGTGCAGTTTGCTTTCTGGGTGCAGAGGGAGGAATCTGGCACCATTTAGTTGCTTATCAGGGGAATACGGACAAATGCCACCCCCACCCCTCCCAAGAGCATCCTTCTCTCATCCACCATCTGGTAGAATGTTTGCACTATCACATTCTTATTCACTTTCTCCAAGTGTCTTTGCTTTGTGCCTGATCCATAACATAAGTTGCTTTTTACTCCAGATAGATGGGGCCATAAGCAACTGATTTCTCTTGCAGATCAGAACCACCAGCAGATATCTCAAATGCTGGATAAAACAGTACCCTGAACATTCAAGTGCTTTCCATTGTCATGGAAGTCTCCAGCACATCTCCTGGTTGACTTGCAGAAGCATGTTTTCAAGGACTGACAAATTCCCAGGAAAATCCGCGGAAAGGCACCATGCTGAAGGACTTAGCACTTGCTTACAACTGCCTGGATGGATCCTTAACCCACAGGGGAAGGAGAAACTCAGTGCCAGGGAGCAGAAGCAGTTGGCTGCTCCGCATGGCATGAGCCAGGAATTGTACTGCCAGTGAGGATGTCAGGGCAGTGCCCTCATGGATGGTCACAATCCCATGGCACCTGAACAAAGAAAGCAGAGCAGGTCTGGTGACAGTGACCAGGTTCAGCCACAGTTCCATCCCTAGATGAGCTCATAGTGAAGGCGCAGGTCCAAGGTGAAGCTGGGAGGTCACGTCAGCCAGTTGATGTTGGATTTAGCAAGGTACAAAGCTGGACACGGAACAGACACAGAACATGGCATGGCCAAAGACCAAGGGCAAAACTTAAATGTGGCTCCTTAGCCAAGGTGGGGTCTCAGTGAGACCTCTCCTAGCTTGTTCTCACACCTTAGCTGTCTTCCAGCAGCCTGATCCCTAGTTACACAGCTTCACCATCGCAGAGCTGACCTTGGGTAGAGGCAAGCAAACATCAAAGAGAGGAGGAAAGAGCTTGCAAAGCTTTTCAGTGCTCTCAGGGTCATGACACTTGCCCTTAGACACCTGAATCCGTAGAGAATGACTACTGGGTGTGTTTCAGTCCATAGAGATGCAGTTATATTGCAGAACTCAAAGATGCCTAGACCAAACACGAAGAGGCGATATCTCTCTTCTGCACATCTTCTCCTACCATAGTACTTTGCCCTCAGTTCAGTGTCCAGGCTTGCAATTACACACAAAGAGGATTGACTGCCTTGGAGTTCAGATCCGGTTGAGACAAGAGTGAAATTCAGGAGAACAGGGAGGTGTTTGAGTATCAAATCTCTTGTGCCTTGTTAGATATGGGATCCTTCTCTCAGTAGCCTCACTTAGAGGTTTTCCCATGATTGAAGGTCTCGGTTACTTTAACGGTTTTAGTTTGCTGTGCTTTCTCCGTGTTGAAAAAAAGAAAGAAAAAAAAAAAAGGAGACTAATAGAGAAAGCCAGATCTGAGCAACTAAAAAAAATATTTCTTAACGAGGAAAACACTCACCTCAGTGTTAGAGGCCAAAGGGGCAGATTCCAAAGGGGTCAAATGCCAGATACAACCTTGATTTGCAACACAGTTCCCCAGATCTGAGGCCAAAGTTTGGCTTTTGTTTGGCCCCTGAGCTCTCTCATAAGCCCAAACCAAAAATGCCCCTGTGGTATGCAGTTGTACTGGTCTGATCCCTTAGGCTCATCTTTGCCATCCATGCAGAGCAGGTGTAGGTGTTGCTGAGCAACAGCAAACTGAACCTGAAAAGGTTTGGGTGAGATAAGCATAGTGGCACGGCCCCATTCACATCCCTTGGACATACTCAGACTGCGTTGGGTTGGTATTTCTGAAATAAAACAGGTATGGGTGTGAGGGGTTGGGTCTAATGACAGTTTTTGCTGGAAAATCCCTGTGCTTTTCAAAGTAGGCAACTCCCTAACCAAAACTAAGTGCCTGCAGGGATCTGAGTGCTTAATTGTCACCTTCAGGTGCCAAGTTCTGTGTCCACTGTCAATACCTCTCTTAAGTACTCTGAAAGTCCCGAACAGCCATTGCCTAAGCGTGTAGCTACTTCCACCTGCTCAGAACTTATTTGGGTAGATCCCTGTTCAGCTTTGCAGGTGTTTGAGAGTCTCTTTCTGAGGAGCTCAGCCTGGGCCAGGTCCAGACATCATCCACATAGGGAGGTATTGCTGAGGATTACAGGCTGTCTTTGGCCAAGCCAAAGACGGTGGGCTGCCTGTGCTTTGTATGATTTTTTCCAGACTTGTTTTCTCCCAACAGCCATTCAACTGTCACCTCTAGAAATGACTGGAAAGCCTATGGGATTGTAGCCCAGTACAGAAATATCACCTGTAGAACAGATCATAGAATCATAGAATCATAGAATGGTTAAAGTTGGAAGGGACCTCAAAGATCATGTAGTTCCAACCCCCCTGCCATGGGCAGGGAAACCCTCCACTACACCAGGTTGCCCAAAGCTTCATCCAACCTGGCCTTGAACACTTCCAGGGATGAGGCATCTACAACTTCTCTGGGCAACCTGTTCCAGTGCCTCACCACCGGAACAGGCTCTGGAGAGAAAACTGTTGCTGCAGATCCCAAAATCCCTCCAAGACAGAAAAAGGAACATGAGACAGGGCAATACTGAACGATTAGGTTAATGCATTCTGAAAATGCCATTTATGGATTAAATAGGTTTGTTTATTAACTAGCACACCTGGCCCTTTTATTAGTAAAGCACAAAGATGATTCTTTCTTTATGATTAGCACAAAAATGGAGAAGAAATATCAACAGTGGACTGTGTAAATGAAAATAAACCCTGATCTTAAGTTAGGATGTGCATTCATCAGGCTCAGCTGATGTGGGCTACAGATTTGACCTCCTCACTGGTCCCAGCTGAGCAGAAAGGACAGCAAATGTTCAGCTCGAATTTCCTCTCACATCAGTTTTGCACCAACATAATTTCATTGGCACTGGTGTAAACCCTCCATCTGCAAGGGTGGATGGAGAGGAGGACCAGATCTGCGGACTAGCAGGAGAAACCCCTCCTCTGGGACTCTTCCTCCTCAAGCCCCAGGTCACTGAACATGTTGATCCTTACAGAAAGGCTGATGCATCCCAGGCTCTCCCCTAGTCCAATTTTTGGAGTGTCCAATCTGTCTGAGGGGCTGGGCAATGAAGGATGAAGATAGCTGGAATTAGGGGTGGTTGAAAACTGATCTTTCCTTCCAGCTGAAAGTCATCACATACTGTAAAAAATATATCCTGCTCTGGGGCCTTAAATGAGAATCTCTAATAGGGTATCTAAGAGAAGAAAATATAGGAAAAAGTGTTCTGAAATAAACAAAATGCATAATTTTAGATATCTGATAAATTTTACTGGTATTGAAACAGAGGTTTATCTATGGCTATTGATTTCTCTCATCTTTGCTAGCTGTCAGACAAGTCAGTGAATACTCAAGTTTTACAGAGTTTGAGCACTGGAAGAAAATTGCCCTGGGACAAGGTGTTGAGAGCCTTCCATCAAGCTCAGAAGTGTTCTTATTGCTTGCTGAGTATCCCAAGCGTCCAAGATGTGGATCCTAGGTGTCTAAGATGCCAAGGCTCCTTAACAGGGGTCTGAGACACCCTGGGACCCTTAGCATGGGAGGGCTCTGCTGGGCAGGGCTTCCCTGGAAATATCAGTGATGGTGGCTAAGGCTCATGGGTGGTGAGAAAGCAGGTTGGCTTTTAGTACACATAACCCTGTCAATGTCTCATTTGTAGTTTTACGGAGACAGACGCATTTCCACAAGACTTCGTCTGTGACAAAATATCATTTCTCAGCTAAAAAAAAACAAACTCCAGAAGGAGACCCATAAGCTTTCAGCACTGGCTTTTTCTCCTTGTTCCCATCTGCATGCAAGGTTGATCCAGAGCAAACTTTCTACCTTTGCCTGGGTCAGTTGTACATTTCCTGCAACTATTGTTTGCCCCCTATCCTTCCTGTTACGAAAGGGAAGCTGGCAAGATAAATTTCTTGAGACTAGTCTAAGCTCAAAAACACTGGCACTATCCTAACCCCAGCAAGGAATGTGAGGGGGCATGTGTTGTGACTGACACACCTCAGAGGGGTCTCCTGGGGGAGTGAAACAGTGCTGCTGGCAGCAGGTGAAAGAGACACAGCGTAGCGCAACTTTGTCGGATGGACATGGCACATCCTCTGTTTTCTCTTCTTTCCCCAGATCATTTGCACAGTAGCTGGCTCAGCACACAGCTGGCTCATCCAAATCCACCATCCTAGTGGTCCCAGCACCATGAGGCAGGGGACAACATGACATGGTGCTGCTGAGATGCATGACGGAGGCCGCGGGTGCATAGGCATGACCTTGGGAGCTGCGCGAGCAAGAACCTCGAGCACAGAGTGCATTAAACATGACCCTCTTGCCCTGCTGACTGCACGGGGCTGGTGCTCCTGGGGTGGATGAGCAGGCTGTGGTTGCTGTGAGACTTTTCTCCAGTGATGCTGTCTGGTGAAGGATTTGTCCCAAAGGAAAAACATCATTTCCCTTCCCACTAGCCAGCACAGACCAGCGCCACTGGCTGCTGGCAGGTTTTAGTCTGCATGCTGCTACCCGTCCATGGTCAGCCATTTATTCACGTCCAACAGTGTGAGTCACAAACTGTGAGAGGCCATGGGACAACACCGATCTGTCTACACATGGCCACAATGTCCATTCCCATGGCCAAAAATCAAGGTCAGGTGGGACAGGCGCCAGCCCTCACTGCTTTCTGAGAAGAGCAGCTTTTGCTTTCTCCTTCAGGTTCAAGGCTTTAAAGTTGGTCAGATTCTCCCTGTGGAGCACAGCCCAGCTTTCACATTGATTCTGCTTAAAAACACACGTTGATCTAGCTCAAAACACCGGCAAATCTAACCAGCCTGAGCTGCGTGCTCATGGGGCTGTCGGTTGCAGGTTGCCCAGTTCAGGCTACAAAGGATGCTCGCAGGATGTCTCTGAGAGGCCTCAGATGAATGAACTTCGGTAAAGTTCTGTTTGTCTTCTCTTGGGTAAACAGGTGATACGTTCTGATAAGCAGACATGATAGAAGCAGGAAGGAAAACCTGAGGTACAGTTGTCCACCAGCATTGCACAGCCAAGCAAGAAAATAAATCTTGGGGATAATTTGCGGTTGGGAGAGCCAGGGAAGCATTTCATCCAGGCTGCTCATTTTATAGGGAAATGGTTCCAAGAGTGCAATATTTATTTAGTACGAAATGCAGTCTTTGCCAAGTAATGAAAAAGATAGGTTTAGCGTTTGCTTAGCTGGCTGGCGATAGCCTGCCTATCCACTTCTATGTTACAATTACTCAGACTCAGAATTTGCCCAGGCGAATCCAGCCAGCCTTTGGCGTCTTTTCTAATTACGGAAACTAAGACATGAAGCACTAAGCTTCAGCAATATTCAAAGTCTTTGGTGGACCCAACTCTTCCAAATAGCACAATCACCACTCAGTACTTCCTCAACCCCCTCCCCAACTTTAAGAATAACCCTGCCCTAGCAGCCTGCCCCTGCCGTAAGTGAGCATGGCTGCTTTTGCTGCCTGCCTCCTCCTCTTCCCCATCTCCCAGCAGATGCCTTGGTGGGACAGCTGATTCAGCTCACTGAGCAGGCAGGAAACCTCACGCATGTTTGCTGGGCTGGTTTGTGGCCACTGTAGCGAGACGAAGCAAAGCAGAAGATGGAGGAACTGGCTGAGCACTTGAGATGCTGCAGGGCAGAGGAAAAGGAGGGGACACAGCTAAGCGCAGAATAGGAAGAAATGATCAGCTCTGTCAAAGCCCTTGTGTCATATAGAGGAGAGGAAAAGAAGTCAGATGATCTCATCAATAGGAATTTTCCTGTTTGAGCAGTTTCAGCAAAAAATTTGTATCTTCCAGTAACTAAAGGGGGCCTACAGGAAAGCTGGACAGGGCCTTTTTACAGGGGAGTGTAGTGATAGGACAAGAGGCAATGGCTTTAAACTGAAAGAGGGGAGATTTAGATTAGATATAAGGAAGAAATTCTTCCCTCTGAGGGTGGTGAGGCACTGGAACAGGTTGCCCGGAGAAGTTGTGGATGCCCCATCCCTAGAAGCGTTCAAGGCCAGGTTGGATGAGGCTTTAAGCAACCTGGTCTAGTGGAAGGTGTTCCTGCCCATGGTGGAGGGGTTGGAACTAGATGATTTTTGAAGTCCTTTCCAACCCAACCCATTCTATGATTCTACGATCTTCCTCAGTTAAATATTTTATTTAGAGATGAATTTTACCCAGTCCTACCAAGAAGTCCTTATTTTATGCAGACAAGCAAGAGGCTCACGCAGACACTTCTCATGGGACCTCAGGCACAGCACCAATAACTTTCTTAAGATGCAAAGGACAAATCCTTTTAAATCAGTCCATTGTTCCCTTTTGGGGCTGTGCATTTCCATTTTGCTCACAAGGCAAATAAAAAAAGCTCCCTGTTGTCAACCCAATGGACTGCTTTGTATTGCAAATGAATTTTCCTTCAAGAAGGACCCCCTAATGCTGCTAACTTCCCATGCACACATGAGGCATTAAGGGAATTAAATGAACACCTTGTTCATGCTAGTATTTGAGCAGTGCTTGCTCCCTGCTACCCAGGGCTGCTCCATCTGCCTCGTGCTTTTTACAGTGATCAAGCAGTGGCTCTGGCTGTGCCTCCAGGCCTCATCCTGCCCCATGGATATAGCTCCTGGGGAACTGTGAGCAGCTCAGTGCAGCTTTTCAGCTCCCAATGTGAGCAGGAACTGGCATTTGCCTGGCGCTGCAAGTCCACGAGCACCTTCAGGCACAGAGGGACCCTGGGGACAGACAAGGTCCCCTTGGGAGTCGCGTGAGCTGGCCCGTGTTTATACAGCAACACAGCTGCACAGGGGCCCTTGTGTTCAGGGAGCAGAGTTGTCATTAATTTTGTTGGAGCAGCAGCTCTTTGCATGCAAGAGCTAAATCTCGCTGGACTCTCACAGAGGGCGTGAGTCCCCCCAGGCTTTAGGGTGACCAACAGTTACTAGCATTTAACAGGTCCCCATCAGAGGTGGGCTCAGACGTGGGAGATGACTAAGAAACCACCCATCTTGAGTCGTTCCAGCCAGAAACCCAGGAGAAGGAAACCACGCTGGGCACTGCTCGTCCGGTGCATTGGCAAAGGATGAATCGGTTGATGTAACAAACAGCAGTTTTTCAAAGGAAGAAAAGAAAACGATAACAGGAAGATCGTGAGTAACACCGGATACCTAATCACTTTTGCAAAGCTTGATCATAACTGGTTACTGTCCTTATCTCAGTGTCCCCAGAGAGGCAATTGTGAGATCAAAAAGCTCTTGAAGTGAGAAGGTGCGTTTCCAGTGACATGAACTGTGTGGGTCTCTGAGGTCTAACGATGCCGCTGCGGGCGGTGGCTGTGGGGCACAAGCAAGCTGTGTGGGAGGAGAGGGCAGATCCAGCACAGCCAAAATCTGCAGGGTCTCCTTCTAGAGAGGGGTGTGTGGAGAAGACAATCCCTGAGAGCAGTTACACATCAGGTGTGGGGGAATTCTGCCTCCTCCACTGCCACCCTGACTCCCTAGCGGGCAGCTGGAGATGGGCTTGGTCCATCATGTTTGTTCCAGTCTGCTTAAAACAATCCTTGGTATTTATGACTGATTCAGAGCCAAAAATACATCCAACACCCAGTCAGCTGTCATTTCTCTGAACTACACCAATCAAATCAGCCCTTAATTGGATTCCCCTCTGTTGAGGCAAACTGGAGCTCGAGCACTGGGATTTCCTTTGATTGTTCCCACTGGTGAAGCTTTCACCCAGTTTCACTCTTGTGTCTGGCTCTTCTTAATGACTTCACATAGAGCTGTATGCAAATTGGCTTAATGAAGCAGGGATGCTCTCAGCTGGGCGAGGGGAAGGCAGAGCACCAAGCCATTAGTGTGGAGCCTTCGGGCTGTGACATCAGCAGCCAAAGGTAGCACGCCAGTCACCTAGTGCCAGCAGCTACTGTAGATGTGAGCCTCCATGGATTAGACTGCTCTTTCCATGGTCCCACCACGTTTGGTCACTCTTTGCAATAGAATGTAAATTTTCCTGTGAATACACTTCAGGGCAAGGAGCCCCATGAGCCATGGGAAGCTTCTGCTCCACAGGGAGCTCTGTGCTCAATGTGGGTGCTGCGTTCTTTCATCGGTGGATGGTGGGGAGCAGGTGGATGTCCCCAGGCATAAACTCCTGGGGTAATCCTGGACAGCTAAGCCAGGGCTATGTCTGCACTGGCCAGAGGCCTTCAAAGGCACCTCCCTAGCTCTTGTTTCTTCCCTATTAAAATGGCCGGTGCAGGTTTGCTGCAGACCTGGAGATGGTGGTCAGGCTCAACCAGGAGTCCAGGTCCTCAGGTAAGTTGAGGTGATAAGGCAGGTCCAAGGTCACACTGCAAAGTCAGCCTGCAGGTCAGGGTCGGGGTCAGGGTCAGACCTAGTGAGGGTAACCAGGCTTAGACACAGCCCAGTGGTCATCAGACAAGTCCATATGGGCGAGACAGGTCCAAACGATGGGAAACATCCCTCAGCTGTTCCATCTCCAGTCTGTCCCCAAGTCCTGGTTGCCAAACCACTAAAGAGGATGCACTGAGGGTGCTGCCAGTACTTAATTTCCAGGCAGAGGAGATGCATCCACAGCAGTAACCCACTGTATCCACAGCCAGACTGTGGGCACCTCTCAGTCTCCTTCCTCAAAAGTTAGTAGGTTGTTTTGGACAAGAGCTCAGGCTTAAAGGAAGCCTTTCACAGCAACGAGCCTTTGGTCACCACATACAGCTCTCCCTAAGTCACCACAAGTCACACAGATACCTGTCCCCTTCCTCCCTGCTCTAAAAGGTGACAAGAAGGAGCAGCATTTTCCTTTCTGTGGTGACAAAGGACCATTTCTGGCCCCTTAGACTGCCCTGGCTGCTCCCCATCCTGAGGACATCCTGCCACCTTGTGTTGAAAGCTGAGGATCATCAGGGTGGTTTTGCTCAGGGCATTGAAAATGCCTCAGACATTACTTACTGGTTTGCATTTAAGACTCCTAAAGCCTAGAAGAAATGAAAAAGACCCCAAGAAGTTCAGCTCTGTAGGGCAGTCAGGGGTGCAACAGAAAACACCTCAGTGTCTCCAGTCCTGGCTTTGGTGGCACAGCTTCTTTAGGATAGGTCATTGCCTGGCGTTTCTCTCCTCAAGCAAGAGTGAGTATCTCCTGGTTCCCCAGCAGACGTTTTAGACTGTCCCTTCTACACTGGAGGATTTTGATCCATTTCAGTTCTGACATCCCCCGCAGCTGGATGTGACCTTTCTTGCCCTTAAGCCTAGACTAGATTTGCAGCATCTATACCACAAAGCCCGTGAAAGCTCCTTTGCTTTGCTTCACTGAAGGCCCTAAGCATCATTGAGGGGCTCATGGGCATCAGAGACATAGATATGGGCTCCAGGGACAACATGTGGGGCATCAACAGCCACTGAGTGGTGGCTGGAGGTCAGGCTAGATGCTCAGGGCACTTCTTACAGCCCCAAATACCTGTGCGAGTCAAGGACTACAGGTCATAGAATCATAGAATAGCTTGGGTTGGAAAGGCACCTTAAAGATCATCTAGTTCCAACCCTCCTGCCATGGGCAAGGACACCTGCCACTAGGTTGCTCAAAACCTCATCCAGTCCGGCCTCGAACACTTCCAGGGATGGGGCATCCACAACTTCTCTGGGCAACCTGTTTCAGTGCCTCGCCACCCTCAATGTAAAAAATTTCTTCCTTATATCTAATCTAAATCTCCCCTCTTTCAGTTTAAAGCCATTCCTCCTTGTCCTATCACTACATACCCTTGTAAAAAGTCCCTCTCCAGTTTTCTTGAAGGCCCCTTTAAATACCAGAAGGCTGCAATAAGATCACCCTGGAGCCTTCTCTTCTCCAGGCTGAACAGCCCCCACTCTTTCAGCCTGTCTTCAGAGGACAGGTGCTCCAGCCCACAGATTATCTTCGTGGCCCTCCCCTGAACCCACTCCAACAGCTCCATGTCTCCATGTCCTTCAACACCTCAGGGTTGAAGGTCATAGTTCCCTGAACGTCCTTACACACCTCAGGGGCTTCATCTCAAACTAGACCCTGCTCAGATTCCACTTGGCTTCTTCTACTTCCTCCACTTTTAACAAGCATAAAGTGTTCATTAGAAAGGATAGATGTTTATAGGGTGTAAGATTCTTTCCAGATTATTTTTTCATTTTTCCTAAATACTCCTAAGAGTGTGACAAATTCTTTTCATAAATCCTATTAGTGGTTAATGAACCCAGAGGGAGACGTGCCATCGTCTTGCTGAGCTCTGCTGTAGCTTTCTGCAGAGATTGTCTTTTATTTCTCCTGTTTTTCATAGTTTCTTTTGTATTTTTCTTTTCCTCACCATCAGCTTTTCTACCCTCCTTATCTAATTTTTCTCCTGTCCCTGTTCTTGCTGCAAGCGGTGGTATGTACCACACATGCCCCATTCATGGGACAGGCAAACAACACACAAGTGATGTGCAGATGCTATGCAGGACAGCAGGTATGGGTAAACATTCTCAAAAAACCTCCATTTGCCCATCTGTATTGAACCTTGCAGCTCCCAGCCAAGTGGTGAAAGTAGCTGGGTTAGCCATGACACCCCAGCAGAGGTGAAGGCAGATGCCTTCACTCAGTGTTCACAGTGGACACGTAGGAACAGAAAATGGTGATGGTTGAGAGCCAACTTAGAAATGTGGAAAACCAGCATTTCATTCTCCTGGATTTGGATTTCACTTCTTACACAGACCTAATTCCTCTCATTCTTACCGAGATGAGGAAGGCCAGGTTTTGAGTTACTAACTCACAAGCAACAGTTGACTTCAAGGATATCTCTATGCTTCCCCAGCGGGTGATGACTCAACCAGGCACAACACAGTGCACAACACGAGCACGGCAAAAGTCAGTTTTTGGGACAAAGTGGAAGTACCGGCTGCTTCCTAAAATGCGTTGGATGTCATGTGGCATGTCTGTGTCTCTGGTGTAACCCGTTGGGGTCACAGTGACATGGTGCAATTCTGCCTTGTGAGTGACCGCAGGCTGAGCAAGGCAAAGTTGTGCTGCTTTTTCAAAAACGACCTTCCCTTTCTTCTTCCCACGGCTGGGCCAGTGGAGAATTAGTCCGCAGAACTAGCTCTCCATGTACACTGAGATGAACCAAAGGAGAGCTCAAGTGTGATGATTTTTCCTTATTAGAGGCGGGCTGCGGACGCGGTCTGGCAGTGTGGCACCCATTGAATTCTGCCTGGGTATTGAAGAGCCTCTTGGCAGCTCAGCTGGAGAATGACTTATGGGTTTGTTTACTGGCTAGGGCTCCAACTCATGTTCAGCATAGGCCAAGCTGCGTCAGTTTTCCACATTTTGCTAACATGGTATGTGCACATCAGGCATGAGGAAGCACGCAAAGGCTGCAGAGACTCAGCAATGTATGTGCACTCCTCGATTTCCTTGTTCCTGCATACCAGTGCAGGACGAGGTGGATAGTAAAGCTACGGCAGACCCTACCGTCAGTTCAAGCCTTGGCTGCTGACCTACTTATCCAAGTGCAAAGTGACGTGTAAGAAGATTAAATCATCTTCTAAAGAAGGTCTGAAATCCTTGCTTTTCCAGTAAGTAAGCAGGTAACTTTACTGGCACACTGTGAAACCTAGCCAAGAAATTGTGCAGAGTGCTAGCAACATTGAAAAATGACCCTGTCTGTCCTCATAGGAGCAAGTCCTTTAATAAGATTAGGAACAGGTACAAGGCAACTTTCCTATTACTTTAACCTGCATAAAAAATCGGGTTGTGCCTGGTCATGGCTTTGTGATCTTCCAGTGGAACTGCTATTGAGTACTGACTTGTTCTTGCATCTTTATTTTTTATTTAAAATGTGCCTCTGCTTGGACTGGAGTTTTGTAATAGTGGCACTTTGGGCTTCCACATCTACTGCCTCGGAAAACACCACATTAAAACTTGTTCAGCTGTACAAATCCTAGCCCCATAGATAGAATTCAAAACATTGCTGGTGCCTTCCTGGGTTCCTTGTAAAGCACTGACAAAGCCCACCCCAAATCTGCAGTAATGATCACATTGCTGTGACTGTACCCCTCTCACCGTGTGCAATGAAAGTGCCATTCTGGCTTCTGCTTCTATTTGATGACTCCAGCACACATCAGATGTACTCCACCACTAAAATGCATTTACCTCCACCAAAACATATTTACTTCTATTGAAGAGCACAGTATTAAATTATTAAGTAATTTACTGCCTACAGGAGCTGGAAATGGTAGTGCCTGCATTAGGAGGTGCTGGGCTGCACAGGTATTGCAATAGTCAGATTTAACTAATGCTTTCCTGTTCCCTACTCTAGCAATAACCAGAACTGCTGGGGGTTTTGTGACAAGTGTCTCCTGTGCCAGCTTTGTCCCTCTGCTGCGTAGTGACAGGTCCTCCTCTTTTGCTAAAATGTAACAGGGCTCATTGACGCTATACATATCCCCAAAAAAAGAGGGAAATCTCTTTTCTCAACCCTCACCCACAACCAGTGCCATGCCCAGGGAGCCATGCTGTCAAAATTGCCCCCAAACCTCCTAAAATGGAAATTGAGAGTGAGCAACTTGCTTCCACCTCCAGATTCCCACCCGCATGTGCCTTCACACAGTTCTTATACTGGGAATCGTTGAGAGCAAACCCAACTAAGTAGCACACTTCTTCACACCAAATAGTTGCTGATACACCAAAAGAGGTCCCACAGAGGAGCTACCTGCCATCATTACCTGCCTACAATGCCTCTGAGCTACCCTGAAGTCTCATGAACGCACATAGTTCCCCAATAGTGCGCAGTAGGACATGATCTTGCTTTTTTACTGAGATAGAGGGAGCTGCAAGTGAATTGTTTTGTGGTTTTTTTTTTTTTTTTCTTTTTATTAGCCTTGTAGAAGGCTTTTTCCCAAGTTCAGACCTATCCGAGCATGGGGAGAGTCACTCTCGGAGGTAAATGAACATCTCCTCAAGTCCTGTATGAAGATCCAGGGTGTTGAACTCATGGCTGTGGGTTCAGGTGCTGAGTGACTAAGAAACATCAAAGCTTATTGAGCTGATCCCTGCACAGGCTTGCTGGTGTGGGCACCAAAGAACCAGGGTGGCTGGTGGTGGCCTTGGGCAGCTGATGAGCTAGCCTGTGGATGATTGAGTGGCCTGTAGATCCTGTATTGGCAGCAGAGCAGGATCTCAACAAGCTCAAGGATGGGAAGCCAAGTTAGCCCCACAGAGAAGCTAAAGGCCAACCCAACCCTAGCCTGTAGGACTGGACAGGTGGCACTGGGTAAACCTTAATCACTTCTCTGGGTCAAGAACCAAGAAGGTGGCCAATCCCATCTAGGTTTTCCTTACCATCCATCTCCTGTCTGGACTTTGTTTTCCCACAATCTCTGGTTTTCCCCTTGGAAAAGGCTTGTGTCTTTCCTTTGGGCCGCCCAGTGGGATGGAGCTGACCCTATACAGAAATTTTGAATGTTGCAGCGGTGGAGGTGGGCACCTCATATAGATTGGGCATCAAGCTGGACAGGGTAAGAACGGGACACTTGGCTGCTTCGTAGTGTTGCATATCTTCTCTTCCAACCATGAGTGGTGATGCAGACCTGTGACATGTTGGGACAATATGGGAATTTCTGAGCTCTTGAGGTGTATAGATCACAGGTGGGCAACTCCTCCATACGGATGAATGAACAGTCGGTGTAAGAAGCATTTGGCAAATGCTTCTAAGGCTATGGAAATCTAATCATACTTGGTGCTCTTCACATCTGTTATGTGCCTTGTGTTCTGGAGACAAGATCCAGGTCCACAAAGGTGTTCAGGAGCGTCATTCCTATGTAGGCTCCTAACCTACATCAACACCCAAGGGTGTTTATGCCACTGGTAGGAGCTAGGTGCTAGCTACCTTTCACTCATCTGGCTTCAACCTGTCATTTTGGCAGGCATGCAAGGACCCGGCCTGGCTGGAGGAGGGCAAACACAGAATACAGGGTGTCCTGCGTGGGATCATTGGTCAGGAGGGTACGTTCCGCATCTCTGCCTACAGCTCATTGAATCACATCACCCATGCCTGGAAAACAGCCTTCATCGGGCATATTCTTGGCATCGTGCCTCCATGCACAGCACTTTTTGTGTTCTTCCTGAGACTCATGAGGCTGAGCTGTGTGTTAGCTTGACAGAGGATGTACTAGAAGCTGGCAAGAAAAATACAGTGGAACAGGAGGGCCATGCAGGCGCTCAGTGTCTTCAGGAAAGTGACTGAGTCACAGCAGAAAGACATAGGGAAATAAAATCAGACAGGTATGTAGATGCTGCTAGACCAAGCCTGGTGCAAACCAACCTCAAGCTCAGGTTTTCAATGTCACTGCTTTTACCTCAGTATTTTGCATCAAGGAAAACAGCTACTTTTTTTCCTCCCCTGGTTATGTTGCAGGCAAATGAACAGAGCTGTGTTTGATGAGGACAAACTACAGGAATCTCAAAGGATATCCAAACATTTAATTTTGAAAATTTAGAAATGTCATGTGTATTTTAGCCTCCAAGTAGTCCTTTACATGCCCTTTTTATAAGGCGTGTAGTGATAGGACAAGGGGTAATGGCTTTAAACCGGAAAGGGGGGAGATTTCAACTAGCTGTAAGGAAAAAGTTCTTCACTTCGAGGATAGTGAGGCACTGGAACAGGTTGCCCAGAGAAGTCGTGGATGCCTCAGCCCTGGAAGGGTTCAAGGCCAGGTTGGATGAGACTTTGAGCAACCTGATCTAGTGGAAGGTGTCCCTGCCCATGGCAGAGGAGTTGGAACTAAATGATCTTTACGGTCCCTTCCAACCCTAACCATTATATGATTCTATGATTGTATGACTATAACACACAACCTATGGCAAAGACGGGGGAAGAAAAAAAGGGAAATGAAATCATTGTAAAATGAACAAGATCAGCAGGTCTTATCTGGAATTGTCAAGGCAGGATGATTCAACATTATCTGGGCGTTTTTCAGTGCTGTTGCAGCAGCAATGTGAAGGCCGAGCTCAATGCCTCTGGGTCCCACTGAGGTTTTCGGTGTCATGCAAGAGTTGTCCTTGCCCATGATCAGCTTTTCATGAGAAGCACTTTGAAACCCATCAGCTCTTTGCAGGTTTATTCTCATAGGGGCTGCATTTCCGCAAATGTCAGATTTGAGCCATTTTTCTTTTTTTTTTTCCTCTTGCATTTGCTTTCCTAATGTTAACCTCCAGAGGGCGAAAACCATTCAGAGATACGCTGGGAAGAGCTCCAGCCAAGCTTGAAGTGATCTGCTGTCGCAACGGGAAGGCTTCAGGCAGCTCCAAGCAGACCAATGTTCCAATGCAACGGGAAGGATTCAGGCTCTACTCTATTCAAGCCCACACTCCTCCAAGGCTCAGGAGGAAATGCCTCACTCTTAGGAGTAAACGCCCCGCATTAAATAGTCAGGAATCATGTGGTTTACTTGATGGGTCAAGGCTATTGGTCACTTGACCATCCATCTCCCAGAGTGATTGGCTGAATGCTACAGCACCTGTGTCAAGGCAGCTTTCCCAGTGTAATGAGCCACAGGTGTTTCTTAGCCAGCCTGCACAGGGAAAGAACTTTCACAGGATGCTGCAGCAGCCAGAAGATTTCTCCACAATTCCCCCTTTTTGTTTAAGATTAATTTAAATCGGACAGGGAGATTTTCCAGCAATGCCATGGGAGATACATCTAGCAAACCAGTTATACATTCAGTTATCAATTCTAAATAGCCTTAAGGGCTCTAACATTCTGACTCCAACGGAGACTTTAAATTTAGTCTCTGCTCGTAGAAGGAACAGGTTGATGGCCGATGTCATTATTTCCATCAGAAGGATCATTCGATTGATGATCTGCGTTCTGGCCATCGTTCAAACGTTGCCTGTTCTGTTTCTGATGCCGCAGGTCAGGGCAGACGCATCTTGCGGGTAGCCATCGTATCCCAGTATCTGTGGAAACGCAAGCATACCCACGACCCCAAGCAATAAGCTCATATGGGCCTTCCCACGTCTTAGTGAGTAGGTCCCGTACCCAGACTTTCGCTCGGGGCAGGTGCGTCTCACCTGAAGACTGCAATGAAAGAGTAATTCAAAATAACGTGATTATTTGAATTTGATGGCACTGTGAGATGGTTAATTGTATATAATGCTTTTTCTAGGTGACTCTGTGGGGTTTCTCCATGCATCCCCCCTTTCTGTTTTTCTAAAACACACTTCAAGGTGCCATGAGCGTGTTCAACAATGGCTTGGCCAGTAGGAGAATGAGGAATACCCAAAGTATGATTTACACCCCATAGGTGTAAAAACTGCCGCGTCTTCTGTGAGACATAGGCCGGGCCATTATTGGTTTTTATAGAAAAAGGCACGCCCAAGTCCGCAAAAACACTTCCCAACTCAGGCCAAATTGATAAACATAAAACTATTGCCTGGAAAGTAGTCCAAGATCTGCAAGCCAAAGTAGCACAATATGGACTAGACTCTCCTCAGGTCATGCAGATTATCAGGATATTGATTACTGACCTACTCTCCCCATTCGACATTAAACATCTAGGTCAGGTATTATTTCAACCAGTACAATATACGGTCTTTGAGGCCAATTGGAGAAGAATGGCTGAGAGAGCTGCAGCCAGGAATATGCAGTTACCTCCAACTGACCCTAGATACGGAGCTCCAGCATATGCCCTACTGGGAGCTAATGCTTTTGCCGATCCTGATTTCCAAGCTACATGGCATCCTCAAGTTCTTGAGCAAGCTCAAAAGATCAGCATGGGAGCCCTATTGAAAGGCATAGATACGGCTGCTCTGAAAACATGATATGTGAAGATATATCGGGGCAGAAAGAACATTTTTTTTGTCCTTCGTAGAGAAAATTGCTGCAGCCCTCGAAAAACAGGTTGAAGATGAAAACTTGAGACAACTATTATGCAAGCTGCTGGCAAAAGACAACGCCAATGAAGAATGTAGGAAAATCATAAATTCTATGCCAGGGGAACCCACACTGACAGAAATGATTGAAGCGTGTTCTAAGCTGGAATCCGAAAGTTATAAATCTGCTCTGGCTACAATTCTGCAGCCTATTCAACTCAAAAACTCTAATCCAAGGGAACCTTATAGACACGACAGGATTCTAAGACGACTGTTGTTGCAGTGAGCACATCCACCCCGGCTGATCCCTTGGTGCTGGCTGTAAGCTGGCTGAGTAGGCCTGAGTTGGTACCATGCCCTGTGGAAACATTTCTGTCTGAGCACTTTTTGTACCGGAAAGGCTTGGATAATATCCTCTGTTGGTTCATTACTTCCCTGAGCAACCTGTTCAGGTCCCTTTTCAGGCAACCCGACTTTTTCTATTAGGTCCCAATCCCCAGCCTCCAGAGCCCGCCTCTTGACTTCTTCCAGAACCGTTTTGAATTTTTTGGACGTACGGTCACCTTACATTCGGGAAGCGTCCAGGGACGGTTGTGGGCCAGCCATGTTTGCTGTCATCTGACCGTCACCACGGCTTCCTGCAGTGTCAAAACATCATCAGGCAGGGGTGTGTCCAATGGTTTCTGACAGGGTGCAGACGCTGGGCCAATGGGTGGTGTGGAGGCGGAGGCTGTGGTTGGTTGTGGAGCAGTCCACGGAGATGCAGTTCGGGTTGTTGAAGCTCTGCCGGAGCGGTCAGTGGCATGCTTGGTGCCACTTCCAGGGCCGTTGCTGGGCTGGTTGGCACAGCCAGCCCAGGTTGTCCCAGAACGGATCCAGCAGCAGTAACCTGCCGCAACATCTCCATCAATGCTGTTAGTTGCTGTGACATTCCTTGCAATACTGCCATAACCTGGTGTATTACGAAATGCGTTGTTGGGGGTTGCTCCACCTGTGCCCATGGTAGATAGCCGGGTGTTATGGACGATGGCGCAGGACATGAAGTTGCAGAAAACCAGGGTGCCATGCCCGGGAACGGTCCTTGTGGTGCCTGGCCCGGTTGAGGGGCAAATGGCAGAGCAGTAGGAAGAACAGGTTCTGCTATATTGGCCGAAGTAACCAGCTGTGATGCAGAAGAGGAAGGGGGGGCTGTTGGGGCAAAGGGTGGGGGACACTCTGATGCTTTGTCTTGTCCGGAGGAGTATTCCAGTATCGTAAAATCACGTGGAGGAGGATACTTGGTTGGGACATAATCTCGCAAGGAGGGGTAAAGCCTCTGTGCAGTCCCCACAACTTTCTCAGTATCTGAGGACAGCGGGGGCACAACTGGTGCACTGTCCGTGCTGTCTGGGATCAGTCCCCCTTCAGATAACTCATCGTCCCCTTCAGAAACTTCACTTGCAGATTCATCAGAATCTGGCAATTCTTTTTCCTTTCTTTCTACCGTCCATCTCTGCATTACATCATATACAGTCCCCCAAATACATAATAGGCCAGTCAGGTTCTTTCATCCAAGCACTGTTTCATAAATTAACTTATCCCCTAACTGTTTCCATGCTTCCGAGCTAAAGGGGGTGTTAAGGTCAGTCAGGCATTCATGTTCTGCTGCCCAATTTAGTAGCTCACAGAGAGCTTCATCACTTATTTTAGCGCCTGCAACTGTCATTGCAGATTTAAGGATGGAAAACATCATTCTCTCTTTTGTGGAGTTTTGTCCCATCTTTCTAATCTAGAGTTCATCCCTTGGAGCCCCATGTACAGAAGCACATACCTTCGGATCTTAGTTGCAGCTGGATCACGTCAGAGTCACCAGTAGTCACAACAGGAAGGCTTCAGGCAGCTCCAAGCAGACCAATGTTCCAATGCAACAGGAAGGATTCAGGCTCTACTCTAAAACAAGCCCACACTCCTCTAAAGCTCAGGAGGAAATGCCTCACTCTTCAGAGTAAGCACCCCGCCTTAATTAGTCTGAAGTCACATGGTTTACTAGATGGGTCAAGGCTATTGGTCACTTGACCATCCATCTCCCAGAGTGATTGGCTGAATGCTACAGCACCTGTGTCAAGGCAACTTTCCCAGTGTAACGAGCCACAGGTGTTTCTTAGCCAGCCTGCATAGGGAAAGAACTTTCACAGGATGCTGCAGCGGCCAGAATATTTCTCCACAATCCGCTTCCAAAACCACAGCAGAAAGACCCGTGATAAGGAATTCTCCTAAAATTGTGCATTTTCCTGCCCATTTCTGTGATGACATCTCCGGCCCCCAAGCCTGACCACTGCTGTGGAGGTCAGGGTGATGTGCTGGGTGAGAGAAGGGGAAGACGAACTCCTGACTCAGGGCTTCCTGGAAAGCTTTTGGGATGATGACATTGGCTAGTGACTTACATCAGGTGGGAATTCTTTCAATGACTTGCCCCGGGAGCTGGTCCCCAAGCCAGAAATCCTGGGCTATGTAGGAAAATCCCAACGCCGCTGATGCAGACGTTATGCTCCTTTTCAATACGACGTACAAGCAGTTTCCTTGCAAAGTGCTTTAGGGAAGAAGGGGATCTGCCACTTGCCAGCTTCAGAGGGAGCAGAAAATCCTGCCAGATCAGAGTATTCTGGTGCTCTAACCCTAACCCACAGCCCAAAGTGATGGAGAAATGGATCCCAGGACAGCAAGTATTAAAGCAAGGGCTGGATGCTTTTGAGGAAAACATTGTCACGTGTTGAAGAGATCCAATTCCTGTGAAATGTCAAGTGCCTGCTCTGAAAAACAAGTCCTTTGCATATGTCTCCAAAGGAACTGGGAAAGTACGAACTGATGGGAATATCATACTCATGGACAGAGAAGGTATTTCTGGCTCTCCGCTGGAAAAAAAAAAAAAAAAAAGTGTTTTAAGAGGGTACGGAAACAAGATGGAATGAGACAGGAGCAGTTTGGGAGTGAGGAGATGGGAAATGGGGCTGAGGAAGGTGACCGAAGGAGAAATGAGACTTCTGGAGACCTCAGTGTACCAAATATTTCAGTGTGTGTACATACCTATATACCAGCTATACTATTAGTATACTTACTCTATATAGTACAATTAAGTTCTATGGTATATTTATGGTGAGATGGGAAGCCACAAGCCACAGGCATGACCCAGGCTTGCTGCCGGGCTATGGGAGGATGCTGCTGTCAGCTGGAAGGACCCAGCACCTTTGCATCCATCCTGGCACCATCACTGAAATAAACTGAGTCATTAAATCATTTAGCGCTATGTTTCTGTCAGATCTTGTTACATAGCACCTGAGTTATTTTCCCAGTTGAGTGGTTGCCTGGACTCTACCATGGCAATACTAAGTATGCCATTCCTGATGACGACCCTGGAAATAGCCTCGGAGGGCACATTTTGTCAAAGCTGGCACTTTCTTCTGCAGCAATAGTGCTGTCAGGGCATAATCCTGGTGTGAATGTGGTCCTGCCTCATGCAGCATCACAGCTCACCATGGGCAGAAGAGGAGAAATTTGGCAAAGGGATGCAGGGAGGTCAAACAGCTCCTGCAATAAGTATGTCAGGGCTCCTTGTCTTTGAAAAGAGATGGTTGGAAGGGAAACATGGTGAAATTTATGAAATTGGGAAGGGACAGGCTGTTCACTGCTTCTTCCAATAAAAAATAAATAATAATAAATAAATAAATAAGGGCATCACCTGAAGTTGCCAGGCTCAAACCAGACAAATCAGCAGGTATTTAGTACAAGGTCTGGTTAAGCTGTGAAACTCCTTGTCAGAGGAAGTTTTGGGTGGCAAAGGCTGGTGGCAAAGGCTGGTCCTGCTCTTTTCAGAGGGGTCTGGGTGATCACAGGAGAGATACCCATGGAGGGTGACTTGGCACACAGAAACACGACCTGCCTCTGGCTCTCTCCAAGCCGCAAATGGTTGGGAACAGGAGGGTTTGCTGAGGAAATGCCATAGAATCATAGAATCATAGAATGATTTAGTTGGAAGGGACCTTAATGATTATCTAGTTCCAACCCCCGTGTCACAGGCAGGGACACCCTCCACTACACCAGGTTTCTCAAAGCCCCACCCAACCTGACCTTGAATACTTACAGAGATGGGGCAGCCACAACTTCTCTGGGCAACCTGTTCCAGTGCCTCACCACCCTCACTGTGAAAAATTTCTTCCTTATATCTAATCTAAATCTCCCCTCTTTCAGTTTAAATCCATTGCCCCTTGTCCTATCACTACATGTCCATGTAAAAAGTCCCTCTCCAGCTTTCCTGTAGGCCCTTTAGATACTGGAAGGCTGCTAGACGGTCCCCCCGGAGCCTTCTCTTCTCCAGGCTGAACAACCCCCAACTTTCTCAACCTATCTTCAAAGGAGACGTGCTCCAGCCCTCAGATCATTTTTGTGGCCCTCCTCTGAACCCACTCCAACAGCTCCATGTCTTTCTTACGCTGGGGACCCCAGAGCTGAACGCAGTACTGCAGGTGGGGTCTCATGAGAGAGATGTAATCATTACTTGTTATTACACCTTTCCCAGGGCATCTGCTTCTGGTGAGTCTCAGGGACAAGACAGCGGGTGACAGGGACATGTGAGTGGCCTGGTACAGCAGTCCTGTCCCGTTCTTATAAGCCTTCGATTGATATGAAGAAGCTGCAGCAGAGACAGCCCTGGGCAGAGCCTTTGCAGGCTCACCTCGGTTGCACTATTTCTCACTTTGCTTTTGTAGCACAGGTGTGGGTGGCTTGTGCCCACACAGATGCTGTCCTTATGCCAGTCCAGTTGGAGAAACACCTGGAAACAGACTCCCCCCGTTCATCCATCTGCCTGTACCAGACTAAGGAGTCTTTCCTCTGCCTCAGCTCATCTTGTATTCAATAAATCCTGAATTGTTTTTTGCACAGTCCAGCATTAGCAGCACAGATGGAGCAACTGTACTGGAATATGCATGGCTTTTAGTCGAGAGGAATAAATTATAATGGTACACACAGGCTTTTTCCTATGGCTAGCACCGGCACAAATATATCTTACCAAAAAAGACGACCTTCTTCTCCCTTTCTCTTCTTTCCCCTTTGGAATAATTATCCTGGCCAAATGCTTGCGTAGAACTGGCTTGTGCTCAATAAAGAGTTTTTAAAAGCTCTGTCTTTCAATTTTTAATTTGTGCATGTCTGATATTGAAGGGGCTAAACAGGAGCACTGCAAAGCTCATGTGTTTTTTCATTGCCACTTTTCAGAGTGTTACTGTGTTTTGAAGTGGTTTGTACTGAAGAAAAACGAGTGTCAAATACAGGGAGCAGCAACAAGCCTGTTGTCAGAGCAAACCCACCTTCACAGGATTTGCCAAATATTTTTCCTTTATTCTGCATTTTGCATGAATGTTAAACCTGCTTGTTTTGTTTCCTTTTTCTTTTTTTCCTTAGAAAAAATAAAGCAGACAAGGTTTGAAAGCAGAGAACATGCTGCGTGCTTCAGAGAGTTTTTCTAGCGATGCTTGTCAGGTCCTTCATCTGCAGCTGTGTGACTTGACAGCTTGTGCACTCACAGTTCTTTAACCAAAGCCCTGAAAAAAACATATTCTGCTTAAACTACCCTAACCCTATAAACTACTCTAACCCTTTATAGCTGTTTAAGCTGCTTAAGCTTCGGCTACAGTTCAGATCAATTCAGACACTAAAGCATTGCAGAGTAGCTGAATGCTTATAAACTCTCCTGGCTCTGAAATGATCTCAAAATTGAAAATGTTTCAACTGGTAGTATTTAAATATTCATTGCTCTAAATCTAAGAAATTTGCTTCTAAATAGGATTGAATTATGAGTTTCAAAGAGATTTGCAGCACAAAGCTTCATTTGCAGGGAGTCTGAGCAGCAGTTTTAAAGTTATTAGCTTCTGCAGTTGAGAAATTCCTCCTTGAGTGGCATCTTCAACAAATGCTTCATGAAATTGCTTTCACCCATCAAAGAACACAGATGCAATTAATTTGTCCTGAATTTTAAACCTCATTCACATCAACAAAACAAGCTGTGTTTTATCTCCCTGGCAAAATCTGGCAGTGACATAAAATCGGTACGGCTCGATGTTTTTGTGCTCGTTTGCTCAGATTCGTTAAACCATTTGTGATGGGGATGTGCAATTGCACACGCAGGCAGGCACAAACCCAAAACCGTTGCTGGGATGAGATGGAGCAAGCCCAATCCCAGGCACAAGGCAGATTGTTCTTAAGTTATGAGCACCATGTGGGCCACCCTTTAAAATTGCCAACAGCCTGGGCCGTTACGTGCATCAGTATGAGGCTGTGCCAGTGGGTTTGTTTTTAGCCCATCACTGCAGAGGTCAGAGGAGGTAACACCAGCCCGGGTGAGGAGTAGATGCCTCCAGCGCACAACAAGATGCAACCTCTTTGTGGCCAAGTTTTTTTCTACTGAAAGAACAGGATGTGATTTTCTTGGCCGAAATAGGGCGAGACCTTGTTGGGTCACCTCTCCTGCCTTTGCCTGGCTGCGGAAATTAGTTAAATATCAAACTCTCCAGCCAAACTGATTAACCAGCTCCAGTGGTGCTGAGAGCTGCAGGGGTGGAAGCAGTAGGAAAATGTGCAGGTGTGGGATGTGACGCGGAGATGTGCTGGGCATTGAACTCATTCGAAACGCCCAGCGAAACCCCGTGGGGACTCAGCTCTGCAAGGTGGGGGATGCTGGAGAGCCTGCTCACTGTGGCGATGGGGATGGATGACCTACAAACCACCATGTGTCCCAGGAGAGCCACATGTGGCTTGATGGTACTTCCTCTGCGGCATTTCCTCAGATGATAGCGGGTGCAGGTCCTTGGCACGGGACTTCAGCACCTACATCCAACAAGGACATCCTGCAAGTCCTGCTCAAGCATTTGATCAGAAATCATAGAATAGTTTGAATTGGAAGGGACCTTTAAAGATCATCTAGTCCAACTCCCCTGCAATGAGCAGGGACATCTTCAACTAGATCAGGTTGCTCAGAGCCCTGTCCAACCTGACCTTGAATTGGACATCTACCACCTCTGTGGGCAACCTGTTCCAGTGTTTCACCACTCTCCTTGTAAAAAAATTCTTCCTTATATTTAGTCTGAATTTACCCTCTTTTAGTTTAAAACCATATCCCTTGTCCTATGTCAGCACGCCCTGCTAAAAAGGACCACTTAATCTCCTCAAACCCCAGCCTGGAATTGATGCCGAGGCTGACACAGGTCATGGCCGTGTCCGGCATCACATATTGGGGCACAGGGACTATCTCTGGTCTTTAATGAAAAATTTCAGGTGCTTTAGTGGTGCTGGTCATGGAGTGTCTATGGGATGTCTATGGGGTGCTACGGTGAGGATTAAAGGCCAGGATCAATGAGGCTTTGAGCACCCTGGTGTAGTGGAGGGTGTCCCTGCCCATGGCAGGGGGGTTGGAACTAGATGATCTTTGAGGTCCCTTCCAACCCTAACCATTCTATGATTCTATGACTCTATGATTATATTGGATAGAACTTTAATGTGGTAAGCTCAATTTGTCAAACAGTCTAAAAACTGGCAAGTGTGGGAAAATTGCTGCTTACTCTAGCTAAAATACACTTTTTTTTTTTTTTTTTAATCTTCAGAAAAACGTCTCCTCTGGAGGGAAATGGCTGCACATTTGGAGATGGGCTGTGGTAAGCTGCCAGCATTTCAGCACTGAAAATTACACCTCGTGCTTTTTAAAAGAGCCTCGGGGAACAATGCGAATGAATGACGCAGAGGACAGCCGCTGAAAGCTTTAATGTCACACTCCAGCCACTTCTCTCCCTCCTGCTGGAGCTACCCATGGGGAGCACCTGGCCCTCCTCCAAAAACCACGTGCAATTTATTGCTCTGATACTAAAGGCTAAACTATGAGCCCGAACATCACCCTTGGAGCAGCAGGGTGTAAATCTGTGCCACCTGCCTCTGTGCTGCCACAGCAGCGGGGCAGCTCTTGGTGGGCATCGTGCTGTCACCTTCAGCCTGGAGGAGCTTTGGGGCCAGCCGAGCAGCACTCACGCGTCTTGCAGCCTCGTCTGAGAAATGCTAATTGTGCTGTGCTTGCTTGAGCCTCGGCTCTATAATTAGCCATGCTGTGTCAGCGTGTGTTGATGCCGCAGCATTACTCGCTCAGATCATTTCCCAGGAGCCGCTGGGACTCCAGACAAATGAGGGGTTATTTCGGGTGACTCGTCCATCGTGCCGTTTCCCCAGGTCTGTCCAGCCCTGCTGAGCACAGGTCTCTCTGCCCTATAAACGGAGGTGCTGTTTTTTTACAGCGACTAACTGGTCTGATTAGTGGGGTTCGTATGGAGACCCCAGTGGGTGGCACTTGAAAAGGGATCTGGGACCTGGCCTGGGGACCAAGCACCAGGGCAGCACTGAGTGCCAGGGTGACATTAGAGAGGCTAACCCCAAAGGAAGGCTTTTCTGCGGTCAAGGGAAGTGTTTTTACTCCTGCAAACATCCAAATCCAAGCCAGAGCGTTCAGTCTCCCTCAGCTATGGTACACTAGGATAAGCATCCCGAAATCAGTGAAAATGAATGCTATTTTAGGATACAAGCCAGCTGCTGTATCACTGCCTCTTCCACAGATACATGTGTATTCATCTAAAATCTGGCGTGCCATCCTAGTTTGGTTCCTTCAGAAGGGTCTCAAATGGAGCAGAGCACCTGTGGTTCAGAACATCAGGCTCAGACCAAGATCCACATGGCTGTTCACAGCAGCAAAGCATTGTTGGCATTATTCATCCATGGGGATGACGTACAGGAGTGCATCACCTTGGGGATGGATGCAGGAAAACAGACTCCCCCAGCCATTCCCAGCCCACATCCTTCCACACTGAGGTCCTCCAGCGATGCTGCTGTAGGGAGGGAAAAGTGGAGCAATACAAAGGGAATGGGAAAGGACAATGTTCAGACGAGGACAATGTTCAGTATGAGGCCACAGAAAACACAGGTTACTTTTATTTTTCCCATCAAAACAACTTTTTCCCCCACCAAGGAATTGCTTGCGTACCCAAGGGGCATGCTGAGCTTCTTCCATAACACGTGCCTATGCTCGTGAGTTCAAAGATCACATCTGCTGATGACCTGCCAGGATTTGGTCCCTGCTGGACCAGCTTTTATTTCCCTGCCAGATCTAGAAAACCTTGGAGGTTTGTCTCCTTGGCACTTCATCCTATGTGCTCATGACACAACCGAGTAGCTGCAGTTACTAAGAGTGTCACCCTCAATTTATGTTACCATAGGAGGGAGAAGAGCCAGGACTATTACGTGTTTATTACATTAGTGGCCCTATTTCTAGGCTAACAGCAAGACCAAGACAGGTTTTGCAGAAGCCTGTGTGCTTTATCCCAGGCAACAAATCCTGACTCAGCCTGTTACATAAATTATTGCAATCACAGAAAGTTAGGGGAGAGAAAGGCTGAATTAGTCCAGACAGGGTGGTTGATGCAAGTGAAATGAAAGTATTAGCAAATGCAGGGCCGTGATGAAGGCTGCTATTTTCACAAGGGCAAAACTCTCAAACTGAGCATCGCTAGAGCCTGTCTGCAAATGCCACCAATGTAAGGACCATCCACGGCCCAGTTTTGGCCCAGGAGATCTCACATCCTCCCAAAGGTTTCCTGTGCACTGCTCCTGGTAGAGGATGGGGCCATCACCTTGTCCCTGGGGAAATTTGGATGGGGCCACCTGTGGGATGAGAGGATGAGAGTTAATGTTTCAGATGGTGCGGTCACATCATCCCAGCTGGCCCTGGCACTGTTGAGTTTACTTTCCTTCTCAAGGATATTAGGAATAAATGACAAGACTGCAAAGAACTAAAGTAACCAGGGTTTACCAGCAGTGAGGACCCTCCCTTGGATGTCCACAACAGGAGGGGAGAGGGGAGCAGCCAGGAGTCCAGCCTGGTGAATGACAAAGAGCATCAAGGAGGAAGACCGACCACCCCATACAGAAACATGGAGCTCAAGACAAGGCTAGATGCAGCCCCAGAACAGAGGCAGGCATTCAACAAGTATTTAACTGCTCAAATTACAATCCATTGACCCAAGTCAAGCAAAAGCAGGGAAGAAAATTGGAAGGAAGCTAAAAGGAGAAGATTCCCGAGGTCATATTGAGGATGACCCTGAGGTCCTGAGCAGTAGCAGCACCAGCCACAGTCCTATTTTCCAACACCACAGCTGGGCTGAGCTGGAGGGGGTCCAACAGACAAGGATGGACTTGCTCAGTCAAGGAAAAGGGGCTCTGGCTCTTGGTTTCTGATGGGTTTACCTGTGGCAGCTGGGGAGATGACCGACTCCTTCTCCCCATCTCTGCTACAGGGGTGAAAACATCTGGAGGAGGAGAGCAGATGCTTGGGGATGGGAACTCCTTGGATGAACAGGCATGAGTCAAAACTCTGAGAAAACCTGACTGCTTGAGAAAAAGGAAAAAAAAAAAAAAAAAGAGAGGGCATTGGATCACAGTCTTCCAATATCTCCAGGAGGGAGCCAAGGGGCAGACAGGGAAGGATAAACATCAGGCAGGGAAAATATTTAATTTAGCTAAAGGACCATATTGACACAAGAACAAAACAGAATTATCTGTCCATGGATACATTTAATTAGAGGAAACTTCCCAGCCATTAGGGCATGAGAGAGCAGAGGTGAGGGGGATTAAAAAAAAAGCAAGCTGTTTTCAAGATTAAACATCATTTTTAAAAGGAAATTATATGAGATAGCAACAATAAGGGTCGGGGAAAGGGCTGACGCCCTGTCATGACACCTACTTTAGGTGGTCTGACTGCATTTGCTCTGGTTAATTCATCTTCACTGTCCAGTAAAGAACATTTTGGACAGTTCCTAGCCTGGCTTTGGTGCAGGTCAATTTGCAAGGTGCCAACCAGCTCTCAGAGCTCATCCAAGCTGGGAACAGCAGGTGGGTGCTCCCTTCTCATAGGGGCATTTGGAGGTGCCCCCCCATCCTAGATTCTGACATAGCACCAGTATATCCCCTTCCTACTGCTGCCAGTCCCTGCTCCTCCATCCTCCCACTGCAGAGATGATGGCCAGATGGGGTGGGGAGGTCCTTGGGAACGGAAAGATGAAAAAGAGAAAAAAACACAAAAGGAGATAAAAATGCATTAAATGCTTTATTTGCTATGTTGCATTTCAAAAGTTTTAATTCCCTTTTCCCTCCCCCCCCCCCAAAAAAAAAAAAGAAGAGGCTTTTGTCACTCATGTCCAGCTGTGATTTCCAGATGTGAATCCTCGTGGCCACTTGGGTTCTGCTCACGGATTTCGAGCCTTTCTCCCACCGACAGCCATCCAGGCATCACTGCCATGCCGTGCCCTTGCATGGGGCAGAGGGAAGGAGCATCCCTGCTCTGGGGAGACAGAACAGGCTGGGCAGGAGTGGGTAGTTTTCTCTGGGGGAAACAGAGGCAGAGGATGGAGGACTGTTGATTTAGCTCCAGCGCTCGACATTCCTCCCACTTGCACTTGGTGACACAGGATAAGAGGAAGGCAGATGGTCTGACCAGGGAGCCAGTGCAGACATGGATTTATTTTCAGCTCAAAAATTAGTTTAATGGGCAACTAATTAAATTAAATTAGTTAATGGAAAGCATGGTTTGGGAACACTGTCTCCAACTCTCTCCATTTGCTGGGGCTCAGCAGTTCAAACCCCAAATCTTACCTGTACAATTCTCTAGGGAGGCTGATGTGGGGTTTGCTAAGGTGACATTTTCCTCTGAATTTCCCCTTGATTTTTCTGCTGGTGGGAAGTTTTGTTCTCTATCCTTCAGTTTCCCTACCTGTAAAATGACAATAACACTGCTGGGCTCCACTCCCTGCGAGAGCTGAAAGACAAGGAGTTATAATAAATTAATATTATCAGTAAAAGAGAAAAAGCAGTTACCATGAGAAGTGCTCATCAGCCCACCAGAGCACTCTGGAAGATTAATGGTTTAATCAATCTAATCCTCACCAAGTATTAGCCTGGAAAGATTTGAGCTGCCAGAAACAAAGTCAGGCAGATTAATGTCCTGCCCGCAGTCCTGCTGAACCTGACAGGTCCCCACTGAAGGCCTTCACAGCTCTGCATCTAATAACCTCTGTGAGATGGCAGGAAGGTGCCGAGGGGTCCAAAAGAAGACCAGCTGGCACAGTTTGGCAATGTCCCCACCATTTGACCCTCTTAGTTACCTGAGATGGTAACAGGACACATCCAGGCTTCTGTCAGCAGCAGTTTGTGGCCAGAGAGAGCTCCAGCACCATGAGTGGGAATTGCTGGGAAGCCCAGGCTGTGCCCAGGATGGTTCCAACAACACAGAGTTTCCTGAAGTGGACCCTTCCCCGAGATTGTTTCATGTGCTGTGATACATAAACCTTGTCCTCTCACAGCAAATACAGGCGGAAAAAAATGGAAAATTTTGCCTTTTCTGTGGATGGTTGCCCAGGGAAGATGTGGGGCATCCAACCCTGGAGATGCTCAAAACTCAACTGAACACAACACTGAGCAACCTGATCTCAGCCTGACAGTAGATTCAATTTTGAAGCTGTTCCTGCATTGAAAAGGGGGCTGGCCGAGGTCATTTGAAAAGGTCCCTCCCAGCTTAAGTTAATTTTATGATTCTAAATTTTCCAATGATTGTAAAGTATGAGTAAGCCTTTAGAACATTTTGAGATCCTACAGAGTGATTGTCCTAGCTGTTTGCACTGGTTCACCATAGCTTGACCTCAGAGATGGAGCTGATTTATGGATTTACACCAGCTTCATTCCTCCTGTGGCTTCATGGACTAATCCAGGTTGTCCCAGGGGAGCCACACAGCTTGTCCTGGCACCACAGAGGTGAACCACACCATGGAGGTGCAGGGGTGCACCCAGCGACAGGAAGTCCTTCAGCTGGTTTTGCCATCTAAGTCACCGTGTTGTGAAACAACCACTTCGGAAAACACCTTCCAGAAACACCCCTCTCAGACACAGCTGCTCCTTTCTTCCTAAATCTCATTAACTGCTCAATTGGAGATTGCTTTCATTTTGCAGGGCACAAATCTCACATGCCAGTGCTCTGCCCACGGTGTACAGCCCTCCAGCTGCCCAGAGGATCTGGACAGTGCTGGCAAAATCCCAAGGCAGGTCCTGGGTTTGGGTTGCACCTTTTGCACTATTGGGTGCCCAGAAAAATACGTTCCTGATATTTAGCAGAGCTCTGGATAAAAATCTGTTACGTGGTGAAGCCCTTTGAAAGAAACGCGAGCTTACTGCTGATGTTCAAGCTGGTAGGTACATAGGAATCCAGAGAAAGCTGTCTTTGAGGAAGTTGCAAATGCTTTCTGCTGCCTCATAATATTCAAGAATCAAACAATTTTAAGTAATAACAATTAAAAAAAAAAGCTGAATTACTTTGCACTGTAACTTTCAGGACCATAGATAACTGGGATTGGAAAGGATCTCCCAGGTCTCCAGCCCAATCTCCTGCTCAAACAGGGCCAGCCCTGGGGTCAGATCAGGTTGCTCGTGGCTTCATCTGCTCACAACTTCTCCATTTGATCTGCTCCACTGTTCTCAGAGTGGCAAAGTTTCTCCTTATACCTACCTGGGATCTCTCTTGTTTCAACTTAGGGCCTCCACAAAGTTTAATAAAGACCTCAAACTCCTAATGGACAGCCTCAAGCCCCTACAAACCTGCTATTGAAGAGGAAGGGAAGAAAACAAGACAACATACATGATTTTTATAGTGAAACGGAAGTCTTTCATCTTGGACACAAGGTGTTTTGAGGTTAGGGATGAGGTGAGCAGAGGAATGATGACGTTTCCGACAATTAAAAGGGCATTTCTCCCTCCTGGCACTGAAGCTGGATCCATGGACCTGCAAGGGTAGAAGATTGCCAGAGGAAAGCAAGAGGACGCCCGTCCGGGACATTACTGAGTCACCCCTCTTGGGCTAAGAAGAACTTAAATACACATCTCCTCCATCCTCCTCCGTGGTCTAATCAATCACCCACTTTTTATACAAAAATTTGGGCAGGAGCCCTGCCTGGCTCAGCTCCCCACAGGGTCCTGCTGTCACTGACCAAGGAGCTCCCACCAGTGCAGGGCAATTTATTCCCAAACATTAGGAATAAAAAGGGATGACCTTAGGGCTGTCCTCCATCTCCAGTCCTTTCCCGACTGTTCCCAGTGCTCACACGCATCCAGGGTAGAAAAACCCAAAGGGAAAGTGCTGGAATTTGTGCATTTGTGTCTGTAAATCACCCACTGTGAGTTTACGTGGGGGTTAGTAAGGCTTCAGTCATGCCTGAAGCAAGAGATTTCTTTCTTTAGCATCAGGGAAATAGGAAGGAAAAAAAAAAGGAATAGAGAAAAATTAAAATAAATTTAAAAAAATAAAAAAAAAAACCAAACACTTCCAAGCTTGCAACATTTTATAAACCTATAAACTTTTTTCCTCCAAAAAAAAATCAGAGTAAAGACCACCTTCTGGTTTTGAATTAGATCACTATTACAGGTAAATCTTGCAACCAAAACAATCTGAGAAGCAAAGAAGAACATCTCTGATAAGGAACATTGCTCAAGCGACTTTGAAGCCAGATAGTCCAAGAGCATTTTAGGCACCTAAAGAACAGCAACAGAGAACCTCACCCAGCTGTAACGGCACCGAAACCTGCAGAAAGGTTGATGTAAGCCTAGGAAATCCCACAGCATCCCTGTCAGCCAGCACCTTCAGCAACAGCTGATCCCACATTATTCAGATGCTTTTGGTTTAACTTTTTAATTCCTCCTCCTATCCCCCTTTTTCTGGATTGATGGTGGAGCAGAGACCCACCTACAGCCCATGGAGAACCCCACGCTGGAGCAGGAGGATGTGCCTAAGGGAAGCCATAGAGGATTGTCTCTGTGGGAAGGTCCTCCCTGACGCTGGAGACTGACAGTGAAGCAGAGATGCATCTTCAGTCTGTGAGAAAGGACTCCGTGACGGAGCGGGTGTCTGCACCCTAAGAAGCCGTGACTCCATGGGGAAGAAGCCCGTGCTGGAGCAATCCGCTGGGTAAGGATTGCATCCTGCAGGAGAGACTCACATTGGAGAAGTTTGTGGAGGACTGTCTCCTATGAGGAGGGACCCCATGTTGGAGCAGGGCAAGAGTGTAAAGAGTCCTCCTCTTTAAGAAAGGAGCGGCAGAAACAATGTGTGACGAACTGACCTGCAACTTCCAGTCCACGTCCCCCTTTGCCGCTGGGGGAGGAGCTAGAGCTGGGAAGAAAGAAGGGGTAGGGCCAAGGGGTGTTTTTAAGATCTGGCTTTGCTTCTTGTTATTCTCTCAAGTAATTGTTAATGAATTAAATAGGTTTGTCCCCAAGCTGAGTCTGTTTCGCCGTAGGCCGTAGTTGGTGGGTAACCCCTCCCTGTTCTTATCTGGACCCTCAGGCCTCTTACATTTTTCTCCTCTCCCCCCCAGCACTGGGTGGGGGGGAGGAGTAATTGAGCAGCTCCGTGCTGCTTAGTTGCCACTTGGGGCTGAACCACAACACTGGATTATATTGGTTAAGAAAATGCTTGAGAAAGGGAGGGAAGGCAGAAGGGAAAATTAAATTACAGCAGTAGGAAGGAAACTGTAAACCTCAGAAATGCTCTCATGGTGAAGCAGCAGCCATGTCCTAAAGGCTGGTTTGATAAACACCTCATGGGGTGCCACCACTAGACAAGTACTCGATGAATACGTAAGTGATGGCTTCTCTTATTTCTCCTCCATCTTCCCATTTCCTACCAGTTGCCCTGCAAACTCCCCCGTCATGGTACTCACAGGAGCAAAGTCCAAGAGAAGAAAACCAAACCGCGAAGCCATCATGACTTAAAGTTCACAGCCTGGCCATGCCAGAGGAGGATTTCGGTGTGAGCCGTCCCTGTGCCAACCTGCCTCCATCCCACGCATTGCATGGCTCAGCCCCGCAGCCCTGGGGATGGGCACAGACACCCCCCTCCCGAATAACCCCTGCATCCCACGCCAAGCCCATGGGGCATCTTCAGGTGGCATCAGCACCCATCTCCTGCAGGTTATTCACACAAAGGCTGCACAGACATTCCTCTGACACACAGACTGTGTTGCAATTCACTGACAATTAGCTGATGTCATAGGAGCTGGAGGGCTCAATAACCTCCCAGAAGATCCCAGGTGCTTTTCCAACCCAGACATGAGCAACCACACCCGGAGGGTTGCAATTAATTCCCCATTAGGATAAACTCCAGCTGGGCTGGTGTAGGAGGAAAGTGCACCCGATGCTTTGTTCTTCTGCAGGGACTGCCTGGGATTCATGGAAAAAAAAAGAAAACATATTAAAAAAATAATCCCAAACCTCATTTGGAATTAAAAGGAATTAGAAGACCCCAGAACGGCAGAGCTATCCAGTCCTGAGGATGCCAGGCCATGCTGGAGGGTTTTGTCCCAGCAAACACTGTGACCTTGGGAAGGAGACACAATTTTCACATCTCATGTCCAAGCCCATAGCGAGCACAAGAAACTTGGACGCAAGATGCCCAGAGCAGACAGAGCAGAGAAGCACGGCTGGATCCTGGTATTGCTTTCTGTCCCCTCGGGTTTAACGGGCTCCGTGAGCACAGCACCCAAGGAGCAAACCCTATGGCTGAGCGAGCATCGCCAGGCGAGGGGCAAAGCCAAGCCACACACTTCAAATCTGCACCTCTCACCTGCGATGCAGCCCCGAGAGTAATTTTTTAATGCATATTTTGCATAAAATGCAAAATGCATTTTAAATCATGTATTTATCAAGGTCTTTATATTCAGGGCTTTGCCTTGCTGCACCCATTTAGCCAAAAACTTCACCCATTTGAGTTGCACACTACTGGTGTTGCAGCATGCAAAGTTCACGCATTGTCCTTGATGCCTCAAATAAATCACATACAAGGACAAAGACAATCTCTTCCCCCTGGAGTTATGCCTTCGGGTCACAAAGCCATGGATGCCTGGTTTATTTTGTTGAGGCATTAAGAGAGCTGGCTTCACAGGAAGGGTGGGAGTGCTGGGCTTGCGGCTTCTCACACCTCCCACACCACCAGGAAATACCCTGCCTATATGGGTGGCTCAGCTGCTCTCAGACATTTCCCCTGCCCACCCCCAGATACGCAAAATCTTGAGATATATATTATAGCACACATAAATACATAATAATAAAATAAAAAAAAACATAAAAGTAATACACAAAAATATTTATGTAGCATATATTAATATGATTCTATATATTAATTATGTACAATAAAAAATATAATGCATACACACATATGCATACAGTAAATGGCTGCTTAGAGGACACAGCTAAAAAACAGGAAACAATGGAGCCAGGGACAAGACCAACATCCAGGTGCAAGCAAAGGAGGGAGCGATGCTGGAGATGTGCATAGCAGAGATGGAGCCAAGGATTGCCCAAATCTTGGCCTGTCCCACGACCTGCCACCAAGATGAATTAAATGTGCCCAAACCACCCAGGGACCCACCTGTGTCCACTGTTAAAGCTTCCTCATGCCTCCCCAGCATCTCCTGGCCCAGGCACCTCCATGACATACCTGCTTCATGATGTTTCTTCAGCTGGCTGCTAAATCCTCTTCCTAGGATCATTTGTTTTACTTTCAAATCCCATCAGAAAACACAAGCAGCTGCTGGGATGGGAAGCAGAGCTGCTGGTAGTGTCCTCGCAAGGTGGCTCCGATGGCTCCAGCATTTACCGCCTATGGGTTTAAGTGAAAGCACCTGGACCATCAGAAAAGGACAAATCTCCCCAGTTTCCATACTAGACTCATTCCAAGAACCTGCTACAGATAATTTAAAGCCAGCACTTTGTGCTTGCTCTAAGTTATAGATGGAGCATATGATTGCACACCTTCCCCCTGCCTTGTCAATTCTTGCCCAGGTGGATCGGCAGCAGCCACCACTGCTCCCAACATGGAGATAACAAAACCCCATTTGCCAACAGGGTGATACTGGGCTCCGTCTCAAAACACTGCTTTTAGCAAGCTAGTCGATGCCAGGCACACGAGCCACGCTCGCTATTTCTTCGTGATGCTTTGGAGACATGTTGCAGCCACGCAGAGCTTGATGCTTCAGTGCCAGCCAGGGAAAAATCCCACCCCAGCGCTCCCAATAAAGGCTCTTGCTATTTCGCACTGTATTTCATCTGTCCATGTGTTGAAAAGTTTTAATCCTGTATCTATGTATAGTCCTGTAACAGCAATGTTCACTGCCAGCCAGGAAGAAAACACAGCACCCTAGTTAATGGAAAACATTTTGGAGCTAAGTATACAAAATGACAGTGTCATAAACCAGAAGCATTTGTCCCATTAACATGTCCATTCGTAGACAGAATAACAAGGCACAAGTTATTTGGAAGCAGAGATTTTAAGGACACCGGTAACGGAACAAGGCAAGGAAACACTGTGACTGCAAGACCTTCGCTCAGGAGTGACTCAGCACAGCAGCTGCAGCCTGCAAAATGAATACTTCAGCCCCTCCAAAATGCCTGCAAAGCCTTTCAGAGCTTGCAAAAAGCAACCCTGGGAGCCCCATCAGCCATCCGATCTGCTCACCACTACGGGGATTAACATGCGGCACCCACCCCAGCTGGGTGCACGGACCTGCTCCGCAGGGAAGCATCCCCACCGCCCCTCTCTCCACCCCCCCGACTGCCGGGAGCTCCAGCAGCGACCATGGGGACTCAAGGCAGTGTCATCAACAGAAAGTAATCCCATTTTAGCCCCGAAGCTAAAGGAGGCAGCTCCCTCTTCACCCCTCCATGGGCACCCTGAGCAGCTCCTGCTCCAACCCAGGTGTCCCCGAGTAGAGGTGGGTGTTAAGGAGGTTAACGCAGATCCATGTCAAGTAACAAACACCTAGTATTTATTAATAAATTAGTACACTGGAAGGCAATTTTTTCAATTCATTCCCCTCTTCCCCCACTCCCACCCCTTCCCATGGGGCAGCACAGGCCACCCTCATATCAGGATTTCTTCAAACTGAGCGTAGTACAGACTGTTCGTTACGGGAGCATAACAGTTGCAAATATAATCAGACAGACTTTTTACGATGCAGCTTGTCCCCTCCCACCACCACCCCCCCTTTTTTTTTTTTTAATAAAAAGTGAAGTGTGATTTGAAGAGATTATTAAGACCAAGGAAGGTCTTCGGAAAACCTATCGGCCATGTCTGTATAAAAAAAACCCAAAGAGACACGAGTGTAAAAGCGTAGCTTGGTTGCAGTCTTACACCACGAGGAGAGCAGGACCACCATGGCCGCCTTCACCTCCCCACATCCAGCACCGGTTCCCTTCGGGATCCCGCCATCCCTGCAAGCAGCAAGGCAAGATAACTCCTTACATTCGACTGAAGGCAAAGGACCTTTCCATCACCTCCAAGATTGAGTGGGACTGAACCCTTTTCTTTGTGGTTAAAACGCTTCTGCTTTAGCTTATCAGAGCGCGATGCGTTGTTTCGGGTGAAAACCATACAATAAATAACCGTGCTAGGAAAATCTCAGCGATGGATACGAGCTACACCATAGTACATTTAAAAAAAATAAATGTCAACTCGTATGGGAAGCCTAGCTGTGTTAAGAGACAGTAACCAGCAACGATTGGGGTTTTGAGTTTCTTTGCGCGTTTTTGCCATTTACCGCTCTGAGGCGAAGGAAGGTGGTGAGAGACAGTCACTCCGAGCAATAGCTTTGACAGAAGAAGTGGGTTACACAGCAATCCCCAATTTGATGTGTTAAATTACACCAGATTTGTGGTCTTTTAGTTCATTAACAGCATTTTTTTTTATTTTTATTTTTTTAAAGTGCATTGACTGATCTGATTGGAATGAGAACAAGGACAGAGACTCGGAAAGGGGACAGAGGGTGCAAAGACTTGGACTGAGCAAAAAGAGTTAAGGTGGAGGGGTGCAACGCTGGCAAACTGCCCCCCCTCCAGAAACCAAGGACACCTCAATGAAAATACTGGCCATATATTCTACAACAAAATCTGCCTGCGTATTGTCGGTCATCTTAACGAGTGCCAAGCTAGCTCTAGCAGATATTCAGAGAGTGCATGGTGACCCAGTGCCTACAGTAAGTCGGGAAGGTGGCTATAGACAGAGTCCAGGAGGGTCTGGCTGGCTTCCTGGCTCTTGACTCCGGCGATCTCAAATAGCCTGTCCAGCTTGTCTTCAGCCTGCGGGATCTCCTCTATCACATGGAGCTCCTCGGGGTTGAGGATGTGCAGCATGTCATCGAAGATGGGCTGCAGGTCGCAAGGGTCCAAGCGCACCTGGCGCAGGACGGTGTCCTTCTTTCTGTAGGAGGAAAGGAGAGGACGGTCAAGAAATCCTTCAAGAAACCTCTGTTGACCAGGGCTTGATCTCCTTAGAGACCTCGGTCCATCCCCTGGTGCCACCTCTGAAGAGGGACACGCTGCCAGGAGAATCCAGAGACAAGGTGGAGGGTGATGTGTGATGGGGAGGGGAGAAGATGGAGAAGCCAGCACTGCTGAAGCACCTAATCCAGGATCCCACTAGAGCAAACACAGCGTTTATAAATGCTGAATGGCCAATATGGAAAAGTGAAGAGGAAGGGGAGCCAAAAAAGCTGAATCTTGCTCTTTGGAGTTGTTTTCATTGGGTCACCTTCATTTCCACACCTGAGTATGAATTCCGTAGATTGACCAAGCTCAGTATTTCACCTTTATCAGAAGTTAAAGACCATTGAATGCAGCAAGTCAAATGCAGTAAATTAAACCTCCTTAAAAAAAGGGGGGACTAATGGTGTTTTACATCTCAAGTCACACGCTGCAGCAAGTGGGACCAAGGGGGGGTAATAAATTCAATCTTGAAATACATTTCTTTCAGGTTTCATCTCATGCAAAAACCTGTGGACCAACACAACAGCCAACAGTCAGGGGAAAACCCCCTCAAACATCCAGGGATGCTACAACTTCTTTGGCAGCACTTCTAAGAGTTAAAGAGCCTTTAACAGTGTTTTGCCCTCTCAAATCTCAATCATCTTTGCCAACAGGATATTCTGGTCCGGAATGAGGACACGATATATGTATCCTGGAGAGCCAGTTTTCCCAGTGATTTAACGGTATCATGTCGGGCAGCTCTGCCACGTGTGCTAATGGCATCCCTTCGGTCCTCCCGCTCCCCGCACCCCGGGCTGATTTTGGTACCTTTGGTAATAAAAGAGCCTGTCCGGCTGAGCGCGGAGGAGCCGCTGGAGGTCGAGTCACACCGCAGGAGGGGCTCTGCTTCGTCGACGAAGAAGCATTTCTTCTCCGAAGGAGAGGGCTCCACGGTGAGGACGGTCGCCTCGGGGGGCTTGGGGCTGGGCGAGGGGCTGAGCGGGCTGGGGCTCACCGGCAGCGCCAGTCTGTCAGCTTCCAGCTTGGTGGGGAGGAAAGAGAGGGAAAGTTAACTCAGAGGGGATGCTAGGCAATGGACTCGTGCTCAAAACCATCCCAATGGGGATTCGCAGCCGGTTTCAACATGCCCCAAGCCCATCCTCAGTGAGTGGTCCCCATGTTTGGGTGGCCTCCTCCTCCTCCCAGGGGACCTGCTGACCTAGAATGGGCACCAGAGTTGACCTGGGGTGGACATCAGGCTGGCATTTGGCACACGAGAAATCTACAGGCAGGAGGGGTAACGTCACCTCCACTCTTGGTAGGAGCAACCACACCGGGATGCTGTGTGCAACCACAACAGAGCATTTTACCTTCGTTTTCCCTCTCACTCTCAGGTTATTAAAGCCCAAAGTACCACTTTTAGGGGCTAAGGGTGATTGATGTTCCCAAGCAGGTAAGCTGCCTCCAAAAACTTGCTCTGCAGCTACTGTTTCCTAAAAGGAAGGCATGGCCCGGCTCCTCGCCTCCAACTGGTGCCGAGGCCACAGGGCAAGAGCCCTCGGAGATCTCCACCGCAGCACGCTTCTGTACCAGCTATGCTGGGAACATTTCAAGTTAATAATTTCCTTGTCCCTGATCCCATGAGCACCCCATTAATGCGTGACGGAGAAATCCATCCCACCTGACTCCAAGTCCAGGGCCAGGAAGGACAAGCAGGGGCTGGCCTTGACCCCAGCATCGCTCCAGTGCCTTTGCTTTCTGCTACCCCGATGCGAGCCAAGGGCAAGCGTTTGGGGCCATGGCCCCCCAGACACAGGGAGCAGCAAGCACTGCTGGGACATAGCACCATTTGAGTGCCAGTGTGAACCCACTGCCTAGCTTGACCATGCTCTGCATCCTCGTTCTTGCATCTCCGTCTCTCAGCATCCCCTTGGGGTGCAAACCTCGAGCAGAGCATTTCTGGTTTCCATTCCCCACAGGGACAACAGGCTCAGAGCAGCATCCCCTCATCCCCGGCCGGCAGCTTGGGCATGTCTGCAGGTCCCCAGGTCCCTCCCCAAGCAGGTTGCTTTAAGGACCACCTAATATTTAACGTTTTCCCAAACCCTGCATCCCTGCTCAACCTGAACTGCAGCCCTGTCCACGTGCAACCCGCTCTCCCAACAGCACTTTACAACCCTGTGCTCTCCTCCTGCAGAGGGAAGGCCAGGTAATTCCTGCTAACACGTTTTTGCCTTATTACCCAAGGATTAAACCACAAAATTCAGATTCAAGGCTGTGGGACAGGGAGCTGCTGAGCCACCTCCGCACCAGCATGGACGTGCCTGCGCATTCCTCATTCGTGTGGAGGAATTCACCACCCACAAATTACACGTCTGCTGAGACGCCCATTAGTTCACATTAAATTAACATTGAAGCTTGTTCTTGGTAGAATAAAAGGGTTGTTTTTTTCCCCCCTCTCCCCATTGAAAATAAACAGGGGAGGATTTGTTCTAGCTCAGCACGTTATGCAATAGGCACGTTAAAAGTAAAAGTCAGCTTTAATTTTTAATTAAAAGAATCTGCCTTCTCCTCTGAAACTCCCTCATTGTCGAGAATCAGCTCATTGCCATCATCGGGGGAAAACCAAGGGAAGGACCAGGACAGCGGCTGGCCGCTTTCCAAATTGCAACATTCTGATTTCCCCTTCTAAAAAAAAAAAAATCCAAAAATACCAACGAGACAGGCTTTAGGGGTTAATTTTACCCCATGCAACTCATCTAATATCCAGCCACAAGCCCACCTCCTAATTTCCAAAAAGGGGCCCAACAGCCAAGGAGCAATTACAGGGAAGGCAGGGAGCAGCTGGCTGCCCCGGCTCTGCCTTCCCAGCAGAGGGGTAAAACCCTTCCCAGAAGCGTGCGAGTCATTTGGAGTTTAATTAAACAGCTACTAAAGCATGTTAGGAAAAAAAAAAAACAAAAAACAAACCACCTGAGGTTATTTGACTGTAGGCGTCCCGGGAGCCCAAAGCTTTCCAAATTGCTGAATGGTTGCGAGCTTATGAGGCAAAGCAAACAGGATGCCTGGATGCGTGTTAATGTTTAAACCGCAGGAAGAAAGCAAGTGGGAATGAGGGATTTGAGAGGCCGTGGAAAGCAAAAGGTTGCTGCGAGGTGAAGCCTGTGGAATAGGTGTAAAAAAAAAAACCCACTATTCATAGCCCATGAGTCATTTGCTTGAAGCAACCTTGGCCATTCCTGTTTCTAAGAACCGCGGTGCTTGAGCAAAACCGAGCTCTGACTGGGAAAAAAAAAAAACCAAAACCCCAAACCTCTTCCAAAGCCCTTTTGCCTTCCCCAAGCCACCATGTTTCTCACCTTTCCATCATCGTTGCAGGGGTCCGGCACTTGCCACTGAGGCTGCATCTGCACCTGCACAGACAGACAAACAGAGACTGTCAGACGCACAGACCAGCGTCAAAACCGAAGGCACCGCGGTGGCTTTGACGCATCCGCAGCTTCTCGCAACCAAGAATGGGTCAGTCGTACCAGAGTGCTCTGCCAATTTATTACTGGGTTGGCTTTTTAGGATTTTTTTCGTTTGGGCTTTGGGTTTGTTTGTTGGTTTGTGGTTTTTTTTTAGCACTGCAGCAAGAGGTTGGCAATGCCAAAAAAAAAAAAAAAATCCTAAAAGCTCCTGTGTACTTGGAACCCTTTAGGATGCGGCTCAAGCACTGACGTCCTTTTGGATCCCAATACACCTGGGAGGATGCTCTAAAGCAGCTCAGGGTGTCTGAAGGTCCTTCCTAAAGGATGAGAAGAGGACAGGAGCGGACGGGTGCAGAAGACAACATAAGCTTGGCTTTGTTTCCTTTTCACAGCTGCTCTCAACAGCTCTGTCGGAACTGGTTGGTCCCATTTTCTGTCCTCCTTTTACTGTACCGCAATAAAGGATCAACTCGGACAAACAGAGATCACAGCTGCTGGGCTAATGTTAGGAAGGAACAGTCATGGGCATTAAAAAAAACCAAACCTCCCTTGGGCGATGCTTCCCTGTAATTCCTCTTGCAGCAACCAGGCGGTAATAAAAGCCGGCAGCAGGTTTGCTGCCGCAGAGGGCGGCTCTGCACACTCCTGGGATAACATGAGGGGATAAATTTAGCACCAAGGCAGCCGTTTCCCAGATTCCCTGCCAAAAAATGACACCCAGCTGACACCAGCCCTATTCCCAGGTCTGTTACTCCTCTGTAGCGGACACGGGAGGAGAAACCCCAGCACATGAAGCGAGGTGAGCTGGGCAGCAGCCCTGGGCAGGTGACGCTGTGGATGCAGGGTGGTGGTGGTGGATGCTCTCGCTATGGTCCCCACAGGCACAGGGAGGATCCACCTGGATGAACAGCTTCATGATGCACGTGGTGTTTGAGGTTCCACCTTCAGGGCAGTCCAGACCTTGGAAGATGAAACACTGTTGGCCAGGCCATAAGGTCTCATCAAGATGGCAGGGAGATGCAGCGATGGCATGCAGGTGCTGCAAAGCAGGAGGCAAGCCCTTTGCCAGGATGCGAAGGGCATAAGGGTGCTCAGCACCCTCAACACCCAAATGTCCTCTCATTGGTGTCCTCACTGGACAGGTTTCAGAAGAGCACTTGACATCACTTCTGTGGTGGAGCTGGCATCCCTCAACAGAAGGCAGCCCTGCAGAAGAGCCACTCAAGTCAAGCCTCACATGACCCAGGACTTGCAATGTTGGGTCTGGAGTGGGGTTTAGATGCCAAGACCAAAACATAGCCATCCACAGAGCTCCTCCCTAGCCATTCATGGGCCAAGCGCTACTCCAAGCAGGAGATGGTGCCTCCATGGGAGCTCCTGGTGGCTTCTCCTTTCTATGGATTTACCAACTCACTTTTTCAACTCGAACCATGATGAAGAGTTGACAAACTCAATTACAGGCTGAGTAAGTCGGTACCAAGTTCGGCTTGTTATAACCTCACCATCATCTAGCTTCATCTTACAGTCTCAAGCCCATTATACTGCAAAGATAGACCCAAGGAGATGTGGCTACCACAGCAGGGAAACCTCAAGTACAGCCACAACCACTATAAAGTTTCTAATTTTGTGTTTATATTATTTATATTTGTATTACTTCATAAATTATTAGATTTTTGTTTATTGCAAGTTCTCCAGCCTGGTTCAAACGCAATCTCAGTTTGCTGAAAACCAACTCATGGTTTAGAGTAAACCTGGAGGAAACAGTGATGCCCACTCCACCAAAACCCAAACAGCCCTACCCCCTTTCCCCAGGGCTCTGGCCACTTCATCCTACAGCTTTGTGCCTCAAATAAAACCTGATTGCAAGTCCAGAAAGAAAAATTGCATGCAATTGTTTTTTCCTGGATGCCTGGGCATTTCCCAGCCCTCAGACCGCAACTCCCCCTCCCCGGGCTGAAAAACCCACCGAACAGCTTCACCCTTGCTCTGCCACCAAGTGCAAGGTTAACGCAGCGCAACACTCATCGCTAATTACTGAGTCCAGCCCAGTTCTGCTTTGCTGAAAGAGGAAACAAAGGGAACAGGCAGGAGATGTTGGGGCTGGATTTGGGAAACGCTGCGCCAGGCTCTTGACCTCCATCCCTCTCCCCCCCACCCCAGGGTTTTGACCTGCAAAAGAGGAAGAAAAGGAGCCAAAAGGCGCTGCCAGTGCCGCGTGCCTGGACACGGCACTGCTTTCACATCCTCTTCTCCTCCAGCACCCTCCAAAAACCCCACGGCTTAACCTCACACCAGAGCCAGCCCTGGCATATCTGCTGATTCACGCGATTATCCACAGCATGCAATTAGCCACAGACCTACATCTCGCTAGGCTCAGGGCTCCAGCCCTCCATTTTTAATGTTTCCCTTATTTTTTATTTTTTATTTTTAAAGCTTTGCTGAGGCTGCACAGTCGAAAACCCTGAGCGAGGCTGTTTGCTTCCCCTCCATCCACTCCCTGCAATATTCCAGCCGAGGCCAGCAGAGCCATAAATAAAAAGACAAGAGCTTAAAGCATTGCTCACGGTAGGACACTTACAGCAGCACTTGTGGCCAGTCGTGCCAGCAGCGTCCAGGGCCAGCCTGGGTGACCACAGACACCCCTTGGTATCCACAAAATGCTGTTATAAACCCCAAAAAAATCCCATTACCCAGCGCCTGTGCTGCACTGAGTTTTTCTGCTTTTAACCCCAAAACAGAGAATTGCAATTTGCTGTGATAGCAGTGAAAAACGTCTCCTTTTCCCCCTCTTTATCTCCTATTTTTGTTGTTGTCAGCACCACTAATTCGGGGTGTGCCTGTGCTCACTGAACAGTGCCCGGGCTCGCACGCTGCTGCTCCACGAGCGCGCCTGCGAGGGGAAGAGATTTTTGCAAACCTCAAGCTGGAGAAGTGTTCACAACCTTTACCAGGAGCCCCATGAGTGAAACACACCCCAAAAGAAACCTTCTCGCAGCTGCTGCGCTTGCTGTATTTTCTGGATCAGCTGCAAAAAAAAAAGAAAACCCCAGCGAAGCGATTCGAGAGGGCTAATCTCGTTTTAACCTAAATTTGTTCAGCGCGACGCGAAACCGGCGTAATCTCCCACGGCTAAAAAAGCCGGCGAGCCTTCGGCGGAGCTGTTCCCTACCCGAAGGAAAAACATCCCTGCCAGATACTGTTAACGCTCCACAGACTCCCGTTAATTCCCTTATTGCTATTGGTGGTTGAAAATATTTGGATCTGGAAGCCCGAACGGCTGCCGAGGGAATTGGGCACTACGGGAGGGAGCAGTTTCGCCTCCGCAGGCTTCACAGGCTGAAGCCAGATACCAAATAAAGGATTTGGGACAAGGATGTGGTAGTGGGTAGGATGGGATGGCGACGGGAGGCTGGCTGGGTTTACGGGACCAACTTGCTGTCTGAGAACTGTGTCACCCAATAACACAATTTCTACCAATGAGTTGGGGGATGTTGGTGCTTTTTTTATGATACGGTGCCATAGGGAGAGATGGGGGAGCACTCATTTGCACCCAGGGATGCCAGGCAAGGGCCAAAAGCATCAGGGATGGCACAGCCACCCTCGCATGACCCCCAGGCCCATCTAAGATACACCAGCAGGCGTTGAATTCTTGATGCTGGGTTGGGTCACCCCAAGGGCTTCATGCCGTTGGCTGCAGGGAGGTTGCAAGCGTTTGCATTGCTTATGAGAGTCCTCACTCCCTCCACAGCACAAAAAGCTCTTTTTCTTACTTATTTTTTGCTTGAATTTTGCAGCATAGATTAAAAGAATCCCAAACATAACTTCAACACCTGCCTCTGGCGTTGAGCAATTGGCTTCCCTGGCTGCTGATGGTCCGGACCGCCGCGATGCATCTCAGCCGCTGGCATGAGGCTCCAGGGATTCAATTTCCCTTGCACAAGCTGTTTCCCAAAGCTTTCGGCATCCTCCCAGGGCCACTCCATCACCACCACCTGCATCCACAGTGCAGGAGCCAAACCAGGGAGAGGAGGCAGGCAGGTTACAGCAGGCAATAGCTTGCGGAAATGCAGCGTGCTGCATATGCTGCTGAATACGCACCCCGGGGCACTTTCAGGTTTTGACATCCCACGTGCCACTTCAGTGACTGGCTGAGGACCTTCAGGACAGAGGGACTGCATGGGAATGGCCAATGCTTCAGGCTGATCATGAGGGATGCTCAAAAAAAAAACCCCATCGGATGCACAGAGAAGGAAGATGTGCCAGCTAGGGAGAATTTTTAAGGACATCTCCTTTGCTGAAACAAGTCTTGCTTCTCATGTGGACCCCACCTGAGCCACCTTCTGAAAAGACCAGCAAACCAATTTTACCGATTTGTAGGATGGCAAGTGATAGCCACAGGGAACCACCAGGCTCCAGGTGCTGCTGGACACTGAGGAACAAAATACACTGTTTTAAGAAACAGAGAATCGTCCTCCAGGAGAGCTGGTTGGGAAGTCCAGAAGACAAGTCTACAAGCATCCATGAGATCTGGGTTTGCCCCTGCTCCTGAACATCTGCTCACTGTATTTTCTGAGTTATGGGCACACACAAGGAAACAGCTCATGTTTACTTCATTGTCAGGAGTCCACTGTTCTGATGGGTCAACCAATAAACCCCGTTCTTGAAGCTACCACCTGCATTTCTGCGCTATTTGAGAAGTGCCCAATAAGTCTTGGCAGAAACCGTGCAACGCTCAGGAGCACTGGGCACCACACAGCCCACATCTGTTCATCAGGCGTTGTGCTGACGAACACAATGCTTTATCTGATGTCCTAGCCCAGCACTTTGCTGTAGCATTCACAATCAAAGCAGTAACTAGGAGGACAGAGGGTACTACCTGCTCCAGGAGAGTAAGGGGACAACGTGTCCTTCTGGGACATTACACATACTGGAAACTTCAATCCACACATGCAAAGTGACAATTTTCTCTGCCTCGTTTCTCTTCCCAACTATAGTTTTGTCTCAGGCTTTTCGCTTTGTTTTTTCCATCTTTGATATTAAAAATAAATAAATACATAAATCTTGGAACACAGTAGGAAAATGAGAAAGCTACATGCTGCCTAATTACCAGGTGTTGGAAGAAAGAAACCGAATCTGGAGGCACACAGCGACTGAACAGGAGCAGGAGCAAGCATGCAACCAGCAAAGTGAACCTATCCAAAACTTGGGCAGGACGCACGAGGCGGTGCTCGGCACACACCTGACTTGGGGTCTCAAAAACACATGCCCAGGACTCCTGCCAACACACCAAAGCCTGTGATTTCACACCGTGGTTACAAGAAACCAAGATGCTTGGTACTTTAAACGAAGTCACATGAAGAGACCACAGTCCCTCTTAGAGGGGGAAGCTTGAGATAGTCAAAATGGGGTTTGGGAATCCGCTGCCACAACAACTGCTCTGCCCCACAAGCTCTGCTGTACATGAAGGTCCATCAAGTGCCCAGAGAAGTTTGCAGGCACCCACCCACTCCCCTTTGGGTCTGGCTCATTGCTAAGGCCAATAGATGTTTCACCAACTGGTTTAGAGGGAAGAGCCCTCCCTTGACTGCCCTCACCTCCATCCACGTGTTGCCCCATTGGCTTCCACGTTCAGAAGAAGCCCCATTCATCACCTTTATGAACACTTTCAGAAGACCACCGAATTATCAGAGCCAAAAAACACAAAAGCACACTGACAGGTGAGGCAGGGGTGGCCAAAACAAACCCCAAAGGTCACTGAGGCAGCTCCTGATGACTTACAACCGGCCAAGACCCTGCTGCAAGACATTCTGCAGCAATTTATTTATTCTTTCAAAACACAGGACAGCTTGTTTTAAGGCCAGAGTTGCCACAGAAGGGCAACAATTCTGGAGGACAGCATGCATGGAATCCCTATGCCACCAGTTGCCACCTTGGAGGAAGCCACTTGCTGCTCTTCAACAACATTTAGGGCTCAAAGGTACTTGGCCCTTCTCACAAAATCCTGGGGATTTACTAGCAGCATTTAAGAGCAAGTTGAAAGGGGAATGATTTTTCCTCCACCGCCCTAACGCAAGGGCTCAAGGATCAAGTTCTCCCAGTGACCTTCAAAGACACGTGCAAACCACAACACGTGGGACTCATGAGCTTGTCAAAACTTGGCCAAGGTTTCGAGCCAACTTTGGTGTATCTTTGCTCAAAAGCAATGTATTGTTAAATATAAGCCCCTGAGTAGCTCCAAGGGGAGACAGAGTCCAGCTACTTGCCTAGCAGCTAACCTCAAAGCCACAGCCACATCCACACGCTTGCCACAGCCAGACAAGACGTGCAACGCATCAGACGAGAGCACGCAAAGCCCAGCCCGTCGTTACCGGCGTGGTGTCCTCCATCAGGCCTCGGATCTTCTCCACCACGTCATTGCGGCGGTGCTGGCGGAGGGCACTGATGAGCTGGGCCAGGCTGGCCTCAGGCCCGCGGATGGTCCAGTGCTGCAAGGCGGCGTAGGCGCGCTCGTGGTCGGCCGCGTAGCCATTGGAGAAAGCTGCTACCTCGCGCTCGCTGGCGTTGCACAGGAACTGGTAGATGTCCTTCCACTGGCTCCCCACCTGGGCTGCCACCAGCTTCAGGATGTCGATGCCTGTGGGGCAGAAAGAGCTACAGGTGAGGCACAGGAGTCTGCAGCCTCTTGATGTTGCAGATCTAAGCTTTAGCAAAACCTCCCCTATCCCCACATAGCCATGTTTTGCCTTTCTCTGGTTGGTTTTAGTTTGAAGATTTTTTTATTACAATTTTTAAGACCTTTCATGAGCCCCAGCTGAAAGGAGCTCTGCAAACAAGCAGCACCTGTAACATGCTCAACATCTGCTATGCAAGTAAGAGGTGACAGGTCCATAGGTTGCTCCAATCAAGGCACATGCACTCTACAGTTAAATTAACAAGGTTAATTTTAAAGTTTCCTGCGCTCTTCAGCACAGGAAAAAGCCTGGTACTCAGCCAGGGCACAGCTGCAGGAACATGGGAGATGGCAACACACTCACCCACATACCTCCATCACAGCTACCGCTTTAAACAGGAGCTGGATTAAGAGGTGAGTCACCAAAGCACCTCCACAAAGATTAATATTTCCATAACAGAGCACCTACAGCAGCTACAATTTAGAGCCGTTTCCAGTGCAGACTGGTGAGATGACTCAGGTGATAGGAGACTCTGCACCAGGCGAGCGTTGGGCGAATGGAAGATCTGCTATGGGATCTGAGAGCAAAAAGGCAGAGCTTCCCTCAGAAAAACCCTTGACACATGTTGGTTCAAGACAGTGAGAGCTTCCACCCTTTAGCTTTGAGGGCAACGCAATCAACATGCTCATCCTTGTGTCTACTAAGAAATGAGGAGTTAAATCTTCTAATAAAGCCATACCTCTTCCACAACAGTTAATTAACCTTGTTTTATCAAGCCGAACACCACTTTGTTTCCAACAACCACTCCAAGGGTTGGTGTAGGGGAGCTGCAAAGAGAAACTCATTTTCTCCAGAGAGGTAAGCACACCTTGGGTTTCCTCGCAAGCCAGCGTGCCTCCATCGCTACAGGCACTATTCCTCCTTCCCTCTGCAGGCACAACAGCTGCATCAGCAAAAAACCAGCTGCTTCTGGAGAAATATCATAGCCAGGGTCTTTCCCGCTGGCCTAAAATTTAGCCACTTCTAACACAGCTTAGACCAAACCTCCCAACTGCAACTTCAGGTCTCAGCCCTTATAGAGCCAAATAAATACATACATATATAAAAACCATAGATACATAAATAGATATCTAAATAGATATCTATTTAGATAGATATGTAGATAGATATCTATTTAGATAGATATCTCCCTGAATAAAACTATACAGCCTGATATAATTTCTTATATATACGTGTATATATACATATTTTTATGTTTATATATATTTCATACACATATATATAATATATTCAGCCTGATATATTTTGTGTGTACATATACACCCATATATTTACATCTCTATATGATATCGATATATGCATGTGTGTACATATATATATATGCTTATATGCACACACACACACAAAAAATTATACAGCTTCATGTAGATTTTTTTTATCTAAATCCTTCTCACTGCTAAAGTAAGTTTATCAAGACCTGCTATACACAGACTTTAGTTTTCACTTCCAAGCTAGATAACGTGGCCATGACCCCAGGGAGCTCAGGACATCCGCAGCTGGTGTTCCAACAGCTCTACAAGCAGAAACACCAAAATACAAACCACAGTTTGCATACCCCTGCCCTTCCTCCCACCGTAACTGCTAAACCTCCCTCCCCAGCTGATTTATGGCTATGTGTAGGTACTATCTCACACGGAGATGCGAGGGTCAAGGTTTCTCCTGACATAAAGCTCAAGCCCACCAGCCCGGCACGGGGGACGCAGCCGCCCCAAAACCAAACCAATCACAGGGCTTGGTTTTAACTACGGAGAGGTTCAGGATGGAAGGGGGAAAAAAAAATAAAAGCCATCCTCATTATTCAAAATAAGCCCAAGACAAAGAGAACATCTCCCAGCATTAAGGAACAAGAAGAGGCTGCGAACACGTTATTAAGATTTATGATGGGGCTTATTATCTGAGGCACGTAAATAGATGCTATCGCCCACCTGAATTTCAACAGGGCAGCAGGAATTAAGGCTGCTCTTGTTAACTCTTCCCGTTACTCAGAGAAAGACCCAGCGGTCCTCAATTCAAGCGGACACAGGTCTCTTGTGAGCTCCCAGGCAAATCCTAAATTCCTCTCCCTTGATGCCTCTGTGTTGGGGCTGGTTGTCAGTCCTGCGTGGGAAGGATATACAGCGCTGGCAGCCAAGCTCCGTGCCTTCAGATATCACACACTCATATCAGTTAAGAAGCCCAAAAGCCACCTTGGGTTTGGAGTCAGATCCCTTAAGCCAGCAAATTCACCTGCTTTTGGCATAAAAGCAGAAAAACACTAGGTTTATGCAGTGATGTTTAATTCCATCACTTAACCCAGGAGAAAAAAATAAACAGGTAATTCTTGAGTACAAGGGTAGAAAAAGCTCTGCAAGGCTCATGCACCAAGGTAACAGCAACACAAAGAGGGACAGGCAGGTCTGGTGCTGTCCATCATACATCTGTATATGTATATCTGTATATCTCTGCATAGATGTATCTTAATACATAAATCCTTATCTCAGTGCATAAGTTATCTCAAAGCTTTTTCTACTCTCATATTCAGGAATATTTTTTGTTTCTTGGTTTGAGTGACATTATATATATAGATAACATTGTCCATTTTTATATAAAAAAAATGAGCAGAGCTGAGTCCCCCCAACAATGCTGCCTTGCACTGAGACGAAGCATTAAAGCTGGGTGGGAGCTTCGCCCACACCCACTCCCACACACACCAGACATACATAAAACATAATTTGCTCTTTTATGACCCCTGCATGGCACATTAGTCCTCTCGGGAAAGGAAAAACCCATATACTACCTGCTCCCATCCACGTATTTAACGCTGATAAACCCCAGTGTTTACAGCTGCTGTACTGGTGAGAAACGTTCTCAGCTGGTCGTGACCTGATTTGCACCAGTTTTACGGGGTGGCATGACATTTATGTCCCGACTTCCTCACACAAGATTTACAACACAAAGCACTCATGCTCCTCCTGACATTTTCAAGTTTAGTATATTTAATCTCACCGTTCAATAAAGTGGCCTCATAAACATGTTTATATCCCTTGGCAATAATATCCCAGGGCACGAGAACGCACCAGGCAGCAGAGGACTTAATGGCGCGTAATAATCTTTGGAGAACAAATGTTCCATTAAAACCGAATTTGGAAACGTCTACCTTAATACTATAAGAACCTTAAACTCATTTTCTTGCAACTATTAAATGGATTTAAGCCCCATATGTTCGCTACATCCACTACAATATTGTGCAAACAAAACCCCAGAGAGATATGGAAGAGACACAGACGCAAGCGCAGATTTGGCTCCAGTCAGTTAGAAAACCATTGCTCCCTCTGTTCTTGAAAAAATAAGATTAAAACCGTTACATGACAAGTTTGCAGCTGCACACTGCCAAGTATTACTGCTGAAGACATTTACAGTAACTTAATTCACTTGTTCAAAACCAAAATAAAATGTTAATACTTATAATAAGCTTACAGTCCTACTATTTCCATATTTCCAGAAAACCTACAAGTTACTCCGCAGAGCACTAATAGTGCCAGAGAGTCCCATTGGGATGGGAAGATGCCCACTAAGACGCACAGAGCAAAAAAACTGCAGCTCCACTTTAGGTCCTGGGTCCTCTCCACCCACCAAATCATGCAGACCTTCTCCCACCATGGTCATCTGCATGCCCAGGCTGCAGATGATGCTCGAAGCCCTCCAGACCTCAGCAATCCCAAGTAGAATGGCTGAGCTCAGCAGAGATGTTGCTTTAACCCACCTGTTTCACACTTCCCACACAAGGCTGGTCACAGCCATGTCAGCATGATGCTAAAGCTGCTCTGAGCTTGCAAATAATCAGAGAACAGACTGAGTTCTCCTCCTTTTTTAACATGGGCCACAGGAACAGCCTGGGAGAGCTGCCACCACCCTGCTGCTAATGCAAGAGGCATTGCCCCCCTCTCCATCAGCACCATCAGGGACCATCACCATTTACCACCCAGCTTTCTTTGCCTCAGCCATAGGAATTAAAGAGGAGCCCTTGCTGTGAAACTCCAACAGATGCATCCAGGACATCCATGCGTGTCCTGGGAATCTGAGCAGGTAGCAGTCCAATTGCCGTTATCACGGCAGGGGGGTTGAAACTAGATGATCCTTGAGGTCCCTTCCAATCCTAATCATTCTATGATTCTATCTAAACACCACAATTCTCTGAGTGTTGCTATGGGCTGCTCCATGTAACCACCCAGTATTTTAAGGTGGTGATAATCTCAGAGCAATGAAGAACCCCCCCTTCAAGCCAGGCCAACATGTTGCACGCAGGCAAAGGCAAAGCCCAAGGGTGGATGTACACACATGGGAATGTGGGTGCAACCAGGCATGTCTACAGCCAGAGCAAACCAAGACAAATGGAGACAAGTCCATGGTCGGACAGACGCCTGCAGAGCAGCACAAGCAAACAGCACTGCTGAATGCACGTCCAGCTCATCTACAAAGATGCTGAGCTGAAGGAAGGACCTTCCTGGAGAGGCAGAGCAGGTCTACAGACAGTTCTCTTGCCTCCAAGCACACTGCTCACCTCCATCCCAATCTTCCCCATAAACACCATTTCAGTTTATTTCAGTGATTTCCATTTGCTTATTTTGATTCTGGTTCAAGATCTTTTCCACCTATTCCCAGCCCCTTTGGATGTGTCCCGCCTCACTACGGTACACCATTTGGTGTAGACAGAGCGGCTGCTCCTTCCACTCATGAACATCACCAAGGTAGTCATCACTCAAATGCATGGGACTTGGTTGAGCTTTGATGACTCTCTTGAGCTTGCTCTGGACAAGCTTCACTCGTCTCCTGTAGCCCTGCTATTTACAGGTTGGACACAAACCCAGCTCCTCAAGGATCATTTGGCCTCAAGCAGGGCAAGAAGCCAGTGTAAAGTGGGGCCATGATCAGCAGTGCTGGCATGCTTACATACAACAGCTGCAAGAGACTGTTTCTCTTCTCTGCCAATACTTTTTCACATCTTCAAGCAAAATCAAGAGGAGTGGAAAAGCCACCCCACTAGAAGGCTACACCCAAGCACCTGGCAGGAGACACAGTAAAGTCTAACCACAGCCTAGCCACAGAGGAGCTTCAGTTCCTTCCTCTCCCCACCCCACCCAACAAAAAGCCATCATTATTTTCATTTTCAGAGCTCAAGCCAAACGTCATTTGGTATTTTTCAGAAAAGTGCTCATTGAGAAGCTGCTGCCTTTAAGGGGAAATCTCATGCTCAAGTCTACAGAGCCCTCCCAAGCCATGTGTCCTCCTATCCCACTGCTAATGAAGGGACGTATCACAGAGAAAAGGATTAACACAACATCAGTTCAAGTCTCACAGGCTATCTTACGCAGGTGGGAAGCAAAGTCCAGGAGATCCTCCAGGAACTGTGGCATACACTGTCCCATCTAGTAAGCAACTCATCTATCCAAGGTTCCAGAGACAGCTTCGTGGTTTTTCAGAAAGGCTGGATTTCAGGAGACTCCATGCTCCAGCCCTTCATCAGCAGGGACAGGTCCCATCAGTCCACCAATGACACCCATGAGAACTGACCTTCACCATCTCAGTACCAATCTGAGCTGGAGCATCTGGAGCTTCCACCATCTACCTACTGACACAGGTATCCCAGAGATGGGCAATATTAATTCATACGCCACAGGCAGTGACAAATCCTGACTGTGACAGGCCAGCTGGATTGCGACACTTGCACAGACCTGGAGATGAAGCACCACCCTGGAGAGCACAGCCTGAGGGCACATGCAAGCCAGACAGGAGAACCATGGTGATGCAGCCCAACCCTCCCCTACCTTCAGATAAAAGCTCTGAATCACTGCAAACCCAGCTCTGTTCCCGAGCTCAGCCCACCTACCTCCTCCAAATATCCTCCTGACTCATGGCAAACACAGCCACGGCAGCCTATTTTTACCTCCGAGCACAGACCCAGAGCCTGCGTGTACATCTAAAGACCAGCTGACAAGACACAGCCATGGCTTGGCCAAACCAGGACTTAAAAAAAAAAAAATCCCAGATCTCCAACACAAATACCTTCTCAAAATGTGAAAATTTCACCAATCTCTGCCAAAAAAGAGGAGGTTACTGGAAGTTTAATATCTCCCTCACAAATATATTTCGGGTCCTAAATAAGGTTTGGAAGACGCACAAGGTCCTGAACCTGGGTCAGGGCAATCACTGGTATCAGCACAGGCTGGAGGATGAAGGGATTGAGAGCAGCTCTGTGGAGAAGGACTTGGAGATACTTGTGGATGAAGAGCTGGACATGAGTCCAACACGTGCGCTTGCAGCTCAGAAAGCTGCATAACAAGAAGCATGGCCAGCAGGTTGAGGGAGGTAGTCCTGCCCCTCTACTCCACTCTTACAAGACCCAGCTGGAGTGTTGTGTCCAGCCCTGAGGTCCTCAGCACTAGACAGACATGGACCTGTTAGACCAGGTCCAGATGAGGCCACAAAAATGATCAGAGGGATGAAGCACCTCTCCTATGAGGAAAGGCTGAGAGAGTTGGGGTTGCTCAGCCTGGAGAAGGGAAGACTCCGAGGAGACCTTCTAGCAGCCTTTCAATACTTAAAGAGGGCTTTAAAGAAAGATGGAAGGGCTTTACTAGAGACTGTAGTGACAGGACAAGGAGCAGCAGTTTTAAACTGAAAGAAGATAGATTCAGATTGGACATAAGGAAGAAATTCAATACTGTGAGGCTGGTGAAACACTGGAACAGGTTGCCCAGAAAAGTTGTGGATGCTTCATCCCTGAGGTTTTCAAGGTTAGGTTGGATAGGGCTCTGAGCAACCTGATCTAATGAAATATGTCCCTGCCCACAGCAGAGGGGCTGGGCTGGACTAGATGATTTTTGAAGGCCCCTTCCAACCCAAACCTTTCCATGACTCTAACAAAAGCCTTTGCTCAGACAGGAGGAACGGACACACTTCTGAAGACTTGTTAGCAACGTGCTAGTTTTCCCATAGAGGACAGCGCTGGTTCCAGATCCTCCCAGGACCCAGTGATTCACATCCTCAGCAAGTTCTGTTTGGGCAACAAACCACTAAATGCTGACGTTTGTGGTTTGTTGGGGTTTTTTTTTTTTTATAAACAAAAAAAAAACCCACACCTAAACAACCGAAAATCTTGCAGGGCCGGAAAGGGACTCCTGACAAACACTTCCCACACGCTCTCTGGAAAATAACTCAACCAAACCAGGCAGTCAAGGAAGGTCTGCGATCACTCACACATGGTTACAAACATGTTTCAGATCCAGGAACTTGAGGGTCAGAACGCAACAAGACCTCCCCTCCCACCACATACTCCATGGAAGCCACCTCTATAACAGCACCTTTGGTCGAACCCTTCTAGGACCTACGCGAGCTCCTGCCCACCACCACGGGATGCTCTCCCTGCACGTCTCCCTACACCGGCACTGGGGACCTGTGGAGTGGACTTGCTCTTCCTTCAGTTTAAAAGGGAATCGCCAGCTTAAGCATTTTATGTAATTATTAAATTTTAAATGGCTTTCGCAGAGTTAATCTTGATTGTAACCCTCTCAGACAGCTGGTGACCCTAAGCGAGCACACTGCTGCGGCCAGAGCCGTATAAACATCCAGACACCCACAGATGCCAACCTGAGGATTAAATTTGCCTTGGAGAACGAGGAAAAAAAAAAAGAAAAAGACAACTGCCTTATTATTCGAGGAGTGATGTGCGAGAGGCTTACTGATGTGAGAAACCACAGCCTCCCGGCACAGAAAACGCTGCTGGGATTTTGGAAAAAAAAAACGGTGGGCTCAGTCTGGTTTTCTACAAGGGCAATGCTCCTCTCCCCGCAGAGCTGCCTCGCTCTGACACTCAGCCCTACACCTTAACAGGCAGGCACAAATCCTGATCCCTTATTAAATTAATGCAGGGGCCACCCAGGAATTTTGACTATGGGCTAGTGGTTTTTTTCCCTTCCTTTTTTTATTTTTTCCTACTTTTTTGGAATCAGATGTGGGGCGAATGTACCAGCTCCCCAAGGCAGCTCCGCACAGCCCCGTGCACATTGCAGATAGATGCCTCATGTAGCAACATGCGTTAAAAGTGATCAAGAATCCATCTTCAGGCCTGCTAATGCAATAAGGCTGAGGAGCAAGAGATGATAAACCTGCTCATGATTAGGTTTCCTCCTCCCTAAGCAGAACCGCAGCTTCCCTCATTTGTCCTTTCCAATGCTGCCTTTCAACATGAAAGCCTCCTCTATACACCCTTTGGAAACCACACAGCTTCCCAAAAGGTCAAGGATGAGTTTGAGGTAAACCTGAGCAAAGTTTTGAGTAGCTTGAAGAAGATGATGCTTCGAACTCATCATGTGTCACCCCAAAGCTCTCATGGCAGAGGGAGCAAAGAAGAGTTGCTTCGTCTCACTCCGAAGTGGAGCATCATGCCCATGTTGGAGCAAATGTAGCAGCAAAAACAGAGCTCCTGGGCAGCTGAACAAGCTCCAGTGAGGGACCTTTCCTGTTCTAAGGCTCAGCAGTACCACAGCATCCATGTTTCTCATGGTGCCTGGCACATACCTGCCCCTTCCAATTTAACAGGCTCCCTTTCTGCCTGAGTCTCACTTTGCAGAGGCGGACAGGCTGATGTTAGAGGACCAGCAGTTATCTGCAGATGCCAAAAGAGAGATTGCTTTAAAAAAAAACAACAACAAACAACAACAACAAACCAAACACACAAACAAAACCAAAAACCAACACCTCTGCCTCTCTGTTTTGGCAAGTAGACAAACATTAATCCCTCATCTCATGCTCTGCCTGCCAAAGTCATATTAGCGTTTGCACACAAACCCAGGGCTGCTCCTCTCCAGGCGTAACCACAATTACCAAATTCCCTTGGCAGCAGCGGGCACACCTGCCCCACAAGATGCTGCTGGCCATCTCTGCCCTACCTTCGGTCTGAGGCACAAAACCTCGAGGCCACCACGGTTTGAGACTGGTGAAGCTTTTAACTCCATCGCTCCTCCCACACTCCACAGATGTGCAGGAGAGACGGAGTGCCCAGGGGTGTGTTTTCACAGCAGCTCCACCATCCTCGCCCTGCCTACCAGCGTGATGCTCCTGCCACCAAGATGGGACCGGTTCAGGAGCTGATCAAAGGGAAAACTAACCCTAGAAAAAACCCCCACACCTTACATGGTTTTCATCTTTTACCCATACAAGCACTAAGGAGGGGTCCTAAAATAGCGTTCCAGGGAGTCACTCCGTAGACCTGCAAGTGCCATCCCTGCAGCTGGGTTTCCCTCTTTAGGGCAGCAGTTGAGTAGGGAGTGACACCAGGCTTGAGGAAGAATATCCACTGCTGCATTGTTTCCATGCACTTGCTTCCCTTCATTAGGTGATGGATCCATAGAAAAGATTACTGTTATGTGTGGGCTCCTTTAGTCGACGTGCTGTCTCTTTAAAAAAAAAAAACAAAATCAAGTAATTTTACTCTCATAAGCATCTTCCAAGATTACCCATAAATGAGTATCTGATTCCACATACAGACAAGCCTGCAGTGACCCGAGACGTCCCGACGCGTACTGCCAACACACCCGTCAGTTATATTCACGTGAGGATGCTTCCGAGCTGCAGTGCATGGCCAGGCTCTCCAGGGCCTTCCAGCAAGGACTATTCCCTACGAATCAACAACCAAGAAGATCACAGCTCCCAGCATGATGACAACCGGACATCCCAACAGCTGAGCAACCAAGACCCAACACTCCCCATCTTTCCAGCACCATCCCTCAACTCCACACTCTGCTTTCGATCCTGAGTCATTTTCAGTACATGCTCTACTACCTGCATTCAAGCCTCAGCTCCATCTTGGCTGCAAACAGCTTTTGCAGAACTGTTTATTTCTCTGATTATTTAACCAGAGGCTTCCTGGCTTCGGTCTCACCACCCACTGCAATAATGTGCAATTACCAGACTTGAAGAAAAATAAAAGGGAAGCGGCATCTCATGCCAGTCCAGTGCTGCCAAGATCTGTTATTCAGTCATTCAACTCAAAAAAAAAAAAAACACCAAAAACCAAACAAAAAAACCCAGCAAACTCTTCTCTTGCCACATCATTTCAGGCATCTGCTTCTACATGCAGAAGGTTATACCTAAAAATGTAACATTTTATGCAGTCTTTGCTTTTCATCTGCTGCTACTCAATGAGTAAAAGTCAAAAGCCACATTATCAGCATTTTCTGCAAGATGATTTCAAACCCATTTTTCACGTTTGGCATAGACCGACACCAAATCTGACATTTCCAAGAACTTCAAGAGACATGCTTCAATTCTCAATTTTTATTAAAAGGCTTCTGTAAGCTCAACTTCTTGCCTTTGGAAACAGTTGAAGAAAGGCAATGGGTATTTGCTAAAACAAAGGGATTGTTTAGAAGAAAGTGTTTCCAGTGCGTAGGCTGTTCTTGATCTTCTAAAACAAAGTCATACAAGGTTAAACCCACAGAGCACTATCAGCCCGGTACCCACGTCATTCAGGCACTGTGCTGATAATGTCTTTGGAAATCTTTGGCAAAATGCTTTTCCCCTTTAGTTTCCCATCTGCAGGGCTAGAAAGGAAGAGTCAGCTGAAGCAGTGAGAGATCCAGCTTCTCCAACCACAGCGGCATCATTGGTGTTGCTCTACCTCCTCGATCCCCTGTAGATGAGAATTTGGGTTTCTTAAGAGAGCCCATGTCATGGGGATGGACGCAAGGACAGATGTGGAGGTAGGCCAGCTGCTAACTCAGGCCATTAGTCATAGTAAGCTCTTCCCAGACCTCTGAACCATTTAATCCAGTGAGAATCATCATCTTGGCTGGAACATGTCCATGTTAAGGACACGGGTCTTATTTTAACACCAGCCTCCCAAGCTACTACTATTTTTAAGTTTGGGCTGCTATTTAAGGCACGTATTATGACCAGAAAGAGCACAGGGCATAGACACCAGCTCCACTAGCTCATGGGAAAAATGAGGACAAGTGAAACACCCCATGACAACAAGCACCGCTAAACTATTTAAGCAATTCAGTATATCAAGTGCCATCAGGAACTGGGCAAGAGTTTGAGCCACCGCTTCCACTCTAAAATCCTTCTCTTTTGGGAAGGAGCCCAGCCACAGCAAGGCATCTTTGCTCCAGCACTGAGCAGTGCTGGTGCCACCATGACCACACTTCACCTAGAACTGATGGGCTTAAAGAAATCAGTTATAAAAATCATAGAATCAGAAAGTGGTTTGGGTTGGAAGGGTCCTCAAAGATCATCTCGTTCTAACAATGCTGCCATGGACAGGAGTATCTTCCACTAGATCAAGTTGCTTAAAGCCTCATCCAACCTGGCCTTGAACACTTCCAAGGATGGGGCAGACAATTCCTCTGGGCAACCTGTTCCAGAACCTCACCACCCTCAGAGGGAAGAATTTCTTCCTTATATCTACTCTAAATCTCCCCTCTTTCAGTTTAAAGCCATTGCCCCTTGTCCTATCACTACATGCCCTGCTAAAAAGTCCCTCTCCAGCTTTCCTGTAGGCCCCCTTTAAGTACTGGAAGGCTGCTATAAGATCTTCTCAGAGCCTTCTCTTCTCCAGGCTGAACAATCCCTACTATCTCAGCCTGTCTTCATAGCAGAGGTGCTCCAGCCCTCGGATCATCTCCGTGGCCCTCCTCTGGACTCGCTCCAGCAGCTCCATGTCCTGCTTGTGTTGGGGACCCCAGGGCTGGATGCAGTATTGCAGGTGGGGTCTCATGAGAGCAGAGGGGCAGAATCACCTCCCATGGTTCCTGTATGTTCCCCATCCTGTGCTTTGCTTTCCTACAGTGAATTTGAGTGAAATCTATGGTAAGTCAACGTGAAAGCATCCATTATAGCTATGGGGGCTTTTCTTTTGGAGGGAGTTGGGGGCAATACAGGTCCTGAGCCAACCCCACCTCTGGAAACTAATCAATAAAAAAATCCTCCAAACCAGCAAAATCTTGATGCCAGCTGTGCTCCTGCCTGGCAGGCACACAGGGTGGGGCGCGAGGGCAGCCACCTGGGCACAGCTCTTCTCAGCAGCGACTGCGGCACCGACGTCAGACCCAGTCTTCCCTTTCAAAGGTTAAAGCTGTTTACAGAAAGGATTAGGAGGGAGGAGATGGTAAACTAGGAGGAAGCGGGGGAGACCGGGCGTGACAGCTACGTACGCAGGCTTCGCCCCAGCAATAAACACGCCCCAACTCCTTGTTGGTGCAGCCGGCCAACGTATAGGTGGGGAGGTCATATGGATGTCGGCACACTCTACTAGCCCCAGAACCTGGGGCTTCACTCCTAGCCCCTGAAGATGATTTAAACGTAACTGCTTGCCCTGCACATCCCTAGTGCAACCACAAACCAGGCTGGCACTGGAAGATCTGGGGAGCAGCTGTGGTCCTCACATCTACAGAGGTTTTGCTCTGGCTGCCTATCATGGAGGGATCTGCACCTAGCAGTACAGGAAGGGAAAGATTTCCTCTCTGCCACAGCCTGAAGTTTGTTCCTGGCTATTTTCACCCTTGTCTGAAATGCTGCTGCAGGATGAAGCACAATTTGGGTACAAACACTGCTGGAGCAGCAGAAAGCTAAGCCATGGTGCTGCAGCTCTGCAGTACATCTTAGCTGTATGGCCAGTCATTAAATAAACTACATCTTCTCTTGCTTCAAGTAAACAGTCTTAAGAGCCAGACATTTCAACAGGAAAACCAAAGACAGATTTATACACCACTGCGGAGAAGAATAATTTCCATATCTGACACGACAGAGCACCACCACCGAGTAAGAACTAACGTGCGAGGCCCTTCCAGCAAATGCAACTTGATCAAGGCAATATCAGAGCCGTGCTAAAAGCGAGACAAAGCACTAATTGGTTTGCACTCATCTGCCTGCCTTCGTGGCACAAAGTTCAACTGAGGACACTGCGCGGCAGGAGAAAGTCATGGAGCCACCCGTGCCAATGCGGAACCAGCAGGACTGTTGCAAGAACGACTGGGAGAGATGTGCAAAACTGCCCAGCCAGGAGCTGGGAATAACAGGGCAACTCACCTCCAGACCAGAGCAGCTTGATCAGATACTGGGCCAGTTTATCAGCTGAGCGTGGTTTTTGCTGATACATCCAGCTTATTTCCCAAGCAAGAGGAAAAATTAGGAAATACCTTGCTAATTTGATGCACTAGCTAAATTCAGCAGTTCAATGATGACAGAGAAGACTGGAAAAACTCATCTTAGGAAGCACAGGATGACCCATGAATGATGCTGTCCCCCAAAGGATGACAAGATCTGGGAGGTGGGGTTATAGCTAAATGGGCTAACAGAGCCTCGGTGCTCACCACATATCACCTTCTCTCACCTGCACAGCTTCTTTAACCTGAATCATGCTTGATGACCAAACACACAGCATTGCCAATAAAGGCAGCTCTAGTGTGGTCTCCAGAAGGGCCAGCTGCAGGGTAGGTATTTCGGCATGGGGTCTGAAACACCAGGTTGGAAAACAGCTGAGTACCCACCCAGAGCAATTCAGTCTGGTCCCCACACTCCATCACACCCCACCCTGTTCAAATCCAGTCCCTGCTCTGAGATAACAACACTCGCTGCACCAAAAAAATAGGAAAGTGAGAAATTCAACCAACTGGTAATTAAAGTCACAGAGAAAGAGTTACTGTAAGTCAGTACAACCAGTCGCTTTCAGCCAACAAATCATGGCCAGAGTCACGTAGTATTTCTAGCAGTGACCACAAATAAGGATGTTTAATAAGGTTCTGCAGATCAGAACCGTCACCATTGCAGATCACTCACCATCACCATGAGGACCACGCTTTGGGTACCACAGATTTTAGGGACAACAGAGTGCCAAAGATTACTGGAAAAAGTTATCACAAAGGGAAAAAAACTCAAGAAACTGCACCACAAGAATTCCAAACAGTTAAAAGGAAACTGGTAAGTAGCACAAACACAAGAGAAGGCACAAAGCTAATTCTAACAAGACCTTACTGGTTCTATAAATGCATTAAGGAAGGCAAACAAAGTGTAGATCTACTAATCAGCAGGAAGGAGAAGAGAGTACATGACAGAAGACGCCCTACTCAAAGCCGCCTTTGCTTTGTACTTAAGCACTCAAGGATGACTTTCATCAAGCACTGATCTCTCTTAAACCTTCCAATCTTTCTTCAATCCCTTCTTTGTTTGCCCGCTCCCCTCCCCCTTGTTAAATGTGCTTTTCTAAAGGTTAACGGTGAACAGATGCTTAAGGTTGAGCAACCTCAACCCAAAGGTAAGGATTCATCAGTGCTGCCTGTCTGCAGCAGGATAAGGGGGGTCAAAATTGCCACCGTAGCTTTGCAGAGGTAGAACCATGCATCGTACTAAGGAGATCATGGCTGCTTGGTGCTCACGTTCATGCCACTATTAATTTATCATTGATTTTTACAAACTTCAATTTAATGACCACAACAGGTCATCTCTAAAGTCTCATCAAAAAGCAAACCAACCACCAAAAGAACAGAAAATACTACGAAGCAGAGCCTCCAGGAAGACTTCACAACATTCAGGGAGCTGTACGCCTCCACAACACATCCTTTAAGGTCAACCTTCCTGGCTCCAGCGTGGGCAAAGGGCTGGGGACACAAGCCAGCAGTCAGGATTTAGCCCTAAGAACCTGAAACTGAGGCGCTGCCAAGAGGCAGGGGATGACTCAGCCTTCCAGCAACAGATGGGGTGAGGGAAAAAGGATGACACAAAAGACAACCAGACCCATGTCTGAGTCACCAAGAAAACAAGGAGAGCACGAAACAGAAGAAAAGTGGAAACTGGAGGGGTAAAGGAGGAAAAAAAAAAATAAGAAAAAGGACCCTTAATTCAAGATCCTCTTCTCCTTCCCACCATCCTTGGTAGAAGGAGCTGGGGTGAGCAAGTGACATTGCTTCCATAAACTCTTCCTTCAGGAGCAGAGACACATCATAGGAATAGGGATTGGGAGAAGCCAAGGATGAAGAAACATCTAAAGAGCCAGTATATGGGCTTTGCCTTTTCCTACAAGAACCAGCAAGTCAGAAAAGCATCTGCCACTGGACATGGAGGCGGCCCTGCCAAAGCACCACGCGGGACAGCACGGAGGACACTATCCCCTACAGACCCCATCACTACTGCTCACCATGCCCGTTGCAGTAATAGATCCACTTCTCCCTGTTCTGCGTGGGGGTGGTGGACTTTTTCATAATAGCTTTTTCCACAATGGCACTGGGATCTTGCCTGGGTCCCTTCTTCAGAGTCCGTGAGCTCTTCCTGACGCTGCAGACGACAATAACCACCAAGACCAGCAGCAGGAAGAGGACAATCATCCATGGCAAGTGTTCGTTGATGTCAAAGTGCTGGTGGTTGTTCTGTGGACCTCGCCGGGGGGGCCTGTATGGGACGCTGGACTTCTCACCCCCTGCCATCTCCAGCGATGGCTGCTTCTCCAGTGCTTGGCTGGCCTGCTTGTGCCGGTAGCTCTGTGCCTGGCCAGCGGCACCAGAGCCTGCGAGGGTCCCACCAGTGTCGTCCGTCTCGTTGGCCGAGGTTTCGTTGTAGTAGCCCGCTGGCTCTGCCGTGCCGCTGGATGCGTGCAGCGCAGGAGAAGGGACAAAATCAGGAACTGAAGAGTTCAAACCTGTGAAAGGAGAGAAGAGTTCAGTGTCATGGCACCGGAGACGCAATACGGCATCATGTCACAGTCTAAGACCTGCCTGAGCATCTGCTTGGCCAGCAGACAGAAACCCAACGCCAGGCAGGAAGAAAGGGAAGAGGTGAAGTCAAGGTTTGGCTCTAGGAACAGATGGGTATGGTTACACAGGTAGGTTCAAGATAAAATTGACCCTTGTTGGTTAAGGCTAGTGGCAGTTTGTTTGAAAAAAAAAAACCACCACCAAGAGATTAAAGGCATGTTGTCAATCTGTTTGTCCCACATTCAGCACTTCTCAGAAAACCTACAAGCCTGAGGTTTCTTAGGTTTATGAACACGGGTTTCATTCCAAATGTGGAAAGTGTGGTATTTGGGCTAGAAACACATGAAAATTTGGAGGTTTAGTATCTCTCTACCAGGGTTTGTTAAGGAAGCATAAACTTTATCAGCACCACAAGCAGCTGTGGATACATCAACTACAAAACAGGTTTCTGAAGCAACAGAAGCAACCAAACTTCCCCCTAAGAGCTACTTTCCATGTTTATTGAGGTTTCTTATCAACCAACAGCTCTCAGGTCTCAGTCAGCTGCATGACCAAAGTCTGGTGAGAAGAAGAAGGGCTGTTGTGGCAAAAACTAGAGCTCACTTTGGAAGCTCAGCTTTTGAACATCATAACTCATCCCAGTTGAGCCAGAGAGTGGGTGTAACCATCTGTGACCTGATTTTGCCTCTGAGTTGGTTACCCAAAACACTCCGATCAGGATACAAACAGGGAAAAAGCTTTAACTTTTTCCTGTTTGTCTACAGTTGATTTCAAAGTTCAGGGAACACCCTCCTGTGCTCTCCCCATGACGCACCGACACCCTGTCAAGCTTTGAGACCTAATAAAGGAGAAGCACTGCAAGTCTACCACTGTCAAAACTTCCGTCCTATTGTATTTACCAACTTAATCTTCAGGCCACCTAAAATTGCATTTTTTAATCAAAATGCCCCATCTGAGAGACTGTAAGGAAGCTGCTTCCCAGTGAGTGTTGAGTGTCACCTCAAATGGGGTCCTACAGCACCACTGCAACCAGCCACAGCTAAAGCATCTCAGTAAAAACCGTGATGATGTACCATTTCCAATTAAACAAGAGAACGAGGAATTCAACCTGGCTCTCCCCACCAGTGGTAACTAATGAAAATCTTGGAGACTGAAGAAAAAAGAGTTATGGGGCAGCCTAGGCTCCTGGAGGGCTGTTTTGGCAATGGTTCCCATTCAAGCCGAGACACTGGCACAGTACAGGGCAAAATGTAGCAAGGAAAGCACAGGCGTGAAAGCAGTGAATCCATCAGGGAAGGAGTCCAGTGGAGCGAAGCCACTCTCTCCTCTGGGTTTTCCTGTTGCATCCCAACTCAGGTTTGCCACAAATGCCCGAGGATTTGCGCCAGCACAACACACAGATGGGAAAAGAGGCTGGGGAACATCATGTCCTTTCAGTCTCAACAGCAGGACAGCCAGAAGTCCAATCGCGACTACGGTCTCAGTGAAAGCATTACTAAATGCTGTTTAACACAAGTGAGGGCAACCTGATGCATTCTGGAGCTGCCTGCTGGCCAAGAAGCAAAAGCACCATCCACGCTTTAGACCAGGTTGCCCTTTAACAGCCTAAAACCAACACCGACTAAGGCAGGAACGCAATACCACAACCAAAACCACATCTGTGTTTCAGTGGTAGACGTTACCTTTGGGAAGATGAGCAGTCGGTGGAACTTCATAGGGCTCTTCACTCGCTTCGGTGCTCGACGAAGTCCAAGACGTGTTCGGAAGAGACGCTGGAGAACCACAGACGTTGTCACTCTCCTTTGTCCCTGGCTTGATGACCACCATGTTTTTCCCAAAGCAGTCAGTGTATGTTTTGCACTTCATCACACTAGAAGGCACATCAGAAAAGGTACCACGAGGGCACGGTTTGCACCTAACATCTTCCGTCTCGGTTCCTTTCTTGCGGACGCCCCAGCCAACCGGGCACACTGTGTAAGGGACGCAGGTATCGTTTGTCTGAAACGTACCGGACAGGCAAGTGCACTCGCGGTCAGTCAAGGCAGTACAATGAGTTTTCTCAATCATTGGCAGTTCACAGGGTTTTCTGCAAGGGTGGCACCGCTCTATGCCATTCTCATGCTTAGTAAAGGTCCCATCTGGGCAAGGGCTGCACTCTCTTAAGGTACTCTTCGTGCAATGTTTAGACACGTAGGTTCCTGCAGGACATTTGTCGCAGATCAGCTCTTTGTTGGTGGCACGGTCGAAGTGGCGGTACTTGCCAGGGGAGAGGCTGATGGCATTCTGCTCGGAGGTGAGCTTCAACTGACCTTCAGCAGTGCCAAGGAGCATGAGCAGCTGGAAGACAGATGGGATGTATTAGTCAACAACAGCGCGCGACTAGAGCCCTCTCTGCCCGTGATCCCTTGCGAGATCACAAAGCACATCCCAGAGTCGCAGGACCATGGAGATGTCTCTCCACCCAGAGGAGGGACCTCAGCGAGGTCCAGGTGGAAGAGAACCGTTGCAGACAGCAGCGCACTCTCTGGACATATCGCCAGCTACGATTATAATCCCCTAAATTTGACACCACGCTTCTCAGCAAGGCTAAGCATCATTTACACTGCAACCCTGCCAGGGTGGTAAAATACTGCTAATGGTGCTTCAGCACCTCGACATCCCAGGAGAATTCAGACCAGCTTTGCATTTCAAGTCTGAGAGGCTCCAGCATGAGCCAAGCACTTGCCGAGAAGACAAAAAAAAACCAAACAAACATGCAGGTGGCAGCTCTGACCTGTAAAACTTTCCTCTTCTGTATTTATTAGTCTGCACCTGTTCAAATAGTTACCTTTCTAAATAACATAAACCAGGATGAAATCCGGGTTAGCTGGCATTACCAGGCTACTTCTCAGCCCCTCCGTCCTTCCACAATTTTTCATGACCCTGTGCAAGCAGGGTCATGTGCAAGCACAGGGTTTGGTGAGATCGCGAGGCATGTTCTGCTTCGAGCCTCCAACCACATCTGAACTCACTTTAAACTGGATGCATTAGCAAAGGGAGAGAAAACCCGATGCTATTTTTAAGCTCTTTAAGGAGCTCCGCTGTAAGTCAGTTCCTCATTGCATCAGATACAGGCAAAAGGTCTTCAGTCTTTAGACACCGAACTGCACCCAGCTGGGCTTGGCTGGATGACGATTACAAATCTGTTTATCATATAATCATAGAACAGTTTGGGTTAGAAGGGGCCTTAAAGATCATCTGGTTCCAGCTCCCCATGCCATGGGCAGAGACACCTTCCACTACACCAGGTTGCTCAAAGCCTCATCCAACCTGGCCTTGAACACTTCCAGGGATGGGGCAGGCACAACTTCTCTGGGCAACAGTGCTCCACTGCCCTTGGAGGGAAGAATTTCTTCCTTAGATCTAATCAAACTCTCCCCTCTTTCAGTTTAAAGCCATTGCCCCTTGTCCTATCACTACATGCCCTTGTAAAAAGTCCCTCTCCAGTTTTCTTTAGGTACTGGAAGACTGCTGTTAAGATCTCCCCAAAGCCATCTCTTCTCCAGGCTGAACAACTCCAACTCTCTCAGCCTGTCTTCATAGCAGAGGTGCTCCAGCCCTTGGATCATCTTCATGGCCCTCCTCTGGACCTGCTCCAACAGTGGGTCTCCATCTATTTCCAGTCCCACCTATTCTCTCTGCATCAAGCCTGCTCCATCCCCAAGACAAGCTCCATCTACTAGGACAGAGCAGGATCTCCGCTTTCTCCAGAAGACCTCTGGTTTATGGATTTAATGCCAGTTACAGGGTAAAGAAGACACCAAGAACAAAAGGTACATCAAAAGAAAGGCTGACACAACCTCATACAACATGCAAAGCAATAGAAAAAAAAAACAGAATATTTCCAAACCACTGCAGGTTGAGCGAGGAGGGAGAGAGAGGAACAAACCAACATTACCTTGAACTTCCAAAGGTGTTTTCCTACAGTAAAGGTAAAAAGACCAGAGACCCTAACACTTTTCAACTGCACAGCCAGGCACATAAATCACTTGGCCATGTTATACAAGCCCTTGCCTCTCACTCCGCTACCTATTCCAGGCTATCAGCCAGCAAGAATATGCTTGGAAGAGGAGGGAAAAAAAAAAAAAAAAAAAGCCTTCCAACAACATGACTCTGCAGAAGGCACATCGCAGCAGAGCCGCAAGCTGCGCCGCGTCATTTTTTGGTGCAGTCTCTGGCTTCCTGGAAACACACAGCACATTTCTGTTTCACCTGCTAAATAATTCACGGCTCGGGATTTCTACAAAACACTTCAATTTTTATTTTTTTATTTTTTTTCCCCCCTCCTGAAGCAGCAATTACAAAGCAGGCAGAAGCAGGCAAGCCCACAGGAGCTGACAAGGATCCTGCAGCGGCCAGACTAATTACGGCACATCAAATTAAAACAAAAAGCGGGGCTGCCCCAGCAGGCAGTGAAGGCTTACAGGATGCATTTTATTTTTCCCCCCTCCCGTAAGACATGATTTAACGAAGTGCTTAGCTGGCTCGAAGGAAACCTGCCGCCCGTAATCTTCATGACACCAGGGATGAGCTGTGTGATGCCATCTCGGATCCTGATTTCTTCCCTCTGCACCACGCCAGACTCTGGGAAACCTACTGACAACCCTGCTACAACCATGTGCTGCAAGTCCCATCCTGCTCTCCCTTTTCATCCCATCTCCAGTATCTTTCCATCACTCCTCCAGGTAACCAAAGTCAATGGCACCTGCACCACTGTAACAGCACCAGGTTTGTTTTTTGTTTGGTTTTGGTTTTTTTTTTTAAACCTTATCTCAAGCAAAGTCACACCGGCACTTCTGAACATCTCCAGATCTTCAGCTGCACACGTGCTTCCAAGCTTAGGGACAACAGCAAGTCCCAGTGGGGGAAGGTTAAGTAGTGCTGAGTATCTGCTATTTATTCAGATTGGTGCTTCTGGTCCTTAAAAACATCCAGCTGCTCAGGTTTCATGGCTGGCACCACTCAGATCTCTGAAAGAGAAGGCCAGGAGCAAGAGGGCATCTTCAACAAAAAGTGATGTCTCCTGGTTGGGTGCTTCATCCTGACAGCTGTCCAGCAGCACACAAAGCCAGACATTTCTGGCTGATAAACCCAGTTTCAGTGGCAAAAGCAACAGAATAATGAAGCACCACGGGATTTCAGTTCATTACTCCAATACCAAAGGGGAAAAAAAAAAAACAAAACACAAAACAGAAAGAAGGAATTGGTGCAAGACAACACTACAGAGCAGACTTGGTTTCAAGCAGTTTCGGCACTGCTCTCCGTGCCCGATGCAGAACCAGCTCACAACACTGAAGCCAAAAGGCTCAAGCCAGACAGGGCGGCCACAATCCCAAACAGCATCCCCAGCTCAGCATCGGCACCCTGTACCATGCGGGCAAAGGCACCTCCCAGTTGCCTTCACCTAGTCCAACACGTGGAGGTTTGATGGGAACAGGAAAGCAGATCAGACCTGGGAACGCTCTCAATCTCACCTCTCCACATCAGGGAAACGGCTCAGACAAGAGGATCCTCACACTTGGCTCCAAACAAACCCTCGAGCCAGCAGCACCCTGCAGGTGAAGTGGGCATAACCGACCTTAGCAACTCCCAGCCTGATGACTCCATCTCAATGGTCACATCTAAGCTGTGCCTCCATCAACCTCTTAAATAACCGCACGCTGCACAAGAGACCCAATGGGCAACTGGCACAGTAAGCAGCTTTTAGGAGGCCACAAGCTTCCCAGGCATGTGCAGGGGGAATACAGCAGGGAATATAACGGCTCGTTCAGGACCCAAACCTGCTCAGTGGCCTGGTGAGTCAACCAGGGCAGAAAGTTGGTGGATCAACAGGCATTTGTGTCCTAAAAGAGCGTGACACCTCGAAACACTCAACGCCTCGGGCTGTGTTAAGTGATCCCCCCACACCACCCTCTCCCACCGTTGGCAGCCCTCAGGGGAGGCAGAGATAAACCTTTAAAAAAAAAAAGCTAACTAGATGCTGGGCACTTCACTCCAGCAGAGAAGAGGAGCAGGGAGCTGTAAGTGAGCAGGGATCAACAGCATTCAAACAATACTCTGGGAACTGTTTCCCAGCAAAACCAGCAGAATTCGGCAGAAACGGCAGCTGGCTCCACAACGATGCCTTGGCACAGGTCAGGGACAGGCTGCACAGCCCCGCTGCCCTTCCCCGAAGACCAGCTGCACCCTGCGCCAACCAGCACCGGGAAGTCGCTTGCGACACACTTAACGAGAAAAAAAAAATCAAAATAAAAAAAAATAAAACAAACTTAGAAAGGCAAATAAGCTGGTCTGGAAGTTTTATGGTAACTTTGCAGCCGGGAGGAGCCCATCTCCTGCCCTGCTCACTGCAAAAAGCATCAAGTTACTCTCTGAAAAAAAGTCGCCTGTGAGGAGAGTATCGAAGAGCAAAGAGAGTTTTGGCTTCTTGCAAAGCATCCAGCTATTTCATCTGGTTTGGGCATTGTGAAACTGAGAGTCTGGGGCTTACCCTGCTCAGCTGTCCCTTCGCTACGGCTCGAGAGCGAAACGCAGGCAGCCGAGAGCGCCAGAACAGCAGCGCTGGCACATCTGGTCCCCACGAAGGAAAACCCAGCAGCTATTCCCAACAGCTGACGCTGACCAGAGCTCACAAGCATCCCATGGCTTTGCTGGAGCAGCTGAAATCCCCCAGGCTCCCCAAAGCCTCAAGTCAAAGCCAGGCAGCGTTTTGGTGGTTCGAGGTGACAGCATTGGGGGAGATGGGAGAAACTACTTCGCTGCAGCCACCCAAAGCCCAAGCCAAGCAAGGGAAACCATGACCACCACCAGCCTTGTACAACCACTGTCACTCAAAACCCAAGCAGCCAGAGATTTGGGTTTGCTGCACCAGTAAGAGGCCCACCAACTATTGACCTGAACTTTACTTCCATGAGGCTGGAAAGACATTAACTCCTTGCAAGGCCAAAGGGAGCTGCCCAAAATTTCAAAGATGAAGACGCTGGATGAAGAAACGCCGGCCAGGGGCCAAGGGAGCGTCCTGTCAGCTCACGAGCAGACGGGAGTTTTGTCTTAACATCTCGTTTCCTTGTACAATGAGCAGATGCGGAGGTTTGAGTACACACACACGTAAGCAATACACGCGTGTGTTCACTCAGTGTCTCAGTTTCGTTTTATAAAATTGCTGTTGCATTTCCCTACACCTTCATATCACTCTTTTTCCCCTCTTTTCTCTATACCCACCATTCCCAGCTGACCTCCAGGATCCCAGCTGGAGCTCCCTATCTCAAGCTCCCCATCAGCATCTCATCTTCTAGATGTGCAGCAGCACTCACCTCTCCCAGTGGGAAACCAGTGCTCAGGAGCACCCAGCCAGCACTGTGCACGCACCCCGGCTGCTCTGCCATCCCCCTTCGCCTTCAAAGTCAAGAGGCCGTTTCCCAGCTAATACTCTCCGAGCTTTAGATTATTTATTGTTTACTCGGGATTCCTGTCGAGCCAGCACCAGCTTGCAAAGATCCACCTTGAATCCAAGAGTAAGTGCACTCCTGGGTTACACAACCCAGCCGCAGCAGCTGCGGCGTGCGCCTGACACACCGAATTACTGTCTCTCCCCCAAAAAAAGACGGGACATGCCCCTGAAAGGTTGACTCGGAAGGGCCATACCTGGGACGTTAAACCTGGAGGTGAAGCCATCGGAAAATATTTCCGTGTTAAGACAGGGCAGCTGGCTGCAATTAGCGGCAGCAAGTTTTGTTGCTTTTCCAAAAGGTGGCAAGAAAAGCAGCTAAAGGGGATGTATGGACGGACAGACCCCAGCTCGGTGCCGAGCTTCGGGAGTGGGGCAGGAGGGCGAAGCGAGGATCTGCTCCGACCTCGAGGCGCAGCAGAGCCCTGGATGAAGGCTCCGGGGAAGGGAAGATGCCGCCCTCTGCCCGCTTGCGGTAAAACGGGGATGGAGAGGATGGAGCAGGGGAAATAGCGCGTTCAGCCGGTGCCCGCTGCCAGAGTTAGGGAGGTGCAGGGAGCACCCCCCCAGGGAAGGCACAGAGGAGCACCGCACACCCTACGGCGCCGCGGACGGGGGACGGCAGAACACCCAAACCCCCCCTTATCTCCCCAAAACACGCCCCTGCCTATCTGCCCCCCGGCAGCACGTGTGCCCCTCTCCCCCCGGCAGGAGGAGCGGGCGGGCAGCCCCGCACTGCAGCACATCCCCCACCACACCCCCCCGCGGACGCGCGGATCTTGCGCGGGCGGCGCCGCTGCGCCGCCGGAGCACGCAGGGACGGACCGACACCCCCCCATACGGGCGCGCACACCCCCCCCACTCACCGTGAGGAAGCCGGCGAAGGCGGCGACGCTCCGGCACGCCGCGGCGGCCCCCATGGTGGCGGCCGGGGCCGGAGCCGGGGCCGCCGCGCAGCGCAGCGGGGCTGCGGGCGAGACGCTGCCCGTCCAGCCGCGCTGCCTCACGCAGCGGGGCGAGGGGCCGGCGGCGGCCGGCGTGGGCAGGCGCCCATGGCGGCGGGCCGGGGCCGGGGCCGGGGCCGGGCGGGGCGGGGGCCCTGCCGCCCGCCGCGCTCCCACCTGCCTGCGGGGCCGCCGGCTGCGCACTGCCGCGGCGGGGCGGCGCGCACGTGGGGCGGCGGGGCGGGGCGCCCTTTGTGGCGTCACCCGGCCGCGCAAGGGCGCCCCCCCGCGCAGCGACGCGCAGCGCGTCCTCTCCGCTTCTCCCGTATTCCTTCTCCGTCTTCACATGTAGCACGGCGGCGGACCCTCGCAGCCTGCGCGACTCTCCGCGCCCGCGGAGCGCACCCCTCGCCCGGCTGCTGCGCTCCGCTGAGCCGCCGTTCCCGGGGTGTGCGAAGCCGCGGCCAAGTCACAGAATCATAGAATCACAGAATGCTTTGGGTTGGAAGGGACCTTCAAGATCATCTAGTTCCAACCCCTCTGCCATGGGCAGGGACATGTTCCAGTAGATCAGGTTGCTCAAAGCCTCATCCAGCCTGGCCTTGAACACTTCCAGGGATGGGGCAGCCACAACTTACGTGGGCAACCTGTTCCAGTGCCTCGCTATTCTCATTATAAAAAATTTCTTCCTTATGACCAGTCTAAATCTCCCCTCTTTCAGTTCAAAGCCATTGCCCCTTGTCCTATCACTATACACCCGTGTAAAAAGCCCCTCACCAGCTTTCCTGTAGCCGCCCTTTAAGTACTGGAAGGCTGCTGTAAGATCACCCAAGAGTCTTCTCTTTTCCCGGCTGAACAGCCCCAACTCTCTCGGCCTGTCTTCATAGCAGAGGTGCTCCAGCCCTTGGATCCATCGTCGCATTGAGCATATGGGAAGTGGGGACCCTACACTGATCACTGCCTGTGCTGCCTGTCCTTCTGTCCAGGGAGCACCACGTCCCACCTGCCTGGGACCCCAGGGATGGAAGCTCTGTGTAGGGCTGTGAAGGAAATGGGTTTCCTCCATCTCTACCCCATGTTGCTTTAGCATCTCCCTCCGTCATCCTCCCTACAAATGAGGTACGAGTATTTTCTCTTCCTCGTGGCAGTTTTGCTCAGATGGGGCTCAGCCATCCTAAGGCCGTGAGCATGTAAAAATTGCAGGGTGGTGGGTGTAATTTTGGGGTGAGATTTTTATATTCTTTTTTATTCTTGTTCTCCAACTCAGACAGATATAGGGAAGACATTTTTCATGATGAAAGTGGTGAAACACTGGAACAGGTTGCCCAGAGAGGTCATAGAAGCCCTGTCCCTGGAAGTGTTCAAGGCCAGGCTGGACAGAGCTTTGAACATCCTAATCTAGTTGAAGATGTCCCTGCCCATGGCAGAGAGGTTGGACTAGATGACCTTTAAAGGTCCCTTCCAACTCAAACCATTCTATGATTCTCTGAACATGTAGCACATTCCCTGTGATGGAGGAACGCGTCAGGGTGTAGACACATCCCTCCATGAATGAGGATTGGCTAGAAGCTGAGGGGTGGCCACAGCAAAGGCAAATCCTGCAGCATCTGAACAGGATGGACAGAGTAGGGTGCATGCTGGTCATAGTGTCCATCGATGGCCATGGCAAGTGATGGAAACAGATCTACCCAGGGAGTCAGGAGGAACAGGAGATGGGGCAAGAGACAGGACTGGAAAGGCTGCCACATAAGTCCAAAGTCCTTCCAGGAGACAGGAACAGAGATGAGGCTTCAAGGTGGATCCAAGGTCCAACCAGGAGACTGAGGCAGGGGTTGGGGAGGCCCCAGGTAAGGCTGATCAGGGCCTTCAAGGTTTATGAGCACCCTCAGATCACTCAGCCCCTCTGGATGCACCAAATCAAGGCATTATCTCTACTTTGCCAGTTGTCTATTGAAGAAAACATTCAAACACTTGATTTCCAGAGCCTGTAGAAATCCTGTTGACCAACAGTCACCTTCTGGAGGCATCCTGAAGGCAGTTGAAACAAGGGAGGGTTTCAGCGCCACACCAACGTGAACAGCACAGAACCCTCATGAATGACAGAAAATCTCCGAAAGAAAAAAGAAAAAAAGAAAAAAAAAGCAGTGTTCTTGCTCTTCAGGAGTATGACCTTCATCCAAACCCTTCTCAAGCCCACAAGAAACCTCCTCGTGATTTCAGAAAGGTTTGAATCCAGGTAGAAGGCTTCTCTTCCAGCCAAGATGGACTTTTTCTCCTCGTACTTTCTCCATATCTAAACCTGGAAGGGCGCTGGAAGGGAGCAACGACCTTCAGGAGCCTGGGAATGAGCCTGGAGAAGAGCTTCCCTCCCTGAGGCGGGGTGGTAGTGGCAGGACTGCCATTCCCAGAAGGGGACAAGACAGACCGTGTCAGGTGTGCGGGGAGAGGACCTTCCTCCACAGCTGGCCGTGCTACTGTGCAAGTGCCGCAGAGCCCTGCTTTGGGCTTTGCCTTCCCCTGGGGCCACCAAACTGGAAGCAATGTTCTCTTCTCAGGAGGTCAAGGAAGGGGAGCCTCATCCCAAAGAGAGATTACGATGTAAAGCAAGATCCAGTAAGGCTGCCCAGAAGGAAACCTGGGATGCACATCACTGCTTTTAATTCAAAATAAATTGAACAAATAATAGGTGATAGCACAACTGGGTCAATACCAGACTTACAGAATCATAGAATCGTAGAATGGTTTGGATTGGAAGGGACCTTAAAGATTATCTAGTTCCAACCCTGCTGCCATGGGCAGGGATACCTCCACTAGATCAGGTTGCTCAAAGCCTCATCCAACCTGGCCTTGAACACCTCCAGGGATGGGGCAAGATGGAACTTGTAGATGGTGGACGGGATTTTAAGTTTAAAAATCTGCAGCTTTGATGAAATACAGGGCAAGTCTTGCCCCACTGGTGCAGAGATAACTGGGGTGGTTATGTCTAGGCTAGAAGAGGGTATGAAACACCTCGACAGCATCAAATCACGCTGAATCCATCAGCAGTGTGGAAGGCAGCATTGAGATTGTGTTAGGGAAAAACAGAAAAGTAATCATCTGGAGGACGGAGTGACTCGGGGGACTGGCAATAACATGGATCATGTTACTGCCGTGGAATGGACTCCAATTAATTACATCCACTTTTAATTATTATTATTTATACAGAACCTAAAGACAGTTCACAGATTATCCAAAAACACGTGGCCTGATCTGTAAATGCCCCTCACAGCCCTTGTAATGACAAACACAGTCATGCTGCCTAGACTGGTTTATACTGGCTGGGACATAAATTGCTTACTAATGTCCAGCTTGCTGCATCTCCACTTTTCTCACTCTCCAGAAGGAAAATAAGGAAGTGGGTGACTGAGGTCAGAGGTTTGCGTCAAGTGTTTTTGGTGGCAGCAGCGGCTTGAGGTGTTCCTCTTTGCCTTCCTGCATTCGGTTCCTTTTTCCCCCTTGTTCCACCCCATGAGTCACGTGAATACAGGCTTGCAGGATCAACTAGGTCACCAGTGGACTAGTAATTCTGCGAAAAAAACAAGAAGGAGGGTATTTTTAATCAGAATTGGGGAACCTCGTTGCTCGTGTTGACCAGAGAACCCTGGGTCTTCGCTAAGATAGTGGTGGGAGACCAAGAGAACAATAGAGGGACATCTGCTGACCTGGTTTGCCACCAGAAACCATCTTCTCTTCAATGGCAAGCTCTCCTCTCTTGCGAGGAAAAGCCAGTGGTCTTGCTTAGTCACATGGTGCTGTTTAAAGCATGCTCATAAAATGAGAGGAATTGTTTCGCCAAAAGAAATTTTTTGGGAAATGTTAAGGAACACACTACAGAACCATCACTTGCTTCATCCTGTGGAAATCAGAAGCATTCCAGGAAGCGATTTCTCATCATTTGTTTGCAATAAAAGAAGTCAGGCTAACGAGGCAGATGTAATTTACTTTTGGACTTTCTCACTCTCTGTACGTGGACCATCACTTCCACACCTCCCGTACAAACAGAACATTTCTGTGTTCTGTTGCTGTTATGGGAAAGTCGCCACTCCTTGAGAAAATTCACAGCTCCAATTCATATTGAAACCCCAATTATCACTTGCGTAAGCTTAAATTGGGAAGTTAAACCAGCAAAGCCCACAGACTTCCCTGGATGAGGGAAAGGAGAGTTTGCGTGGGAGTTCTCACCCTTCTGGCCCTCCTTATGATCTCCAGGAAATTGGGAAGGGAAATGTCTACTAAGAGCAGATGTTCCCAGCAGGAGCATATATTTATATACACACATACATATATGCACATACACAGTAGTTTCTAGCAGAATCCATGGCAAATGCAGGATTGCCTGCAGGAAGGTCTTTTGGATGGCTGAGGCGATATGAGAAAATGTTGGTCCTCCAGTGTGAGATGGCCACAGAAAAAGAGCATGAGAACGTCCTCCAGATCAGCAGACAGAGCAGCTCCCCCGTGGCCGTTTGTCCAGACTGGGACAGAGTGCACTTCTGCCTTCTCCTTATTAAATGAGCTTTTCTCACCTTACACTGTGGGAAAACAAATTCACATTCTCTATTACAGAGCTAAGATGAATCTGTGTATCCCTGTAGAGAATCTAGTTCCTGCCTTAAACTTTTTGCCGGCAGTAAGTTGTTTTTATAGATTATTTTGATTCCACTGACTGAGAAGCTTCTTGAAGGAGAAAGATTTGCTTAACAAAAGTGTATTATTACTGATGGTTTTCCTGCCAAGGTGCCCCATGGGATGTCACGGCAAGGAGCCAGGGAGCCAGGAGTGGCTGGGAAATGAAACGTGGCACTGTTTGATGTGAGTTTGGTGGCCATCACTCCTGAGCACATCTCTCTTTTGGAAAAAGGCTGATGCATAGCTGAAAAGGATGTTTTCATAGAATCATAGAATGGTTTGGGTTGGAAGGGACCTTAAAGATCATCTAGTTCCAACCCCCCTGCCATGGGCAGGGACACCTTCCACTACACCAGGTTGCTCAAAGCCCCATCCAGCCTGGCCTTGAACACTTCGAGGGATGGGGCAGCCACAACTTCTCTGGGCAACCTGTTCCAGTGTTTCACCACCCTCATTGTAAAAAATTTCTTCCTTAGATCCAATCAAAATCTCCCCTCTTTCAGTTTAAATCCATTGCCCCTTGTCCTATCACTACACGCCCTTGTAAAAAGTCCCTCTCCAGCTTTCCTGTAGGCCCCCTTTAAGTACTGGAAGGCTGCTATAAGATCACCCCGGAGCCTTCTCTTCTCCAGGCTGAACAACCCCAACTCTTCCAACCTGTCTTCGTGGCAGAGGTGCTCCAGCCCTCAGATCATCTCTGTGGCCCTCCTCTGGACTCGCTCCAGCAGCTCCATGTCCTTCTTGTGTTTCGCAGAGGACCTTAAGAAAGGAGAAGGTCAGCAGCCGATGGCAAGGCCAAGTGCATAAATATGGCTTTAACCCTGTGTCTGGAGCAGCGGCGGTGAGATACCCAGCAGGGAAAATGGGGAGATGAGGCTGCGCATGAAGCACAGCTGGTGCTGCACCTTCGCCCCTGTCGAGAAAGGGAAGAGGGGCACATGGGACTGGCATATCCAATCCTTTCCAGGTCAGCAACCCGCTGTAAAGAACTTTCCCTTCTGCCACCCGAGCAACACAGTATTGCTAGTGCTGTGGAGCAGAACGGTTTATCTCCATCCAAAAGCACCGAGTTCACTGCAGGTGGAGCGAGTCCAGCAGTCACATCTGTACAGAGGAAAAATAATGAATAATAAATAATAATAATAAAATAAAATAATAATAATAATGAATAATAAATAATAATAAAATAATGAACGTATGTAAAGTCGATGCTTCTTTTTGGGGTTTTAATCCCTTTGATTATACAGTCTTGTTTTGCAGGAGGTCCTTTGGCTCAGCTGGAAAGTGAGGCCCAGTTTTTTGAAGCCTGGAAGCTCATCTCAACCTCTTCAAAAAACATGATGACTCCATGTACATCATGTAGTGCCTTTATTCACCTTCCTTCTTCTCCTTGCATACAAGTGCTCCAGGCCAGAGGCTTGAACGGTGCCTAACAAAGCAGAGCCTTGCTGTCAGCTGGGGCATCTTGATGGTCATGAAGCTGGAAATGAAAAATTATTAAGATAATTTTTATGCATGTATCTAAAAGTCTTGCAATGTCCCTAAGCTTACAAAGCAGCGAATTAAACAATATAGCCATGGTCAGAGAGTTGGCAGCAAAGCTGAGAGCTTCACACTAAGCAGAAGACCATGCGTTGTCTTACTCCTTTGAGACTAGCAGAGCCTGAGTAGGATGGGGAAGTAGCAAGGGTGATGGAGTGGTTGGCAGAGCTTTTGGAGAGCCCTGCATAACTCAGTATGAATTTCCCAAAGCCAGTTGCTTTCCTAGGAGGGTTGTGCACTCTTGGAGGTTCAACATCACAAAAAGACATTGAAGAACCTCCCCTGCAAATCTGTGATTCATGTAAGCTGTGGATGCAAGATCCCTTTTGTGTCAGATTACCCAGCGCATGTGATGCTGCCGGCTTTATGCTTCGTGTCGCCTGCAGAAGGACCATCAGAGTGGCATGGGCAGTCACTGCCTAATCAAGCCTAAATCCTCCTGGTATGGAGAAGAACCAGTAAATAACTCCCACCACCTCTAACCCAGCAGGCTTCATTTTGCTCAGCTCAACACAGCAGTTTTTTTTTCTTGAGCAAGAGCTCAAAGCCAGCTGTACAGCCTTGGGGCTTTTTTTGGAGTCTCAGGAGAACATCACTTCCTGAGTGACCTTGTTCAGCCACGCCAGCTGCACCCAGCGGGGTGGACCTCAATGCCGAGTGATCATGGATAATCTTAGTCACAGCTTAAGGTCTCCTCCCACCCTCTTGATGTAAGGGGGACTCCATGGATCTGTTGCCCCAGGGCTGAGGGCAAGTAAGGCTGGGCACGTGTCCGTGCCAAGGGGGCTACGGCCAGCAGGTAACAGTGGTCATAGTGGGAGGATGGTCGGGGTGAGAAGTAAGTCACAGGGGCTCTGCTGACCCCGCACTGTACATCGTACTGAATGTGTTTGTGCAGAATATGGAGTTACCTGGAGTGGTCACTAAGGGTGACTGCAAAGAGGTACAAAGAGCTTAAAATAACGCCTGACCAGGCAATACAAGCACGTGTAAAACTCAGTGAAGAGGGGCAAGGACTCCCTCCGCATGGGTTAATGCCACCCAGGAACAAGATCCCAGAGCCTTTCAGAGGGATATCAGGTCACAGCATAGTGGTGGATGAGGAAGACAAACAGCCTCCCCTGCATCTGTGAGGATGGCGTTGGGTGTGGAGCAGCCCCTGGATGGGGAGGGCTCAGTGGGCGCCGTAATGTGGGGGACATGAGGCTGAAGTCGTGGATGATACAGAGAAAGCGAACGGGGAAATGAGTACTGTATCATTCACAGCATACGTAGGTGACGGAGCCTGGGAACACTCCGGGTCTCTGAATCACCAGGATTTGTGCAACCTCAGCCCTGGCAGCCTGGGTGTTCTCCACCACAGCAGCTGAGTGCTGCGAGGCAGCCTTTTCCTCAGAGTGGTCGGCGGTGGAAAGCGTGCCTGGAGCAGCCTGCTGTGACTATAGGCAGCTGCCTGGGGTCCAAGCAGTGGCTGGATGTCCTTGGCACCGTGGGGAATGGGGCAGAGTGCCTTGGAGCCATTCGCGTCTTTCGTGGGCTCCCGCAGTCCAGCCTCGCCCCAGTTTGGCTGATTTAAATCAGTTCAAGCTATTTAATCATCACATAAGCAGGCATAGTTTAAAGACTAATTTATAGACTTAACATTGATTAGAGTATCTTGGTGGGTTGTATAAGGAGCCATGGAAAGCTTTCAGTGGAGACAAAGACCCATGGAGCAAGACCTCTGGCACAAAAGAGCTTGAGCCTTGCTTTAAGCACCAGTTTAGGAGGCAAAAAGAGCCTGTAGGAAACTCCCCACGGTTGGGCATTCTCCTGCATTCACCTATTTTTATTGCGTGCAAATCCTTCTCCAGGAAGTTTAATATTAGTCCTGATGCTAAATTACCCTGGAAGAGAGCATCTTTAGTGCAGGTTGTTGCTGGAGAGATGAATGACCCTTCTTGGGGCTCGATGTGTAAAACAGCACCGAGGTCAGAGGCCAGCTCATGTGAAGGACATGTCCCTCACATCTCACCAGCCTCCAGGTCCTTCCTAGGTACTGAACAGTTCTTCTCAGCTCCCTTGGCAGCTTTTCAGACCCTCTCCTCTGGTGGTTTCTGGTCCTATTTGCCACTGCAGTGATACTCAGGCTGGATAAGAGGCAGAAAGAAGGATAAGTCCTAGTCCTTGAGTTCAAATTGCCTTCAACCATGGCTTAAAAATGCCTATTTGAACCCACCTAAGAGCTTGCTGCTGCCAAACACAGAGGTCTCATTCCTGTCCTTTCTCTTGCAGCTCCAGGCCACCAGCCCATCTCTCCCCTCTGTCTTAGCCCTCACGCTGACCAATTCAGTGCTGACTTAGCAGAAACCTGTTCCCTTTTCTCACTCGGTTATTTTTGTGCCAGATCAGTACTTTGGGCACATGGATGCTGTGCAACACCAAAGCTAATGCAAAGGAGAGTGATAAGGAGGGGTGGAGGATGGTCCCAGGCAGCCTGTGGGTGAAGGATGCTCACTATGGATGTGAATGCTGCATCAGAGCTGATTCCCAGGTCATATGGGGTCAGAGGAGAAGTAGAGACAGTCATTTGGGGCTAAAATGATAACTGAAGTGAAAGGCCTGAGAGTGGGGGAACTGGGCAAAGATGTTGGCAGGTTGCTGGGACGATCCCAACAGCAGCTGGAGAATGACCACTGTGGCACGGTGATGGCTGGGAGGTGCTGTGGGAGCTCTGGGGTTGCACTAGGCTGCACTTGTAGCTCACCTCACTCTGAGCTCTGCCGAATTGCTTCGGGGCACTTGCTGGTTGAGTAGCAACGGGATGGTGGGATGCCCAGTGCCATGCCTACGGGATAAGCCTGGTTAGAAGTAGCACAGGGCTGGATGTGTAGCCACCATGTTCATGCTCTTAGTGCAGTCCTTTCCATTTCACCTTTTGGAACCTCATCTTCAAGCTCTGAAGTGTCTATGGAGCAAGTTGTCCTTGAAAATGAGCCAGGGCACAGCTCTAGAAGCTCAATATGCTGCCCTGTCTAGGGGTAATGCTGTAACAAATGCAACGTTACTGGCAGCAACAAGAGGGCAATTAAGGAACCCTTAATTTCTAAGGGTCCTTACAAACACATCACTAATCTCCAGCCAGAAACTTGGGAAAACTTTAATCAAACCAGCCTGAGTACTCAAGAAACTATCCTGCCCTGGAAGCCCTTCCCCACCGTTCTGCTTCTGCTCTCCTTCCCCCACCGCCATGCCCCAGCCATCCTTCCCCTGCTTCCCTTCCCCACCATCCTTCCCCACTTGTGAACAAAGAAACTTAACAAAACAGTGCTTTACTGAAAGGAATAGAAGAAAGGGAAGCAGGAAAGCAGATAATATAACAATAAACAACCACCCCATCCTAAGTACACAGAGAAATGTTCAACTCTCCCTTTCTTTGTGTTTCCGGGGCCTCCTAGGAAAGCTGGCTACTGCCTCCCTCCCACGCCTCCCACTGTGTTCAGTTCACTGGTCTCAAGCCTCAGGCTATGCATGTCTCCCTGGCAGCAGACGTCCATCCCTCCATCCTTCCATCCCTCCATGCCTCCGTCCTTCCATCCCTCCATCCCTCTGTCCATCCATCCATCCATCCATCCATCCATCCATCCATCCACCCATCCACCCCCATTAGCCTCTACTCATCATTAGCTATTCAGTGATGCCCTTAGCAGGAACGTCATATCGTCCTCTCTCAGCAGAAGGCTTCCTAAATAAACTCAAAACCCAACGGCAGGCAATTTTCTATGCACAATTTCTGATAGTGGTTGTGTGGAGCTAAGATCTCAAGGTCATGGAGTGAGAGGAATTTGACCCAGGAACAGGAGTGTTTGTGGACATCCATTTCCATCGCTGGGTTCGCCTTGTGCTCAAGCTGGAGTGGAAGATGAGAGACGTGAAGCAGGAGCATGGGGACGTGCACTTCTGGCCACATTGCCTGATGCATGACATGGTGCCAGGCGAGGGACGAGCTGTTCCGCTGCTTGTTATTGTTACCAGATGAGTGTGGGACTTTTACGATCGCTGTTTTTGAATAATCAAACGCTGATGGTGACAGAGGAAGGAGGCCTGCGTTCCGCGTCTGTCCCGCGCCCTGTGCTGGGCAGGGAGGGGTAACGGACACAGCCTCTCGCCCTTTCCTGCAAGGGTTTGTTCCTAGGATTGATGTGCAGCATCCTGGACGTGACTGCGGCTCCCACCCCCCTGCGACGCCCTGCTCCATCTGGGGTTATTGTGCGATGCCCAGAACAATATGTTGTGGTTAGGGATGCCTGGGAGAGCGCCGGGAGGCTCCCCGCTCCCCCTCTCTCTGCTAGTGCTGGGGGAGAGGCAGCTTTCAGCCATCTGGTAGCTGTGGGTTTGGTGGAGGTCCCACAGCAAGGGAGAAGAATCAGTCACCAGTCCAGTTCCTAGAAGAAGACCAGAGTTTGGCATCGACTCAGCCACAGATACACTATGTGTCTTGGGCACAGGATGCCCTCGGGCACTGTAGGATCACAGGGTAGCTCATATGGGAATGGAGAGCAGGAGGTCTCCAGCCCAACCTCCTGCTCATGCAAGGCCAGCTCTGGGGTCAGACCAGGTTGCTCAGGGCTTTACCCGTTGGGTCTTGGAAACCTCCGAGGTTGGAGGCAGCACAGCCTTTCTTGGCATCCTGTATGAGTGCAGAACTGTCCTCATGATGGGAATGTTTTTCCTCATATCCAGTGTGAACCTCTCTGGTTTCAGATATGCCCAGTGTCTGTTGTCCTCCTGTCATGCACCACCGTGTAGAACGTGCCTTCATCATCTTCGTATCCTCCTTACAGGTATTGGAGGTCACTATCAGATCCCCACCTCTCCTATCAGAGACCACTATCAAGTCCCTCTCCTCTCCACCCCTTCACCCTCAGCCTCCCTTCCCAGGCCATGTGCTCCAGTGCCCTGACCATCTCGATGGCCCTTCACTGGGCTTACTCCCATGTGTCCCTCCGAAAACTGATGTAATACCCAGGCGTGGTGTCAGCAGGACTGAGCAGAGGGGAAGGATCTCCTCCCTTGACCTACTGGCAACACTCTGCCTAAAGCAGCCCAAGGAGCTGTTGGCCTTCTTTGCTTCAATGATGCATTGCTGGCTCATGGTCCACCTGGTGTCCACTAAGACCCCCAGGTCCTTTTCTGCAGAGCTGCTCCTCCACCAGTCAGCCCCAGCCTGTGCTGTTGCATGGGAATTATCCTTTCCCAGGTGCTGGGCTTGGCATTTGTCCTTGATGAAGTTCATAATCAGAGTGTTCATAATCAGCAGGTCGAGGGAGGTGATTCTGCCCCTCTACTCAGCTCTCATGAGACCCTACCCTCAGTACTGCATTCAGCTCTGGAGTCCCCAACACAAGAAGGACATGGAGCTGCTGGAGTGGGCCCAGAGGAGGGCCGTGAAGATGATCTGAGGGCTGAAGCACCTCTCCTATGAAGACAGGCTGGAAAAGTTGGGGTCGTTTAGCCTGGAGAAGAGAAGGATCCAGGGAGACCTTCTAGCAGCCTTCCAGTACCTAAAGAAAGCTGGAGAGGAACTACGGCATGTAGCAATAGAACAAGGAGCAATGGCTTTAAACTGAAAGAGAGGGGATTTCAATTATATACAAGGAAGAAATTCTTCCCTCTGAGGGTGTTGAAACACTGGAACAGGTTGTCCAGAGAAGCTGTGGATGCCCTGTCCCTGGAAGTGTTCAAGGCCAGGTTGGATGACGCTTTAAGCAACCTGATGTAGTGGCAGGTGTCCCTGCCTCTGGCAAGGGGGTTGGAACTAGATGAACTTTAAGGTCCTTTCCAATCCAAACCATTCTATGATTTTATGTTAAATATCCTTGAAATATCAAGTCAAAGAGAGTGACCAGCGCCTTCTGAGTTTGTCCTAGTCACATGGATTTTTGCTTTGAAATATTTTGGAAAGTCCCTTCCAGGACCTACCTGCATCTTGAGGGAGGGGTCTAAAATGTCTAATTTCACTTCTCTGTTTATTTGGGATGCTGTGATGGCTGAAAGCTCAGGCAGTGATACAATGTGGGCCAGGGAAATAACCAAGAACAGCAGAACTGTGTCTCACAAGAAAACCTTCTGCATCACGCAGTGCTGAGGGAAGGACTTGTGGGAGCACTGGAGGACATCAGATAGGACTTTTCATGCCAGTGCTTCATTGCAAAACTCTTAGGAGTTTGGGGCATTTGTGTCATCTGGTGGCCACAGTACAGTCAGGAGGGAAGGGAAACTGTCCTTTCAGGCGCTGGGAATCCATCTGACTGCCTGGGTGAGATATCTCTCAACACACATCTTGTTTGCGCAGCCATTTTGAGGAGGCAGGGTGCACGTGCTCATGTGTGGCACAGAGCTGGGCTTGAGGTGGTCCGGACTTCTCTGTGCGTCCTTGCTGGTTGATTCCCCTTGTTGTGCTGATGCTTCTGGGCTGAGTCGGCCCACAGAGTTTGGCCCAGGATCTATTAGTCATCTTCCTTCGCTGTGTGCAAGTCCTTTGGCCAACAAGTGTGTCAGGAGACAGTCATCGCCTTTGGTAGAGGGAAGGCAGAATAACATTCTTCTCTGCTAATTAGACACGGAGTGACAGTATCTTTAAAAGCCACATGAATTGAGACATGCAGGAAGATGCTATTTGTTTTCTGTGGATGAAGACACAGACCCCCTGGTTTTTGACAAGGAGCTCCTATTCTTCCCCGGCTTACCACAGCTGCGGCGCAGGGTCTCACCCTCACCATAGAAAGGTCCTTTCCCCAGACCAGAGTATTTATTCCCAGGACTTCCCTGCCTCAGGGCTGTTCATTCATCTCTTGCAGACAGAACGGAGCCTGTCACAAGAGCAGATGCAGAGCAGGCAGAGGTCCCCATGAGATCCTTCACCACCAGAGATGATAAACAGATGGGGAAATCTGCTGGGAAATGCATTGACGTAAGAAGTAGGTGAGAGGCTGGAATATTGTCCCCAGGGAGGTGGAAACACACTGAGAAAGCTGGATACAGAGACCAATGCACAATGGCTCGTTGATTCCCCCAGACAGAGAGCTGCTAATGGACCGTTTCCTCTCCCAGCTCTCCCCAAGGGTCAGAGATGTTTTGCCCTCAAGTTATCTCTCACCCTGACTTCTCTCTGGGATTTCCTCTGACATCCTTCAGCAAGCTGCTGGGCTCGAGTCATCCCAGGCTAGTGTCCCTCATAGCATCCCTCTGTCACCGGAGCTGCTGTGGCCAGAGGCACTTGTCTTCAGAGGATAACTCAGAATCATAGAATCATAGAATGGTTTGAGTTGGAAGGGACCTCAAAGATCATCTAGTTCAAACCCCCATGCCAGAGGCAGGGACACCTTCCACTAGATCAGGTTGCTAAAAAGCCTCATCCAACCTGACCTTGAACACTTCCAGGGATGGGGCAGCCACAACTTCTCTGGGCAACCTCTGCCAGTGCTTTGCCACTCTCAGAGGGAAGAATTTCTTCCTTAGATCTAATCGAGTCTCCCCTATTTCAATTTAAAGCCATCGCCCCTTGTTCTATCACTACACACCCTTGTAAAAAGTCCCTCTCCAGCTTTCCTGTAGGCCCCCTTTAAGTACTGGAAGGCTGTAATAAGATCACCCTGGAGCCTTCTCTTCTCCAGGCTGAACAGCCCCAACTTTCTCAGCCTGTCTTCATAGCAGAGGTGTTCCAGCCCTCAGATCATCTTCGTGGCCCTCCTCTGGTCTCACTCCAGCAGCTCCATGTCCTTCTTGTGTTGGGGACTCCAGAGCTGAACACAGTATTCCAGGTGGGGTCTCACGAGAGCAGAGTAGAGGGGCAAAATCACCTCCCTTGACCTGCTGGCCACACTTCTTTTGATGCAGCCCAGGACACGGTTGGCTTTCTGGGCTGCAAGCGCACATTGCCAGCTCATGTTGAGCTTCTCATCCACCAGCACTCTCAAGTCCTTTTCCTCTGGACTGCTCTCAATCTGTTCTCTGCCCAGCCTGTACTTGTGGTTGGGATTGCCCCGACCCACGTGCAGGACCTTGGATGTATTGCCGTGTGGAAAAGCCTCCTCTTTCCCATCTGGAGGGAGAAGTGAACTCATGCACTTCTCCAGGACCTTGGTCTCAACTGACAGTCCTCCTTGGAAGGGTTTTCACACCAGGGCTGCACCCTGCTGCATCAGTCCTTCTTGGAAGGGTGGTGCCATCAATGCAATTGCCATCCATGTGTGTGTTTTGCATGATATACCTCTCTCTTTCCCTCCAAAAATTAAATGGGGAGTAGGGCCCCCATGACAGTCCACTCTGACCTGGCCAGGTGTTCGGTTGCCAGGAGAGCAGTGCCTCAGGCCACCGCACTGGGCACACATGGGACAGGAGCACATCTGAGAAATTAATCCCTGCAACATCCGAGTGCTGAGCTGGTCTTTATTATTAAACCTTAATTACCGGGGCTGAATTTTAATAGAGAAACTGTCTAATTTCACTTTACATCCCAGCCCCAAGGCCAGGTCATGAGCATTGATGAGTCCCTAACAATGAGGTTAGGGCTTTGGGGTATTTTTTTGGCAAATGCAACAAAAATTCTTATTGGATTTGGAAATACAGGAAACAAGTTGCCCCGGGGGAAGGGGAGGCAGAGGGCTGCTCGAGATGCAAAACTGACAGCCAGATGTATATTGCTGTTTGTAATGCTTAATAGTGAGCAAAGCTACAAAGCCCTTTCTTTATTCATTTATCTCCCCAGCACTTCACAGCATGCAATAACTTGGATTTATAAATTAAACATGCTCCTTGCTCTAATATATCATCTACTTTTTATTCCACGATCCCATAATAGGATTTTTAATTGCCTGTCATAGAATCGTGCGTCCTCCTCGCAGTCTGGGAGCGCGGGTGTAACCATGAGTCCATTGGCCCGTGTCAGTATTAAATGGTGCGTTTAAATCTTCACATTAACAAAAGCGAGGAACACGAGCGGGAACGTGGAACAGTCGTCATCAAGGAGAATTGTTTTCTGTGGCAAAAAATGAGGAAAACCAGGCCAAAAATACAAACAGATTTCTTTTTCTTTCTTTTTTGTTTTTGTTTTGCTCCCCCCAAAGGAAAAGGCATTGCACAGTGGTTTAATTGTTGCTGGGTTTATTTTTGACTGTTGCGTATCCAACAGCTTGAACGCAGATTAGAGTCCAAAGGGCTGAGGCAGGGGACTGGAAGACCCACTCCAAGGGTGGCCACATACCCATGACCTGGTACTTAAATCGGACCGTCCAGGTCCGTCCCCTGTCCTGCTTCATTCGCTGCAAGAGTAGTGGCCATGTTTACCTGCTTCTGTGCTCAGCGGTGCTAAAATCTGTGCCACTGGTCAAGTCAGTCCAGCTGAGATATCGCTGCCAAAGTCCTGGGAACCCCGAGCAGGAGATGGCACTGAGGAGGAAGATGGAGACCGGGGCAGCAGGTGCCGTTCTGCCGCTGTGTACAACCTTGGTGCACCCACAGGGTGAGCTGCTCCAGCCTCTCAACCCCAAAGCAAGTGTGCTGGGGGGAGAAGGTCCAGAAAAAGGCAATTAGATGGTTAATGGGGATGGAGCAGCTGCCCTGTTGGAATTTAATGTGATTTCCTCTTGCAACACTCGAATATCTGCTCTTTGTAACAGTTGGCTATATCCTAGAGCTTTTATCACAGCTTCTCCTTCCTGGCAAAACAAAGTTAAACCCTTTGACCTTTCTACTTTTTCATATCTTAATCTTTTTAAATTAATTAACGTCTTTTTCAAAGTGTATCCTAAATAGGAGACTTGGTCCAACTTAGACCTTATCAGCATGGAGGAAAGTTGAATAATTACCTCCTCTGGCTTACACACAACAGTCTTGTTATTGCATCCTGGAAAGAGATTTGCTTCTTCTGTTAGTGTTTTCCCAACAGCAGATTTCTGATCCCCATCCTTTGTGACCTGCCGTACCTCCTCCGTTTCTGCCATACCGTCACCTGGTATCACTCCTCTAAGAGCCACAGTTTGTGTTGTTATGTATTGGGTTCCATCTTGTTCAATTCAGGCTTTTTCTCCAGTTTTTCAAGGTCATTTTGAATTCTCATCTGGTCCTCCCAGGTGCTTGTGGTCCAGCACAACCTGCGTATTTCAGAAGTGCGTTCCCTGGGCCATCATTTGAGTCAATAAATGAAAATACTGAATAGAAGCACCTTTATTCCCAATCCAGGAGGACACTGCTTAAAATCTCCTCCTTGTCTGGCTGAAAACCGTCAGTGGTGACTCCAAGTGTCGTTTATTCAATTGTTTCTAAATGCACTTTCCCTTATTTCCTTAATTTAAGTGAATTTGTGAAACATCAGATGGGATCATTTCAAAAGCTTTACCTAAATGGCAGCATGTTTCATTTACCCAAGAGGGATCCTGAGCTGAACGTTACTCTGGTTTGGGCAACTTATTTCTGACAAATTCACCTTCTCTTCTTATCCCCATATTGTCCTCTGGCTTCATATGAACTGTTTGTTTAATAATTTGTTTTGGGAGTTTGCCAAGGCTCATAGTTAGGCTCCTGGTGTATAATTCCCACTTTTTAAAGAAAGAAACTGTACCTGCCCCGCAGGACCTTTCCTAGCCCGAGGGGACTGGGAAGAGCATTGCAATTGCTTCCTGTGCTCACCTCCCACAGGACTGTCCTCCGCCTGTGCTGACTTCATCTCCTCCGTCCCACCCAAACCATCTACAGCTGATTTCTTTTTGCCCTGCTCCCTGGTTTGATTAACGTGTAATTAAAATGAATCAGCTGACAACGAGGAACCTTTGTTGTGAACGCAGCAGTGGCCTTTTCTGAGTCATCCCTTGGTTACTCTCTTTCCTCTTTATTTTCCTTCTGACGTGTTTATAGATCCTCCTGTTGTTTTCCCACCCTTGTTAGCTGAAACTCATTCAGGCCTTCCCATAGGGTTTCGCAATTGAGTGGGTTTGGCTGCAAATATGTAACAAGTTCTCACAGTTCCCACCTCCCTCTGTCCTGGGTTTGCAGCAGGACTAGTGGTGTCGGGGTCAGTGGTAGCATTTTCTGCCTTCCTCACGGCAGGATAAAGCACCTTTAGGAGTCTCCCCCACTGTGCCGACCCACCTGCTTTCCCAGGAGCTACCCATGGCTTCCCCGTGTGTCAAAATCAGCCAGTTTGGGTCCAGCATCTCTCTGCCTTTGCTCTTGTGTCTCTTTGTGAGAAAAATGAATCCTGCCACTTTGTGATCACTCTCCCCAAAATCACCCTCCCCCCCCCGGTTCCCAAATGGCTCCTCATGGTCACAGTCCGACCTAGGTAGCAGTTTGTCCTTCTGAACTGAAACTTTATCCCTAGCATCGCAGGGACCTGGTGGACCGTGCCGCTGCCTGTCTCATTTCCAGTTGTGAGTAAGTAAAATAACATCCTTCACTTTCTTCTTGATAATTGGAAGAACCTCTTTCACCTCCTCCTCACATCTCCTGCTGTGTCCACATCCCAGGCACAGCCGCGTGCCCTCCTAGCACTGCCTTCCCTTCCTCTGCTCTTCCCAGATGACCTCTGTAAGGACATAAGTGGGTTTCTGTGCTGCGAGTTTGTCGTGCATAATGTCATGATTGTGGCTGTCTTAAGAATTCGTGTTGTACTATTTATTTCCTAGATGCTGGGGGAGGTTGTATAGACATAGCAGATAATCACTGTGTTGCTCTTTTCCCTTCATCAGGTGGATCTTAAATCAGCACTGTAATTTCACCAAGAAAATTGGATCTTCTCTTGTCTCCCGTATTTATGTACCTCTGGCAAGGGCTGGTGAATTCTCAGCTGTGAATATTCAGCCAGCAAAATCTTCATCCCCAGCCAGAGCTGGCTGACATGTCTCGCACCGCTCGTCCCAATGACCACTCAAGCTGAAAGCTGAGATTCTTTGTTTGGGATCAGGACCATGCACCTCCCAGATTTGATGTCCCACTGGCATCCAACCCCAAGCACCGAGTCCTCTTCCCTTCCATTGCCACTCAGGGAGCCCTGAGCCCCTCTAAACCCTACGGGCACCAGGGGCTGGGACTCACAGATTTCATCTGCCACCCAAACCAGCAGATCAAGCCAACCTGCATTGCAAACAAGAGACCAGGATGTAGGAGAGGGGTATGTAAAATGGAAATGGAGTTCTGAGATTGGCCCCAAACAGTTCAGGAAAATGTTATAATTAACTGTGAGATGCCGCTGAAAATATTGCTGGCTGGAGCACGAGATTTGAATATCCTTTCTCCGGTTTTATTCTGCAATCCAAGAGTTTATTTGCTGTACATTGCAAAATAGAGCCCTTTCTCCCTCCCCATTTTGTGTCGAACAAACAATGCTATGTCTCTCCTGCTGCTGCAGTATTAGGAAAAACTGGGTCATGCATAAAATTCTGCAGAGGGAAACAAAAGGCCATTCTGCCCCTGTTGGATCTCATGTTTATGGATGCTGTGGCACCTTAGTGTAATTCTCGCTTGAATCCAGCATATAACTAATAGCTGATAATTTGGTGGTGGCATTTTTACATGCAGATTTGGGGAGAGATTCATGTCACAGTGGACAAGACAGTAAAACATGACTTAATACATAAATGTGCTTGCAGACTTTCCAAGGCACCAGATTCCCATCTCCGCTTTGCCTTCTGGCTTTTCATGTACTCCCTCGTTCTGGGAGTTCATGTACTCCCTCGTTCTCCCTCTCGTGTTGTTGATAACTAGTTCTTTCCTCTGTTTGTATTCCGCTCCATTTTTTAAAAAAAATTACGAGCATGTCTGCATGAAAGACTGGATGGTCAATGAATTTATTAGAAGCATAACATTGACAACTGTTCTGTATTCAAGAAGGCAGTAAATTGTGGAGGCATGGGAATACTCTCGCATATACTCACTTGTGGGTTGTACGTGTTGATTTCATAGATGCTCATGTACAAAGTGGAGAAACTCAACTTTGGCTTGGTGAACAGGCCGAAATCACCAGAAGTGAAAACTGGTGTAAATCTATTGATTTCTGGCATATTTGAATGTTTCTTTGTGCTTCTCTGTGTATTTATCCAAGCATTCTCTCTTATATATGCACTCAGTGATTCGTTGCAGTCAGAGCAATCTCAGGCCAAAGAGATGAAAATAAAAGCAAAAAAAAACTAGAAAAATGTGACTCATGGCTGTGACTGAGAACAAAACTGTTCCTGCTTTGCTGAGGTCAGGATGTGACACAACCTCTCCCCTTCAAGCAAAGCTGAAGCAAAAAAGGTGATGAAGCAAAAATCACTACCGTTATCACCACGGGATTATCGGGCATAATCCTGCAGGTTGAGACGAAGTCTCCGGGCATAAACGTTGTCTTCCAAGTGTGTTCATTCCTGCACGCTGCTGCATTTCTCTGGCAAATCTAAGGTAACGTATGGTCTAGGAAAGCAATGCTACAGATGCCCCTCTAACTGCCCCAGGCGCACACACAGCTCCACATTATTACACAGCATCTAAACACTAAATATCTGCTGCACCTTTTCATTTGTGCATTGTTTTTCAAATAACAGCCAGCTGAGGCTGTGGGCCTGCACTTCCCCGTTACAGCATCTCCTGGTACTGCAGTGCCTATATATAGATATGCTTTAATCTCCAAAACAGCCTTAATGAGGAATGCCCTATGTGTATGTGGATTTACGGGAGAAGCTGCAGAAATGGCCCCTGTAAGTAGCTGTGAAAAGCTTAATGTGCTGCTCTTACGTGATGAGGTTTTCGTAGCAGGGGAGGGGCTGTGGGAATGTCCCCTGTAAGCAGCCATGAAAAGCTTTCCCAGCTCCAAAACCGGTTGGACTGGCCTCTGGCCAGGTCGGACCCCTCATCCCCATCAGTGCCTCTGCAAATGCCCTATTTAAGAAGACGAAAAAGGAGCCTGAACTGAGACTGGACCTACACTGAAGAGAGTGGGGAGGTGGGGAGCTGGCCCCCCAGCCTACTGGGTGAGCAGCTGCCCATGCTGAGCCACCGCTACCCGACTGGAGATAGCTGCAGCACAGAGAGAACTGAGACCTGAAAGAAACGGCCACACAGACACCACGGTCAGCGAAGATGGAACGGGAGGAGGTGTACTGGAGCTGAGATTCCCCTGCAGCCCATGGTGAGACGGCAGCGGCCCCCCTGCTGCCCATGGAGACCCACCCACAGCCCATGGAGAACCCCACACTGGAGCAGAGATGCCTGCGCCTAAGGGAATCATAGAGAATGGTCTCCGTGAGCTGCTGGAGGCTGACGATGAGGTGGAGAGACATCTGAAGCCCGTGGAGAACTCCACGCTGGAGCGGGTGGCAGCTCCCTGAGAAGCCAAGACTCTGTGGGGAAGAAGCCCGCACTGGAGCAATCTGATGGGTAAGGATTACATCCTGTGGGAAGGACTCGCGTTGGAGAAGTCTGTGGACTGTCCTGTGAGGAGGGGATCCAATGGAGTACTCCTCCTTTAAGAAAGGTGCTTCAGAAACAATGTGTGATGAACTGACCCACAATCCCCATTCCCCATCCCCCTGCACCACTGGGGGAGGAGGTAGAGCCAGGAATAAGGGATGGGGGGGAAGGTGTTTTTGTGATCTGGCTTTGTTTCTTGTTATCCTCTCTGAACGAGCCGTTAACGAATTAAATTGATTTGTCCCCAAACTGAGTCCGTTTTGCCCGGGGCCGTGGTGGGTGGGTGATCCCTCCCTGCTCTTATCTCACCCTCAGGCCTCTCCTTACATTTTTCTCCTCTCCATTCCACTGAGGGGAGGATTGAGTGGCTGAGTGGTGGCTCAGCTGCCGGCTAGGCTAAACTGCAACACTGTATTATTTCTTCTCATTGACGCTCCAAATAAATTGTGTGACTCAAGGCACTGACAGGACTTCTGAAGTAAGTAAGAGCACCGGCATCAGAGCTGATACTGGCCTACAGCATCCCATTCGGAAGGATTTTAAGCAGCCGAAGCCCTGGCACACACCCCTATGGCCTTGGGTTCAGGGTAGGTTTGCTCCTCCTGACCTGGAAAGCAAAATGGAGGGAAAGCACGAAGAGTGATGCCTACAGCCTTCCCACTCTTGGAGGACCACAGCAAACACATGCAGTATCCCTCTGATGACACTTGTGACACTCGGGACTGAGGGATGTGGTTCCTCGGTGGTGCAGGTGGACATCACTGGGCAGAGCAGGAGGTATGTGGGGCTGGGGCGAGGAGCTGCAGGAACGGCTGGCCCCTACACACCCTGCCCTGGAGGAGAAAGAGCAGTTTGGGTCTGCTGCTGATGATTAAAAATACCTTATAACAAAGTCATGCTGGCACTGAAATGAGCATTTTGCCACTAACTCATGGGCTTTTTGGCTTAGGCAAATGACTTGACATGCCCCGTTTCCAGCCCACTCTCTGCCCATTTCCTTCCTTGTTTTGCTCCTACTGTAGCTGCTCTGCTTCAGAGGCAAAGAAAGAAAAATGCGAGTATAAAAGAGGAAGGATGAGGCATATGCACATTTCATTTTTACGGGTCTTTCACTGTATTTCATCTCTTTCATTTAATATACCGGTGACATTTGCATATTCCCTGAAATGCCACCTAGGAAAGAAAACACATTAAGAAATAGCTCGACGTAAGGAGCGAGGCGTCCTTCAACGGTGCTGACTGCCAACGTGCAAGGCAGCCAGCAGGCACAGGCATCCCTCCGTGCCGAGCTGTCCTCGGGAACCTCTGGGCTGCGGTGGTGAGATGCACTGGCTCTGCGCTGCAGATCAAAGCGGCTCTGCTCTTCGCTTTTGTCTTACATGATCTGGCTGCCGCTTGCCAGCAAAGCTGATGTTTGGAAAGTAGGCAACGTTTTTGCGTGGAGGTGTTCCCCTGCCCCCCTCCAGCTCTGCTTATGCTGTGTGCTGTTCCTCCAATGCTTTCATGATTTGCCATTTCTAGGAAACTGCAGACAGACATAGAGGAGATGATGATGATGATGATGATGATGATGATGATGATAATGATAATGATAATGATAATGATAATGATAATAATAATAATAATAATAATAATAATGGCAGTTAGTGCTGGGACGCAGATAGCTCCTGCTTCTGGGGAGCTCCCTGGGCTGGGCACACCAAGGCAACAGGAACCTGGACAGGCTGGTGAATGAATTTACCCTTCAGACACAGGGGTTTGAGGGTTCATATCACACATCCTGCACTGAGGAACTGCGGTTTAGAGCCTTAAACTGGGTGATTGATGGTCTCTGCTGGGAACAAAGCATCTCTGCAATTGTAGCTGACAAGTTTTACGGACAGACCAGACAACCCTTCTTATCCCCTATATTGCATATGGCCTTAGAGCTGCTATGGCAGCTTGGGTGTGAAGCTCAGCCTGTAGAGGCAGTCACGGCCCCTTGTGCCCTAACCCTGGCTGGAGACCTTACCTATCGTGTGTGTGCCCTTCCCAGGAGGAAGAGCTGGGATGTTCCAGAAATACATGCTTGGCCTGAGCACAGTCCTGGGGCTCTCTGGCTCTGGGCTCAAGTCCAGCTCTAGCTGACCTGTTTCATGCTCTTGGGCAAATCCCTGCCACGGGGATAATCATGCCTGATGCCAGACTCCGAGGGGAGCGTGGAGGCTTCATTAGCTGATGTTTAGGAAAGGCTTTAAGCAGGAAAAGTGTATTTAGCATTAAAAATGAATGAGCATCAATAATGCCAAAAATGTGTGTAATAGAGAAGGGGAGAAAGAAAATATCAGAGGACAATTTGCTCAGGGAGCAAAGAGCTGGCCCAGGCAGAGTGAAAGCTTTGCTAGCGCCCAGGCAGAGGACATGGCTGTAGCCCTGGCCCTGGTACAGTGTCCTTCGGGGACCAGCGGCCCAACTGGCTTGTTCCACCTTGGCCTGGCACATAGAGTAGTGGAAATCTCTCAGCATTCTCCTGGGAAGTGGCAAGCGGGAGACGTGCCAGGACCACTGTCCTTCCATCATCCCCTCATCCCAGTCCTCGGACTTGTTGGGCTGAAGACACCTCCTTTCCCCTGAAGAATGGGTGGTTCAGCAAACATCTCATGCTTCCCTCCCCACCATTGCCCAGTCTTACAGCTCCAGGCTTTTCCTGCCTGCAGGATTCCTGTCCTGAGGCTGAGCCTCTGCCGTGTCAGATGAAAGCCATGGCTCAGGATCACAACAGGCTAAGAGAGATCATAGAATCATAGAATGGTTAGGGTTGGAAGGGACCTCAAAGATCATCTAATTCCAACCCCCCTGCCGTGGGCAGGGACACCCTCCACTAGATCAGGTTGCTCAAAGCCCCATCCAGCCTGGCCTTGAACATAGATGGTAGAGAAGGTCTTGTGACTTTTGTGTCACCACCATCATGGATCTGAGCTTGACCTTGGGTCTGCAACAGCCTCAAGGGACTGAGTGTGGAGGAGGCCTTTGGCTGGTAACCCGGAGAATTGGTCCTTCAGCTGGTCCTGGAGGACTCACCCACACTCCATGGCACTGGATTTCCCTCAGGAAGAGATAACCAGCATCTTGTCAGCTGTTTTGTGATGACTGCGTCCTTGTGCCTAGGAACTTCTGATGGAAACTAGCAAAGTATGGAATACACCTTATCACCCCTGGCTACTCCCCACCTGCTGCCCCTCGAATGCTGCCCATCAGTAGCTTCTCCTGACTTTTGATTCTGTTTCACACTCACAAACTTTACAGTCTCTCCTGCAGTGTCTCCCCTTCTCTCTTCCCTGTCCTCCAGACCATCCCATGGCAGCTTCTCTGACCACATCCCCCATCTTGCTGGTTTGCCACTTTGGTCAGTCACTACTCATCATTCACCGCTGCTGAGATTTTCTTTATTTCTTTAGAGTCTGTCCGGTTCTCACCTGCAGCCAACCTGACTTGGTGTTGTGGGAGCTTAGTTTCAGCTGCATCCATCAGTTGCTCTTTCTACATTGTCACCAGAAGGGAAAGATCCCTGAGATTCCCATGTTGGTGGATAGTCACAGCAGGTTCTGCCTGGGCATGGAGAGTACGAGAGAATCTATGTCCTTCTCCATGGAGAGTACAGGAGAATCCATGTCCTTCTCCTGTTTGCAGCATGGCTTTTCCCCCAGCACAAGCTCTGCAGTGTGTTTCTCTCTGGCTAAAATCATTGTCATCACTATACCTGATGCTTCCTCAGAGTTTCTCTCAAAAACCACCACTTCGAAGTGGGTGCGTGTGGCCTGAGGGACACCTGTACTGCCCAGAAATAGAGGAGACTCAAAACATGCCAAACCTCCACTCATTTTGAGTTTTCCATCCCAGTACTCCTTATGACTTGAGCTGCACTTCAAATACTGTGTTTAGTTTTGGGCCCCTCACTACAAGAAGGACACTGAGGTGCTGGAGCATGTCCAAAAAAGAGCAATGGAGCTGGTGAAGGGTCTGGAGCACAAGGCTTAATAGGAGCAGCTCAGGGAACTGGAGTTGTTTAATGTGGAGAAAAGGAGGCTGAGGGGAGACCTTCTCACTCTCTACAACTACCTGAAACGAGATTGTAGTGAGGTGAGTGTTGGTCTCTTCTCCCAAGTAACAAGCGATAGGACAAGAGGAAATGGCCTCAAGTTGCACCAGGGGAGGTTTAGATTGGATATTAGGAAAAATTTCTTCACGGAAAGGGTTGTCAAGCATTGGAACAGGCTGCTGTCCTGGTTTTGCTGGGACAGAATCGTAGAATCAGCTTTCTGTTCAGAAAGACTAGATTTCTAAAGTGAGCTGCATTGATGAGCAGCTGCAGCACGCGATTCGGTGAGAAGAAAGTTGATAAGACACTTTGTTTTAGTTTGTAGCCAGCCATGGTATGCAGGTATTCATAGTGATCGAGGACTTTTCAACTTGTTTTTGCTGACAACCCAGATGTCCAAGAACCTGGTGGGAGTGTGGCCAGGGCGACTGACACCTAAATTGGCAAATGGGGATTCCATACCCTGTAACGTCATGCTCACTATAAATTGGAAAGTTTGTTGGGGACGGGCCCTCTTTCTCAATGGTCGCTGTGCCAGGCTGTCCTTCTAGTCTGGGATCACAGATGGGGACGGCTGAGGCCACACTGAGTAATGGCAGTCATACAACAACACCAGCTACCTTGAAATGGGAATACAAGCCTCTACCTATCAGGTTCATCAAGCAGATCTGCTTATACAGGGTTTGTAACAAAATTACTGAGCATTCAGCCGATCTCATACAAGGAACAGCCCCATGAAACTTGCCTTATTCCTCCTCCCACTTCCCCTAAGACCAAACATCATCATTGGTTGAAATCAGGAGGATGTACCTTCCTTGGCAACCAGAGCAGGTCAAAACCGAGATCTCACCACAGGAAGCTACAGCTCTCTGTACTTTTGTGGTGTGTTTTTGTTGTGTTTGTGGTGATGTTAGCTCAGGCTTTGCCATGAAGAGCAGAGTGTGAAAAGACATGAAAAGGAGGATATTTCCTACAGCTGAGAGCCTGAAAGTAGCCATGACTGAGGAGGCAAACCTGCTGGCTCACTCGGTTTCCCTGCTGCTCTTCAAGCTCCATCTCACACTGCAGACAACCTGCTAGCAAGTCTGTTCAGAGTGTTCCTCCGTGGAGTTCCTCCTGTCCCTCTCAGGAAGATCAGCACTTTGCCAACAGGGACACACAGAGTCTCTCTGCAACTCCAGCAGATTTCCCAAAGGCTCAGATGGGAAAGGACCTTATAACCCTTCTCTTCCCAGCAGCCCTGTAGCAAAAACCATCTTTGATCTCTTGTGTATTACCATTATATCTCCCTTGTGATGTGTTTTTGTGAGAGGGAAGGAAATGTCCTTTGGTGCCAGTAGCCAGGTGAAGGTATGTCTCTCATACACACATGCTAAAAGTACACTGCCTCGTGCTCCCAGGGAAATGAGGACACTTCCCACTCTCTCCCTGAGGAGCACAGTTGAACTACTTTCAGTGAAAGTACTGCCAAGCTTCCCAGATGAACTGCATGTCACTTCCCACGTCTCTGGAGTAGCAGCTCTGACATCAAGCTAACAAGTGCTGCCAGCACGCCAGGAGCACTCACCCTTTCAGATGTTTTTTGAAACCGAATCTTAGCTCTGAGCCCCTTTGAACTGGTGACCCACCATTCCTATAGAGCAGTGAGGTGGAGCAAACTGTATGAGACCCAGGACAATTATAGTAGGGACCCAGAGAACCTTTGGAGCAAGTCCTTGGACCCATGTTTCACATCGCAGTGAGTGCCCACAGCAGCAGGATCTGCAGAAGATTGGTACTATAGGAACCAGGTAGGATCGAGCACAACGTACAGCAGGACAAGGTTGTGCTGTAATCAGAATTTCTGCTCAAAAGCAGTTTTCCCACTAACAGCACTGGGTGCAGCAATCACAGCTTTCCCAGCCAGCCCACTTCTTATCAGAGGGGAGGGGAAGGAAAGGAAAAGGAGTGAAAACTGTTTGATATTTCTCATATAAGAGAGAGAGATTCAAAGGATGGACATTGGCCATGGGGCTTCAAAGACATGTCTTCAGGTTTCTTCTTTATGATAAACATCATGTGTGAGCCTTGATAAATCATAAATTTACATGCTGTTGGAACATCTAGTTTGATTTCTTGTTTGACACTGAATTATAACATGTAACCAGCTCCTCCCGTTGAGTTCAACAGCTTGTGTTTGACTAAAGCACAGATTTCCCATCTGCTCTTCAGCCTCAATTCTTTTTGCTGCAACATCTCACTGCGAGCTGGTACAGAGGATCCCCCTAAATCCCTCAAATCCTTTTCTAGGTACATTGAGTCTCCATCCTATAGGCACTGCCTGCATTCCTCATTCCCCAGTATATCCCACTGTGCTGAGTGATATTCATCCTACGCCATTGGAAGGGAGGAAGACCACATTACAACTGCCCTGTCACTGCAGTTACTGATTATCCCATCAATCTTTCTGCAATCCCCAGCTTTTACCAGCAATGCTATTTATTTTGCTCTCAATTTAGTGAAAAAGTTGAATAGTACTGGAATTAGCAGGTCTCTCTCCAGAGCTCTCCTAAGGACCCTCTGAAGTGACGATCATCATCCTTTCACTGATTATCTGAATGTGTGTCTGCTGCTACCATATAGTGAGCATTTCTCTGATGCCATGGGAAGGTCTCAAGAAAAGCCTGTCTTTTCTCTTACAAAAGAAGGGAAGGAAGCTTCCAGCAGGTCGAGGGAGGTGATTCTGCCCCTATACTCTGCTCTCATCAGACCCCACCTTGAACACTGCATTCAGCTCTGGGGTCCCCAACACAAGAAGGACCTGGACCTGTTGGAGTGGGTCCAGAGGAGGGCCACAAAAATGATCCGAGGGCTGGAACACCTCTGCTAAGAAGACAGGCTGAGAGAGTTGGAGTTGTTCAGCCTGGAGAAGAGAAGGCTCCAGGGAGACCTTCTAGCAGCCTTCTAGTACTTAAATCAGACCTACAAGAAAGCTGGAGAGGGACTTTTTAGCAGGGTGTGTAGGGATAGGGCAAGGGGCAATAACTTTAAATTGAAAGAGGGGAGATTTAGATTGGATCTAAGGAAGAAATTCTTCCCTCTGAGGGTGGTGAGGCACTGGAACAGGTTTCCCAGAGAAGTTGTGCCTGCCCCATCCCTGGAAGTGTTGAAGGCCAGGTTGGATGAGGCTTTGAGCAACCTGGTCCAGTGGAAGGTGTCCCTGCCCATAGCAGGGGAGTTGGAACCAGATGATCTTTAAGGTCCCTTCCAACCCAAACCATTCTATGATTCTATAAGCCGCTGGGAGCAATGCAATATGGAATGTCTTAGGCTTTGGCTTAGAGTAAGACCTGGCTGTCCTCTCCTACAATGTTGCTTCTTGCTCTTCTGGAAAATGGACACAGCATTCCCTAAAATCAGTGCGGTGGTCCCTCCATGTCTCAGCAACTGGAGACACAACAGAGGGGAGGTAAGAGGGCTGACAGTACCAGAGCAGATGGAGAAGCCAAATTTCTTTGATATTATGCTGGTATTTGCAGAGTTATTTTCATGCAGAATTGGAAGGAACCTCAAATAACATTAACGGAACCAAAATCCTGCCTAGTTTTGTTTTGGAAACAGAGAAATTTTTGAAGACAAATCTGGATTCCAAGATACCTGGCAGCATTTAGACAAAATTAACTGGATTCCCAGGGATTTCAGGGTTGCTCAGAGGAGGGGGAGCTGCCAGGACAGACCATGGCAGATGCCTCCATTCAATACAATAAATACGTGGAGACTTGTTACTGATTGCTGGGTTTTGTTATTTTATTACAGAGAGCCTCTGAATTGGATGCCAGATTTTGAAGGTCAATGATGGAGGTTATTGAGAGGGGAAGGATGGCTAGTAGGGAAGGGAATAACTGATTTCATACCCTTCAGGGGGACTTAGCCAGGCCCACCTCAAATTATTGAGAGGCTGGCAGAGCACATAGGTGCAAACAAGGCTGAGAGTGAGACTGCTGAACGGACGAGCAAACATTTATTTCCGATGTGGCTTTTCCCTTTTGTTCCTGCACTCCCAGGCAGCCAGCTTGCACTGCCACGCAGCCAGAAATCCCCCACCCACATTGCTCCCCTCATCGCTGAGGGTCTCAGCAGACTGATGTGAAGACGATGCTCAGGAAAGGACGTGTTTTAGGGAAAGTGGAGGCTCAGCTGAGCTTTTGATTACAGAAGATTTCAGCCCTTCAGTGACAACACGGTCAGGGTCCTGAGACAAATCATCAGGTCAAGGGCTTTAGACACAGTCTATTATCCTTTAAGGCTGCTTTGAAATGCCTGTTGAGGGCCAATAAAGATACTAATTCTAAAATGGTGGAACCCATTGCACAGCAGGGTAAAGCAGGTATTAATACATTAGAGCCTAGTCATCAAACACACCTTTCTTTCAAAGATGCCTGGGCAGCTTTGTCATTTACAAGTCAGCCCAGCCTAGGATACTTCTGTAATGCTTTCAGAAGTATCCTTGTATATGCCACCCCCAGGCCTCAATACTGAATGCAAGATTCCTTCTGTTGCCAAGAGTCATGAAGGCATCCTTAGGCAATAAATCCTCAAAAGATTTTAGTCCCCCACCAGGCTGGCTCTTTACATGGCATCAAGCGTCTTCCTTGTGCAACTTTCACCCTCTCCCATCCTGCCCAAGCTGGATGAGCAATGATAAAATCCAGCAAGGAGTTCAATTCCTGTTTGCTTTTATTTTCAATTAACAAGACTGAGCCTGGGGAGAAGGGCCCCAGTGCAGGTTTTGGCCATGGTGTCAGTTTAGAGCCTGCAAAGCCAAAAGCGAACCAGTGGTTTGCAGCTCAGCTCAGGGAGAAGGAGACAGGGACCAGAGAAAGAGGAAAAGAGTGACTGGAGGACATGTGAAGAGATAGCCAAGACAGATGGGGAGAGAGGAACTGTTCCTCTTCCGTAAGGCTACTATCCATTCAAGCACTGCCCTGACGCTATGCAGCGCTGCCCTGGTTTGAGTTATAGGGTTGCTGAATCCTGTCTTATTCCTCCTATGCAGCCTACAAACGGTGCAAGGATGTCTCCTTCCCTGTGCTTGGGGATGAAGAAGTGAGGCATGCAAAGGTTGAGGACTGGGGGGTGCCGACAGCCCCGGGCAGCCTCTGCAGCAGCAGGTTGCACATGACTTGGACAGCCCTTCCATAGCTACGGGGCTCCTCAAGAGGGAACTTGAACAATTAAGATGTTGAGGTCTTTTTCAAATTGCTTGGTAAAACCTAGAAATCTGAGCATCCATGAAGTTCCCTGGTGTTTGCTGATACAGGTGACTTGCCCAAATGATGGACTGCAGTGAGGGACTGGACCTCCTGGGACGTATCCTGCAATTCGGGCTCTTGCGACACACAAGCTCTGCCCAATCCAGCTGTGGTGCCGGATGCTGTTCTTGTGCCACCCCACTGTGACTGTGCCTCCCGCAAAAGTAGATCAGGTGGGACAGAAAGGAAGGCACCTGGTGCCTTTCTTGCTCTAGTTCACAGCTTCACATTTCCACCAAAACAGTCTGTGAAGGTGGATTTGCACTAAGATGCTCATACTGCAGTCCCGCCCAGCCAAGGTATCGACACAGGTTCTGCACAGTCAGATCTGTTTGCGGAGCTGTAGCTCCGCTGAGGACGTGGGACTGAGTTGAAAAGCAGGGCAAGGACTCTGTAGATGAATGCAGCTATTTCTTCAATGCATGTGAGCTGGAGCTCATTACATTTGCCTTCCAAATCGTGCTATGCAGTGCCTATGAGACAGCCCCCGGAGAAGCTGACGCTGCTGAATGCTGGGCTGCATTGGGCAGGTGGGAATAGGCAAAGCATGATTTGTTCTGTGCCCTGGGCAGGCTGTGCCAGCTTCCCTGAAGGAATGGCTTTCAGCCTGGGAAGCACTCTCTGTCCGAATGAGCACACTCTTGGCTTGATTTGTCTGGAATTTTTCAAGGGAAAATTGTAAAATTTTCGTTTCACATCCATATTATTAAATTTTTACCCTTTGAAGGGGTGGGTGCACCCAGTTTGTGGCTGGAAATGGTCCCTGTGTCAAGTTAAGTCCTGAATCCACCTCGGGAATTGCTTGGGCAGAGTTGAGGCCAAACTTGTGCCTGGGACTGTCTCACCAAGATGAGTGTGCAGACAACTGAGCACTGGTGCCCAGACGTTGCACTCATACAGATGTGGCCTCCATGTCCCTCTTTGGTACCAGGCACGCTGCCGCCAAGCAACTATCTTCTCTGGCAGCTCAAGGGCAAGGATTTTCATTTGTGGAAATTCAAGTGGGAAAGCTTCTCGCTTCACTATAGCGATCTTTTAGCAGTCAGGGTGATCTTATAGCAGTCTTCCAGTATCTAAAGGAGGCCTACAAGAAAGCTGGAGAGGGGCTTTTTACAAGGGCGTGTAGTGATAGGACAAGGGGCAACGGCTTTAAACTGAAAGAGGGGAGATTTCAATTAGATATAGGGAAGAAATTTTTCACTCAGAGGGTGGTGAGGCACTGGAACAGGTTGCCCAGAGAAGTTGTGGCTGCCCCATCGCTGGAAGTGTTTAAGGCCAGGTTAGATGAGGCTTTGGGCAACCTGGTGTAGTGGAAGGTGTCCCTGCCCATGGCAGAGGGGTTGGAACTAGATGATCTTTAAGGTCCCTTCCAACCCTAACCATTCTGGTTCTATGATTCCCTACTTCATGGCTTTTATCTTCATAAATACAAGCACTTGGACATGGGGAAAATAAAGAGAAAAGTGGAACTAGTGAGAGGAAAGTCAACAACTTTTTTTTTTTTTTAAATAACAAAATATTGATGACAATCTTGTAGTATCAGTTTAAGGTGAGGTCCCGCTGTGGAAATGCTTTGCACAGCAGAACAAAGTATGCTGCTTGGGGAGGGAATAGCTCTGAAGAGGCTTGACATGAAAAAGGTGGACTTTTCAGCCCAGACCTTATGACATGACCATGCTCTCCCATCAGAGACAACCTCCTTCAAGTCAGTTCTACATGTGTCAACTCCCTGAGAGAAAAATTTCTGTGCCTCTTCAGCACACGACAGTGTAGAAACGGTGCCATCTGCTACCTGAGCAACTTCAGAGACCTTTTTTGATCATACTCTGTGGTAAGGAAGAGGACACAAAACACCATTACAGGTGAAGTACCGGAATTTTAGAGAACAAGCCCATCTTTTTAGATTTCAGGTAAAGCTGCAACCCCTTTTGCCCAGCTTGGATGTTACTGTGTAGGTAATGATCTGTTTACATGATTTAAATTCCCCAGGCTCCCCAGGTTTCCCATCCATGACAAATCTTCCTGATATCTCCATAGCAATCTGCTGCAAAGGGCTCTAGCTGGAAAGGATGCACCTTTTCCCCAACTGTTCCAAGTCTGTGCTGTTCAGATTTCCACAAAAAAAGAGTGCTTTTTAAATTGGCTTGCATCCCCAACCTAAATGTATTATCTACAAAACGCAATTTTTGACTGTGCACGGTCACAAGAGAGAAGTAAAACTGAGTTGCCAGATATGGAAAAAAGTCAAGCAGATTGGACCTCTAGAGGCTTCCAGCATCAGGTGTGGAAAAGAGATGATGAAACACTCTGTTCTGAGTTGTATTTTCTTCAGTATGTTAGATGGCAGCTGCTGACTTAACCTCTTCGGTGCCTGACAGTACACCACAGCCAACAGCCGTATCTCCACTGCAGGAGAGGTGTGATGCAGCATGTGTCAACGCATGTGAGGTGTTCAGCTAAAGACTTCGGGGCACAGCTGAGATGGGGTATGATTGAACGGCCTGCGTGTTCATCGTGAACTGGACCTCCAGAGAGGACAGGATGACGATAGACGTCTGTCAGAAAAGAAAAAGGTCAGGGTGGGAAAGATTTCAGAAAGAACAAGGGTTAGGCAAAACCCGTGGTTGTTCGCAGGTTTTGAGGCACCTCAAATTTCCCCAGGCAGAAAGCAAGAACCACACAAGGGCGCACAGCCAGGCTCCAACCCACCTTCAGCCTCAGCCGTCATCACGGTGCAATGGTTAACCAGGCAACACCGTGGCTTGCAGAGCCATCTGCTGACAGAGGGTTGCAGGACAAGGAATTTTTTTTTTTTTCCCCCTTCATGTGGGGTTTTTCCGACTTTGTCCATGCAGTTGAGAGGTTTCTTGAAGTACGGCCGGTACAGTCTGGCTCCTGCACACAACTCAACACAAGAATTGTTTTACTCTGCCAGTCTGATACGCGCTTTTCTCAATAAGAAATGTTCAAATGTCGCCCCATCTTTAGATACGGATCTGTGGTGCAAGACAAAGAAAGGAGAAATAAAAGTTATTGTGAAGTGTCCTTGGAAATCAGGAAACAGACCTTTCCCTCCCCAAACAGAAGCTCTGCTTAAAAATCCTGATACTGTAAAATAATACAGAGAGTGGACGCAGGTCTGTAAGTCGGTCAAGGACACAGCGGCATCAGGAGGGAGAGGGACGAGCTGAACAGAGGGGTGCTGAGGCCACAGGGCTGCGGATCCTGAATTACCGGGAAGGCGGGGGTACATCTGCTCTAACAAAGCTTCTTTCCATGCAAATATCCCTTCTCAGGGCAGTTTTTTATCTGCTGTGAATGTATGCAAGCCCCAGAACTTTTGGTTCACATCAAAGTTTGTACGGATAGAGGGGCTGGACCTCTGCCGCTCCACCTTCTCTCTGATAGCTGAAGAAACAAACCTTTTCTGCCTGACCTGAGTCTGCAAAATAGTCTGCATATTTATTCTGCGATAATACTGTCTTCTATTATTTGTCATATTTAGAATGAATATGATTCCCATTTTCAAAGTTCTCCATGCTTTTAGGGTAGAAATGCACCTTTTCTTTTAAAATATAAACAGATGCTGTGATTCTTAGGCTTGCAGAGTTGATGTTTCACGGAAAGCAGAACGTAGAGCAGTCTAGAAATGTAAATTCCTACCACACTAAAATGCATGAGGGCATTTTTGGTAGGGAAAACTGTTTTTTTTTTTTTTCAAAACCATTTTATCTGGTTTTCTATTTTAACATAAGGCAAAATCAGAATGAACTGCATGGCTTGATACTAGATGAAAGCATTGAAATTTTCTCCCTGCAGGAATGCTGGAGATCGTGGGTAAGACCAAACTTCAAGATGCAAAAGCCTTCACAAAATGGAGTCTCTGACTGCAGATCAATTTTGTCATTGGCTTGGTGGAGAGCTGCTTTTATGGCAAAATGTGGACACCTTCAGCAGCGTGTTAGCAGCATGGAGTTTGAAAGGATCATAGAATGATGCGGGTTGGAAGAAATCATCCGGGTCAAGCCCCCTGCCACGGCCAGGGAAATTTTTCACTACATCAGGTTGCTCAAAAGTCCCATCCAACCTGGCCTTGAACCTTAGGATGACTGTCACTCTCATGACTGCTGTAGTTGGCACTCATCACATCCCAGATGAGCATCTAAGGATGGTCCATCTCCTCTCTGCTCCTGCCCTGGCCCACCCCACTGGTTCCAGCTGTCTTCTGACACCAATCCACTGCATCTATCTGTACCTATAAGCCTCTTTACTGGTAGGATCTGGGCTTGCTTTTCCAGTTTGGAGGACCCCTGGGTATTCAGCTTGTGATGCTTTGGTGGAATTGAAATGAAATCAGAATAAAAGATGAAAAAATAGTAACCAGGCCCAAAAAGTTATTGGTCATGGTAGCCATTCCCCAAGGAAAAACTGGAGGTGGGGAGAAGAAAGCTTTTAAAAGGAAGGTGGCCAAGAGGGCTGGATCTTTGCACTACTTTCAGCTTGTCCAGAGTGGTCCAGGGTGGAAGAGCGCTGCTTGCTTATCAGAATATGCAGAAGAGGTGAAATGTGATCATGACATTCCTGACACAAAGATTGTCCCTGTGGCACATCTGATCTCTTTTCCCTGAGAGTGGCTTTCACACTGGCATTTCTGCGCTTCCATGGACAGGGGCTGGCATATATGAGGTAAATATTTCAGTTCTGTGTTTGTACAGTGCAAATATGGGACTCTGATAGGAACAGCCAGGTGTTATTTATTACATAAATAATCACAGAATCATAGAATGGTTAGAGTTGGAAGGGACCTCAAAGATCATCTAGTTCAAATCCCCCTGCCATAGGCAGGGAAACCCTCCACTACACCAGGTTGCTCAAAGCCTCATCCAACCTGGTGTACACTTCCAGGGATGGGGCGGCCACAACTTCTCTGGGCAACCTGTTCCAGTGCCTCACCACCCTCTGAGTGAAAAATTTCTTCCCTATATCTAATCTAAATCTCCCCTCATTCACTTTAAAGCCATTTCCCCTTGTCCTATCACTACACACCCTTGTAAAAAGTCCCTCTCCAGCTTTCCTGTAGGCCCCTTTTAAGTACCAGAAGGCTGCAATAACATCACCCTGGAGCCTTCTCTTCTCCAGGCTGAACAGCCCCAACTCTCTCAGCCTGTCTTCATAGCAGAGGTGCTCTAGCCCTCGCATCATCTTCGTGGCCCTCCTCTGGTCTCACTCCAGCAGCTCCATGTCCTTCTTGTGTTGAGGACTCCAGAGCTGAACACAGTATTCCAGGTGGGGTCTCACAAGAGCAGAGGAAAAGGGCAGAATCGCCTCCCTTGACCTGCTGGCCATGCTGCTTTGGATGCAGCCCAGGATACAGTTGGCTTTCTGGGCTGCCAGCACACGTTGCCAGCTCATGTTGAGCTTCTTATCTGCCAGCACTCCCAAGTCCTTTTCCTCAGGGCTGCTCTCAATCCATTCCCCGCCCAGCCTGTACTTATGCTTAGGATTGCCCTGACCCATGTGCAGGACCTTGCACTTGGCCTTGTTGACCTTCATTAGGTTCTCACAGGCCCATCTCTCCAGCCTGTCAAGGTCCCTCTGGATGGCATCCCTTCCCTCCAGTGTGTCCACAACACCACACAACTTGGTGTCATCTGCAAACTTGCTGAGGGTACTCTCGATCCCACTGTCCATGTCGCCAACAAAGATGTTAAATAGCGCTGGCCCCAGTACTGACCCCTGAGGAACACCACTCGTCACTGGCCTCCACTTGGACATTGAACCATTGACCACAACTCTCTGAGTGCGACCATCCAGCCAATTCCTTATCCACCGAGTGGTCCATCCATCAAAACCATGTCTCTCCAGTTCAGAGACAAGGATGTCGTGTGGGATAGTATCAAATGCTTTGGATAAGTCCAGGTAGACGATGTCAGTTGTTCTTCCCCTATCCATCAATGCTGTAGCCTCGTCATAAAAGGCCACCAAATTAGTCAGGCAGGATTTTCCCTTAGTGAAGCCATGTTGGCTGTCACCAATCACCTCCTTATTTTCTATGTGTCGTAACATAGTCGCCAGGAGGACCTTCGCCAGGAGGACCTGCTCCATGATCTTGTCAGGCGCAGAGGTGAGACTGACTGGCCTGTAGTTCCCTGGGTCTTCTTTTTTTCCCTTTTTAAAGAGAAAAAAATAATAATAAGCATGCTAATTCTGTCCAAAATACAATGATGTGCGAAACAGCATGCTACATGCTCCGAAAAAGAGCCTTAAGTCTGCCCATCATATTGAAATGCATCTATACTATGTATGTCTGCATCTTTGCATTTCAAGACCAAGCCTGGGCTGGAGCATTCTGGTTAAAGCAGCTGTAGCTGGAGTTCCTTATTCGTCTGACTGATGTGACACATCTTTCTCTCTCTCTCCCTGCCTCCACCCCCTTCCCTCTAAGGTTTTATTGTCTCATCTGGTGTTACATTAAAGACCAGCTGCAAGTCAGAGACATCCTTCAGTACCATCTAACAACAGGCTCACTGTGATAGTGCTGTTCTCAGCCTGCTCCCAGTGGGAGACACTCAGAGGAATATGATGCTGCAGAAGGGAGAAGGAACTGTCCTTTGCTGGATGATGATAAGAGTCCATAACCCCCTTCTCGGAGGGCCTATATGGCTAAGAAGAAGATAGAGCTGGTAAAGAACTAGGATCAGAAAAATATTGGAGCAAGTCAGACAGCAGATCATAGAATCAGGTTGGAAAGGACCCTTAAGATCTAGTCCAACTGTTAACCTAACATTACCAAGTCCACCAAACCATGTCCCTAAGCATCATATCTACACATCTTTTAAGTATCTCCAGGGACGGAGATTTTTTTTTCAATTTTCACTTGACCCTCTTCCCCTGGAACTGCTGTAGGTCAAGGACATCAGGTGACAAACATTTGATAGGGCCACCTGCTTCCCTTCAGCTCTGCTGAGATCTTCCTGTATTCATGGAAAAGCAAGACAGCACTGCAAACTGAGTCACCACAGACTGCTGTGATATCTGCTGTCGATCAGGTTGCAGCCTCCTGTCTCTGTCCCTCTGCCAGACTGCAGTGGAGAGCACCAACATTACAAGAAGTAAACATTAGTTGGTGTGGGAAGAACAAGGACATCTTTTCAAGCACCCTCCTACATGCTTGTTTGCAGCCAGCCCTGTTCAGCCTTCATCTTAGACCTACATGGACAGCAAGCCCTCAGTCTCCCTCAAATTAACTGCAGCACTTCAAGACAACTGTAAGCACTATCAGGTTCCTTTTCGCCCTGACCCACTGCCTCATGCAAATCAGCCATCTATAGTCTACACAGAGCTGTGCACACAGATCTTGACCAAACTTGATAGCTCTGCATGGTGGGATGCACCAGGTTTGCCACACCAGCCTTGAGGCAGGTGGGTTTTTTTCATGTGCTTGGATAGAGACTGAGGGATTGGCGCTGTGCAGAGCTCAAGGAGAAGTCAACCTTGGGGATGTTCTCCTGCTCAGTTCATATCGCCAGGCCTGTGGGGAATATTTAAATTTGAATGCTTCCTGTGACTATCTCTCCTCCATGCTCAAGAGCTAGGGTGAACCTTGGTGTATTACATACAACTCCTTTGAAAGGAATTTGCAAAGATCTTGTTCCAGGCAGCTTCTCCATCTGAAATCCTTTCTGAATGAGTACCATGTTCAAGAAATCGAGGAAAAATATGGGGGATTATTTGACAAATGCTTCCTTCCTCAGGGGAGTCCTTGTGAGATCTTAAGTTTGGCCTGATTTTGGATACGGCTTTTGAAGTAATTTTACACCATCTTGGACAATGACCAGACTGGGCAACCCTCCTGCTGGGTCTGATGAATGTGCAAAAATGGCTAAGTGTCTTCTTGAAAGGGGTTGTGATCACATGGAAAGAAATTTTGGCATAAGGCTAACTCAGTGCATCCACTTTTGCTTGGAGAGTTTTCTCAATATTTACATATAATAAAGGACGCACAGAGAGAAATATGTGTCTCTAAAGAGCCATGCTGGAAAGCAAATAATTCATGCATTTTCTTAAGAAAGGATCTTTCGTATGTTAGAGTAACTTCAATATTCCTACTAGAAATTTCCCATGGAGAACATCAGGTTCTGTAAAAACGCTGTGGTTATTTAAGGGTTGTACACATCAGCATTAGATACTTTTTGTTAGACAATAGTTAAAAAGGTTTCATTTCACAAGTGATGTTCTCTGTGCACTTTAATATTTAGTATGAGTCATTTTGAAAAGGAAAAACATTTTAATCATGAAAGCAAAAAACCCCAACTCTTAATGTTTTTCATGCTCTTTTGGGATTCAGTCTTCCAATTTTCTTGACTGATACCAGAACATATATATATATTAGAAAGAAAATTTCAAAATGACATGATTTATAAAATGGAATTTCTGGAAGTGCATTTTACACACAAGCATTTACACTAAAAACATATATGATGCAAACTTTACCATTAGCTGTTAGCATATCTCAAATCTTTCTGCACCACTGGCATACATAAATGGTGTGAAAAATATATGTCTATTTTTATATCATCTAATCCCTAAACCAGAGATTTTACTAGTGTATTAGCCTTTATGACAGGAATGTAAAATTTATGGCTGTAGAACAATCTATGCAGACTTTTTCCAAAATATGACATATATATTTTGTTAAAAATTTCAAATGAAGAATCAGTCTCATGAAATTTCACTTTGGCATTTAATGGGGGAAAAAACAAGGCCAAGATTTGATACAATTTATTTTTTGGAAATTACTTTCTCTCCTTTTGCAATTATCCAATGAACTCGTGATTTCAACCATGCTGCTGAAATGAATCAGAATACACACCTGCCAACATCTCCTGCTGAAACACAGGAGGCTGAAGTGAGCATAGTTCAAAACTGGTTTAATCTGAACACTAATTTCTTTTTTTCCCCTATGCACATGCAGAGTCAATTTGTCCTTTATTAGTTCTGCGCTCTTCAGCACATCATTCATTAGTTGTATGATTACCCATAAACTTTGCTCCAGTACAAAAAGTGGTCTTCCAGGAATGTAGGCTCTAGCATGGCTCTTCGCCCCTCCAAATTTTACCTTTCCATATCTGCTACAATTAGATCAGCTTTATTCTTTTCCTCTAGCATTCTACCCACACAGGCTATTCTTTTTGTTTGCTGACAAGTCAGTTTACTCTGAAAGAAGCATGTTAATTCATAGACTTTCCCTGCAGTAATGAAAAACTTGTAAGAACACTGATGTAATTATCTCAGAGTAACCTTGTTTGCAGACAAAACTCAAGATTGCTGAAAAGACTGCACCCTGTCCTTAATGGACATATTATACAGGCATGGGACTTGAAGAAAAAGAGAATTTTTCCAAATTACACCTGTGTAATTTAGAAAACACCTACTTTACAGAAATGATGAATGAATAGTTAAGAATTTAAAGACTATTCAGATTAGAGCTGTTGCCAAAGGACTCAGCATTAGTGAGCTGAAGTTCAACAATCCTGTAAACTGCAACTGCTGCACACTCTGTGTGAGAATCATGCAGGGATACAGCAGCTTCTAGCAGAAAGGAGGAACAGTTCCATACAACACCCTTAGTCTCCATGTGCTTAAATACCTGTACATGTAAGACCAATCACCAGCGTGACTGAATAGTCTTTTTCCCTCCCTGAATATAACTGTTAACACCATCAAATAGCCATAAGATAGAAAAATAGCCACATCGCTGAGCATCCCACTCCTCTACTCTGCGACTGGACTGCACCTGGCTGGAGACATTGGCTTTGTCATCCTGATCCACACTGAGTAGCTGTAGTTAGAAAATTAAGCTCAGCTACTCTCATGAGTCACGCTGGAGCACAGGCAAAGAAGGAGCTAGAGAACGGAGTAGGGGCATGGGGAGCCCAAGATTTTCCTGTTCCTTCTGCACCATTCCTCTGTCTCACGAGGTTTTCAGTGTTAGCTCAGGTTGACTTTGTCAGGATGAGGAAATGGCCATTCTTTGTGGTGAATCTGAGGACCGGCTGCATGCTGGCAATGGATGGGGACTCATGAGGTAAGCTTTGTCTGTGATTAATGACACTCAGGGCTTGGAAAATGCTAAAATGTGAATGGTCTGCGTCATGTTTTGATTCCAAAGAGCACAGAGATTGATTTCCACCAAATGATGGAAATCTGGCAGTTAAGGAATCAGCGTGGACATCTCTAAGATGTTTCACGCCTGAGCTGCCAAGCAGGTGGAAAATGATCGCTGGCTAGCTGTGAACCCTGCCACCAGAGAGGAAAAACTTTTCTTGGCTCAGCCCACGAGGAGGTGCTACAGACTCGGGAACGGACCAGGTCACAGGCAGCCCCCATGCAGAGACCCAGCACCGCAAGTTATTACTAGTCATTTTTTACCAGGATTTTTTTTTTTTTTTGTGAAACATTAGAATACTTCTCTTTTCCCATATTTTTTTTTGTTATGACAAATCCAAAAAGAAAAGGAAGTATCAGCTGGTGTTCTTTAGCTCAAACAATATACTTTTTGTAAAACTTCACAAGCAATTCATATCTGATAAAAGTTGGGCAAAACATCTTTTTCCCTGACTTCAGACCTGCCTTTCTGTTATGCTTGTCATAAAGGAAAATATTGTTGTGAACAATAAAAGGAAAGTCCCATTTTCCTGTGAATAGCTGTAACATCAAACCTCAGCCTTTAATATAATGGGTTCCTATTCTCTCCCTGGACTAAAGGGCAGCCTAAGTGAAACATTCCCAAGCAGAGATGGGGAAAAAAATCTCCTAGAAACAATAAGAAAATTTCCCAAACAACTAAACACTCAGCCTCTGTCTTGTGCCAAAGCTCTCTGCTTTGCTTTCTACCTGACTTTCTGCCAAGAAACAAAGAGATTATCCAAAAGCAAGACACAGGATCCTTTCCCCTGGGCCAGAGCTTTCACTAGGAAAAAAGAGACCGAGCAGATGGAAAAAAGAAACAGAATTTCTTTTGTAAAAAACAAGGGGAGAAAGATGTGTAATATAGATGAGAAAATGTGAAAGAGATGGATGACATATTAAGTGAAAGAGAAGATGTAGCCTTTTTTACCATCATGTAAAGATTAATTAAATTGTGTTCTGAATAGGGGCACTGACGGTGACTCCCTCTGCGGCTTTTCAACTCACTGTATCGTTTTGTCTCAGTTTATTGTCTGCAAGACAGGAAGAAATAAATCTACCTGCATGGCTGAACGGTGAGAAATCAGTTAATGACTGAAGAGGATTGTAAAGATGGGAAGCGCGCAGTCTGAAAATTCATCGTGGGTAAATACCAGGTAGCTCAGACTTTGCCCTTGGTTCACATAGGTAGCCAAGCATCTGGGCTTTTTATGTTTTTGCTCATTAGTAAAAATATTTAATAACAGGCTCAACTTGTGTTTTGAATCATGCTTAGAGAAATGTTATGAAAATTACTGTCCAAACTCTCAATCTGTTTAAACAAAAACATTTTAAACAGTAGAAATTAAAAGTAACAGTGAAAAACAGTATTAAGGAAACACTTCAGTACTGTCAAAATACTGTTTCCTGGTTAGTGTGGGAAACAGGCAAACATAGAAATTACTTGGGTTCGGGTATATCCAACCTTAACCAGAGCAGCTGTTTAATCATACGGTGAGGTTTTGGGCATTCAAGTAGACTAAAAGTATGCTTTAAATGATCAAAATGTTCCTTTCACATTTATTAATAATCCTGGAGCGAAGTACTACTTTCACCATCGGTAATTAATCTTGAGTCTTGTATTTTCTTTCAACAACTAAGTTGCCATTTCAACACAGTAGATGCAATATTCCTTTTCCTGCACTTACCTGGCATCTCCCCGCTGACTTTGCACGCATTTGAAAATAGTGACTTTACTGTGTGCGAGACAAATGCTCACCTCTTATTTTACTGAGGCTCAGGATAACACCTGTACCTCCCTGGATGTAAGGAGGAGTTTCATCAGGAGCTCAAGGGGAAGAGGACTAGTTGTCCCCTAGAACAAGAATATAGAAGTGATATCATTGCAAAAAATCTGTGGCATTTTGCTTAAATGGTATTTGCTTACTGTTATTTAACAGACAAAAGGTAAACTGCTACACTATGTGACAGAAGTCCTGTATCAAAAGCATTTTGGCACAACATAGATACTGGTTGAATTCCTATGACTAGTATAATCCTAGGAAGAAAAATGAAGAGCAGAATAAGATACAACAGGGAAATGGAATGAAGAATAACATGAGGACATTCTCCAAAGATATGAAATATGAGTTAGTCTAACGTGGTAGAAAGAGAGAAATAATAATGAGTGACAGGTTTAATGCTTTCTTTCCTTCAGTAGCCACTTATGAAAAAGGAAGTTTATTTAAAATGCTTAAGTAGCTGGTGTAAGCAGGATGAGATGTTAATGATCATCTTTGAGAAGGTGGTGAGGACAGATGAGGTTCCAGGGAACTGGAGAAGAGCAAGCACGGTGAATATTTACAAAAAAGAAGGAAGTGAAGTACATAGGAATTGTCACTAATCAGTCTGACTGTGTTTTCTGAAAAAATATCAAAATGAATTACTAACAGCCAAGGCAGATTTGTACAGAATCAATTTGTTCAGCCAGTCTATGTATGGTACATAAGATGTTGAACTAATCTTTCCAGTCTAGATAGCATTGCTAAGGCTGCAGACGGAATAACTGTACTTGGTTTAGGAAAAACACATCAGAAAAGATGTAGATAATTCAACCATTTCTAGAATCATCTAGATAATTCTGGAAAAGAGAACAGATAATCCTAGAAAAGAGAACAGAGAAGATTGCAATAATCTTTATATACACAAAAAGACTTCTGAAAAACGGAAAAGAACTGTTCTTCCTGTATGCTGTGAAGGGCCATAAAATAATAATTTTAAATTACAGAAATTATACTTGCATGAACGTTCTGAAGCCCCAAGTGACTGAACAGTTCCAGCTTGCACTCAGTGTAATAAATTCTGTCCTCTTTCTCATTGCAAACTGGTCAAAGACCTGCTCTACAATAACTGATTTGTTTACACAAAATGGTCTCTTTTGTCAGAAGTTGATCTGGCAAAAATCATTATGTTACACCTCAAACAGTGAGTCACTAAGCTTCCTCTTTAGGAGGACAAATGAGACCAGGGCCACAATGAACTACAAATAATCCCTGTGGATCATGAGTTCCGATTGTTGGAATTCCTTACAGGCAGTAATTTCAAAACTTCCTTCCTCTGTACAGAGGATCCTTCTGAATAACGAAGAGTGGTACAGAACCAGGGAAACCATACTATATTGCTCCCGGTAGAATATCTTCCCACAATTGCTCCACCATCGGTGGAAAAGCTCTTTTCTTTGAACCTGTGCATAAGAGGGTAGAAGATGGAAGAAACAGGGTTAAGGTAGTAGTCTGGGAATCTAAAGATCTCGGCTAGCTTTCCACAGCACATTCCTAAGACAGATCTGGAAGGGCTGGTGGTTGCAACCGGTGCTTTAGGAGCAGAACTTACAATGCTCAAATTCTCTGTGTGCGAAATGGGGAATCTCAGCTCCGGCACACCTTCTCCCACTCCATCTTCACTGACCTTGCTGTCTGCAGAGCTGTTTCTCTCTCATCTCACTCCTCTCTCTGCTGCAGGTTCCGCAGCAGGTTTAAGTTTTTTTCCCTTTCGTAATATGTTATCCCAGAGGCGCTACCACTGTCGTTGATGGGCTCAGCTTTGGTCAGAGGCGAGTCCAACTTGGAGCCGGGGAAGCTTCTAGCAGCTTCTCACAGGAGCCACCGCTGCAGCCTCTCCTCCTCTACCAAAACGTCTCCACACAAACCAAATACAACCAGTTTCCCACTGAAAACACTAAAAGCTGAGAAGCAGCCTGTGTACTTCAGATGTCCTTCTCCATGCTAGTGAGGCTCTTCATTTTTCAGACATGGTAGTTTTAATTGAGCTTGCCCTGGCATGGAGCTCCTGATAGTTAATTTTAGATTGTGCCACTGTGAACAGAACTGGGATGTTCTGATGCGGCATGTGTGCAGTGCAGATATGAGGCAACTCGCTGCTGTGGCCTGTTGCCATATCACAATATTATTATCCCTTGGGAGGGAAACAATGTAGATTTATGACTTGCTTGAGTTCTTTGTTTTGGTTATTTTTTCCTGCCAGGTTATTTTTAGTGCAAAATTGTTCCAAATTATGTCAAGAACAGGAGAAGCTGAACAAAACCCGTGACTGGAATAGCTCCTGTGTATGAGGGATGTTTCTGTAGACAAGAGCCAGTGGTATGTTATATTGCATGACCCTAAAGAAATCACTAGAAAGCAATGTGTTACCTCTATTGTCTTCAGACAGTCCCCAGTCCAACCTGCCCTGGTGTGAAGAAGCCACTCCACTGGCTGTCAATTTTAGCAGCTGCAGGATCAAATGCTTTGCCGCTTTCAAGAAAAAACACGTCTCTAGGTAAGGACACAAGCTAGCTGACACAGTCCCTCCTCTTCCACGGCTTTTTAAGAATACACCATATTCAAACTCTTCAATCACTTGCAGGCTTGTGTCTTCTTTTCAAGACATTTTACATCTCCCTGGGTTGTTTGCTTTCAGAGACACAACCATGGTGTTTCTCAGAAATTAATTAACAAATTCACAACCTCTTTTGGGTGGCTTGGGAAACAGCAGCACAGATGAATGCTCTGTTGATATGGTTTTAATGTCGAGCCATCAGAGGTACAGGTACCTGACAGTTCTTAAGCATAATTATGGAGCATAACTTTCTGTGTTGCTGTCTGTGTGCTCCAAAGAGACAGCTGTGTTTCCCTCCCTTTAATGAAAGAGTGCTGTAATAATAGCTTGCAAATATTTTATCTCTGGAAGCAATTATTAGTTTGTTTTAAAAGCTGAGCTAACACTGGAGACGTTTATTCTCCAAGCAGACACCCTGTATTTGAGCTATCAAATTTCTCATTAGTATTTTTAAACCAGTGTTGTGCAGTTGTGAATGCAAGTTGCTTCATCTGCTGCAGAAAACACCCTAATTTGTTAATGAATTAACAAAAGGGGAGTTAAGGGAGATGTTTCAAGAGCAAAAAATTGTGTTGGGAAATCCCCTCGATTCCAAATTAGATTACAAGTGTGTGATTAGAAAGTCCCAAAGCTATAATGAGCCGTGTAAGGCTCACAGCCCCTCTGCTCCTCTCCCACTGAGTGCCCTGCGCTATTGGTCTCCACCCCTCTGTGCTCCTTGCTCCACAGCCAGGAGCTTCGTGTCTGCTGTGGGACAATGATGGCAGCAGCCACGGCCGGGGCTGGGACATGCTGGCCTCCACTGGCACTTTGGAATCCTTGCTGTAGCACTGTAAATCTTAATGAAAAACGAGCTGTATAGACTAGGTCCTATCTCGCTTAGTCTGCTTTGGTGAGTGGCCTCAGCAGGATTTTGTCCTCCGTTAATCACTGCCTCAGGCTCTTATTTATGACAGTGATTGCTCATTTGGTGGAGGCCACCATTGCAAGCGGCTGCTGGCAGGAGTCTGAGGCAGAGGCAGAGTCAAGTTCAAGGGAAGTTGTTCTTTTCTGAATATGAGAGAGCTGAGGAACATGCAAGCTGGACAAAGAGATTATTTCCATTTTTTTCCAGAATACACTTGTGGGTTTTTTCCTCCCTTTCCTGGGGGAAGCATGGTATCAAATTCCTTTTCTAGCAATTATGAAATGTAGGTAGTGTGTCACACATCTTATGTTTATGGCTACACAAACATTAATACCACCCTGTTGAGAAGCAGCAGGATGCTGCCTCATACCCACAATGGGGAATATTTGACTTGTGAAGTGATATCCTCTTCCTCCTCAAAAATATTGTGCTATTAACGTATACTGTGATACTTAAACCTGTGCACTAGTCTAGTTCAGGCTGTGTGTGGTTTATCTCTCTTTCTTTTATTAACAGCCTCTGCAGATGACCTGGTCTCCTGAAGGGGATGCAGGACCAGAGGAGGCTGTAGGCTGGCAGTGTGGGATGCTGGAGCCACCTCCTCTCTGCCACCACCCTCATACATTCAAGGACAGGCGGATGGGGCTTTGAGCAACCTGATCTAGTTGAAGACGTCCCTGCTCATTGCCAGGGGATTGGACTAGATGACCATTAAAGGTCCCTTCCAACCCAAACCATTCTATGATTATGTATCAACTCAGCACAGCCGTCTCCCTCCATCCTTCCTTTGCTCCTTCCACGGCTTGGACCCTCACTGATTCCTTTTTGCACCATTGCTCTTGTCTGCTTTGGCATTTTGGTGAAAAGAGGAAGAAGGACAGCAGATGGAAAAAAAGGGTGCAGCTCCTCTCCCATCCCTGGGCCTGCCTGGAGCAGAAAGCTGGTGGAAGTAAAACAGCCCTGGTTCTGTTTTATTTCTCTGCCAGCAGAGCTTGGGATCCTATCACATAATAAAAGTACAAAGCTGCTTTGTTGCTCCAAAAATCCATGTAAGAATATAAAGCCAATTTTTGCACAATCAAAGTCAACGAGAGGTCTTCCCGCTAAATTCAAAGGTGGGATCAAGTCTGCACGAATAAAATGGGAGCTCCAACATCAAAAGCAGACAAAGAAAGGGCACAGCAGGAGCTCATGGGATTGTTTACTACTGAGCATGCTCTCCATGTTTTTTATACCTTTTGCTTGGATCTTGTTTTCCTTTGAACTCCAGACAACACGTACATTTCGGCCCAAAACCATTCCCACTAAAATGACTGGATGTATTCTTACTAACTACAATGCAGATTAGATCAATTCTTCAATGTCATGTTTTCCTCTTGAACACTATAATCAACCATTTTATGCTAGGTTGGATATAAAATTAACCCAGGCAAATTAGCTTTATTTCAGAATGTTGTGTATTCTAAACTATCTATTTTTTTTCTTGGAATATGTCAGGGTTTTCTCATCCATAAAGGTCAACATAGCCCATATTTAAATGGGAAAACTGCACAGCTACTTTACTGTGAAAACATTGGGTGAGGTGAGAGCATACACTGTTTTGATAGGTACTAAAGAGAGGCTACAGTCACAGACAAATCAGCAGCACAACACAGGGTATGCTGGTGAATCTGATTAAGCAGCTTCAGAGGAAAAATTTACTCAACAAAAAATTTAAAGATCTGGAAAAAAAACAACAACAAAAACACCCCTGACAATGCGAAGCACTCACAGTCACTATTCCAAGTTACTGTCTGCCTGTTACTGTCTGCCTCAGTCCTCTCCTATCAGCAGTGTTTTCTTTGAGCACATGTATAGCGTATGGCAACAGTCAGAGCTCTTCTATCCTGTAAAATAAAGGTCTCAAAAGTAATGGGAAGCTTGTGAATAGGTCCTCGTGACACTGGAAGGGAGACAGACGCATTATGTAATTTACAGGAAGTGCTTTTGGCAGCTCTGTGACTACAATTTCTATAAATATCTGTTGCAGAAAAAACACAGGGACACAAAAGAAGCTTTGTCAGAAAAACGACGATACACTCTGTCGTAGGGAAATAATGTTAGTAGACTTTGCCAGAAGAACTACGCTCTGAGGCTGTTGGTTTGTATTTTGAAGGAGGAACCTACAGCCTCCAGATTCTACTGGGCTAAACTCCTCTGCTTTTCTAAAATCTGCCTGTGGCTGGATCTGTTTTGTTTCATGAAGTCCTTTTGGTTCTCTACCTGGGCTGAATTAGCGTTGTTTTCTTGTACTTCTTGGATTAAAGTTTGGTCCTGGGCAGAATCGTGGTCCCATGTAACTTCCCATGGGGATAGGTGTTGCTTTCACAGTGCTTGGCACAGCTGCAACCTTTTGCCAACAGTCAAGTAAATCATAAAAGTACTATCAGCTTTCTGTAACACCTACAGAAGGCCCTGGTTGGCAGCCATAAGGGCTGGCTTTGAATATCCCTGAAGGTCTGTTGTGAAGATCGGTTTGAGTCCCAGCCCAGATACCTAAGAAAATTTCCTTTCCCATCACAATAATGAATCACAGTGTTTAAAATTATAGTAACTTATTAAAGGTGGAAGAAAAGATAAACAGAAGAGCAAGTAATGACCAGGTGTGTTTTTCCCAAAGTCAACCAATAAACAAAGTAAAACAATTTGAAGTCTTCCTCTATAGTTTCATGGCAAGCAAACTGCAGCCTGGTTTGTGTCTCCAGTACTAACACTCCACTGGCAGCCCATGAGCCCCATGTCTCCTCCCAGGATAAAAAAGCTGATGCCTGAAGTCTGAACTGCCCTTCAGCCAACCTGAGCTCCTTCTCTCTTCGGGCTCCTCTAGCAAGCTGTTCTTCTTTGACTATTATTCCTTTCTTCAGTGATTTCTACCTCAAGACCCAATTTCCTCAAAGGGTCCTCTTAACTATGATTCCTTCTCTCTCTTTTTTTAATCAGGTACTTTCATGCCCTAAAGCTACAAGCTATGTGAAAGATCAGACAGTGCAGTCACTCCAGGCCTGTTCTGGCATGATTGACTGGCTCAGGTTTTTCTTGTGTTATAGTAACTGTGTATTTCCCTCTGCTTTCACATGCTTGTGTTTTGGTTTGGTTTGGCTTGGATTTTTTTAGCAGAAATGCTCCAAACACAAACAACTTGAATGAAAATCCAACATCTTTCAGATGCCTGCCTCAAACATGTCTGTCAATCTATTTCCCTAGGTTCCTTACCTGCTACCAGGCTCCAGCTGTTTTCCCCCTTCTTCCAGGCTGCCATCCTTTTAAAGCTTTCTGGATGGGTTTCCCCTTCTTCTCTAGACCTCAGCCATCAGGCTTATGGCTTAGAGGCTTAGGTCAGATCTATGTGATACAAAGACTATGCATGAGGTTAAGTTTCCTCTTGAACACTTGTGCTCACTTCCTGGAAAAGGCATTTGTTTGCCTGGTCTGTGTTTGCTATATTGGCTACAAACCCTTATCAGCCTTCTCCTGCCTCTGACCTCAGGCTCTTGACTTTTCATCTTCTTTCAGGTTTACCTCTGTGCCTGGAGCTCCCTGCCCAGGCCATGCACTTCTTATTCTTCTACTCTGCTTTGATCAGACTGGGCTCCAATGTCCGCACTATCTGAAATTGGATATGGAAGTTACTATATGAAAACCAGGTGATTTATAAAATAACCAGTTAGGCAGTCAAAAATAGAGGCAACTAAAATACATTTGCGATTCGGGTTTTTAAAGCAGTAGGTATGTAGCTAGTGCTCCAAAACCAAGTACCATCTTAAAGCCTACTACAAAGAAAATTATCGGCATCCCTACAAACAGGCAAGATACAGAGAACAAACCTGTGGATTAAATGCCATCTCTTTTGCAAAGGGTTTTACAGAATTAAATAAAATGGGTACACAATTTAAACAAAAATAAATAGTGTATGTGGCAGTGAGGAGGAGGAGAAAAAGTGTCATGGGCCAGGGGAGAATAAGCTCCATTTTCAAAAAAACCCAAATACATATGAAAAGAGACAAAGTAAAGGAACAGGAGACGGAGGACTGCATAGGGCCGTGCTGTTGTAGTTAGAAAAATAAGTAAATGGAAGGAACAAGGATCTTCTGTTCTAAGACAAGAAGTTACCATACAAAAATGACATCATGGCTCTTGTTTTTTTCTATCTCCCTCCCTGCAAACACAGGCTGGGAGCACAGAAGAATGGGATTACTACATTTCATGCATTGTCATTTCTAACGGAAGTTACAATGCTGTTATCACATACAGCCACAACACTTGTCCTACTAGGGCTTTCTTCAAGCACCTTGTAGAGCAAAAATCCAGAGCTTTCTTCAAATAGAAACGGTGTCTGTTCGCTGTCTTTGGTAGAGGTGAAATTCAACCCTGTGTATATTGTATGTGTCTTGTAATAATACCCACTCTTTCATTGCAGAAGAGGCATTCTATTGCTCTCCTATGACACTTGTTGGGATTGCAGCTGGAAGATGTGTCACTGGGACTTCCCTTTGTTTCCTCCTTATGAGCTAGACACTAGTGACAGATGCTGGATTGGCAGCCCCACAGAAACAGATACTCCAGGCCACCAGCTCACACGAACGGTGATAGTTGAAGCATCTGGTTTCTGTATGGCACCTATCACTTTGCTGCTAGGCTACACAAGTTAATCAGCAGCTGTCAAATAACACTGTTCAAGCATTTTTTCTGGGATAGGGTGGTAACTCACCTGGTTAATGTCATGGGAACACAGCCAAAGCTGATACAAGATTTCGGTTCTTTATTTCAGTCTTTGGGTTTTTTCCTTTTAAGGAAGGAGAGAGCTGCACTCCTTACTGCAGGCCTGCGCCTCTACTTGCCTCATTAGGGGTATCCTTCTGACAGTTTGAAGACTATCCTTCCTGCAATGGAGAGGAGTAGGATTAAAGCAGGACCATGACAACCCACTGGAAACAGCAGAGCTACCTAGCTCGTTGTGATCTTTTTACACCCACCACCGGTGCTCAGATTTGGCAATGCTACGCTTGCTCTGGTCTCTGTGTGCTATATTGCAGTCGCTCCTAAATATTTGGATTGATTTGTCAAAGGCAAAATGGTAATAGCGAAGCTGAACACGTTGTATCAGCCTATAAATACATATAGGTGCCTGTGCCCTCTGCTTCTCATGGAATGATAAGAACTTGACCCTTGTGCATAGAACTCAAAAATAAACCTATATGTATATACATAGAGGACATGCGTATGCATACACACAAACTTACATTATTTGTATCTGTGTATACATGAACTTAGGAAATAATGTATACATGAACTTAGGAAATAATGTAATCAAGTCCCTTTCCCTGCTAGTAAAGCAAGTCACAGAATAATAATTCATTATATAAAATGAGCAAGCTTCGTCCTAAGAACTGTTACATCACTTCTCTTCAAACTGCTGTGTGAATGTTGTTCCAGAATATCATGGCTGTGCTCTGCAGTAATATTTACTTTCTAATTTCCACTCTAAGCATATCTACCGCCATATTGTGCCCATTGGTTCTGAGCAGTGCTGCTTGTAATCTTTAGTCATTTCCCCTCCCTCAGATCTGCCCACGGATGTATTTAGAGAGAGCAAATCCCTCCCTTCTCAGCCTTTGTTTTATGAGACTAAACAACCTCTTTTAGACTGCTCACACTCCAATATGGTTCAAACAACCCTTTTCTGTGTCTATTCCAAGCTGAATTTACTCTTCTTGAATGTGGGCTTTGCACTCATTTTTTAAGAGCAGGTCTTAAATGATGTCATCATTTAACTAGTTTAAATGATGGCTGGAATAGGCTGCCCAGAGAAGTTATGGATGCCCCATCCCTGGAATTGTTCAAGACCAGGTTGGATCAGGCTTTGAGCAACCTGATCTAGTGGAAGGTGCCTCTGTCCACAGCAAGGAAGTTGGAACTTGATGATCTTTAAGGTCCTTTCCATCCCAAACCGTTCTATGATGCTATGATCAACATTTCCCTGTATAATGGAAACACCTCTCCTGATAAAACTGAAGAACCAGATTTGTCATTTTTGTGGCTGCATCATGTCAGTGGATAGTCAATTACTACTCTGACTTTTCTCTCAGTATCTATCCTTTTGAACAAGTAACTTCTCACCATAATCTTAAATGCAGGACCAGTGCAGGACCTTGCACTTTGAACTACTGTCTTTCACACCAAGAGGCTTAAAAATAGGAGGAGCATAGTTGGATTAGGCCAGTATTTTATTACTTTCTTTCCACTCCAAGACTTCCTCTTTAAGCAGCTGTGTCTGGGTCTTGTCTCACTTTTGGGTATATGAAGCAATCTGCAGAAACATGAACTAAATCTGACTCTAGATTGTCCAAACTGCACCATTGTTTTTGTTTACAAGGAAAACATTTTAATAGCAGAACTTAAAGGCAAAAATGATACATACATGCTGCAAGAGGAATGAGTATCCATCTACTCTACTGATGGCATTCGCTTCATCAAACTTTAGTCATCGAAGCCTGAGCTAGTTGTGTGGCTTCCCTCAACAACCACCAGCGAGATGCTGGCACCTCTCCAAGGTTTGTATCACTCATATCTTAGGCACTTATTTTAGGATCTGATGGACTGTTTCCTATCAGTGCCCACTTCTTCCTTTCCACAGATTGTCAAATGAAACTGCACCAGCAGAGCAGCTGAAGCATGCAGTTAAAATCAGGTGAAATGAGACCCTCTTCACTGTTTCTCTTAAAATTCAAAACAATATTCCAGTCAGTGATTGAAATGGCTGGGTACATGCTGCACTTTTCTAAAAATTACAAGTGGACATTATAACAAGGGTGCATTTCATACATGGGTGTTCCTGTGTCCCTTTGACCACTAGCTCTATAATTGTTCCAGTATAACACAGCAGTAGGGCTAGTCAGCAAGAATGAGGCTTTGGCACTTTGATTTTCAAGCAATGAGAAGAAAATGGATCATGGAGCAGTCACCTGCGATGTCAGAGAACTGCTTAAGAGAACTAAACTCTCTAAATCCGCTCATTACCGACACGTTATGAGACAAACACTGAAAGAAAAACATAATGTTTGAAACTTTTTTTCAGAAACAAGTGTTTTCCAGAATGTTTATTTCAAGAATTGTTGTAATTTTAAATTAGAACAAGAATAAGTTTCAGAATTCTGATTTCCCATGAGAGAGCCCTGATTAATTGGTGTAGAAAATGGCTGAGACAAGCAATTGCCTCTGACCAATCTTATGTTCTTATATCAGACCGATTCTATTTTCTAAGAGATCACTCTGAAAAGAACTCGGTCTTCTAGCAGACCAGTGTGTCTAAACAAAACTATTGTTTTCGCTCTTGTTTGTGACAAAGGGTCACGAAGAGAGATTGGGAGTTCCCGAGTACAGCAGGAGCTCTGGAAAAATTCTGAACTGGAATTTCTAAAAAGGAAGGAATTTGATGTGACGGGCCAAGTCATAAGCATTAATTAGATTCAAGAAGGGATGCTGGACTTTCAAGTAGTCTGGGCTGAAAATATCACAGATGGAGAAGTGAAAAAGAATAGAAAACATTGTGTCTGCATACTGTTCTCTTAGTGAGTGTTTTGGGGAGGGTGCCAGCTAAAGGATTCAGCTTTTGATAGGGAAAGTATGAATTATTCATGCACATATCTACGGTTAATCAACTCATAAATCAGCTGATTAGTTAGTTAAATATCACTTCTTTAGAAAAACACTCAGGTTCGTGAGTAATATTTGGTGATACACTTTTGGCAACTCAGATACCGTTGCTGGAGCACATTCCACTTTTTTGTCGCACATCCCCCTCTGCACTTGCGGTGGGCAAATGCGAATCCAAACAATGCAACAAACTATTCCGTATAAGTAATTTCTTTGTGATGTTTTTCTCTGACTGCATATAAAAAGGCTACAATTCTTTGCACTTTAATCGGGAAAAGTAGAAATAATCTCAGCTCGCTGTCCCACTTTAAATAGGAACTGAAAAATATTTCAATTGTCAGGACATAAATCCAACCTTCTGCTTGCCTAACTTCTTTGTCTCTGAAGGCAGCATAGGAGCTGCTTTTCCTCCTTCAGGTTGAGATGCTGATAACTGTTAAAAGTGGAAATGCAGAGTAAAAATTTCCACTTGTAGTGAGTCAGTGAAACAGGAAACTCATCTTCCACTGTTTTTGTGGGAACATGCTATGGTAAAATGAAGAATCTCCAATACTTTAACTTCTTAGGAGGGAAAATATAAAGCAATTAAGTGCTTCTGAAGTGCTCGGTCTGTTGTTAGGCTGAGCTTGCTGTCTCTCTAGAAAACCTGATGTGCATTGTTGGCAGCAGGCATCAATGCCCTAAGGGGGAGGATATACAAGCCTGCAGGAATGTAGATAAGTATCTAAGTTCTTACTCTGAATGAATGACAACAAAAAAATCAGTGAAAGCCTCCAAAGCTCTGCCAAGGGCCCCTTCTTCACAGTCACAAGTACCCTACTAAGACTAATCCGTCTAGTTGAAAATATATCATATTTATTAGATCCAATCACAATTCTGACTTTTTTAACAAACAAAATTTACAGATTTGGTTTGTCTAGGGATGAGGAGGGAAGAAATGCATATCCTTTATTGGTCTGGGCAATGTTTTCTCTGCAGTAATGCCTAATGGTTTTGTCAGTTGTAATTTACTTCATAAATTTCAGAACCAAAAATGCAAGTAATGAACTTTTTTGGAAAATTTAGTAGCTTGCTGGAAATAGTTATACACCTTACAGAAGCATCTATTGATTATAGCAACACATCCTAGAGTTCAGTTAGTATAACTGAAGGTGAGGTTGTGTAATTGTCAGGAGAAATAATATTTTTATTATAGAAGTTTCTAAACACTGGGTATTTGGTCAACTTTGGTCATTCCACAGATGTACAGACTGTCCCTTAGGAATGCTATTTATAAACTGAAAAGTGGCTGAACAGCACTTACAAAAAGGCTGCTGCTTTCAAGAAAATTAATTACAATCTTACATTGCTTGCGAATGATGAGAGAAGAGTCATTGTACTGAAGAATGAAGCGATACACAAGTATGTTTGCACTCCTTTGTCTTGACCTCTCCATGGAAGACTGTGATATTGATGAAAATGCACCACTCACTGCATTGTCAGCTTAGAAAAATCAATATAGGAAAATGTAAACATACAATTACACATCCCTTTCTCAGAAAGGCTCCCAAGAGTCTCCCACAGCACAGAGAACATTGTATTGTGTCTTCATGTCCTGAAGCTTGCAGGATGTGACTTTGCAGTACTTCCATTTAAAACACCCAAACCAACACAACAAAACCATAAAATCTCCAAGGTAATCATACTAAAAAAAAGTTCCCTGAGTGCAAGCAATATGTGCAGAGTTTCTCCACCTGATCAGTCTTTTTGGTGATAGACTGGTTTTATTTGGAATTTTAAAAATTACAGTTGAACATAGTTTAATTGCAAGCCCAAACTGCTCTGAAGACTTAACAATTCCTTGCTTTGAAAATTTCCTGCTGGGTTTGGAAGCCGAACTGACAGCAAAACCATCAGATGAGTGAGAGAAACAGAAACATGAATTCGGTGTCACAGAGTGACACTTTGCAGCTGCGGTGCCAGTGACTCGGCTGCTTTTGGCACCACACTCGCAGCACAAAGGTGCAGCACAGTATCAGTGACTGCAATTCGACTGTAAGAGCACTTTCAATTGACACCATCCTCTCACCTGAGGCACCCAAATGCGCGCTAATATATAACATGCGTGTATTACAGTGATACAAGGATTCATGACAATGTAACATATGTTTTAATGAAACTTACTACCTTATGAACAAACTTTGCGTCTTTAGGTTGTTGCAATTAGGACTACACTGCTGTTACTGATGGAGCAAGGGGAAAATTATGTTGCTAATACTGTATGTTTTGTGTGAAGTCGTCTCTGCAGAGAAAAGGCTTCTTATCCCCCTCTTGGAGCACGTGTGAGAACTGTTACAACAACAAGCAAGTTTTCTAGTTACTTTAATTTTAGTAAGTCAAAATGGCTGAAGGCCGCAGCTGTTGATTTATTCAGACGCCGAAGGAAACCATTAGCCCACTGGACCCTGAAGATGAGATTTCTTTGTGTTAGATGTTAATATAAGGAAATACCAAACAGTGGCTGACAGAGGGACTTAATACAAATGCAAAACGTCAAGTGTACCTAAAAGAGAAGAAGGAAGGTGGTTGCTTATTACAGAAAAAATAAATATGCCAGTGTAAAGTACGGTGTGGTTTTTTTTTTTTTCCCTATTTCTTGTTTTAAGTACAGTGTGACGTACTCCGACCAAATTGTGGAGATGAAAACTCTCCTGTATTTAAATCAAATAGAGTATCTTTGAAACTACACTTATGGTTACACATATGGTTATACCGTTAATGACTACATGTCCATGTGAAATGGTTTTTATCAGCATTGATGTGGATGGAGCTTCTCCACAAACTCCCTGCTGTTTGCAGCTTTGTATTAATTAGTTGTAATGGTCTAGTATAAACGAATTGAATCCTCAGAAGAGATGCCAAAGAAAAAAACGTTAATGGCTGCCATCAGAGTAACTACTCTTTCAGACTACTGTTATAATGGCCACATGGCAGAAATATGATTAATTGTTGCCTATACTTAGCCTTATCTGAAATTCATCAGATACACACCTCTCTCCCCCAATTCTTTGCTTTCATGATTCAACAAGCCCTTTATTTCATACCTGTGTAACAGAAGTGACATTTCTAATACTTCATTCAGGATTTTAAAAGCATTTAGTACTGGACAAGCTGTTATCTACAAGAATGTTTTAATCAACATTGGATCCTATTTGAAGGAAGTATTTTATTACAACAAAATGAGGCCACAGACTGAAACTTATCCTGGCTCCCTGTCTTGTGCTCAGCCCAGCAAAATGGAGTAAGGCATAAGAGGTTTCGCCATGAAGCAAAGAAATGAGAGGAAAAAACAGTACTTGCTAGTTCAAAACCAGAACTGATTATGGAAAAGAGAAAGGGACTGACTGAAGAAGCTGATGAAAATGGAGGAAATAGCTCAAGAGTGGTTAAATTTGAAAGAAAAGACAGAGGAATTTGTTTCCACTGGCTGATGTTCCTCAACATTTTCAACCAAGAAATTAACCAATAAATAATAAAATATTTTTGTGGTGTTGCCACAACGATTTCCAGTTAAAGATAGATAAAATTAAGACACACTTCCAGTGTCCATATTATTTCCCTCATTTTGGTTGCTTGCTTGTTTGATGTATGAGAATGCAAGTCTAGATGGTTTGCGAAGGCATTTTCAATTATTTTGCAAACCAGCACCTGAGTTCTCAGAGATCATCACTGATCCACAGTCCATGGTTTGAAGAATACGGCACTAGTTCATGACTCTTTTGATAGCCTGAAAACTGGCACCCTGAATTCCTTAATATCACCAGCTGTCTGTAGTGACACAGTATTTCGCCCTCCTTTAGCAATAATCCACAAGAAAGGCTACAACTAGTTGCCTTTACCTGGATGGAGTGAGCTGTGCTGTAGATGCAGGGTCCAGCCTTTCTAAGAGCTCTGAATCGCTGTTAAGATGCTGCATAATGGAGTGTCCTTAAGGGTGTTGGAAGAAAAGAAAGACAAAGTTGTTTTTGCTTCTTAAAATAATGCAATCTCCCAAAACAGTTAAAAGAAATAATAGGATTAAATGTTAATGTGCAAGCTTAATTTTCCCTCTCCTTGAAAATCTACATTTTGATATAGTTTTTATTTACAAAAAAACCTGCTCTGTGTTTTTATATTCTCTCTCTCTCTTTTTCTTTTTTTCCAAAGAGTCCTGTCTCATTCTGTGGAATAAGCAGATTCACTCTCCACTGAGTATGCAGCAAAGGGAAAAATACTGTGTGTGCTGAATGAGTATCTTCCCACATTTTCGTATTTTTAAAAATGAAATATATCTGCTGCTTCTTCAAACCAGCAGAGGGAGTTTTCTCATCTAAATAATTTTTTAACTTGTGAAACACAAGCTTGTCTTTTTCTTTTTTTTTTTTTTTAGTTAGGGTATGTTACCTAGTAGGAACTGCTACTGGAAACAAAAGATGAAATTTTACGGTCAAGACAGTTTTAACTCTTTAGTATTAGTTTGCATGCTTCCAGTCAATTTTTGTTGTGTAAGAAGTTGCTGTCATGAAAAATGCAATAAAGTATTAAAAGCATGAAAAATTGACCCAGCTGGAATGTTTGGGAGCAAACTATTTGGTCAAAGGGGAATGTACAATTATTGCAGTACGTGTGCCACTCAAATGTGCATGAAACCATAACTTGGGAACAGCTGACACATGATTTTTGTTTGGGAAAAAAGTCAGTTCCTAGGGAGGAGTTTTGAAAGTTCTGGGTTTAGGTTTCTTTATTGGGAAGTAATGGAGCAATTTTAAGATTACCACAGCGGCAAGAAAGTTCAAGTGAAACGTTCACTGTATTGCTACTAGGAAAAGAGTCTATCATTACTCCTAGTTTTTTTGTGAGAGAAAAAAAAGCATCTCCAGGGGTGACAAACTGTATCATTCTTATTTTATGTTACAAACCTACATATCAGGCTCTCTACACTAATCTGTCTTATAAAGTGATAGTAGTTACTGATGTTAACAGTGAATATTTTCTTGCTCTGTGAACATGTCACAACTCTTTCTCTCTCAAAGGCAAGCAATAAATTAAGATACTCTATTAAGTTCAACCATAAAGCATTTTAAATGCTAATCTTTAATTTTTAAAAAGTTTTTTTTTTAACAAATTCCAACTCAGGGGAAAATAATCACAGTTATTTTGGGAAATCTAATGGGATTTGAAAATACTCTGAAACAAATATGCACTTTTATAATTCCATAGTGTCAGAATACCAGTGCTCCACATTCTGCTTGAACTGAAAGAAACAGTTGAATAAAAAGCAAGATCCAGTGTTATCTGAATATCTATCAATATAACATCAAGATCAAAAGACTGCATAAATACCAATCATTGCATAATATGCAAGTGAAAATGGCTCATTAAATGTTTTCAGCTTTCATTAAAGTGGAAAGTGAGGAAGGAAATTACTGCAGATGATTTAGAAGGTAATTTTTAGTAAATAAGCATTTAACACATGACATCAGACATAAAGCATATAGAAAAGAAACGAAGCAGTCAGATGGCTTAACGGTTGAGTCACAATAGTTAAAAGTTAACAGTCCAGCGCAGATGTATTTCCTTATATGTATTATAATTGCCAGCTCATATAAGAACGCTAAACACGGGTCCCTGTGCTGCTTTGATGCACATGAGCGAACTCTTGCATTTTTGCAAAACTCACTGCAGTGAAGTCTTGTCAAACTCAGTGAAGCATGAGGCAGACACAACTGCTCAGCGTCACGTAACTCACCAACCAAAGCCCCAAAGAAGGACTGCAGATGATGGATTCATCAGCATTGCTGCCAGTCCAGAGTGAAAAAGACTTTTGGGCTCAGCAGCCACAGGGGCTTCCCCAGGTACCGTCCCATTTCTGCCTCACTGGTAATTAAAAGGAGACGGAGGCTAAAGCATAGGACTGGCTGGATGCTGGTGCGCTATCATCAGAGCAGATGGGCTCTGAATAAAATTCATTTTTTGTACTCAGACTGCTAAGAAGCTTTGAGCACGTCTCAGCCACATTTGTCAAGACATGTAAAAACAAATGAGAGAAAAGTTCAAAAAGCCAGTGTCTTGCTAGTCCACAGTGTAAGAACTGAGAATCGGTGCTTTGCTCTCCAGCATGTTCCAGGTTGAAGAGGAGGGCAAAGGTAGCTTTATGTCAGCATGAGTATTCAGGGCTGATCCAAAGATAGCAACAATGCTTAAATAAACTCGAATGAGCTTTTGCCATAGTTCAGACCAGCTTCCTGAAAGAAGGTTACATGGAGCTCCTTAGACTCTTTGTAAAGGCGTACACTATAAGTATTTAATTTCTCACCTCTCGAACACGCATACTCAACCTTGTGGCAGGGCTTAAAAAGGTAAAAATTGCTACATCAGATCAAATTTGTAATTCCTTTCATCCTTTGTCCTTTTTTCAGCATGCAGCTCTTCAGAGAAAGTGGAAAAAAACTACAGAGAAGAGAGATGAGGATAATTCATCCTCACGGAGGTTATTTTCAGAATTTTTGTTGGGAGTGACTTCAAACTCTAAGGATGGTGCTTCCTTTTCTGTCCCAAATCTCTTCTTGCTATTAACTACTGTAAATCTGGGGCAGGGAGACGTTGTATTTTTATGAAAAATAGATTCTCCTCTTAAGGGGAGTATGATAAATGGGACCATTTATCAGAGTTAAATGCTACACCTGCTTCAAGGAAATTCTGACTGTCACTTGAATGTTTCCAGTTCTGCTGATGGAAGAATTGGAAGCACTGCCTTCCTCAAAGTTTTGCGAGGGGAATAAAATGTCGTACTACAATATAGCATATGCTTGTTTACACCCTCAGACTTCATGTTCTGTCTTCAGTACTCATTATCTGACTCATTTTCTGTTTATATTTCATGAGAAAGATGCTAAGCAAAAACTGACTCCTGGAAATACTTGGCATTCTTTTTAGGCTAATTTTGTCCTGAGCTTGGCTGAAATGGCTCATTTTGAACCACTCATAAAAGGATGTCTGCAGCAGGGAAGACGGAATATTTTCATTTCGGAGAGCCCCGCTGCGTTATATTCCCTGATTTTCATCAAAACCAGACCATGTGTACTTGTCCTTTTGGCCTCAGGGTCATTGTTTTTTCTTTCAATCAGTTTAGTCCTAAGTAGTTGTTTTCTTTCGCTCATCCCCGAGTTTCCCACAAAAACCTAAACAGTAGCAGGCTGGCATAGCTTTGAACGCTTTCCCAAGAGCATCGGAAGTGGAAAAAAAAAAAAAAAACCCCAACAAGAAAATATCCCTGCTCTATAAAAACTCTCCAAAAGCAACGCGCAACCCACAAACACGTACACGAGGTTGGCAGCTTCTGGGGAGAAGCGCCTGCGGGGTGCGGGAGGGACTCACTGGGACAGACACTGCACCGGGACGGGGCCCGGCGGGGCAGACGGCTCCGCCCGCGGGCAGCTCGGAGCCCCGGGCGGGGAGCGCGGCGGCGGGGGGCGCCGGGGACCCCCCCCCGCGGGGCGGGGCGGGGCGGGGCGGGGCGGGCAGGGAGTGACGTCATGCGGCCGGCAGAGGGCGGTGGCGGTTGGCTCTCGCGGGATTTGGAGGGGCAGAAGGGGCCGGGCGGGGGCGGTGCAGCCGGTGCCGGGGCTGGGGTTCGGCGGAGGCGCGGTGGGGAGCGACGGGACGGGCGTGCGGCTGCTGCTTCTGCCCCGGGCCGCCGGCGGCTCGGAGCAGCGCCTTTCACTCCCGTAGCGGCACGGATGGAGCCGCCGTGCCTGGCTTGAGCGCGTCGGCGGGACCCGGAGCTGCTCTGCCGAGCCCGGGCGGGCGGGCGCAGCATGGGTGAGCGCGGCGGGGAAGGGCTGCCGCGGCGGGGGGCGGTGAGACCGGCCCCCTCTTCTCGCTCCCCCCTCCGCCGCCCTTTGTCTGAGGGGGAGGGCGCGGACCCAGGGTGCTTGAGAAGCGCCGCCGCTTCAGGGCGCAGCCCCCGAAGTCCCCCGGAGAAGGCGTGTTGCCGGTAGCCGGTGCCTTCTCAGAAGGCGGGGGCTGGTGGGGCGCCGGAGGAGCTGCCGCGGGTGCCCGGGCCCGGCGGGCGGGAGCTGGCGGCGACAGGTGCCCGCAGGTGCTCGGGTAAACGCCGCCTCCCCGGCAGGGCGAGGAACGGCGGCGGGGCTGGGAGAGGCCGAGGCCGCTTCCTCCTGCCCGGGGGGCTGCGGCGGGGGCCCGGGGCGGGCGGCAGCGCCGCAGGTTGCGTGGTTTTTCCGTGGGGAGAGTGAGGCTTACAGCCGCGTGGCGAGCCCTGGTCCCGTGCTGGCGCGGGGGGGAGCTTTGGTCGGAGTGGTCTTGGTGGAGAGTATAAGCCGTCCTGATTAAATCCAGCCCTTTCGCCTTTTTTCAACCAGCTTCTGTTCGAGCTGTGCCTTTACTCGTTTCTCCACCGAGGTGATGGATAAAAAAAAAAAAAACACAAGCGTACAACGACTCAAAATACTCCTATTTTCACAATGTGCCAGTTCAGGTTTACGCTTGAAACACAGTAGGTGGTACTGGGTCTAGTTTTTGATGAAAGAGCGTCTGCGTAGGGAGGTATGAGAGTGACTTAAACACCACTCTCCAGAGCCCTCCTTCCTTATTCATAGTTCCGCCACTGGGATCCAGAATGGTCCATTGACCGTTTTGTCTGTCCGAGTTCTCTCCACTCGTGTTGCATCCCTCGCTTTGCCATCCTGCGTGGCAGCGGCTGCTTGGTGTACCCCCGGAGGGGCGTGCAGGGGCGCGGGTGGCAGTGGCCGCCGTGAGCTGCGTGAAGAGGCGTGTGGGCGCTGACGCTGCTGTGCCACGTTTGGTGAGCGCAATTTCAGCTTTTTCAGTGGAAGCGTACCTGGGTTTTGTTAAGCTTTGCTTCCTCCCTGTCGTGCATAAAAAGAAGGGAAAAAGCTCGCAGATCGAGTGTGCGGTTAGTGAAGCGATATGTGCTCCTCCTGACTTATGTTCCTCTGATTATAAAAACGTGATTTTGTTTTTTCGTCTTAAGGTTGTCTTATGTGGGCAAAGCACACTTAATGCTAAGTCTGAAAATGTAAAGTGAAATTGGTGTTTTAGGTTCTGATACACATCCAACTAAAGTTCTAAAGAACTTACTTTTTGATGTCTCTTCTGATTGTTCAGAATAAGTAAGAATTTATGTTTGTTTCTTTTTGGGCTGCACTGTCTTACTTGCGAGTGAGGAGTGTCTACCCAGGTCATTGCGGTGGCCCGTGGTGGTAGTACTTGAAGTGTAAAGATTTATTATGCTAATTAAAACATTTTCAACTCAGGCTGTGTAATGATGAAATGTGAAATACCTGAGAATTTACATATGGTAGGTCTGGGTTATTAGAATTATTAGTATGCAGTTAAGAATAATGTGTAAGACTGTTAATAAAGGACTGAGTCCAGTTTATGACTAATGATTGCTACATGCCATTGGTTTATGTATTCTTTTCCTTACTTTTCTTTTTCTTAAATGTGGCTTCTTTCTCTGCCTCTTCTTATTACAGTAGTGAGTTTGTTATTACTACTCCAGAGGTGACTGAATCGAGTGGGGGCATACACACTCTGTGTCAAGTATTGTTATTACATGGGTTGTTATAATCATAACAATTTGTGTGTGTGTGCAGTTATAGAACTGATTATGCCACAACGCTGGCAAACCTCTATAAATGATTGTAGAATGATTCCAGAGTGTTTTAAATAGATTTTCTGTGAAGGTATTGTCCTTTATTCAGATTTTCAAGTGTTACTTTCTTGTGGCTGCAAGTGAGGAGGAATGTACAGTAAAACATTTCTAAAAATAAAAGTGGGAAAAAAACTAACTGGAGTTCGCACTGCACTTGCTATGTTTGATGATGGCCTCATGTTTATCTTAAGTCATTATTTGATTATTTTATTAATGACGTCATGGTAGAGCTGGCTTTTGATAAGAGATTGTTTGTCTATTATGTCAGCTTATGAAAGAGATTTTTTCCTGTAAGAGGTGGCTTGAAGGGGACCATTGAGGTATCTGTTTTACAAACTCAAGGATTTCTGAGATTTATGGAGAAGTAAGAATGGGGCAGTATGACTCTGGAGGAACCAAAAGGAGAAGGGCAGAAATACAAAATGCCTTGGAACAGGTTCTTTTATGTTCTTGTAGTAACTGGAAATTAACGTTACAATAGCATGCGTCATTCAGGTGCTGTCAAGATGGGGAGGAGGATGTTGTCAGAGGTGACAAACGCTGGACCTTATAAAGTTGCTAGTAATACCCAGTTACATACTTAAGCTCTGTCATTATAATTCTTTGCCTTCTCTACCACATTTATCACAGAGATTCAGTATATGGCTATACAAATAGATACAGAAATAGATAAAAGGAAAAAAAATGTATTCAGATGTCCTGGGGAAAAAACTTCAATTGAATTATTATTTTGCCACCTTGGGTTGATATCCTCTTAGAGGGAGGTAGAGTTCTCTGTATTGGTGCGTTGTAACATCTGTTCGTTTTACTTCTATGGCTAAATAAGAGATAATTTTCCTGATTCTAGTTGACAAGTGATTTGGTTATGCACGTTGCTTGTTAACACGAAAACTGAGCTAAATTTGCAGCGTCCAACTAATTTCTGTATGGCTTTACAATTAAGAATGAAATATTCCAGCAACAGTTGATAAATTTCCATGGTGATACACTGAAATCTACTGGACTTCTCTCACTATCTTCTTAGCTATACACATTTTTCCGTCCATTTTTTTATTTACAAAAATTTGTACAATTGGAATACTTTAAGAAGCTAGACATACTTCTTCATTACTAACAGAATGCGTACAAATATACATAAGTATATTTGGTGTACAGAAACTATTTAGTAAGTTCATTGAACATTAAACTTGTGTGAAGCCTTTTGTTTTCCTCACCTTCATGTTGGCTACAGAAAAAAATCTGGAAGGTTTTTGTAAGCAGACTGAACACTTTCAACATATTGTCACGGGGACAGTGACAGATTGTTTCAGTATTCACTAATATGATTATAAGAACCAATTAAAACATTACTTCAAAGTTTGTTCTCTGATTCTAAAAAACACCAAAACCAACAACAAGCACCCAACCCAAAACCCATTCCAAACACCTCCAAACAAATGAGGAGGATAGAGGAAGAGTCCTTCAGGTATTTTTGCCAAGAAATATGTAAGATGCAATATACAGTTGAATTTTATTCACAGTAGACTACCGAAGAATAAAGTGACTTAATCAGAAGTATAGTTACTGTACTCAATGAGCCTAATGTTGACAGACCAACTGTGCTTGCACTGGCAATGTTGACCAAAGTGCTTTCTTATAATTTTCTTCATTCTGGACAAAACTGTAAGGGAAGATGATGGAAGGGTGACCTCTGGAAGAGAGGTGCCTAAGCTAGTAGGAAACCAAATTAAAATAGCTGGGAAGAGTTGATGGATACAGAGTTTGGGTCAATGTAGAAGAGAAATTCCATCAAAAGGTGTTGGCGATGGTCAGCTCAGCTCTTGCCCGTTTGCTTTTCCAAGAACATAGGAGCTGCTGTGCTGAGAGTCCTGTCTGTGGGCAGGTAGGGAGGAACAGGATGTGGAAAGCAGGTCCATCATGACAAGTTATTTATTTTCTATAAAATTGCATGGGCTGGCAATTAGTAATTTATGGACCTGCTCAAAGGTGTTTGCGGTTTCACTGGACCTTTTTTATAGATAGTGATGGAGGATCAGGGGCATGTACAAAGGAGATTGAAGAAGAATGTGGCTCTTGACCTCCACAACTACCTGTGGCAGTGAGAGTCCCTGTTTAGCATGGGTGAGGGTGTGTGTGGGGAAATATGTCCTTCCTGCATGAGGTTTTTTCCCTAAAGGTGCTGCTTGTTCTACCTGACTCCTTTGTATTTTCAAGAAACAGAGGATGATTGGTGGCATCAGACTGAGAAGTGTCTCTACATTTACCTTCCTCGAGTGCCAGCTCTTGCAGTTGCTGGTCATCTTTACTGGATGGTTATTTTAATTTTGATAGCACTTTCACCTTGTTGTGGAGAGTTGTTCAGGACTTTGTATGTGTTATTCAAGTCTGAACTCCATGCAGGGGTGTGGTTATGTTTGCTGTCTTGGTTTCTTTTGTTTTCCTAACAGTTCTTAGGGTTTTTGATTCAGCTAGGTAGAATCTTCCCTTTGGAGTCTCTTCACCTTCACTGGACTTCTTCACTCTGTTGTCTGCCTATATTATTTTTTTTGTCTCTTATTGGCTTTTTATAGAATCATAGAATGGTTTGGGTTGGAAGGGATCCTAAAGATCATCTAGTTCCAATCCAAGTTTTGTTTTGTTTCATAAACATAGGAAATGAGTCGTCAGGTGTGCTGTACTGTCTCGTGCTAAGCGAGGTGGCTGCCTGGTCTGTCCCACTCTTGTCTATCATAGCTCAGCTCTTCCCATCCGTTTTGCTTCCTTGGAGATGCTGTCACGTATGACTGCCGGTCTAGTATTTCTCTAACTCTGTTTTATGAAAGTGATTTGTTAGGAAAGAGAAGCAATGAAAGTGCTTAAAGTTACTTAGGTCATCTTGACAGAAGTAGGTAAGTCTATCAGGTGAAATTTGTTGAAATTCTGGGGTGTAGCAATCACTAACAGCTAGTCCAACCTGTGATTACAACCTGAGTGCTTAAAATGCATCTCTGGTCTTCTACAGGGGTTTAGCCCGTTTCTTCTGTTCCTTTTAAAGTGTTTTTTTGGGGTGTTTTGTTTTGGTTTTCGTTAAACTAGCTTCTTTTATTTTGTAATGTAGTTAAATTATGTTCAGCTTTTTCTTCCCTGACACTCTTCCTTTCCATGAACGCTACTTTTCTATTCTACTCTGAACTGTGAGTTTGTTAACGATCTAAAATGTGCCCTGCTCCCTCTGATGGTGGTCCCTGTGCCTTTGCCGTCCCTTATCTTCTTGGATGTGCAATAATGAGAAATAGTTTTATGAAACCTTGTCACTGTGATGTTGTGAGTGTAACCGTGCTTGTGCACTGCCCTCAGCTGTCCTGTTGTGCTGGTCGTTAGCAGGACTGAAGTACTAAAACTGCCTGTTCAGTCACCTCTTTCCTGGAGTGGTCCCTTGCTGTGTTAAATAAAAGTGTCCCAAGGATTTAATTTTGATGCTAGCCTTGCTCTGAGCAGGATGTTCGCCTAGACAGCCTCTGTACGTTCCTTGCACCCTAAATTATGCTGTGTTTCTTAGTATAAACTTCAGTTCATTTGAATAACATTGTGATGCTTGCACAGCTGTTTACTTTCTCTGACGAATGCCAACAGGTATTTTTGGGTGGCATTATATTTTATTACTCTAGCCATATGCAGAATTGACTTTATATAAAAAAATCAATATGAAATGTTGCTTTTTCAGAAATCTTGAATCACGAAAATGAAGCATTGTAGGTATTTTTGAACAGTGTATCTGCATTTCCTGAAAAATTTAAGACCTGCCATTGCCAGAGTCCTAAATCAGCCTGAAGGAGAAGTCACAGTATGTGTCTGTCTGCCAAATGAGTTAAATCTTTCCACTTTTGGGGTGATGTACACTGGAGAGAACATAATATGAGGTCATTTAGAATATTAAGTTAACTTTTCTTAAAGGAATATATATTGTCTATAACATGCTGCAGGTCTTAGGCAGGATTGTTTTCAGTGGAATAAATTAGAACCTAATATTTTGGATTATTAGTAAAAACAACCATTTTCTTTTAATTTCAGCAATTTGAACAGTGCTGACTTGTGATGTTACAGGAAAGGGTTGCAGTTAGAGCTTTCCACTGAACTCTGGAGAAGGAGGCGGGGATGTGTCTGCTTGTGGCCTGAGTGCTGAAGTGCTTTGTGATTGTAAACACTAATGTCAAATTCAAACTCAAAGTTTAAGAAACTGGATCTGAATTTTATTACCTTTATTGCTTCAAACAGATAAAGTATTACTTAAAATTATTTAAATGGCTTAAGCTTATGTTGTTTTCTTAACAGTACCTAAATCTCTGTGAACATACTTTTTGACAGTAGAGGAATACGTAAATGATTTTGGAATTAAGCAGTACTAGGTAATCTCTTTTTTAATTTTGTTTCTGCAGCAGCTGAGTCTCAGCTGCTGCGAACAGATTTTTGTGGACTGGAGTTAATGATTTTTATTTTAGTTTTAAATTAAGAGGGCATTTTTGCCTGAGTTCCTGGAAACTTGTCTGACTTACCATTTGGAGAAGACTCTTTAAGTCATCAGTTTCTACCTCTTGGATAAAATTACTAAGTGGTCAGTCAGTCTTAGTCAAATGTTTTTGACTGTGTAGCTTCATTTTTTTAAGCTGACACTGAAATAAATTCTCGCCTTTCACTTACCTCTGGCTAGTGAGTATTGTCCTCTTCCCTTGCCTGTACAAGCTGAATCTTCTGAAACTTCCCTGTCTTCCTGGATGACCTTTCAGCCAGGCTGGCTCTGCAGAAACTGAGACTAAGCTTATGGTTGCAAAAAGAGTGAATGGCAGCAGGAGGAGGGATGAGGATACTGCTTACAGCTGTGTCAGCTGCAGCACACTTACAGCAGTCATCAAAGTCATGCCTGATAGAAATGATAGTCATCTTTAGTTCTCTTCAGTTCAATTGTGGATTTATTGGAAGCATACTAGTTTACCTTAATTCTGCATAGGTTTATTTTTTTCCAAGATGCATTTTTTCTTCATTTTCCAGGAAAAATACAAAAGCAGAACAATAAGCAAACTTCTCAGAATGGTTCAAGTTGTTTCCACTCAATGCATCCTTGGGACTGGGGGGAAAAAAGTCTCTGTCTTTGCTGCTTGAAGAAATGAAACCGCCAGTTTAATGAAGATTTCACTCTCTAGAAAAGAAGAATCACATCCCTTAACTCTGAACTTGTATCTTCAGTTATGAAAGGATTTGTTTTAAGGCTGCTTTGCATGTATTCTCTCTTCTTCTGAAGTCATCCTGTGGATGCAGTTTCCCGCTGTGCTTTAGCAGAGATAACTTTAGGCTGCTGCGAAAAAGGGCCAGAGCTTTGTGATGCCTCATCCTGGCTTGCCATGGCTCTTAGTGGTTGTGAGTCTGTGGTGCCAGCCGATAAGCTTCTGATATGGAAGAAACTCTTGTGCCAGGTTTGCCATCATATCAGCAAGCTGAATGGCCTTGCTCTGACTGCACAGTTGTTAGCTCCTGCGTGAGAGTGGATGGGACTGTATTTCAGAAGTCAGGGAAGGGAGAGGTTTCTCCTTTTCTGTTCTAGCCTGCGGTTGCTGTGCACTAGACCCAAGCTGAAATCTCATATCTTCTGAGTGTCTGTATTAATTGCTCTCCTTATGTGTTCATGATCCAGTAAACTGATTATTTCACAACTTTCTTGTTCCTGATCTTTAAAATACTTTTCTGAATTCCTTGTCATTCTCTCCCATCCATTTTAAGCCATTTTAATTTTTATTGTCTTAATAATACCTTTGTAGAGAAAACAGTTTCTAAACAGCTAAAACTTGTTATTGAAGTGCTTTCTGCATTTCGGTGGGTTTTGGTGTTTGTTGTTCTCAGTAATGTGTATGTTTTGAGAAGTAGCACAAGCACAGTAGGGAAAATATGCCTCCATCCTTCTGTATTCTGATTTTCTGCAGTTGTGCTGGACTTTAGTGCTCCTATTGCTTAAATGCTTTTATGGAGTTTAGCTTATTTAGTACTGTCATAAATCAATAAATGCAAGATTAACTAGAATATACTTGCCTAAAACTTAAGGTAAATTATACTTCTCTTTGCACTCATTTTAACATCTGAGTGTTTCTATCAGAGAATTTGCTAACTACTAGAAAAAATTGCCAAGGGAAGTGCTAGATCCATCATTTCTTGATATGGCCAGTCCCCTGGATGATGCCCGTATCAGTGCATTCTTTAATCTTCCCTTTTGGCAGATTTAGTGATCACGTGTCCATGGGATGATCTAGTTCAAGACACTGGCCAGAGTTGAATCCAACTGGAAGAGAACCAGCTGGCTGATTTGGCAGCAAACTAAACCGACACACCCTGGAGCAGCACAACTGTGAGACCAGCACAAGGGAAGAGGCAGCGGTATGGGAACGAGTAGGGAGGGAGCATGCAGGGTCACTCCTTCATCCTCAGATTGTTGGATTAGGTGTAAGAAACTGTATTCTCTGTAAATGACAAAAACAACTGTTCCTGGAAAGCAGAGCCCATCTGTTCGGTTTCCTAAGTGGTTAAGTGAAGAATATTCTTTTCTTCATTTTTTAGTACAAGACTTTACAAATTTAGCTAGATTTGCAAGCTGCCTGGGAGTGTCGACAGAGTTTCAGATGACTTATCTGAAGAGTGGGCCATGGGCTGTTTGCTTCAAACCTCGGTATCCCAAACAATACTTTTTTTTCCTGTTTGTCTCAGTTAGTGCTGTTCCGACGCCAGGTAAAATGAGGTGCTTTCTGAAATCGAGGCAGTTGAAGTGCTGAGGGGAGTAAGTCTTTTGTAGACATGAGGACAAAAGCAAATATGTTAATCCCATGCTATCATGGGTATGGTAGATAAGGAGATAGCAGATCTTCCAGAAAAGTGCAAACAGCAGAATATAGTTCTTTTGTTAAGCATAAACTTATAAACTGTCCTATTTTGTGCTTGAAAATCAAGTATGGTGCTTTGTTTGCCTGATTCAAACTACATGTGGTACTGAAAATATTCCTTGTCCTTCAGCACTGGGAAGGAGACTCTGTCTGTGAAGTGCCAGCCAGTAATTAATGTGAAAATGTTAATGTAATATTTTTATGAGAAGCCTAAGTATAACAGGATCTGCTTTTACTGCATACCAGTATCTGTGTAAGGAGGTGGTGCAGGGAAGTGGAGAGATTGGAAACCATCTCAGATGAAACCCTTTGCAGCTTGAGGAGAGGTTGAAGGCATTTCTTGTAGCTGTACATGCTATAGGGCTGTATGTATTCCAGAACACTGGAACAGGTTGCCCAGAGACGTGGTGAATGCTCCATCCCTGGAGACGTTCAAGGCCAGGTTGGATGAGGCCCTGAGCAACCTGATCTAGTTGGAGATATCCCTGTTCCTTGCAGGGGGGTTGGACTAGATGACCTTTGAAGATCCCTTCCAGCCCTAATGATTCTATGATTCTATGTGAATTAACAGTGTGGTGATTCTCAAGTAAAAGCACAACTGAGAGTGCATAAAAATGGTTTCCTCTAATTTTCATGTGTTCATCATCTTACTAGATGCTTATTTTGTGGGAAGAGGGTTTGGCCTTTCAGTCTTAATGCTGTGTCCCTGCTGAGAGAATCATAAAATATATACAGGTTGAAATGTAAATGGCTTCTAACGTGTAGGTAGTAGAAGAAAACCTACCCTGGTAGATAACTAGTAAAAAGAAGCCTCTGGCTTGATGAGTAGCAGATGAAATAAAGCTGTTTATGAAACATGAGATGTGCTGTCTGTAGAATAGGAAGGACGCAGCCTGCCATCTCCACGCAGCAAGAAGACCATGCTGATTTCCTATCAAGACAAAGTTCCTGGATCTTGCTGTGGGATGCTGTATTCCACTTTTGCAATTCTGAGCAGTGATTGAAGTGGGAAATCCTGACCTGTGTTTTTTAAAAAGCTGAGGTTATATTGCTGATTTTTCTCTCTTGATTTTACTTTTTTTCCTGTATGTGGTTTGGACACCAGCGTTGTGCCTCATAGTTGTGGAATAATGGGGACAGTCAAAAAGGATTTCCTTTGTGTTTCTGGAATCCAAACTGCTACTTCAGGCAAACGTGTTGAGAATGGTGGAGGTGAGGGTTAGCTTTATATGAACTTGTGTTCGAGTGTGCTGTCTCCTAACCGCAGCGACTGGTATCCCTTGCCCCAGACAGCTTTTCATAACCTCCCGTAATGCCTCTGCTCCCTCCCCAAATTCTTCAAATACCGATCGTTCTGTGTTACTATCAATTAGCTCTGCAAGACACAGCACATGCTGTAGCTGCTTCCAAGCTGCGTATTTGGTGATTAGCCAACCATCAGGGTAAAAGAGTGGGAGTTTTGGGGCAGTCCTGAAGTCTTTTCTTCAGGGAGGACTGTGATTTGGGTGCTTTAGTGCTGAGTCTGCAAAAACAACCCCAACAAGCAGCTCTTATTTTTGAGATGCTACTCTTCTGGTGTGCTTCAACCAAATGGGTGTACAGGGAAAGAATTACTGGGAGCAAAGCAGGAGGATAGGCTGATAGGGATGCTCAGGCAAGCCTGGTTTCTTCAGCTGCTCAAGATTGTGTTCAGGTACCTAAAAAACCCGACAGTGAACGAGGCGGGGGGATGTTTGATGCGCTGCAGTAGTACTGGGGGAATGGACCAGCAGGAACCTCCTGCGGTTCCCAAAAGACAAATGCATAATCCAGCATGTAGGAGGGAACAACCTTGCTGTCTACCGTGTAGCACGAGCAGGATAGTAGCTAGTCGGTCATGGGGAGTAGTTGTTCCCCACTACCTTGCACCCTCAGCAAGTTCGCCGATGACACCAAGCTGTGTGGTGCTGTCGACACGCTGGAAGGGAGGGATGCCATCCAGAGGGACCTCGACAGGCTGAAGAGGTGGGCCCGTACCAACCTCATGAAGTTCAACCAGGCCAAATGCAAGGTCCTACATCTGGGTCATGGCAGTCCCAGGCACAAATACAGACTGGGCGGAGAATGGATCGTGAGCAGCCCTGAGGAGAAGGACTTGGGAGTACTGGTGGACGAGAAGCTCAATATGAGCCGACAATGTGCTCTTGCGGCCCAGAAGGCCAACCGCATCCTGGGCTGCATCAAGAGGAGCGTGGCCAGCAGGTTGAGAGAGGTGATTCTTCCCCTCTACTCTGCCCTCGTGAGACCTCACCTGGAGTACTGCGTCCAGTTCTGGAGCCCCCAACATAAGAAGGACATGGACCAGTTGGAGAGGGTCCAGAGGAGGGCCACGAAGATGATAAGAGGGCTGGAGCACCTTTCCTATGAGGACAGGCTGAAAGAGTTGGGGCTGTTCAGCCTGGAGAAGAGGAGGCTCCGGGGTGACCTTATAGCGGTCTTCCAGTACCTCAAGGGGGCCTACAGGAAAGATGGGGAGAGGCTATTCAGGAGGGCCAGTTGTGATAGGACAAGGGGTAATGGTTTTAAAATAGAGGGAGGTAGATTCAGATTGGATATTAGGAAAAAATTTTTTACCATGAGAGTTGTAGAACACTGGAACAGGTTGCCCAGAGAGGTGGTGGATGCTCCATCCCTGGAGATGTTCAAGGCCAGGTTGGACGAGGCCCTGAGCAACCTGATCTAGTTGGAGATATCTCTGTTCCTTGCAGGGGGGTTGGACTAGATGACCTTTGAAGGTCCCTTCCAGCCCTAACCATTCTATGATTCTATACCTGGCATGAGTCTGTGTCTAAGATACTGTGTCCAGCTTTGCTCCTCTTCCCCCTCAAATGCAAGGGGAATGCCAACAAACTGGAGAGTTGAGTGTAGTTAGGAGGCTAGTGCACGTAGTGTGCAAGAAGTTGGTCTAGCGTGGAGAAAAGGTGGCCATACTCTCCTCGGAGGCACAGTGAAAAAATGTAAATTAATGGCTGCAAGTCAGGACAACAGTAATTCCTATTGAATATAATGGGGAAAATTCCTCAGAGAATTGAGTACCAGTAAAGGTGCTCAGGGTGGCTGTTTTATCTCCATCCTTTGAAGACTTTCAAAATTTAGCTGGACTGTGCCTTGAGTGACCTGATTAGACTTTGAGGTTAGCCTTGCTCTGACCGGTTTGGAGTAACTGACCTCCAGAGGGCTTTTCAAACCTCGTTTTTCTGTGATTGGAAGTATTGCAAGCCATGCAGGTTTAAATCATGGTCTTAAGATATGCTTAAATCCTTCTAAATTCAAGTTACAAATGGATGTTTAAAGGACTCGATCTCCTAACTTTTGGGACATAATTGGGCTAATGAAGCAATTTATCTCCTTTAAAACAGTCTGATTGAGATTGTAAGGTGCCCTTGAGAATTTGCAGTTTCGACTGGCTTTTGAAAAAATCCATTGCATAAGAATTTCTTTTTGTGCTTTTCAATCAATAGTTCAATTTTTTGTATTGACTAAAATGTCCACACTAAAAAGTAAATTAACTCTATTAATGCCATAATTAGTATGGACCGTCCTGACAGCATGAAGCCAGGAACACTTGTCCCTGTTTTACTGCTGAGCATGTTTTGTGGTTTTTGCAAGATGTCAATCTGGGGCCATTCCGACTATTGCATCATGCATGTTTTTAAAGATGAAGGGAACACTTTGTGCATGCTCCGAATGATGCTTTTAAGCTTCCATAAACTTATTTCAAAGCCAGATTCTTGCCATGTTTGCCGAAATACTAATTGTCATTCTGTATTAGATATGTGCCAAATTGTAGGCCATCTATCAAAGCATTTTTTCTTTTTTTTTTTTTTTTTAGAGCGTGAAAGGAGTTTTCTTTTGGTTTAAACCTGAAAGGCTTTCAGAGACATTCTTGTTTTTGTAACTCTTGAATTTGTAACCTGGAGCTGTGATCATGCTGTCCTTTTTGGCTAGAAGAGTCCTGAAAAAAATCTGCAGGAGGAGCTGAAGCTTTTGTAGTAACATGGGGTTGGAATGAAGGAAGGAAACTTGTAAAATTCAAATAGAGATTTTTTTTTTTTGAGGGGGGGGAGGGAAGAGGAGGGAGGAGGATGACTCTGTAAAAAGAATTCTAACTAAGATAAGCAGCAAAGTCTTCAGCTTCAGACATATTTTTGTGAGCTAATTATCTAGTGGAGGTTTTAAGGGAAAAAACCCTATAAATACGGTGTTGACCCTTGGTACTTTTACTGCTTATTTGGTGCTTTGAACTAAATCTAAATGAGGTATGGTGTTTTTGTTCTTCAGAGTGTTTTGGCATGGCTTTGTTTCAGCAGCTTTTGTAATTTGGTGTTTTGTGACTCACCTTGAATGTTTTGCCAAATAGATGTATTAACTTAATGGAAAGAACAGAGGAAGAGACGTAAATCTATATATGGAACAGTGTCTGAGTCATGACTTAAGAAAATGTGATGTGCTTTTTTAAAGTATATTCACCTGTGCCCTCTAAGATCCCTGGTTTTCTTTGCCTGTTAAATTAATAGCAGTTTTTCAGCTTTGCTTGTGAAGACGTTTGCTACCTTTCCTGCAGGTGTCACCTCTCATTTCCAGGCTGACTTCTTGCAATGAGCTCTACTCAGACTGAAGGAAATAGCAAATAGCACAAAACATGACTTTCTGTTTAATGTAACTTCTTAGGTGAAACATTTTGACCTCTTCTGTCCTTACAAGGTATTGTCAAATACCTGTAGGAGGTACAGATTTTACTTTAATACTTCCTATTTCATGTCTTCTCTTCCTGTGAAGGGAGGAGTCTGGCAATTTGCTCTTATAGAAGTGAAGGGGTAAATCAAATCCACAGTTTTAACATTTATTAAGTTTATGACCAAGTTGAAGACAAGTATTTCTGATAATATTGGAGAAGACATCATCAGATACTTCTACCAGAGTCGGTTTAATGTACCTGCAATGAGGAATGTATCACTAAAATGCTTTTTTCCCAGCTGACTGGTAATAATGACTTACCTACAGGATCCAGTTGTAGAATTATGAGGGTATGTGTGGAAATTATTTGCTTTAGGCAAGTGAAAATTGACAAACTTCTAATTTTTTAAGTGTGTTCTAACATATGCAGTGGCAAGTACTAGAATGCACTCTAGAAAATTGTGGGAGCCTGCAGTAGAAAAATGAGGTATACATGGTTTACCTCTTTAATGCTTCAGGGCAGGCTGCTGGGCAGAGTTTCTGCTATGCTGTTTAATTTCCTTCACAAAGTGTCTTGCTAATTGTGCCAGAGCCAGCTGAGAAGCTGGTGTTTGAGATGGTTACTGTCAGAATGCAATGCGTTTCTCATTACTTGAAATAGTTGGGGTGGGGGGTGGGAAGTGTACATTTTTTTTACAGTTTTCAATTGTTCATTTTCCTAATTATTTCAGCCATTCTTACTGGGCTGTAAAATTAGACATAATCTTTTATTAAAAATGTGTGGTGAGTCATTTCTTGGAGAATGCACCATTGACTTGCCCAATCTAAAAATGCCAGGCGGATTCAGGGCAGCTTCCAGAAGGACCAGTTCTGTGCTGACAGAACCAAGGCTCCTGGCTTTAGACTGTCTCATGGGTAGACTGCTATTTTTGTTTTTATTTTCCTTTTTTAGGCAAACTATTGATGTAGAGGGATTGCTACTCTAAGCAGAAAATGTTTGTGCTAGAATGGGGTGATGAAGCATAGAGAAAGTTACGAAAGGAGTAAGGAAAAATATCAGACACTGCAGGGTGGAAAGAAAAAAAAGAATAAAAAAGCAAAACTTTACTCAAATCACCTTATCACTGACTTTTTTCAGTGACTGGAGCTGGGTGGGGATTGTGCTGTCTTGAGAGTTCAGGATTGGGATGTCAGTGGCATAGCAGTGAGAAGGTATTTTTGGGAGAAGTGTTCAGTGGCTGAAATTAATTGCAGTTTGGCCAACATCTGCAGGATTGCCTGTCAGCTGTAGATGTAAAATTGAAAGTGTGAGAAACTTTTGAGAGATCTGACAGATCTTGTGGATCATAAGGAGTCTGTGAAAGTCACAGGATGTCTCTGAAAGAGAACGTGCAAAAGCTAGTTATCGATATGTTCTTTTATTTGTCTGGTATATCTGACACCTAGCTAAAATCTCATTAAAAGATTTTTGTCTCTGAATCACAGAATAGTTTGAATTGGAAGGGACCTCAAAGATCATCTAGTTCCAACCCCTCTGTCATGGGCAGGGACACCTGCCACTAGTCCAGGTTGCTCAAAGCCCCATCCAACCTGGCTTTGAACACTTCCAAGGATGGAGCCTCTGCAACTTCCTTGGGCAACCTATCCCAGTGGCTCACCATGCTCAGAAGGAAGATTTTTGTCTTTCTTACATCTAACTGAAATCTACCCTTGTTCAGTTTAAAGCCATTACCTCCTGTCCTATCACTACAGACCTTGATAAAAAGTCTCTCTCCATCTCTTACAAGCCCCCTTTATATACTGATTGGACACAATAAGGACTCTGTTATAATTGGGGTCTCACCACACTTTATACTTCCTAAACTTCAGGAAAATAACAGAACTACCTTTTATTTCAGCTTGTTCCTTCCCCTCTTGCAATGGTATTTTTTTTTCCCCCTTGAAGCTCATAGTATTTAATCAGAATGGGAGGCTGGCAGGAGCTGGGCTGCTGATGCTGAAGTTGGGGCAAGGAAAGGCCCAAATTACATCGTGGATATTGTGAGATTTAAGCAATATGTTTGAAAGTTGTTTGTTGCTTTTTTTGTCATCTGCACGTGTGAGCTCAGGCAGGGATAGTGCTCTGTCTGATCAGTTCTTATGCTGGGGAAGTGGAAGGGGGCTGGTTGGGAATTTGACTGGACTTTGTGGCATAGTGGCTGATTGCCATCACTCATCTAATGCTTAATGAACCTTCTGAGACGTGGAGTGTGTTGGAATGAGTATGAAGGCTGTTGCTTCAAACGGGGCAAATCCTGTTGGGGTCCAAACTGAGTCCATGCTGGGTGACAGCATCATGTTTGTGGTGGTCCCAGAGTTTGGGTGGACACAGCTGAACTGGTTTCATGTATCATCAGCTTCGGTCCAACGGTGTGAATTTGTTTGTATTGAAGATGTCTTTATCACTTGAAAGCAATGTTTGTTTGCCCAGCACCTGAGCTAATAAATTCTACAGATTTGTGTTCTGTGTGTTTTGAAATAATCCCCTGCTGGAGTAATCAGTTTACAGCAAATTGAGAGTTAATTGTGTATGCTTGAAAGAAAACGTACATAGAATGACATGAAAATCTTTCAGTTCCGTTTGCACTGTGTTGTTTTTGCTATAAACTAATGAAAGAATCCTGATGGCTCAGGGCTCTTCGCTTAAAACAAGACCGTAAGTCAATATTTGAATATATGAGGTTGGCATTATCTTAAACTGCAGAGTGCCTCCTCTGCCCCATCCCTTCCTTGTGGCAGCAGAGGTTTGCTTTGCAGGCATATAGGGGATCAAAGCTTTAGGAGCAGGAAGCAATGTGACTACTTTGACAGAGAGTTGTTTACCAGGACTGGAGCTGGCATGACTGGTATGGCTCACTTGGGAGTAGGCACAGGTAGAAATGGCTCTGCTATGTGTCACTGCTGTTTCCGAGGCCTTACAGAGGGTGCCCGACCTCCTTTTGAGGTACTGTGAAGGTAGAACATCTTACTTGTGATGCTTAATGCTTTCGGTAGTCCTCATGATGCAACTGTTTTGCAAGTCCTCCACGTGGAGCATGAATGTGATGGCTCTGCATGGCACAGCTCGGTTAAATGTCTGCTGTTCTGTGGAGTGTGACTTAAAACTATTGACTTACTGAAGGCTGTGGTGAACTGTACTGTAAAATATGTGTAGGCTGCATGGTCCCTGTTAGTTAAATACACTCTTTCATTGTTCAATTTCTTAACAGCTTGGAACTGCATCCCTACTGTCAGAGTTGACACGGATCCAGTGGCCTCGTATTGTTTGTGCATTATGTTAGGATGTGATTTCATGGCAGATTTCAGCTATGCGCAAAGCAGCAAGTGGTGAGGGGCAAAATGAGTGGATCTGTAGGGAGAAACTTCTAGTTTTTCCTGACACTCATATTGCATGTTTTGGACGTTTTTGTATCGCCTTGTTCTAGCCTCATCCCGTGGATTTAATGCCTGTCAAAGATTGGCATGCTATAAGAGCGTTCCTGGGCAGCATATCTTTGATTTAGTTTCAGTGAAACTGCTCCACGTTGTGAACTGAAGCATGATAAATGAGGATGGTTTGGATCTACACCAAGAAGCGTACTCCTGATCTGGACTGTAACAATGATGTACATGTTGATCTAAGTTGGATTTGGTGCAGTCCTGCTCCTCTGACCCTGCAGCGAGCCATCTGAGGGAGATAAAGAAAGTTGGCACTAAACGGTTTTCTCTTGAGCTATTTTCTCTTTATCTGATTCACCAGTAATATGAATAAGTACTAATCTGAGTACGGAGAAGGAGGAAGGGACCATGTGAACGCATGCAGAAGAGAGGATGGGATCACAGCATCCCTAGGTTAAGATGTCTTGGAAGTATGTCTTTGCAGGTTTCCTACTTTCCATTAGTGATGTAGCTGTCTTGGGCACCATGGGAAGGAAAGAAAGAAATACTGTTTCCAGCTGTTCAAGGTTCGGTCTGTAGGCTGCTTCTCATGCTGATGGCTTTTAGGGTGTGAAAGGAAAGGAAGTACCTTTTTGCACAAGACTAGTGGTCAGAGTGGCTTCCCCAGTAGTGGGAAATGTGAGGCATTACTCTGTGAAGAGGACCAAACGCACATCTGTACCCTGAAAGAATCCTTTGGTCTTTGGGGAACTGGTTATTATGGTCATTGTGGGTCATTGTGTAAACAGGAGAGTGAATCATGGGAGCAGATACAGAGTGCAGAAGAAGGTGCCTGGCTGCAGAGCAGTGGAGGCTGTTGGCCAGGAGGGATTTGTCTTTGGTTGCCACACTCTGGTACTCGCCTTGTGTGTGTGTCCTACCAGAAGAGTTTCATAGGGTGAAACTCATGCAGTTTTGGAAGAAGGGGCTAGAATTTTAAGGGCAATATGGAGCCCACCAGGTCTTTTTATTTGAGCATATGAGTTGTCATCAGTGACTTGAGTCAGGGTAACAGGGAATTGTGTGGTGCTGAAGTGGAAAAAAAACCACCACGTTCTTATAACCACTGCTTATGTTTGACCCTTATGGAGGTGTTTTTATTGTTCACCTAAACTTGTTCAGTGTTAAGATCTGTCTTCAGTGGCCAAACATATACTATGGATGGGATTACTATTAAAACAGCTGAAACTCTGTTTCTGAACTCCTACATCTCACAAAATGTAGGAATGCTTCAGGGGGAAAGCAATTGGAAGGAATTTTCTCCTTCAGTCCAACACCTGATTTTGAGATAGTTGTGAAGAAAAGTATGATAGTTAAAAGCATAAGATTGTGTCTTCTGTTGTCTTTTGTCTCTAGTGTAAGCTTGCTGTCTGCTGTAAGACTAAATACCTTTGTAGCTTTGTGTGTATGTATTCATACATAATAACAAAAAATTTAGCGTAGTTTTATAGGAGACTAATTTTTTTTTTTTTGTGATAGATGTACAAGTGGAAATAACAGTACTAATAGTTTGTTTTAGGCATCTAGCAACTGTCACAGTAAATTGTAGAAGCAAAATCTCAGTTTCTAGCGTAACTGCAGTTCCACTGGCAAGATGTTTCTGCAGGCCACACAACTTTCCAGAGTTCACGTTCCAATAAATGACTTTTAATCCAAACTGACCTAAAACTTGCCTGAAGAGACCTTTATGGAGCATGACATGCAACAAAAGCTCCTCTTGCTGCTTCATGTTGGACTCTGTCGCTCCGGGTTTGCTGCAAGTTTCAGCAAGGCTTCCTGAATAGCTTAAGAGTTTTATGCAAGGATTTCAGTCATCCCACTTTTTTTTTTTTCCCTATGAAAAACACATTTAATAGCTTAGAAAATGAGTTATTTTATATCTGGTTTGTGTCTTTTTCTGACTACTACAGACAGGTCACTGGATTTTGACAGTTTTGTAATATCCTAAATAAAGTACCAAGAATGTGAAATTGTGCTTTTTGCTGGACAAGTGGCTGACGCTTGATTATTTCTGTTGAAGACATAGACATGCTAGAATTTCAGTAGATTTTCCGCTCTTTTCCTTGATTTGTTTATGTTTGTTTTTTTTTTTTTTCTTTTTAGGGCTCCCAGAGTGCCTTAGCTACCTATATAGCCAGCTTCAGAAAGACTCTGAGTAGCTGAAGACTTCCTTTGTTTAAAATCAGTGAAGATAGGTGTTACGTGGCCACGCTTATCAGGAAGCTTGCCTTCTACCTTGGCACTGGGATGTGGTTGGCAGAGGAGCCTGTTGTGTGAGTTTTGGAGAAGTGGAGAGCCCACCTGTGCCAGCAGTGACTGAATGTCTCATGCAGGCAGCGTTGCTATGTTGGCTGACAGCATGGGCTCTTTTGTCAAGGGGTGGTGTTGTCAGATAGGACACTTTGTCTTTGCCACAGGGAACTAAGTAGTCTGTAGTTGTTGACGGGGCTGACTGGCTTAGATGTGTTTGGTCTATTTTATTATTTTTTTAGTCATGTTGCCATCTTACTTGAAACCAAGAGCTGAACAGACTGCTCCCAAAAAGCCTGCTATGACCACCTTTCTCCCAAAGATGTCCAGTCAGTATTTTTTTACTCCACGCTGTTTATTTAATATATCCCCTGCCCCTGAAAATGGGTCAAAATGTTCAAAAAGCACCATCTGGGAAGTTCTCTGTGTTGGAAAACTGTCATGGCTGGATGACAGAAAGCTGCCACCTGAGTTATCTCTTTGTCTCAAATCAGTTGCAGAACTGTTGTGGCTTGAAGGCACTTTTGGAGGTCATCCAGTTCAACTCTCCTGCTCAGAGCAGAGGTCAGCTGCAGCAGGTTGCTCAGGACAATGTCCAGTTGGCTTTTGAGAATCTCCAAGGAGACTGCACAGCCCCTCAGGACAAACAGTTCCAGTGTTTGATCACCCTCACGCTGGTTGTGGGAGGGTGTGTGTGTATGTTTAAATGGAATTTATTCTGTTTCTATTTGTGCCCACGCTCATCAATAAGATCTCCCTGAGCCTTCTCTTCTCCTGGTTGAACAGTCCCAGCTCTCTCAGCCCTTCCTTGTATGAAGATACTCTAGTCTCTTAGTTATCTTTGTGGCCCTTAGGGCTCTCTCCATTATATCCAGGTCTGTTTCATATTGGGTAGCTCAGGATGGAACCCAGCACTCCAGATGGGTCTCACCAGTGCTGAGCAGAGTGGGAGGATCACCTCCCTTGACCTGCTGGGAATACTTCTCCTAATTGCAGCTCAGGGTGCTGTTGGCTACCTTTGCTGTAAGAGCATGTTGCTGGCTCATGTCAACTTGATGTGCACCAGTTCCTCCTCTGCCAAGCTGCTTTCCAGCCAAGTAGTTCGCAGCCTGTACTCGTGCAGGAAGTTATTCCTCTCCAGAGGTAGGACTTGGCATTTCTCTTTGAACTTCATGAGGTTCCTGATGGCTCATTTCCTCAGCCTGCTGAGGTCCCTCTGAACAGCAGCACATGGTTTTGTGTTGTCTGCAGACTTGCTGAGAATGCGTTCAGTCTCATCATCCAGGTCATTAATAAAGATACTGAACAACTCAGCATTGATTCCTGGGGCACACCACTGGTGATCCTCCTCCAGCTGGACTGTGTGTCATTGATAACAACCCTTTGATCCTGGCATTTTGGACAGTTTTTGGTCCATTTTACTTAACACTCATCTGGCCCGTACTCCATCAGTTTGTGTATGAGGATGTTATCGGAGACAGTGTCTAATGCTTTCCCATCATCCAGTGAAGTAGTCATTTCATTGTGGAAGGCTGTCAGGTGGATCAGGCATGACTTCCTCTTCACGTACCTTTACTGATTCCCACTATCACCACCCTGGTGCTCTTAGGTGGCACTGGCTCAGCTGCCTCATGCTTCATTGAACAGAGCTTCCAGCCCCTCCGCGCCTACCAGGGCTCTGAACATAGTCCTGTGTTTCTAAATCTATTCTGTCAATTCTTACAGTCTATTATAATTTATTTTCTATAATACTGTAATCAATTTGTGATTTAACTTCTCATTTTTTTCCTCCCTCTTTCCTTGGTTGGAAGCATGTGCCGAGTGATGTCTTACGTTTATATTTGAATTGTTTCCAAAACAATATTGCCACTTATTTGTTAGAGATCTAGGATAAAGTAATGTTCTTTGCATACAGTGTAGGAGGTGGTTTGGATGAGGCTTTGGGCGACCTGGTGTAGTGGAGGGTTTCCCTGCCCATGGCAGGGGGGTTGGAACTAGATGATCTTTGAGGTCCCTTCCAACTCTAACCATTCTATGATTCTGCCTCTGAAAACTCAGGAGAATGTTGTCTCCCTCTCAGGTGAGCTTTGGTCCTGCTGGATGTGCAAGAAAAGCACAGTTAACCTCACAGCATTCATACTTGAGCTTGAGAAGACTTCTTTTCATCCAAGACTTGAACATTATGGACTTTTAAGCTACAGATAATTGATTTGAGTTCGGTTTGAAATTGAGAAAACTGTGTAAAAAGCAGAGGGGGAGGTAAGATAGGTGTTTTTGATACTTTTTGTTGCTGAGGTGTTCTACTGCACCTTCTGCCAGCTGAGACTTTTTGGCTTTTGAAAGTTTTGACCAGCTTATTTTATTGCAGTCCAACTTCTTGCTGACTGATTTAAGTATCACATCTATTCTAGAATAAAGCTTTTAAGTGAGAACTTGAAGCATTCAGAAGTCTAATTCAGAAGCATTCAGAAGTCTAATCCGTGGACTGACATGATTCCTAGTTATTGTTATAAGGAGATGTGATTCCTTAAAAACATTTTGTTACCATTGGACACTGTTTTTGCCTGTGTAAATGTTATCCTTGAAGACCTTTCAGAGGCTTATCTGGACTGTTTTGGTAGTAGAATGGTTTCAAAGCCCATGACACTGCAGTCTCAATTACCTGGATAGTTCTTCAGTGCTACCTGCTAATATTGAAAAGCAAAACTGCTAAGTGTCCCTCTTGAGGACAATGTAGTAGTGAGATGTGTAGCTTCTTGCTATTTCTGTGTCATCACATGAAAAAAAAAGTATGGGATGAAACTATCTTCACATTCCCCATGACCCCTCTCACTTTACAGGTGAAATTACAGAGTTTAGATCTGTTTTGCACATGTATCCATGAGAGTGAGGGTGATACTGACTATTGCTGTCAAAAAAGAGGAAATTCAGCACCTAAATTTTAAACATAAAAAGGTGATATTCTTTTACTGCCATTTGTGTTCGGAACACAAAGACAGATGGATGATGACTGGGAGGTTCTTGAGATCCTCCTTTGGTTGTTGGCATGACTGAGTTCATGTTTTACAGTCTGGAAAGGTGACCAAAATCAAAGTGTTGTGCGTTTCACACACAAATATAGAAATGTTCCTCCAAGGAAATAAAGAAGCTCTGAAAATAATTAGTTCATGTTGACATAGTGTGGCTATGATTATCTTCTACTACTGTGGAAAAAGGACCAGGTGTTTGGCAGTTTGAGTCGTAGTCTGCAATGCTGTAAAAATTTACCATGACTGACACTGTGTTCTGATCCATTTTCCGTGTTTAACTTTGTAAAACTGTCCTATAGTGTGTATATTGAAATATAATACCTGCTAGTGTGCTTAAAATCAGAGTTTAAAATGAGATAAATATGTATCATGGACATTTTATCTATCTTTATGCACTCGTAGTTTTCCAAAATGGTTGGGTTGAGTTGGTTGGAAGATGACATTTTTATTTCCAGACTGAAGGTGATTAATGGCAGTTGTCTTTATGATCTGTGGCTGCCAGAATTTCCTATCTGTTCAGCAATATTTCATGTCAGCTGCTCAAAAACCAATTCAGCGCAGAAACAAGAGTAAACTATTGTGCTTGCTGCAGGCAGTAATGGAAAATACGATGCTTCGAAGCAAACTTAGAGAATACATTTGGAAAAAATAAATGTACAGACTACAAAAAGTGTGTTAGGAGTTCCAGAGTGTGTATCACAAGCAGATAATTCTGGTGGTGACTTCTGTTCATAATGAAGAAAACGAATTTTCTGTCTTAAAGGAAAAAAAGCAAAACTAAGTCTTCATGTTTATATTCCATTGGCTCCTTTGTTCATGGGTGTATTCAGAAAATAGTTTGCCAGACAGATCATTCAAGCTTTTCTTGTGTTCGTGGCACCATCATGTAATTCTGTGTTTTACTAAGGGTTCTCTGACTTCATCCATAGGCAGCAGAGGGATAAAGGCTATGTTGCAACCTGCGTGCAGCAGCACTTTTAATCAAAACTGCCCACAGATTAAAATTACACATAGATTTAATGGAGCTGTAAGTTCAATACCAGGAAAAAATACTTTTTCCCATTCGATTCCTTAATTTGTGAATTAATTGTTGGATGTTGTCATGCACTGATAGAATAAGGAGTAACGTGGAAAAAAAACTTTTACAGCCATTCAGGATTTCTTTTAACTGTGCTGTGCTCTCATCTTTGTGCATGTTTGTTGTCATCTGCAGAGGAGAGGGAGGTTTTGGTGAGAACAGTGTTACATTTGGTATTGCCTGGGTATCCTGACTGTATTTGAGTGAGACGGAAGCTTATTTGATTGCTGCACGCTTGTGGGAATTTCTGGCATAAACAGAATTTCTTGATGAACAAATGAGCCTTTATTGCCAAACAGCCTTAGGCTGTCAGTAAGCCACTTTCATGGATCTTGTGCAACAGATAGACAAGTATGTAAATACATTGCTATGCTCCTCTGAGTAAACTTAATTATATCAAAATTAAAGCTCTCTTGCTTATTCATCTTTGTAAAAACCTGGATAAATCTGAAGGAGAGTGCCTTTAACATGCCTGCGCAATTAAAGTTGTATGATACTGTCAATCGTACACCTTCTGGCTATGTTACATTTCTTGGATCAGATTTGCAAAAAATATTGTGTGTGCAGCAGTTTTTTTCAGGTATAATAGCAGATGCAGGAATGAGAATTAACAAAGCATTGCATGGCTGTACCATACATGCGCAGTTTGAACCTTTCTCCCTCTTTGGCCTCTGCCTTGAGTAACAAACGCTTGCTCTGTGGTTAGTGATTCATAATTGGTAAATCTTGGGCTGAGGCTTGGCAGTGTGGAGGAAAAAAAAACCCAACACTGCCAGCAATCCCTTCCTCCGCATGTGCACGAAAACCTACCCAACACGACCAAAATATGACCTGGTGTCGTATTCCTAAATTTACTTTATTCTAATAAGTGTTTGTACATTTTTTTTTCCCCTCTCTGAAATGATTGGGAACACTACAGTTCACAAATGAGTGTTTCCATAAAGGAAACACTTGTTCTTAGCATTAGTCACTAAGTCTGTCTTTTTGTACGTGCATGGCTTTCAAGCTGCATTTCCACATCTCAGTTGAATTCACTGTGGATTTTTTTTTTTCTTTTTAGTGGACTATATCGTGGAATATGACTACGATGCAGTGCATGATGATGAGTTAACGATTCGAGTTGGGGAAATCATCAAGAATGTGAAAAAACTGGAAGAAGAAGGATGGTTAGAAGGGGAGCTGAATGGCAAAAGGGGCATGTTCCCTGACAATTTTGTGAAGGTGAGTTTTCTACGTTGACTTGATTTTACCAAGATTGTACAGCAGGCTAGTTATTACTGAAATAGTTAGAGTACACATCAGTTGTATTTGTAACAAGTTTGGTTTTTTTTTAACTGGAAGACTTTTTAGATGATTGCATTTTTTTAGTATACTTTCAAGGGCCTTTCTTGTTGGAGTAAGTTTTGCTGTCTGTTGTTACTCAGCATTTCTTTTGGTCTGTAGCCTTGCCTTGTGTGTTGTGTGTCCTTCTTACTGCTGCAGTGCACTAACAGTTGTCTGTAGTCATGGCTATGTGCTTTAGTGAAAGGGACTGATCAAAACAAACCCACACCCCACCCCTCCAACTTACCCCTACAGAAGACATCAAGTATGGCATCCAATTATTATTACTCAGCTGGCTTGACTGAAACTGAATCCAATTAACTAAGGTTGAGACCCTGCGTACAAAAGGCGGGCCATTTCCTCCTGGCTGCAGAAGATGCAATGGCATCCTTGGAGCCGCAGCCCAGGCTGGTGAGCAACAATCAAGTGATGAGAGAGTTGGGAAAGTGGGGTCACAGCTCAGTCAGCTCAGCTATAGTGAAAAACTACATCCTCAAGCTGTGATTGTGTGGATGCTTGAGCCTGGATTAAGCTGCTTTGTTTGGAGGAGGGATTCTGCCCTACCCTGGGCTCCCCGTTGCTGGCACTACCTTTTTTGTGATCATGCAAGAGGATGGGGCATGGAACATGTCCAGCTAAAAGGTAACTATGAAATCAGGTTGATGTTCAGCATGTTTGATTTCCTGACCCATTTGTCAGTAGCAAATACCTGAAATGGGAGGGGTGTGAGGTAAGTGCTCCACTGGGCTGCAGCACTGTTGTGTCTTTGGATTAGTCATCATTGTTCTAATTATGATCCTTTTCTCTTGGATCTCTGTCTCGCTCAGTGTGATGCGACTGACTTGTGGTAGTTGTCTTCTGCTGTGAGGTAACGCCTCTCAAATATTTTATTTAACCTTTTATATTTGTTCTGTGTTTGTGTCCTTGTGTCCTAATTTTAGTTAAAGTTCTTGTTTGCATCTTCCACATTTTTCCTGTTTTCTCTGCAAATTTTCTAAATGTAATATCGAGTATGCACCTATTTATTAGTTACTTATGATTAAGAAGTCTGCAAAGCAGCTAGGTGTGCTGTTCCACGTGGAACTCATGAAATTCAGAGTCGTCTGAGCTGCAGATACTTTCTCGTCTAAACTACGCAAGTGTTAGAGATGTTGTACTTTGCTCCTTTATGCTTTCTAACCTTTTCAGTAACTTCCAAGGATTCCTTAGTGTAACTTCTGTAAAGTGTAATCAAAGAGAGTTTAGATATTCGTGTCTAGAAGTGAAATTAATTCTTTGCAAAACAGAATTATCTAATGTATCTTACTGTGATATTTACATATTGTTAAACATAAAGGGAAATTTGTCCAGTGCTATAAACACTTCTTCCCACTTGCTTACGTTTAATTTATTTTCTGTTCGTCTTACTTGAAAAAGCAAAATTTCTCATTTTTTAATTACTGTGGAGGGATTTAAGACTGATGGAAATAATCCAGTTCTCAGAAAAATTTGTATGAATGCCTTTCACTTGTCTAATTTTTAAGTTGTTTGTAGTTTAGTTCAAAATCCATTTTAGGTTTTGGATCCTGTATAAATAGTAGTTTTACCTTAAGTGATGTTTTGAGGATTATTGTGTTGACGATGTATTTAATTAGTACTCAAATGCCACATAGGAAGAAAGCATCAGACATGACTCTTCTCTGGTTCTTGCATCAAGACCATCTTTTTGCCGAACGGCAAAGAGGGGTTGGATGTGGCTTGTTTCCATGTTAAATACAAAACTTGTTGGGTGTTTTCTTGCCCTTGTGCAGCTGTGGCTTTTATAAACTTCCTTTTATATTACTTCCATCCTGAAAAATCTTCATGCATCTCAGCTCCAGGTATTTCAACTATGCAGCTGTTGAGTATGTGCATGGCATGGCTGGAGATCCTGCATTACAGGAGACAGTTTTCTAGAAGGTGTAGGGATTTGGAGAAGTGGAAAGGAAATTGTGTGGAAGAAAACTCTCTTTGGTTTCATGATAACAGGGGATAACTTGCTTTCCTGGTGCTGGAGTTGAATGCGTTTATGAGGCTAACCTTGGGAATTTTTAAGATGGTATGCACAGGCAGGACAACTGTCGTGCAGTGATGAGATGATGGGAAAGCATTAATTGTTAGGGAAGTGAAAGTCATGGTTTTCTTCGTAGCCAATTTGATTATAATTTCTTCTTAAAAGTTAATTTATGGGTAGTGACAGTTTGAGGGACTATTTCTGGGAAAGCTGTTGCAGAAAACACCCCCTTTTCTGCTTCCCCCAACTGTTTTCATTTGCTGTTGCAGTAGGTTATTGATAGTTCAGGATCTATGAACCACTACTATGACTGAACCACTGCAAATACCAAGCCTCAACGGCTAAACTCAAATGCTTCAGCTTGGCCTGGTGCATTGTTAACACCCACAAGGCGTGGGTGAACAGGAGGAGGAAGGGGAAGTAAGCTGAAGCAGGGTTGTACTTTGGCCTTGTGAACAAGGAAGGTCCCTTGAGAAATGAATTTCCTCATTTGCTCCCTCACCCAGTAGCTCAAGGAGGTGGTGGTGTTGGATTGTTTGTCCACTGGGCTTCCTATGGGAAGGGATGTTTTAGTGCTCTGAACAGGAGACTCCTTACGGCTCCTGCAAGGGGGTGTAGCATTGAGAGTAGAGAAGCGTAGCAAGTTGGTTGGGAGGGGTAATGACAAGAAGTATGCTGAAGAGGGACAAATATTGCTGTCTTCTTATGACCACATGAAAGGGAAAGGAGGTTAAAGGTCTGAACGATGCAGTGAGGAGGAAACACCTGCAAGGACATTAGGCTGGGAGGACTGGGGGGACCTCAGGTGCATGGGATGGATCTCCCAGGTCACATCTGTAGAAATGTGACAAGAGTGAGCAAATTGGTATGTACAGGACTGTTGTGCTAAGTCTTGTACAGTTGGATGTGAGATTCTGGGACTGTACTTGAATATTTATTCCTTCCTGAAAGGATCTTATTCTCCTGTTACAAGTGTAATTTCATAGATTAGATGGAGATCTGTCCTGAAGTCATTACATGGATAAATTTGTTTGGGGATTTGTTGTGTTTTTTGGTTGTGTATGTGTGGTGTTTTTTTTTGTGGTCTATGTGCTGGTTTGTTAAGAATTGAACTGAGGCTAGGGTATAACTTCTCCATACAGAATTTGGATGGTAAATTATAATCTGTGCTGATCTGAAAAAGATCAGCATTTGAAGCTGAAAATGCATGTGTGTTATCCATTAGATTTGCTTAGCTTCTTCATGTATAAAATATTTAATCTGTCATTAAACTGAGTGAAGATGAACATACTTTCTTTTCCAAATGTTAGATGTTTTTAGAGAAGATAAATGAGTTCTTATTTTCATCAGACAACTGCAGGAGAATTGAGGGGGAAGTGCTAATTCCAGCTAGTTTGGATTTTACTTGTTTTGTTAGTTCGTCTCTTCTTCATCCTGTCCAAGGGCAGGAAAAGAGCGTGTTGCCTTGGCGGCAGCTGCAAACTGTCCTTGGCTGCCAGGCAGTGTGTGGCTGCTTCTTGCCTGTTTGAAGGATAACCAAAAGCTCCACAGGAGGATTATGACTGTGTGCTTGCTGGATGCGTTGGATGCCCCAGATTCCGACTGTATCATCATTGCTAAAGCAGATTAGTCCCCTTCTGTTCCCTCCTTCTGGGCTCCACTAATACACAGGATTAACTGACGTTTTACACTGCTCCTCATACTTTGACTTTTACATGCTTTGACAAATGTGTCTTTTCTGTTTGAGGTTTGAGCAAGGGCTATCAGCTTCATTTTGAGTTGTTAAAGTTGTGCAGGAAATAGCTTTTTTGATTATGTCTTCCTTTTTTTATTCCCCGCAAGTCTTCTAAATACTGCAGGATAGTTTTATGCAGTGGTAGTGGGTTTACATTTCCTGTAGTAGCACTGATTTGGTCTTTGCTGTCAGAAGGGCAGCAAAGGAAGCTGACGTTGTGTTTTCAAATGGATTGATTTGTTGTACAGACAAGTAGGTGAGCTAAGCACTGTATGACTTTGGAATACTCATATGCAGTGGGGAATGTATGGAAGCTTCTTGTGGATACTGATGTGATGCTGATGCTTGATACCTTGTAACATCTGCTGGTAACTTTTTGGTTGTTTTTTTTGGCTTCTACCCAAACTTTTTGCTCATTCATGGTGGCATGCTGAAGTTGGATCGGAGCTTGATGGTCCCTGGTTCCTAGTGCCAGCTGGGACTGGGCATTTTCTGCAAACTCATCACCTGATGGGTTAACCAGCAGTCTGAGACGGTCTGTGACAAAAGGTGCAGTTCTTGGTGCAGACTTCCGCGTGTGGTTTTTTGCATTAAAAGAAAGAGAGCAGGTAGATTCAGTTAAGGGGAACCCCATAAAGCCTCCCAAAACATTCTCAGATACTAGTGTGACAGTGTGTGTGTTGGATGGAGAGCAGGAGGTATTGTAAAGACTGGGAGGGAAGTCGGGGCTGGGATGTCCAATGCAGTCCTGAAACCAGAGCTCAGGGCTGGCGGAGAAACTTGTGGTGACTGTATAATTGAAAACAAGTAGATAAAAAAAATTACAGGCAGTTACACTGTCCACTTTTGAAGCTAATTTCCTTGAATTCACTTTTCAGTAATAGGCCTTTTTAAAGATTTTCTACCTGTATTGCAGTGTTGGATTTTGGAGTGCATAAATTTCTAATTTTATTAACAAAATCTGATTTGAAATCCCTTTTGAACTGTGCGCTTAGTGGAGTTGAAATACTTGAATTCGAGTTCGTGTTCCTGACATTGTTATTGCAGTTTTTTTCCCTCTTCCTGTATGGGCAATTTGAAATAAACAGCTTCATAAATTCCTGAAAGGAATTAACAGTGGAAACCAAGCAGACTTTTATTGTTTTCTTTGAGAGTCACTTTTCCTTTCTAAAATTCATGAGTGTGAAATGTCTGCACAGACGTTCACCTCCAGTATGGGTTAGAGCAGTGCAGTAACACTGTTAGGTCGAATGTGTGAGGTTTTTGGAGATGTTGAGATGTGTGAAATGTGGAAGGCTTTTTTGTTTTAAGTCTTTTTTGTTGTTGTTTGTATTTTGTTGTTTACTTATTTATTTATTTAGAGTAACTCTATTCCCTTTCCAGCCAACTATTGTGTTGATAAGACGGAAGTGATGATTTGGTGTTCATCCTTCTGCTCATTTTTGAAGGTTTTTTCTCCATTCATAGCTGAGAAAGTTTTTAAGAACTGAAGTTCCTTGTTTTATTTTGTTTATTGCTATCTTAGTTTTGTAACTGGCTATGTTGTGAGTAATATGACTTTTTCATGGTAATAAAACCAGTTCAATGGTAAGCTCAAGGCAGTAACTTGAAGGAGGGAGGAGCAGCAGATAGATTAATTAGTAGGTTTCATCAGTTAAACTAGGAAAGTTTACTGGTAGGCATTTGGAGCGTTCTGGTGAACAAGCTGGACGTTTCTACAGGTGTGTTTGGGATATGTACCACTTCAGCCGTCTGCTTAGCAGAGGATGGGTCTGTGATAGAGCTGGTTCAGAGAACAGTTTTTGCCTGCGCAGGTGTGTGCAGCTGCTTCTGCTCAGCTTAGTGCCAAGCTTGGATCCTTTTCAGGTTAACACCTGAACTTTGCTCACTGTGACATTTTTCTTCCTCCCTCTAAAGAAAAAAAAAAAGCAACACTGGGTGTGTTTGAGCAAATATGTCCTTGGAAGAGGTAAGCTTGCTTTATTTTCTGTATGTTCTTAATGTCAAATACTGTAAACGGATTTTGCTTTCTGGGGTAATGAATGTGAACAGCACAAATTTAAAAGTTGTGCTTGCAATATCATTTTTAGATTTTATTTGATGTATAGTGTAAATTATTGGCCTTAGAGTTGTTTGTGTAGTAAGCTAAACCAAGCCCAAGTGATTTTACCCACCCTTCTGTAGAGTATAAAGATGCTTAGGAACTGCAGACAACTCCAGTGCTTGCATGAGGAATTTCTTTTAAAAAGGGTGATTTTGTTTTACTTTCCTGTTCAATTTCCTGGTCTATGTGTTTGTCTATGTAAACAAAACAAAGCCCAAGCCCCTTTTCTTCCCTTAAAAGCCTCCCTAGTCCAAAACTTTTAAGAGTATTAGCACAGCTGACCTACCTTCTTAAGGCTGTGTCTTTGCTGCCTTCTTTCTATGTTCTTCCTGGTGGGATGCTGTTAAGTACTGAGCGTGCTGTGAACTAGTTGAGAGAAGTTTTGGCTTCAAAATCTCCTTCAAGCATAGCGTCTTCCTTAATTCCTTTTCAAAAACAGAAAGTTGACCTCGCCCAGAACTTTAAACAGGGGTTGTGGGTGTTGGAAGGGATCGTGGGCAAGACAGTGTTAGTCTCTTTTTGGTCGTTCCTAGTTCTAGCCTAGGCACAATTAAAAAGTGTAGTAAAATTAATTAAAAACAATTAATAACTGTAAGCATTTAAGTTTGATGTATATAGGATAAGCCATGTGCATCTAGTTTGAATTAGGGTGTCTTTATGGAATGGAATAAAATACATAACCTATTTCCAGAATTTTAGGGTTTGCTTCTCTGCTAGATGTTAAACCAGACACCTGTTCTGTCCAGATTCTTTGCATCCCAGTAATGCTTGAAGAAAATTAGATATACAGTAATTCATCAGTCCTATTGGTCGAATGATATTCCTTTTTCCTTTGCTTTATTGTTGTTTTGAGGAAGCAGTCATTGCAGTGGGTTGTGTGGTGAGGTCAGGCTGAGGAGCTCGGAGGTGTCGTTGGCTTCCCTGGGAGAGGCAGGTGGCCCTGCCGGTACGAAGGTGATGCGTGCTTCAAAGCCGGCAGTTCCCGTTCTTCAGAAACAAAGATGACATGCAAGATCGAAACCCATATTAAGTAATTTTGGTTTCAGTGCTTGAGTATATGAGAGAAACGATGGGTGTAAGCAGGCTCTTTGTCTCCTGGCAGGGAATGAAGCTGAGAGTTCAGACTGGTGCTTTAAGACCTGTTGCTGATACGATGGTGCCATCCATCATTCCTGCTGAATTTTCTTCTGGCTTTTGGAGAAAATAGTGCTACTGGAGAACGGGTTATCAGAGGGCACGATGTGGGTTTGCTTGAGCTGCTCCTGCTAATCCCATCCATTGGCATGTGTCTGGGATTTGCGAGAATGGTGATAGCAACTCCAGTGCGGGGTGAGACACAAGTCTCTACTAGTCAGCTATTTTGGCCTGAATAATCAAGGAAACGGGTTTCTTCCAACTGGAATGTCAGAATAAATGGCTTGGGTGAGCCCTGCTTATAATGGGGGAGCCATTGTTTCTAAAAATAAGATGAAAAAACCAACAGCTGAAAACATTGGCAGATATAGCCACCACTGGCACTGAAATATAGGCATATAGTCCTAAATAAGAGTTTTTGCTGGGATCCAGAGCTTGTCGTGGATTATTCTTACTTCCGTGATTTTTGCAGTCAAATCGCTGGATTGACTCCTTGTACCATTCGGGCCCCGACCCTGTGAGTTCCCTCTGTAAACTGACTGACTGTGTCTGGCATGAAGAGGGGAAAAGCGAAGTCTGGAGGTTGGTTTGCGCTTGCAGAAGGTCTGAGACTCTGCACTGTAGAGGTGGTGTTGCTGACACAGTTATGCCAGCACAGCTGCTCATGGACACCTGCATGCCAGCCTGTCGTTCCGTATCGTTGGGGTGTCTACACTGGCGTTTTATTGCCTTTTGGTGTTGGTTGGAGATGTGTGAATTATTTCATGTTCCAAGGCAGTACAGGTATGTTGATTTGAAAGATATGGCATGAGAACGTTATGTGACTGTATGAGTTATTTATCTTGATGGGCTATTAGATCTGAAATGTCACAAACGCTTTCCTCAAAAGTTAACTAGTTAAGTGCAGAAGATTTGGTGAAATGATGTGGCCCTTCCCCAGTTCTAGATAAGCATCTGTGCTTTAAAATGTTTTTTAAAAAACACCTGTCAAGAAATTTCAGTTTGCATTTGAAAACTGTTGTTTCACTGTAAAAATCTATAGCATTGTGAGGTCTTCTGTAGCTGAATGTGAACAAAGAATGAAGAAAACACTGGTGCTTCTTTTAACATTTAGTATTTTAAAATTTACTTATATGTTTCGTTTTTTCAAATACTGTTTTGTCATGAGCATGGGAGAAATGGAAGGGGCTCCTAAACTTTGCCTCAGTGGCAGTACTGGTATGGAAGGGAACTTGAGGCACTGCTCCGAAGGCTGGCAGGATAAAATGTGATTAATGACTTGTGTTAATCCTGTCTAATACACTAGTTACTTTCTCTGATTTGAGTTATCCAAGTTTCTTGATTGTACATGTGCCTCTTGCTTTTCTAAGTGGCGTATTGGCTTGTGATGTTACTCTGTTGTAACGGTGTGCTCCCAGATACTCAGTGCTGCTTGATTTGGGGGCAGTGGTTTGTTCGCAGGTGAGTCTGGAAGGGGCAACAGGTGTGTATATATGCAAGTAGCTATTCCTTTAACCACATGAAACAGTCTGCTCTTTTGCCCTTCCTTATTTAGTTTTTACATTTGATTTGCGTGTAATTTTATAACTTCCTCTCCGAGCATGGGAGAAAGGTAACCGTTCTCTGGCTGGAAGCTTGCAAACAGGCTGCGTTCCGTGAGACGATGTTTGCAGCCATTACTGAGTAGACGCCACAAAGCATCGCCAGCGTCTTGGCCAGCAATAATTGACTGGACACGTGCAGAAAACTTACTTCTAGGTTTAGACCTTCGCTGTATACAGAAGCGTAAAATACAGCTATAAGTATGTGCTCTGGAGTTAGGATATGTAATAATACCAAAAAGGTCAGTTATCCAGGTACTATAATATGTAATGTTTGTTACATCCTGGGAGGCTCTGGGCGTGCATTCCAGTGCTGTATTTTTACTACTTTGCCATATGTCTAATAAATCCATGTGCGTGTACGCCCAACACGGTTAATATTAAATCTGTTGTTTTGCTTGTTTTATGAGGTTGAATGAAGTAATGTACTTGTGATCTTGAAACTTAAACTTACATGAGGCTAGCTCATCTGGCCAGTCATCTCTTAACGTTTGCACCACTTGTGAATTTTTTTTGTGGGTTTTGGGGTTTTTTTTTTGAGAGGGGAAATTAGCTCTCCTCTACGGTAATGTTTTCAGTATTAAATGTATTTTTGAATGTGTGTTTTCCTTCCTTGGACACTGGGTTCTATCTAGTATGAACTGATCTCAGAGTTAGATGTGGTAAATGTTTTCAAGGCTTTTGGATACTTTTCACTTCCTATAAATTTTATTTTGGTGTATGTATGTGAGTTCATTAGCTTTGGACTTGGTGTAATAAACTTTCAAACTGTTAGAAACTGATGATGATGGGCAGGTGCCCTGTCACCTAGCTGCTTACAAAACAGGAGCAGAAAGCAAGATGTGTCTTCAGTTAAAAATGTTGGTTGATGTGTGAGTCTTTGACAAAACTTAATTTTTAAGCTTCTCTTGATCTCTGCTGAGATTTCGAGATTTATATTTTTAGCCCTTATTTGGCAAATGTCTTAAGCATTTGATTTTGTGTCTTAGGCAAGAGTTGTGATGGGATGTAGATGTGACAATGTTTTAACTTGCTTTAAACTTTGTGCGGAGTGAAGTGCTGGAAGTTTTACAGAGAATGGAGAGAGATGAGTACCCTGGAAAGGGACGCAGGGAAGAAGAAAGCTGAGTATGACAATGGATGCAGGAAGACAGGATGACAGTGAGAAGGAACAGGGAATGTTCCAAGTTAAACATCAAGGTGGACCTGTAGTGGTTAATGGATCACGCATTTCTCTAGACCAGTGATAGTGGTACTTAACTGGGAGAAGGGAAGTGGGAAATGTGTCTTCCTGCCTTCCCTTGTGTTGGAAGCTTGATAAAACACCACATACTGTGAGACCTGGATCTGTGTCCTGCTCTGTGCCACGTGTGATTCTTGATTTCATTGATCTAAAGCACTGTTGGGTGGCTGGTGACAGATAGGACATTAACTGTTAGTCTATAAAACAATTACAAGAAATATAATTAAACTTTCATATGTATAAGCAAGTAGAATAGAAAAGAAATGCACATAACGTCTTAAGATGTTTTTATCTGGCTGTGAATGTGGCAGCACCATAAAGTACTATTTAGGTATTATTTTTAGAAGTATTTTAAGACTATGGTTTTTCCTTAATTAAATGGTTGAGAAACATTGATGTAAACATTTGTGCTTCTTTTAGTTAGTCCTGTTAATTTAGGATTCTTTGCTCTGCTGTTGGTGTGCCTGGTGCTCAGACTGCTGCGCTTTTCTGCATCTGGGCTTTGATCCTTGTTGAAAGCAGACGGAGTGAGTCTTTTTGATATCTGCAAATGGTTCTTAGAGTACTAAGACATTACATGTTTTTAGGTCTCTTGTGTTTTGCAAAATTTAACAAGACCTCAGATCAGAGTCTGTTTTGACACTTGTTTGGCAGAAGCTTTATAGATATCCAGTTCTCCACAATAAAAATAATTTATATATATATAAAATAACTAAAATAATATGTGTATAATAATAATAAATATATAATATCTGTATGAAGATCTGAAATTCCAAGCCTGCTTCTTTAGAGATGAGTTTTCCTTATTTAAGAAAGTCTAGTTGTTTGCCTGTTCTTCACCTTTGAATATTACATTTACTCAATGGCTCAAGTTTTAGTCTGTAAGCCTGAAGTGACTCCATAACTTCCTTTTTTTGCTTCCAAGAGATCCTGCTTGTTCCATGTTATGCGTTGTGAGAAAGAAGTGATACCTTGCCTGATTGATGATGCTTTCTTCCTAACAGGGAGGGAGTATGATTATATGATCTATATTTAGCATAGATTATAATACATGTGAAAATATTGGTAACTTGTTAAACTTCATACCGAGTGACATGATGTGGGTGTGATTTAATAGAAGGAAATGCCGGGCTTCTGTGTGCAAACTGGAGAAGCGTGAGTCTGGCTTGAGTCTAACTTCTGTAGCTAATTATATTTTATTCTTGAGGGGAAAAGTTAGAAATTGTGATTTGAATCTGCAGCAGGCACAAATATTAATAATTCAGCTTTCTGAAAATATATCTCCAGCCATTTATGAAACTACACTATGCACAGAGAGTGCACAGATGTCTTCTGGCGTCTCTTGATGGCAGGGAAATTTATCTACCACAACTTTGCATCCTTGCTTTTGGGACTGTCATGTTTGAAGCATGCAAAACCTTTAGATTTAAATGGATAGCTCTGCATAAAACTTTGATAAGAAACATTAGGGGAATTTCCAAAGCTTCACTCGTCTCACTTTGAGCTAGTGATGTGCAGTGTTGAGGAACTACAGCAACAGTTGCTCCCATAGCAGAATGTGTCTGTACCTCCCGTGAAAACTACTGGTGATTCATGTCAGCTGGAAACTTTTTTCTAACCTTAGTCTTGAACAGAAATGCCTTTGACTGGAGTGTACAGAAGTACAAATACAAAGCAATTTCAGTTTTGGAAGAGGCAAAGAGAAGGAGTGATGCTGCCTTACTGTTGGTTCAGCCTGATCGTAGGTCAGCACTTTAAAAATAACAATCCCTACTTTGGCCATAAATTAGGCCAAAAAAAATCATCCCACAACATATTAAACTGCCCAGGAGGTAATCTCTCTTGCAAAACAAAAGGTTACTAAGTTTATCCATTCTTCAGATGGTAACTGCTTTCATCTTTAAAGTGACTTGTTTTTACTTTCAAGAACTATGTTTCATCCTCTGTGGAGTTGGGGGCAGCTTGTGACTTCTTGCAGCTGAGCTCTTATGGTGGGAAGTAGAACCTGTTCTGACCTCCTGAATGCCCCGTAGAATCATAGAATGGTTTGGGTTGGAAGGGACCTTAAAGATCATCTAGTTCCAACCCCCCTGCCATGGGCAGGGACACCTTCCACTAGATCAGGTTGCTCAAAGCCTCATCCAAACTGGCCTTGAACACCTCCAGGGATTGGGCAGGCACAACTTCTCTAGGCAACCTCTTCCAGTGCCTCACCACCCTCAGAGGGAAGAATTTCTTCCTTAGATCTAATCTAAATCTGCCCTCTTTCAGTTTATATTCATTACCCCTTGTCCTATCACTACACGCCCTTGTAAAAAGTCCCTCTCCAGCTTTCTCATAAGCCCCCATTAGGTACTGGAAGACTGCTAGAAGGTCTCCCCAGAGCCTTCTCTTCTCCAGGCTGAAAAACCTCAACTCTCTCAGCCTGTCTTCATAGGAGAGGTGCTCCAACCCTCAGATCATCTTTGTGGCCCTCCTCTGGACTTGCTCCAGCAGCTCCATGTCCTTCTTGTGTTGGGGACCCCAGAGCTGAACACAGTACTCCCAGGGAAAGAGCTCAGGAGCTTCTCAGCTCTCATGGTTCACAAATTGTCTTTGTCTGTCCCTTCAGTTCATGGCAAGTGTGGCAAAGGAATGGGGCAGATTAGGTGAATAAATTGCACCTATTCCTTTCTTTGCCTTTACTAAATATTTTGCCTTTGTGGGCTGCCTGCATTGAGGATGAGAAAGCATGTTTTGTATTCAAGGAGGAGATGCTGACAAAATGAAGGGATGTGGGATATCTTAGGTTTAAGAGACGGTGGCTGTTGAAGCTGCCCTGTGCTTGCCTGTCTGCTGATGTAGCTGAGACTGTAAATGTGAGAGATGATGGGTGCTTAAATAATTAGCTATGTGAGGGGTTTTTTTTGTGTGCCAGGAACCATGATTTTTCATTGCGCTTGAACAGATTATGGCTGACAATCTCATCTGTATGCAACTATACAGATTTTTATATAGTCGCACACATATTTATGTGTTATTTCTCAGTGATGGGATTTTTGTAGGCTGTGAGGAGAAGAGAAACTTGTATAAACAAAACTATTGCCTGTAGATTTATCGTAAGCTTCTAATTCCTCCCTCTCCCCTAATTTTAGTGACAAGCTCAATTCTGACTTCCTTATTTTCTGCCCAGTAAAACAGGAATCATAAACTTAATTTGCCAGTCCATGAGTTCTTTATTGCTGTTTTGATGGGGAAGAAGAGAGATGAGAAAATTGTATGGGGAGGCTCAGACATTTACATTTGTGTATTCTTCATCTCAGCCTCTCTAAAGATCGAGACTGTTTTCTGCTGCTTTGAAATGACAGCCAATGGCAGAAATGTACATCACTTTTAAACTAGCTGATGTTTTGTAGTTTACGGTGGAAATAATGTAAAAAGTTTAAAGATGATTGTTCCGGGTATAATGACATAGATAGAAGGAGGTGGGCAGCTTAAGTCTTAATATTTATGCTTGAAGAATCTGGCTAAGGATTTAGATTTGCTGGATAATGAACTTCTCTGTGCCCTGTAATTCAGGAACAGACTTCATATTTTTAACTATCCATCCCTCATGTCCTTTCAGACAATCTGACCTGCTTTCTTTATCTCCAGTTCCCTGCTGATTTTAGTGCTCTTTGCTGCTGTCGAGGGAAACGGGGAGGATCCTGCTGTCCCCCCTGGAGCGATGCATGGGCAAGCGGCTGATGGTGGGAAGCCTGCTTGATTGCTTGCTTAAAAAGTAGGTCAGGACTGCCTGCTTATTTGTTTATTTTAATGGGCATTGTGAGGCTGTAAATGAATTTAGACTTGTTAGACTTTTATCTGTGTATAAAGAAGAATTCTTGTTTCACATGTTGCTGTACCTAAATGATTTTGAGATTTTATATATAAGTTTTATACATTTCCCTGAGGAATTGTTAAACTGTGATGGGTGCTATTAAAACAATAGCTCCTTGTTGTGGTTTAGCCCATCAGGCAGCTAAGCTACCTTGCAGCTGCTCACTCCCTTCTCTCCTCCTGTGCACTGGAGTGGAGAGGAGAATAATGTAGTGAGAGGCCTGAGAGTCCAGATAGGAACAGGGAGGGATCACCCACCAACCATGGCCCTGGGCAAAACAGGCTCAGCCTGGGGACAAATCGATTTAATTCCTTAACAGTTACTTGAGAAGATAACAGGAAACTAACCCACATCTTAAAACACCTTCCCCTCACTCCTCCCTTCTTCCCGGCTCTGCCTCTCCCCAAGCAGCGCAGAGGGATGAGGAATGGAAGTTGCAGGTCGGTTTTTCACATGTTGTTTCTGCTGTTCCTGCCTCTTCAGGAGGAGGACTCCTCACACTCTTCCCCTGCTCCAATATGGAGTCTGTCGGACAATCCTCCGCAAACTGCTTCAACGTGAGTCCTTCCCACAGAATGCAATCCTTACCCATTAGATTGCTCCCGTGTGGGCTTTCCCCACAAAGTCACAACTTCTTAGGGTGCAGACACCTGTTCAGGTGTGGAGTCCCTTCTCACGGACTGCAGATGCATCTCTGCTTTGTTGTCAGTCTTCAGCAGCATCAGGAGGGCCTTCCCATGGAGACAATCCTCTACTAACTGCCTTAGGCGCAGGCATCTCTGCTCCAGCGTGGGGTTCTCCATGGGCTGCGGATGGGTCTCTGCTCCACTGTTAATCTCCATGGGTGGTAGAGGGACCACCTGCCGTCTTGCCATTGGCTGCAGGGGAATCTCAGCTCCAGCACACCTCCTCCCACTCCATCTTCACTGACCTTGATGTCTGTGTGGCCATTTCTCTCAGATCTCAGTCCTCTCTCTCTGCTGTAGCTGTGCCGGGCCCGACTGGCCCGATGAACCTCAGCTGTCCTGGCAGGATGAACTCCGCCCAGCGGGTGCCCTGGGAGCGGGAGCTTCGGAGCTTTCCAAGCCGTGCCACCTGCCACTGTGGCCATCTCCAGTTGTGTGGTGGTGGCCACCTGGCTCAGGTTTGTTTGTCCCCTTCTTAAATATGTCACTCAGAGATGCTGACTGACTCAGCCTTGGCCACAGGTGGGTCCAACTGGTTTTGGAGCCAGGGAAGCTTCTCGAAGCTCCTTACAGAGGCCATCTCTGCAGCCCCTCCCCTGCTAGCATAACCCCACCACGTAAACCCAGCACACCCCTTAAAATCACCCCAGTCTTTTTTCACTACTGAGTTAGATTTATATGCATTTTTGCATATCAGTCTGTAGAGATTTTGGCAAATTTTGCAACTGTTGTGAAATACATGTTTAGTGGAGATCATGAAAACTTCAAAACTTTGACTAGAGCTGTAGTTTGCAACAGAAAGAATGGGTGGTTACTTCCCTGTTGAGTATGTCTTATGCCAAGAGACAGTCTGTATTGACCTTCTACTGCCAAGTCATAAATGCATAAAATCTGTGTTGCTAACGGAAACACTGACAAGCCTTAAACTGGAGCAGACTGGCATAACAAAAATATTAAATTTTCCAGCTGCAGTTAATGTCAGATTTTCATTTCATTTTTACTGGCTAGCCTCACCTTATTTTTACTGGTGGTGGCCTCACCTCAAAACAAGATGAAGTGTCCTGGAGGTTTTTTGTTCATATTGTCACAGCACCCTCTTTTAGTTTGAATATATGATGTTGACTTATAAAAAAAAAAACACAAAACCAACAAAAACAAAGAAGGAAAATCTCCTTACTTGTTGTGAAGCCAATGAATAGGAGTCTTGGGCATATTCAGGTTGAATGTTGTGGTACCTGGGTCATTTAATCTTTGGTTTGAATGCAGAGATGAGACCTACAGGCAGTGTCATTTTCCAACCGCTGAAAGTCAGGCCAGCTGTTCTGGCAGAGATATAAAAATTGCAGACTGTTATTAACAGGGCGTTTATTAACGCATGAATCAATTAGTGTCACTTTTCAGAGATCCAAACAGATACGTATCTTGTTTAGAAGTAACTGCCTTTGTGAAACCTTAGTATGTCCACGTGAAAGTCAGAAAGTCATAGCAATGCTGCTCCAGATGAAATTGCTGGCAGTGGTGATAGGTACATATGTCAGAGGATCCTGACGTGTGCTTTTGAATATTAATCTTAGAGCAGTCATCCGACAGTCATCTTGATCTTTTCCTTGCATCCTCTTTCTTTTTATCTTTTAGATTAGGAAGGTGTCTTTTACCTCTGTAGTGAAGTATTCAACTTTCATATCTTAGTTGTATTAGAAAGGTCTGGTGGTACCGGTCTCTCCCAGTGTCCAGTTGTTCTTTCTGGTTTCTGCTGATGAAATTCTTTATCAATAAATCTTTAGCCTTGGAATCAGTCTGCAAGGTTTTCATGTAACTGTTGCTCACAGAATTATTTTTAGATCTGTTCTCTTTTAATCTGATTCCACTATACTTTGTTATATTTGCCATTGCTAGTTTTGTGTTACACGTTGAGTATTTCTGATCTGTCACACTTCAATTACTGACTCGAGTCAAGCAAGAAAGTTGCTCAAGCATTCCCTCTTTCATTTTTGGGTGTTTGGTCTTTCATTGTGGTCACTGCTTTTGTCTAAAATAATTTCCTGTTATTTGTAACCTGTTGATTATTTTGATGCCTTTGGTACTATTGCTGGACTTAAAAGTATATTGTCTGTTTGCTACAAATGACTGAAAAACGTGATGGTTACTTTACAGCCTGTTCTGGCATTTGGAACTGGTTTGTATTGGGTTTTTTGTTTGGTGTTTTTTTTATTTTATTTTTTAATTTATTAGAAGAAGTAGGTCACAGTTTTGACCAGGCCGCCTGTCTATGTCTTCCCCATTTCTCTTTTGCGCCTTTGTTTTTCACAAAATCATTGCAGCAGCCACTTCTGAAGTCTTGTGTGAAGGACAAACCCAGGAAAGGGAGCCTGGAGCTGACTTCTCACCGGAAAGCATTACGACTGAGAAACCAGTTAACTGGGGAAGCATTAGTTCCTGGAGCAGCTGGAATGGAGGCTGTATAAATTACATAGCAAAATATTATGATTTAAAAAATCCAGGGACAGATCCACTCTAGGCAAGTTTTAAGTGCCAATATTGAGTTGAGCAGAATGGCCTTGTCAGTAAGGTGACTAGAAAGGTGTTTTGGAGGTGGCAAACTTTCCAGCCGTAGCCAAATTTAATTCCTTATGGTTTATCAGACTTGCAAGTGACTGGTCAAAAACTAGCTATTAAGACTGAGAATAACAAAGCCTTTGAAATGTGAAATGTCTCCTCACATGGGAGGTAGACACAATGCTGTGGTCTTCTGGAGTTTTGGGGTTTTATTTATTTATTTTAACTTGGAAGATGAGATCTTAGCTCTGTAGGGCTCTTAGCTCTGCCCTTTCTCCAGGGCAGAAATCTCTGCGGATGAAGGAGAGTAACAGCAGGAACTACTCATTTTTTGAAAAGCCTCTTTATGTAACATAGATGAGTGGGAGGAAAAATTGTGCTGTCTGTAGTGTTGCTTATTCTTCTTGCTCTGTGATTTTGGGAAATAGGAGGGTGCTTTGGACTGTTCGCCTTGAGGTTCATAGTACGTTTGAAAGTATCAGTAGCTTTCCAGACCTGTGGAGTTTTCCAGCTGGACAGCTGCAGTGAGTAGCCTGGCTTTTGGTGTTCCAAAAAGCACCAGGTAGGTCCTGGTGAATACGTCTCATTTTTTTTGGCGTTTCATCAATGTATTCGTTTTGTTGTCTTAAAGCTCATGTATAAGAGTTCACACAACATTAGTAAGTGTGTGTGTATATATTGCCAATATTGTTTTCAAATACTATTAAATATTTTATTGCAACTGTAGCTGAAATAATTAGTGGAATTGTTCACCAGTGGCTGCTGTTGATAGATGCAAGAATTGTTCTGAAGTGGATCATGGAAAGCTGCAAAGTACTTGCAGGTGTTTGCTTTCCTCAAGACGTTGTAATGCTGCTGTGGTGGGAAAGCTGATGGGCTTTGAGGGCCTCGCTTAGCACATAGGTGTGTGAGATTTGGTGGACATGACACACTTGGGTTTTCAGAAACTTTGGCAAAATTTTCCATCAAGTTATTGAAGGACTGAAGTTGCTCTGAGACTGAAGGAAAAATTCTTTTATGGATTGGAAGGTGCTTAAAGAATAAGAAGCAACATAAGAAGGACATGGACCTGTTGGAGTGGGTCCAGAGGAGGGCCACAAAGATGATCTGAGGGCTGGAGCAGCTCTGCTATGAAGACAGGCTGAAAGAGTTGGGGCTGTTCAGCCTGGAGAAAAGAAGGCTCTAAGGAGATCTTCTAGCAGCCTTCCAGTATCTAAAGGGGCCTACAAGAAAACTCAAGAGGGACTTTTTCCAAGGGCGTATAGTGATAGGACAAGGGGCAATGGCTTTAAACTGAAAGAGGGGAGATTTAGATTAGTGTCACGTTTTGAAGGTAAGATTTTATTTGTGACAGGATATAGATTCGTAGATAGCCGGTGATAGTGACTGACTACAAAAGAACTTTAACTAAAATACTGCAGTGATAATATAAGACTATTACTGATCAGTGATAATACCAAATAGCTAGTAAGATGTTAGTAAATAAATGCGCATAACACAATGTCCTTACCCAATAGGCGTCCCTATGGGGGGGAGAAGAGAGGTTCAGCCCGTCGTCTGATCCCAGATGTTTCGATGGAGGGGCTTCTCCCTAACATCCCCTTTGTTTTTTGCCATTTTATACTATTTCTCTACTTTCAGGTGGAGCTTGAGTGACTCTAGTCATACATACCTTTGTTAGGATTGGTGTAAACTTTTCTCTCTTCGATTTAAAGGTATAGGCAAGAAGAAATTCAAGGCGCCTGCTCAGTGAGGGGTGGTCGCAGCCCGGAGGCGGGTAGCTTTTGAGGTGGAGGTGTGTTTTGGTATTATAATGACATTATAATGAGCAAAGTTCAACTAAAGGACAAGATTTCCTGGGGCAACAGTTGCGATCCATCTTCCTTGGTGGCAATTAGACGGTTATCTTCACCAGATGTTCTTTGCCCCTGATAACAGGGATGAGCCATGGTACCTCCGCACCACTCTAATCCCCACTTCAAAGACATTGCTCATTTCATCTGACCAACAGGCCGTGTCCATCCTGGGAGCAGCAACTGCTTCTCACCTCAAAGCTGCTCTAATGTTGCAGCCTTTGAGCTGAACTTTGCTAAGCTGTATTTCTCCATTTTCCCCAATTTCGGTTATTTTCCCACAATTAGATCTAAGGAAGAAATTTTTTACAATGAGGATGTTGAAGCACTGGAACAGGTTGTCCAGAGAAGTTGTGTCTGCCGCATCTCTGGAAGTGTTCAAGGCTGGGTTGGGTGAGGCTTTGAGTAACCTGACCTAGTGGAAGGTGTCCCTGCCCATGGCAGGGGGGTTGGAACTAGATGATCTTGAAGGTCCCTTCCAACCCAAACCATTCTATAATTATATGACTTATCAGTGACCTGTCAGGATAGAGGAGGGTCGGCAGTGGGATCCCTCAGGAGCTGATGTTGGTACCGGCTTTGTTCAGCATCTGTGGTCATCTGGAGAGGGGATTTAACTGCGGATATTCCCATCTTGTGAGTGTTATTAAACTCTTATGTATTCCAGTGCCATGCTGATGGCAAGGTGCTGAATAGGCAAAAAGGGTAGCAGATGAGCTTGAAGGTAGGTAAATGCCAAGTAATGTGTATAAGAACAGGTAATCCATACCATGCCTACATAGATCTGCCAGTTGAGAGTTAAGCATCAGCTCATGAATATCTGTTAGTGCTGCTTTCAGTTCTCTGAAATCCTCTGCTCCAGGTGCAGTGACAGCCAAAAACACTGGCAGGGATGCCAGGTGTTCTCAGATCTATTGACACCAGGATGGGACAAACAGCTAGATGGTTAAAGGGATGGAGCAGCTGCCTGGTGAGACGGGAGCTGAGAAGGCTGGGACTCTTCAAGTTGAGAGGATAAAGCCAAGGTGGGATATAATCAAGACTTACACAGCTGTGAGGGTAATGATAAACTAAATGCAGTGGTGGGGAGCATGCGCTGGGACTAGTAAGGTGTCAGCTTAAAGCAGGTGAGAGAGGAGTTTCTTCATGTAGCTGAGAGTGAATATCTGGTGTCTGGCCCCAAGGAAGCTGTGGAGGCGGACAGGAGCATGGGTGCAGAAAGGGATTAGACAGCTTCATCTGCAGACGTGAAAGGGAGAGGGGAGGGGATGTATCTCCCTAATGAAACCTTATGGGTGCTCTGGGACTGTCGGAGGATCTGGGTTGCAGGCTAACTCTCTAAAGAGCGTCTGGGATTGCGACTGCTGGGAGCTGTGTTCTGCACTAGATGGGCCATTGATCTGACTTAATGGGTTTCTTCTTGTGCAAAGTGATGATTTCCTTCTTCAAGAGTATTTGTTCTCCACTGGAGTCTCATTTAATGAGGTGATGAAGTAGAGTAACTGCTGAGTATAGGGCCTTTCCTGCGAAGAACTGATGCTTTCTTATTTATAGGCTTCTTAGTCTTGATTGGCACGTTCAATTCTACTGCTCACACTTTAATGTAGGAAGATAGAAAGGAGACAATTATCAGAAAAATGATGTCTCTGTTACTTCCCTCCTACACTCTTTCCCCTTACTTCTTCCCACTTTATTTCTTGAATCTCACTTTTGTTTCCATTCGTGTCTTCAGGCAGTATGATTGCATCTTATCTGTAAACAACTTTTGAGCTTTCTGAAACAGAGATGATGGCCTAATACAGTTTTATATATAAAATATTTTATTTAGTGCCCTACCCTATAGGTCTGTCATTGAAGTAATATTTATATTTTTAAAAATGTTCTCAAATATGAACTGTGACTTAAGAGTTGTAATATAGGATTCTGGGCTCAAAGCTACTTTTTTTTAGGGTTGGAGTAGGTGGCTAAAATACTGCCTCTGTTTCTGAATTTTCACAGCACATCAGCTTACCTGTTTACTAACATGATTGTATGGAGAGATCAAGTTTATTAAGGCCTTTAGTATGTTTAGGTACAAGATGCCATGATTTTTGAGTATAATACATCATTGCATTCCAAATGGTAAGTACTTGAAATCTGTTTGTCTATGGAGCGTCTGTCTGTCTAAAACCATGGACCTCTTGGATAATTAAATGGCCTCTTAGTCTTTTAAATCTCTTGTTTCAGGAAGTTAAGAAGGATGTAGAGCCCAAGGATGATGCCGTACCAGTCAGGAGGGAGAAATCTGGCAATGTAGCCAGTCTTGTGCAGCGTATGAGCAGCTATGGGCTTCCAGCAGGAGGATTTCAGCCTCATCCCCCGTCCAAAAGCTTCAAGAAGAGTATGTAGTCTTTCCAATTCCTTCAATTGCGTAAGCTGCTGATATGCATTTTTTTTTTTTAATAAACATGAATTATTTAATGTCTGACTTAGTTTTAAGGTTGTACAGAAAAGTAGAGACATAGGAGGAAAAAACTTTGGTTCTAAGCCAAATTCTGCTCCTGGCTGCATGGGCAGAAAGCTTATATGTAGTTCTTAACAGCAGCAATAGGGATGAATTTTCCTGGGAACAGGATTTAGACCCCTTCCAGGTTCCAGAGAGTTGCTTTGTAACTTCACGTGAGCTCTGCTTATATTGTCAGGTACCTGAATAAGAACTGCAAGCCTCTTCATAATAATTAAAAACAATCGTTGTTTTTAATTATTATGGTCATTTCTTCTAAACATAAAAGTTTTACTACAAATTCAGGGCTTTATGACAAGGAAAGACCCTCTCGTTCAGATTCCTCATGGTCAGTGGGCTCACTTCTAGTGTGAATTAAGGTGGAGTTGGTGTTGTCTAAGAAAAAGCAGTGATCTTCCAGTGGTTGTGACTGCAGCCCCCAGGATGGTCAGGAGCACAGGCTTTGTGCCTCTGTATGTGTGATTTCTATGTTTTAGTGCCAGTACTTAAATCGAGGTGACTAAAACCTAGAGCAGAAAACTTGGTGTTCCCTGCATCCAGATAATTGACTTGTGATTTGTATTTGGACACCTCAGTCTTACAAGAAACATTGCTCTATATTACTGTCTTCCTCTCCCTTAGGAGGAATTGCAGGCCTTTAGGTTTTAAGCTTGCTTTTTTTTTGAAAGAGTTCAGAACTTGCTGTTTCTGCTATGTTTATGCTTTTGAGTTTTTGCCTATCTAAGAAGAGCCACTAGTTGTCTTTTAAGGCCCTGAAATGGGACCACCAGGTTTACAAATTTGTTGAAACCTTCTTCTAGGCAACTAAGGTTGTTACCTTCAAAATGACTTTTTAGAGAACCTGATCTGTGTATACATACTGGCAACAGCATATACATGCCTGTTAGATGTTTGCATCAGCAAACTTTTGAAATCTAGTCTCAAAATTAATGCTGTTCCTAGATTAACGCAGCCAGGCTCTGAAGGGGAATCAACATGATCGTTATGGGTCTTTCTAATTCGAAATATTATATGATTCTATGAACATGATCTGATACCAGTTCAGGTGTCGGCTGCTCACTCTGGTCTCCCTAACCCTGGAATGATCCCATATATATATATGGGATCGTGTGTGTGTGTGTATATATATATGTGTATATATATACACGTATCCCGTATATAAAAAATATATATATATGTTCAGCATCTCGTCCTTATGCTGGTGGCTGTGTGGCTGTGGTCAGGGTAGTAGGTACAACTTGGTCTCAAACTCTGCAGTGCTCTGGCTAGTCGCATCCTCCTAGAAGAAAATGGTGTACAGGCACCTTCCTTTAAGCATGCAACTATTTACTTGGAGTAACGACAATCTTTGTGTTTCCTTTTTACTTACTGTTCCCTCTTTCCTGGAAGGCTGTTTAAACAGCTCCTGCTGATCCTGTTTGCTTTGTGCCTGGGCAATCGCTCACTCCCTTCAGAAGGTTTCCAGTGCTTAGTCGTTTTTCCCTTTCTGGTTCCTGACCTGGTAGAACGAGGTTTACAATGTTAAAAACAAAGTTAAGTTTCTTCAATAGCAAGTTTCCAAAGTGCAATGAGGTAGGTTGTCTCTGCCTGGGAAGTCCCTGTGGTGTTCTCATGTGCATTTCTTGCTGAATTCAGGTATTTTATATCAGGAGGATAGTAGGCAGCGTTCCTATCAGTTAGATGGCTGCCTTTATTTAGGAAGAGGAAAATACAGAAGATGTGCTAAATTATGGCAACAAAGGGCTAAATTTGGTTTACCCTGTACAAAACAAATAAAACCTGAAGCCAGACAAATTGTTTTGGAAACAGACAGAATTGCCTGGGGGCAGCCAGCCCAGCAGTCCTGCTGCACCACCTGAAACTGAAGTGGTGTTTGCTGAGCGGATTGGTGAGCTTCCAAGGTTCATCTAGGGATTTTTCAGAATTGGAAGGCAATACTTCCTAAACTGGGTATCACTGAAAACAGACCTCAGGTGAGAGAGAGTTCTGGATGTGAAGTGCGTCTGTGGGTTTGTTTTTTTCCCCATTTAGATAGAATTCCAGTATGAAAAGGAATGCTGAGATCAGATTTGTGCCAAATGGCCGTGACTTTTTGATTTGCCTTTTTTCTTTTTTTGGTATCAATTAATCTCATACAAAGGAGAAGCCTTGAAAGCGCTGTAGGGGGTAGTAAAGGCCAGTGAACCGTTCATTGCAATTACTGTTAACCTAACAATCCCTCTGGATTGATGTATGAGTTTCTGCGGAGTTAAAACAAGGGTATATTATGTGGACAATTGCATGTTATTAGAAGTAACCCATAGAGCTTCACATTTTTCGTTTATTTGTTTCCTGCCCCTTTCAAGCTCTTCAGAGCACAGGCAGTACTGGCATGTAGGGAATTCTTGATTTGCTGAACCCTCTTTCAGAAATTTTAGGTGCTGACTGTTACTTGACTGCCAGGTGTGTTTTGTGCAGAGGACGCTGGGTGTGGCAATCTTCGACATGTCTGATGTTGGACTTTTCAGTGCTGCTCTGAGAAGACAAGGATCAGGCCTGGAGGCAGTATCTGTGTTTTGAAATGTTTTTACCCAGCTAATCTTGATTGCTGAAGCTTGAGTATGAAAGGAGTGCAAGGTATAAGTGAGAGTGTGGAAATTATACAGCTCCTACAAGCTTAAGCTTTACCACTTCAAGCTTTTGATTCATATTTTCATTTAAATTGTGGTAGATTGGTTTTGGGCAGGATAGGGAGCGTGTGTGGGTCATAGCTCAGGATGACAATTGCCTTCAAAAGCCTGCTGGCTGCTCTGTTGTGGGAAAGGTCTGAAGGCATTGCCTTTTGTTTGAAAGAGAAAAGCCTAAACTCACCGGGTTCAGCAGCAGCATCACTCCAGGATATGTGCAGAGTAATTGGGCAGTCGTAGGTTCACACTGCTCTGGCTGGAGGGGTTGTTGGAAGCCAATTCAATGCTCTCCCCTCTCAGGGATGCCATTTCATCTTTTTAATGCCTGGAAAGCTTTAATGATAGGTGGCAAACATCTAAAGACTGCACTTCAGTTTAATTTTGCTTTTGTCAGATACTGCGAATTGAAGCTTAGGTTTAATTTCTCAACTCCATACTGAGAAAAAGGGGGGTTTTTTTTTGCATTTGCAGGTAAAAATGAGTTTGGATTTTGAAATATGAGCCGAGCAAATGTTAACATTACCTCAGACCTGCAGTTAGCAAGGTCTTTATTAGAGAGCAGAAAGTCTATCGGCATTTGAGTGTTGTGCAGGACAAAACATTTTTTTTTTCTTTCAGGATTGCTTAAAGACTGGAGGCTCGAACTTGTACGTTTTCTTCCAAGCAGGTGCTAACACTGAACTGGCAGCAGTTGTTCTTGCAGATTTCAGTCAGGAAATAGTTTGAAAGTCATGGTACTGGAGATTTATCTAACTTGCTTGTGTTGATTGTGGGTTTTTTATAGCATGTCTTTAATTGGCAGCATAGTGTGTGTGTTTGTAATCAGCAGTTTGTGAAGCTCGATGATTTTCAAGCTCTAAGATAGTTTGCTAGCCTAAAGTGACACAAACAAACTGGAAAACCAGCAGCAAATGCTATGTAGCTTTTTGCAATGATTTGTGGGTGTTCAGGTCAGCTTTGATCCTCAGGAGCTGCGCGGAGGAAAAACGAGTTTTCCTTTGCAAGTGTGCTTACTTTTGCCATTTCTCTTGAATCAGGGTCCAAGAAGCGGCAGTGCAAAGTGCTCTTCGAATATGTCCCACAGAATGAGGATGAACTGGAACTCAAGCTCGGGGATGTGATCGACATCAATGACGAGGTAAGCTGTTTTACAGAGCTGATCCTCTCTTTATGTGGCCAAAAGTAAATCTGTTTTTTTTGTCTTGTTACTTGAATTGCAAGGATGTTGGAAAAATAGCATGGGAAGTGGTGTTTTTGAAGCTGCAGCTAAAGCTGATAGCATAGGAGTTCTTTCTCTCAGGATCTAATCCTAAAGCAATGAATGCTAGATGTTTAGGGGAAGTATTTGATCATTGTATCAATAAATTGTGATCTGTTACATAGATTCCTTTTTCGAAAGACCTCTACAGTTCTTTGGCCCTGACTGTTATCTTTGTTTTTAAGATGCTTCTGGAATACTGTTTAACCGGTTGCCTTTGAGTTGTCATACTCTAACTTGGTTTAGGTGAAAATGTTGTTTGACCTGGTTTTCCAGTTTCATGTTTTTTTTGAAACTCATTGAAGCTTTGAACTAATAGTAACGGTATTCAGCACAGAAGCCTGTACCTATGGTACTCCAACCCACCTGCACAAAAATATGTGGACTTCGATGGCAGTGTCCTTCTGTATTTGAGTGGGGATTTGGAGTGGGTTGGTCTTATCTTTTCCTACCTACATGCTTCCTTGGTATCTGTTCCATTCAGTAGCAACTTGTGTTGTGGTGGGCTTGAATATGTGGGAAGAGTGTTTCTTACAAAAGTGAATTCTGTTGGGGAACCTGCGGAAAAGATCCGAGCGATTGTGGAAGGAATTTTTTTCAGAACTAGGTGGAAAACTTCTGCACAACTTGCTCTGACCTTTACTGTTGCTGTCTCTTCTTACGACCTCCCTGAGAGTCTGAGGAACAAGGTTGAACCTTTCTTTCTAGCCATGTGTCCGGTGGTGCTTTTTAAGTAGCTTTCTGAGATTTTTTTTTTTTCACATGCATGACTTCTTTTCAAGAGAGTGCTAACTCTCCAGGATCCTGGCAGTTGCCAGGAAGGACTTTTCCATTCTCTTAGTAAGGAAAAAGTTATGCTTTTAGATGCATGTGCACTAATGACTTCTAGAATTCGTTCACTTTGAATAAAAAGGTCAAGTGACTTGTAAAACCTGATCACTAAAATCACAGCTTCATAAATACCATTGTGTGTGGGTGTTTTATATAGGAGTGTTCCTGGATAACTTCACTAATTTATGGATAGTGCCTGTACACAGCAGTCATGACTTTGGTCCATCATAAGCATTTACAAGAGAGAGCGTGCGCAGTGAGCTGTTGCGGAAGCTGTCGTTTTGGGTTGCGTGTGTCAACATCTGGAGTTATTTTGGGAGGTGCATTCAGTGTGATATATCAGAGATGGCCAAGTAGCCAAACAGAAAAAAAAGATCAAAGCATTTCCTCATCTGGTTTCTTAAGGAAACATGGATTTTTTTTTTTAATTCTTTTTTTTTTTTTTTTTTTTTGTGTCAATCCGCATGCTGCTTCTTTTCTTAATGATTTGGAAATAAATGTTTGTAGTATGCAGCCTTTGCTACTTCTAAAAAAAACTGTTAATCAAATTTTTAGGCAAATGCTACCAGGTAGAAAAATACTGCAGCTAACTACTAGCACAGAGCTTTGGCATGCTGATGGTCTGGAATAGACATGAGAGATGTAGGCTAGATCTGCTTCACAAAACTGTGCTGATGGACCAGAAATGTTGATAGTAGAAAATACCATCTATTAGTTGTGCAACATGCAGGAATAACTTACCTTAGGTAACTGTCTTTGCTACTGTGAGACTGTCCTTGCTTCCATTTATATATAAAAGGTGCTATTTATATATGTGTAGGTAACTCATAACTGTTAGTTCAGTGAAAGATCTTTTCATCACTTTTTTCCATGGGGAAGATCAAGTAAAATCATCTTCACAAGGGGATCAGTTCTACCAGTGACCTGAGAATAATTCAGCATTTAGCCCTTGTGATTGTTTTCATGAATTGAGTAGTTACAGCTGACAGTACTGATCATAAAATCAAAAGTGGAGGCAGATGAGTTCAGAAATTAAATGGCTAATATTGAAGAGAGCAGGCTACAAGGATCAGAAGTAGCTTTTAGGGAAGAAGGCCCTTGTGCTGTGTGCTGGCTGAATCTGCAGGGTTTTTTTGCTTACAGAATGTGGGTTTTTACATGCAAAATACATGCACAAAGTGCAAGTGATAACAGTGTCATTGCGGTAAAACTTTTGTTTCTTCTTTTTATCTTCCCCCTGCTCTTGTCAGATGTAGCACTAAATAGCCGATTTATTTTTTGTAGTATTATGTTTGTAGTGTTTGTATACTGTGTTACCAAGCATAATCAAGATCAATATGACTCCGTTAATGGAGTTTTTATTAAAAAAACAGTAATCAGAATGGCAAAACTGCTTGTTTCAGCCTTTTTTTCTGCCTTTTGTTTAGAAGTCTGAATTTTCATCATCTTATAGAAATAAGCTGATGGAATTCCCACTCAAAAGTACTGAGGTGTGTACCGGAGCTGTAACTCCCTCTTGTGGAGATTGTATCATGTAGTAAGATTTTGAAATGGAATGTGAGAGTTGTGAAACTGTCATCTCTGTTGCTAGTGCCCAGAAATGCACAAATACTCTCCATCAAAGTGTGCAGAACTCTTTTTTTACCTGTTTTTTAGTGTCAATTAAAGATGCCTTTTCTGGTAATACTGTTTGTATGTAGTCAGGTTTTTTTAAAGACAATCTGGTGAGTAGGCTGATGGAAGTACATTCAAGAAATTTTTGTTTCGTTCTCGAGTGTCTCTGAACTGGCATCACTTTGCCTCGCAAGTCTGTAAAGTGCTTTGCTGACTTTATTTCTTGGCAGAAGAATAAATGGATGTTTGAGTTGCTTTCTGTATTGTAAGCATTAAAAGTCCCTTTCTCATGGCGCTTGGGTTTCGTATGGGAGAGTCAAGGTATTTGAATTTTAGGTTTTTTGTAACGTATTATATAAAGCATGAAGTGCCAGAACCTGGCCAGCACTTGTGAGTAATTTGTGCTTAAAATTTATTTCAGAGGACCAGACTCTGAACTCGAACCATCCACAGCAAAGCTATATTTGAGCACTAGGGTGTCTTTAAAAATAACAAAGTTGCCTGTCTGTCTCTGTAGCTGCCAGGTTTTGCATACGTTCTGCTTGCCTGGAGATATGCTAGTGTTTAAAAACTATGCCTGTGTCAGGCGTAGTGACCTACAAAACAAAGCTAAAAAAAGATAATGTAAACAACTGCTGGTGTGAGTTGTTCCCCCCCCCCCCCCCCCCCCCCTTTCTTTCTTATCTAAAAACAGCTTTCCAGCCTCAAAACAGAGCAATAGGAATGAGATATTCTGAAGATTTTTCTTAATTATAGTTTTTAGGTAGTGCTCTTTAGGCAAATACATTCAATTTATTTAAGATATTTTGAAAACTGTTCAGAAATTTGAAAAGCACAATTCTTACTCAGTCTTTTGGCATTGTTAGGTTAGGGTTACACCATCACCTATGCATGCCCAGCTTTTGCTTCTTCTGCTTTGGACCATGGGATATTCCCGATAAATGTTCCATGAAATTTTGGAGTATTGCAGTGTAACGGACACACCGGAATCCAAGCATATCGAATCATAGAATGGTTTGGGTTGGAAGGGACCTTAAAGATCATCTAGTTCCAACCCCTCTGCCATGGGCAGGGACACCTTCCACTACACCAGGTTGCCCAAAGCCTCATCTAACCTGGCCTTAAACACTTCCAGCGATGGGGCAGCCACAACTTCTCTGGGCAACTTGTTCCAGTGCTTCACCACCCACAGAGTGAAAAATGTCTTCCTTATATCTAATCTAAATCTCCTCTCTTTCAGTTTAAAGCCATTCCCCCTTGTCCTATCACTACACACCCTTGTAAAAAGTCCCTCTCCAGCTTTCCTGTAGACCTCCTTTAAATACTGGAAAGCTGCAATAAGCCTTTTTTTCTCCAGGCTGAACAGTGTATATACAGTGTGTTTATATATATATATGTGTGTGTGTGTGTATATATATATATAGTCATATATAGTTATAGTCCTTATGTTCCATGATTCCCAAACAGATTTATTTCCAGTGCAAGAATTAGTTATTTTGTGAACAGGAAAGCCAACAAAATTTGGCATCCAACAGACTACTATCCTTAGGACTGTGTGCCACCGCAAAATCCTTGTATGTCTCAGCTACCTCCTTTGGCTGACCAACTCGTGGGAAATGTCTGTATCTTCTGGCACATGTCGAGCTAGGCATACACTGTTCAGCTGGCTGTCTCCTGCTAGAAGGAATGGATAGCTTAGTTTTCCATTACTCTGGGATGTCCTTAAGGACTTTTCTCTGTTCTACCTGACATCATCTGTAGAAATTGTATCTTTGCAATTTGTTTCTTTTGATCAAAATTGGTTGAAACTGTTCAATGGGAATAGTGGAAGGGGGACTGGTGGAAACCGGGTAAGACAGAACAGAAGACAGATAGACAGCAAGACTATGTAAAAATTTTCTTAGAAAGCCAGGCTAAGATTTCTATCTTCATTTCATAAACAGTTTTAATATTTTCTTATTCTGTTAGATGTGTAATGGCTGTTACTCTGTCTTATCTTGAGAAAGTTGCTGAACATTTTACTACTCTTCTGGATTAATTGGCATAGGGCTAAGTCTTAGGCTTCAGGATTGTTGCTGTAGTGATAGAAGTGACAGTAAATTATTTTCTTGCTTTTCTTTTGCCTACTGTTTCTACATCTTTGGTAGGTTTGTTTAAAGAGAAATCATAGTAATTTAATCTTTGCCAAAGTTGTTCGTAGACTTTTATAAGTGAAATGTGGAAGGAATTGATGGGAATTTTCTTTTGCTTTATTGGTAATGTGTAAAATATTTCTATACAGGTAGAAGAAGGCTGGTGGAGTGGAACACTAAACGGCAAGGCAGGGTTGTTCCCTTCAAACTTTGTGAAAGAATTGGAATTGACGGATGATGGAGAAACACAGGACACTCCGGATGACACAGGTGGCATTCTGTTTGTTGTAAACCCTTAGCAAAGTCATTTTAGATTTCAGGTGTAATTTGGAGTATTATGGTTGTAGTACAACAAAAGTTACAAAGAATTCAAGCTTCTTAAGAATGGTTAAGTATTTAATTTCATTCTAGAAAATATTGATGCTGAGTATGAAGATACCTGTCTTGCTCCCAGTACACTTCTAATAAAATTGCACTCAAGGTCTTGATCTTGAAAATGTATATTCTGCATTTTATCACTAGAAATTTTATCACATTCAGAGTTGAGCATTTTAGTGTTAGATATAAAATTATTCTTCCATTTTTAATACTTTTTTTCAGTCTTACTCTTACTGTCATGAGTTCTCTAACATGAAAAACTTAAGTGGTTAACTATGTCAGTTGAGAATTAAAACTTGAATCAAAGCAAAACAGTATAGAGAGCCTCAAGTTCAAATGAATCTTGAGAAGGCCCTGGTTCTTTATTATGTTTTAATCTGACAATAAAATGTTTTTTAAGGAAGGATTTACATTTAGCTGTTCCTTTGTGGCTGTGGCTATGTAGCTCAGACAGAAGCAGGTGGTCTGTGGCTGAACAGTATTTGGGTGCTGAGGGGTGCCAGGCAGCTGCCTGCTTCACAGGCAATTACTGTGTTCCCTTGAAACTGCACTTCAGAGGATTTCTGTCTGTGAAGACCTGCTGGAAGACTGAGGACTTTTGATATGATACTGGTGGAATGGGAATGTTCTTTGGGAACAGTCTTAAAGCGAATTAAATGATGCTTAAAGATGGCTGTATAATATTCAAGGGGAAAAAGTGATTTATTTTTTTTTAGTGTTATTCTTTTCCCTTGTAGTAATGTGCACCCTTGTTTATTAGATGTTCTGTATTGTTTCTAACAAGGGTTGCTTCAGAGGCAGGAAAGAAAAGTCTCACTTAGATTGTTTTTGGTAAATTGTGGAAATGATTTCAGTAGTATAAAACAAGAGTTGTTTGATTTGAGCAGTTCCAAATAGCTCAGTGGCTGTCTCCTTGGAGGTCAAGTTCACTGACTTTAGTGGAGTCTAGTGAGATGAATTTACAAATGGATATGTGTTGGTCTTAATTCCTGAACATTGAGATCAGTGGGACTGAACAGTAATTTGAAGTGATTGTATTTTCTGTCAGTTACTAACAAGTTATGATTTTCAGCCTCTCACACCCTGAGGGGTTATATTTAAAGCTCAGTACTTTCACAGTCAGGATCTCAAGTGTCTGCCAGGGATCCTGGGAAACAGTAAATGCCCCATTCACCGAGCCGTGGTCTTTCAAACATGCAACCTGGACTTTTATCATCAATGAAATGCCTAGCTATCCTTTTAGATATCTAAGAGGGATATAACTAAGCTAAGAGTTAACTCAGTTGAGAAAAAGTGAGAAACTGAAGTCAAGTGACTGTGTAACATCGCAGTATTATCAAAACCTTTTAAATTTATATTTGAGGAAAGAGGCTTTAATCTTTATTGCAATTCCCAGAAATGCGTACTCTGGAAAGAACTTAACTGAAAGGCTAAAAGATGTGTAGGCTATTTTGAATTTGTTTTATAACAGCTGTCTATTTTCACATGACTGTTTCCTGGATTTCTGCATGTGGAAATAGTTTGCTCATGAATTCTAGTTTGTAGGTTTTAACAGACTTGACTGTAACTTAAAAATAAAATAAACAGTAGAAAAGTCTAAAAGCTCGTAACACATAAATTAAGTTCTTCTGAACTACGTTTTTTGGAGGTGGATAAATGTTGTCCCTTAAAACTGCAAGATTGAAAGAATCTTAAATACGTGTGTTATCTACCAGTGATTAATCTCAAACAACTACATCTGATTTGTATGCTTAACTAATTTAAAATAGGTTTTAAGTGTTACCAGGTTAGAAAGCTGTTTAAATAAATTTGCAAGAAACTCTTTTCAGGTACTCTTGGTAGGCCGTTTTAAGCAATAGGGAAATTTCACTTTGGTGCCTTGGGAGGCATCACTCTGCTACTGAAATGTTTTTTTCCTGTAGCTGTTGAAACATGGTAAGGCTCATTATGGTCCATTATTGATTATTGCTCTCAGCAGCTATAGCTGGGCAAATGATAAGCTTTTAAATGTTGGACTGAAAACACATCTTCAGAGAATATGTAAGCAATGTTTCTTAAAACTAATGGAAAACATAACGTTGACATTAACAGACTGTGGAGCCTGGGTGATAATTGAAATAGCAAGAAATACTAGTGATCTAATGACTTAGTTGCCAGAGTATCCAAAGCAATACTGATGTAATTTCAAATAGTTTTATGTTAAATATACAACTAGAGCAAACGTGAGGCATTACAGCTACAAAAATGTTTCTAGAAAGGCTGTTTAGCAAGAGCAATGCACATAACTGTGTTACTTCCACTTTTTCCACAGAAAAGCAAATAAATAATTTCAGATATTAAAACAACTTTTTCTTTCTTTTGGTATTTTTTTACTTTCAGAGTCTGTTTTCAGTGGTCCTACCTCACCTGTGGCCTCTTCAGGAAATGGGAGTGAACCTGGATCTGGACCAGCACAGCCAAAGAAAATTCGAGGTATTGGATTTGGAGATATCTTTAAAGAAGGCTCGGTGAAACTTAAGACAAGATTATCCAGTAATGAATCAGAAGATAAAAAGCAAGATAAGGTTTGTAGCAGTTCATATTGTTATTTTTGGGTTTCCTGTAAAAATAATTTAAAAGATGTGGAGTCTGAAGACATAGTATCTTACAGATGCTGAATATTTGTCATTTTAAAATTTCTCAATATTTTCATAATCAGACCATGATCATCTCATAGTGCTCGTCTATAAAGCAAAACAAACCCCCTCAAACTTCTTGCCCAGAGAGGTGGTGGATGCTCCATCCCTGGAGACGTTCAAGGCCAGGTTGGATGAGGCCCTGAGCAACCTGATCTAGTTGGAGATATCCCTGTTCCTTGCAGGGGGCTTGGACTAGATGACCTTTGAAGGTCCCTTCCAGCCCTAACAATTCTATGATTCTATGATTTTTTCATAGTAAGTTATATTTAACATTGATTCCAAAAGGTCTGTTCAAAGTCTTGGTGTTTCAAACATAAGAGAAGGAAAACCAAGCTGATATGAAAATTGTCATTTCAAAGCAACGTGGTGTAAGATGTAATAAATTCTTGAACACATCTACAGTACAAAGTCTCTCATAGGTCTCTTTGTAACAGACTTTGTATATAATCTGGGACAAGCCTGTTAAGTCTTCCTATACAATTTAAACTTTGTTTTTAAAACAAAGAATATTTTTTATTTTTCTTTAGTTTTCTGTTTTTTTTTTTTTTTTTTCCAAGTTTGGTAGATGTTGAGATTGATGTTCTGGGCATCCGCTGTCAATTACCAGTGTAAATGTCCTTCAGTGAATGCTGCCAAACTTTTAGCTTTGGTGGTGTCGTAGGTTAACAAGCTACATAAACTACTGATTGTGTAAGCCTGAGAAAATCTGGTTTACAATTTTAGATCCTCTCTCATTTTCTTTTCCCCCTTTTTTTCTGAGTGAGAGGGAAAAGGAGTGCTTTTATTCTCTATATCGAAATTAAAGCTTAGGAGAGAGCAGATAATGTGATGATCATGAAATTGCTTTAGTTTGAGTTTTGTTTTGGTCTGAACCTGAAAGCACTCTTACTGCTTGGAAGCAGAACAGCGATGCTCAGTCCTTTATCTCAAACTTAGGCATCGTTTATATCAAGAGCTTATGTATGTGTTGTCAGCTTCTGATAAATTAAAGGCAGCTGATATAGTCTTGTGTCTCAGTTTTTACTTGGCTGTTCAATTCAAGAAAGCTTTTAAAACCCTTTGTCTAATTTAAGTTTGTTGTCTGTGGGTTATGATCGTTAGTGCTGTTTTGCTGACTGATTTGCTTTCCTCTGCTGCTGTGGAAATAATTGTAAAGGTGTAGGGCAAAAGGTGGAGTGAGTCCCTGGGAAGAGGGTAGAGACAGAGACTTCCTTGAATGTATTTTTCGCTCTATGGCAGTGCGAAGAGCAAAGCTCATCCACCTATAGGCATGATGTGTATCCTCTTTGTTTCTGGTGCAGTCATAACATCAGATGATTCAGAAAATGAAAATTAAGGCTTGGAGAATGTTATCTCCCAAGGAAGATGTTAATCTTGAAGAAGAGAAGACTTTGGGAAGACCTTTCGGTATATAAAGAGGACTTATAAGAAAGATGGAGAGAGACTTTTTACTGAGGTCTGTAGTGACAGGACAAGGGGTAATGGTTTTAAACTGAAAGAGGGTAAATTTAGCTTTTACATAAGGAAGAAATTCTTTGAGGGTGGTGAGGCACTGGAACAGGTTGCCCAGAGAAGTTGTGGCTGCCCCATCCCTGGAAGCGTTCAAGGCCAGGTTGGATGAGGCTTTGAGCAACCTGGTTTAGTGGCAGGTGTCCCTGCCCATGGCAGGGGGTTGGAACTAGATGATCTTTAAGGTCCCTTCCAACCCAAACCATTCTGTGATTCTATGAAGGCACATTTTGCTTTCTTTGGTTCTCTCCAGGCTTTGTCTCCTGAACTGTGGGTCTGTGGGATCACTACGTGTTCTTGTGGATGGTGTTTGACTAGGGTTTCAGGACTGAGCTTTCAAGTTAACTTTCTTGTCATGAGATTGATCATTCAAAAGCATGTTTCCCTACTTTATACCTTATAACTTGGAAGTGTAAAGAGCCTATCTAAAACAAGTTCAATTAATACAAACTCTGCTTCAACACTTTCAATTGTGTTATTCAACCGTGTATAAACACTGAAATATGCTGGTGCTCTGTTTTGTTAGTTGGCTTGTCTGGAAAGTTGTTGCAGGCTGTTCCTCAACAAGAGGGGAAATGAAGTGAGAAAACAGTTTTACATAGCCTAAAGATAATGAACAGTTGAGTTTAGCAGTTACGCTTGTTGCCAAAGTCATTCCAAAGGTGGACAGACTTACAGAACAGCATGGAGAGCCCTAGGGAGATAATTTTAATGAAGGTCTTGCAAAAATGGAATGGCTTCTTTGGATTTGTGCTCAACTCACGTTGGAGTTAGATGGAGGGGTGCTGGAAGGGCATTCTCAGTCTTTAAGCCAGTGGGAAAAAAAAAGCTGTCATCAGGAAACTCCAGATCAGAGGCTTTTTTCCCTTGGGCAATTTGGAGATTGTTCAGCACAGGAATGCTGAGTGCTGCTATGTCTGAAGTGCTCAAGAGTATTGTATGCTCCTACAGGAGACAGTGAGATGGACTTCGACTGGTCCCAGCAACCTGCCTGCACTCAGGCTATTTATACCCTGTCTGCCTAAACTTCCTCTTGTGTTTCTAATTGCATCTCATTTTGGAAGGGGGAAATGTAGAGAACTATTTCCATGTTGGACTTGTTTCATCTCATAGGTGGGTTATTTTAGTACTTCCTTCTTATAGCATTTTGGAAGAAGTTAAATTGCATATGTACTCCAAGAACATCCCAAGTGAGTGTGGCTTCCTCTGTGGTATGTCAGGGGTACCAAACACCAGCCCACAGGCATCATCTGGTTTTAAGGGGAGTAAATCTGGTTTCTTTGACAGTACAAAGTCTGTGAAGTTTAACTGTGAATGAAAATGAACAGAATAACTAAAGGCAGTGGGATTTTTCACATCAGTAACACTGTTAGGGCTGCTCAGGTAAGTACTGACTGTAAGATCATATGCTATGTTTGGAGCTCGTAGGGCTGCGAAAAAGTAGATGCAACTGAAGCTGTCGAAACCTTCCTGGCAGCTCAGTAAGCCTTTTGGGAGTGGGGGGAAGTATTGGCACAATTATTTTGGTTAGGTGTTAACTCTGAAACTTGTTACCAGTGGCAATGCCTCTGTTTTTTTGGTTCAGGAGAAATCTCTCGTGACACTTACTTGTTCTGGTTCTGTTCTGCACGAATTGCTAATAGTGGAGGGAAGCTGGGATGGGCTTTGATGTGCTCTTACATTTTTCTGAGTGGTTAAAAACTGATTGCCTCTTCAGCTGAGGTGGTGTATGGCTACTGAATATTCCTGTTATTCCGGTGCAAAGTCAGTGTTGTCAGCAAGTTACTTTCAGCAGAGCTCTTATATAGGGGCAATTTTCAGGATAATGGAAGAGTAGCACTTGGAAGTGCTTAAGTACAACTGCAACAGCAGTACCTGGCAATGTCCTGAGTTCGGCTTCCAGTTGAAAGGCTGTGCTGTGTCTTTAATCATTAGACAAAATTCTAATTGCAGTGGTTGTAATGAAGTGCCTACAGTAAGTGAAGTACTTAATGGGAAAGATCATTGAATCTCTTGCAGATGATCTTCTCACCATCTCAACTAATGAAAACCCGAGTATGTTCTGTAGCCTAATCAAAAAAAAACAAACTTGTAATGAGCTTTTGTTAATGAAGTTCTTTCATTCATATAGCCATCACCTAACCATCCCTCTGGAACAAAGCTAATTCATTTTCCCAGTACAACAAAAACTGAAAACTCATCAGAAGTAGTAAAACCAGAAGCTGAAAGTAAACCAAAAGGTAAGGCTGATGGAAATATATATATCTGTTACTTGGTAGTCCTCTGCAGAGAAGTATTTGGTTGTCAGTTGGTTTTTTTTGTGTTAAAATCTTAAACTTTTGTATATACTGGGGTTTTGTGTAATGTGCTGTACCTTTGAGAAGTTACGCAAATGCAGAAGAGTCTAAAAGAATTTTTGTTTGCATCTATGGAAAATGAATCAAAAACATTTGTAGGGTTGTCTCCCAGAACAAAATAAGGCTAGGGTATGAAGTTTTATTGCAGCAGCCTCTTTCTATTAATTTGCTACGCTGACATACTCAATCTGACAGACTTTCTGCCTGGCTTTTAGTGTTCAGCTGAGATGCTGGAAATCTATTACCGTGGAACAGTCCCCAAACTCCGTTTCTGTCCCTAGGCTATAGAATTGACTCTCTAGGCTCAGGATTTACTGTGGAGTTGCCAGTGTGCTGTCGTAACTGTATGCTAAGTTTCTTGCATCAGAAAGTTGGCACATAGGTTTTGTTGAAGTCTGTTCCCTAGATAGTCCAGTTGCATTGTGGTTCTGTTTATAACTTATTTTTCTTTTTTTATTATCTCTAAGAAATTATGACTTCATGTAACTGCAAAATTGCATAGTTTTATCTAGAGAGATGTTTTAAAGTCAACCCAAAACATCTTGTGGAAGTGCCAGCCCTGTATAAAAAAATTAACTTCAATTATGTGATGTGTAGACAGCTCATTTGGCCTCATTGCAGAGCAGATTGATTTTTTGACTTCTGTATTGTTATTTCAAGTATATTTTTATTTTATGCGGAAATACCTTATTTTGGTGTAAGTGGGTTGTTTTACATAGAACACATAATTTGCAGAAATAAGAAAACTGTAACAAACAATTGACTCTTTGCCTGTGCTCAGGAGTTGTGTAATCTAGCACAACAGGGCACTTGAAATGTCATGTTTGTTAGTCAGAGCCCAAGTTTGTCTGTAGCTATAGCAGTGTATAGGGCATCTGTGCCATTTTAGCCATGTTTTGGTTTTATTGAATTGGATAGCTATAAACAGCATGACCACGTTTACAAACAGCTGATGACTGTCAAGAAGTGTTTGAGGTAATGACTTGAGAGTAGTTATATGTTTTGCAATGGTAAAGTTTATCAAAAGTTTGTGCATGATGCGTTGGATGGAAGTTGATGCTTGTTTGCAACTTTGAAATCTTTACTAAACGTCAAAATTGGGATAGTCTTGGGATCTTGCTTTTAAACCATTCCAGTGCTATTGCTGTGCCAGCAAGACAATGTTCAGCCCTGAGCATTGTTGAATTTGACTTGTCTAAAACTTTGCATAAAAATTAACCCAAGTCTGCCTAAAAAAATCCGAACATTCAGTACTGAGCACTCAGGGCATTCAGTATTTAGCCCTTTTAGAATTTCAGGTGCATCTCATGCTGAAAGCATAGAAATTGGACTAATCCAGTAGCCATGCTGAGTCTCTGCTTCACAGAGAAACAAATGCATCAGAGGAACTTAAATATGATAGTAGTAGGTGCTGTAGGAGAACATCAGTAGGTAATACCTATAGACATCATTTAAGAACATCCTATAACCTTTGGAAAAAAGCTCGATTTTCTTCCTTAGTGTTTTTATTTTAATCTAGACCATATTATATTTTATATATATCATCCTCAGTTTTGAGAGAGCAGGTTTAAAATAAACTGGGTTCAATATGTTAGCAAATAAACAGAGATCTCTAAAATGTTTAGACTAGTGTGGCTTGTTTTGTGGTGTGGCTCTGCTATTTCTGGGAAGCTTATTTTGGCCTCTGGTGTAAGTATGTAAAAATATTTTGTTTAAAAAAATAAGATAATCACAATTTGACCCCTCTTTCCCCTATTATGTTAAAATACAACATCTGTGATTCCTGCTACTGTATTGTTAGTCCTGAGTCATTGGAAAAGATTCAGTTTTAAACTACCTTTTAGTAAAAATATTTACTAAAGTTCAGATCTACTGTTTCGTAAGTACCATCTTAGATTTAAATGCTGGAAAGCTAAACTGGACTCTTTGTCTTAACTACTGGCAGAATATCAGGCTTGGGAAATGGTACATGCTCTTGATGTTCATGGCTGGGTTTCTTGGGTGATGCTGGCTGCTGGGCTTGGCAACCTGGCACATACAGGGACCTTGGCAGTCTGCAGGGCGTGGGGCTCCCTGTCTCCAGCCTTCCTGGCAGCTGGAGCAGAGGGAAAGATTCCCTTTCTGGCATGGTTTCTGTCTGTTGTAGGACTTGGTGTTTATGAGGAGGGGAGAAGTGGTTGGAGGAGGAGGGGAGGAAAGAACTGTGTAGTCTGTCTGTACTGGCCAAATCTCCTGGCAGTAAGGGAATGCATGTATTTTTACAAAACCATGAGATATAGAAATGTGTTACACTTATGTAACATTTGCTCATTACTAATGAATAAAGTTCCTGAATTTGATAGATATTGGTAGTGTACCTGTTGAATTTTTTGAGTCAGTGTGATATTTTTTTTTTGTGGACCCCAGTTTAAACATTCATGTCTTTGAGATTGTTCTTCTTGTGTTTCTGTAATTTTTCACAAACCACAATATAGTCAATCTATAGTTGAGCATTTTTGATCACTAGATAAGGCAGTAAAATAATGCAAGTTCTTATATCTAGAATTACTCATGTGGTTACATATCTAGGTATAGTTATATAGATTTTTTTATATATATGTGTGTGTGTGTGTGTGTGTATATATATATATATATATCTTAAGCTTGACTTAATTTTGCATTTTAACATAGTGGTTGTCACTGACCAAGGTAGATTTTTATTTGAGGATACAATTTGTGCAGTTTTAAACCAAAGATTTGCATCTTGATGAAACAAAATACAACAACAAGATTCCACTGCAACTCACTCATTTACTTTCTCACCATCCAGCAAAAGGCAGTCAGTAAGACTTGCAGACAATCCTAATGATGGCTTGATGCTGTGCTGCTCTCTAACTGGGGGTTGATGCAGCTGCTTACCCCGTGTTGTCAGTGCCAAATACCTGATAGGTTATGGAAGCACATTAGAGTCCTTTTTGTTTGCTTCCTGTTCCTTAATCTGCCAGGTACAGAAATCCAGCCTTTTTATCTGCTAAATAATTTTAAATGTGCTGGGGTTAAAGAAGGTGCAAAAAATGCTTTGCAATCAAGACTTCTATATTAATGTACTTTGGCCTTTCTCATGCTGTTTTTGTTCTAGTGTGGGAAAGGAAAACAAATCCTCCTGCTTTTTCACCTGAAATTGTTATCAGAATTTTAAATGGATTAGTTATTGAATTGTACCAAACGGAAAGAAAGGAATTATTCTTTCTACTCTTGCAGAAGAGTCTGTGACTGTCTGAGTTGATCACTCAGATGAGCTCTGATTTCAGGTGCTTAGCCAAGGAATTCCCTTGCTTCAGTACTTGATTTCACCGCAGAACTTCAGCAAATGTGCTGCTTGGGTATTTGAAGTTTCTGCAATTGTAGGTGCTAATAAAGGATGTCACCTTGATACAATTACATGTATTTAGTTAGGATTGCAAACCTGAAGTTTAGATGAATTTTCAGAAAATATCGTATAAACTTTCAGTAAAAAGCTTGAAACCATTTTTGTCTGAAGTAGCTCAAAATGGAATGGATAATGCTATGGAAAGGATTAGATAGGCTGTTACAGGTTTAACTGAGTAGGTTCTTCTTTTCTGCCTCTGAATTCAGAGTACTTGAATAAGTTGCTGTTGTGGAAAAAATGTTTTGGAGCTTAAACTACTGACTTCACAAGGATTTTTGTCCATTCCTCTGTAAATGTATAATCTTATTTTTCTTTTGAGATGAATGACATAGTGAACATTTTATAAAGCAGTCTCAGATGGCTGGTCTAGAAGGGAAGTATGATTATAGTGGTAATTTCTGATCTCTTCTTTCAGACTGCTTAAGTGAGCTGGTGTTATGTATGTTACTACCCATGGCATGCAAATGTAGTTAACTGTGCTGCTTTTGTTTCAGCCAAGGAATATTGCAGGACAATATTTTCCTATGAAGGCTCAAACGATGAACTCAGCTTTAAAGAAGGCGAGATCATTCAAATAATCAGTAAGGTAAGACGTTTGGTCTGCTTTAACCATTTATATAGCTTTTGCAGATTTGTACAGGGAGATAATGTGTAAAATGTGAAAACAGGAAAGTTTCTTGGTGTAGACATTCCTGAAGACTGCTTTGTCTCATGTGAGAGTCAACTCTTTGCTTCTGTACTCAGTGGAGATACAGATGTCCTTAAAGATCATTCCAGGGTGGGAAGTTATCTTAGATTCCTCAAAGGCAAGTTAGAGCAGTGTACACCCGGTACCAAATGCCTTTTCAGTGAGGAAATTAGAAAAGCTTTGCAAATAGCCCTTTTACCTCCAAAACTTGTTCTTTTTCTCTGGTGATATATCAGCCTGACGTAGAGTTGATGGTTGGAAAGTATTACTGTGTCAAAAAGTGAGAAATTAAGAGCTGTACTTACTGATTTTTATCCAGATATTACAAAAAAAGCCTGAGCAAGTGTTTTCAGTAGGAGAATGAAGTCCAGGTGTTAGAGGTACTTGATGTTTCAGAATAGTCGTACAGAAGTTAATGATACTGTCTGGCTATTTAGAGAAACATGATTATTCAGTTGAATGTTCTTAGCTGTGCTGAATGTTGAAAGCACCTTTTTGAACGGTCATCTTGTTGTAGAAATGGTTTCAAACAAGAAGTGAACCCACCCATACTTAATTTCCCTGCAGTACTCTGCAGTCTTTTTTATATGCTGCTATATTAAGGAATAATGACATGCCTAAAAAAAGTGGAAAGCTTCCTTGTTTTCAGCTTTCATACAGTTGCAGAAGAAAAGTAAAACTTTTTTCTTTAGGAGGATTTTAAATTTGTGGAGAAGATGGCTGCTTTTCTTAACAAGAAAATTGATATTATCAGTATTATTTACTGTAATTACAGTGAAAAGAGTAGTTACAGAAGGCATTTTTTGAAACACAACAGCCCTTGCCCCATCTTCACTGAATCTTTTGCCTCTCTGTCCTTTTAAAACCAATTTACCCAAAGCATACAGTGGTCCAAATTGGAGTGAAGAAAAGTTATTCAGAGCAGAGCTCTCTCCCTCCAAAACCATCTTCTGAAGTCTATTAATGTAACTTTCCAGGATTTTGGTCTTACAAAGTGTTAAGGTTTCTGGGTGTGTTGTATTTATTTTTTTTTGGATGTTGGGGGTTTGTTTGGGTTTTTTTAGCACATACACTTTGTATAAAGCCTGTCTCTCTTGGCCATTTCTTTTCTATTTGTTCTGCGTATGATTATTTTCCATGGAGTTGTCTCTGACTTGCTAGCATGCTTCAGCACTGTCTAAATGAAGTTTATCAACAGATGCCTTATCCCATTCATGACTGCATGCTGTTCAGAAATTGGACTCTGTAGTACTTAATTGAAAGGGTGACGGAGGGCGAAATGAAAGAAAACTTGAGCAAACTTTTACTTTCAGTGCTAATTACCTATTCAGTGTTTTTTTCCCTGCTGGTTCCTCCTTTAGTTTAATGTGGGATGAGATTTTTTCAAAAATTTTATTTTAGAACTGATTTTTTTCCCCCCTCTCCTTTACCTGTTCAGTATGTCAGCTGAACTGAATACTCAGTTGTCCTTTTTGTGTACTGAACTTTGAAATGAACTACTTAGTGGTGCTAACAGTGGCCCATATCAACAGTAATCCTTTTGAACTTGTATGCAGGAGTGACATCTGCAGTATTTTGGAGCTGAGGCACAGAGGAAAGCTGTTACTTATGCTGCTAAAATATTCAAATAACGTCATTCTTTCTGTTATAGCCAAACTAAGGCCTCGATCCAGTAAGATCATGTAATGGATGTCTGCGCTACTGAATTAATTTTCCATTATTTTTTTTCTTATGTCTTAATGTGGTTATTTTTTCCCTCACTAGGGTGTATCCTCTTGTTTCTTCACCCTTTTCAGACTAGTGAACCTGATCAGTCACATCAGAATCACTTTTATTTTGTAGAATTGTGTGTTGGTTCAATGACACTTGAAGTATTTACTGAGTAAGTTGCCAGTCAAGGAAGTTGAGAATATTGAATATTGTGCTTTGGGTTATAATGGGGTTTATGTACTTTCCTTCCCTTCGCAAATCTTATCCTTATACACTTATCTTATATATGATGTAATACCGCTTCATCCTGTTTTTTAGAAAACAAACAAAAAGTGACCAAACCTGATCTGATCTGTAGCTGTTTCCCCTTGCTAAGGTGCACAAAGTATTCCTCTTATAATGGTGATATTTCAGACAAATGATTATTTTTGTATTATGGGTAAAAGCAAAAATGTTGTTCTGGTAACTGTATGTGCTCTGGGGAAGAGGTAAATATTGATTGAAATGTCCTGTTGTTTATTTTAGGACACTGGAGAGTCAGGCTGGTGGAAAGGAGAACTCAATGGTAAAGAAGGAGTCTTCCCAGATAATTTTGCTGTTCAAATACAAGAGTCTGATAAAGACTTCCCTGTAAGTTCTTATGTGTGTCGTTTAGTATCACAAAAAAGCATTGATGGAAATGCAAGGAGTAAAAGACTTAAAGACTTCACAGCACGTTATGCTGCTTAAAACATTATGATTGTGGCAGTTTTTAACTGACCTTGAAATAATTATATCAAAGAAGAAAAATTTGCCTGTAATTAATGAGGAAGATTAGGTCATATAGAAAAGGATATTGTTCTGATAATATGGTGTTATGTGTAACTGATTGCTGAATTAAACCCTTACAGTTTAGAAGGGAAATAACCAGTTGGTCTCTTCAATCTGTAGTCCTGTAAGTAACTCCTTACTGAATGACCTCTGTGGGACTGACTGCGATTTCTCCATGTTAAGACTTGTCAGTAGGTTGCAGTGTGTGAAGGACAATCTTTGGGTGGGATCTAGCTATATATTTTTTTCACCATCTCGTGCTAAATTGTAGAAATACATGTTTTCAGGTGGTACTCCTTGGTCTTGTAATTTTGGTTCTCATTTTGTAATTTTTTTTGTTGACATTAGTGTGATGTTTTGCTTCTGACAAGTTCGTGTAGCAAAGATGGTTGTGTTAATTCACAAATGTACATCACCCCCAGGTGGGACGGATTCAGATCCAGATAAGGGCATCTAAACGTTGAAGCCTGTATCTCAGCAGAACAGAGTTTCATAGTAATTTATTGCCATTTGGACTGGAATTGGAGACATTCACAGAGGATTGCTAGGTACAACCTGACAGATAGTTATTAACTTAATATTGAACCTTGGTAACCTAACATGCACAGAAAGTCTAGCTTCTACTCGAAGTCAGTGATTTCTTTTCAAATAGATTCTCAGCTTCACAAGGGTGGCATAAATACTGTAACATACACTGACTTGATTTGAGAAGTGAGTGGATAATATCACTGTTTTGAAGCACAGAATTGCTCCCTTTAGCAAGGGAAAAAATTATTCTTTTACCATAAGCAATGTTTCCTCTAGACAGACGTTGCCTTCCTCCTTTATTCTGCTTTGTGTAGTGGACCTCAGTATAGGGATTCACCTTGCACTGAGCAGCTTAGAAGTTGAAGGCATTGGATGGTTCATTATTATAATCAGCTATTTGATATTGACTTAATAAAAGCACAGATCAGAATCATATAATGGCAAGTTGGTGCTGAATTCTCAGTGTAATTGTTTTTGATATAAGCAGCAGTGCTGCACAGCTGGATAATGTATTTACTCTTTTGGGAAAGAAAGAGAGTATGGTCTTGGTATTCACGTTCAGTAGCTTTTGTGTTCTCTGGAACTGGAGAAAGAAATTTAATAGGGATTTTCATGCTTGCTTAATTACATTTCACTGTCAGAATAAAATCTCCCTATATTAGGAAGAGCTTATCCAGTAGCAGTAGGAGCACAGAAGTTAAGTTCATCCATAGCAACTGTTTCAAACACAATCACTACGAGGCGTATTTGGAGGGGATATGTTAAACTGAACCCATATGGTTTCAGCAGTGTTTGTGTAAAGAACAAGTGTTTTTGTAGGCTTTTGTGATCGTTTTATCAGTGAGTCTTGTCCTTAGTACAACCACAAAGATGCCTCTTCTGGAGCATTTTCATGAATCAGATTCTGAGGATGAGGTGGCTTGAGATGTCTGTCCTGAGAGGTGCTAGTACTCCTTCAACAGGAGAGAGAATCAAATTCAGTTTTGCCAGTTTAAGGAGAGTGATGAGTGACTATTTTAAAGTAAAGCTTTTCAGTGTACAAACTGTGACACCGTAGTACTTCGTATTTTTTTAATGGCTAGAGTAGTTTCCCCATTTAAATATACAGTGATAAGGAAGCTCAAAACAATGTTTATGCTGCAAACACTGCTAACTATTTTTTTTCGTCTTGCACTGTTGTAATTTAGAAGTCAATTAATTGAAATAGTCCTTCTGATATTTAGTTTGGAAACTCTTTTTTTCAGTGAAAGTGGCTATTTTTTGTTCAAAAATACCTGATTAGTCTTTTAAACTTGCATTGTACTAACCCAGATTGAGGTTTACATATTGAAATTAAAATTGGTGAGATCAGAGCAGTTCTTTGGACTAGAAAAGATGTAATTCTTAATTTTTAGTTCTTTGTACCTCTGCTGCTTATGTGTGTTGCTGAAGCACTGATCTGAGATTTGAAGAAACCTACGTTTTGTTCCTGTTTTTGCAGCTGGTTGTCTGGAAGATATCAGAGGAATTACTCCAGTTCTGTTTCCTGTCTGTGAATTGATTGCCTCCTTTGTGAAATATTTTGAAGTCAGCTAGTAAACAAGCTAGACATTGCAGTATGCAAAACAAAATACAAATAAGGCTGTCTTCACCAGAGAATATGTTTGTTTATTTGTCTTATTTTTTTTCTTGCATTTTGCAGAAGCCAAAGAAACCTCCACCTCCAGTTAAAACTCCAGGTACGTAATATATGTATGGTGATACGTGTCTGAGGAAATACTAAATTTCAGAAGCAGTGCATGACTTGAAAAGAAAATTCAGAAGTAGCTTTGTGTTTCCTAGTAATGCAGCCACCTGTAGTCACAGTTTGAGGTTGTTTTTTATGCTTTATGTGTTATGCTGCTGCTATATATTTTTCAAAATTATGATGGAGCCTACTTTGGAAACATTTTAATGCAGGCCTACAGTCAAATGAGTGTTTATAAATGGTATTACACTCCTTGCAAAGGAGAAAATATAAACACAAATTGATGTACATCATATTTTTAGTTAGTGACTAAGATAATTAAAGCTCTTTGAGAAATGTCTATGATGTGTTTTTACATTCAGCTCCAAAGCCTGAATTGCCAACTGGAGAGAAGAAATTGATTTCTTTGAGGCCTGAAGAAAAAGGTGAGACCAGTTTTCTCCATAGAGAATTTCAGACTACACTCTTGTAAACGAGTTACAATTTTTAGCTTGGCTGCTCTTTGCGATAGGTGCCTGTTTGCAAGACATCGTATGAATCATAGAATCATAGAATGGTTAGGGTTGGAAGGGACCTCAAAGATCATCTAGTTCCAGCTCCCCTGCCATGGGCAGGGAAACCCTCCACTACACCAGGTTGCCCAAAGATGGATTCTCTTGATACTGTCTGCTGAAGTTTTCATGTCTGTGATGTTATGGAAATGGGTTCGGTGTTAAGAACAGCTACAGTTTTATGAAATGTGTATTTCTTGTTATTGTAATACATTATGAAAAATGTTCATCGCACTGCATAATAACATAGTTACTATTTAATTCATTTAAGTGCAGTTCTGTGATAGTGACTGCAGTTTTGAATAGTAAGTTATTAAAAATGAAAACGTTTGCTGCTGCTTCCGAATGTTTTGGCCAGAATCAGTCTCTGATGGAAAATGTTTTTGAATGAAGTACATGAAAACTGTTGCAACACTCCTTAGATGAATAGTACAGTCAAGAAATCTCAATTTCTGAGCATTGTGTCCTGTTAATTCTTGCTACAGTCTGTTTTCCAGTTCCACAGAATTTGGAGATGTTTACCACTTTATTGTTAAATTTTAAGAGATACCTTTTTTCAGAAGAGAAGTTACTATTATCATCCAAACATGTCTAAAATGCTTCTTTCCATATTTGTAAAATTTACCAAGTTAAACTGTTTTGATTGTGTTTAAAAGTTAGAAGCTTAAACAAACGTGCTAGTTGGATCTTAAAGACGACATTCTGATGTTACTGCACCTTAACCATGTTACAAAAACATACTCTGTTCTGTGAATAGTGAACTGTGGCTGACCATGGCTAAAGAGCATTTCAACAAGTCAGCCTGCTCGATGCCTTTCTTGGCTTCCTTGGGCAGTTTTTATAACCCACGTTTTAAACAAAACACATTCTCAGGTGTTTCATATGAAGAATACTTGTTGGTATCAGTTATGTTTCCTCTGCATGTGAGCAAATTCTTCTTGTCTATTGGAACAATATCTTCAGGTGTGAATTGAGATCAGCTGTATGATTCTAGAAGTTTTGATCACTTGGCTATTCGTAAGATTAGGTTTATTTAAACTGCAGTAAGTTTAATTTTAGGCTGGTTCTGTTTGTACTGTGATGTTAACCTTTGCACGGTTGAGTTTGGTTGTTTGTGGAGGAATGTAGGCGCTAAAAAAAAAAGTGTGACACTATCCAAAAAGCTTAGGAACAGGAAAGCTTCTGAAAAATTAAGTTAAAGAAATGTCATTTACTCTGGTACAAGAAATGATGGAGGAAAACTTTTGAATTCAGTTGAAGGTCAGGTCTTAAAAGTTACTTATTTAGATAGCAGTAGTAGTTTACTACAAGACATGCCCATTTATCAGTGCAGTTTTACTTGTAGGGAAAAAAATTCATGTTGATACTAGTGATTAAATCCATTAAGTATGAAATTGTACTTGAAATAGTTTAAAAAAATATCAGTTGAGCAGCTCCAATCACAAGCTATCAAACAATGTAATTTTTTGTGCCTGTTGAGAGACTAATAAATCTGCTTTTAATTGTGATCAAAAATTGATCAAAAATTCAAAGCAATACTCCTATAAGTATTTCTGTATTTATAGTGAAGGACACTTAGTGGTATAATGTAGAAATTTTTGTCCATTGTAAATGTCTTCAGATTAATATTTTTGTTTCCATTACTAAACTGCTCATTTTTAGCCAACTCTTTGTCTTTTTCGTTGTGGAGCAAAATCCAGAAAAGAGGCATGCCATTTTGTCCAGCAGAATTGTCCAGTTTCTTTGCTCATGATGAATCTTGGTATTAACTTTTTGCACTTAGCTGTGGACGGTTTTTATATTCAGATTTTGAGTGGAAGTGATTGAAAGGAAAACTGACAGATGGTAATTCGGGGACACGATTTGATGACAGCATTTTTTTTCTGCCCTGTTTATGAACTGCCTTGTTCTTAAAAACAAAAGGCGTAATTCTCGACTTGTGTTCAGCATAGCTGAGTAAAGCTAATTAATCTTCAGTAATGCTGCGGGCTGTTGGGCATTTAAAATTTAAATCTTGTGTATGGATAGGATCAGTAGGCAGAAGTGGCGGGCGCTGTTAACAGGACAATCAGCACCACCAAGTGGCAAAAACCTTCCACTACTTCAGTATTTTATTTTTTTTTTTAACTCGACCCTAAGAGAGACTGGAAGGGAATGCCAGCCAGTTCAGTTTTTTGTTCCTATCCAGCAACTGCAGGATTCGTCCAAAGGAACTCGATCATTTACCTGGTAGTTCAAGCACTTAGCTGGGGTGGAGCTGAACCAAATTTCCAGCCCTTCCCCCAGATCCATAGCATATGGTAAACATTTTACATTAGACCAACAATTGCTTAAAACCAAATGTGTAGGATGAGAGGATGGGGGGAATCAAAGCTGAAGATCAGTCTTTCCATCTAATGTACTGGTTTACTACCCTAAATGTAAAGGACTATAACTCCTTGCTGTAACCTAACAATAATCTTTTAAATCTGTGGGGCTTTATACTTGCCTGAATGAGCCGTAGTGTAGTTTTGCAAGGAAAACCGGAAGATACACTCAGGGTATCCCTCAGGGTGTGATTAGGGAACATGGGTTGAAGACTATTTAACTAACGTGTGAAGCAGCTTGAATTTTTCAGTGCTGTATATATGTCAGCTCCTCTGGACAGTATTCAATTAGGTCATGCACTCATTGAACAATAAATGTAACTTCCTTTTTTGTTTGATTATCGATACCTAATTTCTATCTTGAATTTGTAGGAAGATAGACTTCATCTAAAATAAATTCAGTTATTCAGATAAATAATAATTTCCCCCGCTTTTTCCTGTAAATAAATTATGCTGTTTGTTTGTATGGAAGAAGTCTAGTAACAACAAAATAAAAAAACTAAACTCTACCTTTTTAAGAGGAGATAAGGTGAATTCACAGAGGAGGGAAAGCGATAGCGATACAGAATGATTCTTGGTTCTTAGCTGTCATTTGCATTGCAATAACATGAATCTATAATTTCTTACTGCTGTTTCACATCAGTAGAAAGACATTTTGCCTACTTTAACATGGTGGTTTTTAAGCTCAGGTAAGTAGTTTGTGTGTTTTGATAAGGTTTACCTTAAGACAGTTGCATATCTATTTTTTGCTTTGTTCTTCAAAGAAGTATTTCTGACAGCAGTTGCTTTCTAGTTGACTACCATTGTAAGAATTGTAGACAACATGGGTTTTTAAAACTTCATGGTGGCTTATTTTGTCAGATGAAAAAGGAGCTTTGGATCAGAAGCCTTTGAAGCCACAGGCTCCTCAAGTACCACCCAAGAAGCCTGTTCCTCCAAGCAAGACTAACAGCTTACTGAGAGCAGGGCTTCTGCACCCAAAACGTCCAGATAAACCTGTTTTGTCATCATCTGTATCCAGGTCAGTATAGCTTGAATCATATACACCAAGTATATTTTATGTGATTTGTTCTGTTCTGTCCTTCCTTCATGGATGAGGTGGGAAGAAACATGTATTTTAAGAGTGAAAAGGATGCAAGGATAAGTTTTGCCATACACCTACTAGTGTCTTGGTTTTCCAGGTCTTTATCGATGTGAATTTCAAACTTCCTAATTCCTTAAGAGATTGCATCCATCTCAGGGTAAAAATTACAGCATAACTAACCATGAGGCAGATGAAGTTGCACATCTGTGGGCTGCTTTGCTTTAAGCCTGCCCCATAAAGAAGAAGTTGGAGCTACAGTAGTGGTATGGTGTAAAAGAATCTGTGGGTGTAGCGCTTGAGAATTATTGTGTTGGAGAAAACCTGAAGATTTGAGCTGCATCAACATTCAGAGTTTCAGCACTTTATATGGAGCAAGGTAGAGAGATGGAAAGGAAGAGTTGAGCACAGTTAGTACCTGTGCTAAAGGTGCTCAGTGTAGCTCATGTGCTCTTCCAGGAAAGCAAGCACTTATTACAGAACCACATCCAGTCTCTGTCTTGAATATTCTCAGTTGAGTTACTGCACAAATAGGGAGGGTAATAGCAAGTAATATCTCACTTTTTCCTTTAGATCCATGTGTTTTTTTTTTTTTTGTGAGTTTGTAACAATTATTTATGATGTTTCACTAAGACTGATTTTGCATCAGTACAATCCCCCACACAGCTTGCCTTTCTGCTTCCATCAAAGTATTTGCCAGATCCTTACCCAAAACTGTAGATAAACTACTGATGGGTAACTGTCCGTTTAGGGTATTTTGTTGACTTGAATGAACCATGAGAAAGTAAGGTCATGATGAACTTGGCCTTATGCAAATGAAGGAGCAGACAGCTGCTATATGAAAGAGCTTGCACCGTAAATACCTGCAAAGATACGGAGTGGCAGCAAGCATTTGTCAAGGTTTATCTTTTTTTTACAGCAGGTCCTTGCCGTGGTTTATGCTGATCTGGCAACTAGAACTCCACACAGCCACTCTCTCCCTCCTTCCCCAGTGAAGTGGAGAGGAGAAAGTTATAATAAAAGGACTGAGGGTCGAGACAAGAACAGAGAGGGAGCACCCACCAGCCATGGTCCCGGGCAAAACAGACTCGGTTTTCTCAAAGCAAAGCAATTTATTAAGAGTTACTTAAAAGGACAAAGGGAAACAAAACCAGTTACTTGAGAGGATAAAAAGAAACAAAGCCAGATCTTAAAAACAACACCTTCTTGCCGCTCCCGCCCCAAACCCCCCCCCTTTCCTTTTCTTCCCAGCCCTACTTCCTCCCCCAGTGGCACAAGGGAACAAGGAATGGGGGTGTACAGGTCAGTTCATCCCATGTTGTTCCTCCTGCTCCTTTCTTAAAGGAGGAGGAGTCCTTACACCCTTTTCCCTTGCTCCAGTGGATCTCCTACTCACAAGGAAAAATCCAGAGACTTCTCCAGATTGAGTCCTACCCGCAGGATGCAATCCTTCCCCTTCGGCTCACTCCAGTGCGGGCTTTACCACAGTCTCAGATTCTTAAGGAGCTGTTGCCACTCGCTCCGGCATAGGTCGTCCCATGGACTCTAGATGCCCCTCTACCTTGTCCCATGCTCCACGACCGTCCTCAGGCTCGGGCATCTCTTCTCCAACGTGAACTTCTCCACGGGCTGCGAGTGGGTCTCTGCTCCACTGAGTCTGTCCTGGCTGCAGGGTGCCACTTGCCGTCTCACCACCGGTTGCAGGGGAAACTCGGCTCCGGCACACCTCATCCCGTTCCATCTTCACTGACCTGGTGTCTCTGTGGCCGTTTCTCTCAGATCTCAGTCCTCTCTGGGTGAACTTGGCCCAGCAGGCACCCCGGGAGCGGGGCGCTCCCCGAGTTCCCCTGGTGGCTCCGCTGCTGCCATCCTCAGTGGGCAATGCCAGCGCGGCGCAGGCAGCCCCCAGCCGGGAGCCAGGGAGTGGGGGCAGTGCCCTCTGCCCTTCGCTTCTTGCTCCCGGGCAAAGTACCATTTCCGGTTCCTTTGTCCCAGCTTAAATAGGGCAATTCGCAGAGGCACCGATTGGCTCAACCCCGAGGGGGATGGCAGTCCGATCTGGTGGCCAGAACCGAGTCTGAGCCGGCTCCAAAACCAGGGAAGTCACAGGGAGCAAATCCCCTCTCCGGCCATCAGAACCCCTTTACATCAAACCATCACAGTCCTGTATAGCTGAACCAAAAGAACGAATATCTAAAGGGAGAAGACAGTGAAGAATTGGGCAGTGGGGAAAGGGAGTGTGGTTAAGGCATGCACTTTGGACAGTTGACTCCAACAGAGGGCAATCTAGGCAGAGCTGCCTCTGATCCCACTTTGCACAGCCCTGAGAACATTGGATGTTTGACTGAAGAATTAAACCATTGCTATTTTACTTCTGTTTAGGTTTTCAATATGTAATTGTGTTGTATCACTTGGTATTTTGGAGTTTCCCAAGTAAAGATATTTTTTTTTAATATACACGTGCAGTTAAATAGAGGTCTGTAGTAAACTGTGGTCCTTTAATGATTGAAAACTTTAAATCTTGGGGGTATTTAAACATGTTTAAATGTCTGAAAGTTTAACATTGTGGTAGGAATATAAGGCTGTCATCTCTTTTTACTGCAATAAAACTTTCAAGTAAAGGATTTTGGAGATGAGTTAATGACAGGCACATATTGAAGCTGACAACTGTTCCATTTATATACTTTATACTGTGGCATAAATGATGTCAAGGATTGTAATGAAGAATGTAATCTGGGTTTTTTTGTGTGTGTGTGTTTTGGTGAGGTGGTGGTATTGTATTTTGGGGGTTTTCTTGTGTGTTTTTTTCTTTTTTTTTTTTTCCTGATTGATGTGACTAAACCTGGAAAGAATGCATGGTAGAAGAAAAGCCATATATACAAGATATTTTATTCAATACCTAGAAAGAAACAACTTGTTCTTGGCAGCTTTTTTCTCTACAGGAAGACTTTAATGTCAAGGAATCTGGGTGTGTTTCTGAACGTTTCAGGAGATATTATTGAAAGTGCTATTCAGCTCTCTTCTGTTGCACTGAAGTGTAATATTTTGTACTTAAGTGCCAAAATGTGCCTTGTAGTAAAAGTTCTGGATTATTTTTACAAGAGGATTGTACATGTTTGATAACTCTGCAAGAGCTGAAACAGAATAATTGGCTTTTATAGGACTAGAATTGCTCTTCGAAAGACTTTTTAAGCAAGGCTTTAGAAAAAAATCTACTGAAATTCTTCTGTTTACTTCTAATTCGTGGTATGTTTCAGTTGAAAACTAGTTAATCTCTTGACCAAGTGTGTCGTCTTGTGTTTTTTTTTTTGTTGTTCTACAGATCTAATGGAGAAGTTGTTTCTCTTCGACCAAAATCTGAAGTTGAGCCAGTAGCAAAACCAAAGTTAGACTCTGAACCGTTACCACTTAGACCAAAATCAGTAGAGGTAGATTCACTCGTGGTAAAGAGCTCTAAAGAATCAGGTAAGAAAAGAATGAACATTCTTTTGGGTCTTTCTATTCAGATTTCAGTATTATACAATGTTAGAATAAGCTTTTTAAGTAATTTACTCAAAATTCCACAGGGTGCAATTATGCCTGTTGAGTAGGAAGTATGGTTTTTTAGAAGTGCTGTAGGTAGCTGAAGGTAAGAGTCAGCAAGCGAAGAACAGGTGTCAGGCTGTTTGGGAGTAGTTGGTGAGCTCTGTTTTGTAATGGATGACAGGAAGGGAGGAATGTAAGTAATGGTTTGTTTTTCTAATTTGAAAGCAGGCTTTTTTCTGCCACTTTTATCTTGCATATTTTGTGAAATTGTTTTCCTTGCTGACTGGTTCTGTTCTGCTCTTGCATTTCGGGTAACTTTTGCTTTTCTAGCTAACTACTTGAGTATTTTTGTAATGTAATGCCACTACCTTCAGCGTTCTGTGGTTAAGTTCATAGGTATGACTAGATATTCTAGATTATGACTTTATCATACCTTAAATTTGGGCCAGTGTGGAGCATTGCACATTTGAATTTCATGCTTATGGCTTTGCTTAATGCACCTTGAGCCAAACCTGGCATGTCTTTAAATCTAAATTTGTCCAGTAAAAACCTTGATACTGGCTAGAGCACCCACATTAATGATGAGGCTCTCTGAGCTATTATATAGTTACGTTTTGTCCTTTACTGACAGCACAACAAATTTCAGTCCTCTGTGTGCCTCTTAGGCAGAGATCATCTGCTATGCGCATATTTTTTTTTAAACTGTAAATTATATTTATTGTATAATTAACTACTGCAGGAAAAGCTTTAGTGAATTGTACCTGCAGTATTTGGCTTGCACATCTCAAATGCAACCTTTCATCTCAGAAAAGATTTTCGTAAGGATACATTTTTAAATAGCGTAACTTTTTTTTTTGGCTAGTTATGATATTCAGGTTGTAGAATAGTTGGTCCTGAAGTATAATAAAATCATCTGAGATATAAAAATAATGCATTAAAAAACTGAAGCAGTTTATGACTAGAAAAGAGTACTCCTGATTTTTCCATTAAGCATTTTAAAATGTGCTTCTAAGCTTAAACGCTTTGTATGAGGGAAGGTCAGTTTATGTATGTTTTTAACACAGAAGTTATGTTTTTCTGAGCCACGAGAAAGCTGGACTTCAGCAGGTATTGAAATATCCTGGAAATGTTACAAATATTATCAGTATTACCCTAAATATTTGTAAGTTCTGTTTTTATTCCCCGGTGCAGTCTGTGTATGCTGTGATATGCCTTGTTTTAAAGATTTAGAACTGACAATTTAATTATTGCCTCTATTTAAAAAGATGAGCTTGAATATGGAAGAAACACTTTCAGGCCAAAGTAAGCTGAGAGATGAGAGCAATGCACAACCTAGCCTAAAAGTGTAAGCCTTGTCCTGCTACTCAGATGTTTATCTCTAGGATTGTGCTAGATGTGTTACTGTATAGCACAGTATCATTTCTCCCCAGGAAAAACTCCCCCAGGAAAAACTCCCCATGAAAACAGATAGAATATGTTTTTTTTTCTTTAAGTTCAATTATCTTGACATCTTTAATAACCAGAATGGCAACATAGTAGCTGTGATACTAGGTATTCATCCATATAAAACCCCTAATTTTATACAGATTTAGAAAAATATAATAATCTATGAATTCTGATTGACTAACATAAGGTTTTACAGGCTTTTGGAGAATTTTAAGATTTTAATATCTAGATGGGGCAGGGGACAGAGGTGTGTAACAAGCAAGTAGATGAGGTCTGTTTAGTGGTCCTTGTCTGGTGCAGAGCAAGTGAAAGAAAGAGTCTTAGGCAGTCCGTGCTGGGATGCAGCACTGGCAGTGTCAAGGAGCTGCTATTTAAGGAAAGCTTCAAAAATCCTCTGTTATGTGAAACTACCCTTGTTTAAAACAATCTGCGCAAGTCACTTGTTTTACTACTCTTGTGAAAAGAGACTAGACCAAACTCCTACCAGTAAAATGTAGAGAATCTCATGCTTTATGTCTCTGTATGCATTCTGCTGCTAAAGACATAATACTCCATGCAGCAGCTAAGGCTATATAAAGCTCCAAAAATGTTGAGTCCTTATATAAAGTTTGAGATTGTTTAATATTGCAAAAAACTAGAATAAAACATGGGGGAAAATTTGTGGCTGAGGTTGACAGCTGTGTTACCAGTGTCTTTTTTTTGTCATTTTTTTCCCGCTTTAGATTGAGATCCTGAAGTGAATTAATTTTTAGAAAACCAATTGCTCTAAGTATGGGTCTTATTTAATTTTTTTTTTTTTTTTGGAACTTAGTTTGACCATGAAGTGTGGTGTAGGCTGAGCCACTTTCAATTTAGCTTAAGGATAAGCTGTAAATATTCTGTACCTATAGGAAAAAACAAGCCACCGCATGCCAAAATTAGGCCCCCAGCCATCAGATAAGGACAAATACTAAAAACATTCAGAAACGTTGATCATGTTGAAGTACCTCCTCTTCGAGCTTTGTTTGAAAAACTGTATAAATGTTTCTCTGTTCAATTAGAATTAAAGCACTGTAAAAGACTAAAGCTGTAATACTATCATGCTGAACATGTAAAGCGATTCTGTTTCTTCTACAAATGTTTCTTTTTGCTGCTTTGTAAAATAATTTTTTTTGTTCAGAATCTTTTTCTAGACATTCCTCTCCTTGACTTTTCTTTCCAGATTTTGTTTCCTATCCTGTTTGCCATGTTTCCCTTCTTACGTGTCAGGAAATTACCCTACCCTTCTCCATTTTGGTAAGATAACAAACTATAAGGAAATCCAAATGCTTTATGCCATTACACATAGCCTCTTCTTAACGTCATAAACGTAATTTTCAGTTGCAGTTATCGATACTAGAATTTTGGATTTCAGTTTAAAATGCTTTTTTTTTGTTTATTTGAATGCCTGTTTTCCTTAGCTGTTAAAGGAGTTACTCTAAGTATACTTTCAATTAGGAACTGGTGGGGATGAAAAAAAAAAACAAACAAAAAAACCACACTCCCTCCCAACAACAAAAAACCCCACATGAAAATCAACAACAAAAAACTCTTAAACTTTACAGTTCAGCTATTGATAAGCCAAACCTAGTGTTTACAGCGAAATATGTTCAATACTTAGAGCACTTCTGGTAAATGTAGGTTGAATGGCTTTATCTTTTTATATACGCAAATCATGCAATTATGAAACCTTTGGGCACTGAATCCCAACTAAATAGTGTTGGCTATTTAGTATCATCAGTCTTGTAAAATAGTGTTTTTGAAAGTTATGGAGACCTGTGCTTAATTGTAGCAAATATGTGTGCGATTGCACATTTAAATATTCTAAAGCTTATATCTGTACCCTAAGTTTTTGGGGTACAATATCAGCAAGACGAGTAATAAGAAAGAGGGCTACCATCTTCTCTTACTCTGCAGATTATTATGAGGTCTTGTCTTCTAAAAATATGGGATACATTTCATTTCTATTACAGACTTTTAAACCTCAGTCACATGAGATGTTGGAACCATAATTTCTTTAGACACCCCTTCAGCTTTGCTTCTTTTTGTGAAGGCTTTTTAAGAGAAACTGGTATGAATACACTTGAAGCGTTCACAAATCTCAACAAAACTTCTTGCCTAATTGTGTCTCTTAAGGATCCTGACAGTTCTGTAATGTATGGATCCATGTTAAGCTTGCAGAAGAGTCGTTTCTAATAGTCTATCCTAAGTAACTGTTTAAGCTTAGTTCATCTTTTTAGAATGAAGGGTGCTCTCACTAAGCCTTAAAATAATTTTTTGACTCACGTTATCCCCAGATGTATATGGTATTGCTCTTTTGGCACTATGATGGGGTTTCCTTCAACAATTACTCACAGACTGTGTGTAAGAAAGTTAATTGATAAATCACTTCATTGATTGAAATGAGTGTAAATTGTGACCTTTCAGTGGGTTTCATCAGTATCTCTGTTGGCTTCAGTGGGGATGAGCTTTCTCCTAAGATAATTAAGAATGCTGTTTATAAAGAAAAACAAACATTCAAATCTCCTAAATCCACAACAAAACAAACAAGCAAAACCATCACCACCAAAACCACAAATCTTAATCACCACCAGCCTGTGCTTTAATTATTCCCTATGCCAAAGCAACAAATGTAAAGGTAAAAAGAGAAATGCAAGGACAGTCAGAATTCTCTCTGACAGTAATGTGCTGTTAATACTTCAGTGCTGAGCAGTTGTCTCAGGTGTAGCACTTTTCTTTAGAAGCTCTTACAGATAGGAAAAATCTCCTGTCTTTAGTGTCATCCCACCATCTATACTTAAATCATGTACAATTCAAGACTGTAGTAGTCTTCCTATTCAAGCCTTGTCAAATACTGTGTTTTTTTCAGAAGTACACATTATTCTTAACATGTTCTTAATACTCTTATTATGCCTGATGTTTGCTTTATTCATGAAGACAGGGCTGGCATTAAAATCATAATAGCAACTAAATTTACAATTCTTATTTAAATTTACTGCCAAATGATTTGTCATTTCTGCAGAATGACAAAAGGAAGATCGTTTAAATGCAAAAATTACTGAGATGTGGGAAAAGGCATATATATTTTTTTCCTGTCTTCTTATTATCTTTTTAATAATACCTAACTAATGTAAATCCTGATTTACGTTTTGGCATGGGTTAGCACTCTGGGATTACTGATGACTGAGTAAAGAACATGAAGAGACAACCCTTATCACTGTTGCTTGTCTTCTAATGAGTTAAATATTTTATTGGCACAGACTACAACAGAAATACCTTCATAATTATTTATTTCTCCCTCATCCTCTTTTCCGTCAGCCGCTTGCCATTCATCACTCTTCTGTTTCTTCCTACTTTGTTTTTCTTCCCCGCTTTTTTTAATTGCAAATACAATTACATGTTTACAAAACACTGTCTTTACATTCTTTTTAATAACATTAAAAAGCAGCAAACCTGATTGGTAACAGAAAGTGTTATAAAAGCTTGCATTTCAACAAGGCAACAGATGATGAAGTAGGTAAGTTCAGGAATGTCTAAAAGATGTGTATATTTTAAGGACTTCAAAGGATAGTGATGCAGAGTAGAGGACATTAAAATCATTTAAAACATCCAGTGGAGAACTTAGTTCCTACAGGTATATATTAGTTTTGACTAAGGATGAGTAAAACTTGGAGTAACCAAATGACTTTAAGTCATCCGAACTCTGAAGTAGCATGAATGGTCTTGGCCCAGTGTTCTTAGGGCTTTTTTTCTTATCTGACCTCTTGCTGTAGCTTCAAAATGAAGGAGAAAATAGGGAAAGACAGTGTCGTATCTTCTGTAATGTCATGTAAAAATCAGAGGTTGCAAAAAAAAAAACAACCCACGCCCCAACAACCTCCCTCCTAAAAAAATAAAAAACCCAAACCCAAAAACCCAACAAAAAAAAACCAAACAAAAAAAAACCAAAACCACAAACCCCACCAAAAAACAAACCCCAAACTTTGAAGGTTACTTTTGATGTCCGTAGTAAATGTTGTGTGATGTTTTAGTTAAGAGTCTCTAGAATAAGTCTAATGAATTCGTGTTGTACAATATGTATATAATATCCATAATCTTATGTCAGTGCTTAAATCAAAAGCCTATCTCATTGCACATCTCTTGGTAGGTAAGTATTGTTATTTTTGTGCAGAAGCAGTTAAGAAGTCCAGTTGCTAATGAGGTGAACTCCTTATGTTATTAGATTAGATGTATTCTGTTCTTCCTACAAGTGTTTTCCTAAAGTTGCCGCTTCCTATAGGATGTAAAGAATTTCTATGATCTCAGTGCGAGTTTACCAAGAACTATGAACATAGAGACTAATAAGCAGAGATCTATATGATTTAATGAAGTGTGAGAATAGAGTTTTGAAATGTTTTATTACAGACTTTATGAAGTCATGTATTTTCTTTGGACAAAGTACTGCATATGAAAAAACTACCCTGCACAGAAATATTTGCAGTTAATGTCTTGTTGACTCACTTTCATGAACCTGCGGACATGTACTCTATCATGGTGTTTTTATTTTTGTCTTGGTCACTAAACTTAGATTTTCATGCTTTTTCTGCAAGTTTAGCAGTGAGAAAATATGCTCTTTCAAATAGCTGAATATGGCACCTCTCAAAAAAAACAGTCATAAGTATATTTTTCTACAGATAGGTCTATTTTATGCAGCACTTCTGTTGAGAACTTGAATTTAAATGCTAGTTGAATTAACTCTTAATTTTTTTCAAGGGGGAAAACGTGGTTTCCCAGATATGCCAAAGTCAGGTAGTTGTTTCATATGGCTTATATGTCGCATATGCTGAAAATCTTTGAAACAGTAAGAATTCTGATAGTATTTTTTGTCTTAAGGAGAAAAGTGATGAAAAAGAATGCAGCAAAACCTTCTGGTCGTGATGGTTATCTGTGTTTTCATCTTTTTCTAGATCTGTTAAGCTTTGATGATGTAATAGCTACCTCAGATAACCTATCACACCCTACTGCAAACCGACCCAAGATGCCTGGTAGGAGATTGCCTACACGTTTCAATAGCAGTAGTCCTGTGAGTATATTGGGTGTGTTTTCCTAGCAGTGAACTAAAAACTGACTTCCTAGGAAACAGGATTGAACTGGGAAGCAGTCTTATGAACCATTTACCTGAGAGCGAAATTCAAAATGCTGCAGAGGTTCAGTTCCTGTAGACAAAGTCTACAGGAATATCCATTCCCAAGAGGGAAGCATATGTGAGAGAATACAAATGCGTTGCAGCTGAAGGAATCTTTCTGTTCTGTGGGATATTGCTGCAGTAGCTACTCAGCTCTTCAAACATCACTGATAATTAGAGATGTTGTGCATACACACAACTCTAAGTGTCCTTAGTGCCTTATAAATAAACTTACATAGTATTTGGCCACAACAAATTTGTAATTTAATGTTAACAGTAATGCGGGGCTTGTGATCTCATGTGTGAAGACATGAGATTGTCAGATCATGAGAACCAGGTGGTGCAGAGTCCTTTAAATCAAATTGTATCATCAGATGTTGGATAGTTCAATCATGCCAGTTACCATCTACAGTTACTGCCTCTTAATATTTGTGTTTTATGGAAGCACCTACAGGCTCCCAAAAACATCAAGGACTTGTTAAGTACTGCAGAGGTGCTTGAAAATCCTGCCCATGAGTCCTTTGTTTGATTTAAATTCAGATGAGTGAGTATTGTGGGGAAGGAAAGTTCTGACTGGCAGGGAAAGAAAGCCATGGTAGTCTAGCAACTTAAGTTTGGTGGGGTTCTTTTTGTGGGTTTATTTATTTATTGCGTATTTAGAAACTTATGACAGTTCTTTTTTTATTCACTTTTTTTTCACAAATTCTTAAAACCTTTTAATTTTTTATGAATGGTTTGCCAGACAAGTCAAAACATGAGTCCAGAAAAAAATTTGAAGGTGCAGAAAGAAGAAGAAAGTGCCAAACCAAAGCCAGTTGAAACGAAAAAGGTATGATACCAAGGAGCTAGAGAAGTACCAGGCAGCTTAGATGTTCTGTTCATCGTGCTTATATTTACGGTTTAGATTGATGTAGCCACGTAAATGCACGATTGTATTTAAATGCAAGTGAGCCATGTTATTTTGTACAAAGCTCATATTAGAAATTTTAGTATAAGTTTGTTTGATACTTTAGTATAAAATTCATCAGTTCTGGTAAGAGCTATTGAATCGGGTAGCATGAAACGATGGTATCGTTTCCCAAATAAACTTCATGTCTGCTCAGCCTGTAGTCTCGTGACAGACAAAATAACTGAGCAGATCAGAAAAGTGTGCAAAAAATTGTTTATAATGAACCAATGGGCTCCATTAAAACACTTATTTTTTTAAAGTGTAGAGAACTGCAGTGTGAGCACTTTTTTTAGTGACAACGGGAACCTCAGGGACATGCTTAATAAAGAGCTGTATAAAATGACTTGTTTCTCATATACTAGAGTGGTCCATTTGAGCTGGCCGTTGTTTTTTACCTTTTGGGTAGAAAATGAAAGAAATTTGTGCACATATAGCTCCCATAACAGTATAACCTGTGTGCTATAAGTGATCAGTATGATTTCATTTCTTGGCTTTGTACTGATGTATTTTTTTCAGCCATCTGCATTTAGTCCACCAATTCCATCTTCATCTCAGAGGCCAAGTTCTGTTTTACTGAACTTTTTTCCTGGAGATACCCAACTTAAAGGAGAAACGGATGATGAAAATACTTCTGTGGAAGAGCTCAAGACTCAGATTAATGATTTGATGCGTTTAGTAGACACACTGAAGAAAGAACATGGGTAAATATTTTCCTTCTCAATTTTAAAAGGCGTGTATAGATGTCTTCCAAATGTCTTCAATGCCAAACTTATTAAAAAAAAACACAAAAAAACCCCAACAAAACAGAAAAACACCTATATTCTATATTAATGCTAACTCAGAACTACTTTCTTTAGAAGTTGATCCAACTAGATATCCTGCATATGTACAAATTTGATGTCAGAGTATTTTTGGGATTTGTACACCTTTGTTTCTTCCTACTTCACACTCCTGCATTCATTACAGCTTTTTGAAAATATTTGTTAAACAGTTAGCACTTTCACTGTAAGGAAAAGTAGATAATTTTTGTGGTATTTAACATACAGTGTGATGGCCTCTGTAACACTGCACACAAGTAATTGCAGTATTGACATGACTGGTATAGTAGGGGAAGATATTACTGAGCTTTTCAAATTGGTGATCATGGTGGCCCCATCATCTGTGTGCATGTAGGTAGGATGGTGTTTGGAGAGTGGTGTAGAAGAAAAGTGTAATTTGTGTTTGAGTAAACATAGTAAAGACCAATCTATGGGAATTTTACCTTTTCTGTTTAGAGTTTTAGAGCACAGATATTCATTTTGGTACTATTTAAATGATGGCTAGTGCTAACCAAACCGGCTTTTAGAATCACCTCTTGAGAGGTTATAAAGCATCAGCTTCAGTTGGTCTCCAAAGCAAACTAGTAAATTATGAGTTCTGGAGATCAATGAATTAGTTCTTCAGAGACTCGATGATAATTCATAGCACTTTCTTGCCTGAACATAGTTATGAAATAAAACATGTATTAAGAACTTTTTATTGTAAAGAATTTCTCTTCTCTATCTAGAAATTGCCAGGTTATTTTGGTTTAAATTCCACTCTCCTAGTAAAGTAACAGTAGAAATTTAAGTAGCCTATTTAAAATTGTGATTATAAGTTAGGGATAGGTAAGAAGTGTTGGGAGTTGGTGGAAGCTTGTGGTCCACCAGATTTGAGTACCAGTTTACTCATGGGCATGTACTTACATGCAAGTTTTAATTATAAAATGTAGCATCAGACAGTTATGTGAATTCCTCTTGTAAAATTTAAACAAGACCTGTACTTCCTGTTCTCAGTAATGTGAAATTTTTTTCCCCCTTCTCTGACTTGTGTTTCTGATATCTTAACTACTATTAGGAGAGAACTGGAAAAACTAAAGAAGGATTTGGAAGAAGAGAAGCAGTTACGAAGTAATCTGGAGGTAATATTAGCAGTTTGAGGAGGGGGGGAAGTTTAGAAGTATATAGGCAGCGTTCCAGAATTTGGTGCCACAGGAAAGTCTTAATGAACCTGCTTAACCTTTTTTGCATTGCTGTGTTAACGTGTGGTTGAATGAATGTCTTGTGAGGCAGTTGGATATCTATAGAGGATTCACAGTTCATCTTAGTTCCACTTTCTTTGTCTGGAAAATTATTTCTAACAATATGTATGGGTGTTGGGATGTGAGTTCAGGTTAGTGCTGCTAGATTCTGCTCTTTGCTAGAAATATGTCCCGCTGGCTCTGTTCCAAGAGAGAAGATTAATATTTTGCTTTTGTAAGACTTGAAGGACAAATTTGCTTTATGTAATCAAAAGAAAAACAGGGCAAAAATAAACTTTCCTAAAGTTTTGATGAAGTGTTTAAATATTAAGTGGATAATTTGCCAAAAGAATAGAATATATCTGACAAATTTACTTATGAATGAATGGCGCTCCTCTCAGTTTATTGATGATGAAGGCTACCTGCATTACAATATGCTGCCATTAAGTAGTTAATAGGATGAGCTCATTGTAGAAAATTATTTCAGTCTGGTACAAAAGGGCATTTTATTTGTGAAATAGTACTTCTTATTGACTACAAATATGCTTCGTAAACTAGAGAAGAACTTCTGGCGAGTCCTCTTTTTAATATGTCTCTGAAGCAATCAATGAAGTTGCCTTAAGTATACACTGAGGATGAAGAGGAGGCAACTTCCATATATCCTCTGAATCCATTTGAAGAAACACAAATCAATCACAGCGCAGTATTTCGCATGAAGGCTGCTTTAGGAAGTGAGTCTGAGGTGATGATGCAGCGTTACACAGGGACATGTTAAGTGATTCCACAACCCAGCTTTTGCTGCTTTATTCAGAGTGAGTTTATCCAATAAGATGTAACAAAGCTATAGGTAAATTTTTAATGATGTTAAATTCTTGGGTTTTTGACAATATTGAAGTATAAAATCAGCTGTAAATACTGAGCTGTCAAATGCTTCTGTAGTATGACTTTGTTTACTTAAGTATCTTTGCAATGTAAAGGTTACAATTTTGATGAAAGCTCTGAAGGCTTTAGATTATTGCTACTTTAATAATACTGACTCTTTTTCTTTTCAAAATACCTCTTTTCCAGCATGAAATAGAAAAATTGAAGAAAGCAGTGATGTCTACATGAGACAGCTATGGACTCAGTGTTTTTTAACTCGTCAGGAATTCAAAGCTGAACATGAGGAGAACTGACTCTTACTTCATATTAATGGTTGCTGGTGTTCTACAGTCTTAAAGAAAAAACTATAGTACAAAAAGGAATATAGTCTTTTATTCAGAGAGATAAGAAAACAAGAATAATGGTGTAATTTTTTTGCCAATATAAAAGAGGCCTTATTTCTTACTGTGCTGGAATTGCAGACCTTATTTTTTGGTTTGCTTGAAAATACTACTGAATCTGTATAGAAAGCAGAGGGAATTCTTAATAGATTTTTATTGAATACCTGTAGCTTAATTTTTAAAGAGATCTATACTATAAATAGGGTGATCTATCTTTACAACTAATCTGTAAAATAGTCTATTGGGAGGGATGGAATAACTGTATTGTAATTGTAGTCACTACTTTTCCCCTACACACAAAAGGGAATATATGATATTTGTATAATTTTGGCAGTCTTGCCCAGGGTTACGCTGTTGTGCCTGTCTGCAGTGAAAATATTAATAATATGCTGTTTATAAGTTGAGTAATGAGATAGGAATTTATTCATGCAATGAAGCAGGTGAAACTCCTATGCATTGTAGTAAGAACGAATGATCTAATCTGGGTAGTTTAGCAGAACATTTTGTCACTTGCACTATTGGATTAAAAAGGGATGTAGGACTGAATCATGAAGTTATGACAAAATTAACTTTTAAAACCACAGAATGCAAGAAGTACGGAAACAAGGCTAGAATCCAGTCTTAACCTGTTGTGCCTAAAATACTACAGCATACAGCATGAAAAAGTAAACCTGAAGTCACAACGTCTGTGCTTCTGTGTATCTAAACTGAAGTCATCAGTCTTTCTAGTGGCTAAATAAGCATCTTGATCTGTTTTTGCAATAGTCAGGTTTTGTTTATAGTATGTCTCCAAATAAATCCCTTTGGAACTTTGATACTCTCAAAAAGTCTCAATATTTATGTATTTATGCCATAAACTTTCTCAGCATATTCTATACCTCTAAATTTAATAACATCTTTGTGTTATAACGAGTGATTGAAACAATTGCTTCGACAGCATTGTGCTGGTATCCAAGACGGCGTCTTTCACATTTTATAGAAAACAGTTGAAATCTTGTGGATTGCCATTATCTTTAGCCCCTGATCTCAACACAGTGCACCAGAATAATATGCAAAGTGGTGGGAGACAATGATATTTATTGCTATGTTCTTTTGATTAAAGAATTAAAAAGCATACAGCTTTAGAATGCCAGTCAAATGCATTCCATTACTTCTGTTAAGTAATCACCTTATCTCCTTTTGGTATTCTAGATCTTAAATGACAAAAACATGCCACGTAGTTTGGGAATTTCACCAGTAAGAGAAGTAATTAAGTTTCTATTCATGAGAATAGCCATAAATATAATAATTATTTAGCATGTCACTTGAACAAGTGATGTGGAAGTTTTCCTTCTTGAGAGTATGCTTTTTCCACAGTTGATGCATCATAAAATACAAATATCAAAAAGTCAATTGGAGAGTGTTCGTCAGTTGCTGATTTAAATTGCTCATAAAATTTGATTAATATACTGTGCAGGTATTGGGTAACATTTGCTAGTCACATTGCTAATAAGCTGATTCGATATTAATGCTTTTAACTTTTAATTACGTAGACGCATCACAAATGAAGACTTGAGCCAGATCTCTATATGGAGGAATAACGTGCACCAGTAATGCTTCTCATCAAACACTAAACTCTTACTTAGAATTTGTATCTCTAAGTCAGATGATGAAAAGCAAGAATCGAGCCTAATGGGATAGCCAATTTTGTTATACAGACTCTTCACTGTGATCAGAGCGTGAAACAAATCTTGGAATGAATTGCTCTACAGAAATTGTGTCTGCTGGTAGCAGACGAACAGAACAAGACAATCAGTTAAAACCACAGATGAAAAGTGTTTGTTATTTAATGGCCTTTGTTAGCTATAGCAATAAATGACCCAAGTGCAATGACTTGATTTAATAAAACCCTCCTTCAAAAGTAGCTGCTATGAGTACTTCTAGCCGCAACGAAGTTGCCCTGATATATGTCTGTCTTGTCTTCAGCTAGTGTTACGTACTAGAGTGGAGGGGGAGAAGGTCATGGTTTTGAAGACATTCCACAGTACAAGTTCCTAAAAGCAGTGTGCTTCACTGACTTGTTTACCGGTGCTGTAAAATGATGCATGCTATCTGAACTCAGCAAATAAAATAAGTTTAAAAACCTGTTGTAACGTCTGCTCAGTTCTGTTAAGGAATGTTTCAAATGCCATTCAGCTCTTTGCAGGAGGAGTTTGGGGGCTGGGAGACAAGTGTTATTATTTGTATAGTCCCCATTTGAGGCTTTCAGATTTTAATTTACTCTGGGATGCTCTGGTTCCTGACTGTCAGGATAGCTTAGGATCCAAACTGTTAGAAAGCTTACTGGTTTTCTTTGCAAGTCTAATTGGGAATCTTAACTTCTCAATGTTTCTTTATTCTGGGTTTTTTGGTGGTGTGGTTTTTTTGTGTGTTGGTCCATATTGAACTGACCTTACTGTGCATCTTCAGAGCCTTTTTTTTAAGATTCCTATTGCCACTGAATAACATGGATAAATGCATCTTTGAATTGCTTCTTAAATATGTAGAGGAGAACTGAAGACACAGAGTATGACATGTTTTAAAGGGATATGGAAGAGGGAGAAGGCAAATGAAGAACAGAACAACAGAAGGGCATTTTTAAATTGCAGTGTTTTTATTCCATTGTCATAACATTGTCTAAAAAGCTTTTGTTTGCATAAAAAGTACAGTTTTCAAAACAACAATTTCAGATCTATTTATACTTTTTTATTTAAATAATCACCATGAAGATAACATTTTTCATTAGTATTGCTTTAGGGAAATGAAGTTTCTGTTGAAAAACTAATGTAGCAAAAGGTTTGAGTTTGAGTAGTTTAGCAAAGTATCTGTTGGACTTAATACCTCATTAAAGTCATAAATTAGCAGAAGTCTGTTAACTCCTTCCAAAGGAAACGGTAAAAAACAGGTTTTCACAGCTGCCTTACTTTTGGCTGCTATTAAAATTCTGAGATGTTCCCAATTGCTGACTGTTGGCTTTTTCAGAGTGGTGTCAAAGCAGCTGCTCGTGTATCTTGGGTAATTGGATTTTGCAAGAGCTGCAAAGACAAACCACTCCCTTTTGTGTGCCTGGGCACATACCTCCCAGCCTGAAGAATGCAAACAGCCTCCACCAGCTTGTAAAGTGTGAGACTGATACTGCTGGCTTCAGGGTTCGGAGTACCCCCGTTGTTTCTTGGAAGCCATGGTTTGAATATCTTTTGAAGCCCCAGGAAAGGCAGATCCCACCTCGTCCTTCTAAAGGAAGTATGTGTGTGTCTCTGCGTGTTGAAGTGTGCCAGCCTTTGTGTCCTTTGGGGGACTACTGCTTAGGTTGAGGAGGTGTTCGAGAACAGAGGGGAGTCAGTCTTGCCATCATAGCAGTGGTTCAGAGAGTGTGTAGAAGCACAACTCCAGGTGCCATGGGGGAAATGTCTCTTAAAACAGGTGTCCATACCTTGACATGATCTGGTCTTTGGCCCTTTACTTCTGACTTAAAGGGTTGCTAAGGTGCCACCTTTTCATTCATCTCTACCCAGTACTGTGTCAAGTGCCACTCGTTTAACCTCAGGTAGGTTGTGTTGGCTGTGTCTAATTGTGCTTGGCTTAATTCCTGTTTGATATCCATGTGAGATGCAAGGCTGTCTGTATCAAAACAGAACAATAAATAATACCTACCTTTAGGCTAAAACTGGAGACCTACCTTGTGGCTGAGGACTGACTGAACTTGTGGTAGCAGACAAAACAACATTACTTCAGAAAACCCTGTAAGCTTAAGACAAACACTTTGCAGGACTGCAATAAAAATTAGTGACCAAAGTTCTTCCAAAGCAGCCCCGTCAGTAGAAAAAGCATTGGAAATTGCTCTTCTGCTATCATAAACTACTTGCTGTAAGTATTGGAAATCCTCAGAAAATGAGGAATGGAGGTGAGCCAATACTAAGAGAGCCAACTGTGAACACAGCACAAGGTTTTACAAGGGGGTGTAGTGGCAGGAAAAGGGGCGATGACTTTAAACTGAAAGAGGGGAGATTTAGATTAGACGTAAGGAAGAAATTCTTCACTCTGAGGGTGGTGAGGTACTGGCGCAGGTTGCCCAGAGAAGTTGTGACTGCCCCATCCCTGGACATGTTCAAGGCCAGGTTGGATGAGGCTTTGAGCAACCTGGTGTAGTGGCAGGAAGTTTCCTTGTCCGTCGCAGGGGGGTTGGAACTAGATCTTTAAGGTCCCTTCCAACTCAAACCATTCTAGCTATGATTCAGCAGACAACTGTCACCCCTTACGATAGGTGCAGCTCATAAAGAAAAGATTATTACTTTCTCATTGAGCTTTTTAGCTGCACGAGATGTCAGTAATGTCATCTTTGGTTTATGAAGGGTAATGCATCAGCTTCACCAGGTTTTGCTCGTTAATATTTTTTTTTTTGTCTTCAGAAGATCTATCAAATACAGAAGAGCAGAAGATACCTTCACTACTGGGAGGAAGGATACAAACCATGCAGGCGTGATTCATCTGTGTGCACTCCTAGCAAAGGTGGCAATCTGGCAGTTTTGTGGGTGTGTTTGTACCTTGTTTTGCCGTTTTGCGCTGCAATACCTTTATCGTCATCTGCACGTTCCTCAACGTTAATCCAGTTGGACCAGAAAAGAAGCCGGCTGATGCCCAGGGTTATTATTTCTTCATGGGAAAACTAAATGAATCAGAGCACCCGAGCAATGCTGGGTGAGACCATAAGAGTGAGACTGGGGCACGATGGCAGCAGAGGAATGGTTAGACGCTCGCCTGTGATATCTTGAGGATCTCTAGACTTCGGAAAACAGTAAGTACTATCACAAAACAACATTTTTCCGGAACTGCTTAAAAATTATCAGTGGTGTGTGAAATTGGTTCATTCCTAATCTAGAATGCACCTAACAGCTTAGGCTGTATTTACTTTGCACTTGTTTCCTCAGTTTTATATTCTCTTTACATCTGTAGAAATGATCAGTATCTTAATTATCCTCCGATCATTTTGCTTGTAGTTTTGTAATTGGTCTCTAATCACAGCGTTGTCACTTTTAAGGAAATCTGAGATTTTCTTATAGCTGAAGTTACTATAAAGATCACTCTCAGAACTTGCTTTTCATAAATTCACATTTTCCAAATATGATCCTTTTAAAAATACAGCTAATAACGTTCTGTATAATTAAGAATTATGAACTGTTTGGATTTTAAGATAGCCATGTAGCCATTCAAGCCCTAAAAATCATAAATTAGGTTATGTAAAAAAGGATTTAATATTTTTTAAAGATGTTAAATACACACAGTGCAAGATCGCAGAGAGTGTTTGAGGAAATATATTTGTCCAGCTGATTATGGCAAGCCCAGTGTAAACTTTTATTTTCTACAATATGTGCTTGTAACTCCTGTGCAGGATACCTTTCCCTGTGAACTTCACTATAATTCATCTGAGGTAGTGGAGAGAGGAAAGTTGTAACTCCAAGGTGCTGGCGAACCCTTTGGCCAGAGACCTTGGATCCACCAGCATGGGGATGTAGCTGCCACAGTTGTCACAGCTTGGGCTGAGCTCTGCGGTAAGCTGTGACTGCGCAGGGCCAAGCCTGCCTTGCAATGCATCCTGCCAGAAATTAAAAGCAAGAAGGTGCTTGGGGTAGAGGGAGGAGGAATATTTTTGTAGGGTTTTACAAAACACTTTGATTTTTAAACCAACAGAAGTTACAGAGTAAGGGCTCTGAATTTAAGGCTACGATACATTAACCAACATATGGATTACTTTTTAAATACATGGCCAAGCTGTGTGGTGTTGTGGACGCATTGGAGGGAAGGAATGCCATCCAGAGGGACCTTGACAGGCTGGAGATATGGGCCTGTGAGAACCTAATGAAGTTCAAGTGCAAGGTCTTGCATGTGGGTTGGGGCAATCCCAAGCATAAGAACAGGCTGGGCGGAGAATGAATTGAGAGCAGCACAGAGGAAAAGGACTTGGGAGTGCTGGTTTAGGAGAAGCTCAACATGAGCTGGCAGTGCGCACTGGCAGCCCAGAAAGCCACCCCTATCCTGGGCTGCATCCGAAGAAGCGTGGCCAGCAGGTCAAGGGAGATGATTCTGCCCCTCTGCTCTGCTCTTGTGAGACTCCACCTGGAATACTGTGTTCAGCTCTGAAGTCCCCAACACAAGAAGGACATGGAGCTGCTGGAGCAGGTCCAGAGGAGGGCCACGAAGATCATCCGAGGGCTGGAGCACCTCTCCTCTGAAGACAGGCTGAGACAGTTGGGGCTGTTTAGCCTGGAGAAGAGAAGGCTCTGGGATGATCTTATTGCAGCTTTCCAGTGCTTAAAGGAGGCCTACAGGAAAACTGGAGAGGGGCTTTTGACAGGGTGTGTAGTGATAGGACAAGGGGCAATGGATTTAAACTGAAAGGGGAGATTTAGGTTGGATATAAGAAAAAAATTTTTCACTCAGAGGGTGGTGAGGCAGTGGAACAGGTTGCCCAGAGAAGTTGTGACTGCCCCATCCCTGGAAGTGTTCAAGGCCAGGTTGGATGAGGCTTTGGGCAACCTGATGTAGTGGAGGGTTTCCCTGCCCATGGCAGGGGGATTGGAAGTAGATGATCTTTAAGGTCCCCTTCCAACCCTAACCATTCTATGGTTCTATGATTCTCTGATTCTATCTAGCCACTTACTCCTCACTGTTTTCCTCTTATTGAAGGCTTTGCCCCCTGAGGTGCTGTGACCAAATTAAATGAGCTGGAGATAGAGGATCAGCAGCTAGTTATGGTCTCCTGAGCTGGGTTGGAGATACCTGAGGATATGGAAGTGCCTGTTACTAGAAAGTCCCTTCCACGTGAGAGGGTTTTGACAGCTCAGCTGCTCGTGTGCCTGTGCCCTGATGGAGCAGAAACATCTGGAAGAGAGGAGTGACGTGTTTACGTTTTTTTTGAAATAGTAGGCAAACTTGATAAGCTTAGTGCTCCATAATTGATGCTTTGGAAGGAGAGGAATAGCTGTATATGCTTTCGTAGGCCTTATGTCATGTTTTTTCCCCTAAAGTGACAGTGACTTGCTGTATTACTTGATTTGCTCAAAGTTTCTATTGCTGCATAGTAGTTATCTTGCAGCGGCATGACTGGGTGGTTTCCATGATGAGTCAAGCAATGCAACTGAGCAAGATCAGTATTTCACCAGTAACGTGGGCCAGTGTCTCGGCGAGCCTTAGATACCTGGAGCTGACCCAGATTTCTGTCTCACTTAAAGGCAACAGCCCTAGGTGGAGTTATATCAGTGATTAAATGCAAAACGAATATGAATTAATTAGTGATGAAATATGATGAGGTTAAGGATTTCTAGCTGTGAAATGGAATTAGGGCTACGAGCATACAATAAACGTGTAATCACTGCAGAAATCATAAAAGAATTAATACAATCCTTTGCCTCAGATCTGTAGGTGTTTCCCAGCCACTTCCCATTCTTAAGCAATATTGATCTGAGTCTTCCGGTTCCTTTGTCCTTATCCATTTTATTTCATTAGAAGAGCTAATGGTTATTAGTAAAAGCATTTTTGGTGTTTAAAGCTAACAGCAGTTGAGTTCCAGAGGGTGGCACAAGATTGTCCTTTAGAGCTAACTTAGAAATTCAGTGCATAAATCTAGCTCTTCCTTTTATGATGTTTTAATAATTAAGTAATAAACCTGTGGATCTAAAAATACAGTAAAGCGAACAAATGTCACAAATGAAAGAGGAAGCCAGCTGTGCGCCTGGCCCTTTCATGCCATCAGATGGTGAGAGGCTGGAGCTTCTTGGATAGAAAAACATCTCTGCTTCATCAGTGCAGAACTCCTTCTGCTTTGGCATCCTCTGTCCTGATCACTATGTATCAGGGGAAATTGAGTGAGTGCCTTCTGTCAAGGCCCGGTGATTTGATCTTTTTCATGTGTGCGTTTCCTGAAATCAGTCCATCGTCCTGCTTTGTCATTTTGCATTTGTTTCATGCTTTAGTGTTTTAGCTCACCAATTTTATGCCTTTTTTTTTTGGTATATATATATACTTATATACCCAGTGACAGATGATCAGTGTTTCCGTTCTTTTGAATCCACGGCAGCTGTTGCTTTTGCCTTGGACTTGTATAGCATTTCATAATCAGATTTGATATAACACATTGTTTTTCCTTCGTTCCCTTTGCTGGATTATTTTCCTCCAGCAAATATGCCTGTAACAGGTCGTGTTCCAGGATATTAAGCTTTTACCAAGGACCATGGGAAACTTCATGAAGGGGGCAGAGACCTGAATCCTTCTGCAGAGCAAATAACACTTTACTTCAGTCTGGTCCTTTTTTCTCATATTTTGATATTGGAGCCCCAAGGACCCCAGTTTCCCACACCACATGGCAGGTCTCATCAGGAGCTGCCCAAGGAGAGTAGAAGTGTTGAACCCAGTGGAGGCAAGGCTGTCTTAAATTACTTCAAAAGGGACTCACAGGCTGGACTGCTTTAATAAGCTTTTCACCTTGCAGTTTACAATAAATTATTAATGCAGTAACTTCGAGTGTTGGACAGATTTTTTATTTTTTACTTTTTTTTTTTTAGAAAAGATTCACAAATCATTCTGAGTAAAAAAGTTAATAAATGATAAATGACTGAAAGTCACCTTGCAATCCCAGTAAGGACAGTCTTTGGGATGGGTTTAGCTGCTCTCTTACTAGGAACTGGACTGTGTTCAAAAGTGAAAACAGAGATGTCTAAACTTCTTTTAACATATCTTTCTTACAGGAAAAAACAGTGAATGCAAGGCGATGGATGTGAGGGTAGCTTACTGCGTGCTCGTTTGGACTGTGTGCTTCTTCCCAGCTGTGCCGCATGCCGTTCTCAGGGTAAGTTTCACTAGACCAGGTTGCTCAAATCCCCATCCCACCTGACCCCGAACACTTCCAGGGATGGGGCATCCACAACTTCTCTGGGCAATCTGTTCCAGTGTCTCACCATCCTTATTGTAAAACATTTCTTTAACTGATCTAAATCTACCCTCTTTCATTTTAAAATCATTTCCCCTTGTCCTGTCACTTAAGTTTTCAATACTGTCGTGGGTTTAGGCTGATCTGGCAACTAAACTCCACGCAGCCAGTCTCTCACTCCAGTAAAGTGGAGAGGAGAAGAATATAATAAAAGGACTGAGGGTTGAGACAAGAATAGAGGGAGCACCTACCAACCATGGTCTCGGGCAAAACAGATTTGGCTTTCTTAAAGCAAACAATTTATTAACAGTTACTTAAAAGAATAAAGACAAGCAAAACCAGTTACTTAAAAGGATAAAAAGAAAACAAGGCCGGATCTTAAAAACAACACCTCTCCACCCCCCTTTGCCTTTTCTTCGTGGCTCTACCTCCTCCCCGCAGGGGGGCAGGGAATGGGGGAGTGCAGGTCAGTTCATCCATGTTGTTACTGCCACTCCTCTCTTAAAGGAGAAGGAGTCCTTACACCATTTTCCCTTGCTTCAGTGGATCCCCTACTCACGAGGAAAATCCACAAACTTCTCCAGCGTGAGTCCTACCTGCAGGATGCAATCCTTCCCCAACAGATTGCTCTGACACGGGCTTTACCACAGTCTCGGATTCTTAGGGAGTCATTGCCACTCACTCTGGCGTGGGTCGTCATACAGACTTCAGATTTGTAAATGCGCCTCAACCTGTGCCCATGATGCACAATAGTCCTCAGGCTCAGGCATCTCCTTTAAACAAAACACATCCCTACCGATGGGGCTTGTCCCACGGACTCTAGATGCGTTCCGTACTCAGGCTCTGGCATCTCTTCTTGACGTGGGTTTTCCACGGGCTGCGAGTGGGTCTCTGCTCCCCCAGGACCACCATGGCTGCAAGGGGGCCGCTTGCCATCTCGCCACCGATTGCAGGGGAAACTTAGCTCCGGGACACCTTGTCCCGCTCCAGCTTCACTGACCTGGTGTCGGTGTGGCCGTTTGTCTCACATCTCAGTCCTCTCTGGGTGAACTCGGCCCGGTGGGCACCCCGGGCGCGGGGCTCTCCCCGAGTTCCCCAAGTGGCTCCACCACGGCCATCCTCAGTGGGGGGCACTGGCCTGGCCCGGGCCGCTGACAGGTCAGGGAGCGGGGGCAGCACCCCCTCCCTCTCCTCGCTCCTGGGCAAAGGCACACCTTTCCGGTTCCTTTGTCCTGATTTAAATAGGGCAATTCGCAGAGGTGCCGATTGGTTCAAGCCCCGAGGAGGATGGGAGTCCGATCTGGTGGGCAGCTTCTGCCACCAGAACTTCCCTCCCACATCAAACCATGACAAATACCTTCAATAGGCCAAGCAATCTCCAGCATGACTCTTGGTGTGTTAGAAATCTGCTACTCAGCTTGCTTTACCCACCAATAGCAGCATGACTTCCAGGACATCGCGTAGCCAGGCTTTGCTTCCAGACTGACAGGGTTGGCTGGTTGTAAATGGTAGACCCATTTGACCAACCAGTGGTGGAAGCTGTTCTGGATTGCACCTGGTTGTACCCGCTAGTGGTCCTGCCTGCAGGAGCCTGGTGCACCTACCTCGGGGTCTCTTCCCGATCAGAGGAACAATGCGGCTGTTGTTATTTGTACAGCTGCAGCTTTATCTTAAGGCAAAAGTCATATAGGTTGCATATTCTCTTCAGCAAGTCACATATTCTCATCAATGTGAGAAATATTGGAAAGTTTAAGCCTAATACAGGCTTTTTGACTGAGGAATAACTGCTGGAGGCATGTGAAATCCTGTCCACTAGCTCAGTATGTCACTTCAGTAGAAGGGTCCAACGGAAGGCTTAATATATAGAGACAAAGTGTTAGTAGGGAGTTCTCAACTAGTCTGTACGAGCAAGGGACCATGAGCTCTGCATTCTGGACCTCAAAAGGACTATTTTGCTCTTGAAATCACCTTTCTGGTTTGTGCCAAGGAGTCATCTTTTACTTATTTTAACATTCAATCTACTTGTTTTTCAGGTTCTCAGTAAGGAATCAAAGACTGGTAATCAGCAAGGTACAGTGAATAGTTACGTGTCTTTGTTAATTCTTTGTGAGATGTTATCAATTATGAATACTTTATACTGCTGATGCTCACCTCATGGACTGTAATGGTATGCTGTCTTACACCTTATATAACAATATCTGGTGGATTTGTTTTTCAGATGACTGCATTAATCTCATTCCCTGCAAAGATAACGGAGCTATTTGTATTCAGCCTTGTTCTCCCCCCTTCCACAGGGAGACAAGCTTTGTCTGTGAGGACAGAAAGTGGCAAATGTTCACAGATGCCTGTGCAAGCCTGGATGTTCAGTCCCTTTTTCAGGTGAGGTAACTGTTATGGATCCAGTTTGGCCTATGCTCATGATTTCTTGCAAAGACAGTCCCTCCCTCCATATGGTTAACCAGAAGCCTGCCAACTCTTGCTGATTCATGACATACCATGGTCTCAGCCTTGAGCAGAGGGAAGAAGGTGGGATCCTAAAACACAAATTACTTTGATAACAGGCTTTGACTTCATCTTAAATCAAGTGACGGGAAATCAATTTATGAAATTCCTGTATGGAAACATGACTCAGAAATGAAGTTGCCTTTTTCGCTTGGCTAATGTTCCTCATATGGATCTAAACCAAGATAGTGACACACTAGGATGAACCTGAGAAAACAGCAACACCAATATCTGTAGTAATCATGTAATTCATGGTAAATTCTCCCCAACTACAAAATAAAGAACTTTATTCAAGACACTTCATGAATAAGGCACTGCATTTAGTTTTTGCCCCTTTTTTCATGTGTGTTGTACAAGCAAGACATTCTTCTCAGGTGAGCATTGGTTCTGGGTTTCAGGCTATCCTGCACAATCATTGCCTACCCAGCACTGTACCTTTTGCCTGGTTGTAGCTGTAGCTTCACGTTCGTTCTGTTGGTTAATTTTCTCAAATTTATTTTCCTCCCTCCAGAGGATTTCTGAACGTGACCTCCTTCCAAGCTCTGGAGGACATGTTAGTGTTGCTGGAGGACACCTTCCTTTCGTAGGGGAAGGAGAGCCAGTACATGGGAAGCCTGGAGATGGAGCAAAATACTTCAGTGCTGATGACCATGGGAGTAGTAACTGCCAAGCTGATTTTTCATGTATCATCCCAGACATCCTGTCTTCACCAGCCATTCCAGGAAACATTGCTGATATAGTGGAATTGCTAAAGAAGATTTCCCTTCTGTTATCAGAGAATGTCAATAGAGGAAAAATGCAGGTATTTGCTTTTATGGGCTTCAAGAGGTGCTTCTGAGCTTGCCAGATCATCCATACAGTGTTTTGTCCTTATAACCACTATCCAATGAAGTGATGGCTGTAAGTCACATGGAGATCAGCTGGAAAGAGTTTCCAGAGAGGGTCATATCTTGTTGTCAGAGAAACTGTTTGACCTGTTTATGTATGATGAAAATACTCTGTGGAATTCAGCTTCTTTAAAGGCAAAAGTTCTCAGGGACTGCTGTTATAGATATGGGAGAGCAGTACAAGGAAGAATTAATTTTTGAAGTATGACACCGTAGGGAAGGCAGCCTTGGAGATGCTGACCTGCACCTGTGTAGTCATGTGTTGCACAATGGAAACTGAAATCTTTCCCTGATAAACTCAAAGAGGTGGGGGAAGATGAAGTTGTGGATGCCCCATCCCTGGAGGTGTTCAAGGCCAGGTTGGATGAGGCTTTGGGCAACCTGGTGTAGTGGAGGATTTCCCTGCCCATGGCAGGGGGGTTGGAACTAGATGATCTTTGAGGTCCCTTCCAACCCTAACCATTCTATGATTCTAAGATGGGAAGGTGGTGTAAAGCAGGCCTGCATAAGTGGGTCAACATCTGGAATAGAACTTAGGTGTCCTGATTTTTACTTCATACTTGCTTCTCCAATCACCTTTTAAGCTGTGATATGAAGAGGATAGGACAGTTCTGGTAGTGACCATGCTAATGAGATGTTTGAGTTTGACTGGGATGGGTCATGGGAACCCATTCCTTATCAAAGAAGAATATTTCCTTTATAGAAATCACTCTTGAATTAAATGAGCCTTTGTGGAGGCTCTGCCAGTGGAATAATAGTTGGTTTCTTTTAACATAAAAATAACTTTTTTTTTTCTTGTTTGTTTCAGAGTTACAGCAGGATAGCAAACCATATTCTGAACAGCTCCATCATTTCCAACTGGGCTTTTGTAAAAAACAGAAATGCTGGTTCGGTATTACTGGACTCGGTGAATTTATTTGCTGGGAAACTTCTTCTGAGGAATGGGTCAGAAAGTATACAGGAACACTTCATCTCTACGAAAGGCTACAGCATACATAAAAATACTTCAGGAAGGAGCTTTGACTTTTCTATGGAGTTCAATAACACAGGCAATATCACTGGGCATGTGGTCATTCCAGAAGAAGAGTTTTTGAAGTTACCCAAGACTTCCAAAGCCATCAGCATTGCATTTCCAACTCTTGGAGCCATTATAGAAACCAACCGATTGGACCCTGTTTTTGTGAATGGAATGGTGTTATCAGTGGCTCTGCCAGAAGAGCTCCAGCATGTTTTGCTCACCTTTGAAAAGGTGAATAAACTGGAGAACATCAAGACTCAGTGTGTTGGATGGCACTCTGTTGAAAGGAGATGGGATAGCAGGGCATGCAAAATGAAGGCTGACAACATCAGCAGTGTTGTGTGTGTCTGCAGACATCACCGTTGGACATTCAAGTCCTTCTCCATTTTGATGTCCCCCACCACGCTGCGAAACGCCGCGCTGGATTACATTACACGTGTAGGGTTAGGCCTTTCCATTTTCAGTTTGGTTCTCTGCCTGATCATCGAGACTGTTGTCTGGCATCATGTTACGAAAACTGAAATAACCTACATGCGCCATTTTTGTTTGGTCAACATCGCCTCATCGCTTCTCATTGCTGACGTTTTGTTCATCTTAGCGGCTGTTGTGCACAATACAGCCCTAAACTACGAGTTGTGTGTAGCAGCCACATTTTTCCTTCACTTTTTCTATCTTGCCTTGTTTTTTTGGATGTTTACCCTGGGCCTCTTGATTCTCTATGGATTATTATTTATTTTTTTTAAGATAACAAAATCTATATTCATAGCTACAGCATTCTCTGTTGGGTATGGATGTCCCTTGGTCATATCTGTCCTCACTGTTGCTACTACTGAACCAAAAAAAGGGTATTTAAGGAGTGGAGCCTGCTGGCTCAATTGGTATGAGACAAAAGCCCTTTTGGCCTTTGTTGTACCCGCTCTGAGCATCATTGTTGTGAATATGGTGGTGGTGATGGTGGTTGTGATGAAGACTGGGAGATCTTCTGTTGGAGAAAGCTGCAAGTCACAGGACTTGAGCAACACGATTCGAATTAGCAAAAACGTGGCCCTTCTTACACCTGTTCTGGGTCTCACCTGGGGGTTTGGATTAGCAACGATTGTTGACAGTCGCTCTCTGGCATTCCATGTGACGTTTGCACTACTGAATGCCTTCCAGGTAAACTCTGCCAGATTGGGAATAGTGTGCACTCAGCTTTTGAGCCTGGGAAAAGGTAGAAAGGCAGGCAGCATGCTTTGTGTGTGAAAAATAGGATCTACGCTTTGCTTTTAACTCAGCTATTTTACATGGTACATCCACTAGGCATCCTGTATTGGCACAGCAAATACAGATGGGTAATGAAACAAGAAAATAGATTTGAAGTGTGATGAAGAATTATCATAGAATCATAGAATAGTTTGGGTTCAAAGGGACCTTAAAGATCATCTAGTTCCAGCCCCCCTGCCACAGGGACACCTTCCACTAGGTCAGGTTGCTCAAAACCGCATCCAACCTGGCCTTGAACACCTCCAGGGATGGGGCAGCCACAACTTCCCTGGGCAACCAATTCCAGTGTTTCACCACACTCACAGTGAAGAATTTCTTCCTTATATCTGATCTAAATCTCCCCTCTTTCAGTTTAAAGACGTTGCCCCACTACACACCCTTCTAAAACGTCCCTCTCCAGCTTTCTTGTAGGCACCCTTTAGGTACTGGGAGGCTGCAACAAGATCTTCCTGGAGCCTTCTCTTCTCCAGGCTGAACAGCCCCAACTCTCTCAGCCTGGTGTCAGAGGAGAGGTGCTCCAGCCCTTGGATCATTTTTGTGGCTCTCCTCTGGACCTCTCCCAGCAGCTCCATGTCCTTCTTGTGTTGGGGACCCCAGAGCTTAACGCAGTACTGCAGGTGGGGTTTCATGAGAGCAGAGTAGAGGGGCAGAATCACCTCCCTCGACCTGCTGGCCATGCTGCTTTGGATGCAGCTCAGGATACAGTTGGTGAATTGGTTCACCAACATAAAATTCACAGGTTAATGTCCAGTAACTGAGAAGATGTCTCATCAGTTAACAAATCCACAGAAAATTCTCACTTGCCATTGAAGATGGTTTTGTTTAACTCGTTGCTATAAACATCCAGTGTTACCTGATAATATGGCTGTATGCCCAGTCTGCCTGAGCTCTTCTTGGCTAATACTGCTACTAAGTAGGTTGAGAAAGTCCTGGTATTTAACCCATCAGTCCAGTTCGTAACGAGAATTAGCATGGCTGATACAGTTCCATTCTCGACATTCCTGGAGAGTCCATGTGACCTGGGTGGATAAACTCATTTTGTGCATTGCTGTTATCTGCATCATAGGTGATGAGATCTATTACACTGACAAAAACATTGTTTTATCTATCCTTAAGGAAATAGCATCTAGAAGCGCTTAAAAAGTCATGTGATTATGCTGGTTTTGTTAACTATTTTTCAATTTTTTAGGGATTCTTCGTCCTGTTGTTTGGGACACTTCTGGACAGAAAGGTACTTGGGTCACTTCAACACTTATTCTGGATTATATGAACACTTTCTGCACTTGGAGAAACTGTTCCCTTTGTTTTTTTTTTTTCTCTAACTCTGCAGACAAGAGAAGCCTTAAGAATGAACTACCTTTCTTGAAAGCGGAAGTGTAGTCTAGCCAAGGTAAAGAATTTTTTGGTTTTTTTTTTTACCCCCTTAATGGCTAAGTTTGCCAGCTTCCATGTACAAATAAGAGGTATGTAAAGAATGGACCCATCCGCTAAATCTTACCTATTATAACATTTTTCGAAGGCAAGTGCTTGCTGAAGGAAATGGGGGTATCTCAAAAGTATGTTGATGTTATTAAACTTCTAAATTTTAGAAGTGGCAATCCATAGATTTTTGACCTCTACATAACCTACTGCTGTTGTTAGAAAATTCAAAATGTTTTTTAATCTAATCTCTTCTCTTTAGATATCAAAGCTCTTTAGATAGAGAATGCCTATGACTTCCCATCTGTAAAATAGTTCTACTTTAAGGTTACTGACGAAGTAAGGAACAGAATTAGGAGTCCAAAATCACGATGTAATGAACCGCTTGCCTTCTTCACAAAAATATGTCTCTCTAGGACAGCAGAGCTGCTCTAGGATGTCAGAGGGTTGTTCTGCTTCCAGCTGAACATCAGCTTGGGATGGAAACCACTCAAATCCCAGCCAGTACGTTTGGTGCTAATTGATATTGTGTACTCGTAAGAGCCTGATTTTTTTTTTTTTTTTTCCCAAATTTTAAATGCCAGTGCAATTCATTAAAAGGAAATGTTTAATCCTGGAGGAAACAACTGTGTTTCAGTAGCTTCCTATGAAAAAATTGGCAGAATTGATGTGTTTACATAATTGAATTAGTGTTTCCTACCTCTGCTGGAAAACTTTTTATCTGCTGTTTGTTAGATATTTTTTTTTTCCTATTAAGGCTTTAATGGTTTCATGCTGTATTTATAAAAGGGAATCCCCTTTAGCTGTCTCACAGGAATTGTCTACAGTGCACCTGCATTCCACCAAAAGAAACTGTCAGTTCAGTTTGGACTTTGGAAAATTAAATTTATTTCCTTCCTGATTCTAGTATTGAAAGCTGCAGAATGTCTTTTAGTGACAGTGTGTCTAAATGTACTTGGTTTATGAGGAAAAAAATAGAGACGTTAAGGAAACTATACTTCCTTTCTGCTGTTAGCATTGCCTGGTGTGCTTTGGGTCATTTGGTGCAAGAGAGGCTGCATGTTTGTGCAGCTTCTAGTTCCTCTGCATCCTGCCTCTCCAATTTGATTTTCAGTTGCATCCAACTTTGCTGTTATGTGCTAAGTTTAACTGCAGTCCAGAAGATCCTCTCTTTTAAAAAAAAAAAACAAAACCAAACACAACCCAACTCCCCCAAAAAATACCCCAAACCCACATAAAACCCCCAACACAACAAAATGTAACTCAAAACAAAACAAAAAAAAACAACAATAAACAAAAAGACCAATCCCAAATCCTCTTATAAGATTAACTATTTTCTACCGAACAGAGGAAAAAAAAGAAGGGAAGCATTTGATATTTGTTCTAATGTTTAATAAACAGAGATTACAGTTCCTGCTTTTACAGATCCAGGATCCAAATAACAGTGAAAATGTGAAGCCTTGTCAGGCTTTGGGTTAGGATTGAAAGCTTGATAGTTAAAATTCTCTTAAGTGACAACCAACATAATATTCTGGAAACAGCAGGTGGAAACATCACTAATCCCATGACTCAGCAACATCTACTGAAATAATTAAGTGATCTCACTGGGCAAAACTTGATGTGGAAGCCATGGCTGCATGTGCCCAAGAACTTGGGTCGATGTTGTCACTCACCTGGGTGGAAGAGACCACGTGTAGGTGTTTACCACTGCATAGCAGAGAAGGGGAAAATGTTAGTCGTGCACTTTTGTTAACTTGTATGTAAATATGGAGTTTGACTCATGAGAACTGGAAAAGTTTGTCACACCTGAAATGATTCTTTAAAAAAACCCACCAAACCTCAACAAAAAAAAAAAAAAACAAATAAAAAAACCCCCACAAAACTAAAAAACTTATTTCAAAGAGCTTCAGAGTAGGTCTCTGTGTCTGGGGTTTTAATGGTGAATATGTAAAACATCTAGGAGGGTTAAGCAGACTCTTGCTCCAGGTCTCCTAGTTTCTCTGGACTCTTAAGAGCCTTTCTTCTGGGTCAGATTTTAAGATGACCATCTATTGTGGTGTTTCTCACAGGCCTCTTGAGCACCTCCTGTTTGAAATGGAACCTCCACCTATATGGATGATTATATCTAATATGACCTGCTCATTTCTTTTCCCCTAGTCCTAGCAGTGGACAGTTGTCTTCAGTGGATCTGACCAGTGAGAAGAAAAGGAGCACTTCTTAGACCAAAATCGTGGTTTGAGATGAGCTGAAGTGGCTGAGCCGCTTGGAGTGTGAGCAGCACTGTCTTGGAGCACGACCACAGGAAGCATCGTCAAAACCAGAAGAGAAAAGGCTCTGAACCTGCTGTCAGGAGCAGGAAACCATGAGTGTTGCTGCAACCCTTGGAGGAAACACGCCGATACATAAAGGTTGTTTGTTACGTTTGTGAAAACTGCTGTGAGGAGAGTTTGTCCTCGTTTGCCATTTCAGTGCTTCGATTTCTTTCTTTTTTATTTTCATTGCAGTGCAATAAGGAACTGTAAAGCATGGAAGACTGTTATAAAAATATTTAATTTTTAGTGTTCTGTACAAATACTGAGCATTATCTACCTGATTTTTGGATGTCCTTGATAAAGAGTGATTTTAGGATGTGACACCATACTCATCAATTCCATCAGTCCTCCTAGACTGGTGGACAATGTAACTCTATTTCTGCATTACATCTGTTCTCTTCATCTCAATTTTTGTCTTTCCATCTCAGTACTTGTGTGTCAGAGGAATTGTACAAAGCCCTTTTTTGGTCTATCAGGACTGAATTTTCATTCTTTTTTTCCAGTCCTGCAAGACAATGACAGATATAAACAAAGTGAACTCTGCAAATAATTACTTTTCCTCTTTAGATGTGGGAAGCCAAGCTTTGAATGTGCTTCAGAGTTGAATCAAGTGGATGGCGATCTCCTATGCAATGTACTAACAAAGGAACTGGTTTATCCATGTGAGGTGATGTGTCTGGCTTCATTAGAAAATCAGTCCTTGGTCTGAGAAACCCCTTCTAATGAAAGCTTTGATAGAAACTTTGTTGTCTCTTGTTAGGACAAATCAATGCTTTCAAATGGAAATAAAGTTGGAATTTTGTCATTGTTTCTAATAAGTGGTCCTTACCCTTCTCTACCAAAATAGTTAGATACTCTTTAATATTTAGCTGGTATTGTTCAAGTCATAGATCACTCATCGCCCTGTGGCTTCACGTATGTTTGAAACAGGGAAGATTTAATCAAAACAATACTATCTAATGTCATCAACACCCTTTTACTGAAGCAGGAGAAAAGTACTCTGGCAGACGAATGGCGGGATGTGGGATGTATGTGATACGTACTATGGAAAAACCCACAGCCAGGTATCTTGGGTGGAGAAGCTGGGGCTCTGGAGGGGATGATCTGGAGGGCAGAGCTCTGCCCTGGTCTATGAGACAGTAGTTCTTGTCCCCAGGACTCTGTTGCTTCCTCGTGTTCTCCTCTCTTATTTTCTTTCCGCATAGAGTGTAGTCTTTTTATAAGAGACTATCCCCGCTCCTTTCGTGCTGCAGACTTGTGTGTTGGAGAGCTTTTGATCAAATGGAGATAAAATAGGGCTTATGTGCTGCTGTAACGTAAATTTAAGGTGACCGTTACCCCAAAGTCTGCTTCTTAGTGTCAAGAAGCATCTTCTGTGCTTTACCTTCTTCTTCTCCTTGAAGCAATTGGAGGGCTTTTTCTTTCCTTCCCTTCCCCTCTGCCCTTAAGTTACCTGTATCTTGGAGTTTTCTGTTAAAACTTTTACTGCATCAGTAGCATCTCCTCCAAGTCCCTGCATGGCCTTTTTCAATGTAGTATCAGAGCTACGTGCCTCTCACGCTTGAGGGATTTCTTTCATTTGGACACCTGATTTATGAAGTGGCTACTGTGTTTTAAAGAATAGTTCAGAGACTGACACAAGATGCGGTGTCAGGTGAAGAAGTTGGTCAGTGTTCAGCGTGTGTCCTTTGCAGCTGTGAGCCCTTGTGCAGGTACCTCTGTCACCTCTGAAGGACGGGGACCACATTGTACAGTTTGCAGCGTGGAGAAAACAACTGCTTTGCACCTGAACTTCCTGCAGTACATTTAAAAAGACCTCTGTTTGCCTCCACTCTTCTGCTTGGGATGGCATTTAACTCAGCTGGTAGTTTTTGTTCATTTGTTTTACTGTTAACAGTGAAATTTCATTAGTGAAATGTTGTGGTATTTTTAATAGCACCTGCAAATTAAGAGAACGGTCTTCAACCTCGTGCCTTACCGTTCTCTTCATGTGTGCACACATGTGCATGTTAAACTACGGTTCATTACAACTGTGAATTTGTAGACACTCTCGGATGAGGCTTCCTGGATTATACAACACCCCCTCCAAATTCCCAGGAAATTCAGCAGGACTCTTACCCAAGCAGCAGCACTGTGAAAGGAATCTGTTTCAGCTGCAGTTTGCTGAGAAAAGTATTTAAGCTGTTTATCAAAGGGTGTTTTGAAGTACGGGGCTTATTTTCAGAAGCTGGCACGCAGCAGTGTTTTACCCTGTGTTTTATGATCATTTACCTAAATAAAAATAACTGGGGTCTTACAGAGAACCAATTAATGGTACAGGATGAGGATGAGCACTGAAGTTTTATTAATACTCCAAAATTAAACTGATCAGAGGCATTTCATGAATAAACATTTTTGAGAAGAGAAAGATGTAGCCGTCCTCTGTGGGTTGTGAACTGGTATTTCTTGCCAGAGAGTAGTGGTCAATGGGACAGAGTCCAGTTGGAGGCCTGTATTCAGTGGAGTCCCTCAAGGGTCTGTACTGGGACCAGTATTTTTCAACATGTTCATCAATGACTTGAATGAGGGAATAGAGTGCATGGTCAGCAAGTTTGCTGATGACACTAAACTGGGAGGAGTGGCTGACACACCTGAAGGCTGTGCTGCCATTCAGAGAGACCTGGACAGGCTGGAGAGTTGGGCAGGGAGAAATTTAATGAAATACAACAAGGGCAAGTGTAGAGTCTTGCATCTGGGTAAGAACAACCCCATGTACCAGTACAAGTTGGGGACTGAACTGTTGGGGAGCAGCACAGGGGAAAGGGACCTGGGGGTCCTGGTGGACAGCAGGATGACCATGAGCCAGCAATGTGCCCTTGTGTCCAAGAAGGCCAATGGCATCCTGGGGTGTATTAGAAGGGGTGTGGTTAGTTGGTCGAGAGAGGTTCTCCTCCCCCTCTACTTTGCCCTGGTGAGGCTGCATCTGGAATACTGTGTCCAGTTCTGGGCCCCTCAGTTCAAGAGGGACAAGGAACTGCTTGAGAGAGTCCAGCGCAGGGCCACAAAGATGATTAAGGGAGTGGAGCATCTCCCTTATGAGGAAAGGCTGAGGGAGGTGGGTCTCTTTAGCTTGGAGAAGAGGAGACTGAGGGGGGACCTCATTAATGTTTATAAATATGTAAAGGGTGACTGTCATGAGGATGGAGCCAGGCTCTTCTCACTGACATCCAATGATAGGACAAGGGGAAATGTCTATAAGCTGGAACATAGGAGGTTCTGCTTAAACATGAGGAAGAACTTCTTCCCAGTAAAGCTAACAGAACACTGGAACAGGCTGCCCAGAGAGGTTGTGGAGTCGTCTTCTCTGGAGATGTTCAAAACCCGCCTGGACGCGTTCTTGTGTGATCTGATCTAGGTGGTCCTGCTCAGGCAGGGGGATTGGACTAGGTGATCCTTTGAGGTCCCTTCCAATCCCTAACATTCTGTGATTCTTTAAATGCTGTGGGCTGATGGCTCAGGTCTAATTGCAGCTAGAGGAGGGTTAAAAAAGTAAAAGAAAATAACTAGAGTTGGAATTCTGCCAGTTTCCCAAATTATTGATGTAACAACAGCTTAATAATGTCAGTGTTGAATGGATCAGATAGACCCCTTGATGTGCAGGAGCTTGTTTTGGAGCTGTTCCACCCTGCCTGCCAAAGTGGTCAGACTTAAAAACTCCAAGTGCTCTTTTTCACAAGGTGTCACAATTTATGGGACCTTTTTTTTTTTTTCCTTTTTTTTTTTTCCGTAGACTTTTATAGCATTGGTTGCATGACCAAGCGTAGAGATGTCAGAGCTCCTTGGCCAGGCAAGTAAACTTGAATTTTCTTGGGTCAAGGTTGACACCAAAAGAAGTTATTGGGCAGAACATTAATTTATTTTTATGTTGCCTTTCCCAAGCCAGGCAATTTTCCCTCTCTTTTTCTATCTAGCACAAGCACCTTCTTCAAGGTTGATGAATCAAAAGGAAGATGCCAAACCAGCAGAGTCTTGGCAGCCTGCTAACAAAGCTGCTGGGCTGCCCCATAAAATGGGGGCTTATGGCAGGTGCTTGCCTGTGCCATGAGGCTCAGCACTGCCAGCTCCGGGCGTGCTTCCAGCCTGCTGCCCACAGCTCCAAGAACCAGTAGGTGTTTGACCTGTGGTCCTTCACAAAGACATTGTGTGGCTCTGGGTCTGGTTCGCTGGTTTGCCTGACTGAGAAGTGTCATGATGCCCTTTGGTCACTTTGCTTGGCTTTAGGAGTTAATGGTACGTGTTGCTGGACAAGCAGGGTTTGTAGGGTAGCATCCGTCCTGAAGTTAAGCCTCGTTTCAGGGTGTGGGGGGAAGGCACGGTTTTGGGCATGCAGCACTTTTCCACCTCTGCCCGTGCAGTGAAGATGCACCTAAAATTTCTGGTGAATGTGTTCCCAGGAGATAGCCCCTTGGGAAGCACTGCCTCCTTCTCTGGCTCCAGTTTCACTGTTTTTGTTTAGGCTAATAGTATGATGTGAATGTATTTTCAGCATGTTTGTGAATGCTATTGGGTTAAAATGATAAACCCAATAGTGTTCCCCTTCTCTGGCTCGCCCCGGTCAGGTGTCCCATTTGTATCCTGTAGACAGAGTGATGCTGATGAATTAGTTTACAATTTCTAACGTATTCTGCTCTATAAACCAGATATTTTTGTTTTCATTCTCCAAGGGGGATATAATCAATATATCCAATGCTATTGGAGTTGTATATAATTTTAACTTTTCTGTTATCTTTTGATGTAATCAAATCTTTCCATGGTTTTGCTCTGAACACTGCAGTTGGAGGTGTCTTTCTTTAACGGCTTCCATCTGAATGTAACAGAGAAACATTTCTAATGGTGTAAAGTTTGTAAACTTGTTTACATGCAGTCCACATTTCAGGTCAAATTTGCCTGGACACTGTGTACCTTTGGGCCCTCAGGTTCCCATTGTATCTGAAACCCAGATACCTAGAGACTTGGGAAAAGGTGCATGCCTCTTCTGATTTTATAAAAACAGTTCATCTGTCACTAATTACTGCAGCCACTTGCTAAGATGGTTCTTTTTCACAACTGGAAAAAGTCATCGTAGGTCAAGTTATTTACTTAACTCCAGCCAGTACATGGAATTACACTTTTATTTGCTAAGTGGAGCTAAACTTGAAAAGTCCAGTGCTTTCTTGCTTGTTTAAGCATCAGCGTTTAATTATCAGGGAAGATGTACATGTACCATTTGGGTACTTTTGTTTCAGGTTGAGACCAGTAATAAGTCACCTGTTTGGGTTGTTTGGAGACTAATAGTTGAACAATGGATTGATTAGAAAGATCATTCCAACCCTTGAGGAGTGCAAGTCGAGTTTTATAATTTACTTCTTATTCATGCTGCATCACCTCTGGTCAGGGAACAGGCAGACTATTACAGTTACTGGGCTATTGGAAGATTGAGCTATATTTAGCTTGAATTCGTCCAGCTTTAGATACCCTTCCTTAAGAAGGATAGGTTAGTAGTAGAGCAAATGTTCTGAGAAGCAGTGAGTTTTCTTTTTTCTAGTGTTACTAAACCGGGCTTTCAGTAAACACTAATTATTGGGATCTGTGCAATGGTGTGCAAGGAGTTCTCCAGCCTATGAAACAGTCCTTTCTGGCCTTAATGCTCAATAACTATCCCAGGCCTTTCTTTCCATTGCAGTATTGTTATCAGTAGCCAAATGTGAATTTTTAGTGTTACAGGTGACTGTTCTCAGGCAGAGCTCTCTGCCTTGGCTGGCTTTTTGATGGCGATTGCAAGGAAAAGGAAGTTGGGGTAATAGCATCAGTAGACTTGCATCAGTGCCAGCCTTTTTAATAAGCCTTGCTGTTCAGTAGTAGTATCTTTGGCCCTCATCCTTGCTCTTAGAATGTTGTTCTTCCAGAAATGCTCCATTAATGTCAATAGTTAATCCTGACTTATTGTGATACAAGAGAGCAGACCTGGACTTAGGGTACCACTCGCCTGTTTAAATCACGTCACACTGCCGTGTGTTTCTGAGCTATTTCCACAACAAAGGATTCTTTTTTTTTTTCTGGGTAATGACAGTTACTCATGCAATCTTTGTTTCTGTTGTGGCATAGGTGAAAATCTCCCACATTGCTGAGATGGTTGGCTTCAGAGCTCTGGGGCAGCCTGGATTTCTTGCTCAGCTTCTGCTTTGTTATTACAAAATGTTATCTTAACCTCTGCTCGCTGCAGAGAGCCCAAGGTATTCATTTAGCCAGCTGGAGAGGTACAGCAGAAATCCTTTTATTATCTCCTGTGCTGCAAGTATAAGTGCATAGTAAGAACAGGGCAGAAGAATAGAGGATTTCGGCTTTTCTGTCAATAAGCTGTAAAGCTACTAGAGTATAACAGGTGTCAGGATACGCCAAAAGATCTATCGAAGACAAGACTTAAAGGCTGACTTTGAAGTGTGCCGATTAGTAGTAAAATTTCCTCTGACTTTAAAATAAACTGCCAAGCTGTAAGTGTCTTGAAAATGTCTGCTTTTGGGAAAAGGTTCACTGGTATTTTTTTTTAAGCTTTTATTTTTTAGGCCAGAAGAAATTGCTGAGATTAACCAGAACCTTCTCCTCTCAGATGTGATCAAACCACTTTTTAACCTTCTTTTGGGCAAGTTAGATAGGCCTGTCTTTTTCCTTTCAGAAGAGGAGTTGTAACATTGAATTTGTATTGATTTCCATTTTTTCTAGCAGACAGGAGAATTAATTTAGTACACAAATGCATCCTTCAGGTTATGAGCTGTGTTAAACTAATAGGAGTTTGAGTATTCTTGCTGTAATGAATGTTTGAAAACCAGCAAGAGAAAACGAGAGTCGAGACAAAATTTTTGGTTACTGAAACTTAAGCTGCAAATACAGGAATTAAATTCATAAAAATTAGTGATTAACATCCGAAACAAATACAAGACAACTCAATCACAATGTTGACAAAGAAAAAACCTACAAAACTTTTGGGTTTTTTTGACTAGCTTGTGGAGACTTTGTGCTTCAGCAACCAGATAGAGCTTGAAACCGTATCTGGGACTTGCTGTGATAGCCAGACTGCAGCTGGACTCGGGGTTTTGGCCATCAGACTGCTTCAAGAGAGGTCGTGCTGTTGTGTAGCCCCGTGTTGGGTTGTACAGCCCTGCATTGTGTTGTGTGGCTCCTGTTGGGTTGGTCAGCTCTAATTTGCACCAGACCTATTTCATGGTGAGGCCTGCATAGGTTGCAATGGTGCAAAGAAGTGGGAGCATGCTGTGGGGCCCAGGTGGGAAGTCTGTTAGCTGGTACTACCATGGAGACCTTTGCATGGGGGAGCTTTGTCCCAAGGTGTTTGGGATGTCTGGGGATTTGGTGTGTGGTGATGGGAGGTAGCAGTTGCATGCAACTGAAAGCAAAGGGTGATGCAGAAGGTGATGAGATGTCCAAAGATTATTCTTCTAGGTAACCTGGAGCTCTGCAGTTGTTTAACAGCAGCAGAAGGCAACCTCTATGTAGGACACTTTACTATGGAGAGTTTATGAGGAATAAGCATGCAAAATGGGATGCTCCTAGTGAACAGGCTCACTGCAAACCTCATGAAATTCAACATGGCCAAGTGCAAGGGTCCTGCATGTGGATCGGGGCAATCCCAAGCACAAATACAGGCTGGGTGGAGAATGGATTGAGAGCACTCCTGGAAGTGTTCACGGCCAGGTTCGATGAGTATTTGAGCAACGTGGTCTGGTGGAAGGTGTCCCTGTCCATGGCACAGCGTGGGAACTAGATAATCTTTAAGGTACCTTTCAACCCAAACCATTCTATCATTCTATTCATTCTATAATAATGCATGACTTTTTTTTTTTTTTTTTCCCTAATGGAGTGCTTCCCTTTTGCTGGTCGCAGTCCTAAATTACTTGAATTAAGACCTGCAAGAATAGCTGGCATGTGTTCCTGGTCACTCGAGTTACTACACGGTCCTTAAAAGTGCTTTCTGGAAATGGAAGTTTAGAGCCACAGGTGAAAAAGGAGATGGGCTGATTGAGAAACACTGCCATCAATTCCAGCTCTTCTATGAATACTAGTTCACAGAGAGATGAAAAATGTAAAGGAAAGCTGTGTAATCCAAGTGAGCATGACTTTCAGCTGAAGTATGCCTAAAATATAATTGATCTAATGATGGAATAGTTGTCTCTCTCCAGAGACTAGCTGAACTGCTATCAATCAGTCCTAATTTCTCCCAGTGTGTAAATTCTCTTGGGGAACTTAAAGAAGTGAGTGGGACGTAAACTTGAATCCTTCTTTTCAAAAATCAGTATGGATAATTGTATCCAAGAATAGCTCTGAGGCTGGCATCCTCTGTGGAGGAGATGTGTGGGGAGTCTGAGTGCATAATTTAACAATGGATGTATTGGACATGGGCACCAGCAAACAAGTTTGAGAGATAAAACAAAGCAAAAGTTTGCAATGGGGATGGTCTTATACTGATTTGCAGGCCCAGTCCTGCTGTATAATTCCCTGGTCAGGATACAGTTGTTCAGAAAGAAAACAAAATGTTTTACTGATTGTGTGTTGGTCGTATCAGGCTGAGTGTAATCAGGACTGGGACAATCCCCAGCTCATACTAAACACATTCTCAGTCTTAATGCTTTAATTAATATAATCGTTCCTGTACCAAGACATTAATACTTTCAAATATGGATCTATCTAAATGTTTTTTACAGGGATTTACATATCATTGAATTTTTTAACCCTGTTAAAAACATGCATGCATGCTATTTATATTAGTGAAAATTGTTGATAACTTGATTTTCATAAAAGTTGACTGGCCCAATCATTTCTGTGGATGATTACTTATTAGAACTATAACCTTGGATTTTATTTCTTGAAAGTCTCCACACTGGTAGCTGTTTTCTCTGACCTTGGTTAACTTAGAGAATCATAGAACGGTTTGGGTTGGAAGGGGACTTAAAGATCATCTAGTTCCAACCCCCCTGCCATGGGCAGGGACACCTTCCACTACATGAGGTTGCTCAAAGCCTCATCCAACCTGGCCTTGAACACTTCCAGGGATGGGGCATCACCAACTTCTCTGGGAAACCTGTTCCAGTGTTTCACCACCCTCAATGTAAAAAATTTCTTCCTTAGATCTAATCTAAATATGCCCTCTTTCAATTTAAAGCCATTGCCCATTGTCCTGTCACTACATGCCCTTGTAAAAGGTCCCTCTCCAGCTTTCCTGTAGGCCTCCTTCAGGTACTGGAAGGCTGCTATAAGATCATCCCGGAGCCTTCTCTTCTCCAGGCTGAACAGCCCCAACTCTCTCAGCCTGTCTTCATAGCAGAGGTGCTCCAGCCCTCAGATCATCTTTGTGGCCCTCCTCTGGACTCACTCCAGCAGCTCCATGTTCTTCTTGTGTTGGGGACTCCAGAGCTGAACACGGTACTCTAGGTGGGGTCTTATACTCAAACTTCTCCCTTGGTAAAACGGCGTAACAGAAACCTGACGTAAGTACCAAATATGAATATTGAGAACATGACCTATTCTTTTGCGTTATAGAATCATTTAGGTTCAAAAAGACCTTTAAGATCATCAAGTGCAAATGAGCTATGATTGCACAGAGCTCAGCATAGTGGAGTCCTGGACCATGGCACAAGTTCCTACATGATGCCAGAGTATAAGTGAATAATAATAATAATAATGCTGGTGGCTCTGAAGGCTTCCTCTTGAGTATTTTTTGTTATGAAGGTGTTTATGAAATTACACTCTGAAAGGTGTTGGTGACAGGTAAGAGGAGTATTTGCAAATATATCACGGCTAAACAAAAGTTGTTGCTCTGTGCAGTTCTAAGTAGAAGTGATGTGATTTAGTAGCATAAGATAATCTTCCACTGCAGGCAGAAAAGCAGGTGATTAACAATCACCAAAATTCTTAATTGTTCATTGTGCTGATGGGAGTGTGGGGGGGAAGAGTGTCCTACAAACACTATGTTTGGAGCATGCGTTCATATGAAAGAAATACTCTTAAACATAATCTCTTCAACTGGTGAACTCTGGGTTTGAACTTTAGTTAGCTTGATATGATTTGACATAACTAAATCATTGTTTCCAGGAAATAAAAACTAGTCATGTGGCTCAGAGACACATCTTATGACAACATAAATAAAAGTAAATAGTATGAAACAAATTCTTGGATTATTTCTTTAGGGTAAACCCATGATTTCCACAATGCTTTCTTACTGAAATCAAACCAAAGTTATTTTATTGGTGCAGTAAAGATAAAACATGCAAATAAGAAATATAGAAGACAAATGTAATGGGCTTTACTTAGTTCTCTTGCTTGTGCAACAGTGCAATCGTCCTAGTAAGTAAATAAAACCCAAAAGTTTGAAGGTGCAACTGGGACACTTGTTGAAAATTTTCTTTGCTGTGGTGTAAAGAAGTCTGAAACTTCAGTTGTCTTGCTCTTATATGGAGATCATCTTGGCATTCATTCAACCCGGTTTCTGTAAAGTTAGGAATGAAGAAAGAATCAGAGCAACAAAATAACTGATTTGGAAATTAACACTCCAGGCAAGTTCCATCTGAATTTCAACTTTCTTCTGTTATTTTCCTGGGCTATTCAGAGAACCTAAAGCCTTTCTTGCAGAATTATCGTTAGCGTAATAATTTTGCATCGCTCTGGACGTGTTGCTTCTCTGTTGAAAGGGAACTGAAAGACACCAGTTCCACGGTTTTGAGGAAGCTTTTGCCCATGAAGTATCTTGGGCAGGGTCGGTCTGTCTGCACAATAGACATTTGCTTCTGAGCCAATGTGTTAGCGCTGCCTGGTGAGCGACTCGAAGATGCTGCTGTCAACAGACTCACTCAGTGCTGCTTTAAGTTTTTTCCCCCAAAGAGTAACCTTAAATACAAAGCTCTTCATGCCCTCTCAGGTTGCGTATCTCTGTAACATCTTTCAGATGAAGCATATGATTTCATTTTCTCAAGCAACACACTTCTCAGTGCATTAACTTTAAATTTTTTAGTAAGATGCTGAAAAGATAGGAAGTGGTAGATTTATTTGTGGAGGGAAGATATTTCTTTGGCTTTGTCACCAGACTTAAAGGTATGTGCATGTATCACACTACCTTACATTGCCTTTCTATGTGCAAGAAAAAATAAATCTGTCCGTAAAACATCAGTAGAGGCCATGCATGGAATAAGTTATTTTGTTTGTGAACATCTTTATAGGACTTTGGACGTGTAGAGCTATTAAATATAAACCACTGAACCAATGAAGTGAAATATCTCTGATAGGATTAAAATTTACCAATTTGTGGCCAGCAGCAAAGATGTGGTATCTGTCAGAGCATGCACAGCTGGGGCTACAGAGTAATGTGATTGTTGCCTGCGTTTGTCTAAGAGAAAGATGAGGAAAAACATAAATTGATTTCCTTGTTCTAATTTTTTTATCACCAAAGATACAGACAGTAGTTTCTTGAAGAGGCTGAGATGAAGGCAAGAATTTTTCCCTAAAGGTTGACAGAAGGATTTTAAAAATGGAAACCATGTGGAGTAGTGAAAATATGGAAACAATATGGAAAAAAAAAAACCACACTAAAACATTTTGCTTACAAATCATAAATTTTGGTTAAAAAACTGAATGTTTTAGAGATTTGCTATTTTATTAACAACAAAAAAAGCAGTTTTCTGGGGAGAGCAGAAGGATCCTCCACCCTTTCTGAAATAGTCCACCAAAAGAATTGAAAGCAACTTCATTATGAGAAAAAGTTAATGAAAACAATTTTTGTGTATCCTTTGACAGTGTTGAATTTGGGATGAAAATCTGACTTTGAATCCTTATTCAATGTTTCCTGTGTCCGTAGTGTGAACCCAACAATGACTTTACTTAGCCTTTTGCTTGCTGCTCTTGCCACTGTGGGAACTTTCTGATATACTTTCAGATGGGCTGTGGTTTTTGTTTTTTTCTCAGTTCTCAGCTGGTTTGTGCATGTGTGCTCGTTACAGCACTAACAACCATCTCAGAAACATCTTTTCCTGCTGGGTTGTGAGCTGAGCACCTTTAGAAATGGCTGGTCTGACTCTCCATCTCAGAGAGCGCCTTGCTAATGCCGTGTAAACCCGGAGAGGAGGCAAGGGCAGGGTGAGCATCCCCGTGGTAAGGGAAGGGCACCCAATTAAAAGTTTGGGCTGCTTGCGTGACCTTGATAAAAGCGGTTTATAAAAGTCAAAGTCATCTTGCTCAGCACATTCACACTTCTTTTCCTGACCAGACAGCCACTGAAGGTGCAAGTATAATGGAATCTGTCTTTTTAATGTCATAGATTTTCTCCCTCTTTCGTCGGTGTTAGCACAGACCCGCAGGGAATTTGCAGTGTGATCTCTGAGTTCTCCATCCTGTGAAGAACCTCATTTATCAACTGGAGTCATCTGCACAAAAAAAATCCAGAAGATAGGTTTTTTTAAACCACAAAAATACATATTCGGAGGGATAATACACACAAACACCCAAACTTGCCCACTTTATTGAGCAGATCTTAAGCCAAAATGACAGTTTTTTCACCCCTGGGACCATGACATAGCCTTAATTTTTTTTCTCCAGATATTAACAGTTCTGGAGATGTATTAGAGATAGACATAGTTTCAGATCTTATCCAGGTTATTCACATCAGTCATATAACCACGTAAGTGTGTAAGAAAAATACAGGCATGTGTATTCTCCCCAGTAAAACAATTCTCTGTCTTAACTCAGCCCAACTCTTCATAGGGGTAGTGCAGTGGAAAACCTGCATGAGATTATTAAAAAGAGCCCATTTTCAATAATTTATTATATCTTCTTGTCTGTTTGTATGCAGAATAATAATCCATACTCACTTCTAAGCATCTGCTACACTACTTGAATATATCAGGAATAACACTAACAAGCACCATCCACCTGCTCAGGATTGATAGAGATGATTTAGTGGCACCTTACAGCTCTTCTTGCCTTGCCCATCAGGCAGAAGAACTTACCTTGATGAGCCAAAAGGTGTAACCTGTCAATGTTAAGCCACTTAGCTTAAACTAGTGCCTTTATTTCACAACGCTTATCAAAGAACTTGCATTGTACAAAAAGGCAACAAAGCCCAGCTGAGCTGGGGAGTCTGCAGGGTTTACAGACTTACATCTTAAAATTGGAAGATGAAGCTTATATAAAATGATGATAATTTTTAATTTCATATATAGCCCGATACTGCTGGTATGAAATGTGTTGTAAATTCAGCTGTGTTTTGCTGGGAACTTTCAGGAACTTCTGATACCTGCAATTGGCTTCATGTTTTCTGTAAATACTGACCTGTTTAGAGCCAGGGTGATGAGGTGAAGACTCCAATCCACATCTAGCTCAGGAAAAAAATTCACCTGGCCTTCAACCTGCACCTTGCCCTCCTCTTGCATATAGGTTATTGCCTTTTCCCACAGGGAAATTTGGAGAAAATGAAGAAATTTGCAAATGAAGGCATTTGCAGCTGAGTGCTTTCCTCTACTTTCGGCAGGGGTCCTTTTGACCCTTCCTCAATTTTACGACTGATTGTGCAGCGTTATATGAGCAAAATGCAATTGCCTTGGAAAAAAAATACACTTCTAGCGTGTCTTACTGCAGGGACATGCCTGGTAAGGCTCCAGGGCATAACTGCATTTTTCTCCCATGGGCAGTCATGTGCACTATGTTTATATATCTGCTGGTACCACGAGTATGGGCCAGATGATGGACAGGGAGAAGAAAGAGGAAGGAAGTCCTGGATCATCTGCACAAGAAGCTATATGGCCAGTACATATGGATTTGTTCATTTTTGGTGTGGATGTTGTCCAACATGAGTCATGAGTCTTCTTTCTGTATTGTGACTTATGATTAAAATTTTTAAAAAAAGGACAAAGAGTTTGTATAAAACTGGAGCTCTACTCTGAATTTCGTGTCAGTGATCTTTTGTGGAAAAAGTTAGGGTTCTTTTCAATTTGTCAACATTTTTATAAACACTTTACGAAAACAGCAAGTCTGCATTCTCCTGATGGAAGCGTTCATTTCCAGGTTTACTTGCTACCAGAACTCAACTTCCAAACCTATGTTCTGCTGAGCTCCTCTCTGATGTTGGTTGGGCTGTTCTTGATAAATGCTCAGAGAGAATTTGGTGAATTTAGCCGTACAATTCTACCACAGATTGTAGATGTAATGTGAATAACAAATGTCGTCTCCCGTTCTGCTTCCTGCATTATAAGCAATTATGAGCAGATGTTTTAGAAGGCAAGTTACTCCTCTCTTGCTCCATTTTTTTCCTTGGCACCTGTGTTTGTTCCAGACCGTTCCCTCATGGACTAACTAATACCAATTTGGTGCCTGACTGAAGGTTTAACTCAAATTTAGTCAAAGTGTGTCTAATCTAAAAAAATGCCCAACACACACTTTCTAATTAGTCCACAACCTTCCTCCTCTCCACGCTTGACACATTCGTCTCTTTCTTAGTATTAAGATGTGATTTTGCTGATTTGCCTCGGGCACTAAATACACTCTCAGAAAATCATCTTGTCTTAATTATTTTCCTAGATTTTCTGTGCTATTTGGCATTTTATGAAATCCTCTTTCTTTGGGGCTGTGTGCTGTGATGTAAGATAGAATCATGTATTAGGGAAAAAACGTTTAAAGAAATTCCTTGGGGACAATAATGGAAACATCTTTTTGTCTTAGCAAGTTAATGCATGATTTCACTTTTGCATGTGTAATATTGCTGCATCAGTGAAACACTTAACGCTGTTGGTATTGCACAGCCATGTCACTTGTACCGAGATATATTAGAAATGGTTTGTTTGTATTCGTTAGAAATAGGAAATGATGTGACTTTTCCCTATTATCTGATTTCTCTTTAGGGGAAAATGTCAGTGTGACTTGATTAAATTAATATTCTTGATGCAATATTTCTGACTGTGAACTTTTCTCAGAAAAATCACCCTTATGTGCTGATCATTTTGAACTTTAGCTTAATTTTCCATGCACTAATTTTGCTGGCAAATTGTTAATTAAACAAACCTTATTTATGTTTAGCAAAAATGTGATAAGCCAGTATACAAGTATCTCTTCAGTATTTTCTGTGATGTCTTGGGAACAGTAATCTTGGAAACTTAGAAATATTATAGCTGTATTTCAAGACTCCAAAAATCTCAAGGAGATTGAATGGGAAGGAGGCAACCTGTAATTAAATGGATGGTATCAGAAATATAAAAATTGTTACTTAAATAATTTAAAAATTCATTTGAGGTATGAGGAGAAGACGTTTCTGTGCAATGTCTGTCGAATAGCACAGTTGTGTGAGAACAAGAAAGAGAAACTTATCTACGTCTTTCTGCTCCAGAGAGTTTAAGAGTAGTATCTTGAGGTTTACAATCTGAAGAAGCCTTTGTGTGCTAGTAAGTGATTCAGAAACAAAAAATATTGCACATCTCAAGGACTTGTATTTGGCATCCTATAGATTTTGGCCAGAAGACCTTTCAAGTTTAAACAGACCCTCATTTTATTGGTACTTTAGAGGACTGTAATGTGGTAACAGATCAAAGTAAAATTATTATAAGAATTCTTCTCCATTGTGCATGTGAAAGTAGATGGACATGTTTCTGGTGATACTGGAGAGTACAGCTTTCAGTGTTGGCATGTGACTGCCAGGCGGTGAGTAAAATGATCTGCCCTGGTAGGGATGGTTTAATGACTGATCTCTATTTGTTTATGACAGTGCAAAAGTAAATCAATTTTTGTTTTCATGGCATAGAAGGACTAGTGACCTCATCAAAGTACAGATGAGAACAGTTCAGTGAAGTACCTATAAATATTCATTGTTGCATCAGTGCTTCCCTTCTAGATAATGAGTTTGTGAAGCAGGAATTGCGTTTGTGTGACAAGAACAAAATATTCCTGTATTTTGAATGGTTTGAATTCCATGAAAGTTTATCCAAAAGTCCCCTCTGTAGTAGTACCTTATTTATGAACTTTCAAGTTCTTGGGAGAAGCCCTCTCCATGGGATATCTCTGTGTACCTCCATGCCGAGTTGGTATTGAACCTCAAGCTGAAGGTATCTGTATGTTGCCCTTGTCTATGGAGCTAATGGGCTGTCTTAGACTGGATGCCTGACATTTAAGGGAAGTGGATCCCACTTCCTTGCCCTTTTTGTGTACTATGGCACATGCTAGTACAAAGAGGACGTGACAGATGTGCCTCCTCATGAGTTGTGTTAGGTCTTGCACAAGGCTGGGCACCACAGTGCCTCAGAGTATTTTGTTGGCTATCCAAATTTGGCAGTTCAAGCTGAGGACCAAAGGGACGTGCAGAGGAAATGATCATTTTCTTTACAATACATGACCATTTTTTCTGTTTTCCAAAATATGGCAGCTAAGTTCCCCACGAGCTAAAAAGCATTAGTACTCTCACTGAATTGAAGATATGAAAGACCCTGGCTCTCCCAGAGGACACTGGGATCTCTTTTTCCCCTCCCTTGCAGCAGTATGGCATGAACACACGATCCTGCTACTACATGTTGTGTGGGACACAGACATTGCTTAGCTTTCTCCTTGGCCACCTTGCTTCACATCACTCCTCTGAACCACAAAATTGAGTTCATGTTCTCCATCTCCACTTCTCAGGAGTGAAGGAAAACACTCTACTTCCTGAATGCTTTGCTCAAACCTGTATTTATACCTCTCTTTCCAGAGGTACTTTCCATGGTAGCTCTTTGCTTCACTTTTGCTATAAGCATTTGAGAAAAAAATAGTGTTGGATAGAAGTGGAAAAACTTTCTGTTCTTGTTGCAAAATGAAATTGCCAACTTGCTGGTCCAGTCAGTTTGATTTTTGTTTCCCATTTTTGGTAGATTTGGTATAATGAGGGAATTCACTTGTGGTTTCTTTCTTTTTCACTCCAAACATGAATGGCAAAACAGTTTTTCCTAGAGAAGAGGTCAGTGACCTTGGAAATATGCACTCCACCAGCTCCTACCAACATATTGATGTGCAGGTGTGCAGTGTGTATTTAATTTATGTTGATGCCCTTGAAATAATCTAAGCAAGTTCAGCAGTGGCTGGTTAGTGTGTGATTCCCTGTCATGATATGCCTGAGTCTTTTATTTTTATTTAATCCCTTTACTTCAATAGGAAGATGTTAGCCATTTACCAATCCTCAAGGGATTGCTCTCAAAGTTGTGAAAATTCCAGATAGCAATCCAGTAATTATCTTTTTTCCTTCTATGCCTTCCAGAGAACATTATGTTGAAATGGTGTGTTTACAATTACAAACCAGTTATTTGTTAAAGCATTTTGTGCTGCTTGGATAGACTGTATTTTCAAGTTCCAGTTGGTGTTATAAGGTCCAGCCCTCTGACTGGGAGCTGCCAGCACCCCAGCAGAGATCATAACATTCGTGTGTCACCATTTAGAGAGAAAGAGACTGTGAATAGCAAGGGATTTAAAGTAAGTAAATAGACCTCATCTGAACACTTGAAATGGTTAAGGGGAAGGCTTATCCACCATCATGGGTTCACATGTTTTCAAATCTTTTATTCCTTTAGGAAGAAAATATTTTTAGAGGATAACACTTCAGGTTACACGTTTTTACTGGAACTTTACTCAGTTGCTATGTGGGACATTAGGCTCTCATAGTGTGAAGACTCTAAAATTAATCCACTGAGTGTAGAGGGCTCCCCTATTTTCGCAGAAGTTTTCTCTATCTGTGTGATAGTATGATTTATACTGCAGTGAGAACATCATAAATTAAAAGCTTAGAAAACAGAAAATTGGGTCTTTGTGTTGACTTTTACAAGTCTGAACCAGGCTTAGCTGCATACCATGGTTTTGAGTTCTGGTTACATCTTCACCTCTCCATGCTGCGGTCACTCAGTGCTCTACCTCTCCTTTGGTCTATGTCTCTTAGTAAATATTATGAGTATCTTAAATAGTTGCAATGCCTCATTTGAGTTTATTCACCCTGTAATTCTTACTCTGTTCATTTTATCATCTCCCAGTTAATCTACTTTGGAGTCAGAACTTCAATCATCTTGTTAAAAATGTAGGTATTATAATAATTTAAAATTTTTATAATAAAGTATATTTAAAGTAAAATAATTTAAAAACAGGTTGATCTTTCTTATGCTAAATATATGCATAATATCTTAGATATATTGTCACATCAGAAAGTAGATTCTTTGCTTTTATGCATGTTGAAGTAATTAAATCCCCACCATAAGCCATAGCTTGATTTATGTAAAAGCTTTTTGGATTTAATAATAGCTCACACTTTGAGGACGATAAAAGCATTATCTTTGCAATGTTTGGTATAGTATGAACAAGAATTAGTCATTAAAAGGTAACCCTTTTTTTTTTTTTGTGGAGAAAAGGTACAATTCATACAATGGCTGTTTGAAGAATTAGGCAAAATTTTTTTGTTGCTGTCATCAGGACATGTCTTCTATAGGAGCAGATGTACATTTGTTTCTTATTAAGTTAATGATCAAAAAGTCCTTAAAATCCACTTTGTGCTTATTCAGAACACTTAGACTGTTTTTTTAAAAAAAAAAAACTGCAAAAGTTCTTAATGCTGCTTCCCTTAGGAAGAAGTGGAAGAGTAACTCTTTTATAGAATCATCGAATGGTTGGATGGGACCTTAAAGATCATCTAGTTCCAACCCCCCTGCCATGGGTAGGGACACCTTTCCCTGTATTAAGTTGCTCAAAGCCTCATCCAACCTGGACTTGAATGCTTGATGATGACTAGTCAAAGAATGAGATTTTATTTGTGGCAACTGATTCCTTTTACTGCCATTAGCATCTTTTGTAATATTGCTTGAGGTGACACAAAAATGCCACCTAGGGTTATTTGAGGACATTATTTTAATTGCTATCTTAAAAAAGAAAAAAAAAGTTTGAAAAAGGAAAAAAAGAAAGTCTATTCTCTTATAGGCTTTAGCATTTAAAAGAATAAAGTGCTCATTTTTACTAATATTGTATGGTCTCAATTCTGCAAGTCTTATTCTTTGAAAAGTCATGTTCATACTGTTTCTGGAATTCTGTGACAGTCTTAGAATTTCACTGCTATAGTTGTTTGTAGCTAGATGTGATGAGTAGTCAGTAGCTTTTTTTTTTTTTTCAGTAGCTTCTCAATGTAAATAAAAATCACTACTTATCTTCTACAGTGCCATGCTATATTACCTTGTATTCAGTCATCTGGCATTAAGTGCATCTCATAAACCCCATAGTCAGGGAAATTAAAATGTCAGTATTTTCTCAGAAACTAATGCCAGCCACTATTTCAATGCTATGAAGATCCTTTGGCCTCCAAAACAATGTGGCCGCATCCAAGCTACGTTTTGGGAATGGTTATTGGCTCACAGTTGGGATTTGTTGGTAGGGTGCTGGTTTGTCTTGGCCAAGAACGTGTAGGTGACTGAGATTCAGTACCAGGGAATAATTTCCCAGTAGCAACGTGGCCAATGAACACAGAGCTACCCTGAAGTCTGAAATAAGTGGAAATGAGGTGAGGTAGGTAAGTACCAAGTACAAGGTATGCCCTTAAGAAATGGCAGCAGGAACTGCTCTTGTGTTGTTTCCTGAGCTCTGTTTATCTTGATATGAAGACTATCCCATCATGGGCTCAACACAGACCCTCATTCCACTGTTGTCAAAAAGCTGAATGGTCTCCTGAATTGTATCACAGAAGTCTTCCAAAAACACAAGGAGAAAGAATCCCTCAGATATGTGATAAATATGTATAAAACCTCATCTAGGATGTAGTGTCTCACATTGAATAAAGATGGACAAACTAATGCAGATCTGAGAGTGCCTGCTGTAATCTGAGAAATGGACAATCTCTCTTCATGAAGAAACTGAGGGTACTTCATTTATTTGAATGGCAAAATGAAGGTTGAAATTATATTAATTCCTGTAATATATTGAAGAAATAAATGCTGGAACAGAGAAAGAGTTATTGGAGCTACAGGAGAGTTTCAGCATAGTAACAAATAGGCGTATGTTCAGGTCGGATATTAGAGAAAGATTTTTCTAATTATTGCTGAATGAAAGTCAGGAAAAGGTCTATGGTAAAACAAAAAGGAACAAATAGCCAAGCTGTAAAAAACAAAAGAAACAGGAGTATGATTGGCTTACACACTGGTTATCTGCAGTGCTGGGTGATGAGATTTCATAGCTCCAAACATTCTTCCTAATGCTGTGTTCCCTCTTCACCTGGATACATATATAGCTCTGTAAATCATATATTAACTGCATTGAAAATAACATCTTAATATAGTCTCTCTCTATATATATATTTATATCTTATATAGATGTTTATATATATGTATTTAGAAAGAAGATCCATAGTTTCAGCTGGGACCAGCAAGCACACAAGAAGGCAAATTGCCTTTGGGAAGTGCCAGTGTATCCATAGGCTGAGCCTGATGACCAGGAACTTGAATTCTTGGTGAATAGGTGCAGGTGCAGGTCAGACAAACTCTTTCGCATGCAACTCATCTGTCCTTTTTCTCCCCCCTAAGTTCTACCAGCCAGAAAGCAATTTATCACAGACCATTTTGTAGGCAGTGATCATACTTTATCCATAGCAATTTTTTTAACACTTTTAATAATCCATCCACATAGCATGAATGACTTAAAGAAAGCATTTAGGATTAATGGAGTTACAACCTTGCATTGGCAGGGGAAAACAACTAATTTACGTTCTTGAGCTGGTTTAGGACAGTAGCACTGGATAAGTGGTAAACAAAAATATGGGTGGAATAGCAGAAAAATGATCTGAAAAGTCTGCTGATTTTTTTCTGCTAGGTGGTTTTGAAGTGGTTGACACACAGGTGCAGAAATACCATTGCCTGAATGGACTTGTTTCATGCTCATTGCTGGTGATGGTATCTCTTGGACAGTCATTTAGCAAAGCTGACAATGCTGTCTTCACCTTTTTCTCTCCTTCTCTGGCATGCCTAGACATAGCAATTGCTGTCAGGAGTTTGGGGCAGCATGCTTGTCTATAGGACTGACTCCCATTTTATACACTTTTTGGCACCGTTTTTGTAGCTGCAGAACCAGTCAGAAAGTCCTGGCACCCTGGAGATAGTCACCGTAACAGAGATGCCATCGATGTGAGATCACCTCAGTGAGCCACTATTGCTGTTGCATGTCACACGTTTTGCAAAGGTGTAAAATGGTAAGAGAAAAAGTGGGTTTATTTTTTGAGGAAGGTGTTTCCAGCCTGCTGCCTGTGCTGAACCACATAGACCAAGACATCTCTAACATCTGTCCCTGCACATAAATACACAGTGTTTTGGATTTACACTTGACCCCCAAGAAAGTCACAAAATTTTTCAGCATACAAGAAAACAGAAGATGTAGATACTGTAGCCCCATTAGATGAAGGTTTGTGCTCATCTTTCCATAGAATCATACAATGGTTTGCATTGGAAGGGACCTTAAAGATCATCTACTTCCAACATCTTCCAGAAGTGTGTTACATAGATGCAGAGACAGCTGCCTTTAGGTCTCAGAGGCAAAAATGAGTTAGGTCAAACTCAAATTTTGTTGCCTCTTGCACTCAACGCTTTGCAAGTGTTGTTATTGGTTTATCCTTTGCCCTTTTTTCCTCTCCTTTGGTCTCCAATTTAAGTCCAGTTTGCCTGATCCTTGAGGTATTTCCCAGGCGTCTTCTCCAAGCTGGGAATGTTTTCCTGTTCTGAGTTTATATCTGTTTTTGTTTATATCTTTTTTGTTTATATCTGTTTTTGCTTATATTTTTTATCAAGTGACGCAACATGGGTGAATACTGGTGTATTGATACAAAAAATAAACAGTGGTTAAGGTTTTGGATACCAGTTTAAAATTTTAACTGTAACTTGTCCATCTGTATTTGAAGTTTGTGAGAATGCCATGAAAGATTTGATGTTAAACCTGCATTTATCACAAACATATTCAAATGGACAAAACGGAACATTTCCTTTGCAATGTTTTCTACAAAAAAAAAAAAAATTGTTCAAGCAACAGTCTTCTGCTGTGTTTACCTTTTTTTTCCTAAGTACACCTTTGATTTTTAATTAATCCACCAAAAATTAATCGATGACAAAAGCTCACCAAGCTAATATTTCACATCTCCAAGCACTAATTCTGTTGTTTTACTACCTTCTGGATTACTTGAGAAACTTAACATTTTTCTTTGCTGCCACCTCCTGTTGCGTTGAAGGTAACGCTGTTTAGGGGTGATTTTTTGGTAGTATAAAAGGGTTATTTTGATGGTAGACTGCATGCAGAGACTTTCCTGCTACGGCACTTGCTCATACACAGCCGGTAAAATCCATGTTGGCAGAGCACGATGAATGTAACCCAGGCCAGGCACAACGGTCTCCAAAACACTTCATGGCTACTTGTTTTCCTTTCTCTGGAAGTAAATAGAGCATAGTAAATAGACTTCAGCCTGACACTTGTGAGACTGGGATGATGAGGAGACTGTGGACCAAAGAATAAAATGTGTGACATGCACAGGGAAGCAACAGTGCCTGGGAAGGGAGAGAAAAAAAGAAAGTGATAAACAAGGCTGAGGGAAGGGGAACTGCATGGGGAAGTGAAAAGGGAGGATGTCTCTACCCTGAAACATTAAAGGGGATGCTGGAGTTTGTTGGCCCATAGAAGATGCAGTTTAAATGAATGACAACTTATTTTCAAAAACATCCACTTTTTTCATCTTTCATCTTCCACTCTTTCATCTTCTGGCCTATTTAATTTCAAGACTCTTCTCTCTTGCTTTTTAGTGTTTTGAATACCTTTCTTTTTTGTTGACCTGGTGCTACTGTTTCTGCCCATCCTCCTTTTCCCCTCTCCCTCTTCCTCTCTTAAGCACTCACTCTTTCTGTCATCTTCAGAAGATTCTGCTTAACAGGCCAGAGTTTGTGTTTGTTTGGTGTGTCCAAAGATTACCCAAAGAAGGACTTGAAAATATCATTTACACATACGTTTGCCATTGGACAACTCAGCTGGTGGCTTCAGCTGGGTCATGCTGCATTAAACTGTCTGATCGGGTGGTTACAGTTCCTTGATCACTGCACCTTGTTGGAGGTTGCGCAGGCTACACAATCAAAATCCTTTCGCTGTGGAGAATAAACCAGTAACTCCAATGAAGAGTTGTGAGAGATCCTGGGACTCAGGTGTGTAATAGGTAGTCCTCTTTCTCTGTTGTTGCAAAAAAATTTTGCTTTTACATGAACACTTGTGTCAGGATACTGCTCCAGGTATCTTTTCTTCGGCATCGATGTTAAGTTTGAGGAATCGTAGAAGGGTTTGGGTTGAAGAGGACCTCAAAGATCATCTAGTTCCAACCCCCTGCCCCAGGAAGGGACAACTTCCCCTAGATCAGGTTGCTCAAAGCCTCATCCAACCTGGCCTTGAACACTTCCAGGGATGGGGCAGCCACAACTTCTCTGCGCAATCTGTTCCAGTGCCTCACCACCCTCAATGTAAAAAATTTATTTCTTAGATCTAAATCATAGAATCATAGAATCGTTAGGGCTGGAAGAGACCTTCAAAGGTCATCTAGTCCAACCCCCCTGCAAGGAACAGGGATATCTCCAACTAGATCAGGTTGCACAGGGCCTCGTCCAACCTGGCCTTGAACGTCTCCAGGGATGGAGCATCCACCACCTCTCTGGGCAACCTGTTCCAGTGTTCTACAACTCTCATGGTAAAAAATTTTTTCCTAATATCCAATCTGAATCTACCTCCCTCTATTTTAAAACCATTACCCCTTGTCCTATCACAACAGGCCCTCCTGAACAGCCTCTCCCCATCTTTCTTGTAGGCCCCCTTGAGGTACTGGAAGACCGCTATAAGGTCACCCCGGAGTCTCCTCTTCTCCAGGCTGAACAGCCCCAACTCTTTCAGCCTGTCCTCATAGGAAAGGTGCTCCAGCCCTCTTATCATCTTTGTGGCCCTCCTCTGGACCCTCTCCAACTGGTCCATGTCCTTCTTATGTTGGGGACTCCAGAACTGGACGCAATACTCCAAGTGAGGTCTCACGAGGGCAGAGTAGAGGGGGAGAATCACCTCCCTCGACCTGCTGGCCACGCTCCTCTTGATGCAGCCCAGGACGCGGTTGGCCTTCTGGGCCGCAAGAGCACATTGCCGGCTCATATTGAGCTTCTCATCCACCAGCACTCCCAAGTCCTTCTCCTCAGGGCTGCTCTCGATCCATTCTCCGCCCAGTCTGTATTTGTGCCTGGGATTGCCACGACCCAGATGTAGGATCTTGCACTTGGCCTGGTTAAACTTCATGAGGTTGGTATGGGCCCACCTCTCCAGCCTATCGAGGTCCCTCTAGATGGCATCCCTCCCTTCCAGCATGTCGATGGCACCACACAGCTTGGTGTCATCGGCGAACTTGCTGAGGGTGCACTCCATGCCACTGTCCACGTCACCGACAAAGATGTTGAAGAGGGCCGGGCCCAACACGGACCCCTGAGGGACGCCACTCGTGACCGGTCTCCACTTGGACAATCTTCCCTCTTTCAGTTTAAAGCCATTGCCCCTTGTCTTATCACCATATACCCTTGTAAAAAGTCCCTCTCCAGCTTTCTTGTAGGCCTCCTTTATGTGCTGGAAGGCTGTTAGAAGGTCTCCCTGGAGCCTTATCTTCTCCAGGCTGAAAAGCCCAATTCTCTCTGTCTTCAGAGGAGAGGTGCTCCAGCCCTTTGAACATCTTTGTGGCCCTCCTCTGGACTCGTTCCAACAGCTCCATGTCCTTCTTGTGCTGGAGACCCCAGAGCTGAACGCAGTACTGCAGGTGGGGTCTCAGGAGAGCAGAACTTGAATGAACACTTATTCTTGCATGTTCTCTCATCTGTGTCACAGAACTCTTCATGGGGCTGTATGATAGGGGATAAATCAACTGAGATGGATAAAAAATGTTCCTGTTTCCTTCCCCTCCTTCACTCAGGAGCATGAACCTGAGGAAAGCCTGGATCTGTAAGTGACGATATAACAGCATTGCTTAAAGGATATGAGGCTTCATTGATAACTTCAACTTCTTGTCAAGCCTTCTCTAGCTATTGACTCAAAAGAAGGTCATCATATATACAGGCAATACATACCAACCAGCAGACTGCCAGTGTGTTCAAAATCTAAACAAGCAGAAGCAGAAGCAGAAAAGGGAACTATGAAGTTAAAGTATTATCTCTGGTCGATGATATTGGAGTGGTGGTAACTGTACAAGCAGAGACTTACTTCTCTGATGTACTGCGAGAAATCTTATCAAAACCACTCACTAAAATAACTGCCATAAGTTAATTAGTTTAACGAAACTTACACAAATTACAGAGAAGTTTGTAGCTGAAGTAATGGCAGGTACAAAGCTGAGTACTTATCTCCAGCTAAAGATGCACAGGAAAGTGATTTGCTGCTCCATTCTGGAAATGTGGAGGTTCCCCTTGCTGGGGAGACAATGAGTGTTTTGGAGAGAAGACAGAAAGAGGATTTTTGTGATGGAAGCTGGTAAAAAGCTTGGGAGCTGAGAATAGAGACCTTATTTTTTATCCTGTTTTATTCTATGCATGTAGGAAGGAAGATTCATGTTCCTTATGTTCAAAACTTTGTTCAAGACACAGCTGGCTATCAACTTCTCTTTGCTGTAGAGTACTGCTCTTGGGAAAGGAGGTCAAGCAGTTGCTGTTGATCACTTTGCAGTGGAGTAATCGGGCTGTGTATCTTTTCGAGCACAGTAATTAGCAGCTCTGTGCCCTGTTATGAGTCATGCTAAGTCACACATTCATGAAGACGCTCAGAGCAGGGAAGCATGTGCCTAAGCTGTTGTAATAATACAATAAATATGGAGTGTTCTTGAGTTAATTTAAACATTAGTAAGTTTTATTATCTCCTTTAAATGGAGAGAAATTGAGAGACATCGAGAAGCTGAAACTTGTTTAATATACTGGAAAATTAAAAAAACCCAAGTGCCCTCTGTCCTTTTTTCATTTGCAACGAAGACAGTGAGAATCTATGTGGGGAAATGATGGATCTGGGATGACTCGTGGTTTTCCCCTTCCTCAGCCTGCCACCAATGTGTTTGATAATTAGATGTAGGCAGAATTAGGTGTTTGGACTCCATTTTTTGTATCTAAGGAAATGAAATATAGCAAGAAGGTGCTACGTTTTCTAGCAATGAAAACACGAAATCGTTATTGAAGTTGCTGAAGGGTCTTTGGTTAAAATTCAGAAGAAATCCTTCCATGAAAGGAAACATTTAAAAGGGGCACTTTTTTTTTTTTTTTTTTTCCAAAATAGAGAGTGCAAATGAAGCGTGAACTGTTAAAGCAGTCAAGATTCAAACAGGCAGTTCATTGTTTCAAACTCGGCAAAAATTGCCTTTGGGTCTAATGTCATTAACGTACAACTCTGTCATAGTTTGAAGTGGGGGGGGGAGGTCCGGGTGGCAGAAGCTGCCCATCAGACCGGACTCCCAACCCCCTCGGGGCTTGAGCCAATCGGCGCCTCTGCGAATTGCCCTATTTACGTCGGACAAAGGAACCGGAAAGGTGTGCCTTTACCCACGGGCAAGGAGACAGGAGGGGGGCACGGCCCCCGCTCCCGGCTCCCGGCCGGGCCGGCGGCCCGCTCCGTGCCGGTGCCCGCCCCGTCGAGGATGGCGGCGGCGGAGCCGCTTGGGGAACTCGGGGGGAGCCCCGCTCCCGGGGTGCCCACCGGGCCGAGTTCACCCAGAAAGGACTGAGATCTGAGAGAAACGGCCACACAGATAAGAGGTCAGTGAAGATGGAACGGAACAACGTGTGCCGCGGCTGAGTCCCCCTTGCCAGCAGCCCCTTTGCAGCCAGCCCTCGGTGGAGCAAGCAGAGACCCACTCGCAGCCCGTGGAGGATCCACGTCGAGAAGAGATGCCAGAGCCTGAGCACGGTACGCATCTAGAGTCCGTGGGATGACCCCCGCCGATGGGGAGGTGTTTCGTTAAAGGAGATGCCTGAGCCTGAGACTGTTGTGAATCATGGGCACAGGTCGAGGCACATTTACGCATCTAAGTCTGTATGGAGGCGCATTTAAGGTCCATATGATGCCCCACGCCGGAGCGCAGTTAAAGTCTGTATGATGACCCACGCCAGAGCGAGTGGCTACAGCTCCTTAAAAATCCAGGACTGGTAAAGCCCGCACTTGGGGCAGATCCGATGGGGTAAGGATTTGCCTCCCAGCGGGCAGGATTCACACTTTCGCCGTGAGTAGGGGATCCACTGGATCAAGGGTCAATGGTGTAAGGACTCCTTCTCCTTTAAGAGAAGCAGCAGTAACAGTATGGAATGAACTGACCTGCACTCCCCCATTCCCTGCCCCCTGCGCTGCTGGGGGGAGGAGGTAGAGCCGGGAAGAAGAGGCAAAGCCGGGGGAGTGGTGTTTTTTAAAGATCTGGCCTTGTTTTCTTGTCGTTCTCTCACGTAACCGTTTTTGTTTGCTTTTCTCTTTGTAGGTAGCTGTTAACAAATAGTTTTGCTTTAAGAAAACAGCCTCTTTTGCCCGGGACTGTGGTTGGTGGGTGCTCCTCTGTTCCTGTCTCGATCCTCAGCTCTTTTATTACATTTTTCTCCTCTCCATTTTACTGGAGTGGGAGAGATGCGTGGGGTTTAGTTGCCAGATCGGCCTAACCCACGACAAACTCCATAAGGTTAATCTCTGTCAACAAATGTGTTTGATTTCCTTCTTGAACTGATGGTATGAAGTAGAGAAATGCAAGGTGCAAATAGACACAAATCAGCCAAATAATGTTTCATGCTCTTTTGAACTTTACTGTTTAATGCATTTCAGTATCTGTTACTGGGTTTTGATGTGTAAAGTCTTTTTCTGTGCTGGTTACATCAGTATTTACTTGGTATATGGGCTGTTTTCATAAATGGATATAGTTATAGTATATAGACTCAAAACAAGAGGAGCGGGGAATCTGAGAAGTTATCTGCTCCATCTCTCTTCCCTTAACTCTTCTGAAACCATTTCTACTAGATGTCATAGAATCATAGAATCATAAAATGGTTTGGGTTGGAAGGGACCTCAAAGATCATCCAGTTCCAACCCCCCTGCCATGGGCAGGGAAACCCTCCACTATATCAGGTTACTCAAAGCCTCATCCAACCTGGCCTTGAACACTTCCAGGGATGGGGCATCACCAACTTCTCTGGGCAACCTGTTCCAGTGGCTCACCACCCTCTGAGTGAAAAATTTCTTCCTTATATCTAATCTAAATCTGCCCTCTTTCGGTTTAAAGCCATTGCCCCTTGTCCTATTACTACATGCCCTTGTAAAAAGTCCTCCTCCAGCTTTCCTGTAGGCCCCCTTTAAGTACTAGAAGATTCCTATAAGATCACCCCGGAGCCTTCTCTTCTCCAGGCTGAACAGCCCCAACTCTCTCAGCCTGTCTTCATAGCAGAGGTGCTCCAGCCCTCAGATCATGTTCGTGGCCCTCCTCTGGACCTGCTCCAGCAGCTCCATGTCCTTCTTGTGTTGGGGACTCCAGAGCTGAACGCAGTATTCCTGGTGGGGTCTCACGACAGCAAAGTAGAGGGGCAAAATCACCTCCCTTGACCTGCTGACCATGCTTTGGTCTTTTGATACAGCCCAGGATATAGTTGGCTTTCTGGGCTGCCAGTGCACATTGCGGGCTCATGTTGAGCTTCTCATCCACCAGCACCCCCAGGTTCTTTTCCTCCATGCTGCTCTCAATCCATTCTCCGCCCAGCCTGTACTTGTGTTTAGAATTGCCCCGACCCACATGCAGGACCTTGCACTTTGCCTTGTTGAACTTCATGAGGTTCTCACAGGCCCACCTCTCCAGCCTGTCAAGGTCCCTCTGGATGGCATCCCTTCCCTCCAGCGTGTCCACAACACCACACAACTTGGTGTCATCTGCAAACTTGCTGAGGGTGCACTCAATCCCACTGTCCATATGACCAACAAAGATGTTAAATAGCACTGGTCCCAGTACTGACCCCTGAGGAACACCACTCATCATTGGCTTCCACTTGGACATTGAACCATTGACCACAACTCTTTGAGCGCGGCCATCCAACCAATTCCTTATCCACCGAGTGGTCCATCCATCAGAACCATTTATTTCCAGTTTAGAGACAAGGATGTCATGTGGGACAATATCAAATGCTTTGGATAAGTCCAGGCAGATGATGTCAGTTGCTCTTCCCCTATCCATCCATGTCAGTCCAAGCTTGTGTGTTTCTTTTCTAATGTCTAGTGTGAACCTCTTTTGTTGAAATGCTTGCCCCATTCCCTTCCTGTGCTTTCTGACGTAGGTAGGAAGCAAGTTGTGCGGTGTTTTTTATTTGGTTGGTTTTTTTTTTTTCTGCAGTTCTGCTTATTCTGTTGCCTTTTTTCTAGACTGCTAAGTGGATTCATTTCTTATTTTAAGTATGGAGTCTACCCATACTTACCAGCCTACCAACTCAAATAGGTGATATGTACAGCTTGTCAAATTGGTGACCATTTTACAGTTTCAAATAAATACAAATAAATAACCAGTTTTAGCACGAGCAGTAGAATCAATGAAGTTTGATTTTTCTATTATTCTTCATCCATTAATGTGTATCTTCCCCTTTTCCTCTAAAACAATCACGCTGCACTCTTTCCATGCCTCTTAACCTTAAAAGATATTGAAAGATAACTATTGTACATGGAAATATTTGTGTTTCAGTTATCTGATGAGTCACTAAACAAAGGTTGATGTCCTTATTAGTTTCCATCAATAGCACAGGTCATGATTCTGCATCCTTTCTTTCTTGAGGGTTATGCTTCTATCTCTCTTTTACCTATGTTCTTACTGAATTTTCAAAAGATTAAAAGAAATAGAATTAGAGATTTCTAGTAATTTCTGTTTTGGAAGGATTTACTAAGTTCAGAAGTTATTGAAGAAAACTTGTGCAGTATCATTATCTAGTCCTTGTTTCCTTAAGAAAGCAAGTCAATTGCTTAATTTTCATTCACTTTTTAGAATTAATGTATGTTTTCAGGAATAAATAAATGGAAAATAAGTATTTAGGAAGTCTTTAATGTCATAATTTTTTATTTCAAATTTTTAAGAAAATTATATTTTTCCATTTTTCTTCATCTAACTTATTTCCTCTTTTGGGTGATTCCCCGATGAAAGTGTTGTTTTCTGTTTGTTTTTTCATGCTTAAAAAAAAAAAAACATGTAGACATCTAAATTTTAATGTTTAATATTTCATCAACTAACGTTAGGTGAGACGAATCTTAGCCTGCATGTATATTTATCTACATATGTCATAGAATTAAGTCCAGAAGTCTGTTCACCTGTATATGATGTGCTGTCACGCTTCATTTGGCTGTGTCTCTGCTTTGTACCTTTCATGTTCCTCTTTTTGGGAGACTGGGCAGCACTGGCTGAAACCGGAAGATCCCAAGGTGTCCTCATTGCCTGAGACAGGACTTTTTTGAAGTGAGACATATCCAGATGGCCTGAGTGAACTGTCAGCAGGTGGCCTAGTTTAAGGATGGCCTTGGCAAGTTCTGCAGACCCAGAGGACAGAATTAGTGGCTTGATTGATCACACAGATTTTATATGCCTTACTAAGAGAAAAACATTGCTACATGTATGCATGTTAAAGGAGACATCGTTCATGTTTGCAGTGGAGGTTGGTACAAGTTGTTTTGAAGTGATGTGTCTAGGACAAGCTAAAATTAGGACTAATTTTAGACCTAGTTCTCTAGTCCTGGAAAACTTGACGTTTTTAGAGAGCAGTTAACTTGACTACTCTCAGCTACGCGATTTATGGCAAGGTGAAATGGCCTCTAGCAATTACAAGACCCAAACTATCTGTTTCTGTGCAATAACTGATATGAGCTTAATGTAGATGGATCCCATCTCATGGCATCTCAAACTTTCTGAGAGATTTTTGGACAACACATCTGAGAAATGTTGTTCTAGGTGCAAGGAAGAAAGGAATTTGGAGTCAAGAAATCGGGAAGGGCTTAGACCAAGAGAAGAGGTTGAGAGGATTATCTGTAACAGGATGAGGACAAAGATAGGCAGAAAACAAGAAAAGAGAGGGGTCTTGAGGAATTCTCCATAGCTAGATATGGTGGAACATGTGATTCTAAAGGTCCAGTTGCTGGTGGAGGCATGGAGACAACCACTTTGCACAAGGTAAGTGAAACTCATATACCCATACAAGGATTTCTTTTCATATAGAAGAAATTCTATTTCTGTTGAGGATTACATGCTAAGAATGAGTTTGTTTTTTTTTCTTGAGGGGGCAGAAGAAAAGGAAAATATTTTACCTTCCTACCTGACTCAAGTTATCTGTCCAAAAAGAATGGTGCTGCAAGCAGCTACCTGTAATGTGTAGGAGAGAGCTGTGTGTTGACAAACAAAACACACTGGAGTTTTCATGTTTCCAGTTGCCTTGTAACTTCTCAAGAACTTGCAGCTGACTAATTCATAACACACTGACAGGGAAGGCCTGGGCATGTGCACAATTGCTCCACTTGGTAAATCCTGTTCCATCATTGATATTTAAAATATCATCCAATATGGTGCTAGTAGATTTAGCATAGGCAATGACTGAGTTGGCATATTTTGGCGGCTAGAAGATGAGACCCCAAGAGGGGATGGCACTCACCACCACTGAACTCTTCTATTTGTTCTGTCACACATCAAGATGTATGACTTAAGTTTTGCACAGCCTTGCCCTCTAATGAGTCCTGGCATAGATTTCTTAATGAGAGAGTGCAAGTGCCATAGGAGCAATTTGGGTGGACACATCCTGATGGATGAGGCTCTCGCACTGAAATTTCCCTCTTTCAAGCTGTTGTGCGTAGCCAAGCAGAAACTGCATAAGCAGAGGAGTTAAGCGTTATCTCAGTTGATCAGTCTGACATTAAGCATCAAGCAGCGAGTTTCTTTTTATAACCATGTGAATGAACATGCTGAACATTTAAGATAACCCGCAGTTGGCCCATGACCATGTTTACTTTGAACTGATGCTCTACCTGCTGCATTAAGAATACTTCATAGTGGTGCAAAAGCTGCAGGTACCATGGGGCTTCAGTTTGCTTCATGTTGTTTGTTGGAAAGATATGTTACAGTGCTGTGGTGTGCCAGGAATTGAAATACAGTCATTCTGATTTTTTTTTTTTTGGTTTTATATTAAATCGATAATTTGTTAAAAGGCTGCTTTAGAAATTGAAAAAAGTCTATGAATGAACTTGTAGACTGAAGGATTTTTTTTCCCCCCTGTACTTTTTTTTTGTCTTCTGTGCCTTTTTTTTTCCCTAACCCTCTCCCTAATTAAATATTCATTTTTATATTCTTGCAAGTATGTTCACTATTAGCTTTCATTTCTCTATTTATCATGGTCTTGACGTGAAAGGTACATACTGCCTGAATTCTTCTAAGCTTAGGAAGACCAGCAGCTTCTTGGTTCTCTTCAACCACTGGAACAATCTGATTCCTCGTTTTCTGAACTACAGCTTTTTTCCCCCAAGGTTCCTGAAAAAAATATTCCACTACTTGAATCTTTTAAGTCTCACATCTTCACTAAGCCTCACATGCCTGAACTAGTTCATCAAGCAGTTCACAGCATTTGCTTTGGTACTACATCTTAAGCCTGGCTTGCTGCAGTCAAAATCTTATGGACCTTGTACACATATACAAGAACTGAGTGGTAGCCAAATTAAAATAAGGCAAAACCTGCTACTGATCCAATTAAAATGACACCTATGTATCAATAATTCAAGTTGTTCAATTAAAATAAAAGGTGTGAAATTACTAATGTAATTAATAGCAATATCCTGGCTTCACTGTCCTCTTGCTGTCCCTCTTCTCCAAGCTACTTTCCTACCCTTGAGGTTGCCTGCGTTTCTCTGCGAGTGCTGGCCAAGGGCTGTCATGGCAAGACGCCAGCGCCCCAAGTTGCCAGCGTCACTGTTGATGCCAATAGTTTCTTTTTCTGATAATCTTCAGTTTTGCAGTTTGCTTGGGGAGATTTTCATACTGTTGTTTATTAATGAGCTTCTTTCCCCTTGATCTATGATCCTATACTGTGCTGGGATTTTTTCTCACACGTGGTTCTTTGCTGGATTTTTGCCATACACAATACAACTAAATCTTACTAAATATGACCAAGTCCAAGTTTTAAAGTTACTGAATAAGAACTGTAACTGTAGTTAGAAAAATAACCATCTGATCATTTTTTTTTGCTATTAAGAGTTTAGTCGACTGACGACTTTGCTGCTAGAGCAAGCAAAGAAAGTCAAGACCAGTTGAGATGAGGGCTAAGAGGAGGACTTGAGGTCAGTGGTCTGTAACTAACAATGACATCGTATCACCAACACCACCTGCAATAAAGTGAGTAATAAACTCAATTTTCTTCCACTGCTGCCTTTCATGAGTTTTTTTTTCCCCATGATTTCTGCAACTAGGGAAGGCAAACTCTTTCCTGGAGATAAGTGACATGCCCCAGAAGGACTTCAATTTAAAATCAACTTAAAAAGTGATGTTATAGGTCAGAAGTATCACCGGGAGCCCTGAAGGTCCAGTTCTTTGGTTATTGCTTTGGAGGAGGACCATGCACCTGTTGTCTCCTAGTGCCAAATGCTCTCAGTGATGCTATAAATTATGTTCATCTTTCCCTTTTCCTCCTTTTCACTCATTCTTCTTTACCCTTTCCAAGTCCTGACCCTGTTTTGTTACACTCCTCTCTTTAACCCTCACTAAGTGCCAATGTTTACCACTGTTCTCCATGTTGGTGTGAAAAAAGTGGAGGTGTGGAGAGGAGGGACATGGTGTAAAATCTGTTTTCAGGACTTATCATGCAGAAAGCAGCCACTTAACTTGGTCTCCTTCTCTTGAAGCTTGTAGAGTAGTAGCACAGAAGTGGTTCTGGAGGGGCTGAAGCTTCTGGAACTTCACATCTCAAGAGTTTCCTGATGACTACAACTGTTTTGAAACACACAGACAGCTTGCACAACTGAAAATTCTACCGAGAGTGAATTTTCTGTTTGGAAAACGGTACTTTTTTTCATCTTTCTCTGACCTGATTCTTCACCCTGTAAATAAAACATGGCATTAACGATGAACATTTTCTACAAAGCAGCTTCAAGTCAATTGAGCATAAAGCATTGTGTTCGTGTTAATTCTGTAGTGAACTGTCCTGAAGTCACTTGCCACATGAGGTTTTTGATGGTGTAGCCTGAATTTTGGGTCAGTTAGAAAGTTACTTTCTGGAGTTTCATGATTCCTCCATTTATATCCTCTGCTTAGGGGCTGAAGGATCGGTGTGTGCCAAGGGAGGCTGCAGTCTATGTGAACTAACTGGGGTCAGTCTGCAACCGAAAACTGGGCTATTCCCAGTCTCTTCATTAAAAAAGGAGAAAACATGCTGTTTTTCTTTTTTATGTAACCATCAGACAGTGATATCCAGCCTTACTGTAAGACTGAGCCCTGGCTCAGAAGAATCTCCACATTTCTGGAAATAATTTGTTTCCTCTTATCTTTTTTACCAGTGTAGGACACAATCCTTTTTTATCTTTTACTTGTCGAATACAATCTTTTCACCTCTCAGCAAGCATAGCGAGACACTGATGAGATTAGTGATGATCTTTTTTAAAATGAAGCAAAAAAAAAAAGTGTCATAGTCTGTATTGATCTCTGCTATTAAAATGTCATGTGAAGTTGTTATTTATTAAAATATTTTGGTGACTTCTGCAGCCTCTTAATTCCTAGCCCCTGGCAGAAGGATGACAGGGTTAATCTCTGGTTATAAAGCAACTAAAAATGTTCCCTGCAATATTCTTTCTGTATCCAGGATTGGATTCATTTTGCTGTATTACCCAGGAAAGTGCTTCTTGACCAGATACATGATGGAAGTGAACTGACTGTGTGGGGCAGAGATGGAGAGACTCAGGCATCTGCCTTGGTGAGGAAAAACTAGGGATTGATTCCTGTATTCCATTTTTATAAACTTCTTTCTCAGGCTTTAAATTTTATTTTACTGCAGCAGGGAGTGAAAGTCGGGTCTTTCACGTCAAAATTTACTGAGTCCAGGGTAGCGATGATTTTAGACACAGATCTTCCCACTCTCCAGCCCAGTTTTATAAGTGACTGGTGGTGCTGGTGAACATGAGTGAAACACAATACTAAAAGATGCTTTTATCAACTCTGTGAAAGCACCTTTTAAGACTGCAGATATTTTTCCTCTCTTAGCAGAAAGTGTGACTCACTTGATGAGAAAAAAGAACACATAAACCTTCAAGTTTAAAAGCATTCTCCATTTTGCGGTGCAGGCAACAAACAGGATTACAGCTGTGCTGGCAGGAGAGATCCAGCAGCATGTGACATGTGCTTTGACAGAATTTGGCTGGGTCTGGCTTAAACCCCTTCCTCTGCCCGTGGCATGCTCCCGGGGTCGCTCTTTGAGGTGTCACTGCTTCTTTGGAATGCTGATAGGCACGGACACAGGGGCAGGATGCTCCGGACAGTGATTTTCCTGGAGTAAAGTGGGTGATCAACAGCAGCACCGCTGGGAAGAGGGAGAGAGGGAGGAACTGCACCGCATTCAGGGGCTGGGAGACTGAGTTGGGAAGGGTGAGAAGGAGAGAAGATCGCCTTTTACTGAGGAACAGCGTGAATTTTCCCCTCTCCCTCTTGAATTCTAAAACTTGTAACGCCAAGAGCACTGTGGATTTATGCTTTTACAGATCGCTTCAGTCCAGACATTGAAATAAAAGCAGCAGCTCTAGTGGGGATGCTCTGTATGGAGTTGATGAATAAGGTACGTCCTGTTACTCCTCCTGTTCTTGTAAGATGCTGAAAGTGTAGGTGTGTACAGGCAAAAAATGCAGGTACAAAATCGCATGCATATGTGCATATCTAGGTATTTATGCTACGTATTGTCACTGTATTCTTAATTTAGGTTCATCTTCGTATTAGCTTCACTAATACTTCACATAGAAGTTTCACACAGAACCCTTTTGATTGCCATTCTACTTTTCTTCTTCCTGTGGAATAAACTGTTTCATCACAGGAGTAAAGATTTTTAGGGTGTAGCCTTCTGAAATGTATCTGAGAAAGTCAGAAAAATTTTCTCAAAGTTTTGAAATTTCATGTTTGCACAGTGTCCTTTATTTTTTTCTCTCCTTCACCCCTTCTGTTGGCGCTAGGGTGTCTAGGCAAGTGAGATATAACCAGGGATAATTTCATGATGTAAAATGCCTGGGTAGTGTAATGCTATTTTTACAAATATTGTCCTTTTTGAACAGGTGTTTCCTTTAGCATTTTTGGAAGTCTATACAAATCTGGCATTACCTTTATTACAGAATGAATTCAGAAAAGAACTGATCATTTGTATCTTTAGGTAATATCAGGAGCCTAAAGTATTTATTTGATACCGGTTATCTGATTGGTATTGATTTGATACTGATTATTGTTTGATTTCAAAATAAGAAATTAAAAGGCACGTCCCAAAACACTCCCTTACCTCAAGAGAGACAGTATTTGCAGAATCCGTGTTCATGTCCCTTCCTCCCAGCGTTGCTTTTTCATAGAGAGAAGGAACTTGCCTGGAGTTGTAAGTCAGCAGTGTTGTGATGGCACTTTACACCACAGAAAAACCATCTCTTTGTATTTAGCAGAGCTCTAAACTGCTTTTTATTGCAAATTAGCACCCAAGTACTCATCTGAGAGTCAGGCATCAGCAAATCCTAGTGTTTGCATGCAGTTGAAGAGTGTTTCTTCCCATCTGAAAGGGATGCAGGAGTCCTCTCTTTGTGCCTGGCTGCACCGAAGTTTGTGGTGTTGAAATGCTGCTTCAGTAGTAAACAGGCAGCAAAAGGACAATTTTAGTATCAGTCTCAGCCTGTAATAAGAGGAGAGAGATCCAGCAGAGAGAGCGAGGGACAGGGAGTCAGAATTTCAAAGTTATATTCCCAGAGTCCCTGACTCGCTATATGGCTGCACATAAACCACTAAGCTACTCAAAGTTTATGAGCTGGAAAATAGTTATACATGTATTTACCCCAGGCCTTATTGTTTTACTTGAGAAAGGAATAGATGAGATTTCATATGCGGGTCCTCCAGGAAGCCACTTGTTTCTCTTGGGACAGGATAAGGCTTTTGTGCATCTCCAGGACACTTATTTAATGGCGATTTGTTTCATGTCTGCGATGTTGAAGCAGAGGAATAGAATTTCCTCTGCAATAGGAAACTTCCACTTTAAAGTGCTCCAGGAGCCAAAACCCAGATTGCAGATGCTGTATCTTGTAAGTTGGCATTGTCTTTCTGTTCTTCTTTAGCTGGTCTTGTCTTCGTAGCTTTTCCTTGTTGCTTGTTCTCCTTTGATGCCAGTATCGGGGTATCGTTTTCTCATTTAAAATTGTACTTGCTGGGTTACTTAGCCCCGTTTTTGTCCATGGACCATGCCTTGACCGTCACTACTTTTCGTTTTCTTCTAGACAGTCTCTGCTGATTATGTAGCTCCCGTATTTGATAGGCACACAATTTTTCACAAGTTAACCTCAGCAAAGCAGGGGCGTGAAACCTGCTTTATCGCTGCTGTGCTGTAGGTACCATAGAAATACTCAATAAAACCTTTGCAGCCTCTTCAGACCCTGTGAAATGTCTGCTCTGTTTTCTTTTGGTTTGTTTTGGCTGTCGTGGTTTTAGGCTGATCCAGCAACTAAAACTCACACAGTCTCTCCTTCTCCAATAAAGTAGAGAGGAGAGGGGAAAAAAAAACCAAAAGGACTGAGGGTTGAGGCAAGAACAGAGGGAGCACCCACCAACCATGGTCCTGGGCAAAACAGGCAGCGCTTTTCTCAAAGCAAAACAGTTTATTAATGATTACTTAGAAGGACAAAGGGAAATAAAAACCGATTACTTGAGAGGACAGAAAGAAACAAAACCAGATCTTAAAACCGACACCTTCCCCCCCCCCCCACCTTCCTTTTCCTCCCGGCTCTACCTCCTCCCCCCAGCAGCACAGGGGGCAGGGACTGGGGGAGTGCAGGTCAGTTCATTCCGTGCTGTTACTGCTGCTTCTTTCTTAAAGGAGAAGGAGTCCTTACACCCTTTTCCCCTGCTCCAATGGATCCCCTACCCACGAGGAAAAATCCACAAATTTCTCCAACGTGAGTCCAGCCCACTGGAAACAATCCTTCCCCACAGATTGCTCCGGTGTGGGCTATACCACAGTCTCGGGTACTTAGGGAGCTGTAGCCACTCGCTCCGGCGTGGGTCGTCACGAAGACTCCAGATGCCTTTCTGCCTTGCCGTGCCCCCAACACGACCATCCTCGGGCTCAGGCATCTTCTCCCCACGGGCTGCGAGTGGGTCGTTGCTCCACCGAGGCCGTCCTGGTTGCAGGGGGGCAGCCTGCTATCTCACCATCAGCCGCAGGGGAAACTCGGCTCCGGCACACCTCCTCCCGCTCCATCCTCACTGACCTGCTGTCGATGCAGCTGTTTCTCTCAGATCTCAGTCCTCTCCAGGTGAACTCAGCCCAGTGGGCACCCTGGGAGTGGGGTGCCCCCGAGTTCCCCAGCTGGCTCCGCCGCCGCCATTCTCCGTGGGCGGCGCCGGCCCGACGCAGGCAGCTGCCCGGCCGGGAGCCAGGGAGCGGGGGCAGTGCCCTCCTCCCTTCTCTGCTCGATCCTGGGCGAAGCACCTTTTCCGGTTCCCTTGTCCTGACTTAAATAGGGCAATTCGCAGAGGCGCCCTATTGGCTCAACCCCGAGGGGGATGGCAGTCTGATCCGGTGGCCAGAACTAAGCCTAACCCGGATCCAAAACCGGGGAGGTCGCAGGGAGCAAAATCCCTCTCCTGCCACCAGAACCACCCCCCCCTCCACATCAAACCATGACATTGGCTCAGGTCTATAAAGACACTCAAATTTCCTCCGCAAGATTAGGTGAGGGGTACAGCCAGATATTCGGGATTTGTAAGTCAGTGTTACTCCACTGCAGCAGATTCCCACAGCTGAAGATCTGCTCACCACCAGGACTCTCAGGAAAGCTATTGCAAGAAAGTATAGTGCTGCCTGCCCCAGACAAGAGCAGGAGTGTGTGCCCTGAAATTCGTAAGCAGGGTGAACTCAAACACGGGTGCAAGGAAATTCTGGTGTGCCAGAGGGGTCCCTGGGGATACAGTGGGAACACAGATCTTTTCCTCTTGAAATGCTGTCTCTCAAAGTTGAGTGACTTTGCAATGAGGGCTCAAATCTGGTGACCAATTTTTAATCTAAGCAGGGCTCCTGGTATAATGTGTTCTTCTTGGGTCAGCTGTGAATGCATTTTAGGTGCTGCCTTCCCCTGCCACTCGGCCAGTGGGCACTGGCTCAGGTGCCAGGTGCTACGTAGGGTGTTGTGGTGTTGGTGTGTATGATGCTTTGCAGTTTGGTTGATTTTATGAACTAAAACCCAAGAAGAGGAAATCTGTATTGCTGTTTGTCAAACATTTACCTGGCTCTTCATTTTAATTTTTGTTCCCAAATTGTGTTTCTCTCAGTGCTTCTTAAACACCCTCTGTTCTCCAGATAAAATAATGCTTGAATTTAAATTCAGATTCTTCTGAATCTCTATTATTGGTTTCCTCTCACCTTCCTGGACCTAGATCTCTTGCAATTCATTCATATTTTATGGTATAATATCATGGTGACTTTCAGGTTTTTTTTGGAGTCTCTACAGAGCACTGTTGATGCCCAATTCTTGCCAAAGCAATGACACTGGTCAACATACAAGTGGACTTCTCCATACTTGTGTTACCTATTCAAGGCACTTGAATTGTCTTTCCTTCTGCACAACTCTGCTCATAATCCATTTTGCTTTAACAAGTCCTTTATCAGGACTGAATTTAGCAAATTATTGAATCTACACTAATTACACTCCTAAAGTAATGAAATTAATCCCTAATATTATTCCTCCCCAAAAGCATCTACCTATATCAGATATTAAGGATTTGGAGGGAAAATGAGTGTCTCTGATCTAATGATGTGAGTTGTTTAAGAAGCGCGTGGTCTTAAGCTTCTCTATTAGGGAATTTTAATTAACCTAAGGAAAAAATTACCTAGGGATACTGTGAGATTTCCATTCTTAAGAACAGGCTGGACAATTACGTGCAATGACATAACCAGAATTTATCTTGCCTTGAAATCAGGCAAGAAGTATGTGTTCGCTTGACATCCTCTCCAGCCTGTTTTTCAGTCTTAAGTATTGTAGCCATCGTATGCCACAATTTTGTTTCTCAGTGTCTGCCTTCCAGAGGGTGTAGAGCCCCAGTCACCACTCAGCTGGCTTTCTTGGAAATATCACCCAATCTTCCAGAATTATCACTGAGCATCATGGTTTTGGCCTCTTGGAAACCACATGCAGGGAGCTTTATTAGCAGCCAGAGTGAAGACTTTAGACATTTGTCTTCCTAATCAGAGATGACTGTTGTGAAAACTGCTGCTCTGCCCATCTTGCTCAAATACACTGCTGTTTTCAGAAGAAGGAAATTTTCCGTGATTTGCATGCCCCAGAACCTTCAGATTCTGCTCCTGGATGCAAACATATATCTGGCTACTGGCACCCCAGAGAGCATTATTTGTTATTTTGTTGAGTTATAGGAAAACAAACCCACAAATAAATTGTAAAATTCAGATGACTTCAGGCTTGTGGACGTTGTTACATGCCCTTTAGATATTGAGGACTAACTATATAAATACAGCACTTTGAAAACATAATGCTTTTGATTTTTCACATAAAAAACTGAAAACATAAAAGGGTGCTGAGATGAACCTGAAATTTCAGTTTTGATCTCCTTATTGTAAATAAATCAGTTGTCTTCCAAAGATGCTATCCTGAGAAATAAAGCAAAAGAAATTACATGCATGACTCACAGCTTCAGTTCTCTAAGTATGACATCACCTGCAAAATCATAGTCTATTGTTACTGGAGATAGTAAGTTCATTCTTACTTCATGAAAGCATTGCATGCCTTTACATCTCTTAGCTTGTGGTTTATAATGATTTTCCAAAACATCACAACACATTATCCGTGCCCGTATCACTGACCTGAGAGCCATTACACTACCCCACGTTAGTCCCTTGGCCTACCTTTGCCATAGATACAAATTCACTCTGTTTTCCTTCTGGGAGAAGAGATTTAGCAATTTGCTGAAAATTGTCCATCAAGTAGAAGAAGGGATGAGACTCTGTAGGACCCAGGGGGTTGCCCTGTGCTAGGTCCTCCAGAACTCTCTGCTCCCTTGGCAAGGCAGGGGACTGTAAGAGTCTCCTTTAGAAGATGGGAAAACAGTGGGACTAGGATGGAAAAGATGGATAGTGGCAAAGTCATGGTGTATGATGAAATATGAATGGACAAAAACGCAGCCTGGACAGATTCTGTCAGTGGTTTGCAGCTGCTGAGGTAGCAATTACCACGAAGCTCCAGATCATCTTGTGGCAGATGTGACCTTAAGCTCAGAGGCTGGAGTTTGCTTAGGTCATGGAAAGTCTCATGCTGTGTTTGCAGTGTACCGGCCACCAAGGGGTCTACAATACCCTGAAACCAAATTGCAGTGTCTGATAAATGACAGGTAATGGTCAGGTCCATTCTGGTTGCTGTTATTCACCTCCTGCAAAACGTCCTGCTACCAAAAGCCCCAGGTCAAAATTCCCTGGATTTGTCCAAAACTTAGGAAAAAACATCAGGTGGTGAGGGCTCTCTGCAGGAACAACTGAGATTTTTCTCCCTCTTCTTTCAGTGCTGTCCCTGTAGGAGGAAGGGAGCAGGAAGGTTACTGCTATTCTGTGGTCTGGTCCTTTCCTCTGAGAGATGGGGATGGCACGTCCTTACCTTCCTCGGGGTAAGAAGAGTGTGGCCAAGCAGCAAAGGACATGGTGAAACACCCCAGTAGGAGCAGAGGAGAGAGGGGGGAGCAAAATAGCTGACAAAAATGCATTGATTAAACCCAACACAAAGCCTCAAATTGCTTTATTTTTTTCAGCCTCAGAAGTTTTGAGGCTTGTTATTGCTGTTTTATAGTGTCTGAGTCAAGATTTTTGATCTCCTGAGGCTGGCTATAGTGGAACAGTTCCATTTTAAAGAATATATTATTTAAAAGTGGAATTGTTTGTATTAATTAAATATGAATGTCTGCAGCCCAGGAATAAGCATGAGTCCATTTCTGATAGGAAGCAGCACATATTGGTTTCTTTTGTTATGGTTTTAAGTCTGTTTCACAGGCACTGGGGGCCTTTCAGCATGGGATGAGCTGGAAAGGTCTGTAGATGAGCTACATGGCAGGCTGTGATGTAGTGCTCTCTGTTCCCACGCTTTGGTGATTGGAGACCTACTGCAAAGTGGAATCCTTTGGTACTGCAGGGGAGCAAGAAAAAAACAGTCCTTGATAACTGGTTTATTCTCCAGCGCTTGTCCAAATGTGCCTGCCACGCTAGATGTTGTGCTCATGTGTTGCAAAATCATTTGAGATCTTAGTTTTTAATCTATGCTTATTATTCAGAATCAAAGACTCAAAAAAAGGCCTTTCTTTTTTATCATTCACTTTTTGTTATTTTTATAGAGTTGGCTTTTTTCTTTCCTTTTTTTTTTCTCCTCCTTGCACACTAGTGCTCAAAAAGTGTACAGCCTTGGAAAAATGAAAGTCCTCAACAGCAGCTGTTTTGCTTTACAGATCCACTGCACTGCTTACTAATGTAAAAGTAGCTATAGACACTTACATAACCACTTGTGAATTTATTATTGTCCTGTTTTTTCTAATTATTGCATTGTTTCAAAACTCAGTAACAAGTCTTACTGCATATTTTTAAGACCGAAAGGAAATAGAAACACCTAACTGGGGCTTTATTCGAAAATTTAGATTTCACCTCTCAGCAGGATACTCAGCCTGAGATGGCGGCCACATAAATCTGAGTGTAGCTTTTCTCTTACTCATGCCCTTCCAGTGTTGTGATGTGATGTCGCATTATGTTAGTCGGACAGATCTGTGATAGGTAGGCATAAAGTATTTTCCTGATATCAGCATCCAAAAACCAACCAAAAGTTGATGTTCCAAAAGCTCTCTGATTCTCTTATGGGAGAAATATGAGACATTTTAATTTTAGTAATTTTTGTCAAGATTAGCACAAAAGCAGCAGTCTGATGCAATGACGCAGAACGCTCTCTTGAAATATAGGTGTCATGGTTTGATGTGGAGGGGGGGTGGTTCTGGTGGCAGGAGAGGGGTTTTGCTCCCTGTGACCTCCCCGGTTTTGGAACCGGGTTAGGCTTAGTTCTGGCCACCAGATCAGACTGCCATCCCCCTCGGGATTGAGCCAATAGGGCGCCTCTGCGAATTGCCCTATTTAAGTCAGGACAAAGGAACCAGAAAAGGTGCTTCGCCCAGGAGCGAGCAGAGAAGGGAGGAGGGCACTGCCCCCGCTCCCTGGCTCCCGGCCGGGCAGCTGCCTGCGTCGGGCCAGCGCCGCCCACGGAGAATGGCGGCAGCGGAGCCAGCTGGGGAACTTGGGAGCACCCCACTCCCGGGGTGCCCACTGGGCTGAGTTCACCTGGAGAGGACTGAGATCTGAGAGAAACAGCCGCATCGACAGCAGGTCAGTGAGGATGGAGCGGGAGGAGGTGTGCCGGAGCCGAGTTTCCCCTGCGGCTGATGGTGAGATAGCAGGCAGCCCCCCTGCAACCAGGACGGCCTCGGTGGAGCAGAGACCCACTCGCAGCCCATGGGGAGAAGATGCCTGAGCCTGAGGATGGTCGTGTTGGGGTGCACAACAAGGCAGAGAGGCATCTGGAGTCTGCGTGATGACCCACGCCGGAGCAAGTGGCTACAGCCCCCTAAGTACCCGAGACTGTGGTAAAGCCCACACCGGAGCAATCTGTGGGGAAGGATTGTTTCCAGTGGGCTGGACTCACGCTGGAGAAGTTTGTGGATTTTTCCTCGTGGGTAGGGGATCTATTGGAGCAGGGGAAAAGGGTGTAAGGACTCCTTCTCCTTTAAGAAAGAAGCAGCAGTAACAGCACGGAATGAACTGACCTGCACTCCCCCAGTCCCTGCCCCCTGTGCTGCTGGGGGGAGGAGGTAGAGCCGGGAGGAAAAGGAAGGGGGGGGGGGAAGGTGTCGGTTTTAAGATCTGGTTTTGTTTCTTTCTGTCCTCTCGAGTAATCGGTTTTTGTTTCCCTTTGTCCTTCTAAGTAATCATTAATAAACTGTTTTGCTTTGAGAAAAGCGCTGCCTGTTTTGCCCAGGACCATGGTTGGTGGGTGCTCCCTCTGTTCTTGTCTCAACCCTCAGTCCCTTTGTTTTTTTTTTTTTCTCTCCTCTCTACTTTACTGGAGAAGGAGAGACTGTGTGAGTTTTAGTTGCTGGATCAGCCTAAAACCACGACAGTAGGAAATATAAACTTTTAATCTAATGAATTCAAAGTGATGATTCCTCTTTAACAGATGTGAAAGAATCTACCCTAAAATAACGGACAACCTGGCAATTGAATAAGCCTAGTAAGGAGAAAACATAGCTTTCAATTCATAGCTTGAGTCTTCAGACTGTAGCTGTAAACTGAGTTTAAATCAAGACTTTCTTTCTTAAGGAAATCTACTACTTTAGGAGGTTAAAAAAAAAAAAAAGAAAAGGATAGCATTCAGTGATTGTGTTGAGGTGTTGAGATAAGTTTTCTGTTCACTATTATTTCCATTCCTAAATACAGCAGCTAGTAGGATTGTTCGGAAATATTTGACTAAGTATGTGTGTTGCTAACAGGAACGAGATTTGGCAGTTATCATCAAACTGGAGAAAAATGAGTACTGAGAAGCAGGGAGCTGAAGGGTGAAGTAGTGTTTGTCAGCAAGTGTGTTGGACTCGTGGTCTCTGTTGTCAGTGGAGCAACCAGGGTGGGTGTGGGAGGACGAGACAATGCCCACAGGAGACCTTTGCCTGTGCCTTTCACAGCCCATCTTTGCGAGATGGGCTCTGCAAAACACACAGGGGAACTTTAGAATAAAAATTACACTTGACAGTATGAATTGGGATCCTGCAGACACTGAGAACTGACGAACTTTGCTATGGAGACTCTGAGAAATAGTTGTCGTTTGACAAATTAAAAAAATCATTCTTTTTTTTCCTCTTAAAAAAGATAAGAATACTGTCTGACACTAATGTATCCTTTTAGCTTTTGTCTTTTAGAGATTGGGATAAAATTATTCATAGTTTTATTGTTTTTAACATATCATGAGAGGACAGAAAGTTATTTTCTTGATTAACACAATTGATAATGTTATCACTTTAGCTGTGTTAATTCTTTCAAAATGAGCTGTACTAATCCTTTCTCTGAGGTGGCACTGGGTCCACAGATGTCTTCTGTTTCACTCTACCATTTATCCCTTGGTAAATTCATCTGCTTCTACAAATGACTGCAATACTTCTACGTGGTCCATGACTTTAAGTACAGTATTCCATTCCTGGTGCTCTCTTCTCAAGCAATCACACTAAGGCATTGCTGCTGCAGTAACTTTCACAGAGGAACGTCTTTGCAGCATCCAATTGTAGCTCAGTTTCTGTGATTCCTATGGCACATGATACATACCACTCTCTCATACTACGTAACTTTTGCCTCTGAGCTACAACGTGCTTTTAGGTTTTTCAGATTTTTTTTTAAATGGTTGATATTAATACTTTCTTGATTTGCCTGCAAAGTTACAAAAATACTTTCCTCATTTCATACCAGTTCAGCTGTTCTACATAAACTCAATACATTTTTGGCAGACTAATGTTAAGTATAATGATTGTTTTCTTACTAATTTAGATTAAGGACTTCAGATTTTACCAACATTTGCCAATGTTTATTTGAGCCACATGGAAAGAGGAATAATTTTAATCTAGATTAGTACACCTCACCTGTTTGTAGCTTCCCAATATGTTTTAGGAGTTCACAGAAACTTGCAAGCAATGAAGATTGGTACAAGCATGGATGACTGAAGTTTATATTAAAACAAAATTTTATAGTCCCTGCCCCTGCCCCGTTAATTTCTAGGGGCTGTGGATCAGAAACTTTAGAATTTTTATCAGGCATTTAACACTGTTGTAGCTTAAAAAGCACATGTATAAACAAAACCAACAGAGTTAGTTAAAATCTTGGTTTCTGAAATAATTAATCTGGGGAACTGCACATCCCCTACATTTGCTAAGCTTTATCTAATAGTTTAAAAGTTATCTCTCTCATTTTTTTAACCAACATTTAGGTATTAGATGCTGATCAGGATTATGACTTTTATTGACTTGGAATTACAGAATCGTAGAATCACAGAATGGTTTGGATTGGAAGGAGACTTTAAAGATCATCACTTGCCACTATATCAGGTTACTCAAAGCCTCATCCAGCCTGGCCTTGAACACATTCAGTAATGGGGCAGCCACAGCTTCTCTGGGAAACCTGGTCCAGTGCCTCACCACCCTCATTGTAAAAAATTTCTTCCTTATATCTAATCTAAAATTACCCTCTTTCAGTTTAAAGCCATTGTCCCTTGTTCTATCACTACATGCCTTTGTAAAAAGTTCCTCTCCAGCTTTCTTGAAGGCCCCCTTCAGGTACTGGAAGGCTGCTAGAAGGTCTTCCTGGAGCCTTCTCTTCTCCAGGCTGAACAGCCCCAACTCTCTCAGCCTGTCTTCATAGCAGAGGTGCTCCAGCCCTCTGACCATCTTTGTGGGCCTCCTCTGGACTCGTTCCAACAGCTCCATACCATTCTTATGTTGGGGACCTCAGAGGCAAACGCGTTACTGCAGGTGGAGTCACGTGAGAGTAGAGTAGAGGAGCAGAATCACCTCACTCAACCTGCTGGCCATGCTTCTTTGGATGCAGCTCAGGATATGGTTGGCTTTCTGGGTTTGCAAGCACACACTGTTTGCTCATGTTGAGCTCCTCAGCAACCAGGACCCGCAAGATCTCCTCCTCAGGGCTGCTTTCAATCCATTCTCCAGCCTGTATTTGTGCTTGGAATTGCCCTGACCCATATGCAGGACCTTGCACTTGGCCTTGTTGAACTTCATTAGGTTCTCACAGGCCCACCTTTCCAGCCTGTCAAGGTCCCTCTGGATGGCATCCCTTCCCTTCAGCGTGTCCACAACACCACACAGATTGATGGTGTCAGCAAACTTGCTGAGGGTGCACTCAATCTCATAGCCCATGTTGCTGACAGAGATATTAAACAGTGTTGATCCCAATATCAACCCCTGAGGAATGCCACTTGTCGCTGGTCTCCACTCAGACATGGAACCGTTGACTGCAACTCTTTGAATGTGACCATCCAACCAATTCCTCATTCACTGAGCTGTCCATCTGTCAAATCCATATCTCTCCAATTTAGAGACAGGATGTTGTGTGGGACAGTGTCAAGTGCTTTGGACAAGTCCAGGTAGATGATGTCACTTGCTCTTCCTTTATCCACCAATGCTGTAACCTCGTAGTAGAAGGTCATCAAATTTGTCAGGTATATTACGAGAGGAATAATTATTCTGTCTTGCTAACTACATCCCTTTCTATTTTTTACTCTCTAAAAGTGAGATTAGAATCTCGAATAGAGCTTGGTTTTGGGGGTACAATTAATTCCCGCCTAAAGAGGATGATGAAAAATCTTTTAAAGCCATAATCTAGTATTAAAATCCTGTATTGCATCTCACTGTAACACTTTTTGTGTAAATCCGTCAAAGTCATTTTTTATCTTCTTATATCTGAAACTTCTCTTAGTCTTAATTTGCCAGACATGATTTAAATTAATGAGGAAAGTTTGCGTGTGTTTTTGGAAGTTAGACATTGATGTCCCTTTTTGTTGAAAATTTTCAAGAAATAATGTGCTCTCTCTGCTTAAAACCAAGATAAGGGGCTTCTTTTTCAGCAACCAGAAAGAACGGGTCTGGCATAACATTAACATTTGCAAGGACGTCAACAATTTTTATTGCTAGAAGCAGCAAAATCCGCCATGTTCTTACAGTCTAGTTTGATCAGTGAAGGCTTCCTCCTGCCCCAGGATGTGATATTTTTAGGAAACCTGCACCTTTCCTTCTAAGGCTGGTTAAAAATCTCAATGACTGGGTTTCTGGCTGGGCTTCATGTATACAGAAGTTAAAATTGCCTCTTTAAAGCTACTTTTTTTTTTCTGCATGTTTCTAAGTTGGAAGATATTGTCTTTGTGAGCCACCTAATATTGATTCGAGTGGGAGATTTTAGTGTGGCTCAGGAAAGCAACATCCCCTAGAACACTTCGGTGCTTATTGGTGTCAAAACCAAATAGTGCTCACAGGTCTCAAATGTGCTTTTCCATTTGCATCACTTCAACATGGTTCAAACACTGCAACGATATAAGAATTGCGGGACCATGCAAGCTGGGGGACAGAAAAGCGTCAGGATCCTTTTGAAGGCCAGATGGAATTTGTATCAAGATCCGTGGCTGTGACTGGATGGAGAGGATGATCCGTCTGATTATTTTGTTTCCCAGATTCATGCCTTAGCCCACCCTTTTTTACAAGACGGTATCTTTAGACCGTGCCCAGGCTGCCGGATCCATGTACCTAATCCAAACCTAAATGTTTGCTCTGCCATGTGGAGCAGTGAACAATTTGGAGCGCTTGTCTTCCATGAGAAAAGTCTACATAAGGTGGTGCTGTTTAGTTGTTGTTTTTGGTTTTTTGTTTTTTGTTTTTTTTTTAATTAATCTCCTTTTGCTTATATTTTCCTTTATCGGGGAAAAAGATGAAAGACAATAAAGCTGCTGAACTTTAAAGACTTAGTGCTAACTGGAGCTATATATCTGGGAAACCTTTTGGCTTCTTCCATCTCTAAAGTGGCAATGTACCCCCATGACCCGATTCCCTTAAATGAAATTTTTTTCAAAGCTAGAGGGACACCAGTGAGAGGGTTGTGGGTGCTTTAGGTGTAGGTAGGTATCATTTCTTATGTTTCTGGCCGTACAGGGCTGTTATTGAGAAAACCATCTGCCTTCAAGATGCAAAAGAGATAGCAAATGGATAAAATAATGAAACATTTTCTCTCCTCACTTAGTCTCCCTGCAAGTTTGGATATTTGAGGAGTGAAATTTAGAGCTTCACATTTTTTCCCAGGTCCCACAGCAAAAAGTATGGAAGCTCTGGGAGTCAAGTGTTAAACCTTTGCATGCCACTCCTGTCCCACCAAGCCCTGGCAAGAACTGGGATGACTGAATGTCCTAACAGCTCTTGGCTAGGTGGTTTCAGATATTGCAGAAATGTTTTTGTCTTATGCTAGAGTTCCTCGCTTTACTTCTTCGGTTGTCCTGGAGGAGTAACATTGATGGATATTTGCCAAATTCTAGTTTTCTCATATCGGGGTTGACTTTATTCATCTTAGCACATTTGACCTCAATAACCTATTTTCACACAAAAGGAAATGGAAAGAAAACTGAACAAGCTTGCCTAGATGAGTCTATTATTGAATACTGCTGCTGCTTCTTCATAACTGTAATAGCCAATTACTGTTTATAACCATAACCATGTCAAGTTATTTACATTAGAACCCTAAATAAGGAGAATTTATGGATGTAAATTTCGCTTAACTGTAAAAATTGCAGAGCTACCATCTGTAGACACAGTGCCCCTCAGGATATGAAGAAATTGCTAGGACTGTCTTACTGATAATTCCCAGTTTCTTAGGATTACAGTAACTGTGAGTATAGATAAAGACAAGTTCAGTCTGCATTAAACACATTGAGAAATGAAGCTATTCAGACACAAACAGTTGGCCTGCTTGTTTTTTCCATATTCTTGGTCTTGGGTTGCTCTTACACCCAGCTGGAAACATGAAAGTCCTTAAGATAATCAGGGAAGGTGCTTCAGAAGCCCTGGCTTGAATACTATGTCACACTCTTTCCTAGATATTGCTCAAATGGATTACTGTGATGAGTGTCATATGAATAATGACATTCTTGGATAAAGTAAGTCATGAAATGAATCATGGCAGGATGCTTTATGCAATTTTGAATTGCATCCTGAAATGCCCTGTGAGCTGTAAAGCAGACATGAAGACAGGAGCCGACATCTTGTCTATGAAAAAAATCTTTGCATTTTCTGGTGACAGATGTGATCTATTGCAAACTGTTCTTTTGGTTTTTAGACGCTGAAGTGGACATGAATGGGATGGAATCAGATCGCAACACTTCCTCCCAGGAAGAATATCTCCCACACTATCTCCAGAAGGAAGACCCCTTTGCATCAAAGCTTTCTAGAGAAGCTGACATCGTAGCTGGATTTTATTTGACAGTAATTGGTAATGATTTTTTAATTTGTCTTTGATATATGACTATGTCATTGCATCCTTTCAGGCACTCACATAGAAGGCAGAAGCTCCTGTGCATTAGATGTGTAATTACATATTTCTTCATATTAGAAAGAAAAATCTAGGAGAGAGAGGATAGAATGCATTAGAAATGTGGTGTCAACAGCTGGTGTCAACAGCTAGTGTCAACAGACAATGCTTGTTCAGATAGACAAAAGTAACTAGTAGTAGGCTTTCCAGAAAAAAGTGAAGAAATACTCAATTTTTTTCTACTGATAGGTTACTAGCTTGCAGTTTAATCGTTCCCAACCAGAACTGGCTTTCGCCTTTATGCAATGTGAGTTTTATGGCCTGTTTTCAAACCCTCTCTCGTGTGCATAGGCAGCAAGAGAACATCCTCAGATGTGCTCATTGAATCTTGCTCGGCTCCTGGCGTCTGCTGTCCTCTGTTACATATTATGTTGAACAATACTTTCTGCCTAGCACCATCCCCTCCCTTTTGTTTTGGAGTCTTTTACTGTGTGCAAAGTAACTTTGCGAGCAGGATAAATGCAATTATTTATTGGTTAGTGAACAGAGATGATAGCTGGGACTGATTTCTATGGTAAGTATTCATATGTGAAGGAATGGTCATTCACTTGGGAACTACTGGTCTCCATTGCTTCTAGGAATAAATTGGTCCTTGTTCTTGATGATTTACTATCTTTTCTTTGGAGATGGGGGCAAGGTGGTATCTTTTTATGTCGATATTTTTGCTCTCTAGTTCTTGAGCTTCTGTTGCCTCAACATTTACACTTCTTTCTATGGTTTAGGTTTCCTTATGTTTTATGGCTTTAATTTATGCAGTTTCTCACAGCTCAGCAGCTATTTTCTCAGTAAAGCCGAGACAAGGTCAGAACTGTGCGACACCAAACTGGGCTCTGGGTATCAGACAGCCGAACACCAGGCTGAATACAGGGTATACAGTGTATTCCTTGACTTTTTTTTTTTTTTTGATTCATTCCCTTTTTCTATCAGTTCTGCATAAAATACAAAGATCTTTTAGTCTTACTTTCTTGTTTCTCATTCACTATTTTGCATCCTCCTTCCTACTCTTTCTTACTGCCTTTCCTCAAATGATCTAAATAATCTAATCTTTTCTGCAGTGGAGGTCGCACAAAGGCTTGAATAATGCTTAATTCTCATTTGTCTTCTGCTTATGTCTTTATCGAAAAAGGAAATCAGAGCAGCAGAGATGGCAGGTGAAGCTGTATCTCTGTGTTCTTGCTATTCATGCACTGTTCTGTATGTATCCTAGCTTTTCACATATATGTATTTTTTTCTGCTGCTATGCAGACAGATATCTTCACTGAACTGTCCAAAACAACCACCCCTCAGGTCTTTTTTCACTCAGTTAAGCAAATTTAGCTTTAATCCCAGGAAATATGTCTGAGTGGCTGAAATGAATCCTGCCAGTGTACACTCTGTTACCTTGTTATATTGGCTGTATTTAGCACAGATTTATCCAGTTCCAAAGAAATACCCCTGCCAGGGGTGAAACATCTTGAAAACCGTAGATAGAATCAAATTAAGGCAAGGAACAGAAATCACAAATTTCCACTGAAAAACCAAAAGCTAACCATGACGGCACAGACCTACATGAGCAGTGTGAGAAGGCTGAAATTATAGTTTAAAGAGGGCTGATAACCATTTTGATACTGTATTTATCAGTAAGATAGCCATGTTCCTGGTGGTGTGGACTGGACATCAAGCAGCCTGTGGTGGACTCGTGCCCAGTGGCCCAAACCAGGAAAGTTCAAGCCATAGCTTTACTGTACGCGTGTGTAGCTCTACTTTAGACATCATACTCTACTTTTTGCTCTGAGTTTAACTTATTTTTTCGCATGTTTGTTTTGCGTTGCATTTTACTTGGTTAGTCACTTTACTTGTATGGTCATTGTACACTCCAGTAGCATCTTTCATTAGAGCCAAGTACGCTTTTCACACAAACATGTAAATGCTGTACTTGCATCCTCCTTGGACTTGCATGCGAGACCACTGATATCCTGCACAAATATTTTTAATTCCTTTTAGCAAGCATTACAATGATTTCAAGCAGTCATTGTTTAGCTACTGGTCAGTTGTGCCCTCAGCCATTACAGCAATGGCAACTGGTTTTATGTTTTCTAGACCAAGACAGCAGTGCTTTCGACACTGCGTGCAATACAGTAATGGATAATAGTTTGCCAGAGGCCAAGAGAAGTACAGAAACCTCCCTTTTATAGGGGTATGTGTGAAGAAGAGCATTATTCTTTTTAGCAGTAAAGCAGAATTACACCTCAGAGCTCAGCCACTAAAAGAGGGAATTAAACAAAACTGGTGGAAGGAGCAATGTCAGGTCCCCTGTGCTTGTGAATAGGTGGAGTGAGTAGTCTTTAAACACATTTTTTTTACTAAAAAAAAAAAAAAGGCTTTGATAGGGCTGATGCTTCACATGTGAGTTGTACCTTACAAGACCAGTTTAGCTTAGCACCATGGGGATGCCACCACTAGTGCCTGTTGTTATGCAGATCCATATTTTATTACACATTTATATTTAGGTGGATAACAACACTTTCATAATATATTTAGCCTGCAAAAATATGAGAAGTTAGAAGGGAATTAAGCTTCGTTGTGCCCAGGTAAATCTCTTGAGTCACTTTTTTTATTTTCTGTAAACAAAAACAATCCTAAATTTCCTTTTCTACTAAGCTGATTTCTGACAGTTCAAAGCATCTGCATTTCTGTTGGGACATGAGGCATTCCTGTAAAGAGATTTTTGGTGGTAGATAGTGGATCTTGAGGTAATGCAGAAGAAAGCCTAGCTCTGTGAGACTGTTCACTAACGTCAAATTCACACAACAGGCTTGCTGAGGCTGTAAATTTTTGTTAATTGCCAGCTTCGTCATTAATCACAGCTTCTAGGTATCCAAAACAGTAAGCAAAAGCTGTGTGATCAAATAGCTCTCGGGTATGATTGTGACTTGGGGTAACTCTACAGTATTGCAGATTTACCTTGTAAACAGTGTAATCTGCAGAAGATGGAAAACCGAGCTGGACCATTCAGCTCCCACACTCTACGAGGTCTATGGTGTTTTATTATAACTCGTGACTCAGACTGAACCTGTCCATTGTCACTGTGTCCTCTATATCTTTGCAGATTTCTTCCAAGAAATTGAAGCCTCTCTTGAGGATGTCCAGTGTGGACATCCTGATAGCACAGAGAGGGACTAGCTGCGGGAAGGTGGGAAGTCAAGAGCTGGGGATTGTTATTGAGCATCTTTTTGTGCTTGAGGCATGTAAGGTGCAAGTGACTTTAAAAGTTATTTCAAAAAGGGGAAGAAACTGCACAGTGAGCAAACAAGACTGAGATCCTGTCAGGAAACTCAGCAGAGCATTTAGAGTCATGCTGGTTGTACAACTGAAGTTCTGCAGTTTGAAAATACATTTTCTTGTCTTTGAAGAAAATCAGGGATTTTGACCAATCTGTGATAAATTCTCTGTGAATGTGTAATCTTTTGTTCTAGCTAGTTCTTTTCCACACATATTTTTTCTGTTGTCTGGGGAAAAAAAAAAATCAAACTAGACACATGGTTATAAGAATCCAATTCTTTTTACTTTGTTACTTCCCCTGCTAGCTTTTTCATCACTGACTTGATTGATTTTCTGTATGGCTGGGTAGGGTGGCTAACTACGGAGCAGAGACCCGCTGGCTGTCAGCTCATCTGAGAGCCAGTGGCAAGTAACTATTATTGATTTGCAAACTGTTGCACGCTTCCTCAGTGCGTTACGAAACAGCTTGATTGAAAACAAAATCCTAAACTATTTTTTGTTGTTGTTTCTTTTCTTTGATGCTGTCAGATTGGAGAAAAGGAGTCTTATTTGTTCAGGTTACTACTTTTATACCTTTCACCTCCGGCTGCAGGTTGTGTATCTGAGCCTGGTTCTTTCTCCATAGGTGTCGGTTTTTTAGTTACTGCATCCTTGACTCTCTGTTTGTATATATGTAATAGTGTTACGGTGCCATACTCAGCTGTGCCCTGAACTGTTTGCTCTTGAAATGAAGCCTTTATTTCATATCTGAAGAGTATTTTTTCTGCTGTTTCCAACCCCAGGCTCTGCCCAGGCACACAGCCTGCCAGCACCTTCCAGAGCTCGGAGCCTGTACTGGCAAAGATTTCAGATAGCTGTTGGGAAAATCTTTTTAATAATAGACAAAAAATGAAGCATTAGATAGCTTATCCAAGGGGATTATAAAGTTTCTATCTCCAAGAAGTTAAGAAAGAATTCAGATAAGCAATTGTTGGATGCAGGTAGAGAAAAAAAGGCAACTTAAATTATCACTGGACCCCTTCCAGCTGTAGGATCAGGAGATCAGTGGGCTGGAACTCTCTGAAATGTTGCTGTTAATAATGAGCAGTTTCTTCAGAGGCTTGTCTGATGAAGACATCTCTCTGGATTACCAGTCAGTTGAAAAAAAGGCAAGAAAATGTCAGATGCTTTCAAGAAGTCTTTCAAACTGGATACTGGCACTCTAGATGTCCTAAATATCACTAGAGAGAAAATGGCATTAAGAGAGAAAAGGATTAAGATATATGAACAATACTTGGCAATGTTGAGATTCATTCACTTAGCTGCAAATAATTCAAATGAATCATAGAATCATAGAATGGTTAAGGTTGGAAGGGACCTTAAAGATCATCTAGTTCAAACCCCCCTGCCATGGGCAGGGAAACCCTCCACTACACCAGGTTGCCCAAAGCCTCATCCAACCTGGCCTTGAACACTTCCAGCAATGGGGCATCACCAACTTCTCTGGGAAACCTGTTCCAGTGTCTCACCACCCTCAGAGTGAAAAATTTCTTCCTTATATCTAATCTAAATCTTCCCTCTTTCAGTTTAAAGCCATTGCCCCTTGTCCTATCACTACATGCCCTTGTAAAAAGTCCCTCTCCAGCTTTCCTGTAGGCCCCCTTTAAGTACTGGAAAGCTGCTCTAAGATCACCCCAGGGCCTTCTCTTCTCCAGGCTGAACAGCCCCAACTCTCTCAGCCTGTCTTCATAGGAGAGATGCTCCAGCCCTCTGATCATCTTCGTGGTCCTCCTCTGGACCCGCTCCAGTAGCTCCATGTCCTTCTTGTGCCAGGGACTCCAGAGCTGAATGCAGTATTCCAGGTGGGGTCTCATGAGAGCGGAGTAGAGGGGCAAAATCACCTCCCTCGACCTGCTGGCCACGTTTCTTTTGTTGCAGCCCAGGATACAGTTGGCTTTCTGGGCTGCCAGCACACATTGCCGGCTCATGTTGAGCTTCTCATCCACCAGCACTCCCAAGTCTTTTTCCTCAGGGCTGCTCTCGATCCATTCTCTGCCTAGCCTGTACTTGTGCATGGGATTGCCCCGACCCACGTGCAGGACCTTGCACTTGGCCTTGTTGAACTTCATGAGGTTCTCACAGGCCCATCTCTCCAGCCTGTCAAGGTCCCTCTGGATGGCATCCCTTCCCTCCAGCGTGTCCACAACACCACACAACTTGGTGTCATCTGCAAACTTGCTGAGGATGCACTCAATCCCACTGTCCATGTCACCAACAAAGATGTTAAATAGCACTGGCCCCAGTACTGACCCCTGAGGAGCGCCACACTACAATGTGTGCTTGTAGCCCAGAAAGCCAACCGTATCCTGGGCTGCATCTGAAGAAGTGCAAGCAACAGGTCGAGGGAGGTGATTCTGCCCCTCTACTCTGCTCTTATGAGACCTCAACTGGGGTAACTGGTGTCCCTGCCCATGACAGAGGAGTCGGAACTAGATGATCTTTAAGGTCCCTTCCAATCCAAACCATTCTCCAATTCTATGATTTAATTACTGATTCAGGTAGAGAAAAACAAAGATGATAAACATAAAATAAATAAGGATAGCACCTTTCCTCCCTCTTTCTCATACTGAACTTTGATCCAACTTCTACCTCATTACTGTTGTAGGTTCCTTCAGTGAGACAACGACAGAGCAAGGATCTCTGCCACTCTTTGCTCTTCATGATTTTCTTCTGTGTCTGCCTCTTTCTCACTTTTCTCCCCTGCTCTGGCATGAGGCCTCTGTGGTCCACAGTCCCTTCAGGGTGTTCATCTTCAAGGGTGACTCTTGCTTCCTGAAAGGGATGTTGTGTGTAGTCCTGCATTTCCACTGCAAAATGCTCACTCCAGGCTCAAAGTCTTTCCAGAATGAGTTTGTGAAGAAACAGAGAACTGGAAACTGCAATTTTTGGTATCAGTGTGATTAGCTCTATGACTAATTAATCACTTGCAGCTTTGGTCCCTACGGGTCTTTGGGTGGTGATATGCCAAAAAAGATGTCAGCCAACATGAACAGGATCCCTTCTCATGCACTGAGTTCCAGCTGGAAGTTAAAATCGAATATATTTTAACATTTTTCTTTCTTATAATAGAAATAAATTTTTGTTGTAATATTTAAAATGTGATTAAATATATTAAATTACATTATTTTAGAAATTTATCCCTCCATCTTTGATTCTAGTATTTAATAAAACTAAGGTTGATCAGAGATCGGGATCCTTGTGCTTATAGACAGCTGAATTTCATTCCTGTGGTTGTGTAAATGCTCATGAGACTAACGAGGTTGATCAAAACAAAGGAGTTATGGGTTTTCTATTACATGCATTCAGTCGATAGTTGTGCAGGCTCAGGCGGTGAAGGCAAAGCCCTACTGCAGAGAGGAAAATAACATTTGTTGTGGGAGGGAGATGTCTGCAGTAGATGTGTCTATGAGCTGCTAATGAGGATGAGATGATCATGTTTCAGAGTAAAACGTCTAACCTTCGGACCACAGGTTCAGGCTGAAAATATCAGAGAACTTCACAAGGAAGATGGGATATTGCTAAGTTTGAGGAGAATTCTAATTTGATTGGTTTTCTTTTTTTGTTTGTTTTTATAGGGATTCTTTCAACGCTGGGAAATGGGTATGTTATTTTTATGTCCTCAAAGCGAAAAAAGAAGTTGAGACCTGCTGAGATAATGACTGTTAATTTAGCAGTGTGTGATCTGGGCATTTCAGGTAATTTCATCTCTTATTTTCACTCGTTTTTACTATCCCACCATTCTTTCTGGCAGCAGCAAGAGAGAGTCCTCTGGAAGCCATGGGAAGCCCAAAATGACTTTTGCTCTATTATTTGCATATAAATGAGAGAAGGATAGAAAACAACATTCCTGAACAACTTGATGGAAAGAAATGAAAAGTACAAAGGAAAAAACAGGGTCGGATTTCTCAATCAGGCAAAACTCCTCTTCACCCTAGCACTGGGCAGGCTTTCAAAGACAGCTCCCATGTGCATCCTGATACAATAATCACAAGATAGTTTGATATTGCGGTTGAAGAAAATGATATTATCTTGCTGTAGGGTGCAAGAAGAATTTGAAAATGCCAGTGGCCACCAGCCTATCAAAGCTAATAATTTTCTCTCTAGTGACTGTCCTTTTTTATCTCTGGGTCAAGAAAATAAGCATTTGTGTCAATGATTAAGAGTGAGAGCAACATCAGCCAGCAGGAGCAATTTTGATTTCAGCCCCACAGCCTGGATTCCCTGGCATGAGAGAAGGGAGTTTTGGAAAGGTTTACACAGAGATGCAAAGTCAAAAGCCTTTGGAAATCATTCTTTTGGCTCTTGACATGAGTCTCACTCCGTTGCTTATGCCTACATGAAAATGCAGGGGGAGGACTGGTTGTCCTTTAGAAGAGTATATTTTGTATGGCAGACAATCCAATGGGTATAAAGGTGTGATGTGACCCAGATGACCATCACTCTCCCCAGGGCAATATAAATGACAGTATGTTCCTGTGTTTCACGCTCATCTGTCCCCTATGTGTTGCATACACCAGGACCCCGGCCCTCAGCTCCAGTGTACCCTTTTCCTGCCCTCATCTCTGCCAAATGCTTTTGCCTTCATCCAAATGCCTAAAATAGCACTGAACAACATAAAATGATGGCTCCCAGTCACAAACTGAAGCTCATTATGCTGTCACTGCACATGGCCAAGGAGCTGTTCACCACCTTAACTTCCAGTAATTTTGATGCCTCTGAGTGATCAGTAAACATAATTTTCTGAAGGAGATACTTATGAATTCAGCAGAAGAAAGGCATTAGTATAAATATCTCTGCTCTGCTACCACACAAAGAAATCCTAATGATTTCTTTGGCATATCTGCCATGGAGAGACTATTTCCATCTTGCAGCACTTAGAAGTGAAGATAAACAAAACCCCAGTTTTTACCTCTTCTGTGATGCTTCCGTCTCCTTTGTGTCCTAAGAGTCTGTCTTATTTTATAAAGCTCATATCTGACTCCAATGAGAGTCACTCCAATGAGACAGAGTGTTTCAGGAGAAGGTCTATAGCTATATATTTGGAATGTAAACAGATATCTTCTAACCATATAAGCTGTATGTCCCAACCATACAAACTACAGCTTGTTTGGGAGCCCTCTTAGCCTGAGGGCTGCTAATTTTTGTTAAGGTCTGTCACCAACATGCCACTTGGTCACCTTGTCTTCCATGGTGATCTCAATCTATCTGTGTGTTTAAGTTTTGTAATTAAAAATAATTGTTATTGGCACAGCATGTGTGCTTTTTGCTTTTTCTCCCTTCTCTTTTATTCTTTTTTTTTTTTTTTGGTAATGGAAGATACTGACTCTAGAAATGTGATGCATTCTGTCTGCTGGACCGATTGGAGTGAAGATGTGACTTTTTCCAAAAATCTTCATATTTCACGCACTTGTCCTGGCACCTTGTTCAAGAAGCGGGCTCTGCCACGGCCCGGCTTCCTGCAGGTTTCCACAGGGTGGCACCAGCCGCTCATACAAAACTGCATCAGGCTCATTTCGCACTTATACAATGCTCCCGGCCCTGTGCCGCTCAAGAGAAACTTAATTTTATGCAAATAAATGTGTTGGGTTTTAGAGTTGGCAATGATTTGCATAAGTAAAGTTGCTTGCCATATTTCGTGTTTTGCTTGAAACCTTAATCACTGGGGTCAGCTTCTGCTTGAAAAATTTAAAGCACATAACCTAACTTTAGTTCTTCCATAATGTACCACCCACTTTTACAAATGGAGAAATGAGCTAAGGTGCAGCTTGGACAGATTCTTCAAAATAGTTAGGTATTTCCCTGCTGTTTGGGGATGCTTAAAACGCTTTAATGGCTGTGGTCAGGTGACTTGCTGTGAGTCACCAAGGAAAAGTGTGGTATGGACAGGAGCTGAAACCACTTCTGCAGCTCGAATCCGTGCTGCGAACTTAGCACCATTTTTCTTTCTAACCTAATTCTTTACTACATTGTGTGTCCTACTGTTGAGCCTTGGTAGGTTTGCAGAAGGTAAATTTCTCTCTTTGAAGGTAAATTTCTTTACCCTGTGTTTGTACACACTAGATTATAGGGATGTAGCCTAATTAGATCTGTGCCTGTCTCAAGCCCAGACTTACCCGTTCTCCGTACGGTTTACATACTGGCATGTGTTTGCGTGTCGACTCAACACATAATCTGAAGTTTTCATATTGGGAAGAGCTTGTACATGCTCAGTACCAGAGTATGGGTTTACTTCTGGTTCATGTGGTCTGCAGTAAAGCACCTGTTGCCAGTCATATTGCAGGCTGAGCTCATCCTACCACAGCATAGATGTTATGGCATCTAGCTACAGTTGTTTTAGGATGAGTCCTGTGCATGGAGGGTGCACAAGTCATCACATCTGTTGTGCCTGAAGCCCTCTCTGCACTTTGTAAAGCATTTTTACTGCTATTAGCTTTGGGCGAAGGGGAGGGTTTTGCTTTTCTGGAACAGGGTGGTTTTACCAGTGATGGATTTTGTCAGTCACTTGACTTTCTTTTCGCATTTTGAAGTTGTAGGAAAACCCTTTAGTATCATTTCCTTCTTTTCTCACCGCTGGGTGTTTGGATGGATGGGCTGCCGCTGGTATGGATGGGCTGGTTTCTTCTTTGGCTGTGGGAGCCTTATTACCATGACAGCTGTCAGCCTGGATAGATACCTAAAAATCTGCCACTTGTCTTACGGTAAGGAAGAAAACTATATTAAGTGACTATAGAAAAACTGTATTAAATGATACAATATTCCAGCCTGAAATTATACCTAAGCAGTTCAGAATGCTTTTGTTAAATATAGAGGGGAATACACGGATAAGAGGAACATATTTGTATGATCTAAGTAATCCCAGGTAAATTTGTATTGCTGGACATAACACCTTTGCTGTTTTCCCTCTGCTGTCTGCTTGAGCCATGAGTTTTAGTACACACTCATAGATAAATCACTTGGTGTATATTAAAGCTTATTGACATTAACAGATTCAAGTATTGCCCATCTTGCAAGGTCTTATGACCCAACACACAAAAGTATTCCTTATTAGAAGCCTAAATTCCTCTAAGATGTATGACAAGCTATTTAAAACATCTAAAAGATTTGGATGTGCAATAGGTCATAACAAATATGATTATCGTCTCTTTAATATGGGGAAGAAACCTGAGAGGAAGAAATTAATTTAGCAATGAAAAGTATTGGCACCATCTCCATCAATGTCTTATCTCTCTCGAATATGAAGTATTATATGCTTCATTCTCTACAGTTAAAAGATGTCACAGTTTAGAAAAGACTTTTTTCTTGCAGTGGAAGGGACTAACTCCACAACAAAGTACTGGGAATACTCAAGGTGACCTTACATATAAGAAACACTTTGCCCATGTGACTTGAGGGACATACAACTGATCTCGTTATAATGACATATAATATCAACCATGTAATATTAAGTTATAAGAAATGTTTGCAGCTAGGAAGCGTGGGTAAGCTGGTCTGTCCAATAGCTGAGCATGCTGTCGATTAAAAGCTGTGGTACTGCACTAAGATCTGCTATCATAGACTCTGACATGTCCATATGTTTTCCTGAAATGTGAGTGCAGGGAAGGTCTCCTTAGCTGAGTTTTAAGTACACTATTCACACTAAGGGGGATTTCAGTTCTTTTTATAAAGAACTTAACAAAATAATTCAGTGACAACTCAAATCATAGACTATTTTTCAGACTCGGCGAGCTGAAGTAAACATTTCTGAAGTAAACATTTCATGGCTGGCTACTTTCATGCCATGATCTCTGGTATTTAATATGACATCTTAGTTTAAGAGAGAAAGAATACTTCAAAACATTTTTTCTCGAGGGCTATCTGATCATGATTGTTGATACAAAATGATAGAGAGCAATAAAGATATTTAGCATGTTCAGTCTAGGTGGCTAACAGCCATTTTCCGTATAAGGACTTATGGTCTGGTTTGTGTTCTTGAAACCTAGAATTTACAGCCTGACCTTTCCTGCATCATTCTTCCATGTGAAGGTAGCTGGTTCCAGTAGGGTATCCAACATGATGAGCTACTCTCTGACCCTTGTCATAGGAAGCGCAACCTGGAAGGAGTTTGTATAATTTCTGAAAACAAGTCCTGTGGCCTGAATCAATCAGAAACCTGGAGCACCTGATTATATACCTACACCTTTGGTTTGCTCCAAACCAGAAACTATGGGGTTTTTGTGTTTTTGTTTTTGTTTTTGTTTTGTAATAGGTTGTTGTGGTTTGACAATAGCTGTGAAAATAATGCCGATATTTTAGTCCTCATGCTATTGTTGCTCTAGTTTTTCCACACCTGAATACAACAAACCACTTCTTGTCTCTCAGCCATTGTGCTTGAATTCATCGTTTGACAGTCAGTGTTCATTTTCCTTCCAGTGACCTGGAAAGGTCAAATCAGCTGGGAAAGGAGCACCGGTTGCATTCATATGATAGTTATTTGATTTGCTTCGATTTTCTTTTATGTCGTTCCCAAACACTGAAGAAAGCTCCTCAATGTCAATGGATGGGGAGTGAAAACAGATTACAGCTTCCAAAGTGGAAGAAGTTGTTATAATATCATAGTCTGAGTTTCTGCATAAATCGTAGTTTTTAACTTGTTAGTCCTATATGAATCCAACATGTTGAACATAGATGACGATGGAAAGCTTACAAACTGAAGGTTTTTCTAGCTGAAATAGGGTTGTATGCAAGATGAGCAGAGAGACAATATTCCACTCCACAACTCCAGGCATGTTATTAGCATTTAATAAAACAAATGGACAAGGATGCATGAAAACACTAATTACAAATACTTCTGACTGTATGCACATGATAATTTACTGTACTGGAAAAGAATGACAAGGTAAACTCTTACTGCATGGGTAGAACGACATGTTCAACTGTACCAAATATATATGGACCTGAGGTTGTAACTCTTGGATTATCTTCCAGGCACCTGGCTTAAGAGACATCATGCCTTTATCTGTCTGGCAATAATCTGGGCCTATGCTACGTTCTGGGCTACGGTGCCTTTTGCTGGTGTGGGGAACTATGCCCCTGAACCGTTTGGGACCTCCTGCACTCTGGACTGGTGGCTGGCACAGGCTTCAGTGGCTGGACAGGCTTTTATTCTGAGTATTCTTTTCTTTTGCCTCCTGTTCCCAACTGCGGTGATTGTGTTTTCTTATGTCAAAATCATTTTAAAAGTCAAATCATCCACCAAAGAGGTTGCTCACTATGATACCAGGATTCAGAACAGCCACATACTTGAAATGAAGCTGACCAAGGTAGGTAGAAAGATTTAACTCCGTTTGCTTTGTTGGGTTGTAAAAGCAGGCTTGAATAACTTCAACCAGATGCTCTCCTATGGTGAGCAATAGTACAATGCTGTGAAGGTATTTTTTTTTAGCTTTCTCCTCCGTTTCTGTCAAGATGGAAAAAGACAGGAGTTGAAACATAATTCTGTGATTAGGGTACTCGAGTCCTCAAGACTGTGATTCACTCTAAATCTCTGCCACAGCCTTCCTATATGACCTTAAACAAGACACATCATCTCTCTGTAGCTGTGTTCCCTGTCATAAAGCTTCCTTTACTTTCAGAAACAGCTGTAAAGAATTATTTAAAAGCATTCAAGGTGCCTAGGAATTATAGCAGAAAAACAGATAAAAAGGAGATTATTGTAGTAGGGAAATAAAAATTTCAGACATCTTATGTTCCTCCGTTAACGAAGATATAAACCAAAGTTGCTCCTGCAATATTGCAATTGTTCGTATGCAAATAATTTATTATTTAGGCTCAGCCATGAGCTCCTGCTAAAAATGCACTCAAGTGCTAAAATTAATTTGTTATCCTATTTTCCCTTTCTGATTGAATCTGTTCTCTGTCAGGCAATGGTGACAGCCATGATCCTTGCTGATACTGGTTATTGTGCCAGTAAATCTCTCAAAATAAAAACTTGTACTGAACAAACCCAGATTCCTTAGTTGTTAGAGATTCACGAGTCTTTGTGAGCCATGCCAAGGGGAGACGAGCAGCATCTTTTGATTGAATGATCAAATTTTATGACATTTTGGGGGTGTTGAACTGAAAGTTATATAATATACAGCAATAAGTGACATTATGTCTAAACATATCGGAAAATCTCAGCCAGCTACCTATATGGTCAGTGCTGCCAATGCATCTGGTAAAACTGTACTTTCCTTTGAAAAAGGATGCTTTCATGCGGTACTAATAACGTGATCACTCATGATCTTTCCTTTGAAGGACAACAGAAACTTGATTTGAGGTTGCAGATTTATTTTTGCCATATTGGAGCGATCACGTAAAACTTCAATGTGATCTGAATTGAAACACTAGTGGTTGTCCCTTCTGTCTCAGATCTTCACTGGAGAACATAATGTTGGGATATAGATAAATATGGAAAATGAGTCTCCATCATAACCTATTTAACTCCACAGCACAATTTATAACAGGCTGTTTTTGAGATCATTGGCTCACATGCACCGTTTCTTCAGTGACAGACAGCAAAAAAAGCATAAAAGAATGAAGTTTTCCTGAAAATAATACCGTCATCAAGATGTGGAAACAAAGGCTCCACAAAATGTTATGCATTATCCCAAAACCTAGTGCTTTCTGATGATTTTTTTGTCGTAATTCTGCTAATTGCCCTATTTGAAATGAGCGCACATGTATTACCCTCAGTCTGGATGCAGTAACAGTCCGTTGATGGCAGCAGTATAATGGCATATGGTCTTTAGGATGTATTATTGCGTGATGTCATTTGGAGCTATATCAGGCTGTGAATGAGTGCAGACAAGCTGGTTCAGGTAAAGTATATACATCACAAATTTTGGCCCCAAACTTTTTTTTTTTTAATATTTATACTAAACATTCTTATGGCTCCATTTCCTTCTGCTATAAGGCAGTTATTTTGTCATTTACTGGGAATGCAACTTAAATGTTTGGTAGAAATTTGCTTTTTAAAGCATCTACAGATTCTAAAGGAGTACAAAATCCATTCTATGGGTTACGAGAAAGAAAACTAGGCATTGAACTAACATTCTCACTCTCAGTTAAATTCCGCACAGTTTCAATTCTGGCTTTCCCAGAGAAATACAGTAATTTTTTATCTGCTGGAGTGGGTATATCCAGACACTTGACAGCTCATGCCTTATTGAATGACTTGATGTTACTCGTTCCATATTTGTGTTAAAAAGGATCAAATGGTTAGCATTTTTCCAGTGATAGATGGGCCATAGACCCCCTTCTGGGAGCAGGCAGAATCATAGAATCATAGAATGGTTTGGCTGGCAGGAATCTTAAAGATCATCTAGTTCCAATCCCCCTGCCATGGGCAGAGACAACTTCCACTAGACTGGGTTGCTCAAAGCCCCATCCAGCCTGGCCTTGAACACTTCCAGGGATGGGGCAGCCACAACTTCTCTGGGCAACTCGTTGCAGTGTTTCACCATCCCCATTGTAAGAAATTTCTTCCCTATATCTAATCTAATCCACCCTCTTTCAGTTTAAAGCCATTACCCCTTGTTCTACCACTACAGGCCCTTGCAAAAAAGTCCCTCTCCAGCTTTTTTGTAGGCCCCCCCTTTAGCAACTGGTGCTATAGCAGCTATCTTACTGCTGTTAGATCATCCCGGAGCCTTCTCTTCTCCAAGCTGAACCACCCCAACTCTCTCAGCCTGTCTTCTTATTGTAGAAGATACATCTAGTTTAGCAAAACTCTTCTTCCTCTTGTTACCAGTGGCCATTCTTGTGACAGGTTATTGGTCCCACTGAGTTTTGACATCTTCTCTGTGAGACATCAGCTCAGCAGAACATAAAAAAGAGAAAGAAGCCTTACATTAGATTACGGTGTTGCAAACTCTTTTCTCATTTTCTAAGTTTCCTTTGCTTTTGCCTCAGTGACTGGTACCGGGTGGTACAGAAGAAGGAGCTATAGGAAATATAGACAGGAACATACCTTCTTAAACTCATCTACAGAGATACTCAGGGTCCCCCACAACCACATACCATCAGGACCTACTTTAGTCCTGGGAATTTCTTCAAAGACTTTGATTTTATGAACTTTGGAATTTGATTTCAAAGGACTGAGAATCAGGAATACTTGTACTTGATTATTGTTTTAGTTTTGTTTTCCCAGTGCATACTTCTTTCATTCTGGAATGGAAAAGAGACTGGGTTTCTTTTGCCAATCTGAGGAATATTTGACTGAAAAAGGCTCTAGAAGTGAGGGGCTCTGCAATTAAGCAATACAAGAAAAGCAAACAACAGAGAAAAACCCGTAAGGAAAGGTTTCCAGTTTAACTTGCATTCATTTCAAAGATCTTGCTAAGATTTTCAAAAGCTTTCGCAGTTGTGTTATATATTATCCTAAAAAAGAGTGTTTGTATGTTTTTAAAGGACTATCCTCCTTAAATAATTGAAATTTGACATCAATTATTATTTTCTGAGATCTCATTTAGCCTCCTCATGTTTAGCCTGACCTTATAGCATTTTTAAAGGTCTGTGGTAACAGATTCATTAACTGTTCTGAGTCAGGTGAAAGGAAAACAGGAGCTAGACAGAGAGAAGAGAAATGTGCAACAGCTTTTGTTCATGCCCAGGGAGGTGGTTGAGTCCCCATCCCTGGATGTGTTTAAGAATAGGGTGGATGATCTACTTGAGGATATGGTTTAATGGGGATTAGGGATGGTTGGACTCGATGATCTCTAAGGTCTTTTCCAACCTAGAAATCTATGAATCTATGAATCTATATTGTAAATTTATCTGAAGTGAGTTATCATTTTTCTTTTCATTCTGCTGCATGATCCCTCGCATTCTGCCGCATGTTCCCTCTCATTCTGCCTAGCTCTGTGCTGTGCTCAGTGTCTAACTCGGCTAGATTAACTTCTTTCTCTTTTTCTCTCACAAGGTGGCAATGTTGATCTGTGCAGGGTTCCTCACTGCCTGGATCCCTTATGCTGTGGTCTCCGTGTGGTCAGCCTTTGGACAGCCAGATTCCGTTCCCATTCAGTTTTCAGTGGTACCAACTTTGCTTGCAAAGTCAGCAGCCATGTACAACCCAATTATTTACCAGGTCATTGATTGTAAGTTTGCCTGTTGCCGGTCAGGTGGATTGAAGACACGTCAGAAAAAGAGCTCTTTGAAGAAATCAAGGTAATTTCTTCTTTGAGAAGTAGGATATTTTTAAGAACACCATGTTCCAAAAATGTACCAAAATAAGATCTATCAAGAGTCACAGCTCTTTGAATCTTATTTCTTGTTTTTGACTTCGACCATAACCTATTCAGAGTTTTTCTTGCCATGGAAATTCGTAAAGTGTTTCTAGGCATTAAAAGAGAAGAAAGGAGATGGTTCTTACTTTTAGATCCAGCTGCAACTCCGTTGAGATAGTTGGAAAAAAGTCCCATTGGATTTTGGATCAATCCTGTCCTCCTGTTCCTTTTCTTTCATCTCCAGAAAGTGCTGATGACTTCCATTGCCAGTGAAGTAAATGGGAGAGAATCGTGTTAATTCCTTATATAATTAACCTGTTAATACCATGCCTACAGAACTAACAAGAGGAGACAATGTACCCTGTAGGTACCACTTACACCAAAAAAAACCAAATCAAACCAATCAAAGTGTAATAAGGTCTCATAAAAAGCCCTCTTTTCTATTTTCAACTTTCTGTCAAAATCCATGCGGACCACCAGTGGAGTTCCTGGAAACAATAACTGTGTACATGGAGGAAAAATGTTTCTAGTTCTGTCTTATGCCAGACAAATATCTTCCTTCTGTGATTGAACCACAAGATAATGACAGATGTTAATCTGACAGTGTAGACTGATAAAAAGGCCATGAATGCCCTACCAGATGTAAGTGACTGTGAATCTATAGAATTACAGTAGAATAATTTGCTTCAAAATCCTTGAACATACATGCCTCGGTATGTACTTAATAGAGTCATGAAGGTCCATTGCATCATTCATATTGTTCCCTTACCAACTGCAGAATTTTTTGATGTATTTTCCAGAGAGTGAGCCAATATGTTGAACTTATACAGCTTCCTTTAGCAGATTTTATTCTATAATCTTATGCTCAGATTTATCTCATTTGCAGAATATACAGAGCGTATGTATGTTGTAAGTGTTTGAGGTGCTGGATTTACAGTTTATCAAAAACCCATCTGCAAGGCAAATAGGAGACAAATCTAAAGTAGCCTTCAATCTCTCATGGCTGGATTTGTGTTTAACCTCCATGTTATCGCTTTGAAGGAGGTGGTATCTAATCCCTCATTCTGAATACAAGTTGGCTTTCCTAGGCCTGTGCAGTGAAAAAAACATTCTGGAAAATTCACTTCTCAGAATTAGGAACTTAATTGTCAGCTTGGTATGAACAAAATGATTGTTGTGCTTTCTTCTTCCCATAGGATGTATACCGTATCTGAACGCAGAGACTCGACGGCGATGAACGAAACCCAACTGGAAGTATGAAGGCTCATTTCACGTATAGCGAATGAAAATCTGATGAAAAACAATCATACTGTCTCAAGTTCCTCTTTCTGTAAATAAATTAAAACATTATGACAGTTTTATTTTACTCCCTAGTCTTATGTACAATGTCATTCTTTCCATCCTGACTAAAATAGTGTGATTAGAGCTGGGCAAATATTTTAAGTACTCAGAGGAAGAAGAAACAGAGAAGATTAATTTGCATAAAAATGTTTATTCACTTCAGAGACAGTAAAATACTTTTTTTTTTAGCACTAGCAGAAGTGATAGTTCAGATGATATTTTCTATGACAGAAAGGGAAGTATTCACAAAGGCCAGTTTTAGTTTGCTAAAGCTAATCTCCATAAACTCCTACTGCAGTCACTAGAGAACTGGAGCATGAGAGAAAGGATTCCTTAGAGAACAAATCAGAGTCAGAGCTTCACTTTTCAAGGCTCCAAATCACCCATTGGAGAAACATTAGCCCACTGATTCTCTTGTGAATATCTCTCTGACTCATGTGGCTACAAGCTATCTTAAACTTTGACTTCAGTCCTTCAATATTCAGAAATGTTTTGCTTTTAGCCAAAGCGAGATCAGAATTGCCATGCTTTTACACCACAGCTGGTCAGTATTTGTGAATGAGAGGGGGAAGATCTCTTGCTCAAATGCTAGTTTCATTTAAATAATTTGGAATCATGAATGACTTTGTAACAAAAAAGAACCTAAATGAAATCAACCCCGTACAAGTCAAACTGAGCAAACCAATAGTTTTCACATCTTTTTACCATTCTCTCATCAAAATTACATTGAAATATGATGGCAATAAACAGACAGGTTTGACTTCTTGAATGGTAACTGACTTTTTTCACCTTGTATTGTATTTTTCACTGTTCTTTATGAGATCACTATTTAATATAAAATGACAAATCCTTCCTTAATCCTAAGAGTGAAACCAGACTCAAAACTGGTGAATTCATGAGAAAGATTACAGCATAGGTAACAGAGAAGTCTTTCTCAAGTGCTGCTGTGTTCAGTTTTTAAACACTAAGCCCTGAAAGGACGAGGATTAGGAACAATTTAGGCGAACGACAGTCTTACTAAAGCAAAGCATGTAAGTTCCTAATACACTCAACAGAAAAACAATGTCCCTTGCAAAGACCTGCAGAGTAAGGCATCCAAAATAGTTGCATTGGATCTGAGCCATAATTATTCTCATTCTCTTATTTTTCTTTTTTTTTTTTAATTTATTTACCTTAAGGTAGAGACATCGCTACAGATCAAAAATTAGCAGTTCTGTATAATCAGATTTTTAATGCTTAAAATATTGATTTTGATGTTTGTATGTAATTTCTCTGGGAAGTGTATGATACTATAAAACATAAGTTAATTGCAAATGAGAGAGTCTCCCACACAAATTTGTGTTGACTGTTCATTGAAAAAGAGAAAGTTATGAGGGTTAAAGTTTTCTTCTGAATTGGTCTTTTAAGGAATGAAAACATTTGTGAAAGAGTTCCAGTTGTTTTCCTGTTTAACATTTAATGGTGCTTTTTATCATACTGTTATGTCAGAATTGTGTTTAACATGTATTCCCTGCCATACTGAACTGAACTCCTTTTGTAGCTGATCTGTAGTGATGTTAATCTTGTTTTATACAATAATATCATAAAGGTTTAAAGCAATCTGATGCTTATTGGCATGTCCCAGCTCTCCCACTCTGCAATGCAAACAGTTGCTATTTTCTCAAATGATATTCAGACAATGTTGCAGAAGTTGAATTTTGTTAATTTCCTGAGCTGAGTAGAAGAAAGTTTTGTTTCTTCCTCTGCAATATTTTAGCAAAAGAAGTCTGAATAAATACTAGCGGTATTCACAGGTGCAAGAAGTTGCCATGTTACCTATACAACGTGCTGTGCTAATTTTTCCCAAGAAGTTGAGTTCTTTCACTTCTATAGACCTTTCAGTATAAGGCAAGTTTATTTCTTGACTATGGTTGCAAGTTGCTCCCAAGAATTGATCCAGAGCAGAAGGCATCCTTTACAGTATTTCCAGATTTGGTTATGAAGCCATTAACAATCCTCCTTTCATTTTCCTGCAGCTTTTATTACTTTCTTCATCCAGGTAAACTTGGTTGGTTCCTATAAATGTTTATCGTAACTAGGGTCTGATGTAAGGTAGATGGACTGTGGCCCTATAAACCTAGATTAGTTGGAGCAGAGCTGCTGGTAAGACTGGAGGAGTTACCCACTAGTCTGGCCAGATTTCATGGTTGATCAATTCACAATCTGTGCATGAGCTCTTCCTGTAGTTTCAATTGAGGAAGATTTTCTCTTTACTTTTTAAAATTATGTACTCTCTTTGAAATTGCTACTGGGTCATCCCAGAAATGGATACAAACTCTTGGTAGGACTGTATTTTATATTCTTAAAGACTGTAAAACATTTTTGGATTTCACTATAGGAAATGTACTAGATACATGTGCTATCTAAATAGCTCAGAGGTGTAGTATACTCTAAATAGTAACTTCCAGAATCATGATAAACATGTTTCATATGATTTATTTAAAGATACTTATTTTTTATTCAGTGCCATAACAATATTTGTTTGAAGACACAATTTTACTGCTACTGTATAGTATCTTGCTCTGTAAGAAATGCTAAGACTCCGATTTGAGCGTGAGTTAGAAGCATGTTTATACTGAGCATGTGTTCAAGTGAAAGATGTTTTCCTGAATCAAGCAAGACATAAACATTCAAGCATGCAGTACCATAGTTTAGATGCAGAATCTGAAGATAAGAGCTCATGGATCTCATCTGATTCAATGCTAAAACAGAACTGGAACACCTTCTTTGCACACCTGTATAAAGCAGATCATACAATTACTTCATGCTCTTTTTGGAATCACAGTGGTAGAGGAATCAGGGGCCTTATTATGGATTCAAATTTTCAAGATCAACTTTTAATTGAATTGAAAGCTGTAGCCTGATGGTTCAAAAGGTAATCATTTGCCATTGATGCTCAGGACAGAGTTTTGTCCTCTTCACGTGCTGAGTCTGATAATTGATGTTGATATAAAACTGAGACATGTAACTTTGGTCTGATATAATCAAAAGACAGTGAATCTCTCACTTTCTGTTCGAGGAGTCTTTTAAATGTGTTGCAAGATTCAGACATGTTATTTTGTGACCTGAGCTTAGTCAAAACACCAACAAAGTAAAACCTACTCAGTGTGATGAATGAGTAAAGAACACAGCTTTGAAGGAAGACTACTTTACTGCATTTTCAATATTTCAACCTCCTTGTTGTATTAAGAAAGTTCCTCGTTTTATGTATTAACATTAAACCAAATGTTTTCCAATGAAAGTTGTGCCATCAAGAATAATAGCTATAAACGAGAATCTTTTGTTATGTGTCCTATGTGCACATTCAGACTGAACTATCAAGAAGCAAAATATTACCTGAATTCACTGTCAGTGGCTCGAAGGAAATAGTTGACACAGGTTAAGACTCCATTTAGATAATGAGCTGACCTGGACAGTGAGATTGTCCCATTGAGATTAAGCCACTACTCTGTATTTCAAGGTTACAGGCATGAAATTATGCAAAGCATGTGGATATGGAGGGTTTTAATTTGGTCATTTTCAGTCATAGATGAAGAATGCCTCTATCAAGATTTACAGTGCTTGAAGAGACACTTGAAATAGGGGAATTAAGCAAACTTTTATGGCAGAAGTTGAAAATAGTAAAGCACTAAAATTGAAAGTTATGGTTGTGAGCTTTTGGAAGACAGTAGAGAGTGTTTGTTGATGCAGGTGAATGCAACTGTAGAAAAAATTTATTTCTATACCTGTAATAATAATGAAAAAAACCCAACCCAAGAAGTAGTTTGTTAAAAATATTTATGGCCTACAGTGCAGGATCGCAGCCAGCAGAAGATTTTTGTCTTTGGGGCATCCAAAAGGAAAGAGAAAACTGATGTGTCTTCACATTAAGAGAGCATGATTAAGGCACAATGCTAGTGAATTGGATTCTTTGGTGGAACTTTTCTCTTGGATGACTGTGTATGGACAATGTCTTTTGGAGGATGTCCCACCTCCAGTGTGTAGGGTCATGAGAATACATCTGAACTGCTCTTAACTGACCTGGTACTTAGCTCTTCTGTAATTCTACATTATCCAATTTATAGTTGTGTTTCTACCTCTCTTCCCACCAGGGAATTTTCAGACACGTCAGTCTGCATCCCTCAGGAAAGCTGCTCTGACATCTTTTTAGTTACATTTCCCAGCTCAGGATGTTGCCAGATGAATCTTGCTCTGGGTGAGAAGCTCTTAATAAATAATGTACACTGCAATACTGATTTCTCTCCCTTCCCTCTCCCAAGACAGATTGATGATTGGCTGTTTTCCTCCACATGCATCTTTCCAAGTTTCATAGGTGTCGTGGTTTTATAATAAAAGGACTGAGGGTTGAGGCAAGAACAGAGGGAGCACCCACCAGCCATGGTCCCGGGCAAAACAGACTCAGCTTTCTTAAAAAAAACCCCAATTTATTAACAGTGGCTTAAAAAGGACAAAGGGAAACAAAACCGGTTACTTGAGAGGAGAAAGAGAAAACAAGGCCAGATCTTAAAAACAACATCTCCCCATCCCCCTTTCCTTTCGTTCCCGGCTCTACCTCCCCCCAGCGGCGCAGGGGGACAGGGAATGGGCGAATGCAGGTCAGTTCATCCATGTTGTTACTGCTGCTCCTTTCTTAAAGGAGGAGGAGTTCTTACACCATTTTCCTTTGCTCCAATGGATCCCCTACTCACGAGGAAAACTCCACGAACTTCTGCAAAGTGAGTCCTACCCGCAGGACACAATCCTTCCCCATCAGATTGCTCCAGTGCGGGCTTTACCACAGTCTCAGATTCTTAGGGAGTTGTGACCACTCGCTTCAGCGTGGATCATCCCACGGACTCTAGATGCCTCACGACCTCGTCGTGCCTCCCAAGCGCCATTATTAAGTTATTCGTCGTGCATCCCATGCTCCACGACCTCTCTAAGGCTCAGGCATCTCTTCCCTGATGTGGGCTTCTCCATGGGCTGCAAGCGGGTCTCTGCTCCACTGAGCCCATCTTGGTTGCAGGGGGGCCGTCTGCCGTCTCGCCACCAGTTGCAGGGGGAACTCAGCTCCAGCACACCTCCTCCCGCTTCATCTTCACTGACCTGTGTGGCCGTTTCTCTCTGGTCTTAGTCCTCTCTGGGTGAACTTGGCCCAGTGGGCACCCTGGGAGCGGGGTGCTCCCCGAGTTCCCCAAGCAGCTCCGTCGCCGCCATCTTGAGCACGTAGCACTGGCCCAGTGCCGGCAGCCGCCCAGCCGGGGCCAGGGGGTGAGGGCTGAGCCCTCCTCCCCTCTCCTCACTCCTGGACAAAAGCACCTTTTCTGTTCCTTTGTCCCAACTTAAATAGGGCAATTCGCAGAGGCGCTGATGATTGGCTCAACCCCGAGGGGGATGGAAATCTGATCTGGTGGCACAGGGGGCAAATCCCCTCTCCTACCACCAGAACCCACTCCTCCACATTGAACTATCACAATAGGTCTTTGTAGTTCTCCAGCCCCAAAGAAGGACATTTAGTCACCTGAAATTAGAATTTCTGGAGAGCTGTTGCTGAGCTTAGAGCATTACAATGAAAAGAAGAGGCCTTTATTATCATACCATGTTTACTTCTGTTCTTGAACCATTATGAATCTCATACTGACCTTTCTCTTATCTATATACTTTGCTTTTCAGGATGGCTGCTTTCCCCTTTACTTGGCACACGGTGCACACAGTGATAGAGATATTTTTGTAATCGTAATATTCATTTATTCAGTTATGCCTCTGTTTCACTTTATAGCTCATGGAAAAGGTCTTGGACCTATACGTCAGAAGAAAACTTTTGAAATACAAGGCTTAGTCACAAGGTTTCATGCTTTCATTACTTCTGGATCACAGAATCCTAGATTACTTTGGTTTGGAAGGGACCTTAAAGATCATCTAGTTCCAATGCTCTTGCCATGGACAGGGACACCTTCCACTAGATCAGCTTGCTCAAAGCCTTATCCAACCTGGCCTTTAACATTTCCATGGATGAGACATCCACAACTTCTCTGGGCAACATGGTCCAGTGACTCACCACCTCAGAGTGAAGAATTTCTTCTTTATATCTAATTTAAATCTAGCCTCTTTGAGTTTAAAGTCATTACCCCTTGTCCTATCACTACATATCCTTGTAAAAAGTTCTGAACTTAAAGGATTATTCACTAATCATGTATAATGAGGCTTTATCAGTCATTGACTGTTATTTTGTGTCTCAAGTGGGTAGAGAAGAAAACCCTAGAAAATTATCACCTAGTTTGTCGAAGATCTATCTGAGAGACAGATTCGGCACAAAATCAGGTAGCTGTGTAACATCTGGATGAAAGATACTAATAAATAGAAAAGATTTATTAGGTTCCCTGAGTCAGTAAAACTGTTGGTCTGTAGTTTGGACCTAGTACCTAGAGGGAATTTTGGGAATAGATCTCTTAATTTTTGTGTAAAATGCCAAAGAAATTTGTGAAATATCAAGTAAACAGTGTGCTGACCAAAACCTGACTGTTTTACAGAACATATTTCAGTCATAGATGGTGGATAGAATGTGTGGTATAATGTACATTTTAAATGATGAATAATGTTTACCTTACACCAAGCATAATCCTACAGTAGTGAAAATATTAAACATTTAGAAAAGATGTATATGTAGAAAATAGATATGAAAATAGAGATGCTAAGGTCTTTTCAGTTTGTAAAATGGGCTACACAGAGGCTTAGCATCCTAAAATCAGAGGCTGGTGTGAAAGTTTTGCTCTTTTTGCACCAATCTTGCAAAACGTACCATGAAAGGGATCTTACCATAGGGGTTTGCATTCATGGATGCAATTTGTAGCAGCTAGAATTGTGTCTCTGAAACATCTGAAGATCCTTGATCCTGAATTACAAGCCATTATTTTAGATTAATCAGTGTGTAAAGAACCTGTCTGTCTGCCTGCACGTGTGGTCCTGAAAGCTAAGGAAAGCTTTATAGTAAACGAAGTACACGAAAGTATAACAGGGAAGAAAAAAAATGATAATGTATAAGAAATGGAAGCTAAGAGCAGAAGATGATGGGGTTAAGTTAAGTAGCTTAGAAGAGGAAAGGTCTGAGAGTAAATTATATCAGTCTAGAGATAGCTTTAAGGCAATAATAATGTAAATGAAGGAAGGGAATTATTCACAGTCTCAGAAGGTGATAGAATCAAAGATAGAAATCAAAGCTGGAAGCTAAGACAGGAAAAGCTGAGATGAGGCTGTCCGAACTAGAGAAACAATAAGGCTTTGGAAGACATCTCAAGGGGAGAAGTTAGGGCATGACTTATCAGAAATTCAAGAATAGATTAACTAATCTACTAGGAGAAATTATTTATAACTGGAGATACTTCTAAATGGTCATTTTTAGTCCTGATATCTGACTTTACAAAAAATTTTCTAATTCAAATGTTGGTAGTATCTTACCTTAGGACCCATTCTTATTGCGGGGAAAATGAGTGCTGACCTTGCTGAGCAGACAGATAGATTGTGTACAATGAAACCTGCTTCAAAAGATGTGTCATACAGTGAAACTCCACTTCTAATGATGTTGTTTCAAAATCTAAAGTTGGTGCAATGCAGTGGCATGTACAGATGCCAAGTTAAACTTCATTATGAAAGAAGTGGCTTTGCTTTCTCAGTTATTAGATGAGCTTTTCAGAGACCTCTCTTTTCAGAGAGTTATCATTTTGCATCACTTGCACTTCAAGCTGAAATGAAGTGCTGTAATTTCTGCGATAGACAATTTCTTGGAATAAAATATTTTCAGTTATGCTATTGAGCTTTTGAGAATACTATAATAAATATGGCATCTCAAAGTGATTGAATTAAAATATAACAAATAACCACAGGGAAATTACATGAAAAAAATCACCTTTAGAAAAACATTTTTTGGTGGTTTGTGATTTACATTCTCGTTTTTAGGAATTATATTTTGAATAGAGTTAAATTTACAAAAATATCAGTAGATTTTGAGTGATACTGACCCCAAATAACCGAAATATGATTATCATCTCAAAGCTTAGGTGTATTCACTGTACAGTAAGACATTCCTACTACTGAAGGTGTGTCCTGTTAAGAAATTATTTCAAGTGTAGTTTTTAGTGTATGTGCTATATTTATTGTTTCAATTTGTTGGCAGTAGAATTGTATTCTCATTAAATGTCCTAATATTGATCTATGTTTAGTATTGTAGAGTAAGGAATCACAGGCACAATATTAGCTAGCTTTCTCCTTCTATGTTTAGAGGATCAGACTCCTTCCTGCTGAAAATAGGTACACGCCTCCTAAGAAATCCATGGTCTACATGTATTTCCAGTTTCTAATGTAAAAAAGGATCTTGCATTTTGTATTTGTCTTGCACATTTTCCACCACAGCTGCCTTGCTCTCCTCGCTGGAGTTGCACTTGGTCTACAATGCCTGCAATAGAGATTCTGGGTCCATAGGGAAGAGGGAAAGTAGGCATGGGCTGGTTTTCTCTCTCACTTAGAGAAGAGACAAACCAGAAGCCACCCTGCTGAAATCAGGGGACTGCTCGTGCTCTGAAACTGATAGAATCATAGGATGGTTTGGAATTGGAAGAGACATTAAAGATCATTTTGTTCCAATTCCCCTACCATGGGCAGGGGCACCTCATCCTAGATCAGCTTGCTCAAACTAAAAGGAGAAAGTGTCTTTTCAGCTTTTGGGGAGCATGCCAGACTCGAAAAGTGCCAGATGCATTGACCATTTTCAAGGGGCTAGTTCTCCAGCTCTGACTTAGATAAGTAGACCTTGAACTAACAGGGTCTCTCTTGCTGAGGTGAAGTACTTACAGCAATAAGACTTTAACATGGCTAGCAGCATGAAGGTGAGGATGGCTGAAGGCCGCTTTGTTCCTGTTGCTGAGTGTTTTCAGCTTCCTCTGTGTTTTACTTCATTATATTCTTTTGAATATGCACTTAACCTTTCCAATGGCCTACTGGACTACACAGCTGAAGTGTCAGGAATAGCATGTTGGTGTTGCAAGCAACATTCAATGCTGTATACAGCTGTAAGAAATTAATACAGAACTTTCTAGAATACTTAATACTGCATTTTTTCAGTATACTGGAGCTCAAAGTGTCATGGAAGATCTGATTATGATTATTAATGAACCTCGGAGGTCAGAGCAGTAGAAGAGTTCTTAGACTGATATGGTCTTGTAACTCACAGCATGAAATTCAATTGTCAGTGTCCATAAATGTTTCCAATGTGTTGTGTGTCAGCGCAACGTCCTGGAACTGCAATCAGCAATGTAATAGAAAATTTATGGAGTGAACCTGTAAATAACTGTGTAAGTTCTCGAGTAGTGTTTCTGAGTTAATATGTTGTTAATATACAACGCTATGTTATGAAACAGTAAAGAACCTAACTTACTGCCTGCACTTAACACCAGGGGACACTCTGCTGTCACTGTATTAGAACAACAGATCAGTTATTTTTATTTTTCTCTGTCTTTTTTTTTTTTTTTTTCTAAACACACAACCAGACTAATTGCATCACCGGCAGACTTTATTTTCTGCACTTTGTTATCTGTATGTGCTTTCAAATAAAGCAAGAGAATGGATCAATGCTGTTACCTGTAGTTTTGTCTCTGGGTTTTGATTACAAAGTTGTATGTTTTCACATCAAGGCTGCTTTTGGTGCCATATAAGTGCAACCCATAACCTGCACCTGTCTGTAGTCAAATGCTTTGCCATGACTGGAAACTATGCTAAGGCACATGGGAAAAAAGGAGATGATTGGTGACAGCCAGCATGGGTTTACTAAGGGAAAATCATGCCTGACAAATTTGGTGGCCTTCTACGATGGGGTTACAGCGTTGGTGGATAAGAGAAGAGCAACTGACATCATCTACCTGGACTTGTCCAAAACATTTGACACTGTCCAACATGACATCCTTGTCTCTAAATTGGAGAGATATGGATTTGACAGATGGACAGTTCTGTAGAGATAAGGATTTGTCTGGATGTTTGCACTCCGAGTTGTGGTCAACGGCTCAATGTCCAAGTGGAAGTCAATGATGAGTGGTGTTCCTCAAGGGTCAGTACCAGGACCAACACTATTTAACATCTTTGTTGGTGACATGGACAGTGGGATTGAGTGCACCCTCAGAAAGTTTGCTGACGACACCAAGCTGTGTAGTGTTGTAGACACACTGAAGGGAAGGGATGCCATCCAGAGGGACCTTGACAGGCTGGAGAGGTGGGCCTGTGAGAACCTCATGAAGTTCAACAAGGCCAAGTGCAAGGTCTCGCACGTGGGTCAGGGCAATCCCAAGCACAAGTACAGGCTGGGCAGAGAATGGATCGAGAGCAGCCCTGAGGAGAAGGACTTGGGAGTGCTGGTGGATGAGAAGCTCAACATGAGCCGTCAATGTGAGCTTGCAGCCCAGAAAGCCAATCGTACCCTGGGCTGCATCCAAGGAAGTGTGGCCAGCAGGTCGAGGGAGGTGTTTCTGCCCCTCTGCTCTGCTCTCATGAGACCCCACCTGGAGCTCTACATTCGGCTCTGGAGTCCCCAACACAAGAAGGACATGGAGTTGCTGGAGCAGGGCCAGAGAAGGGCCATGAAGATGATCTGAGGGCTGGAGCACCTCTGTTATGAAGACAGGCTGAGAGAGTTGGGGCTGTTCAGCCTGGAGAAGAGAAGGCTCTGGGGTGGTCTTATTGCAGCCTTCCAGTACTTAAAGGGGGCCTATAGGAAAGCTGGAGAGGGACTTTTTATAAGGGTGTGTAGTGACAGGACAAGGGGCAATGGCTTTAAACTGAAAAAGGATAGATTTTGATTGGATATGCGAAGGAAATTTTTCACTCAGAGGGTGGTGAGGCACTGGAACAGGTTGCCCAGAGATGTTGTGGCTGCTCCCTCCCTGGAAGTGTTCAAGGCCAGGTTGGATGAGGCTTTGGGCAACCTGGTGTAGTGGAGGGTTTCTCTGCCCATGGCAGGGGGGTTTGAACTAGATGATCTTTGAGGTCCCTTCCTACCCAAACCATTGTATGGTTCTATAATTCGATGATATAGCAGTGTTTCAATCTCATTTTGCTGTGACCTCACAGTGATCTCAGCTACAGGCAAAAACATGGCAGGAGAATCTGTAAGCAAAGGGATTGAGCTGGAAAACAGGGCTCAGCTGCTGCCTGCGCTCCTGACGCATTGTGTCTGCACCGTACACTCACAGCTCCAAATGCTGTGTCTCAGAGGAAATGGTGGAAGAGAGAAAGAACAGGTGAAGGGCAGCAAATGGTGTTATGGGACATGGAACAGCTTCTGTACAATGACGGGCCAAATGAACTCATCTTGGAAGAGGGAGAAGTCTGACGGGATGTGATGCGGATCACAGCATTGAAACAGTGAAAGTAACTCATTTACAATTTTTTCATGGCACAGAAATCGGAGGGCACCAAATGAAACGTTCCAGTGTAAAACAGCAGGCTTGAGTCAGAGGAAAGGACATGCATTGTCCTGGCAGCATATCATTAAGTGGCGGGGGGGCACTTGTCCTGCAGCAGAATTTGGGCCACTGGCCTATCGCGTAGAGGTGCTCCGTCATTATAATAAGGCAAAGGTATAAAGTGGCTTTTCTGTAGGAGCCACAGGAGATCTTCCTGGCAGGGTCTGGTCCCACGGATGTGACATAAAGCAATTTACCTGGCAAAGAGTTCAAGGACACTTGAACAGACTTGCTTTAATGGCCCTGGGGAGGAGTGCTCCTCCCTGCATCGCATGGGTCCATCAAAACAGAGCACGGCGCTTTGATTTCGTTGATGCAGGTTTAGATCCAACGACAGGTATTTCAAGGCACTGAAGAAGGTGTTTCGTCTTTCTTTGAAGGTCATGCTTATAAATGGCATAAAAATAGTTCTCTGAGTGAATCAGGGGTTATTTCTATTAGCTTTCTTCAAAGCCAGAATAAAAGAAAAGATTTTTTTTTTTGGCCTTTATTTCATAGCTGTTACTCTGATATACTAAAAAAGAAACAACAGGTTTTGTAAAAAAAAACTATGAGCAAAAAAATTATTTTTAGATCAGTAGGAAAACTATAAGATCAGAGAGCACACCATAACAGATGCATCTCCATGGAGATTTGGAGATTAGTGAGGAGCTTTCTGCTTATGGTAAGCTTTTTCTGTAGTGGAAGCTGAAAATAAAAGAAGAATTTAATCAGGATTTAAAAAACGAAGAGGTTCTGGTGCATGTAAAACTTATGTGTGGATGTTAAAACAACCAGGGTTTGCAGCTAGCAATCAAAGAGGGGTTTGAATCTCAATATAGAATCTTGGGCTCACTGTTACATTAAGCTAAGCCTTGCTCTTTATCTGAGTTTGATGTGAACCATCAGTACTTCCATGATGTGGTGCTGGAGCAACCCTAGATCTCACAGAGTTGGTGTTTTGGGTCAACCCTGAGCTTTTAAAATCCTCTCCACATGAGAGCTCTCCCTGCTTGGTAGGAGCTGCAGTCCCCAAGGGTGCAGGTCTGCAGTATGTGAGAATCTGGTTGGGCCAGAAATGGGCTCATAAAATTTTTAGGTAACAAGAAATCAAGTTTGTGCGAACCCGTCTTTAGCTTTACTGACATTTCCTCTAGGGTTCAGTAGGTAGAGAGGATGGTGGAGTGGTGAAGGCAGGACATCTTTTAGGGAACTAGTATTTAAAATAGACAGATATTCACCTTGTGGAAGTGAGTCCCCTTTTAGGGCATTTCAAGATGTTCACCACAATTTAAGTCTTGGGTTAGATATTTTTTCCAAATTCCTTCTCTTTACTTTTAACTGTTAAATAGAACAACAACAAAATCAGAAAGGGAGAGGACTCAAATGGACACAGTTTGAAGTGGGTTGCTTTCTGATCTCGTTCCTCTGGAGTATTATTTTTCATAATTTGACTCTTTTCTAATTTGGATTTTGTGCTGATAAATAGGGAGAACTTATGATTCCAGCTATGTTGGCTATAAATAACTTTTCTGAATTTCTTTCTCCTTAAAATATTTGGAAGTACACAGCTGTGTTTCGAATTATCTTGATATTTTGTTGAAAATAGTGTGCATAATTTTTCCACTCAGAATGGTGCATGCTTGATTTTTAAAAAAATATTTTAAAACCATGTAAAGCAAATGACATATATTTGCCTATCAGAAGGAAAGCTGTGATAGGCTTAAAGGCTACATACATCAAGTGGGAGTCAAATGTCAGGCTTTAGTAAAATTCTGCTCTTTGCCTAAATCCTTCATCTGTATACCAACTGTAATTATGATTTTTTTCCTATTTTCTATTAACACCTTTGAAGGCTTTTCTTGAGATCCAGAATAGTGAGTAGTGTAGGGTGCACAGAGAGCAAGTGGTCGATGAAGGTTCAAGTGCCTCTTCCCTGCCATTGGGAAAAGGGATTTTAATCAGAGTCTGCTGTATTTCAAAGACTCTCGATCACATGTCTGTACAGTTAGTTTCTCTATTTTTCTCTGGCTGAATTGCTATTCAATTGTTTAGCCAAAGCGAGTTGTCCTTTTGAAGAGACTGAGAAGTAGAAATTGAGATTCATATCCGTATCTCTCCAGGAAATGGTCTTGCTTTCTCTTCATCAATCTAAAGATGACTCTAATGCAGCTAATACTTAATTCTCTAATTCTTGTCCAAAGAAGTAGATTGTAACCTTGAAAAAGCTACCCTAAAACCATGTGCAAACTTTTTTGATATGGATGTGAGTCTCAATTTCTGCGTCTCTGAATGTTTTCTTCACTTAATTCACTCTCAATGATCAGTATTTTAGACTATGAAATCAGAGTTCTCTAGAATTATTTCCTAGGACAATGTCTTCATTACCATGGTGAAAGAAGTCTTTTAGTGAAAGATTCATTAATTTAAATATAGATGAATCTTGCAATACTTACAATTTTTCCAGGAATAATTTTGTGGGTTTCGAAATCCCTTAGGGGAGTGCCTGGAAAGGTGTTTAGGTTTTTGTGTGAATCAATAACCACAGGATGTAGTTTTGTGCCTATCTCAGGAACTATTATGAATTACTGCTATATGAAGAAGCAAATCTGAAGGAAAAAAAAAAGGAACAGGGAGGAAAAAAAGAAGAAAACGGTACTCCAGCCGAAAGAAGTTTGCTGCTCTGTATCATATTTGCAATAAGGTAGATCTGGGATAATGGAAAAAAAGTTTTGTTCTTGAAGTCTTATTGATGTTTGTGCGAAGGAAGTGAAATAAGGCATAAAAGCATCATGAATGATGCAGAGATAAAACTGCTAGCTTTAAATAAGATAAGGTTTGAAGTTGAAGCTTTGAAGTTTTCTATTCCTATTCTGTTCTCATCTAATGCGTAGTCTTCCAGAAGGTGCAAAATATACACTGGATTATAGTCATATGGAGTTTTACATAGAAATTGTTTAGCATTAATGCTCTAATACATCATAGCCATCTTTGAGCAAACAGAGGGCCGTGTAGCGTTTTGGAAAGCAAGTGAGAAAATGATGTCAGCTCTGTAGCTGGACTTGCAGCTTAGAAGAATGAAATGCATTGCTTATCCACTGGTCACTCCAAGCTGACCCTCTTCATGGTCTGCTGTTGGGGCACTGGTGCATGCACAGGACCTGCATACTCACCACCCACCTCCTTTCTACCAATATACTATTCCTGTGGCACTACAGGAACAGAGAAACCTCAGAGTACAACACATATGATTATAAGCGTAATATTGGATATACTTTGACTGAAGTCTGCTAAGCAGAAACAGAAATACACCAAGCTGGCTTTACATCTGTTTTGGCTTTCCTCGTGCACAGCTTGAAGGATGGGACAGCTTCATGGCCATGCTCACTCTTCCAAGATCGCAATGACTCTCAAAGACAGCCTACGCAAGCAAAAATACCTGCAGCATGCTAATATTCTGATTGCACTCCAACAGTCCCATGTTTTTGTTGCCTGTTATTATCTCCATCTCATGAGGGAATCACCTTTATTCCAAAGGTTTCTTTGCACTTCAGTGTCAGTTTGACTCATTTATATCGCTAGATTGGGAAATAGTCCATTGGCCATGCCACTGGGTAACTGTACATTTTGTTATCACTCATTCCTCTTCCATCTGTGCAAAGGGATTTGGTGTAAGACAAACAACCATCCAGCGACACTGCTGGGATTAATACCAGAAAGGGCTGTACGGCACTAAGGCAGTGTACAGCATAATAAAAGTCATGTTAAGTATCATAAACCTCACCCAGTTTTGGTGCCATAGCCAAAGCCTGTTGCTCCCAGAGCTTTTGCTTCAGGAGCTGAAGGAATAGAAGCAAGAAATCAGCCTGCAGTGCTATTTACCAAAAAGCTGTATCTCACTGAGGAATGGCAGCATAAGGAATGTTTTCACCTGAATGGCTGAATAGAAAGAGACATCATCAAGTAACAGATTTGTTCCTGTATAGATAGGCATATAGGGACTTGTATTAAGTACTGTCAAAGCCCTGCTGGGGATATATCCTCATCCTGCCATGTTTATTACTGCTTACATCAGTGACAAGGATGCTTTCAGGGATGCATTAAACTCTGCTATTTGAGACAGGGATATACCATTCTGTGGAAATAAAATGGGCATGTAACTGAGGCTAAGCCTTTTGAAGAAAAAGGTTTTAGTGGACAGCTGACAAACCATTCAGATTTGGCATGGGGGTTCCTTCACAGAGGGTCCACTGAGATAAGAAGAGAAGCCATAAATTCTTGTAGTCAAACATGATTTTTTCAGAAGCTTTTGCTTTTTTCTTCTCTAGTTCCACTCCCATTTTCCCCTTCTCTGGAAAATTCTTCCAGTCCTCATTTGTCACAATGTTTCATTAACTTTCTTGTTCTCTGTGCAGACACAAGCCAGGATAATGTTTTTATTACATTGTAGTCTCATTTTTGAAATGTTGCTGTCAACCAGGGTTTCGTAGAACAGCTTATGTGTTTTGCTTAGATATTGCAAGTCTGTTTATATCAGTAAGTATCATTTTTTTGGCTTAGATAAATGTTGAAAGATATACCAATGGGAAAAAAAGATATTTCAGAAAAATAAAAAGTAACAGCGGATATCTTATGAAAAGCTGTTTATTAGAATTTCAGTCTTGAAGGCTTCCAAAAAGAAAAAAAAAAAAGAAAGAAGGTGTAATTCACCTTCAAAAAGATCAGTTTATTATATTTGCTTACCTCCATGTAAAGCTCCTTTTCTTGTTAAAGGATGACAACTGGTTGAGAAGGAAGCTAGGGGAGAATACAGTGTTTTTCTGTTTCTGTATACAAGCCCAGTGCTCTTCCAAGGTCAAGTTCACCAGAAGGTAGGAGAGTGTGACACCTCCAATATATTTGTATTAATAAAAAGGGCATACTTGGCAAAGCAATGTTCCTGGAAGAGAAAAATGTAGAGTCTCAAGCCTATGAAAATGCTTAAGAATGGAAAGTTCTTGTCCAGAGAAAAATCTCTTTGCTAATTGGAAATAGGTTTATTTCCTCCTCTGCTAATAGGGACCATGCGTATGCCAGAAGCAAAGGAAGTATCAATAAGCTTAGAAGCATAACACAGTGAAGAACGTGTTCATTCAAACATTAATCTTCAAGGTACTGCCATCTAGATGGCATCAAAAGTGGAATTGAAATACTCACATTTAATGTGCATGTAATTGTTAACATTAGTCCCTTTAGGATGCCTATCCTACTATTGCTGGCAATCTGGGGTAAAATCCAAAGGAAGCGAAGTCAGTTCCCAGTAGATGTTTTCAAGGTTTCCCTGAACATACCATTTCTGCTCTTGGACATTTTGGTGCAATGCCCACAAAGCCAGTATAAGTATCTAAAATCTTTTTGGGCTGTGCATCAGCTCCTGCCAGAGCTGAATCCACTATTGAAAGAGGAGACTGCTGCCATATGCCCAGGGGCCAGCCAACCTTCATCAACAAGTCTGAGCTGCTTCCTCACTGTGGTGTGGGGAGATGTTAAGACACATCAGCAGGTCAAGAAATGGCAGCTGGCTGCTAACTTTAGTATAGGATGGCAACGAACAGCTCTTTCAGTAGCAGCTGAGTGTGAGCACTCCTCCTCCACCCCACTGTAATTACTGTGTCCAGTTACTGAGTCTGGCAGATGTTTCAGAAGAGCCTTGGTCTGCAGTATATAAGTAGAGAACATAAATAATAAATAAAAACATAATAGAAAACAGGATCTCTTTTAAGCACTGATCTTGATTAAGAGTTGCAACAAATTATGGAGGGAAGATGTCCTTGAAGTCTTTAGTTCAAACCCAAGTGCCTTTTAAGGAAAATAATTTAGTTTTCGGTAGTCCTATGAGGAGCAGGGAGTTGGACTTGATGATCCTTACAAGTCTTTTCCAACTTGAGATATTCTATGAAAATACAGTTTAGCCATATATGCAAATTCTGGGGTGTTATATAGAAGTGACTGGGTGATGCACAATGGTAGGGATATGGAAGAGGCCAAAGACAGATGGCCTGACTGTGGTCCTCACCTTAACCCAATGAGCTTCTGCAAATGTGCTGTTGAAGGATAGATGGAGATAGCTGGCTGTCTCTTGGAGGGTGACTGACTGAAGTTTACACAAAAGGACAGGAATTTGGCACGTGAGTTTTATCAAAAAACAGTTTCTGATTTTGAGCTTAGTCTTTCTAAGCCATTCAATCTTCTTCATTTTATTTTGATCAATTAGTGGTGTTGGAGCAACAGAAGGACAAATCAAATAGTCCATTCAGTTCATCAAATCTCTTCCTTACACAGCACTTGGGCAAGAATAACCCTGTGTTTTTTCTGTAAGCAGTAGGAGCAAGTAAGAAGATGGGTCTTTTGTGTAGTGACTGATGCGATCTGAGGTGACAGGGCACTGCCTGGGTACAGACACACTGCTCCTGTCCAAAAGCCTGTCGACATGGTATTGCACCTGGGAAAACAAGATTCCTCATGGCATCAAGTCCTCTCTGCTTTGTATTCAGCATTTAAAATTCTAGGTGTAACTTGCAAATGCCCTGTGTGAGGGAATTGTTATATGTAGAAAACCTGTTTTTGCTACAGGGCATCAAGAAGGGAGATATGGCTTTTAATTTTTTTTTTTTTTTTTTTTTTTTTTTTTTTTTTTTTTTGTAACACTAGGCGTAGTAATGAGAAAGCCTGAAGGTTTCGGAAATTAAGGATTATTACTAGAAACACAACAAGTTTGTTGCTTTCTCCTGTAACTCAGTATTGTAGGAAAACAAAATAGTCTGGAAATTAGTTGGGCAGGAAAAGCCTCTTAAAAACAGCAACAATGAAACTAATGATACAAATAGCGCAAAGTAATTAGCTGGAAAATCCAAATGCGTACAGATCAGCCCAACTGAATGGAATATAACCTAGCATGCAGCAGGAATTAGAGAAAGACATTCCCGAGGCCACGTATATTGTTTTAGAGAGACAGGGAGGCAGAGAATTTACCACAAAGCTTAAGAGAAGACAAGGGAATACCATTTTTCAAACAGTAGGCGTGACGATTTCCATAGGGTAACCTCGCGTCTGCCTGTAGCAATGCAACAAACAAAAAGGAAAATAACCAAGAGCAAGCACTTGAATCACATTTTTCATAATGTGTAATACCTTGTTCCTCAAACAGAAATGTTGATGGATGGAGACTGTTCAAAATGTGGCTTTTTTCCAACCGTTTTCTGCCACTGAGTTTAATAAATCTTCATTGCTCATCACCACTTCTTTTGTGCAAATGACAAGTTCTTGAAATTAACTTGTTGGCATGACTATCCAACAACTAGAGTGTTCATATAGCCTTCAGCTCCAGTTTTAATGATGCAGCAATTGCAAATGTTCAGTTTTTCTAGAATGCCAGATTGCTGTAAATATATATTTTCAGTAATTTCCATTCTCACAGATCTAAGCTTTCTGTCTAAAGCTACCAGGTCCTGGAAAGCAACAACTGATCACAGTGCCCAAGACTGCCTAACCCAGGACCGTCTTCCAATTATCTTGGAAGAAACCTGGGTCTGTGAGACATGAAGAATAGGAATTACTTGTTGGTTTCTTGAATTTATATCCAGTAATAGTCAAGATGACTTCTAGCAGGAAGTTTGAATATGAACACTTTACCTAATAATAATTAAGAATTATACTAAGTGAGATATTTGTCCTACCAGTATAAGTATGTGATCTAGCTGGCACAGTTGTTTGACTGCCTTGTGTGATAGGATAGTCAGGGAATTTGGGAGAAAGTGGTTTGCCAGGTCTGAGATAAAAGTCAATACTATCTGGAATGCGGCAATTCTGGCTTGGATGGAATGATAATTTAGGACTGAATAAAAAGCTTTGGGTTTGGTGGGGTTTGCATAAGCAATTCACAAAACCTTCTGAAATCAACTCAATTTCTAATGCTAGACACCGATCTCATTGTCAGGGGAAGGTGAATGGTTTTCATCTGTAACCCTGAATTCCAGACAATATGTACTTTTCAACCTACATATTTAGCATTAAAAAGGAAGACAGCCTCTGAATAAATTATGCTTGTAGTAAGAACCTGGAAAGTCCAACTAGAAACAAAAAGGAAAGAAACAAAAGAAATGCACTAATTCTTTCAGGTCACTGAACATACTTTACTTTGTTTCCTTTTCCTTTGTGTTGTTGTAACATTCCCTTTAGAAATTCCCAAAGGGCATGTGATTTGAAGACACACACTCTGACTTTTCACTGCAAACTAATACACAAGTTGCACCCAGTCTGACCCAGCCATGGGATAAAAGGAAATTTTCCATTCCATTACCCTTAATCCTGGGTCTTTAAAAGGTAGTACTGTTGACAATGAGCCAAATGTAGCACATAATGAACCATATGAATCACAGTCATTGTTCCTATGGGGTAAAGGCACAGTACAAAGGTTATTGAATATATTAACTACTTCAGTGATTCAGGTCTTAATTATGAAGAAAAAGACTTGAATGGCCACTTGGATGTGTGTCTTTTCATTTATATATATATGTATATATGAAAGAGCTTACTGATCCTTCAAGCATTGATGACGCTATACACATGGTAGATCTAGCTCTCTTCCTACCTTCCTAGGAAAGCCAATGAGAATTTAGCACCCATCTCAATAAAAGCAAAGAGGAGCATAGGAGAACTTTACCATGGCCATCTCCAAAGCTGATTCAGTTGAAAAGGAAGAAATAGCTTTATATGGCTTGTGCATTAACCTACACTGAAGCTTTATTAATTTCTCTCCTCAGTTGATTGTGCCTTGAAGGAGATGACTTCTCTGTTATGGTCTTTGAAGCTCTGTTTTCCTTACCACATGGCCTGTAGGCCTACGTATCATCTGTGAGAGATCTCAAAATACTCCAGTCCTGAAAAGCACTTTATGCACAGCATCAGAAGGGACTATACAAAAATTTGTTATAACTTGGAATTAAATTCCGTATTTATTATCATTTATCTATTACTTGTTGGATATATAGAATCATAGAATCATAGAATGGTTTGGGTTGGAAGGGACCTTAAAGATCATCTAGTTCCAATCCCCCTGCCACAATTTGTTGTTACAAATTAGCTGACCTCGATGCAATTAAAACTAGAACCTCAGAAACATGGTAGAATTTTCTTTACTTTTTCTAGATGACAAGTTGGTCACATACGTTGAACATTAAAGCAAATTAAAGTATGAGATTCTGTTCTTTTCCTTCTTTTTTGTTTTTCCTAAAATGCAAACCAACACTTATAAATGCTTTTTTTTTTCTTCTTTCCTATTAATAGCTATTTTTATTTCCACGGGAAATAAAACCAGAAAAAATCTTGCCTAATAATGTAAAAATCACTTCCCATTCCCCACAAAGGCTTTTTGATGCAGATGTATACTCTATATATGTATATAATGCCATCTATATGGCATTGTGAATAATCACAGAAGACAAGGAAGAAAAATGACAGATTTCTGGTGCGCAATGCCCAATTTTTGGAGCAGAAAAGCTCCATCTGCAGTAGACTTAAATAGTGTCAGAGTCCATTCTTTGGTGCAGCAGTCAACTGGCACAATTTGGACAGATCTATAGTGTTAAAATAAGATATTATAATATAAAATCGTACAATTGTAGACAATTTAATTTGGAAGAGAAAGATGACATCTGGAGGTCAGGTAATCCAAACCCCATCTCACATAGGTCTATCTTCAAGGTCACTTGGGTTTCAAAGGGCAGTTCAATGTCCAGCTGAGTTTGAATGTCTCCAAAGGTGGCAATTCAATGGCCTCTCTGAGCAACCTGTTTCAATATTTGACTACCCCTATGGTAGGAAAATTCTTTTCCTTGTATCTCATCAAAATTTTCCTTGTAGCATTTTATGCCCATTGTCACTTGTCCTTTTATTGTCCACCTCTGAGAAAACTCTGGCTTTATCTTTATTCCTTAACCTCAATCAGACTGTGGAAGTCTGCTACAAGATGTACCCCGTAAGTTTCTTTTTAGTAGTCTGAATAATCCCCATTTCTACAGTTTATTTGAGTATGTCATATATATCTCCGACCCCCTGACCATCTTAATGACCCTCAACCAGAATCTCCCCAGTTTGACTATGTCTTTATTGTGCTGTGGAGGGGAGAGATATAACTGGACAGTACACTGCAAAATTTGCTCCAAAACTATTCCAAAGACTGCTCTAACAGGTTATTAGTATAGACAACCAAGTTCTAGTAGATATATCTGGCCCTGGCATTAGTATGACAACACAGAACAGATGAAACCAAAAAGGCAGTGAGTATAGCAGGACTGTTATTGGAACAGACTCCCTCAATGTGAAGTGTTCTGTATTGGACGGAGTGGCCATTTGTCAGAGAGGTAGTATAGCACAGCTTTTGTGTTATATTATTGTCATGGTTTTAACCCAGCAGGCAGGCAAACACCATGCAGCTGCTCGCTCGCCATCCCCCACCCCTGGTGGGACGAGGGAGAGAACCAGAGGGGTAAAGGTAAGGAGACTTGTGGGTTGGGATAAAAAAAAAAAAATTGAAATAAAAATAATAATAAACAATAAGGATAATCATAATGTTAATAAGGAAGAAATTTTTCACTCAGAGAATGGTCAGGCACTGGAACAGGTTGCCCAGAGAAGTTGTAGATGCCCCATCCCTGGAAGTATTCAAGGCCAGATTGGATGAGGCTTTGGGCAACCTGGTGTAGTGGAAGGTTTCTCTGCCCATGGCAGGGGGATTAGAACTAGATGATCTTTGAGGTCCCTTCCAACCCTAACCATTCTATGATTCTATGATTCTATAATAATAATAGAATATACAAATGAGTGATATACAGTGTAATTGCTCACTGCTTGCTGACCAATGTCCAGCCCATCTCAAGCTAGTGAAGCCGGAGAAGAAAAATCCCAAAACTGCAGTCCTGGAAGAGAGAGTGAACTTCCTGGACACCCTCATCTATATACTGAGCATGATCTTGCATGGTATGGAGTACCTCACTGGCCACTTTGGGTCAGTTGCTCTAGCTCTACTGCCTCCTAGCTTCTTGCGCACCTGCACACTAGCAAAGCATGAGAAGTTGAAAAGTCCTTGATTTCTTAGCAATAACTAAAACCATCAGTGTTTAATAAACATTCTTCTTGTACAAAATCCCATACTAAATCCAAAACACAGCATTAGTCTAGTTACTAAGAAGAAAATTAACTCTGTCTCAGCCAAAACCAGAACAATTATTTGCATCTTTATCCACATTTTTTCAGATTGTGTTCACTACAGAAAGGAAAAGGACTCAGAGCGAGAACTGATCAAGCATCCACACCTCTGCTCCATGAAAAGTACTCTGTACACAAATTTAAACTTTTAAAATGAAATGTTAGAGTTTTGATCTATTTTAAGAATGAATGGTTCAAAGAAGAATACATTTTGAAAATTTTGTCTTGAAATGGTAGTTGAGATGCATCATGGTTTTATTTTTCATTGTGACTAGAAGCCTGAGACCATTGTATATATCACAGAGTGCACAACCATGTGACTCTCATGACGCAAATGGTTCAGGCAGTGGGGTCTGCTATTACAGAGAGAAAAAATGAGAATAATTTTCAATCAGAGATGGGATCACTGCAGAATGTCAGCAAGTTTGTTTTCAGGTTACAAGAAGTATGTGCAGACTTTTCAGGTGAACAGAAAACTTGTGAAATCTAACTTGTGGATGATTGATATGAAAAACAATAAATAAATAATAACCAGATTGGTCTGGTTTGTCATATGTGCAGCGCTGCATGTTGAGCCACAAGGAAAATGTTGTGTTAGCAAATAAAAAAGCCAACAATCTAGAAAGAAGGTTTGTCTTCAGAGAAAAAAAAAAAGATGGAATAAAAGGAAAATTTGGCACATAAATAAACAATAGAAACAAAGAAATGAAGATGCTAAGCTAGATTTCTTGGGTTTCTTCTTGATTTGGAGCCATTTTCAAGGTGGAGTCATGGGTTAGAATATTCCAAGGGGACAAGTGGTGTTTTCTGTCCTAAATACTTCTTTTTGTAAACCTTTAACATAAAATATTGTTAGCTGATTTATCAGTCACCTTCACACTTCAGTACAGAGGATGCTTTGTTTGTGCTTTACAAATGCAAAGAGCTCTCTGCTGTTTTGCTTGCCTGTTTTAAATGTAAATATGAAGACATATGTTTGCTTTTGTTTTTGACCTTTCTTGCTATCTTCTGCAAATGATGAATCTAAAATGACAACAGACTTCTTCCCAGCTGATATTCCTGCTAGAACTTCGACTAATTGTAAAACATGAAGGAAAACAGAGGAGCTGGCTGTAAAATTGTTGCACTCAATAACCTCAGTATTGGCCATTGATGTCAAAACAGGATGAGCCATTCCTGAAACAAAGATTTAAAGACCCACTAGAGAAGAATCTGAATTTTTAAGAGAGTAGAAAGCTATTTCTTACTAACTCAGGACTATTCTATTATATATACTACCAGGAGAGTGAATATCTTGATTAGAAATTCATATTTATGCATGATGTATAGAAGGAAAACATGGATTTTAGTATCATTTGGAGATCCTAGAGAGTCACAGGAAAGTTGTGTTGAACAATCTAATTGAAGCAGTTTTTCATTTACAATCCTTATTACTGAAGACAGTGTAATCTGGTATACTAAACCCCAATGTTTTGTATCAATTTTTCTCTACATTTACTAATACTGACACTAATAAATGCAGAGCACAAAGCACTATATGATGACAGTATTCCATTTTTGAAAAACATGCATTTCATTAAGTGTCTCAGCTGGTAGAGGAGTCTGAGCAGTGCCTGCATTCCTGTAGTGAGCCCCCTGGCCTCATGTCTAAACCAGATAAATAAAGATGAAGCAGGATTGTAACCACTGCAAAATCCTTCCTTACTTACTATAATACCAAGTGGCTGACTTAAAAACAGTCTGACCCTGTTTAGATACTTTTCCCCGAGTTAAATAGACTAGATGGGAATCATTTCACTTGATTTAGGGACCAACTTGAGGGATTCATAGCACCTAATTTTGCAGACAGGATGAATCTCCATATTCAGACTCCTGTCTGGGTGTCTACATGTAAGGAGCTACGTCAGAGATATTAACTTCAACCTAGAGTAGGCACATCAGTCATAGCACAGCTGCCTAAGATGAGAATTCATCCCACTCTTTGGGAACTTTTCCTGTTCCATACAGACAGAAATCAATATACATCCCGTCTATATACATACCCATATAGTGGGTCAGTATAGACATCCCGGTAAAAATTCTCACCTTTATTCCCAATCTCCAGACAAAAATATAATCAAAGAAAACTGATGGCCTTTTCTCAAAACAATCATTTGTTTGAGATGAAAGCAATGGCAAGAACATGAAACAGGCAAAATAGGAAGTACTGAAACTTAAATAATATAAAAATGGTTTAAATAATTCCATTTTTCTAACATTATCTCACATTTTAGGGTTGCTGTGACTATCTTGTAGGTATCAATTTGGAGGGGATGTCAGAAAATTGATTTTCAACATTGCTGGTACTATAAACTATGTCCCAGAAAATATATGACCACTGCTCGGTTATGCTTTTACAGAGATGAGAGATAGCCAGCTTTCCAAAGTGGGGTTAAAGGACTATTTGTACCGCAAAGAGCTACCTTGTGCATGAGGGTGATCCTGCATGTTTCAAAGATGAAGCAAACAACAGAACATAGAGGAAGGAAAAGTGAAACAAAAATAGATGATGTGATTAACCTTTCTCTGAAAGGACAAAAATGCAAGGGTATCAAAGACATCTGAAATATATAGGTGCTTTCTGAAAATTACATTTCTATCCCAGGAGTCACAGGAGTGGCATGAGAATTTTCTATACATGTACAAGGGAAGAAAGGAATAGGCATTTTTTTTTTTAATTAACATGATCTCAGCAAGAGGGGCTGAATTTCTAATGTGGGTTGTTAATGCCAGAGCATTAGATCTGCTTATAAGAGGAGACATGATAAAAGTGTGCGTAGAAATGAATGATTTAGGAATAGCGAAGAGAAATCTATAGCACAAGGCTAACAAGATTGTAAATGAAATCAAATATGGCAAATTATCTGGAATAGGATTTTTTTTAGATGATTTATGGTCAGTGGAATTCATGCTCTCAGCAGTACTATGTGGACCATAGTGACCTTTGAAGAGGGACTGACTGATTGCAAGGATAACAAGAATAGCAAGAGAAATTCTGATTAATATTAAGAAAAAAGTCCTTTGTTAGGGGTTTTGAATCTTATCTTCCAGATGTTTAATTTCTCTTTAAATAGTAAGAGATGTGAAGAGATTTTATTGTGGAGATAATTTACTGCACTTCTATCTGGTCTGGTTTTGATGTTCTTTATTTTTGATGGGTTTTTTTGCCACCTGCTTCTCAGCAGGACACACAAACCCAGAGTGAGTAGATTCATGCCATGAATGGACAGCTCTGGAGCCTGTTTTAACGCATTGAGCCCCATTCTGGTGCTAAAGTGCTCCAAAGTGTTCCTTTGCCTGCCAGTGAACTGCAGAGGGTGTTCAGACCCTCAGCGGGAACCAGACGTATTTTGTCATTCTTTTTGTCCCCTCCATACAGTTTCCAAATTTCTAAAAGACTTTCTATTTCTAAAAGAATAATTGCCCTTGAGATCTAATCTGAAATTTTATATCCAAGAGTAACGGCCAGCCTATGGCGCTTGTTATAACATAATGGCATACACTGCAGTACTATGTTATAGATTATTGATATCATAAATTGCAGTGATGAATTCAAAACTATTGTCCTTTGTATCAAAGATTGCTAAGGCACTTTACATGTTCTTACTTAGTGGGACTTCACATTTTAAAATGGATATAATATTGTGTAAGCATACTAGTGATCTGATGATAACACAGAAACTGAAGACATTACCGTTGGTAAAGAAATCCTGGAGACAGGATTTGCTTGGACTTAAAAAGATATCAAATGGATTCACAATGTTGTACTTTGGCCTGTGTAGTCAAAGGGTCAACTTGTGATTGGTACTGCATCATTTATGAAATGGCATTAATCCATAAAGCCATTGTGCTAAATGCTGTACTTATCCAGAACAAAGCCTGCTCAAAGTGCTTATGATCTGAACATGAGGACAAGGGACAAGGGATGAGTACAGGCAAGCTGGGAGTACATGGATGAGGACAAGTAGAGACTAGAAAGTGGAACATAGTTGTTCAGCATGAGAGGCCTGTGTTTCTGCACAGGAACACTCCAGATAATGCTAAATCTTTTTCATGGGCATTATGTTGGAAATGATTTGCAAAGTAGAGACAGTGTGGTAGTGTTTTAGATTTCTGAGATGTTCTGCAGAGTTACTCCAAAGGATGTCAAGAGCTCAGAAGAAAACTACTGATGGACAGCAGTGGGTCAAGACTGTCTCTCAAAGCCAAAAGGAGAACGTTGCATCTAGGAAGAGCCTGGGCCTGATTTTGCTTGAGCAGACAGGGAAGGAATATTGCATCATGGAGATAGATGCAAACAGGTTTAGAGAAGTTCGAAGCCTAAAGAATTATCTTCAAAATATCATGTAAAAGTGACAGCTGAATTTGTGTTCATAAGTAAGGAGATCAGGAGAGTGGAGACTATCTTCTCTGTAGAAACCTTACACTTTTAGAAACTGTGAGCATGTACACAGGAAAAACTTACCATATATGGATTCATTTTCTTATATTCTTTCCATAAATATCTACCTTAGCCATTTTTTCAGATGGATATGTGATTAGATGCCACTTTGTTGTAGGCCAGTGCAGCAATCTCGTGTTCTGGTGTTGACAAGAATGTGCACAAACATTCTTTTCTGTTTGTATTGAGGAAGCTTTTGTCTTAGATAGGATGTTTTTTGTCTTGTAAGCTGGACTCTTTTGATTTCCATGGCATTTGAGAGAGAAGTGAGATCTGAGAGAAATGGTCATGCAGACACCAAGGTCAGCAAAGATGGAGAGGGAGGAGGTGTGCCGGAGCTGAGATTCTCCTGCAGACCGTGGTGACATGGCAGGTGGCCCCCTGCAGCCTGTGGAGATTGAAGGCGGAGCAGAAATTCGCCTGCAACCCGTGGAGATCCCCATGCTGGAGCAGAGATACCTGTGCCTGAGGGAGTTCATAGAGGACTGTCTCTATGGTAAAGGACCCCCACGCTGCTGGAGACCAATGGTGGAGCAGAAATACATTTGCAGTCCGTGAGAAGGGACTCCACACCAGAGCGGGTGGCTGCACTCCCAGAAGCCGTGACTCTGTGGGAAAAGTAAGAGCTGCAGCTATCTGATGGTTAAGGATTGCATCCTGTGGGAAAGACTTATGTCAGAGAAGTTCACGAAGAGCTTTCTGTGGGAAAGGACCCTGTGTTGGAGCAGAGGAAGAGTGTAAGGAGTCCTCCCTCTTAAGGAGGAGTGACAGAAACAACATGCAATGAACTGACTTGCAACTCCTCCACTTCCCCATTCCCCGTCCTCCTGCTGCTGGGGGAGGAGGTAGAGCCGGGAAGAAGGGAGGGATGGGGGAAGGTGTTTTTAAAACCTGACTTTGTTTCTCTTTATCCTCTCTGAAGTAACAGGTAACAAATTGAAGTGATTTGTCCTCAAGCTGAGTCTGTTTTGCCCAGGGCCATGGCTGGTGGGTGATCCTTCCCTGTTCTTATCTCGACCCTCAAGCCTTCTGTTGCATTCTTTTTTTTTTTTTTCTCCTCTCCACCCCACCGGGATGGAAGAGTAAGCAAGTGGCAATGTGGTAGCCTATACTGCTGTCTGGGCTAAACCTCAACATTCACAGTAAAGGGTTTACTTCATTTAGTGCTTGGACACATGGATATTGTCTGGTTCATGAGTGAAGAAGGAGTTCCTAGAGGGCATCCAGGAAGAGAACTCTTCAGGGTTTTTTTGTTTGTTTGTTTGTTTGTTTTTTTGTTGATTGCTTACATCTTAACAAAGTATTGCAGAGTGAATGACCCTGCTTCCATTCAGTGAAGGCAGATGATATTTTCTTATAGACTTTGATGAATGTGATGGAAAAAGTTTAATGTTTCTTACCTTATGGGTGCAATGTCTTTGAGAAGGAATGGCAGGACCATTAAAAAAAGATTTTTCATGTTCAAATAGATGGAAAATCTGAGCCCAGAAGTTTTGAGAGTTGGGAGAAAAAGGAGAGATTGAGGGTTAAAAATATCATTATCCTTCTGTGCATGTTTCTTCTCTCAGCAAGTTCAAAATCTGCTGTGCAATTCCATTGAATTTACCACATGCAACTAATATCCCTCTCTGAAGTGACTGAGAAGATGTGGAAAGAAGACCACCGGATATTAATTCTGTATTTCTAACTAATCATGTCTGCTGAAATCAACGTCCAGAGGAGCTTTTACTTTGGATGTTAAGAGAAGAACAAACTTAGTATTCATTTTTCCTCTTTTTGTTTTGTTGAGATCCACCCTTGCACCGTATCTTTTCCCTTTTCCTGCAGGTCTGACAAAGAACTTCTGCTCATTAGTACTGACAGTCGCAAAACTCCAAAGTCCAAAGGTTACAATTTATTCAGTAAATCCCTTCACCACAACATATAAGAGGATTTTTGATCCTCAAATCCAAGAGAATCTGATTATGCCAGACATCTTATTCCCATCTAGCAACTGGTGGGCACTCACTCTACCTTCTTGGCATTGAGAAGTCCCTCCCATATGAGTTAAGCTTATGAGGCATGTACGTGTTTTGGGTAGGACTTGATAAAAGAATTTCCCCTTGCTCATGGAAATCCAGACCTTGGATTCATCTAGCTTCATGTGGAGCAAAACTTTAAGCGCTTAAGTTAGAAACCTTGTCTCTCTAGTCTCTCTGGGTAGTCAGGAGAGAGAGAGAAGCATAGGATAATCCATCATACATCAGTGTAAAAATGATATAACCCCCTGGCATAGCTGTTCTGCTTTCAGAACCTTGGGCACATGCATTTAAAAATGAGTAGACTACATTTGAAATTAATGCCAGGTTAAGCATTCAGAGAGATGATCCTGTTCTCTGTTTTATACACATTGCATCAATAATCGCTTTCAGTCCCCGGACTTTGGAAGAATTTACACAGAACAATTAAATGCATTGACACAAGACTTTGCAAATGCAGCTCAAACATTTTATTTCACATGACTGTCCCCCAAAGAGAGAAAATACATGCACACTTATTTTCTTTATTTGACAAATCTTTAATTAGAAAATCAGTTTTTTCTTTATTATAAAATTTCATAGGCTGATAAACCTTGGTAGGTTATAGAGAGAGAATATTTTTGCTATGAACCTAATAAAAAAGTTAAAATAAATAACAGCATTAATCAGATTATCTCTCCTCCTTACTATGTTACCTATTACAAAAAAGCCTACAGTCATCAACTTTTATTTAAAAATCATAGATGTATTTTGTAGCCTTTTATGACTGGAAGGGATGATATTAGTATTTGATGAATTATTAATAATTTTCGGTGACTGACTGACAGGGGTGGAAACGCAATAGACATGGATCTAAACCCATACATGGAATTTTAATGTTCTGAACTCAGCAAAACAACTATCTGCAGGGGAGAACATAGTAAAATTTAATGATTATAACACTGCCTTTTGAAAAAGAAAAATCCAAATATTAATTAGCCCTAAAACATTAAAATTGGTTGCACAGTAAAGCTTGCAATTTTACATACAGTTTTTGCACCGGAGTGCTGCTAGCATTGTGCTGGTGCGATGTGCTATCCATGAGGTGTGGGCATGCCTATGAACCAGGGCTCTCCAGCCGAACACTGTAGGGCTTCCATTCACATGGGACTGGCATGAAGAGACTTGGACTAAAGGTGCAAGACTATAACCCGGACATTTTTCTAGAACTGCATTAAATGATATGGTAACTACTTAACTCAACCATGCACCTACATGTGAGGGTACTTGAAAAAAGCCCCAAGTTTTTACTGTATGTTTACAAAACAGCAGCTTCCCCGGAAAGAAGTCCAAGTGATGGAACGAAATCTCATGTGAAAAATGAATATACATCTATCTACATTAACTTATGCTCCTCATTAAAATTATGAACAGTTTATCATTCATATCTAATTAATAGAACAGAGTCTAAAGTCTGGGATTTTGTATCTGTTTTGCATAGTCCATTTAATACCCGGTATTTTCATTCTTGCATGATTAGTGTCTAAGAGAAACAGTTAAATAAATACACAGTCATTTACATAATGCCACAGTTTATTTAAAGCATTTTGAAGCTGAAATGATGAAAAGAGGACTGGATAAATTACTTGGCAAACTGCACATAATTTATTACTGCACTGAGTAAGTATATTGCACTGTCTAAAATAGTCACTGTTAAATTACCAACTTTTACACACTGTCTAGAGAATTTTCTGTGATTTTATCCTCCCCCTCAAGCTAAAAATAAATATACAGTTATAATTCTGGATTTTCGTGGAAGCCCTACTGAAAATAATTAGTTGTTGTCACCCCAAGGTCAAGATCAGTGATGAATACAGCAATAGTGCAGATCATCTTTTTAGACACTTCATTGCTGATTCCTCTGTATGTATCCATACCTCTTCAGAGGTGCATTTGTCAACAAATTCTCAGATTTCTCTCTCAGCAGGCTTGCTCCAAAGCCCACTGATGCTCATAAAAATATTCTTGTTGCTAGGCTTCAGGCAGGTCTCGTGTGTCTCATCCTGATCTTTGTAGTTTTTCTTCTACTCCCTGGGAATAAGGGATAGATATTTGGCTGTACCCATTGTTCTGTCTGTTGACTGCCATCCTCAGAGGAGATGTATTCCAGAGAAATCCCTTCAGAACGACAGAGGATTTATTCACCTCACTTCACCTCTGCAATGTCAACATCTATGCCTGAACTAGACCTCCCAATCTCCCTTGCTCATCAACAGAAAGAAGCAGGTACTTTCAGGGCACGATTCATTTGTCCTGGCTTTTTTCAGCTTTGTTATGATACAATGAATTGTGCTCAGGAAAAGTCTACTTCTGTCTCTCTGCCAAACACGGACTCTACAAATGTGGGTTTACATATAGGTGTCCTTATTTTGGTCAGAAGAATTCCAGGCTCTCATGTTGGAGTCTTGGTTCATATTTATATTCCTTGGTTGGAATTTTTAAAAGCAGTCATCACTTACTTGTCAACTCTGATCAAAGTTTAACTGCAGAAGCCACTGAGGATCTTTAGCTCAAACATACTGATAAGTCTGATTTTAATCTTCCTTTTCATGAAACTGCCACCTTGAAATTGCACGAAGGTTCCTAACCACACGATTTGCTGGAGGATGAATATGTTTTAGCTAAGAAAATATAGCTGGATAGGAGAGAGGTTCCATCAAGAAAATAAAATGAAATCAGGATCTATTTTTTTGTAAATTCATCATAATGGAAAGAATCAACACTGTAGTATGCATGTGGTTTGGCTAAACATATTGATGCATTTCAAACTTCCATATGTTTCAAAATGCTGAATGTTTTATAACTAGAGATACTGTACACTTAAGAAAAAGACAGACAGTTCTTAAACATTGGACCTTTTGATGTTAATGAGATTGAAGTTTGGGCTTCATTGTGCTGGTGTTCAATTTCAAACATGAAATTGAAGAGTTTTGAGTTCCAAAAGAAACTTTGTGTAATGATGAAAACAGTCTCCCTTCCTAATTTATATCCTGCTATTCAAAAGGAGAAAGGAAAACTGAAAATAAAACAGATCAGAAAGCATGACATTATCTCCTTTTTGTCCTGAAAATATCATTAATAGCTGAATGGATATTGTGAAAGATTTAGACTCAAAATACAAGACTGATGGAAGTGATACTACCCTGGCAATTATGCTAGCATTTGTCTTTGTATTGCTGTTCAATCTATCTACCTCTGTATAAAAGGCTGAGGTCACTTATATTTCAGTCCAGTAATACCAAAAATTTTGGAAATAACACACTCTTGTCCCCCTGCAGCTGATGCAAAAACCTGCTGAAGTCAATGGAAGTGTTTCCAACAGTTTCAGGAGGCTGTGGAGCAGTTCTTGGTGCAAGTAAGTGAAATGCAAATTGTGGCAAAATGAGCAAAAGTGGGAGCCTGTATCCAAAAGGACTCAAGTCTTAAAAGCTATCAAGTAACTAATCCTCTCACAAGCTTTTGCAAGACTCAAACTGTTTGATGTTCATGTGCTCTAGTGACGGTCACGGCATGAAAGCACGCATAGACCACACAAACGGCTGTTCAATAAACACTAGACACACTACCCTTATAAGAATATAATCTAAATGATTTTACTAAAGCACTGGACATTTTAATGTTCAATGGTAGCTAATATCAGGAAATGCTGGAGCATAGAAACAGAAAATGAGGAGTTCCTCCTTTATGGTGTGCATTGCATTCTGTTTGAATGATGCATGAGATGTCACACTTGCAATGCAAGTGCTGAGAAAGCAGAACTGTTTACTGATTCATACTGTAAATTTTCACCCTTATGGAGCACAAACTAAACTCTGGGTCATGAGCTAGTAGAATCTATCATTTAATTGCAAACAGCTGTTTAAACATATATATATTTTTATATATATATAAACATATAAAATAAATGAGTCATTTATTTACACTTGGCAATAAAACATGAGGTTTCTTATCCATTATTTATCCCTGCAGTGGAAATCAAGAACAGGGATGCAAAATTTCACAGGAACTTTTCTTGCATCTGCAACACTATGTTCTGAAACAAAATCCCTGGTGTCCCTCCTCCCTTAAATTTTGATCCGGAGCAACCAGCAAAACTGCTGCACAGATGGGAAAACACATGGTACTCCTTGCCCAGGCTTTGAAGCAGAGAAGAAATGGCATCTTGCTCCTTTATTTTTGCTATCTTTTTTTTTTTTTCATTTTATTTTAAGTATAGTCTAACTTCACTTATCACAAGAGAAAATCTAAGACAATTAGGAAAGTAACAGCGACATGTGAGGGCTGATGGATGAATCTCTGCTAATTTATTTTTTTTTTGCCACAGTAAATCCATTGTAAAACCGTTAAATTTTAGAAATACTGGAGTGATATCACATAGGTAGCAGAGCGTGGGAGATTTCATGGGAAACTATTACCAGCACTGTCTCAGTATTTCTTCTGCCTCACTCTGTGTGTCTTTATCCATTTGCCCTCCCCAGAGTTGTAGCTGCCTTGATGCAATATGGGTTTTTTTGGTTTCAAGAGAGCCTAGACAGCACAGTCCTATAAGCTCTGCTGCACAGCTAATAGTTCGGTATAAACCAGTTTCTAGTCCTTGGAAAATGCTGTTTTATCAACACTCGCTTTTCTGACAAATTGGGATGAAAAGTTGGATTGTTCTGTTGCTATTTTTATTTACTATTTAGTAATTATTATTAATTTTATTCTTAAATCCTGAAAAAGATGGATTTATAAATGTTTCCTATTAGCGTGTTTAAAAATGGATGAATCATTTTAATATTTCTGCCTCACAATATTTTGTTTCAGTTTGGTGAACTTAAATTCTTTCAGTTCTTGTGCTTGAGACATTAAATTGTATTTCCCTGTCCTGGCAAACTGCGTCCTCTTAAGTGTTATAGTTTCAGCATCCTGACTGACTCAGAGCTGGGCTACTTCTCCCACAGTGCCAATGCAATTTCCCTGAGAATCAATGCTCCTGTGACCTCTTTCTTAAGGAGGACACTTAGAGATACATCAGCTTGGCACCCCATGAGATGTGCCATTTAGCTGTAGAGCCTGACCAATACGTGGTGGAGAAATAGGTTTTTGTACTGTAACTCCTATAAGGTTCTGAAAATCATCATCACACAAGACACTTGCACATCTCTCTCAGGGCAAGAGATGTTTCAACTGCCAGCAGATAAATAGTTATATCCTTCCATGTAGAAAAAAGTTTTCAACAACTACCCAAGCAAAGCCGCTCTTGTTCCAGAGTTAGGCAGGGTTTTCACACTTTACTTACAGCCATGCAAAAGCATTCACGCCAACGTAACACCGTGCACAAGGTGCAAAAGCAGAGAGATGTCCACATTGAAGAGCACAAGAATGTCTTTCAAAGAGGGATAATCTCTCACGGGATAAAGCAATTCTGTGTACTTAGCACAACTCCTTACAACTCCTTCAAGAAGCTGCTCATGCAAATTAATAGTCTAAAAATGTCCTTTTATTTTGTTGCTGTATCTGCACTCCTACTCTGTTGCTATCTACTGTATCTTCTTTTACCTCCTCAATGCTCCCTTCACTGTGTTATCTGGCATTTGATGCTTTACCTCTGCTCTGGCTATATCAGGGCATTATGTTTCTAGGACTTTGGTCCATCAGTTTTCACAGCTACTGAGATCACATAAAAAGAAATAAATTTCTGATATGCTTCAGATCTGGCTCTCCACACACTCTAGAAATTTTGAATTCTTTTGTTCCTTTTGATCTTAAAGAAATTAATGGTATCTGGATGTCTAAACCCAGAGCAATACACCATGCTGTAAGTTTTCTCTCTGCTACTGCTGACAACACTGTGGATGTATTCATTGTGTCATCAAGTTTCTCAGGTCCCTGTGGGCTGCACAATCCCTTCATTTTTCAAAAGTTTTAGTTTATGATGCTAGTTATGCTAGAGATGCCTGTAAAAATGTGTTCTTGATAGTGTCTGCTGGTGTAGAACTAGTTTTTCTCTTCTGTCTTTTTTATCTAATTAAAAAGTAGGCTGTGTTTTGCTTTGCTCTGCTTAAACTTTATTGAGTTTCAGGACACAGTGAATAATTTACTCTGTTTATTGACTAACTCAGTTAAAATGTATTCAGTGACTTGATATTCTTTGTTCTGCTCTTATTTATGTGATTTTCAGTTTCTGACATCAAGCATTCAGATCCAGTTATTCCCAAACCACAAAACAGAAGTCAGAAGCACAAACCATATGATGACACAGTTTTACACCTTATCCCAAACTCTGCAGTGAGTGAAACCAAATCCCCAGGTCCAGATTTTCGCCTCTTGAGAATGACCTAAATGACAGTATTGATGTGATCTGTTTCTCAGATAAGCAGCTCTCCAATTCTAAGGTGTAATCCAAAGATTACGGCTGCACACCGTGATCTTAAGTCATCACTGAGATCTCTGAAACAGTTCCTGATGACCTGAGACGTGTCAGGACAATGTAGGACACCTGCAGAACAGAGGAGAAGAGGGCAATGTGCTACCTGAATATTAAAAAGCTCTCGTTTGTAGGGCTTCTCTGCTTTAGTTCATGCAGGAGGGGCTTTTATTTTTGTAAAGAGACTTTAATTCTTTCTCAACTATGTGTGCCCCTTGCTTCCATTTCACTTACATGCAATTTCCACAGATGTGTCCTGTTCGTTTCCAAAAGCATTTTCATTTTGAGCATTTTTACTGTGATGTAATCAGGATTAAATTTTTGCTTGGATTTATCTTCCAGAATACAGATTTACTGTTTTTGAGTAGCTGATCATGCAAGTGGGTCAGCTTGGGTAGAACTCTACATAATGTGACTGATTTCAGTGAGACTCTGTCTGAATGTAGGATTGAGCCTTTCTTTCTCATTAATTGAAGGTATAGGGTTGAGATCAAAGGAATTCTGGCAAGGTTTTTAAAAAAAGAAGCCTTTTTAAGTTGACTTTACCTGCATCAATAGTGGAAACTATACCTTACACTATTAATAATGGATGAATTTTTAAAAGATTAATGCATTTTTAACTGGCTTTGCTTTCCATTTCCTTCTACATTGTACTCTTCAAAAGCAGTGAAACTTATTTGAGCTATTTTGGTTTTATTTCTAGGCAATTTCACATTTTTTGGGTTCTCCCATTAACACTAAAATGGCCAGGATATTCAAGTATGTCTAAAGACCTTGATTAGATATCCCTTACTGAGTACAAAAGTGGTGAAAGCGCAAGCTCTGAAAAATAGACCTCTTGAAGCTCTCAGTCTGGGGAGCTCTACTAACGAGGCGATCTCAAAGGTGCTGTACAGCCAGGCTTTTCAAACACTTTAGAATGATAAAAGTACGTTTCTGCTAGATTTTTAAAAGCTTCTAAGCAGTGAGCGTCAATGGGAGCTAAGTACCATCTTTAGGTATCTCTTAAAAAATCTGCCTCATTTCCCGACTTTTGTAGACGTTGACCGCCTTGGGTCATTAGTGCTTTATGGAGGTTGCTTATACTTTTGTCTGTGTTTCAAGGGGATTTCTTTTGCAATGGAACTTGTATTTTGATTCAGCCACATCTATTTTTAGAAAGTCAACACATGATTCACGTTTCCAGGAACCAGCTGTCAAGGGACTGCTTGTGAGACTTTATGAGCAGGAGATCCTTTACAATTCTGTGATCTTAAGAGAGCTATTCCTTTGGGGATTCCTCAGAGAAATTAAAAATAGACACTTGGCTAATTGAGAACATAACTGCAAAGTTATGCTGAGGAGATAAGCTATTTATAACAGGATGGCCAAGATGACATGGAAAAACTGCTCTGTTTAGAGGCCATGCTGTAAAACGTCCCAATGAACTCTTAAAGAAAAAAGGACCACCTATGTTTGAATGTCAGGGAGTGAATTACAGGCTTGAAAAGTGAGAGAATCATAACATACAGAAGTACACAAAAATCATATGTTATGAAGCTGTCGGTTGTTATCAAATATTTTCTTTACACGAAGGCTTTTCCATTATTTACTTTAAACTGAAAGAGGGTAGATTTAGATTAGATCTGAGGAAGAAATTTTTCGCTCACAGGGTGGTGAGACACTGGAACAGGCTGCCCAGAGAAGTTGTGGATGGTCCATCCCTGGAAGTGTTCAAGGCCAGGTTGGATGAGGCTTTGAGCAACCTGATCTAGGGGAAGGTGTCCCTGTCCATGGTGGGAGAGTCGGAACTAGATGATCTTTAAAGCCCCTTCCAAACCAAACCATTCTATTATTCTGTGATTCTATATAAGGATGTCAGAAAAAAATTATGATGAAGTCACCCTTATTTGTATCCCAACCATGTACAAATTGATTTGGACAAGTTTCAATGTTACAGTGTATTATAGACAGAAATGGATACCTTTTAATTTAGAAAGTTGTCTGTCATCTCTGTGACTGAATACGAATGGGAAATATGTGCCAGTGTAACTGCATTTTTATGATTGCAGTTATAATCCTAATTTACAGCAATAGCTAAATCATTGCTGATAGCAGTAAAAATGATTTCGATAAAAGAGTAATTATTTTGTCTGGTGGAGGTACTGGTAGCACAGTACTTTCCAGATGCAACTCAGTTCTGAACTGTCTGTAATCAAGCCTTAAATATAGTTTCATTCAGAGCTCTAAGAAGTCAAACTCTGCTCTCCGTTGACCTGAAAGCCAAGGACAATGCTGTGGTTGAGTCTAAACATTACTAATCACATGACATACAGTAAACAGATGCTTTTGGTGTTGCCCCTTTCTTACCCTCAGCCGTATTTCATAACCAATCACATAGGATATGTTATGGGGGTGGGGGAACAAGAAGGCTGAGACAGTAAAATGAAGTATGCAACTCACCTACTAAGCCAGGGAGTTGAAACAACCTAGGCATCTGCATCCATCACAAGCCTGTGAGTTTATCCAGAGGGACTGGGGTCTATGTGGGAAGGGGCAACTTGACTGGTTTTGGGTGTTTGAACCTCTGTGTAGGAGGGAAAGACAGACAGGAAGGCTGGAGAAGACACCAGGAAAGCGGATATACAAAAATAACCAAGACTACAGCCAGACTGGGACCATGGTTCTGAAAAATACCTACGTGAAACTTCTTGGTTTGAACTGGGGGAAAAGAGGGTACTTTCTGTGAGCCAGAGGAGCTGCTTCCTCCTGCCCGGAAGTAGCGTCTTTTGCATGCCTCGTAGGTGAATAGGAGGACACTGAAGAAATAGTTGAATCCTTTATCAATTTCTCTTGCCAACAGCATGACTTCAACCTCCAAATTTTGGATAATTGCCAGGAAGGGAAAGAAGAAGAAGAAAAAGTCCAAGTTCTAAAATTAGACCTACCCTCTCAGTTTCTATTAATCTTTTTGTTGGCTGATGTTAGACAATACACATGTAGGAAGAGAGAGGGTTTTCCTCTGCCTTCTGCAATTGTAGATTTACTAATATTCTGAGGGCTGTGGACTCCATTGGACATGCTCTGTTTCAAGATGTTCTCTGAGAAAATGATTAGGACTGTGAACTTCCAGCCACTTGTAAAGAAATATTTGCAAGAATCTTTGAAAGAAAACGTTGCATAACTCTGAAACTCTATTCTGAAAATGCTGGAGCTTGGAGAGTTTTCTAGAATTGCAGTTCTGTTTTGCCACAGGTGCACATTTTATTGAGTAGTCCAAAGAAAGCAGATGCTTAGCAGTACTTTTCATGGATTTGTTCAAATCTGTTTCTGCTGACCTCTGTTGACATCATTACCTTCAAATATAATTATTTATTTGTTAAGTATCATGAATATGAGCTGTCACAAGAAAATATTGGCTTCCCAAAATCTGATGATCCTTTGGCACAGAAGGAATTAATCAAGCTATGTAAAATTTGAACCGATCCACACACGCACTCAAGGGATTAGACTTTGTCAACTACTTAGAACAGACCGTGATCTGTACAGTACAACAGAACAGTGTTAGAGAGACATGAGCCATATTTACCTAATTTACAGATAGAAGAAATATGAACCTGATGTAGATGATCAGTCATAAGTCATAAGCTTCAAATTTACAGTGGTAGTTACTTGATCACTAGCTTTGAGGCAGATGATTCTCCCCCACTACTCTACTCTCATGAGACCTCATCTGCGTACTGCGTTCAGCTCTCGTGCCTCCAACTGAAGAAGCACATGGAGCTGTTGGAGTACGTCCAGAGGAGGGCCATTAAGATGATCTGAGGGCTGGAGCAATTCTCCTATGAAGACAGGCTGAGAGAGTTGGGGTTGCGCAGCCTGGAGACGAAAAGGCTCTGGGAAGACCTTCTAGCAGCCTTCCAGTAACTAAAGGGGGCCAAAAAGAAAGCTGGAGAGGGACTATTTACAGTGAAATGTAGTGATAGGACAAGGGGCAATGGTTTTAAACTGAAAGAGGGTAGATTTCAGTTAGATTAAAGCAAGAAATTCTTCCCTCTGAGGGTGGTGAAGCACTGGCAGAGGTTTCCCAGAGAAGCTGCGGCTGTCCCATCCCTGGAAGTGTTCAAGACCGGGCTGGATGAGGCTTTGAGCAACCTCATGTAGCGGATGGTGTCCCTGCCCATGGCAAGGGGGTTGAAACTAGTGATCTTTGAGGTTCCTTCCAATCCAAACCATTCAACAATTCTATGATTCTAAGATTTCCTGGGCAAGAAAATCTCTTAGATACAAATTTTCAAGACTATCTGAAAACAGGCTCCAGCATCACATGAACTGAAAAGAAGGCATTTCAACAAATTCTGATTTGCTCTGAGTTATTTCCTTAAATTTATCATCCATGCCAAGAAATATTTACACTTCTAACAAGAAGCCAAGAAGAAATGGCAGCATAGTTATGACATGACTGCTTCATTGCATTGCTACATTTCATTTTTAGCTTCATAGTGTTTTTTCCTCAACCAAAACCAAAGCAAATCCCATTTGCAACTGGTCTTTATTACTGCCTTAGAAGGAATTAAATATCCAGCTACTTACAGTTCAGTAAACTCCTCAAATCCTGCATGAACAAAATGAACAAAGCTCATAAGCATATGCTTCTTTCCCACAGACGCCACTGAGATGTGAGCCTGTGCTTGAAGATATCAGCAAAAGTAGGAATATTTATGCTTGTAAAGCTATGTTGGGTTAGAGCTACCAATGTTAGTTGTAAAGGATCGGTCTAAAGGTACTAGATTAGTTCTGAAAATGACATAGTTGTGTTGGTGTGATGTTACTCACATGGCAGCCTTATTTCTGAGCAGGAGTAACTAGCTCTAGCACAGTGCCATGCTTGCAAAGCTATCTTGTCTTATCATTGCAGCACTGCTCACTGTAGAAATTCTCTCTGCAAGGCTATGGGTTTGTACAGATTTCAAATTCAGTAAATATATTCCCTTGCACACTGTAGGGTGAGTCTAAGTAAGCTGTGCTTATACTAGTCAGTGATGTTTCTTCTACTTTATGCCCTGATTTGGCTATTTCCATCTTTGTCAAACTTGGATCAAAGGCCAACTGGTTGCACCTAAAGTAATAAGCAGTAAACCTGTCGACCATGCAACAAAGAGTATGTTTCAGGACGTTGGCATCAAGTTCTGCTAGTCTGGAGTTTTGAGAACTATTAAGAGTTACTCCAGGGAAGTGTCAGTGCTGGGAAGCCCTTGAGAGCAACTGCAGGAGCTTTCAGAAGTGCTGTGATACAGTGCTGATTGCAAGAAGCAACAACAATGTTGTGAGACTGAGCTCCTCTATTTGCTCCTTTTGCTCAAGGGGACTGAAGACTTTCCACACTGCAGCAGTGATTAAGCTCTTAAAATGCCATGGATTTGGAAATGGAGGGGCAATGATCCAAAGAATATGTTGCCTTGGCTCATTTCTTCCAGCCCCTCAGTACTCTGATATCCAGTTCTCTCAAATCACACAAAGCAAGAGCATCTATAAGATGAAGGTAAAGGGTTTGTGGCCTGGATCCTGAGCTCAGTATTCTTGTGTTCCTCTGTCAGGAACCAGCTGGGTTTCCAATCTCACCAGCTGAAGAGTAGAAGAGATTGCAATGGTTCTGAATGAAAATGTAGTAGATACCTATTATCAACCAGCACAAATTTACACAGTGGATAACATTCAGAATAGAGATAGCCTCCTTGTTGATCATAGCTCAAGAAACATTATGGGATTCCAATTTAATGTGATAAAATGTCATCACAAACATGAAATTCTAAAGCCATCACTCAATGATTACAATTAGCCCATGGAAAATTGCTCTGAATTCGAAAGCAACTATAAAAGGTGAAAATTCTCTTAATTAGCAAAGATGCAGACAATGTGTGAGACTGACTCACGGCTGGGATGGCTCCAATTAACCTGGCCCAGATTGAGATGATTAGGAGGGCAGCTCCAATTCTGTAAAGGATGTAAAAACTGGCAGTGTGATATTAGGTCTTGTAGTTTTCCATCCCTGGGCGTGTTCTTCAGTGCTACCTTGAGGCATATCATCTGCTAACATAAAACATTTTCCTGAACTGGTTGCTGAAAAATAGACCTAAATCCAGTAAGACCTGGTGATACTCTGCAAACTTTTTCGGATATTAACTCTTTCAGTGCGTATGATCTGTATAGCAAATTTTCTGCTCTTGGATGTCACACAGTCCTGTTCAAGCTCTTGTTCAATACAGTTGCAGGGAAGTCTAGACCAAAACGATTGGTAAAGTTACAGCCCCAGACTAATAAAAAGCAAGAAACCATTTCTTTCCATGTAGTGGCATCTTGTGGTCACATCACCTCACATAGGGTCTCTGATCATTGGATTGTAGTTGCAAAGCTGCTTAGCCTGAGCTGATCTTACACCTAACAAATTCAGTGGCTGCTTCTCATTGACTTCAGCAAGGAAAGATCACACCACTTTCTTCAGATTCAGACCACGGAAGTACTGTCCTGTCCTGCCAGTCACTGTACAAAACCAGAGCACTGCAATGTGTGTAGGAGCCACAGTTTAATTTAGTTTTAACAACAATAGTTACTACTGATAATCAGGGCACAAGCCAATCACTCGGGCACTTAAACGGCTTCTCAGAAATGCTTTGTTTGCATCCCATATTCTAAAACTCAGATATGCATGTATGAGCTACAGCCATACCTCTGTGATGCATCTTAGGAAAGAGCACTAAATAGTTGTATTCCTTCAAAGGAGATGGAAAATTGTCATCAGCACAACTGCAGTATTCCCAAGCAAAATATAACTTACAGTTAGAAATCCCAAAGTGGTCATGAATGAGATGGGCAGAGTGACATACGCTATTTTTTTCCCCAATCTCTCCTACTTCTATATGCATCCACAATCAGCCAGGACATAGGTCGGTTCATTGCAGATGACAGGTTCTTATACCAGCACCAAGAATAATATTTCTGAAATATTTCATTTGCTGTAAAAAACAACCTTTGAGTTGCAGCACCATATACATGGTTTTGTTTCATGATGCTATAGGTCATAGGAACTTCAAATGTTAACAACCACTGCGTCATTCCTCCATATTCTGCCACGAAGGTACCACCTGTCTTCCACACTATGCACTAATTTCTGAGGTGTGTGAAAGAACCAACAATTCAGAACAGATCTATGGTTCATCAATCAATACACCACCAGAATCCATATAGATACAATGTTGAGAGTACAGGGAGTTATTTTCAGAAATAACAATAATGAAAGCGGACATTTTTTTGGCAGTGCTAAAACTAAAAAATTGATTTGCATTAAAAAATGGAATTAATTTGTGACAGTTTAACTTTGGTAGGTCCAAAATGATATGTCTGTGTTTTCTTTTCATATTCAAATCCATGTTAGCTTTTATTTCTCACAAAAAAAAAATGATCTGCATTTACTTTTAGTTTTTCAAAAATTACAAACAAAAATAACTTGAACTGTATTATTATCTTTAGACAAAAAATGCCTTAAATTCTGGAATGAGAACTGCAGTTTTCAGCAAGAGCTGAGCAACGACTAGAAATAAGCTTCTACAAAAGCCAGATTGGAACAACTGTCTTTGTCACTGGAGGGCAGTATAAGTATCAATATAGGCTAAACCAGGAAAATCCCAGTGTCTTCAACTAAGTGACTTTATCTACCAGAAGAGTAATTGCTGCTTCTGTATAGTGGCTAGCTACAAGCAAGAGAGATCCTGCAGACAGCAGGTCAGACCTGCCACTGAAAGACAGAAAGACAGTTTTCTTGTCATCAATTTCTTTAATCATTAACATTTCCCAGACCAGAGCTAGATTGGGAGAGAGAGAAACTTTCCATAACCATAGAGATTCTGCAAGTGAAATTTCTTTGCAAAATTTATATTGAGCTTTTAGCTAATTTTAATGGCAAATATAGTTGCAGAAGGCCTCATCATGTTATGGCTGCTACCAAACTTGAATGCAGTCCCAAGCCAGGCGTACACTACCCTTGTTTCTTGGAGCTCAGCAGAGCTTAAGGGCTTGATGGATGAAACAAGACTTTAATTGTTTAATCTGCAACATGCACAGAAAATTTTGCCAAACTTTTCCACGTCCTTTACAATGAAGAGAAGAGGAGAATTTCGTGCCACAGTTCTGGGCTACCTTTTCTTAATAATAGCAATCTATGAAGTTTCTGGACTAGGCATTCCTTAGAAAACAGTGAAAAAAAAAAAAAGTTAATTCTGTGGGGTACCTCTATTACTTTGGGTCAAATCTGCATCCTTCCTCAGGAAAGTGAAACTAGCACAAGATCCACATGAAGAAATGACAGCGCCTAGCTCAGGCCAAGAGAAATACTGTTGGCTTTTGGTTTCATTCAAAGCCAGAGCCTCTGAAGCAGCAGTAGCTCTCTGCTTCATTCATTTTGGCTAATGTGAACATCTAGTCTGGAGTAGGACCGTATGAGTAGCTATGATATAATCAAGGAAAATTCTTTTATGTTTCCTCTTTAAATAAATCTGACAGAAGAATGGAAAAAATTGTGTACTTTATATCAAATCAGTTAAATAAAAACAGAAAATGGAAGAAAAAAAAAGAAAATCTTATGGCAATGTTAGTAAATTGGTTGGTTAAAGATTTCTGATGTGATAGCTTTAAGTCAGACACAAACTTGAGGGCAAAGTCCTCAGTAGGTAAGGAAGTATGCTACATTTGAAGCTATACGATTCAGGGTGACTTGTATCACTAAGATTCTTGGCTATATGTGCAGGAATCATTCTGATAAGATAATTAGTTTGATTTCCAGAAGACCTTGTGCAATGGATTGACAAGAGGGTGTTTGACATGGAATCAGCTACAGCTAAGTGTCTTTTGTGTGGGTTGCAATATTTGGTAGTCCTGAATTTCTAGGCAGAAACTTTGTGAATTACTGTAGTGATTTGCAGTAATGACTAGTGATTTGCAACATGACCTGTACAATTTTGATGACAAATAACATTTCAACTGAGATAATTTCATTACTTCGTTTGATTCAACTGAACATCCTCAGCAATATTCTACTAGCATGAGTTTTTTAAGCTTGATATTACACATGTTTGGTGGTGGAGACGTTTTGCAGGTCAGAAACACAATAGAGTTACTACTTCACTACGTGAGATGACAAATTGCCACTTTCCTTTCACCAAGGAGTTTCCTCAGCAGCAACTAGCAGAGGCAGTTTTCTAGCAGTGTTCTTTTTTCAGTGCTTTTTGGGATTACTAGCTGGAAAACTCACCTGGGGAAATGGTGATTGATTTAGAAATGAAAAATAAGTGTATATGTGGAAAATAACCAGACAAAGAGGGAGAGTCCCACATCTTGGGTCAGGTGCCTTCTCCAGTGTGACAGACAAGGTCTTTTCCTCTGATTCTGCACCATCCCCTCCTTTTCATTTGAAAGAAACTGAGTCCATGGGTAAGATAGAGTCTTAGTCCAGTAGGTTCCCTCTAGACAGGGTACCGAGGACCAGGACTTCAGGATATAGCCAGAGACGTCAAGGCGAAACCCAAAGGTTACCATTTGTACTTGATGAGGGAAATGTGAATGAATGTGAAATACATTATTTAATGCGTCCTAAACTCAATATTTACTCAAAGACCTAAAAGATGCTTGTGCTGGTACCTCTGTTATCAAAAGCAAGAGAAGTGATAACACAGAGGCAATGGCAGATCCCACAGCCGCGGGGCAGTGCTGAGCCTGATGTTCCCTCAGGCTTCCTAGAGATGGTCAGAGAAAACTTGAGAAAACTATGTCCACACCTTTGCACCAGAATGACTTGAACTCTCAACTCTACCACTGTGGAAAGAGGAGTTGAGAGCTACCAGAGGAGTTGCGGAGGAGAGGGGAGAAGCCTGAATGTAGAAAGCAAGTAACTTGGTGAGAAAGGAGCTGTTGGCATAACCAGTTGGTGAAGAAAGGAACTGGATTATGTCCTATAGAGGCCCTTATCTACTCATCTCTGCCTGAGAAATTTAAACATTTGGTTGCATTTAGTGTAGCTTCAGGGTGGCTGTAAATTATCTGTCTGCAGATAGTTTGTGAGAGACCATGTGCCAACTCAGGGTTGCCAGTTCCTTAACTCTGACCCACACTTCCCAAGCCCTGAAATGCTCTGCACCTCTTGTGAGGAAGGAGGTGCCAGGTCCTGGTGCTACCCAAGGTCTTAGCAATACATTCGCTCTTAAAAAAATTCCTTTTTGTTTCCTCTAAAACTAAATATAAGGAACAGGCACCTGACAAAATGGTCCTGTAATATGCACTAATACTGAATATCTTTCTATTAAAGAAAGGGAAAATTCTAATATTTAAGAGTAATATACTTTATTGAAGATTTCAGTCTTTAAAAGACATAAGTATTTGGTATAGAATTTCAAGCTCAGTAAAAGGCTGTTATACAAATATGGTCATGGTATAATCTTGAAAAATATTAACAGTTTTCAGCAGCAAGGGAGCTTTACGAGGGAAGAAAAACAATATTGACTTACGGTGTTTATTTGTAGCATAGTAAACTTGCCTACACCTGAGAAATTCCAGTAATTGAACACCTAACGCTAAATTCATACAAAAAAGGTTGAGCAAATTCTACAACTTAAAGGGAGATAGAAAAACTGACAATTATGGGCTAAAAAAAAAAAAAGAACAAGCATTACATTAAATTAGGGTGCAAATGAACTGTTGGAAAAAATGACCTTCATTTTCCCTACAGTACTTGCTTAATTCAGTCCTTTTTGTTTTCTCCCTGTAGTAACTCTCGCCTGCTCACAACTGTGTCATTTGCAATGCTCCAGTCACCCAGCTACCATCCCGCATCCATTGCCCATCACCCGAAAATTATCAACAGTTTCCTTGTAGTTACAATGAACAGAGATGCCTCAGAGGGATTAGTCTGACCCCACTTTAGACATGTGCTCTCAGGTATATTAACTAATTATCCTAGGCTATTCACCAGCTCTGGTAGCTGCCATCAGATGTGTGCAAGGGCCCTCATCCTAAAGTAGCTATCTGAGCTGGATGAATTGCAATACCTATTCCTCTCCTTTGACTATAGCCTAGGAGAGGAGGTCTTTGATATCTGATTTTTACATGTCTTTCTCCATCTGGTTGTGTGCTTAGGTGAAGTATTGGCTACAGACTTCACAGGGCAAGACTTATTTCATGAAAAGACACTGTTTGTCATTAAACTCTTAAATGCTTATAGAGCCTATGTTTCTATCGAGCTCGTATTTTAGGGCAAAGTTTTTAAAAAAGTATTATTCGTGTAAGAAACAGAGATCAGTTACACTGAACATTTTTAAGGATGTTGAGGAAATGTGTGATTTCAGACACATTGCCTCTTTTTCAGATTAGAATACCTGCTTATATTGGTCCTCAGATTGGCAAAGATATATCAGCGTATCTTTATATACATCCTGATGGCTTCACTGAAGCCAGTGGGATTATTCATAATGTTTATGGCTTGGCAGTTGCATTTCTTTTTTCAGGAGTGGGGACATGATTTCTTTTGCTGGGGTATGTAAGTGTGCCTCACTAGATGCAGCCTAAGGACATATATAGTGTGATTCTCTACTTCTGCCCCATTCATGTCACCATTCACATCTAATTTAATTAAAAAGCAACAGATTATGCCATGGCAAGTTTTACACTAGGCATGAAGTCAGGTTTTGGGGTTATTTTTATTGGCAAAGCTGAATTTGACTTCATCAAGCAATTCCTCTCTTATCCACAATAGAGGCATATCCAGGACTTCTCCAGAGCATCACTTGAATTACGTTAAATGAAAAGTTTCATCTTTTTTTCTTTTAAAAATGAGCTTTAACATCATAAAATATTGTGTTCTCATTCTGAGTCAAATATCTTCTTGTTATTTTTCCAAGAAAAGTACTCAGCGAGGCTTTGTTCTTGCCTGAGTGCTGTATGACTGTAACAAATCACTAAAATGTCCCTGAGATGTCTCACATCAGGGAAATTGAAACCCTGAAAAATATATGTGCTTGGCACGGTCTTTCTGCATATTGTGAAATTGCTACTATAATTGCAGGATTTAGTATGTTATGGGAAAAAGGCCTTTTCTTTTAAGGCCTCTTTTTCTGCAAACCTCATATTTAACTTGAAGCACAGAGATAAGTGCATCCTTATTTAGCTCAGTACTTAAACACGTGCTCAAATTTAAAGATGTCCCAGTCCATGAGACTTAAGAATTTGATTAAACTAAATCATTTACTTGAGTGCTTTGCCAGATTAAGATCTTTGGAAGTAAAATACCAGTACGAAAACAGGCTGCATTGGTGTCTAAAGTTATAACTTTACTAGCAAATCAAACAATGTCAGGGGCTGCTCTGGGGCACCGAAGGAGACTGGCACGGTCTGTCAATGTCCATACTGTCAAACTCTTCTGTAGTTTACAAAATGGTAACTGTAAATAAACTGTCCAGTGGGAATGGTCCCTGGGACATGCCAGCACCCAGACTGTGCCTAGGAATTGCTGGGGACAGAGTGGGTTTTTCTGGATCAAAGCTGTGCTAGGGACTTCTCTAGATATTTAACAATTTTGAAGATTAATTCCAGCACCTGTGTCACGTCATGACCTGGAATCATCTCTGAAGGTAACTGTCTCAGTCTTCAGAGGTTGCACCCTAAGTTCTACGCTTCAACTGGCTTTATCATGACCAGAACGTAGATCAGGTTTCACGGTTCTGTGCAGTAGCAGTTCGGTTTTATACACATTGCTCTCTGAGGTAGTGAGAAGAGAACAAGTTCTTGTTCAGGGCTAGATATTGACAGTTTAGGCTTTCACAGCGAGACCATCCCTCTCTGAAGTTCTCACGCAGGTACAATAATTGCAGCTAGACTGGCACCTTGGTCACTTTTTGCTTTTCCACCATGCTGGAAAGTTGATCTGGCCACAGAACTGAATTTTGCAACTGCCTCTTCTTATTCTGGAGAGGAAAAATCATGCATCCCACATATCCTACATGTTTAGTATTTGGATGCATATCTTGGGAATGAGGGCCTGAGTCTGTATAGGTACATACTAACACCCTGCTGTGCCAGATGCTGCAAAATCTCCCTTGACATGGAGTTGAAACCGATGGGGTTTCCGCCAAGAGAAAGTCTGTTTTTGACAGACAAGATGTTTTCATAGGTCAGGAGTTATCTTCAGTGTGATAAGTGTGAAAGTTCCTTACTGATGAAAGGAAAGAAGATCAAAGAAGTATCATGCCAGAATTGCAAGAGAAATAGAAAAAAAATGTTTTGGACCAAGGTTTCTCAATTCATAGAAACTTTTACTGTCTATTCAATTGACACTCCTATTCAAATTCCCATGTGAAAAAATTTATATCCATGACTGAATTTAAAATAATTCAGGTACTATTCTCAAGTGGGTTATTGAAACAAAAGTGATGCTCTTTGTCCTTTCAGAGGAACTCAGTACAAAATCCAACATATAGCTGGAAACTGAGAAGCAGTCTTACAGTAGAGGACTGCCACACTGCCTTACCCCAGGATATATCCCTTCTCCAGCAAAAGCTGTGCTAATCTGTTCATGATTTTAGTACATAAGCAGGGTAGACTCTGCTGTGGACTTGGGAGAACTCTACATCTGATATTGCCAAAATAATGCTCTTGTAAGTAATGGGGAGACCGTTATCAATCTGTGTTAGAAATACTGCCTGGATTATCCAGCAGGCCGGTGCAGAGGGATCAGAGTTAAACACAACACCGTCAAGGTACCATTAATTTTTCTTTAGTTAAGACTGTATCAGCATTTCCAGTAGAATACTTGTTTCCAGAGGCTTATATAGTTCAGCCTGCAAAATGTGCTCTGAACAGAAACTTGACATAAAGTGTTCCAAGCAGAGGCAATATTTTCTTTTTGAAGGCATGAAGAAATACTCATTTACTTTTGTTTCTGGGACAGAAAAGCAGTGAAAAACTAGGCATTTTTATGATAAAAGCATGTGGAAAGAAATGCCCACAGTAAAAAGAAATAGAAAGAGTAGAAGTGTATGAGATAAAAAATGCAGAAAAATGGAAATTTAGGCTTAATTATTTTCTAAGTTTCTTACAGATACTTTTCTGTCTGAGGAAAGTTTTTAGCTATTTGGGTGCTGTAATAAATTAGCTAGTTCTGTACCAGAGTCTGCACTTTGATGCATCCAAGCATCTTCCATTTATTTCAACAGAGTTACACTCTCAAGAGTTTTCAAAAATAAATAGGAAAATTGTGAAGAGGTTGAGAGCACACACAGAAGATTAAAGTACAAACTAAGATGAGCTGCAAAGCAAAGATAGGCTCAGGGGGCATGCAAGAGAAACTTTGTTTTCTTTAAGGAGGAAGCAGGAAGAAAATGAGAATAGTGTTGTGGGCACATTGATAGGTCAGAGAGGAAACAAAGCAAGCAAGGATGAAGTTCAAAACTGCTTCATGCTTACTTGTTTTCAGTAGGATTTTGATTATCTGTCTGGGCAAGAAGGCCAGATCCCTATATTTGGCCTGAAAAGCCACAACCCATATCAACCTTGTGGTTAAGCAATGACTTTTCACACCACTGTGGGTAGGATAAGCACCTGAGTTTCACATTGGATCCTTCACTTTTAAGCCATGAAGAGCGCAAAAAATACCTGGGGAAAAGAAAGTCTTGAGGATTAAAAAGAAAAGCTTCCAGAAAACTTTCTTCTACCTGACTGATGCGTCAGAAGAAGCAGTTGCAATTCTCCAGTGTCAGGCAGGTGAGTTGAAGAGTGGGGCTCTGTAGTGACAAATGGAGATGTCTCAAAGAACGCCTCCAAAAAAGCCCGTAAAACCTTCTTGGTTGGAGGTGTGTGCCTGTGAGCTGCTAGTGATCACAAATTCCAGATTACTCCTTGGGAAATTATGAATGCTGGCACTCAGCTCCAGGTAGGTGCCTTTGTGTATCTCCAGGAGATTGTACTGCTGCTGCTCGTAAGAAGGCAGAGAGCAAACAACGGGGCATGCAACATCTTTGCTTGTGGCAAAGGTGTGCACCTTTCATCTCTCATTCACAGCTTCCTCAGATAAGGAAGCAGCTCTGAATCTCTTTCTCAAGGATGTGTGAAACCCAAGATGGGAACCCTTTCTTGCTGTACTTGGGAAACAGGTCATGGAAAGGCCCATGCTGAGGTGTGGGAATCTGCACTCACTTGGTTTGTGAAATTCCTTTATGCCAGACTATGGTGAAAAAAAGTATTTTAGGCGATGAATGAGCTTCTTTCTGTATTCAGTTTCCTTTCCTGTTCAAATGCCCTCTTGCTTATGTAAGATGGTATGGAAGAAGAATCAAAGTTTTGACTGCCTATAATTTGATTACATTACTCTCTAAACAACATGTTTCACTGGGTTTCCACTTCACCTTAGTCTTCTGAGATAGCCTGAATATAGTTTTTTTATTAAGTCTTGTTGGAGGATGCGCTGTCTCTTTGTGAAGTATCCCTTTTCCCGAACACTACAACATGTCTCTTGCTCACTAACTGCCTAACTTTGCTTCCGTTCGGTGTTTCCTAGGACATCAAACGAGAGCTTGAGGTACTCAAAAACCTAGTGTTGCAATGAAAAAGAACTTATTAAATTTTATAATTACAGAAAAATTAATCAAAGAAACTTAGCATGGTACTTGCCTAAAGACAATAAGCCAAGCTCTTGTCATAGTGAAATATGGAGTAACTCAATTGAAATAAATCTTAATTATGCTACAGTCACTACCCAGTGTGACTTAATTAAGAGTAGAGCAGTGAGAGCCTTTTGGTAAAAAAGAGCACTGATTACACAACTACTTTACTTCATATTTCTTCCTCTCCCTCTGGTTCTTTTCTTTCCCACTGGAGAAAATTTCAAAGTTAAAGTTATTCAAATTAACTCAAATAGATATTAACATGTGGCAGGTTACATCCTAAATAGGAATTGTTTAAAGTAAAAGGTTGATAATGATAGCTCTGAAGATAATCTCTTTAAATTACACATGCAAGGTGCTATGCATCCATACCTATCTTGGCCGTTAAAATCTATGTTGCTTTGTTAGACAACACATTTATGAAACATCAAGTTCTGGACTACAGAGATGAAGACTTAATTCTAACAAAAAAGACAGAGGAATAGATTAATTAAAGTTAAAATACCCTACATGGGAAAGTACCAAGAAAATACTACAGAAAGAAAATATACCTTCATTGTAGCCTCCTGAATGCAGCATGCAACAATGGCTATAGAGTATAGGCAGATACATTGTTCAACAAGCATATCAACAATGTAAGAGTTCATTTGTCATGATTTCACATCTTGCCAGATAGCAAGCATGCAAAGCCACATATATCATGGCAATAAATCTGTTGACTTCAACAGTTATCTCAACAATGAATTCAAACCAATGTACTTTGAGGGAATGAAACCAAACCAAGTAGGAAAATGCACACAGAGTTTGTGGAAACTTATGTAGACCATACATAAAACTAAACATGAAAAGAATATGCATAATATCCCAGGGGACTTATGGTAACAGGAAAAAAAAGTGTATAATGAAGATCCAATATGCAGCATGTATCAGAGTGTCAAATTGTTTTGCATGGGCTATGTCCTTTCTTGCAGTACTTACGTAGCTCCAGTTGAGCTCAACAGGTGCTGGAGAAAAGGGCAGAATTTATTGAAATGGATGGAAAACAAAAAGAGCAAAAAAGGAGAAGGAATTAAAAATTATGGATTCCTCATCTCCAAATGATTCCAGTGTGAACTGAATTATAGAGGAAAATAATCTTTTTTTTAGCTTGAGATGAAAGTTTTTCTTGTTCCACAGAGACTGATGTATCTGCAGGAGTAACAACTGCAACAGCCTTTATTGGTGGATCTGGTAAATGGTTAAGAAATAAACTAATAAAATGACATCCATGGAAGATATAGTTTGTTTTCTGCACCACTCCCACATTGACATAGAAATAAAATGCTTCCAATCCCAGAGTGCAATGTATATATTTTGTGTCTGGTACATACAAGTGCTACAGCACAGGCATGATACTGAGAGACAAGCTGGTTTGACATCTCATCAAACTGTAGCTCAGTTGTGTGAGCCTACCTTCAATACTGACATATTCTGATTTTTAATCTCACCATTCTTGGCTAGTGGAATTCCAGTGACAATTTTAAAAAAATCTATTCTGCATAAAAACCTCATAAGCCAAACATAAAATTTGAGCTGAGTTTCTCCTGGGATTTAACTCTAAAATGGGTACTTGGGAGGCAAGTTTCTAAGATTTTTTTTTCTCTTTCACTTGGTATTTGGTCATTTTAGATGGGGTTAATCTCACCAAATCTGGATGAGTCTGCATTGCCGATGTCTCTGTCTGAACTAATTGTGCTGAGTTTCCTTTATCACCAATGGACAGAAATCTTGTGTGATCTAATCTAGGTGGTCTTGCTCCGGCAGGTGTATTGGACTGGATGATCCTTTGAGGTCCCTTCCAATCCCTAACATTCTGTGATTCTGTCTGTGTGAAATATGCATTTTTAAACGTTTAATTCATTTACTCTTAATGCATAGCAGTAAAAGGGTTCAGAAGTGTCCGTCTCTCTCCTATGGCTATAAAGGGAGCTCAGATATAAATGTCTGCATTGTCAATATCCAAAGTTAGATGAGATGAATCCTGGCTTTGATGGCTTTGGAAAATGCTACTTGCTTCATTACAACGCATGACAGAGATCTCTTGGATACAAATGGACAGTACAAGAGAAGACCAGCAACTACCCCTGTGACACCTCCAGAAGCGATACCCAACAGTCACAGTGTATGAACAGTGGAGGAAATGTGAGAAAGCTTGACATTCATAAACGACTGTTCTAAAAACAATGAATACTGCACAATGTCTTCAAGATGCAAATCAAGGTCAGTAAATACTTCCCAACTAGAGACATATCTGAGCCATAACCCAACATTAAAACATCCCCTGCTCCTAAATCTTATTAAACTAGATCTCAGTTTAGATCTCAGTTTTGCAGCTGGCCCTTGAATACCTTGGATCAAACCAGTAACTTTGTTCTAGCTACACCTGAAGTTTAGACCTGGATTCAAACTTTGGAAGCTTTATCTATCTAGAAAGTTTCTTTCTCTAAAACCTGTTGCACAGAAAAGATGCCTTGAACAATCAAGAGCTTTGACCACTCCTTAAACACAGAGGTCATTTTTGGCAAACGGTAATGGCAAAGTACAGAAACTATGGAGAAGAGGCGAAACTGCATTCCTTGGAAACAGAAGCAGCTAATGAACATTAGAACTGGCATTCAAATGGCTTTTTGTGCTGCAGGTGGATTTCCTCAGGCTCTCCCTAACCATGAAACAGTAGGAAGAGGTGAGATGTCACGAACAAAGAATCAACCTCTTGCAGAGAGCTTTTCAGTGAAACATATGTACATACCCTCATCAGCAAACTCTGCAGGTTTGAGACTGAGTTAACCAGCCACAAATAGACATGTATACATATTTCGGAAGGCAAACAGCTTCCAGACATCTTTTAAAGGTACCCACAAGTAATACAAAGTAGACATAAACACTCCATATAGTGATATCTTTACATAGTGTCCTCATGGATACTATATATTCAGGAAGACATTGCTTGTGTAGGTGATGCTATACCATACTCCAGAGAGTAGAAAGCAAGCCCTTTTAAAATACTGAAAGGGTAGATGGGCATGGCAAGCTCCAGTGCAGAACTGGGCCAAGAGCAAACCGAAATGGCTAGATCTGTTTTCATCCCTTCTCTTGGGCTACTAAGCTGTATAGTTTACAAAGCAGAGAAAGTCATTCATAGTTCTTCACAGTACGATTTCTAGTGTCACATAGTAACGGTGGATTTACTGCACTCTTCCGTGAAATTTCAACTGCCATAACAAAGCTTTATGTTGCAGACAATCAACACTCAAATATTTAGGAGTAATAATAATACAGACATTTCACCCTCCCCTCCCCTTCCCACAGGGGACTGATCTGTCTTTTTACAACGAAGAGTTGATTCAGCCCCGTGCAAACCTTAACAAGGTCTTTGTGTGTGGCAAGTGTTTGACTGACATTTTGCTTAAAGAAGGGGAAAATCCCACTTCCTGCAGCATATTGCAAGGACCAGCAAACATATCCCTTCATCCGTTGGACCAAATATATAATGATAATACTGTGCAGGTGCTCCAGAGCTGACTCAGCTGTTACACAATCGCATTATGCCTGTGATATGCAATCCATCATTACGTTTAAAGTGCCTGATTAATTAATATTCAGTATTTAATGCCAACACTGAGAAACTAGAATTTGAAAGTGTTACACTGCAGGAACTGCAAATATTGCTGCAGTGGTAATGGCCTGGGTTACTTTCATGAGATCTGTTAGTTCAAGGGGAATTTCACAATTCAGAAATACCAAAATGTATGTACGATGTTAACAACCAGCTGTGACCTCTTGGGATAAAGGTCATGTGTCACATTTAGAGAAATTAAATGTTAAATTTCCAAATGGCTATGACTATTTCTTCTCCTATTTTAACAGTACCTCTACCCCTTAGCAGTATAGCTTTGCCATTCATATTCACAATAACACTCTAATTGCAGTGTTACAGATATACATGGTATATTAGAATTGGGAAGTACTTTGGCTGAGATCATTTTAAACATATACTTCCCAAGTGCATAGGTTTCATCTTAACCAACTTGCTCATGAAAATAAGAAAAAAATACCATGGCATGTTTTCATCTTTCTTGGTCTTGTTCCCTTTTCTCATTTGAAATGTTTTTGTTTTTCTTTTCTGTGGACAATTTTATCAAACAATCTGCTTTTTCCCCTTACTTAAAAGTTACTTAATGGTAACTTTTTTTCACCTTTGCTTCCATCCTGCATACGACAGATCAAGCAATTCCCATTAGAGATTCAGGAACACTTAATGGTCAACAGACTCTTCCCTGGTGGAGAATAAGGATTCAAAGGAAACATTTGAGATTATTTTTACTTTCATTATTTTTGTTAAAAAAGTTTGCACCTTGATGTTTCATGAATACCCCTTCTTGATCTTCCTTTGCCTTGTCAGACCTGGCCAGCACAAGCAGCTGAGATCTTTGCTCTATTTTCCCTGCATCTCTGTGCAATGCTTTTTTAAAAAGAGAATATACTATTATTTTTTCGAAGCCTTTCAGACTGCGGTAACATGATCAGGATTCTCCTGAATCTCTATGCATTCGATCTCTTCTCGTTCCTTCCTTTTGGCCCGTTTCTTTTTCTTGTGGTGCTTTTTGGAAGGTGGGAAAAAGGTTAGAAAGACGGGCAAAATAACAAAACAGTGCAGAAGTGTGCAACTGCTGGCAAGCAGCAAGCATTTGAACAGTGTGAAGGTCAAGTTTGAAGGCACAAAGAGAAGGGGGACCAACCCAATAAGAAAAGAAGAAATGTTCTGCAAAATGGCTGTCCCATGCTCTTGGAGGGAGTTCTTTATACACTGAGTTCGGGTGTGCTCAGTAGCTAGTACAAATGTATAAAGCAGGGGTGCACAGTGATCTATGGCAAAATTCAAAGTGTAGATAAGGCACAGTATAGAAATGCAATCCATGTCTACGTTCCATAAGGTCATCAAGCCAAGGACACCCAGCTCTATCGAGGTGACACTGAGAATTAACCAGAAATTTCCCAGGGGATGGATAACCAGGAAAAAGGTCAGTATTAACACCAGAAGGATGCCAAAACCAGAAATCAGAACAGGCATAGTTACTGATAAACCATAGTGGTCCATGAAAACAAAGGTAGGATTGAACACAATGAACTTGATGCTTTGTATAAGAGACAGTGGCCTCAGCTTCTCCAACAATTCTACTGCCTCCCTCTGTGTGTTCTCACTAGTCCTGGCCACCAGATACAAACGAGAAGCAATTATGTTGTTTTCATCTCCAGCTTTGGAGAAAATTATGTCATTTTTGAAGTGCTGGAATTCTGGCTTTTTTAAAAAGGAGCTCTGGAGGATGCTGATAAAGTCACTTTTGTTGGTTGCACTGATGTTACCCACTCGAAGGTACTGGTAATACTGTTCAATCCAGGACACAGTATTGAACCCCTGGCTTAGTGTTTTTAGGTCTTCTTGCACAGTGCCATTCCAGTACTCCAGAGGTTCGTAAATGTAGAAACCTATCACTGGGCTGTAGTTGCTGAAATACTTTTGCTGTATGAGGGCATAGGAGACACTTGGAGACTCACTGGCAAGAAGGTTGATAATGTTGGCTCCATCATTAATCTGTAAGCACCCCATAAAGGAGAAAGAGGCATAGATGAGATACAGTATCACCACAAATGGCTTGACATAGATGTTGGTAATCCACTCGTTGTAATGCTCTCGGAGGAAATGCTGGATAAAGTGATGCTGGTATGGGTTGGTCTCATGATGAGAAGTATGCTGATGGCCATCGTTCATCATCGTCTGGAACCACATAGGTTTCCGGTCCAAGTATTCTGCTGAAGGAATTTTACAGCAGAAGATGCTGTGATAACGGTTCTGCTCCAACTGGCCAGCAAAGACCAGACAGGAGCCAAAGAAGGAGAAGATATAGAAGTAGTTCAACAGGATGGAGACACACATGTTCTGGCAAAAGACTTTTACAGCTTCAATGTTGGTGAAGGGGCTTGCACCCATGCCAAAGGCTATGAAATACAAGGAGCTTGTCATCGTGTAGGAAACCATGACATCTGAGTAGGCATCTGCTACTCTGTCCTTGAATGGCAGATTCTCTCTTGTTCGACGCCATCCTGAAAGAAGTTCAAACACTCCTTTGGTTCCATGACCTGAAATGAGAAAACAAAGTATATACATGTCCACATATAAAGGGAGTTCCATCATCCTCCAGGTTTTCCATTCTCCAGCAGGCAAAAAATTTTGTCAGCTAGATTTCGTTATGATTTTGTCGCAAGTTAAACAAACGGAAACTTGTGAAGTGTCTGTCTAAATCTAGATACCAGAATTCATACGCAGGTGCTTAAATTAGCAGCCTGATACTCTGCGAATTTTCATGTGCAGAAATGAAATTATGAAATAACATTTAAAAGGTACTCATTGATTTTAATGGCCATTGAATTAGTTCCCAAATGGACTGCCTATACAGGACAAAGCAGAACACTAAGTGTCGTCCAAGTCTGGGGTTTGTTCTTGAAATTTCTTGTGGCATCCTACTACATCTTTCAAGGTTTAAGGGATTCAGTTTGAAACACTTAAAAATGCAAGAAGCCTCATTTTCTTCTAGAAAGTATAAATTAAAGGAATTATTTGAGAAAAGTGGAGGTATGACCTATAAAGGGACACCTTGACTCTTCATGATGGACAAAGGAACAAATATAGCACTATTTAATACAAATGACTAGGATAGTTTGTATGATGGTTCTCTGCTGAGTGAAATTTGAACTTACCAGTGACTGTACACAAGTTTCCACACTACATGAAAGTTGACTTACTGGTGGTAATGATGGAAAGTACACTAATGGCTAAATTATTAATCGTATAGAATTTGGATCAAGCCCTGACAAAATTCTGGATAATGTAAGGAAACACACTACTCAGCAGAGAAAGAAGTAGAAGCAGATTGCAGATGCTCCTGTCTCTGTGTGCCTTCGCTCTTTGCAGTAGAAGAATTGCATACAACAAAGTATGTACAATGGTAATTTTCTTGTAACAAAATCAGAAATATGACAACAGGAGATTTGCAAATAATGAAGTGTGTAATAGAGAACAAAAAGTCTGTTGAGTTTGTCTTTTGATTTAAATTGTTTGGATTCATATAGCTGCTTATGTTGCCCAAAGCAGACTCCTGACAGCCATTCTAGACAGGGAAAATTACAGCATAAACTGTCAAGTTCTCTGAATGTTACCTGTTTTAGTGCAAATCAGTGTCCCCAGTGAAAGATAAACATACAGTATTACAGAAGTCTTGCAGTTAGCAAAAAGCCTGTGTGGAAACGCTGCTCTTTTATGAATCAGCGTCTTTGTTCAGGAGGGACCTTGAATTCCCTGGTAAGTTTAGGGAGAGTCTGTTCAAATTCTCGAGGCACGGCTATCTTGCACACTGTCACTTTTGGATCATCAAGCAGAAAGAGTTGGCTCCTTGGGCTGAGTAAAGTTGCAGAATCCAATGACTTGGCTGCAATTTTATATTATGCTTAAAGCAAGCACATAGCTACCCTGCAGGGAGTGGACCAGGCTGGCTGGTCCCCACTTCCAGTGCCTATGTCCTATGAGATTTTTGCATGCAGCCAAAAGGCCTGCCAAAACCAGAGGCTGCATTTGCAACATCCTGTTTGGAGGCATTGAGGAACCTTCATTCATCTGTCGAATCCATTTCTAAATGCACTCATACTTTTGGTCACCACAGCATACTGCTACAAGGAGCTTTATAACTTCATCACTTGTTGAACGAAGGAAGGACTTGCTTTTGTTCGTTTCAAACTCTCTGCCAGCATAACTTTATGGCTGAACTTAGCAAAATGTGAACTCGTTAGTCCATGAACAGTGTTTTTAATAAAATGTGTTTTGTGCATCTGTCTTCTCTTCCTGGAATCTACCATCTGAATAGTCCCAGCATCCCTCATCCTTCTGACGCCTCTCCTTGACCACATGTCCACAGCTGGGCACGTGCTCTCATGCTGGTTCTCCAACTTGTATACGCTAATTTGCCATCTGGATTTTACCAATAGAATATAAAATAGCTGTGTTCTGCCTTCTATCTCCTCTAGGAGGTACTAAGCAGGGTTTTTTTCCTCTTTTTAGGCATCAATTTTCACAAAGATTCTAGGATTGCAGTAGTCTCTGAGATCTCTATCCCTCTTCTAGATGTGACTGAAATGGGCCCATTATTTGCAGGATGTTGTTACATGTGCACATGTATGGAGAGAATAACTGTGGGAGGCTCTTGTTAGGAATCACAGTTAAAAGTAATTGACAAAATCAAACAAAAAATGGAAGATTTTGAAAATGTTAAAACAGATAGTGTGGATCATTGTAATGTTTTTAAATTGAAAATTTATCAAAAGAAGTCCCTTCACAGAAACGGTTTAACTTATGATGGATTGACGCTTTACAAATAAGCTTTAGGTGAAGCAATGCTCTACCAGTTCTATCAACAATTTATAGTAATATTGACTTTTCTCTGCTTATTCCAAAATCTTACTTATCTACCCATCTGTGAGGTTATGTTCACAGTTGCATCTTTACCATGTTTTTATTGTCATTAATTTATAAAGTTTAGTGTATCACGTTCTCAGTGATGAGTATCTGGTTGCATTTAATCTTAGGGTAGGTACATAATGACTTATAGAAAGGAGTTTTATTGTGAAACATATGTATGTAAAGACTACCCAAAAGTATACACTAATGTGTATGCACTAACTTGTGTCAATATTGAAAATTAAAATACTGTAATTAAACTCGACTTTTTTCCTAATAGAACAAGTAGTATCTGAAGGAAATAAAATATTGATATTTGTAACATCTTTGAGGATGAAAACTGACACTAATTTTCTTATCATTATTATTGCACAAACGTAAAATTTCCACTTGTCCCTCTTTTACAGATAACTTCAGCTCTAACACAGAAATACAGGAATTGGGAAATACAGTGCAGTCATTCCCTTGCTGCCACAAGAAGAAATCTTTGCCTGACTGGTTTTCCCACATCATTACTCTGGTACAAAGTTTTCCAGTCAGCCTCTGTTATTCTCCCCAGTTAAGCAGGTCTATTTCCCTTTCCCAAAAAGGATACAAATCCATTTTTTTTTTCTGAACATTTTCTGACATTTCTATGATGGAGACACCACAGTCACCTTGTAAAATTCTGTTCCTTCAGCTTCATCACTAATGCCACTGACAACATTGACAGTGGAGTTAAGTTCACTGAGCAGTTCTAGGAAGGTTCACAGGGTCTGTGGCTCTGGGTCAAAACTGCCAAGTTTCTCTAGTACTAACATGACATGAATGAAGTACAGCAATTTTTTATTTGCCAGACAGGCAACGGCCTATGACTACTTAAGAAGAAAGGAGACAACAGAAATTTGAAGTCCATTACTTGTGGGGTTAGGAGAGCAAATAAGGGAGGCTGAAGAGAAGGTGGAAATATATAATGCTTTTTCTGCCTTGATTTTAAAAACAAAAGTTAATTACGACCAGATGTTTAAAATAAGTTTGAAGAGCATAGGGATGGAAATGAGAAGAGTGAAATAAGAGATTAAAGATCACTTGATTCAGATAAATTTATTCAAGCTGGAAGAGCCTGGAGAAATGAATCAATTAAAAGCTAAGCGAAAGCAATCTCTGAACTATTAGCAGACACCTTAGAGAATGAATGTAGATGGGTTGGTCTAAGAAGAATGGAGAGAGCAAGCGTAGTATCTCTCTTCAAAAAGGAGAAAGAAGACAATCTGCAGAACTTAATGTCTATTATCTTAGTTCCTATTTCAGAAAATAATAGAATAAGCAATTGCAAACCAATTTACCATTACAGAGAGGATAGGAAAGTGATCAGAAAAAGCTGATATTGATTTATCAAAACCAAATAATCTTAAATTAACCAAATATCTTGCTTTGAAAATTAGCTAGCCTAATGAAAAGAAGGCTAAGAAGATAGGTTATCTATCTCAGTAAGGCTTTTGATTACTTTCCACTGGATTTAGTAAGTGTTTTAATATTATTGTACTTAGTATATTGACAAGCAAATTGATTGAACACTGTCTAGAGGAAAACACGGGAAATATGTATTCAACTGGTTGAAACTGTGCACGTGTAGAGTTGTTTCCAATGATCTAGCAGTTTTCACAGGGACATTTGGAGTAAGATTGCATCAAAGGTCCATCTTGAGTTCTTTTTGATATTTTCAGTTAATGATATGGACACTTTTGGGATTTGTGCATAAGGTTAAACTGGGGCGGAGTTCAGACTCTGTTGAGTAAAAATTTAAACTTGGAGAAGTGGTAAGAAGGCAACAAGATGACATTTAATGAAGACATGTAAAGTACTTTGTGTTAGGAAATCGAATGAAAGAAATGCATAATAAGGAATAACAGGTAAAGGAAAAGTGAGACAGAAGATTGTTTAAAGGATAAGAGAACTTCAAGGGGAATAAATAAAAAATATTCTGTCACAACACATAAAAATTGAATTAACAGTAATATAAGTTTTTTTAGGCAATAATTTTACTTACTCTATTATTATGGAGGCATAAACTACAGCACTGTTTTGAAATGGGAATAGAATCATAGAATAGTTTGTGTTGGAACGACCTTTAAAGATCACTGGGTTCCAGTCCCCCTGCCATGGGCAGGGACATGAGAAAAAAATAAATAAAAAATTAGGGTGAACGTCTTAGACAATAAAACCAGCAAACAGTAGCTTGTTTGTGAAATGTAAAAAGCACAAAGAAAAACTGAATGACTCGGCCTTTTTTCCCCTATAGATCAGAATGCTAATGGGGACCCAATAACATTCAACATTTAAAAAATTATTATGAAAAAACATTTAGGTTAGATATCAGAAAAAACAAATCTTTCTTCCTCTAAGGTTCATTAAACACTGAAGCACACTGTCTGAGGAAGTTGTAAAGTCTTCTTCTTTGCAAGTCTAAAAAAAAATTAAATTGTTAGATTAATATATCTCTGGAGAGACCTTCTAGAAGCCTTCCAATACCTAAAGACAACTTGAAAGAATACTAGAGAGGGGCTTTTTACAAGGGCATGTGGTGATAGGATGAGGGGTGACGGCTTTAAACTGAAAGAGAGGAGAATTAGATTAGATCTAAGGAAGAAATTTTTTACAATGAGGATGGTGAAACACTGGAACAGGTTTCCCAGAGAAATTGTGGCTGCCCCATCCCTGGAAGCGTTCAAGGCCAGGTTGGATGATGGAGCAACCTGATGTAGTGGAAGGTGTCGCTGCCCACGACATGGGGGTTGGAACTAGATGGTCTTTAAGGTCTCTTCCAACTCAAACCAACTCTGATTCTTCCAACTCTGATTCTAATATCAATATCCCCACTTACTTTTAGAAAACTGAAGCACAGAGATTAAGCAGATTGATCACAGTCACCAAGGACCATCCACATTTCAGAAGGGAAGAAGCAATAGGAAGAATGACTAAACTACTTTATGAAAAGTCAGTAAAACATTGGTGTCCCTTATGCAGAACGCAAAGAGGATTTGAAGCTTGGTGATACCTCAGGCAGCATTAGGATATACAAGGAAATATGTTTAGATCCTCTTCCATAAAGGTAAATCTCAAGACAATATACCTGGGCAAGAAGTGGACCTTGATCACAAGGTTGAGTAAACAACATCCTAGTTTGATTAAGGATAAGGAGAAGATAGATATTTTTTTTAAAACTAATCTAAAATATAGTTTGGAAAAGAATGATTTTTTATCTCTCTGTGTACCTCTGAAATTATTATAACTGATTTTTTCACACTGTTGGGTTGCTGATCATCTCTCCTTTATTTAGTTTTCCTGTAGCTATTATGCTGTTTTAGTGGTAACTAGAGTAACTAAAGGAGTCTAATGAGGCAGATGAGGGACTAAATCCCTCTCACAGTGGTTAATGGTTTACTCTTTCTCTAGAACTTCCTTACAAGAAGTGTAGTAGGACGTCATCTTACCAGTCAGATGTCTGGGATTGTTCAGATCTTGCGGATAGAGGGTCTAACTGTGGAAGCAATGCTCCACTGACTAGCATTGTCCAAAGGGAGGAGTTTCCTTGAGCCATAGAAATTATCAGTGATATTTCAGTATTTACATCTTCTGAACGTCACTGAGCTTACAGCAACAAATATATAAAGTCCAGTCAAGATCTTCTGATGAATCTCCTGCAGAAATTTCACTTTCTCTAAGCATATGATTATTTATCTTATTTGAGATATGGAGTTTTGTGATATTAAAAAGCATCTAAACAGAGAAATTAAACCATATCTAGGTATATTCTCCTTGTGATGCCTTGGCATACGTATTTTTTTCTCTAACCAGATTTATGCAGACATGTTGACAGAGCGGTTAGCACCCTGCTGTGCCTTTCCATCTTGAAAAGTATGCAGGGTATAATTGTTCTTTTAAACAACAGAGTCCTATCATAATAAATTGGCTAATGCACAGAGGTGGGTTCTGCAGTAGGAGTGTTTAACCAAATGCAGTGAAACCTCAGCCAGATTAACTGTGTGCCTTTAGTGACAAGGATCTCAGGGAAAACTCCAGTGCTATACAGGGATTTTGGTATTGCTAGATTTAGCACTTTCAACAAACACAGCAAATGCATTTGAAGCTATCACAAATATCATAATGAAGTCAGCTATGTCTAATAGATATTTTGATTTCCTTAAAAATATTTCTGCCAGCCTATGGCCACTTTGCTGGCCTGAATACATTTGTGGCTTCCAGTTTCGGTGTATTCCCATTACAATGTAAACCCCATTAAAAAAATGGCAATGCATCATGAGGTGCTTCTATTAAACATACAGATTACGACTGATGCCTTCATGTGTGCTCCAACTGATTGCATTTATTTCTGCTTGCATGAGCATTTCTAAAAGCCTTTTAAATAATTCTGGGAATTGCTGATGAGACCAAAACATAAAAGAGTTTGTCTCCTCATGGACATTTCAGTGGAGCTTGGCAGATAGCAACCCCATGAGTGTTTGAGACTGAAAAGCAACGAGGATAGAGGCAAACGTTTGATTCTGTCTGGTGTTTGCGGTAAAATGGCATTTCAGAAGAGCTCAGTATCAGCCTAACACTGTTCTCATAAAATATTGCAAACTTCTCAGCCATAGCTATAGCTGTGGTAGCTGATCTCACTGTGGTGACTGCAGCAGGAGATGTTGACTGCTTTAACCTAAGGTTACTTATTTGCAAGGCTTTTCCAATGAAATGCCTCTCTCTTTTCACCTATTAAAAAAGGGAGCTGAGACAGCTGATTTATCCTAGGAGCCTGAATTTTAGACCACTAAAGTTATGTAAGATTAACCATATCTTCTGTTTCCATCCTGTTTTCTTAATTCCTTCCATTGCAGAAGGAAGTCTGTACAGAAACATATATCTGTAGAAGAAAAGGAGACAATGATGTACCAGTCATAGTGGAGTCCCTCTGTTAATTTGCCTTCCAAGATCCTAAGGAGTACCAATCTGTAAATTACATTTATATTGTATAATCAATCTGTTGGAAACATAGATAAAAAGTGACGGTTAACTTACACTTTTGGTCTCCTTTCTTTTAAGTGCTTCCTTCAGCCAATCAGCTCCAAAATCCTTGACAGTCCTCTCACTCTACACTTTCCTATCCACCTCAAAATAAATGTTGTCCCAGACAATGTAAGGAAGCCCAGACATAAGCAAGCAACTACAGGAACAGGACTACATCGCATAGCGATCACTCACATGTCACATCCCTCCTGCACATTCTCAATCTTTGATCGGTTTCTGTTTCTCATATTGCAGACTCTCCAAGGCGAGCACTGTTATCCCTGTTTGCAGAGACCAGCGTAATGGGACCTTGATCTTGATTTAAATTAGGAATCATTAATACTAACATGAATTCGGCATCTCTGATTTTGAATCTTATCCACTTTTGGATCTTTCATATTGAAAAGGCCTTTCCAGAGCTTCACCATAAACACCCCTGGGTAGAAGCCCAGGTTTGAGTGCTGGAGATGAGCCAAAGACCAGTTTCCTACTGTGGTAACTCCACTTTGTATTCAAGATGTGTTTGCTACAGTTCATTTGAAGGTCAAATTTTACAATTTTTCATGCCTAGAAGCTCCTCTTCTTCTTGTTAGAAGGAATTGAAATATTAAATAGCAACCCCCTCCCAACCCATGCATTGAAACAGAGCTGAACATGGAGAACGTTTCAATGGATGCGATTAGTCATCAGACTGCACACCTCATTATGTGAGATTTATGTTTCAGCTAACGTATACTGCTTGCAAATTGTATATAAAGTTGGAATCCTGCTTAGTTTTCTGCTGTGCTTAGCAATGAATTAAAACGCTTTTCGCTTTCTCATCTAAGCCGCCTCTTAATGAACATTGTAAACAAGGACTGCACATATGGAAATTGCTATTCATTGATAGGAGTGTAAGTGACATATAGAAGACAGTGAAATTAATTTAGATCAAGTTATTAGTGAATTTATTATATATTCATTTATGCTAAAAGCATAGGATGGATTTGTGACACTGATCAGAACACACTTTGTTTATTACCTGGATTTTATAATCCAGTAATATCCAAAAGAAAATTGGATTAATAAAGTACAAGTGAGTCTCAAGAAAGGAAAATGCTTTGATCAAGTGTTGATTCTTACATCCAGAAGAAGTACTCTACACTCGAATCCTTATAGAAACAATTATTTTGGTCATTTACTGTTTTCTAACATAGAGGGCACAACGATAGATGTTTCAAAAAAAGTAACAAAATTATTAAATTGTTGGAGAAGTAAAGAAAAGATGTGAAAGAATACCTGTCTGAAAAATGACCAGTGCATTTGTAAGTCTGAGCAAATGATGAGTGTTAGAAGAGAGTGGAACAAGTTTCTGGAGTTACCCATGAGGGAAGTGATGGGACCCAGTTATGAAAGGGGAAAACTTTCACTGTTCAGTGACAAGATACATTTGCCTGCATGACCTGAAGTTTCTCAACTGCAGTGTAACAGAATGTTAACAGGCAATAAGCAGGAAAAACGTCACCCTTCACTTCCCTCAGTGAAATTAGTCATCCGACCCATCAACCAGCCCCTTGCTTGAACAGCTAGAAGCTCTCCTGGACAAAGCTTTGTGGGGCTTTATCTCTTTTTGAAGGGGATATAGTCTGTCTGATCATGGATATTTCTCTTACATTCCCAAAGCCTTATGGGGCACCATCTTTTCATGCTGGCTGAAGATCTGGTCCTATGGTTAGCTTGGTTAGCTTGGTTTGTAATGTCCTAAAGAGTGCAAGTACTGCATCTTGGCTGAAGTAGCTCATTTTCAACTGCTATTCCAGGGTCAGGTTCTAGCTGAGAAAAGCAGGGCTAACTTTCATCTCCATAGTTATCGCAGGTCAAATCTATTCCTTCTCTAATAATTTCTGCCTTGGAAATTACCCATGCCAGTGACACTGTGGTGCAGAGCATAGCACTCCTGCTCTTCACTAGGCCACTGAGGTTTCCATCTAAATTACTTATGTTGATGTAAAAATGCACCTTTTCTGCAATGAAGAGATAGCTCCAGACTGAAGGGAATGAACTCATCTGCTGACAGGGTGATATTTTTAACAGCGCTGTTAGCACAGGATTTGCTGACATCTGTTTACTTCCGAAAAGGGATGGAAAGGCAGAGCGGGAGGCGATGTTAGCCTTTCGCTTCTCTTTGCTGGGAGTGAAGGAAATATGGAGGACTGACTCAGCAATTGGAAAAAGAGGAATTAAATCTCCCTTTCCCTTCCCAAAAAGCTAAGGCTCTGCATCACACAAGAAAGCACAAGCGGCTGATGCAGCAATGTGGCTGCTGCTGCCAGGTGTTGCGATACAGAAGCTGTGCTGCTCACAGAGTAATGCTGTCAGGGAGCAACATCCCTCTCCCATATTCCCAGCTTGTCCTTATAAATCCATCCTGGGGATTGCAGGTTGCAGATCCAGGATGTGTAGGTGACATATATACCATTTATCAAGCAGCAGTGCCAGGGAGTGCTGTAAATGCAGGAATTCATTCAGCCGAGCTGCCAAATGGTTATAATGGTCCTCAGCGTGCTTCTGTATAGGCAAAAGCTTATCCTTGGATCTAAGAATTTCCTCTCATTAGACAAAGAATGAAAAGCAAAATGAACCAAAGAGAAAAGAAATGACTTATCCAAGTGACTGGAATAAGTCCATACTCCTTATGCTTTATTATGCAGCTCTATTGAAAAATTACAGCTGCGACATATTGATGCTGTGCCTGCTGCTCTGTAACGCTCAGATAGACTCATATTGAAATCGTTCAAAAACTTGTAACACTAATACAGACCATTCAGGAGGTTAGGCAGCCTTGCATACATCCACAGAGGAAAACTGCATGGAAAGGGTCATTAAAGTCAGAGACAACACATTTGAACGTGCAAGCCAGTGAGCCAAGAAGCAGCTGGAGCTAGTGGGGGAGTGTTTTGGGAAAGCATGACTCTATGCTTGACCAGCTGAAATCTCCATTTTTAAAACACTTATCATTGGCTACTATCAGAGATGATAGGATGCTGAGGCAGATAGACCCTTTGGCCTGAGTCAGTCTGAATGCTTTTACGTGCCTCGGTATTCATGGGGCTGACTGCGTTAAAATCCATATGCGCATGAAGAATGAATTAAAGCTGTGCCGCTCTTCCAGCCCTTAATTCTGGCATTGAAGTTTTTTACTGTACTAATTTTAGCCTTATAGTAATACCATTTAGAAAACTCTCTTTGAATTGATACAAATACTTTCACTGCATTGTCTCGGGTCATATTTACCCTCACCATTTGTACACAGTACTGATTACAAATTTATTATTTTGCCATGTGTTGATATGGCAGTGCATGCATCAATTCCCTCATGCACTACATACATTAATGAATATAATGACCTCTGTGAGATCGTTATAGGTATTACACCAATTTCATGTCAGGCAAATGGAGGCAAAAAGAAATCTAGTTTTAAAATATCACCGTGATCCATCAGTGAGCACTTGGCCTTACTGTACTGTGTAACACAAGACTTCTATTGCAATTTATATGTTTGAACCTTTATATCAACCCATATATGCATATGTCATGCTTTGGTCATTCATACCTTCGGTGTTAGACCAAAACTTAGAAGTAAACCATGCAAACTAATAGGCATCTGTTAAAATATGTTGCTTTCCCAGTTTTGAAGATGGCACATGAATGCTGCTTTTTCCCCAAGTCCTAGACTCCTCCTCTCATTGATTTCAGCCTTTTCAAGAGGCAGGGCTGTCACCAACAAAGACCTCTTTCCCTGCATGGCTCTGATTCACCCCCTGAATCACTGGCCAGAGGACCTTGTGAAGAGCTGGAATTAGACCAACAAGCTCTTTCCTGGTTTTGTGGTGCATGACCTTATCTTCAAGCTGCTTCTCATAAAACCTGGTGAAATGGTTGTAAATAAAGCACAAGACGAGCTTTCTTTTCATGGCAAAGCTCCCACAGACATCTGATATGCTCAGTGTTGGCATTAAAAATATGAGTGGGCTGGCTTGTGCGGGACTTAAAAAAAGCCTTTCCCAGTTAGCAGCATTTAGCAGCTCATGAACGTATCTGAAACCTGACCTTTAGCAGTCTGTCCCAGGGGAGTATAATTAAGCTCTTCACTAAATTATTATGCTGGCTAAACTCACCATAGCCTTAAAACAATATATGAGAAACATTTCTGTTTTGATGAGGGGGTCCTTTTTGCTAGGAATACCAGGAGCAGTGAGCCAGCTGGCTGCCCACCCTTTCCCCATTATTGTTTTGAATATCCGTAATTTCAAATGTGAACAATTTTGAACACAAAATTAGTTTCAGTGTGTACTTTCCTAATACCTCAAGGAAGGCTGGAGAGGGAGTGCTTTCTCTGATGAATCTTTTGTTGTACATAAATCCCTGCAGAGGTCATGGGAGATTCTTAATCTGCATCCATTTTAATGAATTAAATATTTCTAGGGTTAATTTTCTGTCATGGAGGCCAGCTGGTGCAATCTAAGCGTATCTATGGTATTTTACTTCTTCAGCCTCCAAAATAGAATGGCCACATCCAAACTTCAATTTGCACCTGGGAATTATTTGGGAAGGTGCCAGGGACAGGGCAAAATCATGCTAAGGAGCATGCAAACAATTTAATACCGTACAGATAGTCACAGCCTTGGCTCTGTTCTCTTTTCTAGTAAAGACTTTAGCCAAAGAGTGATGCTGTTCTGCCACTGCGCATGCACAAGCATGGCATTGATGCTGAATTTCCTAGTTCTGTTGTGGTACCTAACTTTCATATTTATATCTATAAACATGGGTGAGGGAGGTCTTAATCTCTTTGTGGACGTGGGAGAACACAATATTCTGATTCAGTTTATCTTGCTTTTATAGAGATAGCTACACTGATTGAAAGTACTTACAGCTGTACTGGTGGGAGGGAGAGGGGCTGCCTTACTTTATAGCATAGCTGACACTATAGTATATCACTAGTGCCAGCTTTAGAACCAAACCCTTGGCTGTTCTGAGCCCATCACTCCCACTTGACTTTACTGTGTCCATTCATTAATTTCTCTGAACATGAAAAATAGAAACTGGGGAGATGATCTCTGCCTCTCGTTTCATCTGACGTGCTGATTCAGCTATTCTTCTCTAGAAAGTCTGACAAACAGATTATCCCTTATAAGAAGCCAAGTGCTGTGAAAAAAAAAGGAGGAATGAGGAAACTGCTGGATCAAGCTCCTTCAACCCCTCTGGTTTTAGTGCTTTTGATACACTTGAAAGTATTGCATTGCGAATCATTGCGATGGGCATAAGGCAGAAATAACCTGAACTCAGACTACAGACCACATTTAATGGCTTGGTAGTTGTAAATGAGAGATGTAAAAGATCTGGAAAGAAGCACTCTGTTAGTCTGTTAGCAAAAGATGGTTTTGCTTGCTAAACTCAGAAGAAAGAACATTATAATCTACACCAGAAGCAAGGTGCTGACTGTTCTCAATGAATCAGTGCTCTCACGGCATGCTTCTTTTTATTACTTTTATGTCAGCAAAGCTTTGTGAGTAACACTTCACAATGGGCTCTCAGTACATTGAATTTACTCAGAGAGGCAAATAACAATAAATATGAAATGAACTAACTACACACATAAATCACTGCAATTTAAATGTGGGACAGAATGCAAAGTTATATTTCGGTTTAAAAAGAGATTTTAAGATTGTTTGCTTCCCACAGGAACCTATATATCAGTTTATTTTAGATGACTGCTTCTGAGAACGTTGCCCATTCATTCAAACTACGACATCGCAAATTGTGGTTTCCCTTCAGTTTTAAAGAACTAAAAGTGATTTTAGATATCGTCATGAGTTATCATTATAAGCCTGAGCCAGAAATTTGTACAGTTTCAGTCTATATCTCTCAAGCTGATAAATGATTGCTATAATGGTGATTTCATTCATAAGGCTCCAATTGAATTTTAAAAACTTAAAATATTGTTGAATGCTAAGCAGCGCACTCGGCAAAAGTTAAAAATATAACTAGGAATGTTAAAATTCTTTTTCTTGCATTATCTGGGGTCTGTAAGATGCACTCTGTGTCTTCCAAAGTGTATTTTTCAAGAGATGCAGTAAGTTACCGAAATAAGTGTTTACCCATAAGAAAAAATTACTACATAATCTACATTTTGGAACCTATTTTTAGACACAATCTTACTCTTGCATATGTAAACTTAGTATTAAACTTTTTTTTTTTTTTTTGAATGGGAAGATGAAAGCTTCCTGTAGCCATGCTTTCATTGTATGCACAGTTCTGCTGCTCCAGCACCAGATTACTGCAACTCCATGCTGTTTTCTCAGGACTTGCAGTGGCACTTGGGATTCTTCTGGCAGCTCCAGTTTCTGGTGTCCCGGGACTGTACAAGATTCCTGACCCTCAGCTGAGCAAATAAAAATTTTCTATATTTTTAGTTTGTAAACAAAGCCCCCAAATTCTGACGCCAGACTACCAGGAGAGTGGAAAACAGACACAAATATTACTCTCTTTTTCCTTCTCTTTCCCTTTGCCAGTCTCAGAAATTTGAAGCCAATTTCGTGGTGAATTCTGCTATAAAACTTTCACCCTCTCGCACCTTTTTCTGGGCAGTTCAGCTGATTTGTAAGCATTTATAAATTTCAGTAAACCAGAATTATCTTCTTTCTAATTAGCAACTCTACTGTCTTAAAAAATACCTATGGAATATAGAATCATAGAATCATAGAATCATAGAATCATAGAATCATAGAATCATAGAACGGTTAGGGTTGGAAGGGACCTCAAAGATCATCTAGTTCCATCTCCCCTGCCATGGGCAGGGAAACCCTCCACTACACCAGGCTGGCAAAGCCTCATCCAACCTGGCCTTGAATAATGTCCAGGAATGGGGCACCTACAGCTTCTCTGGGCAACCTGTTCCACTGCCTCACCACCCTCAGAGTGAAAAATTTCTTCCTTATATCTAATCTAAATCTGCCCTCTTTCAATTTAAAGCCATTGACCCTTGTCCTATCACTACATGCCTTTGTAAAAAGTCCCTCTCCAGCTTTCCTGTAGGTCCCCTTTAGGTACTGGAAGGCTGCAATAAGATCACCCCAGAGCCTTCTCTTCTCCAGGCTGAACAGCCCCAACTCTCTCAGCCTGCCTTCATAGCAGAGGTGCTCCAGCCCTCGGATCATCTTCGCAGCCCTTCTCTGGACCTGCTCCAGCAGCTCCATGTCCTTCTTGTGCTGGGGGCTCCAGAGCTGAACGCAGTATTCCAGGTGGGGTCTCACAAGAGTAGAGTAGAGGAGATCTCATTCCTTCAATGTATCTTGTTTTCTTACCTGAACGCTGGTTAAGCAGTGAACCTCAGATGCTATGATTTCAGTTGGTTATACCTCACAGAACCCATATAAAAAGTATTAGTTTCACTGGGTGCTGTTCTCAACGATGGAGAAATACTTCTCTGAGTAGAGTCTATAGGTTTCCTCAGTACCTCCTTCCAGGGTAAGGCAGGAAAGAACATGCCTGTACCAGCCTGACAGTCACACATGCACTTCTCTAAATCAACCACATCAGCCCCAGATGACTCACTACATCATTGGAGGAGAGAGAGAGGCCTGTGAACTAAAGAGGGGATTTGGAGCGAGATGTGTGGGAGATAGTCTGTGGATAAACAATTGAAAAAAAGGCTCATATTCAACCTACTGGAGGCAACACACTGCTCGTTTTGCTGCTGCGGCTGCTCCTGCTGTTGCCAGGGTCACAGGGGACAGCTATTGCTGGAGATGACCCTGCTGTGATCAGGTCCAGCCTGTGACACTATCACAAGCTCTGGTGGTGTAGGTCATCCCCCTGACCATGGGGTGTCAGAGTTGGCTTGCTCTCCTCTCTTAGGCTCCTCATTTCTGCTGCCCTCTTTACTCTGAAGGTGAGAGAAGGCTCACCTGCCCTTGCAGGAGATATGGAGGGTGAATTAAATCATGGCATTTCTGGAAAAATGTATTTATGATAGATATTTATGTGGCTGAAGGTGATGGTACAGAGACAAATGTAAGGAATAAGGGAAAGAGCTTGAAGTGTTTTAGTATCAGGGCTCAATGGACCTGGGAAGACTTTGGAGCACTGAGGGAAAAGGTAGGGAAGAGAAAGTATATGGAGAGAGTAGGACACTGGGAGGGTTAGGAGTATTGTGAGAAGGTGTGGAGCTGACCCAATTATGCAGGAGGCCACAGTCACAGCTATCTCTGTGGACAGTGATGTGAAGATGTTCTGCTGTGTTTCATGCTGGGATGTCACAATGCAGTAGTCATCAACCCTTCCTTATTGCAAACCGCTCCATAGCAGAGCACATCTTTCCAAACTAGAGTGTATCTGTCCTAACTTTCCTCTCTTTAGACTTCCAATTATTTGCAGTTCAGTTTGCATCATTCCTCCAAGCCGTCTCCAGAGATAGTGCAATCCACAGCGAATGAAGAAAATATAATTACATCTAGGCTGTTGAGGAAATGTAATCAGAGACGATTTCCTGGTCTGGAGGCCAGCTGCAGGATCTGGTCATAGCCTTAACACTAAATCTCACTTCTCAGACCGAATGGCTATCTCTAAATAGTTCCTAAACTATGTCTAATAGTTGGTTAGGAAAATGTGAGTTATCCCTGACCAAAAGCATGCCAGGGACTCTGTAACTGTACAGAGAACAGGAATCCACTGTCCTGTCTTGCCTTCCCTCCAGTGCTGTGATTTTGCTAGTACAGATGCAGTCTGAAGGTCATCCCAAGGATATTAATTCTACGTAGACATCCTGGGCAGTTCTCTTTCTCTCAGGTGTTCTATCTCTCTTTCCTATGTAACTCTAGGTATTTATCTGAGGTGTCAAATCATCATAATCTTCCTCCATAACCAGAGAGGCAGACAGAGGACAACATATCTTGCCTATCTGGAGATCTAGAGGTGCCTGTCTCCTGCCATTGACTTATAGGGAGCTTGAGAAGACAGCTTCAGATGTAGACAACTCAAGTCAGATGTAGACAACTGTCAGGTGGGATGAGTCCAGGTGTGTGTAAATAAAGACCAATTCCATTAGGAATTGGCACATTTGGTGAGTTAGGGATTTGGATTGAAGCCAAGGAGGCAGCTGGGAAAGCTGGATTTCCATACCATGATTGTCACATGTTGGCTGTTATGTGTTGGGGTTGTTTCTGGAGCATATCCTGAGATTTTTTGAAAATATGTGAATGGAAAATTGTTGTGGACTTGAGTTATTGCTGTTAGGAGGTCTGCCTTCTCCATGCCAACAATAGCTAGAAGAGTTGTCCTTGCATAGTAAAGAAACCAATATCTGATTAGTAGGAAATAAAACCATGGTGTCAGCAGATCATATAAATGTTATGGTTACGAACTGCCAAGAAGCCTGTCATCAATTAATTTTCTTGCAAACCATTCTGCAGAAAACTCATCTTTGGCACTAGCAGAACGATGATGGCAGATTTTATTACTTCTGGAACAGCAGAATGGGAGATGATGTGACCAAGCAGACTTGCCAGCAGCCCAGATGAAGGCAGAGTGTGCCCACATATCTCCTTTCTGCTTCCTGGGCTTTCAGGTATGAACTGAGTACAACACGAAACGAAATGCTTATCCTCACTATTAGCCCTTTCATCTCTTTTTCTTTTCCTCTTTATTTTAGCATAGAAGATTGAGAGACCTTTCTCAATTGCTTTTCACAGATTTGTTTGTTCAGGTGCAACTTTCTTCTTCTCCGATGTCCACTCACTGGTAGAAGGGTGCTTCGTGTCCCCTGGCACTTGGTGACTCCTACTGCAGTGATTTTTGCATCTTAGCAAGAAAGTCAGTCCCAGTCTTGCTGTGAATGATTGCACTTCTTCTATGACCCCCATTTTTGCCTGCAAATTCAAAAACCTTAATGCTGGTCAGTTAGCCCACAGCTTGCCTTAAACAGAAGACAAACTTCTGATGGAAATCACAAGTTTTTGTTTAAAGGAAACAACAATTCCAAGCACTTGGGCTACAAGGGTGAAGCACACAAACTGTAAAATACAGATATAAAGGTTACTGAAGGCAAGGGTCCTGTTTTGACTATTGTTTCACATTTGTTAGCTGGGGAACTTGTTCACGCAGTAGTTTACCGCATAAACACTATTCCTTGAAGAAGGACTTTGGAGAAGTGTTTTAATCTGCACGGGCACCGTTTGACTTGAACATCTACTCAAAGATGCAGCTAATCAAAGTGAGCTAGCTGTGAACCTTTTTATTGTGGTTATAATCAGCAACTTTTATCACTGCTCTTGAAGTATCCCATCATGTTTCAATAATCCTTCTCATCCACCTCTTATTTTCTGTTAATGGAGATGAATTACTTTATCCGTGTTGCTAAATATTCAGCATCCACGAGGGTGTTTTAAGCTTATTCGAGAGTAGATTTGGAACAATGAAGAATCTTGGTGGGAAAATTTTTCTATCCTTATTCTTTCAGGTAGTTGACTGAATTGTTGAATTATATTTCACTCTGTTTTCTGTTTTGTACCATAAATGTTGGTTTTCCTATAAATGTATAGAATACAAATATAACCAACTAATGTTTTTTGTAGCAACACCTAGTTCTTTCCTCGCCTGTTCTTAGGAGCTGGCTTTAAAACTGCCTTTTAAATGAATAAAACAAGTGAGATGAGATGAAGTGTAAGAACAGAGAAAGACTATCTTATAGAATCATAGAATGGTTAGGGCTGGAAGAGACCTCAAACATCATATAGTTTCAACATCCCTGCCATGGGCAGGGAAACCCTCCACTACACCAGGTTACTCAAAGCCTCATCCAACCTGGCCTTGAACACTTCCAGAGATGGGGCATCTACGGCTTCTCTGGGCAACCTGTGCCAATGCCTCACCACCCTCTGAGTGAAAAATTTCTTCCTTATATCTAATCTAAATCTACCTTCTTTCAGTTTAAAGCCGTTGCCCCTTGTCTTATCACTACATGCCCTTGTAAAAAGTCCCTCTCCAGCTTTCCTGTAGGCCCCCTTTAGGTACTGGAAGGCTGCAATAAGATCACCCCAGAGCCTTCTCTTCTCCAGGCTGAACAGCCCCAACTCTCTCAGTCTGTCTTCATAGGATAGCTGCTCCAGCCCTTGGATCATCTTTGTGGCCCTTCTCTGGACCTGCTCCAGCAGCTCCATGTCCTTCTTGTGCTGGGGACTCCAGAGCAGAATGCAGTATTTCAGGTGGAGTCTCACGAGAGCAGAGTAGAGGGGCAGAATCACCTTCCTCGACCTGCTGGCCACGCTTCTCTGGATGCAGCCTAGGATATGGTTGGCTTTCTGGGCAGCAAGCGCACATTGCTGGCTCATGTTGAGCTTCTCGTCCACCAGCACTCCCAAGTCCTTTTCCTCTGTGCTGATCTCAATCCATTCTCCGCCCAGCCTGTATTCTTGTTTGGGGATTATGTCACTCATCTGGGACCGAATCCAGTGACATCTCAATTCAATCACTGATGCAAGAAACGTGGTTAGGTCAGCTTAATGGTGCCTAGATAGGCACTGTCTCGCCCTCAGTGTTCCTGTTGCATCGTGATGTGGAGACTGTACTGTACTATGAACTAAGTGGGCACTGATGCTCTCAGGCAGACAGGGGAATTAACCCTGGATCTGGATCTAAGCAAGTGTAAGTGCTCTTTCCATTGGTCTACTGACAGAAAAGGAATACTTTTCATCATTTACATGTTGAATTTAAGTTGATAGACTTCAAAGAAACTTTGAAAAGATCTTCAAAGAAATATTTAGAGGACTGTAAGAAGAACCCAGACATTTCTCTATCAGTGAATAGCCTCAGTAAACGCTTTCATGTGAATTTTAGCTTTCTTAATACATGCAGTCCTACTCTAATATTGTACATGCTTAGCTTGTTCATGTTCATTTTTCAGGCAGTAATTAAGTAAAATAGGAAACAACCAGCCTGGTGTTCCCTCATTTCCTGCCTCCAGTTGTTTGTTCTGCAAGGCTGTACACAGTATGCCCTGATATTTTTTGTTTACTCTTCAAAGACACCAAGCCAAAGATAGGCACCTGAGCTTCCACTTTAGATAAAAAAATGGTTAATTGGATCTTAAAATAGATGGGATGGATTGCTGTCTGGGGACACCCACCTCACATCACTGACTATTGAGGGAGTCTACAAATCTGTTTTCCAGACTGCTAGCTGTAGATGAGATAGCATCAAGATTTTAGGCACTTATAACATTAAAAAGGCAATTAAAACTGTATGTAGACATCTAAACTGGCTGATAGACATTTAAGTCATTTCTCCATCTACCTCAAAGGCATATTTGTAAATCCTGATATGTTTGCATGTGTAGATGTATTAACACTTGTCAGTTTTCCCTTAGACATTTTTGAAATTTGATTTATGCTCAACTTCACAAATGTCACCCTACCAATTTTCCTGAGAACTACTTAAAACTATAAAAGCTGAGAAATTTCTGACTATATACAGAGAAAGATAAGTGCACCAAGCTTATTTAGTATTTATACGTCTTTCTAGCTGCCGAAATCTTTACTGCAAGTCAACTTATAATTCAGTCCATGTTTCATGTAATGAAATATTATGATTAGGAGTCCATACAGAAAAATCCACTATGATAGTACAGGGGAAAAAAAACCCAAAACAAAACACTGTAGACATTTACCTTATAACACCTTTAGCGGAAAAGCATAAAGAATGAAGCCTTGGGCTTTCAAAAATACTAGTCAATAGATTTCATATTAAATCCTAAGTACTTTGGATCTTCATGAGTCATTTTACTGAAAGCTTCTTTTTGCTCTAAAAAGGCTTTTGAATTTAGTATTGTTTCTGTAACTCAAGAGCCTGATCCATATCTCTTTTATATCAATGTAGTTTAATGATCACTGCGTTCTGAGTTCCAGTCTAAGTGTTGGGGGAATGAGGCTGATAGCTCCAATGCATTAATGCAGAATGTGATTAACTGAGAAATATTGACCATGATAGACATGGATGTAGAACTGTGATTCAAGAAGGGGGAATTTCTCAAGCACATGAGCTATTTCTCAGAGTGGTAATACTTTCATCAGAAATTCTGGTACATATGTCTCATATTCTTGCTAAGGTATGACAATTACTGCAGAGTGTCAATTAGCAATATGACATTTTCCTAGGAAATATACCACACATTAAACAGAGGCGTTTGCCATGTGTAAGACATAAAGCACACGAAGAGTGTCTAATGATCTGGTGTCCATTATTGATGGAAAAACGAAAATAAATACAAGAATCACTAAAACAAATCATTTAATATGTCTTTACAATAAAATTTATGCTTCTACTCGGTCAGGAAAGGATAGTAGATTGGTTTGATGTGACCTGTTCTTGATAAATACATGCTAGCTGTTTCTTATCACCTTACTATCCTGCCAGTGTTCTCAAAGTGATTGTTCAATAATCTTTATCTTCGTGGCTTTCACAGTTAGGTTGCCTGGTCTATAAGTTTCTGGATCCTCCTTTTCTGTTGCTATTTAAAGATAAGTATTATATTTGCCCTACTCCCATCCTCTGGGGCCTGCTCTGGTCTCCGCAACTTCTGAGGGAATAATTGCCAAAGTTTACTGGATTATTTCAGATAGTTTCCTGAACCTTTGGAAAATAAATTTCATCAGGCTCTGCTAGCTTGGAGACATTTATCTTACCTGACAATATACAGTTACCCAAGATCACTAGGGAATTGATTTAGATGCTTAAACATAGGTGTCCAGGACTTGAGTATTCAAGATATCCAAATACAACTGACAGGATTCATACTTGTCATGGTTTGATGTGGAGGGGGGGGTGGTTCTGGTGGCAGGAGAGGGATTTTGCTCCCTGCGACCTCCCCGGTTTTGGATCCGGGTTAGGCTTAGTTCTGGCCACCAGATCAGACTGCCATCCCCCTCGGGGTTGAGCCAATAGGGCGCCTCTGCGAATTGCCCTATTTAAGTCAGGACAAGGGAACCGGAAAAGGTGCTTCGCCCAGGATCGACCAGAGAAGGGAGGAGGGCACTGCCCCCGCTCCCTGGCTCCTGGCCGGGCGGCTGCCTGCGTCGGGCCGGCGCCGCCCACGGAGAATGGCGGCGGCGGAGCCAGCTGGGGAACTCGGGGGCACCCCACTCCCAGGGTGCCCACTGGGCTGAGTTCACCTGGAGAGGACTGAGATCTGAGAGAAACAGCTGCATCGACAGCAGGTCAGTGAGGATGGAGCGGGAGGAGGTGTGCCGGAGCCGAGTTTCCCCTGCGGCTGATGGTGAGATAGCAGGCTGCCCCCCTGCAACCAGGACGGCCTCGGTGGAGCAGCGACCCACTCGCAGCCCATGGGGAGAAGATGCCTGAGCCCGAGGATGGTCGTGTTGGGGGCACGGCAAGGCAGAGAGGCATCTGGAGTCTTCGTGACGACCCACGCTGGAGCGAGTGGCTACAGCTCCCTAAGTACCCGAGACTGTGGTATAGCCCACACCGGAGCAATCTGTGGGGAAGGATTGTTTCCAGTGGGCTGGACTCACGTTGGAGAAGTTTGTGGATTTTTCCTCGTGGGTAGGGGATCCATTGGAGCAGGGGAAAAGGGTGTAAGGACTCCTTCTCCTTTAAGAAAGAAGCAGCAGTAACAGCACGGAATGAACTGACCTGCACTCCCCCAGTCCCTGCCCCCTGTGCTGCTGGGGGGAGGAGGTAGAGCCGGGAGGAAAAGGAAGGTGGGGGGGGGAAGGTGTCGGTTTTAAGATCTGGTTTTGTTTCTTTCTGTCCTCTCAAGTAATCGGTTTTTTATTTCCCTTTGTCCTTCTAAGTAATCATTAATAAACTGTTTTGCTTTGAGAAAAGCGCTGCCTGTTTTGCCCAGGACCATGGTTGGTGGGTGCTCCCTCTGTTCTTGCCTCAACCCTCAGTCCTTTTGGTTTTTTTTTTCCTCTCCTCTCTACTTTATTGGAGAAGGAGAGACTGTGTGAGTTTTAGTTGCTGGATCAGCCTAAAACCACGACAATACTCCTAGAAAATTGAACTGAGTTCTGAAAGTGGAATTTGTTGTTGATTTAGAGACCCACAGAAAGGCAAAGAATTTAGATCCAGATTTAGTACGTAAATTTCAGTATCTGCAGTGTAGGTACGCACCTGAGAGGTAAGTATTAATTGTCTCATCACAGTCAGTGGAAGTCCTTTCAATAGTCAATGAAATCTATAAAAATATTCATAGAATCATAGAATCATAGCATGGTTTGAGTTAGAAGGGACCTTAAAGATCATCTAGTTCCAGTCCCCCTGCCATGGGCAGGGACACCTTCCACTTGATCAAGTGGTTCATCTTGAAGTGGAAAAAATACATTTGATCAACTGAAAAGCTCTCTTGACTGTGTTGCTTACTAGTGATGAAATCCAGTTGTGCAAACAGACATCCACTGACATTTCAAAGAGCTTTGAGCATCTGACACACAGACAAAGGTAAGACAGAATGACACAGGGCCTCTTCATGTCATTTTGATTTGGCAGCTGGAGGCTAGACAGAGTATGTCCCAGGGCTTCTCAAATAGCACAAGATACTTGCATTTAAGCAAGTGAATCCCACCTTTGACCTCTGTTGATACAATTGGAACCAAGAAAGTCTTGTCCTGATTCAGGTGCCCTTGATAGGCATCTCATGCCATTAAAGATGTCCTAGGGTAGAAAGTCCAGTGGATTTCTACCCATGATTCATGAAAATCATGAGTTTCCCATAGGTCTCTAAAATAACATCCCTTAGCATGATTGAAGCAGGAGTAGACATAGCTGTTTAAGTAACTGAATCAACTTCTGCTGCACAAAACACATAAACATTTACTATTCCTAAGTAAAAGCCTTTTCTCCTTTTCTTTCATCTTCAAATATTGTCTTTACTGTAATACTATTCCTCCATAGAGAAAGCTTATCTTCTGCAATAATCCTACTGTAACACTGTAAATTATGGTGATTCAAGGGAAAGCCTAGTGGTAACCATCCAGGTCTTGTCTGTTGTTCCCCAAGAGCCCAAGCTGGCTTTTATTCACCTTGGCACTCTCTTCGGAAGTCTATATTTTCAGATGGAGCTAGATATTTTGTTAGTATTATGGATGGTGGCATTCTTATTCCGCTTATTCCCACTGAGAACAAGTGTGAGTTGTCAGGACATATCCATTGTAAGACTGAACCACTTGCTACTCATCTACCAATGTGTAATATCATGGAACTCCAGATTTATCCTCTTCCTGACTTAAAAGATAAGCTGTAAGCTTAGCACTATCTTGTTGTGATTGCTTCATGTCGTTATATAAAGTGATCAGAAATAAACCATGTAGTCATTTTCTCTTCTTTTGGCCTGCTCTGACTTCAGTTATTTGCCAATGATTGCTTTAATGCCCATTTCCCATTGATTGTATCTCTTATATTCATATATACTTAGGTTACCCAGCAAATACTCCCCTTTATCAACACCAGCTGTCATTCATTCTCACTATATTATAGTCTTCTTTCATAGCTTTCAAATCTCTTTTTATATGAGAAATATATATACTGAAAATGCAGACACGATAACTTGGAGCAGGATTCAACACGCACTGAGGTATTTTTTTGACACTGTCTCTATACTGAAGTGTGCTACAGGTTATTGAAGCCCAAATTTTTAAAGTTGTTCTATAAAATAATTTTCTTATACTCATTCAACTCTATATCAGTACATTAAACCATGCCCTGGAACGGGCACTGTATATCTATTTACCATATTTCTGATTGCCAGAGAGGTTCCTGGCACAGGTTTTTTCTGGGCCAAGTAGCGTTCTCACAAATAGTTCCCAAGCAAAGTTTAGGATGCATTATAGGCCAGGAACCATTCCCAACAGGAAATTTGGATACAACCATTCTCTTTTGAAGGTTAGGATTATTGAAACATATGAGTGTAGTCAGATAGTGTCGTCTGACCTCCAAGATAAAAAATAAACAGTGGCACAATCTTGGTAACTGGTATGAATACAGTCATTGCTTCCAGTGGCTGTCAGATGCGTAAATACTTAACAGAATGGGAATTCAAGCTATAAATTGTTATTATTTTTATTTCTTCCTTACTAGATATAGATTCTACTTAGAATCAAATGGATTCTATTTTCTTCCTTGGACTTTCATACATTTACAGAACATCTAAAGTGGGGTCCATCTGAACACATGTAACTCTGAGCTAGCTGTTTAGACACTTTTTAGTCCATGAAAGAGTAATGCTTTTAGTCCTTGAAAGAGGAATGACAATTCATTTCAGTTTAGGAGTGCTTCTAAATCAGGACATCTGAATTACGACCCAACAGTGCATATTTCATTTCATTGATCACAAAAGAAATCTACGATGACTTGCTCAGGGAGTCAGCTCGGACAGATACACTGTGCATGGCTAAAGTTATGACAGATGAAGCCCAAACTTTATTTATTCTGGCTTCTGTGAATTTGAGGATTTCAATTCTACCTTCTAATTTGGTTTTTACAAAGCTTTTACTACTCAGCAAGAGTTAGTTGGCATCATAATACTGAAACGAAGAAATAAACAAAATAAAACAAGCTCAAGATCAATGTCATGGTTTGATGTGGAGGGGGGGTGGTTCTGGTGGCAGGAGAGGGGTTTTGCTCCCTGCGACCTCCCCGGTTTTGGAACCGGGTTAGGCTTAGTTCTGGCCACCAGATCAGACTGCCATCCCCCTCGGGATTGAGCCAATAGGGCGCCTCTGCGAATTGCCCTATTTAAGTCGGGACAAAGGAACCGGAAAAGGTGCTTTGCCCAGGATCGAGCAGAGAAGGGAGGAGGGCACTGCCCCTGCTCCCTGGCTCCCGGCCAGGCAGCTGCCTGCGTCGGGCCGGCGCCACCCACGGAGAATGGCGGCGGCGGAGCCAGCTGGGGAACTCGGGGGCACCCCACTCCCGGGGTGCCCACTGGGCTGAGTTCACCTGGAGAGAACTGAGATCTGAGAGAAACAGCTGCATCGACAGCAGGTCAGTGAGGATGGAGCGGGAGGAAGTGTGCCGGAGCCGAGTCTCCCCTGCGGCTGATGGTGAGATAGCAGGCGGCCCCCCTGCAACCAGGACAGCCTCGGTGGAGCAGAGACCCACTCGCAGCCTGTGGGGAGAAGATCCCTGAGCCTGAGGATGGTCGTGTTGGGGTGCACGACAAGGCAGAGAGGCATCTGGAGCCTGCGTGACGACCCACGCTGGAGCGAGTGGCTACAGCTCCCTAAGTACCCGAGACTGTGGTAAAGCCCACACCGGAGCAATGTGTGGGGAAGGATTGTTTCCAGTGGGCTGGACTCACGCTGGAGAAGTTTGTGGATTTTTCCTCATGGGTAGGGGATCCATTGGAGCAGGGGAAAAGGGTGTAAGGACTCCTTCTCCTTTAAGAAAGAAGCAGCAGTAACAGCACGGAATGAACTGACCTGCACTCCCCCAGTCCCTGCCCCCTGTGCTGCTGGGGGGGGGGAGGTAGAGCCGGGAGGAAAAGGAAAGTGGGGGGGGAAGGTGTCGGTTTTAAGATCTGGTTTTGTTTCTTTCTGTCCTCTTGAGTAATCGGTTTTTGTTTCCCTTTGTCCTTCTAAGTAATCATTAATAAACTGTTTTGCTTTGAGAAAGCCCTGTCTGTTTTGCCCGGGACCATGGTTGGTGGGTGCTCCCTCTGTTCTTGTCTCAACCCTCAGACCCTTTGGTTTTTTTTTTTTTTTTCTCCTCTCTACTTTACTTGAGAAGGAGAGACTGTGTGAGTTTTAGTTGCTGGATCAGCCTAAAACCACGACAATCAATCTACTGTCTTTCCCGTTTTCTGTTATAATAAGTGTTCTATTCTGTGCAATTCCTTTCTAGTCTTCATTAAAAAAAAAAAAATGTCCCTCATCTAGTTGTGTCATTTCTTTCCTGTTTGCCTAATTTACACTTTTCATAGGAATGATAATTGATGTATATCTTATTTTTTCTCCTTCAGGATTTTCCCTCTAATTTTTTACTGTCTTAATGATTTTATGTTTCAGAGTCTGCCTAAACAGTTCTAAAGCTTTTCCAAATTATCCTTTTCTGCGGATGAATTCCAAAGAGCTATAACATACTAATAAACTTCTCCTTGGAGTAGTAAATTCAATCATGTATCAATAAACACCCTCAATTTACTCCTTATCTTAAAGCTTGTGAATATTTCTCCCCTATTAGTCAACAGAGACTTCCAAACTGTCTCAATTCAGTTGCTTGTTCAGCCTGACAGAATAAATAAGTAACACAGTTCAGTAATTCTATGATAACTTTTCCTCCCTGTAACTGATTGGTAGAGGTGTCTTATGAAAGAATAATCCTCTGATCTTTCCTAAATCTTCTAAGGTGCACAGGAACTTAACCTTCACCTTATCATTGGGATAAGATATCCAAATACTTTTGAGGTTCTGGGTTTTTGTCACGTTCAATGATGTTTCCTGGATTGAGTGACATTTTCTCTCCAACGTGAAGGCCTAGAGAAGATGTTTCTTTTATTCAAGTGTTTTGCTTGCATGTTGCTGGATGGGCAAACAGTAAACAACTTTGCAAGCTTAGACACAGTCCCTTGGCAGAATTTAAAAAACAAGTGAACTCTTCTGCAAAGAGGCTGCAGTATTCTGCAATGGATAAAGTTATCGATTATCCTTTACATTACGAGGGGAAGGTGCAAATCTCATCTAATACTTGACTTTGCTTCCTCTGGTTCATTTTCCCATTTTCTCATCTTCTCCTTCCTTGTTGGCCGTGATTCTCCTCTGATGTCAAGAAATGGTCTTCGTGATTACTCCCATACAGATACCATATTCTGGCAATGAAATTCTATGTAACTCCTGCACGAGGTGCCAGACAACCCTACAGTCCTTCTTCACTTCTCCAACATCGGGTACTTGTCTCTAGCAGAAGCCTCATTTAAAGTTCTCTCCCTGTCAGGTGAAACCTTCTGACTTATAAATCATGTATTCCAACATTTATCAGATTGGCATTAAAAGTCCTGGAATGTTTTCAGTCCCAGACCTGGAAGCAGACTGAAATGTTTCAACAATAGGTGAATTGTTGGGATTTTTTGGCCATCAAGAAGCGTTCACAGAAATAAAAGCCTTCTTCCCAGAAGATCCCACTTGGAGTATTAACTTCCTTATCAGGGCCACCATGATAGACTTAACTTTGGAGAGCGACTTGTGTAATCTCAATGTGTAAATTTAATACTTAGGAAGAGGAAAATACGTGAAGTGAATATGTGACATTCACTAAAGAAAATGCCAAGAGCAGAAATAGATAAAGTAGATAAGAAGTTAATATTGACAGTAGTAGTTGTCAAGTAGGAAATACAAGTAAGTGTGGTTAGGGTTTTTTCTATCTTGTCATGCTCTGTTTTATGCCATATTAAACAACTGTGGAAGCAAGAAGTAGATCTTTTGTTTGCAGAAGACTGGAATGATTCAAAGGCTCACTGGTGTATGGGGACTATCTGAACATGTTTGAAAGTCACTCTCAACAGCACTAGCAGGTACTAAGTTTCATATGGGATGTTTCTTTAGCCAATCCGCTCACCGGTAATGTTCCCCACTGCTACCTGCTTTTCTCTACCACTGCAGCTCAGGGAAAATTGATACATTAGGCCTTTCTTTTTCCTCAAAAGCTAAGAAAAAATTTCTTCCTCCATTTTTTTCACCTGTATCTTGACCTTTGACTTGCATAATTAATTTTCTTACTGAGATACGTTCTTAGAAAAAATAAAATAAGGATGAGCTGTCAGTGCAAGAAGTTGTTCTTAGTACAATATGACAATGTCCCAAAGTGACTTTTTAAAACAAGTGTTGTATACGTTGTAATAAAACCAGCACCTTTGTTAACTATGTCCAGAAGTCAAGTTTTTCAATCGGTGTTCAGCAAGCATTTTCTGTGAGGTCAGTAGACACAGGCAGAGTCTTGCACATCATCAAGAAGAACAAGAAGAGTAAATATAAATAGAAAAGTTTAATTCAGAAAACTCAGGCTTTGCCTGATTTGTAACTGTGGAAAAGAAAATACGGAAGAATGTTATTTTTCTGCTTCTTATATTTCCAAAGACGAGGTGGGGATATGAAGGAACATAATTTTTCTTATCTTCTGCAAGCATTTACTTTGATCTAAACCTGTAGTTCAGCAGGAAGACTAATTTACAGTATCTTATAGTGGTTGTGTGTTCAATATGAGTTCAAATCACAAGAAGTCACAAATTTCCTAGAGGAGTTAGAGTTTGAGAGAAGGAGAGGTGACAAAGAATGTCCTACTAATGCCATGGTACAACCCGCTGTATGCATTGTGTCACATGAGGCAGGCAAAGCCTTGTAGTCTCTCTTGTACTTTTTTTTTTCCCACTCTATTGGATTGAATTGCCAACATTTTTTTAGAAGAGGTGATAAGGACGCCTCAAAACATTTCACATTTGTATATAATGCCAGCAAAATATATTGTAAGCTTTAATAAAAATGGGTTTGGAAAACACACTTTTTGGATTTAAACATTATTTTTTCTTACTTTGTGTTTCTCCAGCAAAGTAGATCTAGTTGTACTTGGAAAGAAAGTTTAAATTGGAAAATAAAGTAGGATACCACTCATACAAACTCATTTTTCTTTCTGATGAGGTTACATTCTTGCACAGTGAAGTGTCCTAAATTCAGAAAGAACTCAAAATACCATGAGATACAATTTTTCACAACGGATCATTAACTTTGAAAGCCATTTGGCAGTAAATATATTTTACTAAAATATTGTCCAGAGACATCTCTAAGGTTAGAAATGTGTTAGTGTAGGTCCTTTATAGCTAGAAGACTATAATAGATGTTATTTGAAGAGATTCAAATGGGGGGGAAGAAAGAAGTTATCTTCTATGACATTAATTTAAACAAAAATCTAATTGCAAAAATAGCCAAGAGTATTCGGCTGCAGTGTTGTGGTAGTGGTACTAGTAATGCTCAGTTCAGAAATGTGAGGGTGTAGAGAACACGAAGAGCCTGAAACGTGAAGAAATATCAACCCACTTTCTTTTCTTATGCAAGATATCAAAACAGACGTAGGTGAACATAGTAGATATGTTTCCACAAAAATAGCTACACATCCACCACAAATCTAATTCAGAATAAGACTGCACAGTATTTCAAGAAGCCATGGTTGTAAAGAACATTTCAGAATATCAAAGTCAGTGAGAAAAAACAAGCTGTTTTCTATCAGAAATCTCATCTTTTGGTGAAGTTTTTCACGGGATATCTTAATTTTTTAGTTTCCAGTTTCAGGTAGCTGGGACTTTTAACCAATTCTAGATAACTAGAAACGGCCAGATGAATAGCAATCAAAATGTGTTTTTTAGGATTTTTGAGTAAAAACAAGTGTTTGCTGAAAAGCAGAATCAATAGTTTTCTTTTGATTTTGTCAAAGAAGCACTACCTTAAGAGGAAAGCATGTGCTTTCATGTAGAAATTCTTTAGCTGAGAATGCTTTTAACAAATTATATTCTGGTCATCTATGCCTCAGAAAGAGAAAGTGAGAAAACATAAATGCAAATCTCCAAAACTGGCTTGCATAAATGCCATAATGAACCATGATTTCATGTCACACTTCCTCAGCTTCTGCCCTGTGGACTCAGAGAATCTAGAGGTGTCTGGAAATGGAGTTGTCTCTTCTTCAGTAATGGATCGGTCCATAGTGAAGATAACGTTATGGACACCAAGGGTGGTTGGGAGCCATCTTCATTATCTTCAGCCAAGGGGAAAGGAATCTAGTCCAAAATGATCACCTCTGCTCCCTCTTTGGTCACTGAAAAGACAAAAGACACCTTCCAGGTACCTAAGATAGGTACCTCTTTCTACTGAGAAATATTATGAATTGATTTAATGATAATTATGGCTTATTTATTTTAAAATAATGTCCAAAGACTTAGTCATGCTAGACAATATGCAGGATATAATGAGATTTTTTTACTCTAGAGTTCCTCATCCTCTTCCTTGTAATGATTGATCTTTTTAAAGAGATTAAGCTATCAAAAGAGTCTTTATGAAGACTGATGTGTGGGTGGGATCTGAAATTTTTAAGTATTACAAATCCTGCAGTTCAGAGCCTGAGAAAAAAATAAACAGTGTGTGTTTCAAGGGAAAGCTTTTTAAATGCTTGGATGTGAAACAAAAGTGGCTATCTCAATAGTTAACATTTTTGACTTGTCAAGGTATTCCAACAGAGCTTTGAAATTTCAAGGACATTGTTCACCATATAGCACATATCACCTGATTTTCCTCACCACTTTTTATGGGGCTGTCAAGACCTACTGACCTAGAGTTCAAAACACAATGGTGAAGTAACTGAAGCTCTCTGGAAAAAAAAGAAAATAAATTGAATTTTTTTTTGAGTAGAAAAAGAATTCAAAACAGCACTAAGTGCAGAGCCGCAAGCCGAATCTGCATGATAAACTGTTAATGTTGTTTTAAAACATCACTACCACTTACGTTTCCCATTCTGAGTGCCTCTGAAGTGTGACATTGTCTTAAAATATTACATATCATAAAACGTGAACATCACTCTAGACTCTACGCTGTGATTCAGGAAAGCATCCCATTCAAGAAAATACTTAAGCATGTGCTTAAGTGATTGGATTTAAACACATATTTAAAGCTGAACATGAGCAGAGATGGAGTTATGTCTGGGCTTAAATACTTTTCTGAATTGTAATCTTAATTATACTGTTTTAAACCCAAGTACATCCGCTAAAATTTCTTAAATAACTTTGGATTCACTCCTGTATAAATAACCTCACTGATTCAACTTCATTTTATCCATAGTAGTTCTCTAGTCTACCACCAAGTAGTAACACCAAGGATGAAGCTGTCCTGATGGAAATTAGAGAAGGGGTGATTTTTTAATGTCACAGTCCTTAGGAAATATAAAAACACTGTCACTTTTAGTAATTCTCCACAGAATTCTTCAAGTATGCCTATAGTGGAAGCCGGAGGTAAAACATTCATGGGAAACATCCTAGAGGAGAACAAAAGGATTTTCAAATGCATTTAAAATGGTTGGGGTTTGTTTTGTTTTAAAGACCGCTGAGAATAAAAACATTCAGTATATAGGTTTGCTACTAGAAAAAAAGTCTTCTTTTGTTTTCTAAATATATTGGATTTAGCTTGCTTACGAAATGTTATGTTCCCTGTTCTTCCTTTGAGCCCATAGGGATTTTTCAATCTTGTTAAAATGTGCCATCTGCTAGAGACATCCGTTATAAAATTACAACAACATAAATTTGTGAGCCTGCTTTATTCTTAGGAGAAACAACAACACCTTGAAGTTTAAAGAAAGTAGCATGCTTTTACAGACTCGCTTTCTTATTTTTTCTTTCCTCAATTAACACAATATAGAATCATAGAATCATAGAATGGTTTGGGTTGGAAGGGACCTCAAAGATCATCTAGTTCCAACCCCCCTGCCATGGGCAGGGATACCCTCTACTAGACTAGGTTGCTCAAAGACTCATCCAACCTGGCCTTGAACGCTTATATACACTTGAACACACATATACGAATAAGGCAAGTTCTCACTAGTACTAAATAGGAAGAAAATAACTCCTTGTAAGGCCAGCTAAGATTATATGATTACTCCCATCCCACTTTCCAGTCCAGAAAAGTTAACATTTTGCTTGGCCCCTCAAAATATGCAATATGGCATAAATGCAAAAAAGAAAAAAAAAAAAAAGCAGATATATGCTCAGCTGCATAAAAGATTGTACCTTTACTGATATTGTTATTTCATTGTATGATAGTCAAAGGCTTGTGCTGTTTAATCATAGAATGGTTTGGGTTGGAAGGAACCTCAAAGATCATCTAGTTCCAACCACCCTGCCGTGGGCAGGGAAATCCTCCACTACACCAGGTTGCCCAAAGCCTCATCCAACCTGGCCTTGAACACTGCCAGGGATGGGGCATCCACAACTTCTCCGGGCAACCTGTTCCAGTACCTCACCACCCTCAATGTAAAGAATTTCTTTCTTATATCTAACCTAAATTTGGCATTAAAGAAAAATTTTGCATAAGCATGACTCTTGCAGGACCACAGATGTGTCAAGGTGTATGTTATTCCATTGCATTCCATTCTTACATGAGCAATAAATAGCACCATATCCACCACAGGGTGTTAGAGAGCATAAGCTTACAGAGTTAACTGGAAGTATTCCTGTTCACGTCAGTCAAATAGCTAATCTATAGATTGGGTTTTTTTTGGCAAAAACTGGCAACAAAGAAATAGATTAAAGTGATAAATCGTGGAATATTCCCTGGTGGTGGTGAATGATACTGGATGCAATTATCACAGAAGTCTACCGCAAAGCTTAGATGAGATTTTGCTCTTGTATTTTAGCCTCCTAGGCTCCAACTTCATTGCTCACAGTTGTACACATGATTCAGTAATTCAAAAATAGAGCAAATAAAATTTTTGAGAGACTGAAGCATAAGAGACCACTTTCAGTTTACCAGGAGTGATGAGGGCTCTGTCTCTTTGTAAAGGAGATCATCTCTCTTTAACTTGTTTTCTCTTAGCTTGACCTGTCTCTCAGTCTGATCGTGGATGAAAAGCTGGATATGAGCCAGCAATGGGCACTTGCAGGCCAGAAAGCCAACCATATCCTGGGCTGCATCAAAAGAAGTTTGGCCAGCAGGTCAAGGGAGGTGATTCTGCCCCTCTACTCTGCTCTTGTGAGACCCCACCTGCTGTGCTGCATTCAGCTCTGGGGTCCTCATCACAGGAAAGACATAGACCTGTTGGAGTAGGTGCAGAGGAAGGCCATGAAAATGATCTGAGGGCTGGAGCACCTCTCCTACGAGGATAAGTTGAGAGAGTTGCGGTTGTTTAGCCTGGAGAAGGCTCCAGGGAGACCATATTGTGGCCTTTCAGTACTTAAAGGGAGTCTATAAGAAAGATGAGGATGAACTTTTTAGCAAGACCTCTTGCAATAGGACAAGGGGTAATGGTTTTAAACTGAAAGAGGGTGGATTTAGACTAGATATAAGGAAGACATTTTTTACAATGAGGGTGATGAAACACTGGCATAAGTGGCCCAGAAAGATTGTAGATGCCTCATCCCTAGAAACATTGAAGGTTAAGTTGGACAGGGCTTTGAGCAACATGTTCTAGTTGGGGGGTTGGACTAGAAGACCTTCAAAGATCCCTTCCAACTCAAAGTATTCTATGATTCCATGATTCTAAAAATGACATCAGAGAAACTCAACAGAATTATTTTCATGGACAGAAGAAATCACAATGAAAATTGTTATGAAAATAACAATCTAATAAAAAGTAGGAAGATAAGATCCATATATGAGCGTAACTAGTGATGGAGTAACTAGTGATGATTAGTGCTGAAAAAGACCAGACCGAGCAAGTGGTATTTTGTATTGCATGGTTGTAAAGAAAGGCTCATCCAGTTTAGGTCAGCAACTGCCTAAAGGACGGGGAGGGTACAATGTCTATATAGCTTCTACATGGAATATGGCATTCAGTTTTAGATGCTGGTTCCTGGCTTCATCCTGCCTAATTTTAGTCAATGAAGATGTACCCACACTAGTTAGTTAGTTTTATCAGGTTTCCCTCTAGCCACTGGAAGAGGTAGGTTACTGAGATCTCTCTTTCCCTTCAGCTACAGAGAGCACCTTTGGCAAGTGTGAATCTCAGCTGAATGCCTGAAGTTAGGAGAGAGCACGGGGAACCTCAGGGTACAGCAGAGAAAAGTGTAAAATAGATTATATGATGCATTTCCAGGAAACTAACCGCGAGTTGAAGAAAGGGGTCTAATTCAGAGGCAGTTCGTGATAACTCTGTCTTCAAAACCCAGCCAAGGAAGAAGTTTCTATCTCATGCTCAGAGAAAAATAAAAAATGAGGCAAAGAGAATGCAATGATAAACATCAGAGAAGTGTGAACACCAGGGAAGGAACCATATCTGGTCATATGAACTTCACCCTGGTGAATTAACCTCACATCCTGGCAATGACTATGATGTCACACAGCCTCAGCTATGCTCTCGACAGCCCAAGAACTGCGGAAGAGATGCTTGTACCAGCAGATATTGTTGTGGGGACATATCCGAACAGTGATGACAACGGTGTGTTTTTCTCAACATGTGGCCGTTGTTTGTCAGTGTTACAAGCTACAAGGTAGTTGAAGAGTCTGCAACATGTATTCTCGTTTGTCATCACCTCCATCTCACTAGGAAATGTTTCCATCTCCATCTGTTCAAGTATCATGGCCAGTCCTTAAACAAACTTTTCCTTTCCCTTTGGCCTAGTCCTTTTCCTCTTGATGCAAGTTGCTTCTCTGTTTTGTTTTGGTTCGGTTCACTGTTTTTTCTCCTTTACAATGGCCAGGTTTCCTTTGGGCCACTCCCAAGAACTACCTGCTGCCAAGGGCTTCTCCCTGCTCCTATACTGTCCTCATGAGTGTTTTTATTTCCCACGGTCATATTCCTCCACAGCTGCTCTCTGCCTATTGCCTGATTTCTTTCCGTCTGACCCAATGCAGTGGACTTGGGGAATAACGAGTTTGCAGCCTACATTTTTCAGAGGTTTTCACTCACTTTAGGGTACCATCTTGAAAAACCTCTGTCTGTGCTTTTCGTAAGGACCATGAATCTAGGGTTCACACCAAATTCAGTGGAGTTAAGGTAAGTAATAAAACAAGTAGGATGAGAGTGTCTTGTCTTTCATTCTTTTCTTGCTTTATGCAGTTGGTTCCAGAAATGCAAGAATTTCTATTGTCAGTCCTGAAAGGGAGGTCACATTAGAAAATCACAATGATCTCATTTGTTATTCTGTCCTACAAAGAATTTTACTTGAAAACTGTCAGTGTCAGCTGCTTTTCTTCATGGAGAAAGAACGTCTTAGCACAGACCAATGCAATGTGGCAATAACCCTTCATAAAAACCCCAGCCTTCAGCAAACCTGAAATAATTTGCTCCCACCTCTTGGAGTGTGCACCATTACTGTATCAGGAGACCTTCAACCCTAATCTGCCAAGGCTGTAAAATTCAGTTGGTTTAATCAGCCCAGAGAACATGTTCCTACTTTGTCAGACCTCAGATTCAGCTGCAGAAAAATTTGCAAGGATCTCACAACTGAAACGGGACACTTTAATTCTATCCTTAGAAATACAAACATATATTTATATACTTACTTCTATTTTAAGATCATTTTCCCATCTCATTGGATAGAGTAACTAAATGCCAGCCTGATTAGGGAATTTAAAATTTTGACATCTAGTTCCACTAAGTGCTCTAAGTTTATAGCAATTAGAAAGAAATCACATCATTTGCTCTCAAGCAGAGCTTAAACTCAGGAATGCCCAGACTATTATTCCCAGAGGTGACTTTTGCAGTGATTTTGAGATGCCTGAGAAAGATGTTATGAAAAAAAACATAGGGGAGGGGAGAGGAGGGAAGGGAAGGGAAGGGAAGGGAAGGGAAGGGAAGGGAAGGGAAGGGAAGGGAAGGGAAGGGAAGGGAAGGGAAGGGAAGGGAAGGGAAGGGAAGGGAAGGGAAGGGAAGGGAAGGGGAGGGGGAGGGGAGGGGAGGGGAGGGGAGGGGAGGGGAGGGGAGGGGAGGAGAGGGAAGGGGAGAGGAGAGGAGAGGAGGAGAGAGGAGAGGAGAGGAGAGGAGAGGGAGAGGAGAGGAGAGGAGAGGAGAGGAGAGGAGAGGAGAGGAGAGGGGAGGGGAGGGGAGGGGAGGGGAGGGGAGGGGAGGGGAGGGGAGGAGAATTAAAAGGTGAACTTCTGTTCTTTTTTTGTTCTCAAGCATCTGTTTCCTGAAAGTAAGTTTCTTAATTTACCAGCTGATTATCTATCAAATTCTTGAACTGATGGTTTTTCTACTATCTTCTCCATGTAATTTTCCAGCATTGCGATTAGAAAATGGGGCCCATCAATACTTGATTGTGATGTCATCGTGAGTCAAATATGGACACAGCGCTGATATATATGCTTAAGTCTGCAAGCCTGTGCTGTGAGAAGCAACGGACTCCATTTGTGCATCACCCAGGGCTGAAAACAATGCTCCAAGAAAAATGCTTGGGTAAAACAGCAGAGCTCAATTAATTCTAAGCTTCATTGGACCAATTTATGCTAGCTCTGCCACACATTTGCGTGCTACTTTAAGATGGAAATTTTAGCGTAATCAAATTGGAAATTTTTCTATCATTCCTTAAGTACATCAGAATTTAAAATAGGAAGGAGAGTATGGAAACATTGCTGCAGAATTTTGGCTCCCAGTGCTGTATTATGTTTTCTACGTTATAATAATAGTAGGGTAATATTGAAATCTGTTGGGTTACATTTTCCTTTTCATCATGATCTAGCCCTAATTCATTATCTTTCAATCAACTAGGCAATTCAGATCAAAATCTCAAAAGTGCCCACAGGCAATTATTGGACTAAGCTCAGGGAGACATTTAGAAACCAGAGAAAGTTGGTGATTACCCTTAAAATTGAGTTGAGACTTTTATCATCTTGTTTTCTTTTTGTGTTATCAGATGGCCTTTGTTGTCCCTTGCACAGTGCTTGGGAAACAGAGGCTGCCAGGACATTTTTCAATTAAGCCAAAGCCCAGGTAAAAATATTGAGGAAGCATCTCACCGTCCAAGTGGGAAAGCATGGTCAAATGTTTATGATATGGTTGTTATCACAAGCACTTGGCACTGGAGGTGGCACTTCTTTGCTTTAATTTAGGCTATAAGCCTAACTTCTGAGTGGTTAAGACACATAGCATGAATTTTTATGTAGATATCTCTCCACTGGGTGCAGAGAACCATCTTTTTGCCCTAGATAATAAGGAGCTCGAACTGCTCTTTGAGCTTCTTTATCATGTTAGTTGTTAAAATTCATCTTAGACACAAAGGTAAATAATCTGAATAAAACTCCAAATATATTTAAAAATGGTGGACTAAAATCCAGCACAGTTGTATTGATTAGATAAAAGCCCATGCAGTTTTATCTATCTTATTCTCAACAATGGCTTTAAAAACAGAAAACACAGACTTCACCGATTTTGTTTTATAGCAGAAACTTTTTCCTCAGCACTCTTGGTGACTCAGCACTCAAATTACCATATTTCAATATATGACCTAGTGTAATTAGGACAATATTTTTTTCTTAGCTGGTTGTTACTTTTATGCTGGAGCTGAGTCTCCAGAACTGGTAATTTATCTCCAGTGACGAGAGTCTGCCCTCTTTTCAGTATTAAATGGCTCATACGTTATAGCTGTTACTTGAAGCAGCAGAGATTGAAAGACTATGGACTGTTCTTTGGAGAGCTCTTTTCTGCCAAATCCCCTCATTTCTGCAATGGCAGATGTTTGCATTTTAAGACCTAGTGTGTTTCATGAGTTTTCGTATCTAACGGCACTTTTTCTGTGCTTGCATAGAGCGCGCGGGAGTTTTTCAGAAGACCCTAAGGATTAAATTAATCTCTCCTAACTTCAGCCATGTGGAGTTTTGTATATAATCTAAATTTGTTGTCCTTGGCTCCCTCTCTTGTCAACACAAGAGAGAGGAGAACATAAAAGAACATCAAAGAAGGGATTCAAACTCATTTCCAACTTCCACCCTAGATGGGAAGAGCACGCCTTAGAGGTAATACTCGGGCCACCAGAGGCTCAGTCGGGACAACTAACTGGCAGATGCATTCTTGTACAAATTGTCTTTGCATGGCAAGTCAGACCCTCTGCTTCACAGGTCTTGGGAAGGCCTCACAGAGAATTGTGTTAGTCTTTTTGCTAGAGGCAGTTACATCTTGGCTCTCTCCTGACAGACACATGGGGTGTACAAATGTCGAGAACACATTGATGGGAAGATGGATGGATTGAGAAAAGACACTTCAACGTGAGGGGACAGGGAAGTGAAAGATAAAGACTGAGAAGAAACACCAGGGAGCCCAGAAGGTGTGATGTAAAAGGGAGGCAAAAGCAGCAGTAGACCTACCACCTTCTGCCTTGATATTACTGACCCAGCTCTGGCCGGCGATTTTCAAGGTTATGTTCTGCCTCAGGGCAATGGTGCAGTGGAGCAGGAAGAGAAGAAGGTGAGAGCGGAAGCTACAAGTTACAATATCCTCCATACTTCTTCCACTTTAGACAGTAGGACAACAATTTGGGATCTCAAGCAGGTTACCAGTTTACAGCTCCAGTACAGTTGCAGGATCCTGGCAGTGAACATGGAAAGGTCTTGTCTTCCCCAGGTCACAAGCTTGTTTGATCTGTACATTGATTTACAAGTTCTCGGTCCAACAGGAGAAAAACATCCAACGGTTTGATCTGCAGAGTCAGCCCAGTCAACTTCATTACATTATTAAAAATGGATTGATGCAAAATCTCTCCCTAGTGCTCATTCCAGCATCTATGTGGATACAAAATATCATGCAAATTAGGTAATTAACTAGGTTTTGCTTCATTAATAGATAAATCAGAGCAATAAGAGTCTTCCTAAATACTAGCTATGCATTCCTCCAAAAATAGGACATCTAAGGCAATTATTTTTATTAGATCTTTTGTATGTGATCACAGAGCATAAAAAGGAATTAGAATTCCGTGTTTATTATTATTAAAGAATCCCCCTAACCTCTTTATTTTGTTTGGCTCAAAATAGAGAGCTATGCTGCTATTGTAATTCATTAATTATCAGACTCATTTTAATTCGTAAACCAAAGATTCCTACTTTCAGCTTGCTCCTAGTTATACTGGAGTTCAGGGTATGTTGGAAAGACGGAAAGTTAAAGCTGAAATTATATTAAAATACTCAGATGACCAAAGAGGCTGTATACTGTTTACTAATCAGTATTTTTGAATATTCTATTTAAACAAATAAGGATGAGTGAACTGCAGCTTTTGAGCATAGATTCTTTCATGGAGCTGATATGCCAGATGAAAGAAGACCTACCAATACTTTTTAAGACATCTGGCTTTGTTTTCCAACCAGATCTGCCACTATAGTATCTGATCACTTCAAAAGTTACCAGTTATACGTTCACAGTTGTACACTTCGTTATATAAAACTTCTTGTAGAGGACGATAGCATTTCAATTATGCTGTAATTTTGAAGTTGTTTCTATAATTATATTTTAGGCTAAAACACTTTTGTTGCTACTCCTATGCCACAAACTGTGCTTATTAAGCATGAAAGAAATAGAGAAAAAAAAATCAATAACTCCATCACGTACAGAAACTGTCAGTTATGTGAAAAATGGGCATGAAAAGTATCTCAAAGTTAACTGCAATGTAGCTGTTATCATCTCATCATAACTACGGTGTAATTATAGTAGCTGTTCCCGAGAATATGTCACTTAGGCCTTTTCTTCTGTCAGAGTAGAAATTTATTTTTATGGAAAGATATTAAAATTATTTTAACTAACACAAAGAAGAAACTTAAGTCATTAAACCTTCATCAGAATAGATAAAAGATTCAGGATGTGTAGTTGTTTTTTTTGGGTAGTTTCTTCCTTTTTTTTTTCGTATTTTTTCTTTTTCCTCAGTCTCATCTTGAATCTTTTCACCCATCCAGGGACACCCTTTCATCTAAATTATTTATCTCTACATTTTTTCCATATTAGATAAATGTTCCATTTTCTTGCAAGAAGACGTTACTGATGGAAGAACATAAAGATGCTTGTGGTTGCTTGTTCTGTTCCAGGCTCAGTTCTCAGATCAAAAACCTGGTCAGTAATTTTCCAAGTTCTAACCTTATCTACTCAAACAAAACATATTTGAAGGAGAAAATCTGGCTTTAGTCCATATTTCAGTGGTAGCTTTAGGGCTTTTGCTTACCTAAACATATTGCAATGCTGGGGGATGAAACAGGATAAAGCCTCATCGACAGTCCAGCAACAGCTGCTTGCCCATCCCAAATAGGGTGGCAGCCACTAAGACAAAAAAGTCTCTCTTCACAAAATAACTGCACAATGCAAGAACAGCTGTGCAAAACTGCCTGCTGGTGTTTTTCTGGGGAGATCGTGTCTTCCTCTCTGGTGTGAAAGCGCATGACAGCGCTGTGTAGTAAGGAAGAATACAGCAAATCAATAGCACCTTGATAACCACAGTTAGTTACATATTACACTACTACTTTGGTAACCATGAAAGTATGTACCTGAGCCTCATTCCATTTGTGACTCTGGATGTGCTTCTGACATGCAAAAAAAAGTCTCTCTTACAAAGGCTCGGGCCTTATATCTCACCTTCAGCACATTTCACTCCTATAAATGCTCATATTTAGCTGTGAAATGCCATATGCAAAATTTCTAGTACGATTTTTATATGATTTTCCCACTCATACATGTGACAATACATATTCTTTCAGTGCAAGTCTCTTCAGGACATTGCTGATCTTATAACCCAGCCAAGGTTAGTTATGCTGTGACTTCAGCTAGATACTTGAACAGAACGATGCTGATATCAGCTAGGGATTATTAAAATTGTTTGCCTTTGCTGTTGCTAGTTCTCCAGTGAAGCTGGTGCCTGTAGCAATTCTGCTGGCAGTATGACTGATACTCTTGTTCATTTATTTTTCCATTGAGCAAAAGAGTTTTCTTCTTTTCTCCTTTATCAGTCAATGTCTAGTACATCTGAAGTATTTCCAGCAAGACTGACCTTCCCAATATCATTATGACTTTACTAAGAGGATATGGTTATTCTTACTTGCTTGTAGCTCTTTGGGTGGGCACATCTGGGTGCAGACCAGCAGATGACAAGCAAGCTGCTTTCCTTCTTTATCCTTTTTCACCTTAAACGCAAATCTGCACTTGGATGGAGGTCCCAGAGTGCATAGCATAGACATACATAGCATTAGAGCAGATGTCTCAGTCCTCTTGACAGAGTTTTGGTGGTGGCTCATAGCCAAACATGAAGCAGACAGCTATACATCAGTGGTACAATGCACCTACACCTCTGCAGCAATACCCTCCTTAGCCAAGTAACCTGTGGCCTGATTCCAATGGAGTTCAGTTGCATCTATCACAAATAAATGCTTTGTAGCAAGATAAAATATTTCAATGACAAGTATCAAATTAGAAAGTAGTTTGAGTGGCTTGCTCTCCTCTTTTTTCACGTGGTGATGACACCTTCCTAAGCAAACATCTGGCCTCCTCCATGGTTACTCCTGTGTTTTATAGCAGTTGTGTGGCATGGTCCAAAATCAGACCATGAAAGGAAGACACGAGGGCCACGTTAAATTTCTAAAGCTGGGTCTCCTCTGTGACATTAGTCGAATCTTTCTGTTTTCCCTTCTCTCATCCTCTGGAGTGAGTTTGTGTGCAGGGTCCTCAGGGCCTGGAATGGATCTCACACAACAGGGCCATGATACCAGCACTGAAATAATAAAAGCAGAAGCCAACAGCACATCTGTTGCCATCTATCCTAGACAAATTAATTTCTGAGGCAATTCCATTGACTTTGATAAACTCATCCTGTGAATTCAGCCATGACAATGAGAAGCCAAGGAGAAAAGGGCATGATTTCTGCCATTTCCACATTGATTTATTGAGAAGAGTTTTGGGAAGGGGGAAGACTGATGGAGGGTGAAGTAAAGAAGCTCCTTCTCTGACACACCACATTCATATTTTGTCTGACTACAAAGCCAATAATATTTGTTTTTTCTAACAGAAAATACAATCACATCCTATTCGAGCATTTGGAAATATCTGGTACAAGGCCTTCTCCTGTTTCACAATGTTCCTGTTTCTCTGCTCATACCAGAACCAAACCAGCAAGTCCTTCCTGACATAGGCATCATGGAGCTCTTCAGAGCTCCCTCCAGTCAATGGAGGTCCTCTCTGTAGGCACTTGACCACCTGAGATTGGATAAGATGGAGTCTGAGAGACAAGAAAAACCTAAGAGTTGGACTCTACCTGGAGAATCATGAAGAGATCCCACTTAGGCAATTAGCAACACAGCTTCTGCAGCCCTTGGCAGATTTTTACCCATCAAAATTCAAAAAGTAAAGTGCAGATGATGAGCATAGCCTAGCTCATTTTACCAATACATATTCTGAAAAGCAATGAAATAATTTCAAAAGATACAGGAAAAGTTGCCAGGATTCTGAGACCCAAGTATCTTCTAGACCATCATGTCCTTCAGTGCTCCTCATCATGGTCCCACTCTCAGCCCCCACAAGAAGCTGTGTTTTTCCAGGTCCTGGAAGCTGGTGTGGGGAGACCCTACAAACCAGCACCTGGGTGAGCAGGCACCACATATTGCAGGGCTTCTGGGATGACTGGAAGATTTCCCTTCTGGCCTTACTCACTGCTTGGATCCTCTGGTGCTCCATGCAGATAAGCTGTGGCCTTAGTTGTCACTTTGACTATTAAAAGAACAGAGTTAGCAAATATGAAGAGGCAACAAGGAGACTATGGATTATGGCTCGACAATGTCACCTCATCTGGGGATTATCAGCACATGCAGCATGTGGCTGGCACAGAGGGATTTATGAGGATGCTGCCGCTAAGAAGAAGACGTAGTGGGGAAATGCTGTTATCCTGAATTCTTTAGGAACCAAAGAAGAGATTTGCAAAGCAGTAGGAGGAGGCTCATGATCACATGTCATGCACTTAATGCAAATAGGAATTAAATATTATAGCTGGAAACAGAGAAACAAGAAAGACCACGGTTTGATGCTGAAGAGCCAAGGGCATATAAGGTTGTGGGAAGAAAGGATGAAGGAAGAACATTTGATGAACTACATGGACCACAGGAAGCCTGGAGTATAGGAGGTGAAAATAGAGTGGAAGAAAAATGTGAAATTAGATGAATCTGTGGAAGCAGGGAAGTGATATGGCAATATCTCTAGGAGATGGTCAGAAAGTAAAACTGCCATAATAGGAATAAAAAGGAAAAAAATAATATAACTGCCTTATTTCCACTTCCCTTAAAAATTACTCCCTTCTGCTGGTAATTCTAAACATAGATTGCATAACACAGCAGTTTCTGATTTCCAGAAAGTGCTGGGTTCCCAAATGATTCAGATATTGCCTTAATCTGTTTTACTGGAAATTCGGTATCCAGCAGTGATCTGAGGAATGCAAGCTACTGAAAGAAAGCCATAAAAGGGTAACTGTCATAAGAGAAAACTTTAAGCAGAAATTTCTGCCCTATGTTATAATCTGAGACACTGTGCATGGGTTTTATGTTGTGAAATCCACATCGTGATTATCACAGAACCAGTAAGTGTGTTAAGAAGCAAGTGCTACAACTCTGATCAAGAAGAGCTTGAGTTTCAGCTCTTACTGAGACTTCTTCCTTCACGGTATTTCAGAAAGCCAAAATACTCAGCCTTCTCATCTACAATACCAGTGTGAAGGGAACACTGGTTGTGACCAGCTTCACTGAATTGCTACTGCTTTGTATTGGGAAGACATAAAAAGAAGTGTCAAAGGACTGAAGACATGAAGAACTAATCATGATGCGGATCTTATGAGATTGAGTACAGTGATTGCTAACCGCCGAAACTCACTTTCACGTCTAGGCAAAAGGAAAGATAAGTACTTAAGAGGAACACCGCTAGATAAGGGAACTAGGTGAAATTAATCTCTGTGCTGAGAGGCAATACACAGTTTAACAGATATATGAGCATTTCGATGGTTCTCTGTTGGGACTACACACTCGTCACGAGGTAGAAACACTGAATGGGTTTATGTAAGAGCAATGTTTTTAAGACTAATGTGTAGCTGGAAGTAAAGTGAAAAAGGAAACTAATAGAAGAGATGCAGTATGTCTTGGTTAGAGAAAATCCTTGTGATGCAACATCTCTTGCAGTCCTACTGCTATATGAGTTCAAGCAAAATGTGATCAAAAGCCAGTGAGCCATACAAACAATAATGGCTTTCCAGGATTTTTTTCACACCATTGGACTTATATGAATAAAAAGACATATAGGTCTGGAAGAGTTTGCCAGACGAGTCACAGCTGCCGTGAAGAGCCTAAAAGTTAGAAATGTTCTAGAATAAATGAAGCAAAACAGCAAAATCTTTGTGTCTATCAAATGGGTCAGTGGAGCTTGGGCACTTACCAAAATGTACTAAGAAGAAAGTTTTTGGAAGTGATTTTGGATTTTTAATATGTTGGTTGTAATGTAACGATCTTAAAAATGCCATTAAATGACAGTGTTTTTTATTATCAAAGTCTTGCAAAATAAAAGATATGTAACAGAGATATGAATATAAGATTATTTTGTAGGAATATTTGTAGAAGTCGGGTGAGTAAAGATAATTATCTGAAGTTCCTTTAACATAGGCATAAAATAGGAATCATGAGATAAAGTTGAGAAGATGAAAATTTAAGATGAACAAAAGTAAAACTGATTTGTCACACAGACAGAAGTCAAAAACTTCTGTTCTTCCATAACAGAAACTTCATAAGTTTTAAGACTAGGGAAAGTTATTATGATCATGTGTCAAAACATTGTAACTTATAATTTCTGCATCAAAATCACAGTTCTTGAGACATAGCCTGTATACCACGAAATGCAGTTTTAGTCTGAAAGATTTTAGTCATAGAGTCCATCAAACCCTGAAAAAATTGTCCCAGACATTAATTCCTTTCGGTGTAAAATAATTGCACCTTTTTTTGGTATGCAGTGGTTTAACTGCAGCTTCCAAACACTGAATCTTTTTATGTCATCTCCACCTGCTGTATACAATTGCCTGCTGTTGAAAACATCGACACCGTTTTCCTCCCAGTGAAGGACTACAGTTTTGTAGTTTATTTGGAAATCTAATTTAGGAAGGGCTCAACAGTGCCATAGAGATACTGCATACATGATAGACATTTTATCAGGTGAATCCTACTCAAAATGCCAATTAGCATCTTTCTAAAGTTGTTCACCCAACTGATGTCACCTTCCTAGGCTTTCTCCAACACACATTTGCAGTTTCGTCCTCCCATGTTAACAACAGTAGCACACTCAGAATTCATATTCAATGCCTTATCTACTGTGATCTCATTGTTTTTGCTTTCGGGGGGCATGAAATCACTCATCTTGCAAATGTAAATACATTCTTTGTTTCTAGATGCATAATCTGGCACTTAACTGTGATGAAGCACATGTTGACAAAACGAGTCTGCCTGATGATGAGCTTGGGCTGCATTTTCATTATTTTTATCTGCCAAACCTTGCACTATCTGAGAATGTTACTACTATTGATTTATTCTGCGCTCCAGAACAAGGGAAAGGGTGTTGAATGGCATAGAATTTTTTTAGGGCCTAATTATTTATGTCTTCCTGGAAGGAAGAGTGTGAATTTATGAATTAATATTTCATTATTACATTTAATATAAGCCACAGTGATTAAATGCAGTACAAATACATGCATGTATCAAAATGTGCAGGAGTAAGTCAAATTGCCGTTACCCGAATATACTACACTTGCATGGTTTCTTTTCTTGCGTAAACTTGGAGATTAATTTAAACAAATCATGTTTATCTAATAAAACCTATTTTTCATGATATCGTGAAAGTAATTACTGCACCATTTAAAAAGTCATCTTATGGGATAATATTTACTGATTTTTTCCCAGATAAATATTTGATCTACGGTGTTAAAACCTTTGTTGCCACTATATTTGACACTAAGATTTTAGAACATAACATTTTTGGAACTTTTGTACTTAAATCTTTTATCTACTGAAGTATGTTCTTTTATTTTCTGTATGTTTACAATTTAAAAACCAAAAGGAATTCCTGGAAGTTTTCCTTTCTTCATTTCCTCACACCTTGATTTTTTTCTTCCCCTTTGTCTCTATTTCCCTTTTTCCCAGAGGAAAAACAAAATGAGATTTTAGAGTGGAAAGTAAAGAACTTGAGAATTATGAAAACTAGAAACAGTTATTGCTTCTTTTTCCTAGGAAATGAGAAGTTTCTTACATTTGGACCAATGACATTATTTTTGAAAAATTCTTTTCAAACGAATTTATGAGAAATAACTGTCTAACTTTGCTGACTTTTAGTGAAACTTGTATTGAAAATTGAATTGAAAACTTGAAGATGCTTGAATGCGTCCAGAGGAGAGCAACCAAGCTGGTGAAAGGGCTGGAAGGCATGTCCTGTGTTGAATGGCTAAGGACTCTGGGTTTGTCTAGTTTGGAGAAAAGGAGTCTGAGGGATGACCTCACTGTTCTCCACAGTTTCCTGAGGAGGGGAAATGGGGAGGGAAGTGCTGAGCTCTTCTCCCTGGGATCCAGCAATAAGACGCGTAGGAATGGTTCAAAGCTGTACTAGGGGGAGGTTTAGACTGGACATTAGGAAGATTTCATTACCAAGAGGGTGTCAAACACTGAAACAGGCTTCCTAGAGAGGTGATTAATGCCCCATGCCTGTCAATGTTTAGGAGACATTTGGACAATGTCCTTAACAACATGCTTTAACTTTTGGTCAGCCCTGATGTGGTCAGGCAGTTGTAGTCAATGATCATTGTAGGTCCCTTCCAACTGAAAATATTCTATTCTATTCTATTCTATTCTATTCTATTCTATTCTATTCTATTCTATTCTATTCTAATTCTCTGAGGACTCCTGGAAACGTAAACCCCAAATTCTTGGGAGAGTCACAAAATGATAAATATTTTTAATTGTTAGTTGTCCCTCCCAGCAATCTAGACAACTGGATAAAGCTCATGTAACTCTCAGTAACTTTGTACTAATCCAGATACAGACAAGGGTCGTTTGGATTTTCTGACTACAGAAGTTAATCAGGGACTACAAAATCTAACTAAGGTCTTCGAGAGACTTGAGCAATTTCCTTGTGATGAAGCTCCATGATGCTTTTGGCTGCCTAGATATTGGCAACCATGTTTTAACTTGGCTCTAACAATTTAGTTCCAGCTACATTACTCGACTACAATGACAGTTTATCTCTTGTTCTGTGAACTTCCTTTTCTTTTTAAGGAACTCTAAGAGAGAAATTGATATTTCTCTATATATTGTTGGATATCGAAACTTGCACATAAGCTGGTTGCCACAGCTTTGGGCAGATTTATTTTTCCCTAAACTGTTAAGTCTGCAGGGTAGTAATTTTTTCCTTTATGAACTTAATATTCCTCAAGTATTAGGGTTTGGATTTTCAAAGAGTTTTCAGAGAATTTGGGTTCCAGGTGTCATTAAAAAGGAATCTAGCATGGCCAAACCCATATAGACTGGCTACATATGACAGATGCTTAAACAGATAAGACCTCATCAGCCTTATGGAGGAGATAATTAAAAAATCATGAATGATATGAGGAAGATCTCTAAGGAAGACATATTCCCTCTCTTCCTGCACAAGAACTAAGGTCATCAGTGAAATTAATTGGTGATATAGTTATGAAAATCTTGAAGAGGTAACTCTTTACACAACATGGAGTTAAGCTGAACTGGTGAATGCTAAAAGTTCACATGGCAAAAAAACAACTCAGCAAAATCCTAGAAGAGCTGCTAACTGCAGAGACATTATCCATGGCTCCTTGAACCGGAGAGGTAGGCTAAGAACCATGCACTTGCCTTGTCCTGCTGTTCCTTCCAAGGTATCTGTTATCAGTCATTGACAAAGATAGGGTATTCAGTCATGAAATCTTGGCCTAGTCTGGCAGAGTCATTCTTAGATTCTTTGTCCTAACGATATGAGAAATCACCCTAAAGTTTAGAACAGATGCCCAAATTTTAGAAGGTTAAAGCTAGCTGGATGATACTTGGGCTGCATCAAGAGGAGCGTGGCCAGCAGGTCGAGGGAGGTGATTCTCCCCCTCTACTCTGCCCTCGTGAGACCTCACTTGGAGTATTGCGTCCAGTTCTGGAGTCCCCAACATAAGAAGGACATGGACCAGTTGGAGAGGGTCCAGAGGAGGGCCACGAAGATGATAAGAGGGCTGGAGCACCTTTCCTATGAGGACAGGCTGAAGGAGTTGGGGCTGTTCAGCCTGGAGAAGAGGAGGCTCCGGGGTGACCTTATAGCGGTCTTCCAGTACCTCAAGGGGGCCTACAAGAAAGATGGGGAGAGGCTGTTCAGGAGGGCCAGTTGTGATAGGACAAGGGGTAATGGTTTTAAAATAGAGGGAGGTAGATTCAGGTTGGATATTAGGAAAAAATTTTTTACTATGAGAGTTGTAGAACACTGGAACAGGTTACCCAGAGAGGTGGTGGATGCTCCATCCCTGGAGACGTTCAAGGCCCGGTTGGATGAGGCCCTGAGCAACCTGATCTAGTTGGAGATATCCCTGTTCCTTGCAGGGGGGTTGGACTAGATGACCTTTGAAGGTCCCTTCCAGCCCTAACGATTCTATGATTCTATGATTCTATGATTGTCTGCTGAGCTTCAGATTTAAGACATTCTAAGATGAAGACTTTGCAGTCATAAGAAGTTGTTTTCAATAACCTAAAGCTTCCTTTTAACTTCACTCACATATCACAATATACCAAACTCAGAATTTTAGGCTAAAATTTATCATCCTGAAATATATCATCTTTGTTTTGTCTTGTAAAGTTAAAACCAATCCTCTCTATGAGAAAGTAAAAATAATTCCTAACAACTTTATCTTAAATTTATTGATACGAGACACCTGATATGACCTGTGTACTCCATTTGCCTGTTCAGGTTACCAGTGGATCAGTGACCTGGTTACATACACTGTTAAGGGAAAAGTCATGGAAGAATCTGATCTGCAGGTAAAAAAAATACTCTATTTTTCAACAATTTCTGTGATGCTTTCGTTTTTTGTTCCTAATGTCAAGTCAAATAATCCTCTCAAAGAGTTAAAGAGTTGCAATGTGTTCCAGTAAAAGACATTAAATGGGACATTTGTGTCACTCACTAATGAAACTAAAAGTACCCTCATCTTTTCAAATAAACATTGAATAAACTCCCAGAAAAATTTATCAATAGTGAAAATAAAAAGTTTCGTAATGAATGCATTGTTTGATGCATGTTTTGCAATATAGTATCAGATCCTAAGGAAGTGGTATGTGAACGTGACAGGGTTGGATAAAAGAGGTCACAAAAGGTAAGCGAAGGTCTCCTGGAGCACTGACAATATTCTTGCAATTTAAAAGCTGGCAAAGACTGTTTTCTAACTTGTGAACAAAACTCCCAAGTGGATGAGGTTTAATGGTCTTTGTTGCTGTGAAAGCTGAATCATGACTGTTTACCACATATACAAATATTTACTTTTTCTTTTGTACTATATGTAAAGAAAATGGATTGACATTTTTGCCTTGTTTTACCCAATATTCTATATTTGTGTACGCATTTGGGTTTGTTTGTCTGTCCTTGACCATCGACTATTTTCATATCTCCTGACCAAGTGCAAAAATTGCAGCATAGAAGAACAGGTCTCAATCACAATAAATGTCTACACTTTTTTTTATTTTTTTTGGAAATAGTCCATAAAGACATTCTTTTACTTTCCCCTGAGGGAAAGAATAAATATATTAGAGGTCAAAATCCACGAAAGAGAGATCTTTTGAGACTTGCTTCATTAACTGTGTTGTTCAGAGCCTGGCTTCAAATAACCTAAGAAAGAGGTAGAACATCTGTATCTATGATTAGTAAAGTCTTCTCTGCCTCAATATCCTATCAAGGTTATTCATTTAAAAGCAGGCTAACTGTATGATAAAGTCCTTACTGTTTCTTAAGTTTGATGGGAGAGATGTTGAAGGCCCACATGAGGCATTACAAAAGGCACTGAGCTGTACTTTTGCAGAGAGCCAAAGACCAGGTGAGTCCAGCAGCTCTCACTCTTACAAGTGATGCCTTGAAGTTGACTGGAAGCGTGATGGGAGGGATATTTGCACTGGTTTTTTGCTTAATATATTCAGCTCTTGCATATCCCCAACACTGCACTTTCTGGTAATGCTTTCAGTAGCATAATTAGCATTTCTCCTATGGGCTCGTCTTCTCTTTCAGCTGCACCCACAACAAGATTGTGCATTAGAAGGGTTTTGGTTTTGCTCTTTGCACAGTTTCTTTTTGCTGTGCTATCTACTCTAAGCACAAACAGGCTTTTTGTTCCCAGGGCTCCCAGTCTAGTTTCAGAGGGTTTAAATTGCCTTATCAGAAAACTTTGTGCTAAAATGTTTTAAGTTGCTGTAGAAGGACAAAAGGGTTCGTTGCTCTGCACTCAGTATGCAGAGCACCTCTCCGCCTTCTGCAGAGCTTCTGCAACTCTGTGTCCTCTCTAGAGGACAATAATTTCTCAACAGTAATAGTAAAAATATCAACTAGAAACTTAAACAAATACAGAAAATTTCACCCTCTCGGGTCTCACTGGGCGTGCAGTAATCTGCTGCTTGGTGCTCTTTATAAAGCAATACAAGTGCTCCCTCTAGTAGGTTATACCTGCAGTTTCTAAGTTTATGTAAAGTTTGCAAAATGATATAGTACTGATTGGTTTCATGGCTATGCTAGCAAAATAGTTTTCTTTATATGCAGGATATCAACAGCAGTGGAGTTCATAACACCAGGAAAAGTTCCAGAATTTAAAATTTTTATGGCAAATTTACATTTAAATATGAGTTGGGACATATGGGTTGGGCAGGTCCAAGATTCATATCAGGCTGTAAAGATATTTTTTTCCCTTGGACTTAAAGAATATAGAGTATGAGCAAAAAATTCTCTACTGCTGAAATACTACAGATTACTGCAGGAAAATGCTACAATAACATGCTAAGAGACAGCCACATATTCTCTAGTAATGCAGAATGATTTTAGAGACTACTGTGCCACGTAATGTGGCCGTTGCATTCACCAGTGAAATATAACCATGTCTGGGAAAAAAAACAGCATCTGCTTAACAGAGCAGCACCTGCCCAGCAGTGCGCACCAGTACTGTATCTAACCTGCACAGCAAGGGGAATTGGAAAAAGATAGAAATGCAATTATCCACACTGAAACTCAGCCAAGACAGAAAGGACAGTATACCCACTCTTGCAGAACAGAAATTAAAGAGCATCTTTAGTGATCCAAAGCTGCAAAGACCTGAGGTTTTCATCTCATTCAGTTGGTGATACCACTTGCAGCCCTGTGCCTACATCTATTGCTTCTGCAGCTCTCGCTACCACTTTGAGCATCCAAAACAGCATGTCCTTCTTCATCTTGTGTTCAGACAAGTGTGGATGAAACATGACCTGCTTTGTCACATCCAGCAGGACTAACACATGGCAAGCCACAGCTGTAATATCTGTGTATACCTTTGTCTGAAAGCCAGTAACACAGTCATATGCCAACGGCACAGAAGATGCTTCTTGAATAACACAGGCTGCTGCTATCATTTGTTACCACTTATAGAGCAATGAGCCCTGAGCCAGTGTGGTTCCAGCAGGCTGTATGTTACTGCAGGCAGTTATCCCACCAGAGAGAAGTCACTTCATGGGAAAGAAATGGAGTGAAATAAAAGGTTCGGAAATGGAAGGATAAAACTGAATTATTAAAACCTCAACTGGCTAGTGGTCACACAAAGGAGGACATATAAATGATACAATATAGAGTAAGGTCTTTTTAGTTGGTTTTGTATTTCCAATAGACTGTTTAAGCCTTTAATTCTATGCAAAGTTTTTGACATTGTAGATGAATACAGCAGATAAATATTGATTTAGAATGTTTGGCAAATGGTCTATTGAGTTCCGTATGCTTTTCTTAACTCTTCAGGGGAAAATCGTCAGACTGAAAGAGGGCAGCTATGGGAAAATTTCTTCACAAGTGAAACTCCTTTGTACCCATTTTTGAACTGGGGTTTTGAACATGGTCATTAGTTTTTATACTTCTTCCTTACTATTATGTTTTAGTGTTGTAATGTTATTCAAAATAATGAAGATGCTTTAGCTAGCTATGTAAAAATCCAACTCTTTCTGAATCAGGCTGAATTTTGAGCCACAACCACATCTTGCAATAGTGAGTTTCAGGGGCTGCTTGCACACAAAATGTATTTCAGGAGAAAGTAAATGCATTCGCTGCCTTTCTTTTTTATTTTTTTTTTTTTCTTAAAAGTCAGAGGCACAACTTTGAATTTCCCTACAGAACAAGGTACCTAAGGAGAGCAGACAGTGTGCTTGACAGAGCATAGGATCATTCACTCTATGCTTCTGCAGGTAGCAGAGCCCATCACTCCAGTCCAGCAGAAAAGAAAGGACAATGTAAGACTGCATTTCCCTCCACACACCAAAGAGCACAGGACACATCCTTCTGAGGCTCAGCCTATCCCACATCTGCTCTTTCCTGCAGATCCACAGTCCTGCAGCAGAGATGAGAAGCCACCATCAGTCTTCCCATATGGATGGAGTTCACAGGACAGTGAACTACAGTGAAGATCTGAGGAAAAAAAATCTGGTAGGGAATATGCACAGCCCTACATACGAAATATCCTAAAAGTGTTTGGGAGTCCAGTATTTGCCAACCGTATCCTGGGCTGCATCCAAATCAGCGTGGCCAGCAGGTCGAGGGAGGTGATTCTGCCCCTCTATTCTGCTCTCGTGAGACCCCACCTGGAATACTGCATTCAGCTCTGGGACCCTCAACATAAGAAGGACATGGAGCTGTTAGAGTGAGTCCAGAGGAAGGCCACGAAGATGATCTAAGGGTTGGAGCACCTCTCCTATGAAGACAAGCTGAGAATTGGGGTTGTTCAGTGTGGAGAAGAGAAGGTTCCAGGGTGATCTTATTGCAGCCTTCCAGTACCTAAAGGAGGCCTACAGGAAAGCTGGAGAGGGACTTTTTACAAGGGTGTGTAGTAATAGGATAAGGGGAAATGGATTTAAGCTGAAAAAGGGTAGATTTCAAAAAGATCTAGGGAAGAAATTTTTTACAATGAGGGTGGTGAAGCACTGCAAAGGTTGCCCAGAGAAGCTGTGGATGCCCCATCTCTGGAAGTGTTCAAGGCTAGGCTGAATGAGGCTTTAAGCAATCTGATGTCGTGGCAGGTGTCCCTGCCTCTGGCAGGGGGATTGGAACTTGATGATCTTTAAGGTCCTTCCATTCCATTCTATGATTCTATGAATCTGTAGATACTGTGAAAATTTACACTCCACAGTCAGGCCAGACAGACACTGAAGTTATAGGCATAAGCTGCAGCAGTGAAAATATTAAGAAATACCTTTATAAATGCATGGCTTTTAAGCACTGGAACAAGCTGTCGAGGCAGGTTATGGAATTGTTAGCAATAGTGCTATTCAAGGCTGGATTTGACATTGCCCTATTAGGGATGATATACGTGGAGCTAAATCATTTCTGCCATGATGTAGCTCCTTTCCTGCCCCAATGAGCCAAATGTAAATGTGATGTGCATCGATACATATCAAGTACAAGGAACAAAACTCCTGCTAAATTAGATCAACACACAGAAAAGGTGCATCCAATAAAGCACCTTAAATAACCCAGTTGTAGGAATGAGCATTGCCGTGAAAGGGTAGGAAAATGAAAGCAAGAGGTTTTCAGAGAAATGTGTGAGGCATCTGAAAAGGAAGGATCCTTTATGATCTGAACAGAATTTGTGTATTGATTAAGACTACTAAACATACGTTTTTAAGTGCAAAAAAAAGCCCCATTCCTTTTAGCCTTTGACTTTTTAGCTCAAAACATGCTTTCTTCTCTTATGAAATCACTTTTTTCAAAGAATTGTAGAAATGCTTACAGCAAATTCGAAGCAGCTCAAATGACAGTTACCAGTCTGTTAGCTACAGATGAAGAGCTGAGGAAGTTGTTTTAATAATAATAAAAAAAGACAGCTGTATTTGGAAACTTCGCTTTGGACAAATGGTTTAATTGAGTTTCCACTAGAGTCAGAAGGACGAAACGTTTAGCTGGTTGTTCTCAAGCAACAAATCCAGACAATGTCTTTTGTATTTACTCTATCATTATGGAAGATCTAGTAGTGACGATCTGTGCTTGGACAATGATCCAAGGATGAACATTTTAACCTGAGCTGAGCCTCAGAATCACTGACCTGCTGACCTGCAGACTCACCTCTTGGGGTGGAGCAACTGCCCTAAGGGATGATGACATTTGGGATGATAGGAGACCTTCTGATAAGTCTTTCCAGGAAAAGAAGGGCTAAAATTCAATCTGTAAGGCATACAAGTCATTTTATGCATATATGCTATTTATGCATACATGTACATATATCTTAGAGCTTATTTATATAACCTTAGGTGTTAAAGTCTAAGTTTTTTCAGAGACAGATAGGACCTTCCAAAGATTAATATAGCTCAGTCCAAATATGTACTAAGTGATGGTCTAAATGACTTCGGAGTTGCCTGTTTCTCTCTATTGATTACAAAGTAAATTGTGGTTAGAATCATAGAATCATAGAATGGTTAGGGTTGGAAAGGACCTCAAAGATCATCTAGTTCCAACTCCCCTGCCATGGGCAGGGACACCTTCCACTACATCAGGTTGCCCAAAGCCTCATCCAACCTGGCCTTGAACACAGTGGTTGTGCCACTTCAGTTAAGGGAGGAACACTGGGGACACCTGAAATTAGGTGCTATAAACCCTGTTGTTAGGACTGAGGCTGGTTGTGTGTCTTGCATCCCTTTCTGCTGGGCATGAGAAGGCTCAAAGGAAATATCCTCATCTTGCCTGTGCTTGAGGACAGGACAGCCTCAGTCCTGTTGCCTCTTCCTGATCGTGACAGCTCTAAGATATAGCAGCAGGGCCACACTACATCGTGTAGCAGAGTATCCCAGATAGGCGTTGATCTTCTACTCAAAATCCAGGAAAGACAGTTCTAGGTGGAGTGTTTGTGTTATTCTTTCATATTGAAATGAAAATAAACAACCCTCTGCAACTGGGAAGAGGCTCGTTAAGGAGTGTATCAGGTTGGGGGGGGGGGGGGCGGGGAGGGAGGGGGGTGTCGGAAATCGACCTTACAAATACGAAGAATGTCTAAACCTATTCATATGATTATCTAAGTTATCTGCCCCTCCAAATAGATCATCTTAAACATTTCTATATCTTTCTATTTTTTCCTTCTGCTGCCACAGTTTTTTTGTTATACCCATTTCGTACTGTAAAAGTCAAGAACAGACATTTTCTAATTAAGAACAAGATATTTTCAAAATTCTTAATGATCTTGTGAAATATGTTCATTTGATTCGTGTCAATATGGGACAATAGATGGATAGGTGGCAAGGAGTAAAGTGTGCTTATTCAAGATAAGCGATTGTCTTAGTTTAAGATCTCTGTGAAATGCAAAAACGTAAACCTGCGAAATGCCTCATGATGCTACTAACCAGGAGCCCCAATTGTGAAATGGGTTCACCTGATACATGGCAATATAAAACAGTGCTAGGGCCGCACAGTGAAATATGACCTTCTCTGTATAGGTAACCTTTAACCATTCTGTTCGTTCTTGTATAACCATAGTCCTAGAGAAAGCAGAATGGTATGGATATAGTTCTCACTTCTTGCAAAAGCCACCTAACGTTTTGGGTTTTTTTTTTTCTCTTCTTCTTTTGCTTTACTGCCGGTTGAAAGGTGTTAGACAAGAGGGGCCTGGGGGCCTGTATGCGCTTAATCTCTAATCTCGCTTAACCACTTTTAAGTTAGCTTACTTAAGTCATGTATCTGTAAGTTGCATAACCCTTGTGTAAGATAAGCAGGAGCCAAGATGGAGAACAAAAGGCGGTCCTGATGACTTTGAAGAGCAGAGTCATGATGACTTCACTAGTTTTCTGGGGAGGTGAAAAAGTCATCACGAGGAAGACATACAGCCTTCATCCCTGAGACCCCTACTCACAACCACCAGGAGACACTGCGCACACGCAACTGGGAGGGTTAGGGGTGGAGACTATGGAGATGACTTCTCTGAGCCCATTGTAATAAGACCACCTTTTTCTCGGAAATAATTGAGAATATGTATTAGTAAAAGGAATATAAACCAGAAATAAGAACTACATGGTGTGCATCTTGGTGGAGCGGAGACTCCCGGCGCACCCAGCGCTGTTTGCTTGCTTTATTCGCCTAATAAATTGTAAACTTTAATTGGAGTTCTGTTTGGGACTCACTCATTTATCACAATCTGTTGAGTGAGTGGAACATGAACTGCCACAACATCTAAAATGACAGATTCACTGTATTTCTGAGGCATGGAGTAGTGGGGATTTATGTCAATACGACTCTTTTCAGGGTCATTCCCTTCCTCCTCATACAGAGAGGAGATGATCATATAACATGAGATTCATATGGGATTTGCTTTACTGTTGCATCAAAAGGACAAAACAAAAGTCAGAGTCACTCTTGAAATATTTCTACATTGCAGCTGTCATCAGAAAGTCCGTTGCTTGAAGCAAAGGTTAGAAATACTATGATACTCCATGTACAGGTAAACTAGCGATCACATGCACTTTAGCACTCACATTTGTCTTCAGAGGTTTAAAAAAAATAATTTTCTCATCAGCACTAGGACCTTTTTCTGTAATTTCCCCACAACTCTAGCAATAATGGTAGTATTGTGACATCTCAAATTTGCTTCAAGGTGATCATCAGCCGTTATTTTAACAACTGCCATCGGAAAGAGGTTAGATGGCTTCTGTCTGAAATGTTAATAACTGCCTGGAGTCTTATCTGCTTTTGCCTTGCTTCCTCCTTCCATTTGAATAACTTGGGGTAAGGAATAACTGCGAATTTTAACAGAAAAGTCTGCACTGTAAATACAAGCTTTGTCATTTATTTTGCATTCTTACATCAGGTGTGGAGCTGCTGCTGGAAACAGGAAATCTATTGCTTCCTAAAATTTCTGTATCTCTTTACTACACCACTACTAACAGTATTGTTATTTGTGGTAGTAGTAATAATATTGCAATGTGTTGTAGGGCATCCACTGAGCTTAGTGTTCTCTGAAGACTCAATGAGAAATAGCCATTCCCATTAAGATCTTATGGTCTTCATGGTATGGACTTACAAAGGGCAGGAAATATTTCTTACTTCCACTGTGATTCTAGCCTTCTAAGAAACATATACATTTTATAATACAAAAAGCGTAATTACACTCTAATTGCACCCTAGTTACATTTTTAGCATAAGATTTCCACTAATATATATAACAGGGTACTTCGTGAACTGGCCAAAAATAATTACTCTGTTAAAAACCAAAATTGATATACCTGCATTTAAAAACATACAATCAGATCCTCAGCTGAGTTAAATCATTCTCTCTCTGATGATATCAGTCTGGTTTCTGTGCGTTAAAAAGCAAATCATGGGAGCAATAATATCTCAATTATGCAGTTAACCTTCTGGTTATATTAATTAGTGATGATTAGACACGGGAAACCATAATTATGTCATGTACCTTTGAAATCATGTTGCAAACCAAACACAAAAAGGCAGATGTGAACATCTAACCAGGTCCATTTCTGATGTCTAGAACAAATCTGAAAATTCATGATTTGACCCTCTGTCTCCTATCTGAAACATGCCCATTGGTGACAGCTCTGCTGGTGTCAAACTTGTAGAAGAAACTACAGTTTGTATTTGATAAATGCAATGTAGAACTATCCCATATTCTGATTTCATATGAAGGTTACTAAAACCCGACTTAAAGGAAAAAAAAAAAAAAAAGACAAACCAGACATCTAAATGCGGTTCAGTTCCCAAAGGAGGAGTCCTGAAACTTAAGAAACATTTTTTCTCTAACTCACCACATCTAGCCATTTGTCTGGGGTGTGAACAGCTAAACATCAGCAGCTCCTCCTCCTGTTTGCAGGAGATTCTGACAGCCAGAGCATTGTTTGCACTGGACCTTTCTGAAGAGTTGCTCCTCACTGACTGCAAAGCCACAGTGGTAGACACTGCACTGGGGATACTGGTTTTCCTGAGGCAGCTGTTTGACAAGACTATGGTATGGGCAAGAGGGAGTCAGAGCAAGCAGGATTTTACACCCCTGTCCTGTCCTCATGCCTAACTTAAGACTGAAGTTTCTCACCTTCAAGGGTAAAGAAGAGAGAAGCCCATCTGAGATAACACTCTTCCCCCAGTGTATCAGAGATATGCTCTATCCCAGCAGACTATTGCCTTGCAGAGGACTGCAGTAAATAATTAATGTGTAGGTCATTCAGTCCAAATTTAGAAAAATATTAAACATTTCACTTTTATGTAGGTTTCTATCACCTACTGAAACCCACAGAAACTCTGCGCTGCAATAGGAATTACGGACCTAAACATTTGTACAAATCCAGGGTTGTTCCTGTCATTCAGATGGCAGCATCCTGTCATCTCTGCAGGAAAAAGGACAAGTGCAGAAGAACATCACTGAATTTCCATTAAAATTAATCCATTGAAAAGTGAATATAAGAAGAAATTGTACATTTTTGACTAAACAAATATATTTTAAACAGACATTTTGCAAATGTCATGTTGAAGTGTTCCAAAGTTAGGAGTTGCCAGAATTAAGGTATTTTGTGTAGCGTTGCACTTGCAGACACTTTGTGGCTGTTGTTGCCTGTTTTTACTTTCCTTTTTTTATCTAAGCAACTCAACTTTGAAAGGATGACTTGCAAATCTGGCATTTGTTATTCTGGAAAACCCTGCTTTGCACACTTTCTCATCTATATTTGGTCAATTATTATTTGATGAATTGTTTAATTTCTGCTGTGCTAGCAGCAAGGGACACTGGTACAACATGGGACACTGTCATGTATTGACCCACAGAATTAACAGTCTTGGGGTCTTCAACGAATCTACTTTAAGGTGTCAGGTCAGCTCACAGCCAACCAAGTTAAATAGAAAACCTTTCCCTGTGAGGACCCCAGGTCTGTGAGGCCCTGGGCATACCATGGGCAGAGAAAGGTCTTATTAGCTGGCACTGTCATTTAAGGGACTAAAGGCACATGGTGTTTTGCAGGATGTAACCCAGTATGACGTTGGTTAAACACACTTCCTATTTTTTAGTTCACCAAACTGTAAAACTCTTGCCTAATATTTACAAGCAGCATCTCCCAGGCATTGCAAGCTGTTCTCTAATGGTATTTCCAATTCAGTCCGAGGTTCCTGAATGAAATTTCTGTAGAAGGGTTACTTAAACACTTTCTTTTTCAACCTGAAGTTTGTTCAATATAATGTTATAAAAGCAATCCTTGAGAAACCTCTCACTTCAAGAGAGGGTTTTTTTCCCTTTCTTTTGCTCTTGGCAGTGACTGTGACAAGAATGACAGCGCAAAATGGAACAGAGAGTTATAAACATTACTTTTCCTCAGACAGCAAACAAACTCCCATATTACCACTATCCTAGATGGGAAACTGAGCCACTTTGCTTTCAGAAACTCCCACCCTTGTCCCATACTGGGGCTGCAGATATGCAGCATGATTGAGTGCAATGCTATTGCCATTTCAATTGATGCTCCTAACCTGTATGGATGCTGATGCTTTTGAGGTCAGCCTAAAGATGAGCTTCACCTACAGGCACCATTTGGGGCTTTTTGAGAGTGACAAATTTGGGGCCTGTCAAGAAAAGAATATGGGCCACCCATATCAACAGCCATCTAAAAGGGACACCAGCAGAGGAATAAACAATTGAAGGAAGGTGCTTTTCATCAATTCAGTGGTTTTTTGCCTTTACTTCAAGTTGCTGCACAAGCAACGCAGTGCCCTACTCTTTAATATGTGCTTCCTGACATCCCACAAAAATAACAAATATGAGCCTCCTCTTCCCTTCTGTCATCCTTTCCTCCATTCTGCCATGCAGATGTCTTTTTCCTAAGTCCACACACTTGCTTAGGTTGGGATTCATCCCTGTCACAGCCTGGCACGTTCTCTGCTCGTCCTGCTGTCGTTCTTCCCTTTCCCTTCTCAGCACTTTCCTTCCATCAAGTACTTTTACTGAGGTCTGAGTCTGAAGAGCTGGCATGGGGCAAACCATGCCAGGGGATGATCGAATTAGAGGTTTTGGCACAGCTTTGTTTATTAGTATTAATAAGACTGAACCAATCATGCAATTCTTTGGGGTCTTTGGCCTCACTCCTCCCTTCCTCTTCTGGAATCTCAATCACCCACTCCATCCCACTCCTTCCCATCTTGGCCAGCAGCTCCAGAGATGCTGGGTGCAGGAGTGATGAGGCCACGGTTCAGTCTCCTTGGTTCGTAACACAGAAGCCTTATCAGGGGACAAACAAAATAGGAGGCAGGAGTCTGCGGGATGCATATACCTATAGGACTTTGCTTGAGGGGAAGAGCAAGAAAACGTAGGATTTTGAGGGGTTAAGGGTTTTTTAAAAAATATAAGATCCTTCTCCAAACCTTGACTCTAGCTTCTGACTTTGCATATTTAGTTATCGCTCAGCATAGTGTAAGACTTGGGCTTGAGTACTAGAATCATGAACAGAATTTAAGATATTAACTGTAAAGATGCAGTGTTCTGTCCACAGGTAATATTTCCTGCTATCAAAAAGCCAGCACGAATCATTTTGGGTCTGGGCTGCAACTGCTGAGATTTTGCACAGAGTCATCGCTGGCGTTCAGGCTCGTGATATGGCGAAACTTGGATAAAGTTGGATGTGAACAATGCTGCCTCAGCAAGCCATTTCAGGCATGTTTCCCTCTCCCTTTCCAACGTACCTTTCCAGCAAACTCATTAACCACACAGATGCACTAAAATGCTTGGAACAGAAATGAGAACAGAAGGAACGAAGACGATTCTTCTGCTAAAAGAGCTAGGTTTGATGTTTGCTCTTCGTCTGCACCTTCCCCTGTCCGGGTGCAACACAAAGGAAATCTCTGTAGCCAATCTGAGACTTCACAAACTGAGGGATTATGCGCTACGGATACTGACAGGCCCCTTCGCTCACAGCCTGGCAAACACCACAACAGTAATCTCCTCTCTCAGATAAAGTCCATCAATCTTATTCTTACACTAACCTGTTCCCCTCCGCCCCTCAGGAAAAGCTGGAAGAGCAGCCCTCTCTGGGAAGGATGTGAAAATCTCTCCTTTCTCAGTGCCCTCCTGCCTTAACTTACTCTTTGGGCTGGCCTCCCGTCAACGTCAGCTCAACACATATCCATTTTTTGTGCTGAGCTGACTGGTTTTCAATAACAATTTCTCCTTCATTTTGTCACAGAGATCAATAAAACTGCCCCTTTCTCATATTGGCTGAGACTCCAGCAACGTCATTTGCTCTTTATTGTTGCTACTGCTTTCTTTTGTTTCCCTTTTTCTTTTTTTTTTTCTTTTTTTTTTTTTTCTTTTTGGCAAGGCACAGATCAATTTAACAAGATGAAAATGACTTAGACTTTCAGTCAAGGTAAAATCTGCACTTTATAACCCAGGCTGCAATTTACAAGCCTGTCATTAAGCTCTGTTAATCCTATTATTATGAAGATAAATAATTACCCATAGCGAAGAAAGGGATTCCCAACAGAGTAGAATTATATTTTCCATCAGTAATGAAAAATATCCCTGCCGCAGTGACACTGGAAATACAGATAGTGAGTACTCCCAAGAGTCCCAGGAAAGGTTTGCTACGCAGGCAGTCCTTCATGGAGCTCGAGAGGGTAGCAGTCAGGAGAATCAGCATCAGGCTCACCAAAATCTTGCCCCTGGCCAAGAGACTGGTCTGGTGGAAGTCCTTCCAGAGGCTGAAGGACGCTAGTGAGTAGAGCTGCAGATCTTGGTGATCAAGCTGCATCTTGTGCATCAGTTTACAGAATTCACTCTCCCACTTCTCCCCAATGAGGTCCTGGGTGACAGAGCCATACGTTTGGAGGTAGTAAGTGATTTGGATGGCTCTGGCTGATTTGACTCTCTGGTCCTTGCTGTTTGGCACTTCCATGACCCCTCCGAGCTGGTGGCCAATAAAACTGCTCCTTCCATCCTGGGAGGGAAAGTAAAAAAGATGAGCATGTGGTTATCCTGAGTAAGATGTGATACAGCGATACCGTTTGAATCTACCTTCCTTTCACGGACATGCCAAGAGCTCGACTCAAAGGCCATTGCAGTCAACAGCAGTTGTGTCATTGACTTCAGTGGGCTTTGGGACGCATCCTTTTCCCCTGTCGCAACTCTGTTCCTTACTCATTATAGACTCATTTGCAATTCTGTGCTGCAGTTCAGGGACTGCCCAGATACTAGTTATGGTCCCAGATGTTCTGGGACTGAAAAATAGCATGCAAGCTCCTCACCCCATGGGAGAGGATTGCTTTCCCACATTTTAACTGTGACAGACAACAACAAATCTCCAGTTACTGAAGTATGAAATGTTTGAGATGAAGATCAATTTTCAGAAGATTTGTGATTTCCTGTCATTTTGGAAATGCTTTTAAAAAGTTGGAAATACGCAGAAAATGAGGGATGTTCCTCACTACACAGATGTAAATGTAGACAGATCCAGTTTAATAGCTACTTTGTCTCTAGAACAACATAACTAAAATCAGATTTTTTGAATTGTTTATTTGAAGTTTCATGCATTTCTATCAATGGCACAGAGATAAGAATCTACCTTATATCTCGATTTAGCTAGGATTTGTTTTTTTTATATTTCAAGAATACAAACCTTACTCTGTTCTCACTAATTTTGATATACGCTAGGACATAAAAACTCTATGACAATCAGTAAAGGACACATTAGGTATGCTCAGGATCAGCCCCCATCTATTTACAAGACCATACTATTTTTTTCTAGAGTTATCTGGTCCTATTTGCATGTTTCTTTTTTTCTTTTTTTTTTTTTTGTAAGAAAGGTTTTGTAAGAAAGGTCCTTGCTTTTTAGCCACTGGTTATTCTAGTTCTCTAGAATAACTGTTATGTGCCCTTTTCAAGACAGGGGAAGCTTGCACGGATTTAGATCAAACCTCGTTGCAAACTGAGGAAGAAGACTCAGTAGATTGGATAAAAATATCCTATCACAAGTAATCTCTTTGATCAAAAACTCTAAACCCAGGGATTAAATGTCTGTTGCGAACAAAAAACATTTTGCTTTTTTTTTGAGTAAACAGGATTAAAAGTTTTCCAGTTTCTTTCCTCTTGTAGTCAACAAAAACATAAAATTATCAAGCCAGTTAATATATAAAACATCTTGCAGCAGTAAGTTCACATGAGATAATACTCTTTGCCTAGATGCGCTATGGGAATGAGCTGACTGACAGCCTGAATTTGGGAGATGCTCTGCCCTACTTACTCACACGGAAGCAGTCATCTGCAAAAAGGCCAAAACCATTTGGAGGAGACACTTTTAACATCTATTACATCCAACATTAACCATTTCTAGAAACACCTGTGCTGCACGCAGGTCATTATCTGAAATTACCAGACCTGCTCGCTGTAATGATTCCCATCCTAAGGAAAAATCAATGAAGCAAGGTACCAGGCTTTATGAAATGCAGATGTCTTCCGGCACGTCTGCTCAGAGAGCAAATAAATATCAGAAATTGAGAGACAGCACTGAAAATGTTTTACATACTCACCTTGCCTTGTCTCTGGTATGTAAAGGAGGTAATCCCCCCACCAAGAAATTTCTGCCTGCACCTGCTTTCAAGGCAGGAGCTTACACAGTTTTCAGCATTTGCCTGCCACAGCTCAGGGAACGTGACAAAGTGCTTTCCAGAAGTTCATTTTTTTCCCTATTCCCAGTTGTTATTTCCCATTGAAATAATGGCTTCTGGCAAGGTATCCTGGCACGAGCTGACATGAAAGGTGATTTGCAGTCTAATGCCAGCTTCTCAAATCACCTGAAGCCTCATTGCAAATGTCATACAAGCAGAGACATCTAGCACAGAGGGGCATCTGGTGCTGTCTGGGCTCCAAAAAATACCCGTCTGTGGCATTTCATGATAGAACCCTATTTTGATTCATTATTTCTATTTATTTTTTTTCTGAGGAGGGGTCATACCTAACACTCACATACTCAAAAAAGGTACATTTCCAAACCAGTAATTAAGGTTTGAGCAATGCAGTCCCTGCTCGCATCAGAACCAACTTTGCAGTTAAAAATTCCCTTTGGCACTGCTTTGAAATTTTAGGGACAAATGTCATATTTCCTCAGTATATATGCAGTGTTGACATTCAAACGTTTTCAGCCACTGCAGGATACTTTAGCAGCACAGCTCCAAACTCAGACAACGGACTGTAATTCAGGTTTCATTGATTCACTATGCAGCACACACGGCAAGGTTACAGGAAACTTTGCGATGACCATCTGCCTTCCTCTGCAAAAAGTGCACTGAACGACGGCAACATTTCAAAAGAGGCAACAGAGCAGGCACAAATAAATCCTGTTCTGCCGTATCTCCCGTGGAACGGAAGATAACGGCTATTTGTTACACTGATGTACAATAGGGCACCCAGCTCATATGTCAGCAAAATAGAGAGTGAGCTTTCAGATGGAATCGAGGAAATCACAGATTCTGAATTGCTTTGAGGTCGTTTTGTCCATTCCCTTCCTTCCAAAGGCAGATTGCTTCCTATTTATACAAGGGGTTTTGCCTTTGCTGCTTTTATAGCACGCAAACATGAACCTGCCACCGCGGCATTTGGGAAAATGTGTCCCTGTTCTAATACAGCTCCTGTGCTGGCTTTGCCAAATACTGCAAGTGAGATAAAGGTCCTGTTGTGCTAGGCAGGGCTGTCACAGCAATGGTTACAATCTCAGCAAGGAAGACAGAAGAAAGATGGGGAAAAATACTGCCTTTCATCTCATTTTACAGGTGGAGACTGAAGTGTGGGAAAATGAAGACCCAGTGCTGCCAATATGACTTTCAGGCATTTCCTAGAGGTCTCCAAACCAGGGGCTTGACTACCTCTTGATGTCTCATGGGTAGTTCAGGGCAGTTTTTCACCATCCCAAGTTCTCCGTTGTCCTCCAGGACCACCTTGGTGAAAGGAGACATGAACAGCTAAGCTCCTGGGCTAAGCCCAATGTTTGGAAAAAAAAATGAGGACACAGTGACTTGTATAACTGAGGGCTGAAGACCAGGCAGGTTATAAAGAAGATCCTTCATTCTGCCTAGTTCCTCAATGAAAAAAAGCACTTTCTGTTGTGCATTAACACGTCCTTCCTGGTATATGCCTACATGATGCTACTTTTAATTTCATAACAATAGTTTAATGTTTCAGACTACAGATCCCTTTCACATTTTACCTACATATGTTGGTACTCTCTGATGTTATACACAGAAAAGCAAACTCAAAAAATAGAATAATAATACTTATTGGTTGTACACCACTTTCCGGGCTGTGTCTACGTGTATTTCTCTTTTTTTTTTTTTTGTCTACTGGAAACTTCACAGTGTCTCTTCTCTCAGAGAACAAAAAGGGCCATTGTCCATTCTGATGGCAGCTAATTCTCTTCAGATCTGAGCATTTTTAAAAATGGTATGAAATATAGATCACTTGCTGGGACATGTGATATTTGATCTTAAGCAGAAGCCAAGCAAAAGTCTTTGCTTTGATGGATACTATTAATTTTGTGTGTGTACTCCCTTCTCTTTTTCTAGATGCCCCAAAGACATTTGGTAGATTCACACTCTGTAAGGGAGGAGGACGAAGAACTAAGGTCTCTCAGAGGAGTGAGAGATGACAGATATCAACAGTGTCATCCACCTTTTCCCCCAGGATGATGGATTTTGCCACCTGCTTTTATGCAGAACTGGCCTTGCACATTGTTGAAAATCCAAACTCCCAGTTCGTTCAGCAGTAAAAATCACTAATGGTGAATGGATGGACGCAGGATAACTACCATATTTCAGACTAGCAACTTGTCTATAAAGGATGCTTGGACCTTTAATATCCTAAAAAGATGTGTAAATGGCATGGGGATGTTTGGCTTGCTCCAGAGCTGAGTGTGGGATCTCTCAGGTTAAACAAAAACAGCCGCTCCTACTGAGGTAACTATCTTTTGCTGATGCTAATGTAGGTATAGATCCTCTCTGCATGCAGCCCAGAGGGATACCAGCAATACATCCTTACTGCTAAATCACTGTCCCAGTTTTAGCTGGGACTGGGTTAGCTCTTCTTTTTAGCAGCTAGAAGAGCTCCGTGTTTTGGTTTTACTCAGAGGCTCACTCTGAGAAGAATGCTGATAGCAAGTTGATGTTTGTGGTTGGAAGTGAAACTCCAAGGACTTTTCAATGTGCCAGAGTGCAGAAGCACGGCAGGATAAGGGGGGAGCATAGCTGGGACAAGGGGGACACGATTCCCCTTGTGATTTGTGGTGGAACTTAAGATTGAGGGCCAAACTGGCCAATTAGTATTCCATATCATGCAGCGTCATGCCCAGTATAAAAGTGAGGGTCAGCCGGACAGAAGGGCTTTTGCGCTTTGGCTCTTTTGCAGCTTTTGCTCTTTTGCGCTTGCCGCGCTTTTGCTCTATTGCTTTTCTTTCTTTTTCTCTCTCTCCCAGTACTCCCACTCTCGGAGTACTATCTCTCTCTCTCTGCCCCTCTCTATTTCGGGGCCTCGCGTTCGTCCGGGATTGCAGCTCTGGGACGAGACGGGCTTCGCATACGAGGGGGTGGTGAGCATCTACCCTGTGTATTAAATCATCTGTATTAAATTGTTCTTATCTCAACCCACGGGTTTCCCGTTTCTTCTTTAATTCTCTCCCTCATTCCTGGGGGTGCGGGAGGGGGAGTGACCGGCTGCGTGGGAGGGTCAGCCTAACCCACGACAATCATCTGGGAAATTTTTGGCTCCTTAATAGTCTCAATGCGGCTGCTGCAGCCCCGACTCCCATCCCCGGGGCTCTCCGTGGTCACTGACCACTGCCACACCAGCCCTGGGCAGATCACCTTCTCCTCCACGTTTTGAATGGCACCAGCCTCCATTGACTTCCCTCCCGTGTGAAAAACAAAAGTTTTAAGGTACTTTTGAGATGGGATGGCTCCTGCCTTCCCAGTGCAGAGGTTTAAAATTCATTTCAGATCCCTGGCAAGGAGGAGAGGAGCCCTTGTGCCCTACTGCCAGATCACTCTCATTCAAGTGCATTCGCAGAACCTTTGGCAGTAAATTTATCTCTATTTTTATTTTTCTTTAGCTGCTACCTCTTATCAACTGGAGTGATGGATAATTATCAAGCTACATTCTAGAAATGTTAAGATAAAGCGTGCAATCTCAATTAAAGACTATTTTATTTTAAAAACTTAAAAATGTTCAACAGAGGGCAACCAGGAATGCACGTCAAAATATATGGTGTGAAACACATTCTAATGAGATCAATGCAGGTGCTTCTCCCCGTAATGAGGACGCTCCTACTCTAACAAACATAGGTCATAGAGAGTATCACACTAAAATCCACAGAGGGTAGGATGAAGTCAGTTGCTTTAGTTCATCTAAAGTTTTCAACGTAAAACAGAATAAAAATCTCCTTTCTTCAAGACGTTATTTAAGGCTTAATATATTTGGTTACTCCTAATTCCCTCTAGCTCACTGTAAAACTTTGGAGAGAGCTCTTTTTCTCTGCAATGGAAGTGATTTCTCTCTCCCTGTCCCTGGTATAGTTATCCACGGAGACCTTATACCAGTCGATTCTTATTACACAGCCACCAATTAGCAACAATTCCTGAAGCATCCCTTTCAAAAGGTCACACGTAGCACTGATTTATGCCAGCACAGCAATTTTCCTGCCCTCGGAGCTTTGTAGGTGCTCTTGCACACCCACCAGACTGCTTGCTGTGCTTGTCCCTGTGCAGCTATTTTGTACAGCTTAGTGATGGAGAGTTTAGGGCAAGCGAGCCCTGAAGGCAACGCATTCCAAGTAAAACTACACCTCGACTGACTGGGAACAGGGACACAGCAATGGCCATGAGGTCTGTTCACTTAGCAAAACCAAAATGTATGAAAGTGGCCATGAGAAGCTATCCAGGAAATAATCCTCTAGGTCTCTGCTGCAATAAAGGGCAATTCAGTCATTTCCAGCTGTCTGGCAATGATGAGGTTCAGCTCACCAGCTAGTCAAGCAAATTTGTTTTATAGTCACTGGGAAGAGTCAGGTACATCCAAAGGATCATCCGCCCCACTGTGAGGTACAGGTGGAAACCAGACTTGCCCTCTGCAGTTATCTGTCTCTCTCCATTTACAGCAGAGGCACAAGATTACTTAAGACCTGATCCTAGCTTTTATCAGGTGAAAAAGTGGCTAATGTAAACACAAAACTAGCTGATCTGTCTTGTTATCCCTAGCTCTTATTGGCTTCTTTGCAGGGATGTCCTGCACGTTAACAAATATAAAGACCTTGAGCCTCCTCCCAGAGAAATTAAAGATCATCAGAGTGATGTTCAAATGCAGGAGATGTGTACCCAGAACATCTAAAAGGCAACCCAAACCACCTAGCACCTCTTTCTGATGAATCTGGGCTCTTGCTCCTTTCCTTTACTGCTTTGGGTTTCTAGTTTTTGATCAGGTAATTTGAAAAGAGAAAAGAATAGGAGAAAAGTATTTCAAGACTTGCATATTTTAGGATTAATAACAGAGAATAAGAGAAGTGTTCCTAACACAGGTCTATTCTTTCCAAGTAAATCAAATTATGGAGGAATTCATAAGGGTACAACAACAGAGTGTGATTGCTACTGGAGCCCTTTTCTGTGTGGAGGAGCTTCTGGTGCTGGACATGTTGTATTTCTGAGTGGTCCTCCCCACTTTGCTGCTTCAGTATCACCTCATCAAGTTTTCAGCTGTCAAGAGAGGGCAAGGCCAGACAGAAAGCAGAAAAGGCTGCCCCTCCACCTGTGCTTCCCCTGCACATCCCTCTTATCCCGAGATAAGCCCTCTCCCTTCTGAACCAGTTCATTCCATTCCAAACCTTCCCTCCTAGGCTGTATTTCACCTTTACAACCTTTCCAAGCTTCCTGTATTCTTTGTCCTATCTTCAAGGTCTTCATCGTTCAAGTGACTCCTTCACTCTCAAGGTCAGACTCCCACTCGGTCCATCTCAGATGTCATTCCAGTTCTTCTAGGAAAAGAGGGGTGGCTTTACTGCTCAGTTCACTCCCAGCACAACTTTGTCCCTGGTTATCCAAAACTGCATCTGTGCACCCAAGAACACAGTGATGTCCTTGAAGCTGCTGAGTAACACTCATGTTGGCTTTGATTACACACCTACTCTACGTGGGCATTGCTGGAAGATGGGGGGTTACAGACAGCACAAAAAGGATGGCAAGCACTGCGAGATAATTTTGGGGCACAGTTGGTCTATCTGCCTTTTCCTTCTTCTCCCCTCCACCTAGGGCAAGATCAGAGGCAAAGCAGTGAAATAGCTTTGACACTGACAGTTCAGGCAGCAGCAGATGAACTGGCAGCTGCACCCCAGCCCTGCGAGACGGACCCAAGGATGAAGGGTGTAGATGGCTTTGGGTGTCCAGTGGCCAGGGAACTGGGGAGATGGCAGGAGAGGAGGCCCTGCAGTGGGTGGCTCAGCAAAACTTGCTGTCAGTGACATCAGTTCACAGTCCACAGGAGATTCATGTCAACAGGACCTCTCAAGTCGTGGGTAAGTCTGGGTGTGTAAATCTACCAGGTCAGGCCTGAAAATACTGCTGTTCTCTTGTTTCCAGCAGACACAGAGCCACAGCTCCCTTCTCGTTTTATACTGTTCTTTGAGTTTGTGCTCTGCCTTCTCCCAGGTCAAAATCCCCGGAGGCAGTCACCTTGGGCTCAGCCCTCTGCTTTTCGCTGCCTGTCCCTGCCAGTGGAGCTTCATATCAAGGAGCAAAACGTCAGACCACATCTAGCCCCTAAATCTCCCCAGTTGAAGGATGATGGTAGAATAATCATCGCAGACCAGCGTAGTTTCCCCTGCCCATCTATGAATGGGTTCCTGTCCAAGGGATGGAAAATAGGCAAGCGGGAAGCATGCTCTGTGGGGGGGGTTATGTAGAAAGAAAGTGGTCAATGATGCAAAAGAAGCAGAGTTTGTTCTGACTGTCAAATAAATTGTAGAATCATAGAACGGTTTGGATTGGAAGGGACCTCAAAGATCATCCAGTTCCAAACCCCTTGCCATGGGCAGGGACACCCTCCACTACACCAGGTTGCTCAAAGCCTCGTCCAGCCTGGCCTTGAACACCTCCAGGGATGAGGCATCCACAGCTTCTCTGGGCAACCTGTTCCAGTGCTGTACTACCCTCATTGTAAAAAATTTCTTCCTTATATCTAATATGAGGTTATGGAGAGGGGTGCCCTAATGAGACTGAAGGTGTGAAAAAGAGGGAAGCAGGAAGGAGAAAACACAGTGCGGGGTAAGGAAGCAGCACTTCTCGCTGCACCCCGGCCACCCAGAAGGCAGGTGGGAGCAAAGTTGCTTTGACATCCTCTTGCGAGCAGCAGAGCTGCATCTCCCGTGCCCTGTGCTGCTGTGCTGGCGGCAGCAGACGAGCACAGCCCTGCACTGCAGTCCCTGCTTCAGCTCTCACCACCTTGCCATCCCCATGCAGCCTCCCTCTTTCCCACCTCCCCACAGGGACCCAGACTGCACCGAAGCATCAAGCAGAGCGGGAATAACTCGGGGCTGGGTTTAGCTGCCTTAAACTGATCCCCTACCCCAACAGAAGAATAGGAAATTTTAAGCATTCCCACCCCAAAAGTCACACATCAGGCTGGGTAGCACGTGCGTTGTTTCTTCCTGCCGGTGTTTATCTGCTCCCAGGCATCTGGTTTGCAAACTGCACGGCCATAACGTGCTGCCCTACACCTGTGTGTAGGGATCCGTACAGTGCAGGAGGATTCAAACCCCATCTCCAGCTTGGGAGGTCTCTCCAGTGGCCTGTAACAGGTCAACAGATAAAGGGGGAGCAGTGGGAAAAGAGGGTGTCATGGATAACTCTAGCTCTGTCTCTGGTCTGTAAAGAAGCAGGGACTTGGTTTATGGGTCAGTGGCTTCCTCTCGCGACGCACAGGATTGTGCCCTGATTACTGCAGATTTTTGGCTGCATTTCCCCACCCACTGAAGTGTGCAAATTTCCTCAAAGACTGTTTTTCTATCCCAGGACCTCCATGCTTCTTCACATCACCAAGCAAGAGGAGCCACCATATTTTTCATATATTCAAATTCTGCTTTATGACAGACTTTCGTGAGGAGGTGCCACATGGCTTTAGAAGGGAAATTTAAGCTCCTGCGTCACATGGTACGGTTGTGGTCCTCCACCTATGCAAACTAGGACAGTATCTAAGCCTCTGCCAGGTACCAATCCATGAAGAATTCCCAAGTCCAATTAAAAAAGTCAGTGCTCATCCCAAAGCATTTTGTTTGCGCCAAGGAGAAATGTAGAAATGAATCACTAAGGAGACAATGGTGCCTCAAAGGACATGCACAAAACACAAAACACCAATATTTAGATATATACAGGTAAACATATGTATGCAGGTATGCGTGCGAAGAACACTTTTACCATCTCTCATATTTGCCAAACTCTAGAAATCTGTAGCATGAATACTTTATATTAAAGAACACTCCATGATTTCACCCACAGCTCAAGCTCAGTGTTAAAAATATTCAAAGGGATGAAAGAAAATTACAAAGAGAGTAAGAGGACAAGAAATGCTTGCAGGCCAATGGTCCATCTAGCCCAATTTTCAGTTTCTCTGCATTTCTAAAGCATAACACACTCGGTGTCTTCCATACCATGGCTGGAAGATACCTTTGGGAGTCTCATAATCATTGTGGATTTTCCAGCTCTTTAACAAACAAAAAAGTGAAATGAGCTGCTGGGAAGTAGGAGAAAGAATGCAATTCTTCATTTTTTAATAAAGAAATCCTTCTCCCAAATGTAAGGATTTGAATGAAATTGGCAGGAAAAAGTAAGCAAGATTAATGAATTAAAGCTATCTTGTGCCCCACTGAAATCCAAGAGAGTTTTTCTATCACATCAAGAGAGTAATTGCTTTTTCCAAATGAGAGTAAATAGAACAATATTTGACCAGAATGATTTCTATCTCTTGTGAAGGTCTAATCTTAAGGCTTTCTTGAAGTCCATGGAGTTACAAGGCTAAACAAGAATAAAATTGCTAAAGTAAAAAAAAAAAAAAATCAAGTCAGCAGAAAACACTAAAAATCAAGAAAACCCTTCTTGTCATCTTTCCAGATCAATAAAAGCAAAAAGTCACAAAACTGTTTTCAAAACTTCACCATGCACTTCATATGCCCAAGCTGAAAAGTTTTGGGTGTACGAGAATGGAATCCAATAATTGTCCTTAAAAGGAGATCATAAAAAGAGGACACACATTTTCACTGACAGGTTTGTAGGCCCTCTTGCTTTGTGTGCATCCTACCGTGTACCTCTTCTAATTGTTTTCCCTACACTGCTTGAAGCCCAATACACACAAAAAATAGGAAGAAAACCTGCCAGGAAGCAAAAGGAATTGAATTTGCCTGGTTTTATTACTCCATCTAAAGAAAATGTTAAAAAATAAACATCAGAGAGTAAAAAGTGAGGAGTAAAGCAGATCCACAGGAATCATTTAAGCCCTTACGATCTGAAGTTTCAATAATGACACAGAAAAGAATGCTTTTTTCTTTTTAAATTCAGTTTTACGTTGGCAAACATCTATTTAATTTTCTCTTGTCTCTGCTCTTCCTGGTTTCTCCGGGGACCAGCAGCCAAAGTACTGAAACGCTGCGATAATGTTTTATCAAAGGCAAAAAGCAAAGAAATAACTGAGAATCAGACAGAGCCAAGCGTGATGTGGCAAGGTTTTGGGGCTAGTGTGGTTTCGAGGTTAACTTCTAGCTAAGCAGTTTGCAGGCTTAAATAAGGCCAGTCTTCGAATGCAAGGTGCTGCTGTGCTCTTACCCAGGTCCTATCAGGAGCTTCTACTCTCATGGTGCTCAACAGGATATAACAATGCACTGAGCAAAGCAGATACGGTTAAGGACACTTAACACTTCCAGTTGAAAATTCCTCTCTTTTAAGAGGTAATTAATCAGTTTTCTTTCTTTTTTTTTTTTTTTTTTTAATCTCAAATTTGGCATTGTAAGGCAATTTCTCTACCCTGAAGCATCCCCCTCTTCTCTCTAGCACACACTGGTTTTTAATGAGTTTGGCCATTTGTTAGCTGGAGAGAGCCAAAAAAATGTCTAGTTTCAGATGGTTTTCTTTTTTTCTTTTTTTTTTTTTTGTAACATTGGATCAGAATCTGGAAAGAGGGAGTGGGAATGAGGCATTTAAGTAGGGCTGTATTTATGTATTAAAATATAACTGAAGCTGGGGTTCTGGATGTGCATAAGAGATAGCAGATAGAGATGACTCCCACCCAAGGTACTTTTGAATTCAGCACTTTCTTAGAGATTTTTCACCCCTGCATATGAACATCAGCAGGTAGGTTTTATATTTGTAAAATCTGTCTCAATGTCACCTTGTAATGCATGCCCTTCATGATCAAATCTTACATTCTTAGTAGCCCATAGAGGTGAAGAATTGTCATGTGCAATTCTCTAACGTATTTTCTTTAATTCTTTTTTCAGTCAAAAAAGTAAAGCTCAGGACATCATCTCATGGAAAGTGTCCCTGCCTATGGCAGGGGGGTTGGAACTAGATGATCTTTAAGATCTTTTCCAACCCAAACTGTTCAATGAATCTATGATTCTGTGATCTCTGCTTTGGGCTTCTCATTGCCCCCCATCACTGGAGAGCTCTCTCACTAGAAGTCTGCTGACATCACAAGGGCCAACATTTCTTTATTCTTTTCAGGCATATTCTGTGGGAGAGGGTGTTTCATGCTGTCTCAGATGGCACGTAGCACAGCTGCAATGATAAGTGTTAAACAACAGTGTTTGACAATCTGAAAATTTTGCATCAGTCCAAAACCTTAATCTAGAGATTGCAGGAGTTGCCAACTACTGCCACTGAAGCTCCACATGCTGAGAGCAATTCATCTTGATGCAGCCTGTGTGCTGTGGAGGTCTGAGAGGACCCACATGAAGTACGGCAGATGCTTGAGGTCTCAGTTCAGACCTTAATCACTGGTGACCAGTGAGGTTCTGCAATGGCCCAGGGGCCCACTGTGCAAGGTGCTGTGCAAACACACAGCTGGAGAAGCTACCCATGCTCCAAAGATATTCCCATCTGATGCTGGAGTTTTCTTAGTTTCTGTATTTCACAGTATGGATTGGTGATGCTGCCAAAAGAGGAGTCCCTTCCCTCTCCTTCCTGAGCCTGCATCTCCTCCCTGCCAAGCTCGGGAGCAGCAGTACATGTGGCATGTGGTAAACTGGGTTGGAGAACTAATCCAGGTTTAAGCAAACTCAATGGGAAGGAAAAAAAGAAAAAGAAAAAAAAAGATTTAATTCCCTTCACGCTGCCAGCTGGCTCAGAGTTTCTTTAATTCCTGTGCTCAAACCCCGTAGTCCGATGGTGGTGTCAGCTATGCAACACCTGAATAGCTTCATCTTCAGGGTGGCTGTATTTCACAGCTGAGCATTTGTCCTTTCGTGTGAGGTGAGTACACAGTAGCCATTAACCTCAAGAAGAGTTTCTGATTTGGATATGTCTCTTCAGCCAGAGCAGGACTCAAAACATGAAAAGTCAGAATTTAGACTCTCAGGCCCTTGAGTCAGGTTGCCTAACCAAACCTGTCAGGCTGGAAATGCCAGGACTGCCAGGCTGCCTGCTCAAGGAGAAGAGAATAACAGGGCATCTTTGATCTTAAATGTATCAAATCTCATTCTTAGGGTTTTTAGTCCTCCTAAAGCCTACAATGTTCCAAACTTCAATTTAAGTACCTTCATTAAATACTTAAAGTTAGATTACATGTATTCCCAGCCTATGCCATTCTATGATTCTATGATTTTATGATTTACATGATAATGTAGTGCTATTGTTAAGAATGAGCTCAAGATACCAAGTAAGATGAATATTTAGTTACTCTGTATAAGTACTTCTGAAGAAATATTGTATATTCATTGAAAATAATAACAACAATGTCAAAGCCACCTTTTCAACTTAACTGAGACGTTTCCCTGCAAGGCATCAAATAGATATTTTACAGTTACTTTAATGCAATACACGTTTTTAAAAAAAAAAAGGCTTTTTAAAAAGTCCCCTGAAGTACAAAGTGATTTTTCAATTTATATTAGTATAATCTGTTTCCAAAGGTTTTGGTTCTGGCAGAACAGGAAGAACATGACTTCTAATTGTAAAACAAAAGTGCTGCAGATGGTGGGACCTTGTGGTATCTAACCACATTTGGATTACAAGCAAATAAATACCTAAGGAAAAATTCAGATAAAGTAAACCAAATAGTAATCAGATGGTAAAGCACTGTCAGGCGATAGAACCTCAGCATTTGTCTTCTGAATACTCTGCAAGATCTAAGTCTCTCTTCTATAGTAAACTGCCAATATCTGGCAATCTATTTTGCAGGAGGATGGCATTTAATTCTGCTTCCTTCAGTGAAAGTTAATTCCTTATTCAGATTAATGTATTTTAGTTCTTTTGCAACTGTCTAACAATAATTTCAAAAAGTTTTTGAAAATCTTGTCAGACATTTGGTGTGAGACAAAGCTGCAATGGCTTGAGAATAAGCCTTGATTTTCCCCATGAAATTGTGCTGGGAAGTTTTTTCTCATGTCAATGTGAATGCAGATTATGCCCTAGGTCATTCAGAGGCACTTCACCTGAGACAAGTTTTTGTTATAAGGATCTTCAAATTTAGCTTATTCATATGCTTATGAAAATTTCTTGTGTTGTTTTTGGTTGTTTTTTTTTTTAATTTTAAATGAAAGTATGGTGGAATTCAGCTCACCTAATTTTAACCAGCTGAAAGGTAAATGCATTATCTGAATATTCTTCCTCTGGTTCATGATGTCTCTGAAGGGCAAATTTGTCCGCCTCTAATGTAGTGTTTAGAAAACGTGAAATGCATTGCTTCGGAAGGTTCATCCTTCTCTCCTCTGATTGCACAGTAGGTCCAGTTTAGATTAGATGCCAAACATAAAAGGGCTCAAATTAGAAGAAATATATCCCATCATAACAGTCTGCGTGAGCACCCACACACTGCTACATCATGAAATCTCAGTGACCGGGCAGGATCACAGCCTGACTCTGCAGACCAGACCAGGTACCATCTGCTGCAGCAAATGGCCTGATATTGTGGACATTTGTCAAGAAGAGGAGAAGAAATGGCCTGACTCCACAATTCATTTCACAAACATCACCAGTCTGTTCCTAGAGACTTGATCTGCAATCACATTCAAGTTGGACAAAAAATAGTAGAAATGATCCAGCTGAATATTTTTTAACTGTCCTGCTCAACCAAGTTTTAAGACTGTGTGATAGTTTGATGTGTGGGGGGGTGTTCTGGTGGCAGGGGAGGGGATTTGCTCCCTGTGCCACCAGATCTGAGTCCCATCCCCCCCGGGGGAGGTTGAGCCAAGGCGGCGCCTCTGCGAATTGCCCTATTTAAGTTGGGACAAAGGGGCGGGAACGGGCTTTTTGCTCAGGAGCGAGGAGAGAGCAGGAGGGCGCTGCCCTCGCTCCCGGCTCCCGGCCGGGCGACTGCCCGGGCCCGGGCCGGCGCCATGTGCTCAAGATGGCGCCGGGGGAGCCGCATGGGGGACTCGGTAAGCGCCCCGCTCCCGGGGTGCCCGCCGGGCCGAGCTCCCCCAGAGAGGATTAATATCTAAGAGAAAACAACCACAACGACCGGGTCAGCAAAGATGGAGCAGGAGGAGGTGTACTGGAGCTGAGGCTTCCCTTGCAATCGGTGTGAGATGGCAGGCGGCCCCCCTGCAGCCAGGGTGTACTCGGCGGAGCAGCGACCCACTCATGGCCTGTGGAGAAACCCACGTCGGGAAGGAGATGCCTGAGCCCAGGAGAGGTCGTGGAGCAGGGGATGCGCGACCAGGTACTGTTGATAATGGGGCATGGAATGCACGACGAGGTCGTGGAGGCATCTGGAGACCGTGGGACGACCCACGCCGACGCGAGTGGCAGCAGCTCCCTAAGAGGCCGAGACTGGTAAAGCCCGAACTGGTGCGATCCATGGGGAGGATTGCAATCCTGCGGGCAGGACTTACTTTGGAAAAGTTTGGGGACTTTTTTCTTTGTGAGTAGGGGATCCACCGAAGCAAGGGAAAAATGGTGTAAAGACTCCTCCTCCTTTAAGAAAGGAGCGGCAGTGAACAACATGGATGAACTGACCTGTACTCCCCCATTCCCTGTCTCCCTGCGCCGCTGGGGGGAAGACAGAGCCAGGAACGAAAGGAAAATAGGGGGTGGGGAGGTGTTGTTTTAAGATCGGGCCTTGTTTTCTCTTTCTCCTCTCAAGTAACCGGTTTCGTTCCCTTTTGTCTTTTGTTTAGTAACTGTTAATAAATTGTTTTGTTTTATTAAGAAAGCCTGAGTCATGTTTTGCCCGAGACCATGTTTGGTGGGTGCTCCCTTTCGGTTCTTGTCTCGACCCTCAGTCCAAAAACCACGACAGACTGTCTGCTACAGGAATTTTTCCCTGGCACAACCAGAATATAATTAATAAACGTCAAAATTCAACAGGGACAGAATGGAGCCAATTTGTGACATTAGGGGTATGAGGCTATTTAAATCTGGAGTGCTGGGGAGCAATCAGATGATGCACAACATGGCAAAACACCTTCAAGGTTGGCCTGTCCAAACTCCACAAAGTCAGCACAAAACTCCAGAAGATGACTGATTTTATTCTAGAAAGATAACAAGAGTACCAAGACGAAGCAACAATCCATCAAGGCTTCACTGATTATTTAACACATCATCTACAGCCTCCAAAGCACCATTCAAACTCAACATACGGAGCTGTCTTTGTCCTGCAGAACTTGACCTGCAAGAAAGTAAAGGATGAAGGACACCACTGAGTAGTAAAACGTCCATACTCGCAAAGCAGTGTCAGAGTCAGAAGTAAAACTAAGTGCCCTTTCTGTGGAGGTTACAAAATCCCAACTGTAGCATCAATTTTGTCTTTGACCTTGGTCCTATCATTTAAGCACTGCATCTTCAATTCGACATTTGCAAAACTCAGCTCATAAGAACCAAGGGAGGACCCTAGATTGTCCTTGGGGACCAAGATGCAACCAAAACTCTTCAGAAAATTGTTTTATTTTCTATTTGGGTTTCTAACTGCTCTGGTTCTGTCTGTGTAAATTCTCTGACTCAGCTGCTGCTGACATCTCCTTCTTGTTTAATATTATCTGTGAATTTCATTCCTGTGCAATTTAATTCCACTTCCTGATAATTAATAGAGATGTTAGATGAGACCAGACCTAACACAAATTCTCCAGATACCCTGCAAGATACCTTCCATAAACTTGTTACATTATCATTTATCATGGTTCTTCATTTACAGTCTTTCAGCCAGTTTCCAACCCACATGACTGATTTCCCATCCAAGCCAGTTTGAATTAATTTTTCTATTAGGATTCCCTTATAATCCTGCAGAGACCAGGGAATGGGCTAGACTGACCTTATAAGTCTTTTATGTCTTTGACCTCTTGATGTTACATGGAAGAGGCACGAGATTGCTCATAAAACTCCAATGGCTCTTTGACTGAATTTCCCCAGCTGCACCACAGCACTCCTTTATGACAAGAAAATCAATGTAAGGGAGAGGAAGATCTGAGTTGCAGCAGAATATGAATTCCTGAATACATGATACTGCACCAAAATCACCATACGACACTCCAAACTGCTCCTTCACAAAGCAGTATCTGAAATATTGTCTTTTCTGTCCACTGTATCCTCAATGAAGAGGCTATAGGAAAGATCCAGTTCGAGCTGGTCCTATTATTTCAGGATGCACTTAAGTTTCTTTGAGATTCATCCTGGGCTATTCTCTATCCTGGTTACCTTTTATTTAGCTCCTCTAAAGGACGTGAAAAAATGTCCTATTCTGCCTTTATTTTTCCTTGTCATTTTTGCTATTTCAGAGAGTAATTTGGTTTTCCACAAAAAAAAAAAAGTATCAGAATCGTTCCTAAAGGAGCGTTGTTCAGATCTGTTAAGTAGTGAAAAATGACCTGCTTTAACTTCCATTTTGAGTTGAATATTCTGATGAAAAGACCACTGAACATATGCAATTACAGTATCTGACATTTATATAACACATTCTTTTCCCTTCAAGGATGTCCTCGTCTTTCTCCAACCTCCAAAATCTTATACTAGAGGCAAAAAGATGGTAAAAGTCGTAAGGATACAAGTTTTATTCTTCTAGGAGAAAAAAACCCTCTTCTTTAAAATTAAATTCTTCCCCAAAATGAAACACCATGAAATACTTTATGAGAACAGAGGAGCTCTTAAGCTTGTCAAGCTTATGAAATTTATTTTTGGGTATATACCTAAAGTCTAGTACTTGTGCTAATGTTGAAGCCTGGGGAAAAAAAGGATTGGAGACAGATTTGTAAATATTCAGAAACGCTCGTGTTTCTTTGATGGTATATCGGCTTTCTATATAATTTATAATTATAAATCTTTTGTGCATCAACTAGGTGACCAGTGTTTTTTTATGTGCAGATAGAAAATCAGTTATGGACAGAAAAATTAATGTTAGTTAACAAAGAAACACCACTCGCAGAGCATTTATTACCACACCTTCCAGCCACTCCAGAAGAGAAGAGGGTTTATCATCCGGATCCGCAAGTCTATGTAGTACAATCTTTATTGGAGGATGTTTTATACTTATCCGGGAATACCTCACTCAGTAGGACAGAAGCCAAGGACATAAGCAAATAAAAAAGTGGATTTTAAGGAGAAAAATGCATACGAATATTTCCGTGTTGCATCTGCTCAGCACTGAACTTGTTAATGTATTTAGCTAATGAATCAGAATCTACTCTAAGAAACCATCCTGGAAAATGGTTTGGAAAAGGATGATTTATATTTAAGTCACAGGCTCTGTCAAACAAGAGATTGTGTTGCATAATGAGGTACTGCTAACAGCATCTTTCTTCTTAACGAACTGCAAATTGTTTTATCAACTCAACCTGCTCTGGAAACTAGAAACAAGTATCCCTTGGCCCATCAATACAATGCCTCGGTCTCCAGTGAAAATGGCATTCAAAGAGCCAAAGCACCATGTTGCGGAATATATTTGTGTCCATGGGGACTGGTCTGCGTCCTCAGCCACGCGGGGATCCTGCCAGGCAGAGCTGGTGGGGTGACTTCTTTTCTCTGTGGTTTTCAAACCAGAGTGACCTCTCCTTCCCTGAAGTTTGAACATGGGAAAACATTTCCTTTTAAAGTAATATTTTTTTCCCTCCTTTATTTTCTAATCTACAGTATAACAAGAAAGCAAAATATTTTGGAAATAATTTTGAAAGAATACTTTGTAAGAATAATTTCAACACAAGAAAAATGAAGCATTGTGTTGGGGACTGATCAAAACGAAACTATGGGAACCTTCCCTTCGCTTTTCTTCCTCCAAAACAAAATTAAGGGCAAGGTAGACATTGTTTCACAGAAGCTTTTGATTTCAAGAGTACTGTAACTTCTGACAGAATAGGATTTGGAGGAAGTTTTATGGCCCTGCCCTACATGCAGGATGGGTAACGCGGGATTTAGCACAGGTAAATGAGGGATTTAGCACAGAAGCAACAAAACACTCCATGGCCACTTCTGAATCGTAGTATCCTTTACGAAGCTGTTGATACACGTGCAAAAATACACTGTGTATGTGGTAAGAATAACACCTCTCCGTTAGACTGACAACACTTGTGTAACCCTGGTGGAAATCATTACTCCAGGTGTAAGAACAGCGAGACCCTGTCTTACACCAGGGCAACTTTTCTGTCTTGCTTAGGTACCTAACTTGGGCACAAGTTTTAGATGCCCTCTGAACCAATCCTATAGGTGATGTTTATGTTCCCTATATGTTGGAAAGGATACACTTTAGGTGTTTGGGCTTCCCTATGGAGGTATTCAATGGCACCTTTCATGTCTCACACTGACTGCACGAGGAAACGAGTTGTGGTGAGCTGCCCCATTAGGAGCTTGATCTTTATTCCCAAATTGCGTCCCGTAGGTAGATGGGCTGTGTTACACTTCAAGTCTCTGCGATGTGCATTGCCTTCAAAGGTGTAGGACAGGACTGCCCTTTGCTTTCTCAGATGACCTCAGAGTAGACAAGCAGGCTTTAGGGCTTGTGCAATTGGTATCTTTTAAAGAAGAATTATTCTGCGAGACACTGAAACATTTGCCATCAAATGTATTTAGGAAACACTATACACCTGTGGTGCTGACTGATTTTTTCCATCTTAGTTATAGATCATTACCAGATCAAAATCTTTCTGCAATATTAGCCAGGTAGTGACATGCCGGTCTCTCAATCTGTGATCCCTCCAGCAGCTCCCTGGCTGTGGTGCTAGTTTCCTAGCAAGAGCAAACTGGAGAAGGGCACATTTGGTGCCAAAAGACAAAACCAGGAAGAAAAGCTGGTCTTGCCAACTCAAGACATCTCACAGATCTGCTGCTGGGCACATAGAACAGGCACCATGCAGGAACTACCCACTAACGTGTGAGCAGAGTTAAAGAGGAAAAAAAGCTTCAGCAAAATTCCAGTACCATACCAGAGCTGTCCACCAAAAAATTATTCCCAATTTGCCCTTGAGCCCGTTCCACAGTAATTCTCTTTAGCTGCCACCAGATCACACTTGCTAGTGTCATCAAAGATCTCCAGGCACTTCATCCAAAGCTCCTGCTTCCGAGTGGCCTAACCAATGTAGAATTGAGGCTATTTCACACCCAGCGGATACAGAGCTAGGGCAATGACATGTGCCACTGCATGTGGTCATCTCTGCAATGCTCAGGAGCTCTGTCACCTGACCTTTCTGCCTCCTGCTGTCTTCTCTCTTCTCCATCACACACTGGACCTGCTTTCCTACGTTGTTGAAGACTTTGTTTCACCTGTATTTAAAGCTGCTTTTCAGCTCAAGTCCCGGCCACGCACAGTATGTCTCACTGTTTGCACTAGGAGCGTGCAACGAATGTGGGATCTGCATAAATTAGAAGCTTTCTGTAGAAATGCAAGATCATGATTTTAATAACTCAATTCACTCAGGAAACAAGTCAGCAGGTTTTTTCACCACGGCTTCTGTAATAATAACTGTGCAGAGCTCTGCATAAGGGTCTTTTACTTCTGAATGTCTGAAGAAGTTTAATATAGGTTTTATTCTTAGATTACTATTTTCAGTATGTCTAGCACAACCTTACCTACATCATTGTTTACCAGCCAAGAAAGATATGTATATAATATGCATATCCACATATATATAATAGTATTAAATAATTTAAGAACTTTTTTTGACATATTTATTAATTTAATTTTCTCCTTACAAAGTTCCTCCCACTTCTACCACAAAACATATAATTAATCAGTTAATGTTGGTTTAAGGATCTCCTCTCTGTTAAAGCATCATTCTCTGGCTGGGAAGATGACACATCTTCTTTACTAAGGCTCGTCAATTATATCCTCTTGCCTTGCTAGCATGGCACCATCTGAATTTGTTCTAATCCTTGTTACAGTTAACAAGAATACCAATCTGTTGTAAATTCAGAGGGAGAAGTTCAGAGCCCTCCAACAGCTCACACAGCCAGTACATTAAGGGGCTCGAAAGATATTCTGGAAAGGCATAGGGATGGCTGAGATGAGAAGATGTTATGTCAGTGTACAAACACTGCCAAGAGTTAACTAAATGTTTAGTAAAGGAAATATATCTTTTCTTTTTTTTTTTTTTTTCTGTCCACAGAGGAGTAGCTATTGTAGGAAGATGACAAAGTGCAACTGGACTTTCTACCTTTGACAAGTGGTTGACACCCATCCCAGACCCGTGGTGAAGTGCAGTTACTAACTGAAGGGGCTTTCAATTGTATCTGCCTTTTCTCTCTACCCAAACAACCTTTCAATTGCTTCTTTATTATTACTTATATCATGGCAAGGTCTCCAGAAGGCCTGGCACTGCATAAAAGGCCATGTCTCCCAGCAAGTGCTGACAAAACTGAAGAGTGCAATGGCTGGGAGGGAAAGGCGTGAAGTAGCTGACCAAGGTCATCTGAGAGGTCAATGGAGAACATTTTCTTTGCAGTTTTCTACATGGTCACTTCTCTCAGCTGCTTGATGGGAAAGAATGAGCCTCACACTCAAAAAACCTGCTGTCTACAGTCCTGGCAGAGTGAAGTTGGAATTTACCCCAGACACGGATAAGGAAATTTAAGTTCATAACTGAAGAACAGCAATACAAAAAGAGCACCCTAAACCCCATCCTTGATTTGACAGGTTTTTGCTGTCTTTCTGCTGTTTGTTTATGTTGGGACAGCTTGTCCTGGTACAGGTTAACCCGGCTTTGTGTCCCTGGTGCAGCCAGGGCTCAGTCTGGCCTTCCTTTTAGACAAGAGGGTTGTCTTAACACCTGGTCTAGCAGAGCTAAGAAAGAGACTGTTCCTAATGTACTAAGCAGAGGAAGGAGCAGAGAATTTTCTTACAAATGCAATGAAACACTTCATTTCTTGCCGACACGGAGTAGGTAGGCTGTTTGATCATGTCCTCAAGAGCTAATAGCTGCAGAGACATCTCCCAAGAAGAGCACAGTTAACCTGCTGCAGACACCAGCTCCGACAGCCCCTCCAAGTGAGGTGGGTGAGAAGCCCTTCCTAGTCATAGAATCGTAGAATCATAGAATGGTTTGGGTTGGAAGGGACCTCAAAGGTCATCTAGTTCCAACCCCCCTGCCACAGGCAGGGACACCCTTCACTACACCAGGTTGCTCAAAGCCTCATCCAGCCCGGTCTTGGATGCTTCCAAGGATCCACAACATCTCTGGACAACCTGTTCCAGTGTCTCACCACTCTCAAGGTAAAAAATTTCTTCCTTACATCTAATCAAAATCTCCCTTCTTTCAGTTTAAAGCCATTGCCCCTTGCCTTATCACTACATACCCTTGTCAAAAGTCCCTCTCCATCTTTCCTGTAGTTCTACTGGACACTATGGAAGCACAGTTGGAAGAGCAAGAGGATCTTTTTCTTGTTTGTTGTTCCAGTTTTCTGAACCTGTAAGCCAGAAGACTTTCTGAACATTTTCAGCTTGCTTTCATGCTACTGAGCAGCTACTCTGAGCTCAGCCTGCCCAATCCTCTCTCGATCCGAGAGGCTGAGATGGAAACCATCTGCAGCCTCCAGCCTTCGTCTTCTGATCCTCTCCCTGCTCATATTTTGTTATTTTGATTTGGCTTAGCAGCTTTTGCCAGCCAAGGAGCACTTCACAGGGTCCTGAGCCATGGGCTTTGATTGGGATGTGTGGTACCATAAATGGGTACACATTGCCTCCGAGGAAGCATCTGATCCTTAGAGTCAGAGTAATCTTATACTTGAACCTACTTGATTGAAGGAATAATTGGCTTGTGGATATTACTGATATGCAGATGCCTATTCTGGTGGAGGTGGTTTCTGGTCTTATACCCTTTCTGTCCTACGGATGTGGTCAGTGCCCCAGGGTCATCGAAGGAGGGGTTAATCTTAGACCAGTGGGAAAGGCACCATGAATGCAAACAGAGAAAGACTCATTTAAAAGTACAGCTGCTAGTGTGAGAAAAATTGAGAATCTGGCCAGTAGCAAATCTGCAATTACAGGTTTCAAGATGCTAAGTGAATGCAAGTAACTTTTCTACTTAAGCAATAAAGGATTCAATATCCATCTGAGGTGCTTATCACAAATGTGGTAATAAAGACGTCTGCTTTATTGGCTGCTGTTTAGCATAGTGTTCATAAATGACTGATATTTAATTAATCGAAGGCAGCATTACAAAAAACAATCTGTTTACAAAGGCTCCTTTTAACCAGCAGTTGTCATATTCGTTCTGATCTCAGAGAGATAAGTTCTAAGTCATTATCTTTTCTCAAACTAGCAAATAAACATGAAAAGAAACAGTAAAGGTGAAATACCTGAAAAAATACTTTCATGCTTCCCCTCCCCCCCCCCAGGTTAGGACTATGTTCATAAATCGTCATTCTTTGTAGTGATTTGTTTTTCTTTTTTCCTGATAAGAACAGCAAATTTGCTGGGGTTATTGGCAAATTAGAGTCAAAACCCAATCTCTTTCCTCATATCTGATAGTATGCAAGAAGTAATCCCCATGTAATCAATAATTCTGTCTATACCAATAAATAAAGTGTGCCTCAGACCATACTCTGGCCCCAGGGGCAGAGACACAACATATCCAAGCAGATACACACTGTTATCTCCAGAACAGAGTAGATCTACCAACCAGGAATAGACCCTTTCCCATGCTGTCTCCCAGGCCATGCCCAGGCACTGTCCTGAATGTCTTAATTGACAAAAATGATGTCGGGACTTGTTAAAGCTTATGATTTAACAGTTTGATGTCTGAGGGTCAGTACTTAGCCTAGACTTGCCCAGTCTATGTAGTTAGGGCACAATCCAGACCCCCAGACAGGAATATAGGTTTGTTTTTGTTTTTGTTTTTGTCCTGGGCTGGGGAAAACATGAGCAATCTTGCTCCAGGATGCTATCTCAAAAATCTTCATCAAGACTTCATACATCCAGGTTTGCTTTCCTGCTATGCCACCGTCTATCAGCATGACCTTGGGCAAGTCATTCTTCTGGCTGGGCTGCAGACTGCAGTGTAGCGTAGTAATAACTGTGAACAGGTTAGAGAGTGTCCCCAAAGCAACGAGAGCAGGTATTTTCATACACCCTGGTTCACCTGGTCTTTCAGGAGAGTAATCTTTTCTACAATGACTCCTGTGTTGTCAGAGTGGGTTTTAAACCCATCTCAGGCATTTGAAACCACTTTGCAGTCTGCACTCTGGATGTAAGTGGCATCTCTCTGCTCCTCCTCTGGCAAGTGGAGAGACCAAGACTGCCCGACTTACAGAGAGACAGTGAAGACAGATATATATTCAAGGCTATTCAAGAAATATATATATTCAAGGCTATAAACTCTTCCAACACTACAGCAAGTAATGATTAAACAATCATTACCCTTCACGGCCAGATTTTCTTAGGAAAAGCCAAGCAATTTCATTAGATTTTGCAGCCCCGTAGCAGCTGTTTCAAAGCCAGCGCAGTTTACTGAAACCTGCTCATACAGCTCCCACAAAGCTCCCATGAAAGAGCTGGCAAGAGCTCTCCCACAGCCAGTCTTCTGCCAGTCTCACCCAAGACACCCGAACCAATCTGGGCTCCAGCAGGGCATAAGAAGAGGGACAAAGTGAAAGGAACTCACAAGGCTTGAGAGAAAGAAAAAACTAGATGTTTTTGCAGCTCCCAGATGGAGCAGGAGAGACATTGAACATCTCAACATTGTCACTGCGGTTCCCAAACCAGTGCAGGTTGACACTTGACCCATGTCAGCTGCAGACTAAACACATCTGGGACACCTTTGTGGTTTGTAAACCCACCATATCGTTCTTAGAAGAATTTTATTCAATCTGAGGCCATTATTAGAAGAACAAGACAGAGCAAAATCTTCCAATATTAACAAAGCAACGCGTCCTTTGAGAAAGTGAGGCAACCTAGAAGATCCTAGTGGGTCCTTATGTCGCAGGAAAGTTTACCTGAGAAATCTCCCAAGGACATGGACTGGTGAATGCGATTAATAGTGGTCCACCCTGAATAAGGGCAGGTGGATTTGCCACAGTCTTCATGTCATGACTCAAGTAAAATAAATGAAAACCCTCATAGATACAGCCACAGGGGTTGTTTCCCTTTACTGAACATCCAGAGACTGATCTATCCCAGTGGGTGCAGCATCTGAGATATTTCTAGTTAAATACGTCTGGACACCCCAAAACAAGTGACACAAGCCTGGGTTTCTACAGCCTTTTCTCAGAGGTGTGGAGAGAGGGAGGTGCGTAAATAGCCTGGGAGTCTAGACTAAATGAGTGTTTTGGCCATGTCTGAAGGAGAGCAAGAGATGTTTGCCCACAACTTCCTAACCGTGTAGCTTGGTAGATGACAGAGACAGAGCTCACCGAGTGAATTTATCTGTACAAAGTAGTAATTTATTCCCAGCAGCTGGAGCTGAAGAGATCCAAGCAGGTGAGTCTCTGAGGACATGCCATAGCTGAAGGCCAGTCCAGGTTCAGGACTGACCGCGGTCCTACAACAGTGTCCTTACCGTACCAGAAAAACAAAAACTGTGGCAAAGCATGTTTCTGTTTCTCAGGGACACCAGGGACTTTCCCTATCCACAGAAATAAGTTGTAATCATTAGCTTTTCTCTAAAGCGCAGCCACAGATTTTGGTGGCTTTACCTTCCCTCACTGAGAAGCGGGTAGAAAGTGTCCAACTTTAAACTGAGATACTTAAGGGCATTTATTCTTTCACCTGGAAGATGACACGTAACATTGAAGGTGCTGCGCTGGTATTGGACAGTGCTCAGAGTCAGATATTTACGCTTTGGGAAAGCCTTTTTATGTGTGAATTATCTACCAATGACTTATGCCAACAAATCTCTAATCCAGACCAGGTTATTTTCTCCTTCACTTTTATCTTTAAAAAAGGAGGAGCTGTAGGCACTCTCCTAGTAAAAAAACACATTGCAAGTGACCCCATCCTAGTTTCTCTAAACTCAGTTAAGGTTTCTCTATACAGGAAATTAATCTGGATTGAGAGAGTAGAATGACTATTTCTGTATAAAGCTGGTTTATAGTTATGTCAGTCCAGATTATCAGTGTTGTCCACTGAACTAACTTAATATTGACTTTAAAAATAAGCAAAATGGAAACAAAACACTTTGTTGGAAATGGAAACTGCAATAGCAGGATTGTCTTCACGATGAATTAAAAGATAGAATTTGTTCAGAGATATTTAATCCAGAGTAACTTCTGTTTCTGAGCACTCCTTGCACTCAGGACTTTCCCACAGCAGCAAGGACAGACACCTTTTCATTTCCACACACTCGACTTGGCCACAATTCCGCACAAAGCAATCACCATAACATCCAGAGCAGTGGTACCAAATCCCAGCTGTCCCATCTGGCCCTTTTGCTGAAGCAAAAAGACCAACAAAATCAATCTGTGTCTCTGCTTCAGTTTTGGGGGCAGAGATCAGCTTTACTTTTTTTTCCTGGTGAATGAACAGTAAGAAACAAATGATAACTTCACGATGTGGCCGGTACTTGCAAGAGCACTACCTCTCTCACCCCTGAGGATCTCTTTGAAAAAAGGGGGACAGTTAACCCCAAAGAGCCTCTCTAGTTTGCAACGAGGACCTTATCCTCTTCCCTATGACCTGAGCCATGAGTAACTAGTGGGCTAGGGAGTTTGTTACACTCTGTTAATAGATCCTGTCTCTGGTGCAATGCCTGGGGAAGCATGCAGATAGACTGTATTTCACAGAAACTTCTTTCAGCAGCCACCTGCAAACTTTGCACCTTATTTGCTCATAGCAGGTTAGTCCTGGTGAACTGGATTGCTCCAGATGAGGGGGAAAGCAGACGAATGCTTGCATGCCAGGGAAATATTCCTAAGATCATTTGTGCCAAATTGCTTATTCTTTTATTTGGAAGGACTCAAACTTCTTTCACCTTTTACCTTGTTTTGCCTTTGCCGGAAGCCTCTAGCTGATGGGATCCATCCCAAAACTCCAGCCCATCCATCAGCAGCAGAGTTAACTATTTTCACACCGAGAGAAAAAAATTCCACCTCCCTTCCCCTTTCTTTGCATGCAGGTAAAGAAAAAGAAGGCAGGACACCTGAAATCGCTTCTGTCCCAAACCTCCTGCTGCTCCTACGGCACTCGCAGAGGCAGGGAGATACAGGAGCTCACCGTGCATTTGAGGAAAGCCTTTTCTGACCATATTAAAGATAAATTAACCCATCACAGCAGTGGGGCTGGGAAAGGTGATAGTGAAACCCCAGCTCTCAACCCCCCCTTCTCCCCAACCTCCTGTCCCTTTTCCCGGGTGTATTGAGGCATCGCAAGGTCTCCCGATTCCGAAGCTGTTCTCCACTCCCTGCTTCTCCTGGTGCGTTAGCGTACAGTCCCCCCACCCTCCCTCCTCGTACAGAACAATAGCAAGGCACCGGTTTCAGCTGCTTCCCGAGGAAAGCCCAGATCACACACACATATAGTTATCGAGAGAGAGATAAGATTATATTTCTCTTTGCTGTTTAGGACAAGAAATGAAGTGCTGCCTCTTTAATTGGCAAAAGCATGCAGTAAGAGCATACCTTTAATTTAGTGTTGGGATAGCTCACTTGCACCCTGGCTGTTGTCTTATTGGAGAGGGCAGCCTGCCTCAGATCCTCTAGCACTGAAATAATATCATCCAGCACGCATTTCTTATCCTGATTTCTCAACACACACAGATGGGAAAAAGTATAATTATAGCCTTTGTAGTTCACCTTCATTTCCAGCACGGCTCGGTGGATCTGCAGGATCACATCAGCCTGATGCAAAATATTGCCTCCGGGTTTGGAGAGGAGAATCACCCTGCCATACCTCCCCGGGGTGTGCAAGTCCGAATACAGCTGGCTTTTGGATTGATCGAGGGAGAAAAGGCTGCTGGCTAAGCTCCTCTCGATCTTGGCCAGGCTGTGGCTGGGGGCTACCAGGCTCTCCAGGTCAGTGTCAGGCTGGAAGCGGTTGAGCAGGCTGAAGCCGAAGATGATGGTCAGGACTGCGGGCACAGTGAGGAAAAACACCGGATGCCTGCTCACGAATAAGCCCAGCTTGTAGAAAAACGACTGGAGCCCTCTGTGTATCACCTGCCGCAGCATCCTCCACCAGATCCAGCCTGCAGATGCTCCTGGCCGTCTTAGAAAGCACATGTGACATGTGTAGCTCCTTACCCCTTCCTGTCAGTTTCCCTTTCTCTCTCCCTCTCTCTCTACTACTCCTTTAAAAGACTGCAGCAAGTTGCAGCAAGACAGCCAAATATTGATCAATGGGGTGTGTGTGTGCGCGCCTGTGTGTGTGTGTGTGTGTGTCGGGGGTGGAAGGGACCGGGCAGAGGGGGGGGGGGGTCCTTGCTTTTTTTTTTTCATCTTTCTTTTTTTTTGGGTCCTCCTCTCTCCTCCCTCCCCCCTAGCCAACTAGCATCGCCCCCTCCTTCCCCCCCCTGCCCCCCCGGCTGGGTGCCCCCCTTTCGCCGGCGAGGCTCGGGCGTTGCACCGGCAGCGCTGCCGGCTCTGCAGTGCCCGCTCCGCGCAGCCCCGCGGCGCCCACCGCTTCTCCGGGGCGGTGCAGCGAGCGGCGGTAGCGGCCCCCCACTCCCCTCTCGCCCTGCCCCCCTCCGCCCCGCTGCTCGCTTTTCTCCCTCCACCCCTACACACACACACACAGTTTGCCGGGGCGGGAGGATGATGCTGCATTTTAACGTCCCCTGACCCCACCGTGCCCCTCCCTCACCGCCCCTCCCGCCCCAGCTCCGCCCGACCGCAGCCGCGGGGCTCCCCGCCGGCTGCCGGAGGAGGGAGAGCTTTGCCCGGAGACTTTGCGAAGCGCTTTCCCACAGCAGAAGCAGCAGCAGCAGCCGCTGCCGCGCTCCGCTTTCTCTGTCCCGCGGTCCCACGGCTGCTGCATCGCCCCCCGCCGCACCTAGCCCTGCCCCGGCCGCGCTGTGGCTCCTGGAGGAGGGGGGACATGGCGACACATACCGCTCCAGGCAAAGCTCCCAGCCCGAATTCCCACCTCTCCCCTTTCCCTCATTTGCAGCCCGAGGTCGCCCAGCGGGAGCTGCCCCGTGGTCCTACGAGGGGAAAGGCTTGGGGCAGGGGGAGGAAGGGGCAGTGGGCTGCTCCCTTCTGCTGCCCGACAGCCTGGCATCTATCCCCCCACCCACCCTCCGGCCAGCAGGTCCCTGAGCAGTGACCCAAGAGAGGTAGGACGGGGCTCCTGACACCCTCCAGCTGAAAAAGAGGTTTTCCAAGCAAAGACACCAGCAGACCGTTACATAAGAGCAGGAAAATTCTGCAGCTCTCCGGACCGAAGGGAGAGCAGCAGAGAAATGCATGCATTTGCAGTAGGAGAGCTGCCCACCAACTCTCCAGGCAGCGAGCTCTGCTCCTCCAGGAGCTTCAGCCAGGACTGCTTGGGACAGCAGATCCAGCCCTAGCAGACCTGACAGTCCCTTGCAGGCAAGGCAGGAGCAAAGGCAGGCTCGCTTTGCGGGAGCTTTATACTTAGCTCCTAAGTTCAAGACACAGAAATGTAATTAAAAAGCAAACTCAAAAAAAATGCAAATCTCTGCTTGGTGCCTCCCCCAAATTCCTGCTGTATTTTAGCTAGTTTTGTCAAGAAGAAATTGATTTATTTTGAGACGGGACCAAGGAGCTTGTGCAAAGCCTGAGAGAGCAAGGTTCTTCCGTAATAAGCCCTTACTGAAACAGAAGGAGGGAGAGTGGAAACTGGGGAGCTCGAAATCATCAGTCAGCAGACTCTGCCCGATCCAGGACTATACTAACAGCGGGTTATGCTCACCTTGAAGTAATTATCAGTCTTTTGGATAAAAATAGCATGTTCAGCAATCTCTTTCATGCTGACCCCCCCCCCCCCCCACACACACACTATTCTGTGCGGATGAACAGGACATACAAAGAAGGACCCCATCTCTGAGGGTTTTGGAGGGCTTGTGTTAGGTCTCAGCGATTCAGATTGGGGAGCCTGAGGTCCTGCAGAAGTGCAGAAATGTGAACTTCTTCCAAGTGATGCAACAGAGAGGCTGGGAGCATTGTGTTGGAAACCCACCTGACTGAAGTTAGCAGATAAGATTCACCACTGCCTTAATTTTTAGATGTTGCTGCAAGCACATTGTGCCTTTCAAATTCAGGCTGTTTGTATTTAGTGGCCTAGATACTGCTGATCTGGAGGTGCTTGCAAATGTAGACTGAAGTTCTTACAGGCAACAAGAAAGATAAATTGAAGGTGGGAGTTTTTGTAGAAGAGACCCTATCAGCCTCCTATTTGCTCAGCTTAAGGCATTGTCCATGATGGAAATCTGCCTCAACAACCCCAGGAAGTGCTAAGCTCCATTGATACAAATTACAGCTCTCTGTCTATTTTGTGATGCACTTATGCTGATGGTTGAGTGCTCCCCGTGAAAAAAGTCTGAACGTAAAGGCTTTATTGAGCCTTTGTACTTACACACGTAAGCGAGACCTTGAGTGGAGAGTCAGAACCTGATTCTTCATTTCTACACATGCAGCCTTATAATAGCCTATGACAGAGTATGTCACCGTAGCCAAGCTGTGGGTGCTGGTGGCAGAGATACCTTAGCACTGTGGGCTTCAGCACAGGCTGCAGAAACTCTGCCTGAAACCTTTGGGCCCTTGGTCCTCATTGCCTCTGCGGCTTATATTGTGTTGGTATCTGGTCTGGTAGGGAGAAAACTGCAATCACCTCTCTTGTTTGCTGTGGCCTTGGCCAGTAAGCACTCCACAAAGCTGATCATTGCTCAGGAGGTTGGCCAGATCTTCCTGTTGAACCACAGGAATAGCTCAGGAACAGCACAAGCAGTCTGGACCACCCTAGGAGGAGCAGGTCCCTCTAGTGCCTAAATAAGATATGGCAAAGGATATTTTTTGTCTGCAGCTTCTCCAGGTCTTGGACAGCTTCTATCTGCCAGAATGCTGCAGTGAAGCATTCAGACACGGCATTGCTGAAGCACAGACCATGCAAAGAGAAGGCACAGAAATACTTTCAAAGAAAAGTGTGACCGAGGACACGCTGATTCCTTCCTGAGTAGGAAAACAGAGCGATATTGCTGAAGGGCGTTGACAGCTGGTCTTGCCTGTCCGTTGGAGTACGCAGTAACAAAATGTGATCTGGCACTTGTGCCCCCACAGGTAACATGGGTGATAAAGTGACCAGTGTATTACGTTGATCATCTCAAATGGCAAAATCCATGGAGGATCTAAAAAGTCAGTTTGAAGTACATCTCAGAAACAAACAGGACATCAGCACCTTTTCTGAGAACAGTGGTAGGATATGATGATATTTATATCTTCCCTGGTGTCATCCAATGAATCCTCTTTAAAAGGGAATCCAACACATCAGGGATGTTAGTTGGGGAAACTGAATGATGGTTCAGAGTCTGGAGCCCAGAGAAATCACAAACCACAAAGAGATTGGAAACACTCAGAAATAATTGAAGCGAGATTCAGCTTGGAAAAAATGCAACTATATCTGGGGAAAATTATTGGAGATGCCTACTCCCAGAAAGGAGACTACTTTGGGAACAAATGCTTGTGTAAAAAAATACAAACAACAAATTGCAGTACAGAAATTATTTTGGAAAAACATTGCATAGCTGAAAGTCAAAACAATACAAATTTACTTGCAGAGATATCCTAAAGCAGGGAGGGAACAGCCCCTCTGTGCTATTCTGATGTGGCTGCTCTGGGGGACTGTGCTCAGCTCGGAGGATTAAAAGTGAGACACAGCAAACCTGTTGATAATTTAAATTAGAATTATCAGTGGACTTGAGGGGTCAGTATAGGTGCACTGATTAAGTATTGAAGAAGGTAGTCGGATACACGAGAGCCAGATTGTCATACGTTGATTCACAAACAAGTAAAGCTACAAACAGTCCTATTGACATAGTGATTTTAAGTTGTTATGGTTTAATAGCTGGGTGGATATAGTAAAAATTAATGGTACAAAAATACACTAAATAGTGAAAAAAACAGAGGAATAATTTAAAACAGCCACAGAGGCTGTGTATATAAGAGTAAATAAAACAGGCCTCAGGACGACTAGCAGTTCATGTTCATACACTTACATGATTTTCTACCTAGAACTGGGAAAGAAAAACTCTAGTGTGACAGTAAATTTAGTTTGAGAGATGTGGATATTAAGAGTACATCCCTTCTTAGGAATTCTCAGTTAAGTTCTGAACTTCCCCGAACTGCAGGACCAACACTACGCAGGAGCCAGGCAGGAAGTGCAGGAGTGGAAAGGGAGAGACAGAGGGGGTCCGTGCATGGTCCTGGGGGATGAGGGCACTGGAGAAAGGCTGTAAGAGCTGGGATGAACCTTTGGAGAGAAAAAAAAATCAACAAACCAAACTGTGGTTACTGTGGTTGAATGCGCTGGTTTGGTTTTCTGCCATGTGGTGAAAATAGTTGGGAAAACCTTGTCAGCTGCAGAAATGGAGGGTATGAAACACTGAGGTGTCTCGTGCCTCTTGGGGAGGATGTCAGGACCAGAAACCTTCACCCATTGACTTTTGAGATTTTAAACAGAAATGCCTGAGGCTGATGAAAAGCGTGGGCAGACAGGCTTGTTAGTAAAGGCACAAGAGACTGTAGCGGTAATAACAAAAAGATTAGATGGTCAAGAGTCTTTGAAACTCTTGTCAGGGAGGAAGCAAGTATCAGAAGCTTTATGGATTGATATCTTTTCAATTGTTCTGCTTTATTATAAAAGTTTTCACCTCAGTTAGGTGTTATTTCCTTAAGTAGCTACAGGGCAGTTGGTGAACTTGCTACTCATGTAAGTAAAGATTGCCAAGCCAGGGTTTTCAAAAGATTAATATTTGTTGAATAAAATTGATTGATACTTTCACGTATGAAAAATAGATTTTGAAAAACATTGGGCACAAAACCACTTTTTTATCCTACATTTATGATGTTGTTTTGCTTTTCCTACAACAAGCAAGTTTTTTTCAGTTTTGAAAAGCAAAAAATATCAATTCAAATATCAAACTTTTGGGAACAGGTTTAAAATATCTTTTTTTTTTTTCTGATTAATTCTCCAATTCTTTTTAAATTTCAGTTTTTCACCAGAAATTGGAAGATTTCTTGGAAATTTGCTAGAAAGAAATAAGCCGGTTTTGCTGCTGTTTGTTTTTTTTTGTTGTTGTTGCAAAAATATATTTGCCATTTTCTAAGGAACTATAGCTAATTCACACTGTTACCTGATAAAAGCCTCCTGTGTTATGAAGGAGCTGCAAGATCTGTAACAAGTAAGAGCATCATAAAATGCATAATGCTAATGTATTATATTTCTTGAGAAGACTGAAAAATTAAAATGCTGAAAGAAGACAGCTTGCAAAGATAGCTGGGAGCAGCAGGCAGTTAAGTAATATGTTTTGTGTGGGTGGGAAGGTTAAGTTGTGGTTTTGTTTTCTTTTGTGAGAGGGAAAATATTGATTCAGCTGGAGAAAATGGAAATGACTGAGGAAGCTACCTCAGATGAGTGAAAAAATCAAACAAATACTCTCCCACATTTGTTTCTCCTTATCACTTCTGCAAAAATTAAACCCCATCTTTTCAGCTCTTGTTACTGTGTTTCCTACTATCATAAAAGACTGACAATGAATATTCATTTCTTCCATCACCATATGTCTTTATTTTCATGTCCCTGCCTATGTGGAAAAGTACTTTGAAGACGCTACAACCCATCTCTAGATGGAGATCTGTGGAACTTTAAATTATACCTGCTGTCCATGTCCTCCTTAAGGGCTTTATACAGAGCCCATATCTATCCTGCGGGTTTTCAAGCTGACTGGCAAAGCTACTGCAAGGTGTTTTTAATGCTACAGATCCAAAGGAAGCTGGAAAAGACACTCCTAAGCACAGGAATCCCAGTAAGAAAATAGATGGTACTAATCCTTGGTCTGACAACATCTTGGATACTTGCCTTACATTATTTCACCTCCTCGTTGACCGTGGAGGGTAGCGTTGTTATTTATCCCAAATCAGAGGGTGGTGCCATACTGCAGTGTTGTTTTCTGTTACAAAGGTGGGTTCAGAATGGAAAAGCAATACCATAGGCCTTGTAGAAGAGATCACCTTCATAAAACATCCTCCTAAGAAGCTTCCTGCTTCTCCTTTATTGCAAACTACCTCTGCTAATTTTGTCAGCCATAGTCTGCCTTTTCAGAGGCGGCCTGAGATGGCCTTTGCTGTGAGTCCTGTGAGGACAAGGCTGAATGCAGTAAGAGAAGCTGCTACAGCAACTGATGGGAAGGAGCAGTGTGCAGTCAACTTCAGGACTTTATTTCTTTATACTGACATGAAATCAAGAGATATGCAATAAATGCGACATAGTGGTGGTGGTGGTGTTGGCTGTTTAATGACATGAAGGTTATGGTGGCTTGTGATAGTTTGATGTGGGGGGGTGTTCTGGTGGCAGGAGAGGGGATTTGCTCCCTGTGCCACCAGATCTGAGTCCCATCCCCCCCGGGGGGTTGAGCCAAATCGGCGCCTCTGCGAATTGCCCTATTTAAGTTGAGACAAAGGGGCGGGAAAGGGCTTTTGCCCAGGAACGAGGAGAGGGCAGGAGGGCGCTGCGCTCGCTCCCAGCCGAGCGGCTGCCCGGGCCCGGGCCGGCGCCACGTGCTCAAGATGGCGCCGGGGGAGCCACATGGGAGGCTTGGGAAGCGCCCCCGCTCCCGGGGTGCCCGCCGGGCTGAGCTCCCCCAGAGAGGATTAAGATCTAAGAGAAAACAACCACAACGACCAGGTCAGTTAAGGATGGAGCAGGAGGAGGTGTGCTGGAGCTGAAGTTTTCCCTTGCAAATCGGTGTGAAGATGGCAGGCGGCCCCCCTGCAGCCAGGGTGTACTTGGCGGAGCAGAGACCCACTCGTGGCCCGTGGAGAAACCCATGTCGGGGAAGAGATGCCTGAGCCCAGGAGAGGTCGTGGAGCATTGGGATGCACGACGAGGTACTGTTAATAATGGGCATGGGATGCATGATGAGGTCGTGGGGGCATCTGGAGTCCGTGGGACGACCCACGCCGACGCGAGTGGCAGCAGCTCCCTAAGAGGCCGAGACTCGTAAAGCCCGAACTGGTGCAATCCATGGGGAAGGATTGCAATCCTGCGGGCAGGACTTACGCTGGAAAAGTTTGGGGGTTTTTTCCTCGTGAGTAGGGGATCCACCGAAGCGAGGGAAAAATGGTGTAAGGACTCCTCCTCCTTTAAGAAAGGAACGGCAGTTAACATCATGGATGAACTGACCTGCACCCCCCCATTCCCTGTCCCCCTGCACCGCCAGGGGGGAGGTAGAGCCAGGAACTAAAGGAAATAGGGGGTGGGGAGGTGTTGTTTTAAGATCTGGCCTTGTTTTCTCTTTCTCCTCTCAAGTAACCGGTTTCGTTCCCTTGTGTCTCTTGTTAAGTAACTGTTAATAAATTGTTTTGTTTTAAGAAGAAAGCCTGAGTCATGTTTTGCCCGGGACCATGGTTGGTGGGTGCTCCCTCTCAGTTCTTATCTCGACCCTCAGTCCAAAAACCACGACATGGTTTCAACAAGACGTAAAAAGAACCATGAAAAATAATGAATTTATTATCTAGGAAAAGAGTCTCAAGATAAAGTACCTTATTAGTCCGAAAAGCTGCATTGCCTTAAGATATTTATGATAAGGGACCAGAGAATATGTTTCATGAAGAGCAAACCTACATGGTCATGAGTCCATGCAAAACATCTCAGTTCAGCTTCTTTCTTTCTGTCTTTTAAAGAATAATTCAGAATTAAAAAAAAAAAACACAAACCAGCAAACAAACACCAAATTAAAACAAGCAACCAAAAACCAAACCAAAACCAGCAAGGCAGTGGCTGCAGGAATTCAAAGCATTTGAATGCTGCCTGGAGAGGATCTGGTTCTGTTCCTGCCTCTGCCACGTTGTTCCTGTGGGATGCTACTCAAAAGACTTACATCCAGCAGGGCTGTAAGTCTCCTGTCAACTTGGGATCACCAGGTCTATTTTGGTGAACCACTGAACATTCCCGGCCACAGTTGTGATGGGTGTTGAGTTGTGGATATGACTATCCTTGCAAACTACGCAGTGCCGGGGTTCCGTTTTCCAGCCCTGGGGCCAGCTGGCACAGGCTGGCTCTATCTATAGCATTAAAGTATCTCAATCTCTGGAATAGGGTAGCTGCATCCAAGCTGACAGCTCAGAACGGTCCCTGGCTGGTGTCAGGAATGCATTGGGAAAGTACTGGTTGTTTGGGGCCAAAATCATTCCAGGCACCATTCTAAAAGCTGAAGAATATAGATAATTGCATTCCAGTGCTTGGGAATGTTCCCTGGCACCGTTCAATCTACTGACAGAGGTAATTATAGGATGGGATTTGCCTAATCAAATATAGATACCTACGTCTCAGACAATTGTCTGTGTCTACCCCAAACAATGTACGGTCAATGAAGAGAAACACTTGAGCATAATTCCTCTCATCATATAAGATCTGCTTATCACTAAGTGGAAGTGTAATAACGGTCACAGGGATTGCACCATAAAAGCTGTATTAGGTAACACTGACTATAAGAAGAACCCAGAAAGACTAGGTCACTAGATCATGGACAACGTAGACCAGTATAGACAATGCAGGGTAGCTGTACTCCAAATGTGGGTATTGTAGACTGTGGTAGAAGAAAAACTAGGCAAAAATTAGTGGCAGAACAAAGATTCAGTCTTAAACTCATAAACAATCCCTGAACCATCTTTTTCTGTATTTTATTAAACTTCTATCTTCCTACATTTCCTCAAGTTTTATCTTCTGGCTGCTTTCACAAGCTGTGACTAAGTCTGTGTATATCTGAATATACGGGGGCCTGATTCTGTTTGCAGGTCCCTTGGCAGCAGTGTAAGAGCAATTGTAACAATTTGCTTTTATACACTTCCTTCCACCTGATAGCCTCAGAGTGCTTTACAAATACTGATTGATTATGTTTCACATTACTCCTGTGGGATGTCTATAAAATAGAAAAATAGAAGAGTGGATTATGAATGAAACTGAGAGATAGGCAAAGAGAAAAGAAAAGCATACCGTTAGAAAAAGGAAGGACCATTACTTCTCCATAAAACCAGGAACTCAGTGATTTTGTCTCCATTTACAGCAGCTGGAAATTCAATTTTCATGCCCTAAATTTCTGGCAAAGTGTGAGTTTAATTCAGGACATATCTTGGCCTTAATGAAAACTCTGGATGCTCTTAACTCTGACAGGATATGCACTAAACAGAGTAAAGGTCATTCTTATGTGTGGTATCAGTTTTTTGATGCAATAGACTAATTTAATTAATTTAATTAATAGCAAGACAGGCTGCTTAGCCAATACCTGCGAGTGAACAAGACACATTCTCCTACCAGTAGAGACAATATAGGTCAAGTGGCTTCACAGGGAATGTGATCCAGTTTATCTGACTCAGTGTCAAGTTCCTCCCAAAAGAAGAGCTGAAGTTTCCTACGTGGTCAGTGGGGATAGACAGGGTGCTCTGGAGGCCCCTAAGGAGAGATCTTGCCTGCTAAATTTAATCATCTAAAATAAGTAAACTGAGTCTTCCTTTTGAGGCCTTCAAGGCATGTGTCATCACTACTTGCCTGGGAACTTGGGTACTTACTGTAGGACTGTTCCAATAGGAGTCAAAAATACAGGTATTGCTTAGACAGTCAGCCCAGGCAAACCAGATCTCTCCCAAGGAAAAGACAAATTAGAAAAATCACATGCAAGCATTGGGCTGGCAGTGAAAGGAAAAAAGCGTGTCCTTCAACAAAGACTCACCTCCCTGCCCTAATTACTGGCTTGCCCTCTGCAGAGATTGCAGTCCCTTTCACCTTGAGTGATTCACATACCAAGTCCTGAGAACCCTCCTCCCCACTCCTCCTTGTCATTGGCTACATAACCTTTTCTGGGATCAACTGGCTGAGTGATGTGTATTGCCATGCACTGTTACTCCCTTCTCTGCATTATTTAGCATGCTGACAGCCTTTGTGTTATCTGCAAATGTTACCAACGGTGATTGCAAGCTGCCTTCCAGAAATACAGGGTAGCAACAAACCTAGCAACAGTCTATACAGAACCCTACTCTAAAAGCATCCTTTCTCCATCATGGTTTCCCATTGACAAACCCTTTTGCAGGTTTGTGAATTAGTGTGTTCTTAATCTCCTTAACATGTGCCTTATTGACATTATGTGGAAATAACTTTTTAATGAAAATGTTATGCAGCAAAAAGTTAAACACTATACAGAAGTCTAAACAGATTACTTCTTTATTGTGACCTTCATTAGCCAGCCCTGGAAAATCACTAAGTATTTAAATTGCATTTGTTTTATGAGGCATGTTATCTTTAAAATTTTGGTGACAAGTATTAATTAATTATATTCCCTATTACTTATTTATTATTTATTAATTCTGTATTAATTTTACCTTTTTTCCCTGTATCAGTTCTGTTATTGATGTTACACTGACTTTCCCAGGAGATCTCATTCATCATTTGTTATTATTGACACACATCAGCAGGTTTCCCACCCTTTAGAACATTCCTTTGGTTCTGGTGTTTTGGAAAATGCTTTTCTAGAAACTCTTGGGGCATGAAAATTACCTCAGCTTGCAAATTTTCCTGTGTTTTGATTCATAGCCTCTCTAGTTTTTCGTGATTGTGTCAAGTAGTTGTGTCAAAAGCAAGGACGTCATTTCAGACAACTTCTATGGGAGATGAGGAATACAGAGGAAAGGAGAGAGGTAGCAACTGCAGGAAAAACACTCCAGTGCTGTATGAGCCTGGTAGTTTTGAAATATGAGGATGAGTACAGAGAGCTGGCATAGGGAGAAGACCAATAGGCAACTATAACCTGACATGAACTGCACCTATTCATGGAAAATTTAATGGTCACTTCAGTCCCAGCCCACCCCACTACACAAATGATTCCTCTGCTCTTTCTCTCTTCTGCATGTGCATATAGTAGTTCTCTACAACTGTCTACTTTAACCAGCTTCTTCTGCCTTGGATGGATCCTAGCCCTCACCGAAGACCTCAAGTTGTTAGGAGCTGTTGTGTATGAGGATGGAGTCCTTCCTGAGCCCACATCCTCTGTTGCAAGAGTCTGGTACCATTCCTGGCCAGGAGAAGAGAAATCTCTGATGATTTAGTCATTCCATGAGGGAATGGACACTGCTATATGTCATATCCATTAACATTTTCTTAGACTGCATCCTCTGAATTCCTCAGGAAGGTGAATATTTTAAAAATGTGCTTTTCTCCCTTACTTGTTAGAAGCCTTAAGAAGGTTTAAATATTTGACAGCATTTTTGTTTCCATTTTCAGCAAGAGGGTCAACTGTAATCAAATCAAGTGGCTAAAAAAGTGAATACCAGAAACAAAAGAATGAAAATTAAAGTAGACCAAAAATAGAGGAGGTTGTAGAGAACACTTAGATGAATTTAAATTGGATTCTCAGATAAGTTATGGAAAAATGTCTTGGTGCTATTGTCAGGTGTCTGTGAACTCCTGGAAGTCAGATGAAATCCCATAAGGTAGGAAACAGCAAATAAAGTAGACATTTTTAAAAAGGAAGAGAAGGAATAGAAGGTCAAAGGATACTGATCAGCCAGCCAATAAGGCACAGTGGAACATTAACCATCTTAAAGCTCACAGGGAGAAATGAAAAGTAATGTGGCTTTGTTAAGAAAAAAAAGTGTCAATTCCATCTACAGCAGGCTTCAGGATAGGTAAGAAGCAGTAGTTATATACTTGATTTTAGGTGTCTGCTGACATTTTTTCATACTATTTTCTCACAAACTGGAGAGAAATCGTCCTGATAAGACTAAAGTAAGGTGGGTGAAAAATTGGTTAGAAAATGACTGCCTGAAAGTAATGATGATTTGTTCATTTTCCCAACAGATGTACTGTGACAGATTTTTCAAGACTTTTTCTTTGGCCAGGTATTACCAAATGTTTCGAGTTATACATTGGACAATCAAACAGGGAGTATGAGTATTACACTTGTAAATGGGACCAAATGAGGTGAAGGTTGTAAGGACTGGAGAATGAAACAGAAACCAGAACAGGGTGGATGAAATGCATGTGATTCAACTAAATGCACATTTCTATACTCAGACAATAATCATAAAACAGGATATGCAATGCCTGGATTAAAAGGTATTGTTTAATAAAAGGTTTTTTTTACTGAATCCCAATCTGGACATGTTTCAATAAAATCAGGCAGTTTCCAAAATAGCCAAATGTCATACGAGACGTGTCTCTAAGACATGTCACATAATCCTTCTGCTTACACTTTTAAGGGCTGATATGGTTCAGCTCCAGTGTTGTTACAAGTTATAAAGAGATGAACCAGAAATATACTTGATTTGGCCAGTGTAGAGTGCTGTCCAGACTTGAAGTTTTGATTCTGAGGACACAACTCAAGGACCAGATGCTGTTTGAAAGATCTTATCTCAGTGCTGTTTCATGATAACTAGTCTACTTTGAGCTTTATTTCCTATCTGTTGGCCAAAAAAAGTCACCTCCATTTCATTTGTTGAAGGACCATTTCCGTTGCTTATACATTAGAAACCATAAGGAGACAAAATAAGGTGGGAGTTTATGTAATGTAACTGCTGCTCTTCTCCCGCCCCAAAGGGGACATAAATCATCACTGCATCCGTACTTTCCTCATGTTGTAGAAATCTCTATCATTGCAATAGTGCTCTCTTCCTCCCTCCCTTGAAAATTCATGTCTTTACAGTAAGAAATTTCAAGAATCAGTGCCCACTTCTGTCACACCATTTACCCAAGAAACGGCCACAACATGCATCAGATTGACTTCCAAGTTCCACTGCAGTGCATGAGATATTGTACCTCAACAAACTATGAATTGATGCTTCAGTCAATATTTTTCCTCTGGTGTTCTTTGCTGAATTTAATTATTGGGTTTGACTTCAAGACTCCATCATCATCATCATCATGAAAATGATCGCCTGAGTCACTTAACTGCAGCAGAAAACTCATCATTTCGTATCAGTGGCTTTTAATTAAATTGCAATAAAAGATAAACAAAACTTTTCAAAAGCAAATTAATCTCTGTTTATATATTTCTAGTTCTATCTCCTGTGAAGTCAAATTGCCCAGCTGAAATCTCAGTCACTATGAAACCCATTAGGTGCCTCTTTTACCTTTGCTGAGCTGATTCCAGTGACATACTGTCCCATGGTGAGGGAGTAAGAAGTAGAATTTCAGTAAACTAATTGCACAGGGCTCTGCTAAAAGCTGACCTACTTGCCCTCTCTTTGCTATGAGTGAGACCATCTTGCCAAAAGGAGAAAATTAGGTTGTCTTTTAGGAATGCCATGCCAAGATCACAAAGTGCTTTGCATATTAGGACCAACTTATTTAATATGATGTGATACTCTGAGGATAGAATAGGATACCACTCTCCTGCTTCATATGAGATTTTTCCCTAATCCTAAACCTTTTTCCCTCTCAAACTTCTCAGCTTTTCATGCTTTACTTTCCTCTTGAGACAGTACTGCTTACTTTAAGAAGAATATTCCTTGCAGTATGTGTATGCGAAGACGAAGACAAAGGGGACGTGATGGTCTTTTTCAAATATATGGAAAGCAGATATAAAAGAAGGAAAAATTAATGCATTTAGTATAACAGGTTATTGGATATTGCACGGAAACCTTCTAATACAGAGAATAGGTAAGCACTAGCACTGAGTGCCCATGGAAGTGTTCCAGTCTCCAGCATTGAAAGGTTTTGTGAGTCTGTTATGAGTTTTCTAGTATTCCCTGTCTTGAAGTTCCTCCTAATGGAGGAGTATGGGTGCAGATCATATTTCTCCAGTCTCACCTTCCTCAGGAGTTAAAGAAATGAAAACCTCGATGGTACATTTTAGATGAGAAGCTCAACATGAGCCGGCAGTGCTCTCATGCGGCCCAGAAGGCCAACTGTATGCTGGGATGTATCAAGAGAAGCGTGGTCAGTAGGTCAAGAGAGGTGATTCTTCCCCTTTACTCTGCTCTTGTGAGACCCCACCTCGAATACTGCGTCCAGTTCTGGTGTCCCCACCATAAGAGAGACATAGATTTATTGGAGCGTGTTCAGAGGAGGGCCACAAAGATGATCCAGGGACTGGAGCACCTCTGCTACAAGGACAGGTTGCGGGAGCTGGGATTGTTCAGCCTTGAAAAGAGAAGACTTCGGGGGGACCTAATAGCTGCCTTCCAATACCTGAAGGGAATCTACAGGAAGGCTGGAGAGGGACTTTTTCCAAGAGTGTCCACTGATATGACAAGGGGAAATGGGTTTAAGTTGAAGGAGAACAGATTTGGGTTAGATTTTAGGAAGAAATTCTTCAGTAGGAGGGTGGTGAGACTTTGGAATAGATTGCCTAGAGAGGTTGTGGATGCCCCATCCCTGGAGGTGTTCAAGGCCAAGTTGAACGGGAGCCTTGAGTAGCCTGATCTAGCTGAGAGGCGTCCCTGCCCATGACAGGGATGTTGGATTAGATGATCTCTAAGGTCCCTTCCAGCCTATGCCATTCTATGATTCTATGATTCTATAAATTAAAAACCATTTATATGTTCTTATGTTCATCTTAAGATGTTGGTAGAATCTGGGACACACTTTTACATATATTCTTTATCTATATGCATTTACATAAGAAAATACACAGAATAACCCAGAAAACCTCTTTTAGGTTCTGTATGTTTTCATTTTTTTTACTGAAAGAATGTGAATGATGAATTTCTTATTTTCTAAAAATGTAATTAACTTTCCCTCCCCCTGCATAGTAAAGTGCCAAATAGCTTTCACATGGATCCAGGAATTTAATTAAAGTACAGAAACTAAGGTTTTTAAAAATAATTTTTCTTAGTTAAATAAAATTATCTTAAATGTTCTAGATATATAAGCAGGGTTAGAGAGCTTTTAACGATATGTTTTGCATCTAGGATGAAGTTAAACAGTAATCTGTACAAATAAATTGAACAAATTGCTTCAGAACTCCACAAGATTTGACCATAGCATTACAGTAGCTGGTCTCATTCTTCCAGACACAAAAAAAGATTTTCCCCACTTCTTTGATTTCCAGTGGATTTCTTCACTTTGAACATGTTAGCACCTAAACAAATTGACTATATGGGTGGTATAAACAGAAAATACTCTGCACTGAGACAGGCGTAGTGGTATGGGCATTAATTTAGCTCTTTAACAAATTCCACTGCTTGCTACTTAGTGTTTTTCACAGGTTAAATGGTTTCACGTTCTTATAACTTTGGTAAGAACCCTGAACTGCTTGAAATTGTTTTAATATAAATGATTTATATAAACGACAGTAACTATGTATCTCAGTTCTAGCTTATTCTAAGTAGGTTAACAGGGTGTCAGAATTTGAAGTTAAATATTAAGGACACATTGAAATCTGGGAACACCTATAGAACCTGAAGATGCACAAGTCCATGGGACCTGATGAGATACATCCATGGGTCCTGAAGGAACTGGCAGCTGAAATTGCTAGGCCACTAGGCATCATATTTGAGAGGTCCTGGCAGTCTGGTGAGGTTCCTACAGATTGGGAAAGGGTGAACATAACCCCCATCTTTAAAAAGGGGACCAAGGACAACCCGGGAAACTACAGACCAGTCAGCCTTACCTCTGTGCCAGGTAAAATCATGGAACAGATTCTCCTGGTAGCTGTACTAAGGCACATAAAAAATAACCAAGTCGTTGGTGGCAGCCAACATGGCTTCACTAGGGGCAAGTCATGCCTGACTAATTTAGTGGCCTTCTATGACAGAGCTACAGCGCTGCTTGACCTGGGTAAAGCAACGGATGTCATTGTCCTGGACTTGTGCAAGGCGTTTGACACTGTCCCACGTGACATTCTTGTCTCTAAAATGGAGAGACATGGATTTGACAGATGGACCACTCGGTGGATAAAGAACTGGCTGGATGATCGCGCTTAAAGAGTTGTGGTCAATGGCGCAATGTCTACATGGAGACCAGTGTCAAGTGGTGTTCCTCAGGGGTCTGTTGTGGGTCCAGTGCTGTTCAACATCTTTGTCAGGGACCTTCACGACGGCATTGAGTGCACCTTCAGTAAATTTGCCGATGACACCAAGCTGTGTGGTACCGTGGACTCACTTGAGGGAAGAGATGCCATCCAGAGGGACCTTGATAGGCTTGAGAAATGGGCCAGTGCTAACTGCATGAGCTTCAACAAGTCAAAATGCAAGGTCCTTCACCTGGGTCGGGCCAATCCTAGGCACAAATACAAACTGGGCACAGAGTGGGTTGAGAGTAGCCCTGAAGAGAAGGATTTGGGGGTGTTTATAGATGAGAAGCTCAACATGAGCCGACAGTGCGCTCATGCGGCCCAGAAGGCCAACTGCATCCTGGGATGTATCAAGAGAAGAGTGGTCAAGAGAGGTGATTCTCCCCATTTACACTGCTCTTGTGAGACCCCACCTCGAATACTGCGTCCAGTTCTGTTGTCCGCACCATAAGAGAGACATAGATTTATTGGAGCGTGTTCAGAGGAGGGCCACAAAGATGATCCAGGGGCTGGAGCACCTCTGCTACGAGGACAGGTTGCGAGAGCTGGGATTGTTCAGCCTTGAAAAGAGAAGACTTCGGGGGGACCTAATAGCTGCTTTCCAATACCTGAAGGGAACCTACAAGAAGGCTGGGGAGGGACTTTTTCCAAGGGTGTCCACTGATAGGACAAGGGGAAATGGGTTTAAGTTGAAGGAGAACAGATTTAGATTAGATTTTAGGAAGAAATTCTTCAGTAGGAGGGTGGTAAGACTTTGGAATAAATTGCCCAGAGAAGTTGTGGATGCCCCCTCCCTGGAGGTGTTCAAGGCCAAGGTGGACAGAGCCTTGAGTAGCCTGATCTAGTTGAGAGACGTTCCTGCCCGTGACAAGGAGGTTGGATTAGATGATCTCTAAGGTCCCTTCCAGCCTATGCCATTCTATGATTCTGTGATTCTATGAAATAAAACATAATTGAAAATCCCATTCATTTCATCTGATATAACTGATTTTTAGCATTTTATTATCTATCTGTTTTTCCTATGATTTCAGTTTACACAGGTTATTTTGTATGGCAATATTGAAACAACATCCAATAAGAAGTCATGAAATTCATTTATGGGATGGGTTACAACTCACCTAACATCAACTGTTTAAAAGTTATGTGCCTAGTCTCATCTAGTGAGGTAAGTCCCTTAATAATGATCAAAAAGACATTTTCACCAGGAGATTCATCTTAGAATTTTTTTGTTAGATGGGAATGAAATAGGCTTTGGACATGACTGTCTGTCTCCAGGGATTATTGATGGCTCCTTGATGGTTAGTTCAGATCAAATAACCTAACCTTCAGATGACTGAAGTTAGGTAAGATGAATGTACTTTTAAAAACTATGAGGGTCACTTGCGTTGTCAGCTATCATCATTCATCCAGGTGGTCTACCAAAGACATCACTCCTTGCAATGAGGGCTGAAAAACCCAGTTAAGGAAGTGCATGGAAGCTTCCCTCTGGGCAGAAATTGTGGAACGTTTCAGTAAGTCTGCCTCCCTTCTGTATTTATGCTAGTTAACATGGCGCTGTGGACAGATGCAATTACAATTCACAGCAAACACAAAGAACTGCCTCTGTCTACCATGAGATAATCCTGAAACAGCCTCATCATGTCAGGCTACCACTTTCCCTTGATGCTCAGATTAATCTTCCCCTTGGAAGTGCCTTTTTCACATGGCAACGACTGGAAGTTCAGGCCTTCCTAGGCAGTACCTGAGTTAAAGTCCAGGCTGCTGTCTGGGGAATATTCGGGCTCATCTCCAGATAAGCACTCCTCTGTGGGGGGGTTTTATCTTGGGAGTTTTTCTTTCAGTCATAAAGAAAGTAGGAGAGGAAAAAATGTTAATGCAACACCATTCCCCCAAGAGAAGGTGGAGCAGCCTCAGGAAAACTGGTGAAGGAGGAGAAAGGGACCAGCAAGAAGCCTGAAGGTTAATATCATGCCCTTGGCATTCTCTGCATAGGAAAGCTGCCAAGGGTTTCCTTTGTCACACTGCTTTTTCTGGATGCCTTTTGACTTAGTTGGTGAATGAAAAGCTGCACACAAAATAAACAATGTTTGTGAGACCAAATGTCACCACAGCATTCTTCCTGCATGATGGTCTTTCCTTCTCAGTTTATTTTCCCGTGGAAACACCCTTTTCACCCCATTTCAAATACTCCTACTTTCTTCCTTTTAGATCATTCTCCAGACTCATGCCAGCATGGTCTGTTCATGATATCTTACTCACTACAGCAGCTCTGAATTTTGTTATTTGCAGCAGCAAATAAAAAAACCACAAGCTCCTTTTTTCCCTCCCCTTTTCTGTTCAGCAACATACAAGATTTCTTCTGAGGCTGAGATTATTCTTATCACTCCATTCCATAAAACACGCAATTATTATTAAATAATATTATGAATAATAATAATAACAACATCAAAAGATGAGTGAATGATGCAAAACGCTCATCTGAGGAAACAAACAGCAATATAAGAAATGGTGTTGTATTTACTCAATGTATATGTACTAGCAGTGTGGATATAAACGAAGATACCTGTTATCCTCTTCTAGAAACTTGTGGTCATTGTACCTATGCAAATATATATCTGTTTGCTCACATCCCTCATCTACCGTCTCTAAAGACCCATTTAATGCTCATCTCTGCCAAGCTAACACAGATGCCAGCAGTGCAATGCAGGGACAAATGTTTTCTCTTTGTTTCCTCCACGTACGCCCCCCCTTCACTGAAGTAAAGATGGTTTAACAGCACCAAGAATTTTATGGTTGGCAGGTAAACACCTCCTGGAAGAGACGGAGGGATTTCTGTTTGTCTGAAGCTCGTGTCAGTGATCCATAGCAATGCAGCTCCTCAATAAAGACATACGTTGACATGAGCTAATGCCTTGCTGGAGCCATCAGGCTGAACGGGCTTGTGATTGGTCTGTGGGATATCTCATTCCTTATGGTTCTTTATTCATTTAGTATAATGGAAATAAAGAAATCGAAACATGAGGATCTGACAGGATAATAGGCTTGTGATGCTCTGAAAATAAACATCTACCTCTGTCTTGACATTTATTATCTATAAACTGCTTGGCTTCTTTTTGGCAGTTTTATTGTGTCAGGAGACCATTATCCTGTCACAGCACTGTATTGCACTGACATTATCTCTTAAGCAAATTTTGGCATTGAATTTACAGTTCTGTGGATATTTCCAGCCTTACACTGCTGAAGGCTCAAAGAAAGGTAGGGCAGGTCTTTGAACACACAGGCGATGGGACTGCACCAGGGCTCATGGAATGGACCAACTCAGGTACTGGGTAAAGGAGAATGAGTGCTGGTGGGAAAAGTCCCAGCTGTTGCAGGATCCCTTCTGTGGACGGCCCAGAGTCATGACCATACACCAATATGGTTAGAAAATCATGCTCGTTTATTACAAACAACACACAGGTTATATAGCGGAATGTGGCGTGACACGACTACATACTACAATTGGCTTGCTTAGCGTAAACACACTCTCGTGGGCTATAGTGATAGGGCAGCGCTAGCAGACCACAGGTAATAAGCTCATCCCTTTAGTCTCCTCATTGCGGTCATCGGAGAGGGATCCAGGAGGCGTACATCTTGGCAGGCTATCAGTCTACATTTCCTTTTAAGGCGTTAGGCTAACTTGGACAAAAGTAATCTAGCTGGTAACCTTGTGCTCTGGGGCCCACACAGGGATTGTCCATACCTGAAAGAATATTACTGCCAGTCTCGGAGAGGAACTCCTCCACACCCAGCAATCGGATAGACAGGAGATCTGTTTCCTTCCTTGCACTGGAGCATGGGACAATGTGTCAACGCAGAATCACAGCCTGTCAGTAGATGCTAATAATTTTTTTACTGTGCCTGGCAACGAAGTAAGAGAATAACCTGGTGATACCATGCATCTTTACGGGGCATTATCACTCTAAGCGCGTGCCCAGTATAGAATGTAAACAAAACCTGGCCTTAATTTGCATCAGTTTACTTCTGCATGAAAAGATTCTAAGACTGGCCAGATACAGTTACTGACAAAATCAATGCAATGCGACATGAAAACGATGTTCATTCTGCCATAGTGTTTTGCAGTGTTTCCAATGCCAAACAAAAAAAATAAATCTTTTGAATGAATCTATTAAATTGTGGATCCAGTGAACAGCCTCTGCAAACACCTTAAAAATATGTGCTACATATTAAACTACTGAGACAGTTTCTCAATGTCAAAGATGCATTGTTTTAGGGGAGCTGATAACTCGTCTCTCCAGAGACCAGTAAGAACCATCCCTCTTGTTAGCCTAAATAATGATTTCTCACGTTGTAATAAAAATATCCATGAAAAGCAGTGACCATAGCCTTTTGCAGCCAATTAATAACATTCACAGATGTAGTTCCCAGGATAGAGAGCTGATCAAAATCTTCCAAAGCTGAGAGTCTGTAGCAGCATTTTGGCCATCTAGTTCAATTTTATTTATAAAATGCACCATAGCTGCTATACAGCAACTCCTACCTCCTTCATTATCTCACATTTAGCTTTGCAAGGCTGTTCCCTCTCTAGTTTGACCACTTTTAGTGATGATCTACCTTGCAGTCTAAGTTGCCTGCTTCTGTTATCCTTCATAATGCAAGCATAGAGGCTTCCTGTGAGCCTACCTTTGGGATTTTGATGTTTGTTGGAAGCAAAGATGATACTTTGTGTTTTATTAAGAAGGCTTCACTTCCTACTGAGGAAATGAATTTCTAGTGTATAATGTGCAACCCTGGAAAGGAGGCTATAGGTATTAACTTGGCAGCTTTACAATCTCTTCTTTTTAGAGTTTCATGCTGTTTCCTGCGTGTAAAGATGGAAATCTTGCCATGCTTACCTCTACCATTTCTATTTTCCAATACCTCAGGTTTTGTTTGATCACCTCCAAATTGCTTATCTGTAGCTCTAGAGGGGAAAGTTTGGCACTAAGGACTTTGTGGTACTGCCTAGCTCTGAAAAATACGCACAGTTCTTGATGGATATCAGATAACACTTATGTATAGCCACCAGAACAGACGCACAAATGCGTCCTGTTTTCAATGACGAAGTAAGCATTATCTAATTGCCACTTTTTCCTTACCTCCAATTCTAAGTGCAAAACCTTTCTACACTACATCCCTGTCATTTCCCAAGTTTGAGATCAGAAGAGCTTGTGAATATTAGACTCATGGAATTACCTTTTCAAAAACAGCCATTACTTATAAAAGTATTCCATTTTTCAAGCTGTAGTATCATATTTTTAATAGCTTTCCTATTTTTAAGGCAGTATTCCTTCTATTTTCAACCATCTTGCCTTCTAAAGCGCATTAAGGAGTTATTCTTAGGTAGGAGTCAGATGTCAAAAAAAAAAGTCCCATGCCAAGGGATGAAAATGCTCCAAAACATATTTCCATGGAGCAGGTATAATGCTACATAACCATGGTGCTCATGGCTGGTATACACATTCACATATATTTCACCCACAGGAATCTCAAGCATCTTATTGATCTCAAAGTTTTGATGCCAGTGGTTTTCTGACATTTTTTTTTTCTAAACAGAAGTTTTAACCCCAGACAATTATCCCAGCACTGTACTCTATCTGCCAAGAAGCTAGTGGAGTCAGGTAGCACATCTGCAATGATCAGAAATCAATTTGATTGACACATTAGACTGCCACAAACATTTGCAAGAGCCCTTCTTTTTACATAACAATTCAGAGGGCTAATTTCAATTGGTTTCTCTGGGCTACTTCTGTGGTCAGTGGAGAGGCAAATGGCCCATCGGTGAGCATGGTCTATCTTGTCTCAAAATCAGTGGGATAAATTTCCCTCCAGATGTATCATTTTCCTCCCAGTGACTGGAAACAGCATCATGGCATTGAGTGTAACATGAGTCAAATCGCTTTGCAGGTTACTTGACAGTATTGACTAGGTTCCCACTGAGCAGAATGGCAATTTAAACACTTCCATGAATCCACCTAGATGTGAGTGCCAACACGTAGATGCCTGAAGCTGGAGCTGAATCCCAGCCTTTACGACAAGCTCAGAGAAAAGACTTGATTTTTAAAGAGCAAAGGTTGGGTGAGGCTAATCTTGCTCTGTACAGCAAACCCTGCCTGACTTGATATGTGCTCTTTTTCAGGCTTTTTTCTTCAGTGGGCTGCTGAGCATTATGCAATCCCTCACCATTTAATTGATTGTTCTTTGCCCAAATTAACAGATCATCTGCAATTACTTCCAATAGTCAAAATCCTCCAAGATTAGAGAGTTTACAACAAATACTTTGCCTCATTGAAACAAGTCAGAGTTTTGCCAGGGATTTCAATGGAGTCAGGATTTCACTTCTAAAATTTTTGTTGATTTTGAATATGCTGAGGTAATCTGTTTTTTTTTTTCCCTGGGTAAACATCTACCTTCAGAAGAGGATTCTGAAAACTTCACTCTTGTTTTCTTAACTCAGACCTGCCAAAAAGCTTTGGCTGCCATCCAACACTGAAACACATTACCTTTTCTTCCTCCTTAACTTTACAGTGACATTAAAGATTATGTGCATTAAAAAAAAGTCTAATACATAATGCAAAACACAGCTAGTGGAGGAAGGTGTGGAAGAAAACAGCTTTAGGCCACCAGTCTCTGCTTTCTTCTAAACTTTTTGACATGATAGTCACCATTATTACCAAGTCTCACAGATTAATACATGTCAAAAACCATCAGATGCAGAATTATGTAGGTATTTTAGCCAAAAATATAAACCATGATATGTTTTCATACCTTGGTGGTGAGCATAACTGTAACAAATCACATGAGTTTGCCTTGAAATGGCAAGTGAAGAGCAGGCAGATATAAGACAAAGAAAACTGAAGGAAGAGAACGTCAGTGCTTGATATAAGTGTTTGAGGAAGAGTGTGAAGTGTATTTTTTCTTTTCATTACATCTTCTGAAAAATTGGCTTAATAAGCTACTATTAAAGTGAAATGGAATTAAAGCAAGCAGCAAATAGATGTGGGGTATTTTTTTTAATAATAAAGCAGTTACATTTTGATGTTCTTGGAGGCCAAAGCTACTCTTCCTAGACTCCATGTGTTTGAATGGTAGGAAGAATGAACAATTTAACCTGAAAGTCATCCAGAAATTAAAAGGAAGATAGATTTCTGCAGTTAATACAAAAACTGGTAAACATTTTTGACTAGAAACAATTTTTCCTTTAGAATATGTGATTTTGTTAAAATTAATATATAATCAAATTGAATCAGTGTTAATGCAGACTGTCACAGGAATGCATTTCTGTGAAGAGACTAATCCTTTACTGAAAATTGCGTTCTCTTGAAGAGCTTCCACAACTTTAAAATCGTTGAGGAAAACACAAGTTTCTTCCACAGGAAGAACTTTATCCAAAGATAGTAATCTCTCTAGCTTCCTTTCTAAGAAGGAACCTTCCTAAGAAGAAAGGAACCTATAGAGCCTATAAGCTCTGCAGCAGCAACTGCAGAAGTTAATAGCTCTGACAACAAAGATGGCTGAGCATATAAACTCTGCACACCATTTGCTTAGATTAAAGCTGATATGAGTTTTCTCAAGTGAAATATTTTATAATTTCAATTTCATTGAAAAGTCTCTCTGAAACACCAAGGAAAGCACAATTTACACATATTTAATCCTAGTTATTAGGATGCTACCAGAAAACTGCATGCCAAGGTCTGATTTTAACAATCAGAATTAATACAATCACTGCTCCACAGAATAAAGTAGGCTCATGGGAGATAGATACCTTCATCAAGAATATAGACTGAGTTCATGGACCATGGATATAGGTCATTGCAGGAGCAAGAAGCAAGAAATACTGGGGAACTGGAGATCTGTTGCAGGTGTTCACTGGACCTGGAGCAAGATCTTTAGCCAAATAAGAACAATTTTCCTTTTCTCTGATGGAGGACATGGAGTCTGCAACTGAATAGCAAATGTGAGGTTCCAGTCAGAGGGAAATACTGAGATTTACACATTTGGAAACTATTTTCCCAAATGTTTTCATCCTAAACCAGGATGCGTATTTTGAAAAAATTATCATGTATGTCATAACTTTTTAAATTTGCAATTGTCACTTCATTGAGAAATGTTAAACCTAAATTTTTTTTTCTCTTTTTTTTTTTTTCAGTTAAACTTTCCTGAACTGTAGATTTCATTTCTGTTTCCATGGCAAGGAACTATGTGCCACTACACCTCTGTCTTCTCTCTTTTTTTTTTTTAATTTTATTTTAATGTTATTAACAATATCTTATGCTGGCAGGGTTGAGGGAAAGCTTGAATCCTGAGTGCATTATACAGGCAAATTTCATCCAGCAGAGACTCAATCCCCATATATAGTCATCTTAATGTGTTCTCATGATAAAATATTAAGGAATAATGGTAATATATGCATGCTAATGCATTCAAATAAAGTTCATCTTAAATCTTGTTTTAATGAGGGGATAAGCAAGGGCAGACTTTCTGAGCATCTTGAGTCCATCTAATGTGCTGATCCTGATGTGCTGTGCCTGCATAAGGAGCTTCAACAGCAAAGGTTTTGTGCCTCCAATGGGGCCAACTATCAGATATCTTGTTGCACTCTGTGAATGGCATGAAGTTGTCCTTCCAGAGCCTTTCAAAGGACGAGGCTTGAATGATTGTGGTTGAAATGTTTGCTCTCCCTCTGTTGCTAAGGTTCAATACTGATGGAGGCCGATGTGCCACAGCATCTTCTGCAGGTAGACCTGAGCTCATTCAGCCCCCACACTTCAAGCTGACAAGAAGCTGCATAGTCACAATCGGTGAGACAACAGTTCTGATGCTCTGTGGAGAAAAAAGATATCGTAATTCAAAGTCAGTGTCATACTGCCATTATCAATAGCTTCTAGCCATTGCAGATTGTGGGTTGAATGAACCAATACCAGCCTGCAAAACGCCATGAAATCAGGGACAAAACAAGCAGATTAAAAGAAGATTAATCAGGTGTATCTCCTACCCAATGTATTTTAAGTAAAGCTCCTAGCAACTCCACTGATATTTGGATTAATCCCTAAAGGCTGTATTACTTTTCTGATGATGGTTACTGAGAATATTTCAGATGAGCAACTTAGAAGATAATATTTGGAATATCACGGACTATTTAAGGTAGATGAGCCCTGACATACTAAGATGTGAGTTCTACTCTGGTACAAAAAGTCGCCATAAGCTTGACAAATCCAGACATCATCTTTTAATTGTGCTCTGACTGCTTTCCCCTGAAGCACAGATCTCTTTTGGGCTGGTAATTTGAACAGTGCCTTGTGCTTCAGAAATGTGTCTGAAAACTAAACTTTGCAGTCAGAACAATCCAAAGTCAAATAAAGTCATCATGAATCTCTAGAGTGTGCCCTTTGGACTGAGCAAAGTAGTCAACTAATATGCTGCTTTAAGTTTTTGAGTTTTCTTTTATTCATCTCCTTTAGATAAATGTTGGCATAAACAAGCTTTGAGGTAGAAATTTGGCTTGGAAAAAAAATACCTTGAGGGAAATAAAATATATTTGCAAAAACAAGTTCACAAACCTGTAAACATTGAAATTCACTTAAGAAATTATTTTAAGAGACTATGAGGAGGACTCATCTCACCTATCTCTATTCACCTAAGGAGTATAAAAAGTCTACTTGGTATAGCACCGGCATAACTCCAGTCCAAGACAAAAGAAATACAAGGTCACATTCAATTTTGCAAAGTCAAAGTTGTACCAAAAAGCCATTTACTTATTAACAGTGATCAGTATAATGTATCACACTGGAAAAAAAAAAAAAGTTGCACTACCATTGATTTTTTTTTTATCAAGCACTACATTATTTGGTTTTGGGGGAAAACCAAATAATAAACAATATAACAATGCAGAAATTAAGAAACAGATATTGAGATTAAGCCTGTATTTGAGACACAACCAACCTGTGAAGAAAATGTGAACTTTGTGAATATCAGAATTCAAAGCAAAACCGCAATGAGGCATATGACTTGAGTGTTACGATCCAGAAAAACAAAGCATATTTGCTGTAGCTCCCAGGAGAAGTGTACTTGCCAAACTTACTCTGTTTATTATGTTCTGCCTCTGTTCACAACAAGGAGGCAGAATGGACCTTCTTCTACCAACAGCTCTCTCAAACCCGACTCAATGGTTTCATCTTATGTTTCCCCCACTGGGCACCTTGAAATCTCATCCCGGGTCCCTTCACTCACTGCAGGTCTTTAGAATGTCATAAAGCCTCCTAAAGTCCTTCCAATCCTTAACCTCAGACCTCACAAACCCTTACTGTCCATTTCCAGCCTGCCCTGCGGTCCCTGGGACCACCCTACCACTGTGAAGAAGCCCAGGGCCAGCCAGTCATTATCTTGAACCATCCTCCTTTTAAAAAGCCTTGTAGCTGCCTCATATATCCACTTTTTTGTGTCCTGAAACTAGATTCATTTGGCTGCGATGCAAGGAATGAAAACTGTCTTTGCTGTCAAAAGTGAGCACTGGAAGCTGCTGCAGGGCTGAGAACTGGACGACAGAAAAAGATTGATGAGAGAAGGACAGAGAGAAGGGCTGGGAAGAAGGTTGTCACAGTCACTTTAACAAAATGAAGACAATTCAGGAATAATATGGGGAATTTACAAAAATCATGAACTTGCTTACAGGGAATTAATTATTGAATAATGCAAAGCAATAACTGTGCGGATGAGTTCTCCAGTAAAATTAATTACATAATGAAGCAGTTGTTATAGCAAGAAAATCCAGTGATCAACAAATACAGAGAGTGTAGGCAAAGAATAGGAATTGCAGAAAAGTGTTTTCAGTTCAGTTACTGCCCTGTGACATTCTGAGCTATATTTTCAGTGTAGATGGACTTGAATGAAACTTAGTTTTTTTCCCTTTTCATTTCCTTCAGATGGTTTCATAAGACCAGGTGATGTGGGAACATAACATTTTGTTTGGAGGGATACTTCAATTTGAAAACAAACACTTAATTTCAAACAAATGTCAATATTTGTAGTCAAAAACTGTTCTCCAAATAGTATGTAAACTTTCAAATGGCTCTGGAGCCTTTGCTTAAGGAGTTAACAGTTCACCGAAAAATATCACCCAGTTCTTCTAAGCTGCAAATGTAGGATGCTGAGAAAAGGCAATGAATTATCGGTAATGAACAAAAGAATAGAAAAACAATGGACAGTAAATCTATGGCTGCATAGGATGGTTGACAGCTACAGCCCAGAAACAGGCATTATGAAATATACAGCCTGAAAGTCTCTTCTGGTTGCTGAAATATTTTGCCATATCGCTCTTTATAAGCAGAAGACGGGAAAAGCCCCGTTCACTGCTAGTGTGGTCCAACATCCTTGCCCTGAATGCCTCTCGCAGAGCTCAGATTCAGCTGCATCTAGGTCTTGTTTATCTCTCCCATTCAGAAACCTCTTCTGTCAAACAACCTACCCACCATGTGTAAGTGCCTTGAAGAGATGTGAACTGAATCTGTTGTGCAGCATCTGCGCAATCCCTATTGATATCAGTGGAGTAGAAACAGAATGTAGCCAATTATCTTTGCAATTTCAGTCTACAATGTTACAGGCTGAGAGAGTTGGGGCTGTCCAGGCTGGAGAAGAGAAGGCTCCAGGGCGATTTTATAGCAGCTTTCCAGTACTTAAAGGGGGCCTGCAGGAAAGCTGGAAAGGGACTTTTTACAAGGGCATGTAGTGATAAGACAAGGGATAATAGCTTTAAACTGAAAGAGGGCAGATTTAGATTGGATATAAGGAAGAAATTTTTCACTCAGAGGGTGGTGAGGCACTGGAATGGGTTGCCCAGAGAAGTAGATGCCCCATCCCTGGAAGTGTTCAAGGCCAGGTTGGATGAGGCTTTGGGCAACCTGCTGTAGTGGAGGATTTCCCTGCCTATGGCAGGGGGTTTGGAACTAGATGATCTTTGAGGTCCCTTCCAACCCTAACCATTCTATGACTCTATGAATGCGAATAATGGAAAAAAAAAAAACAAAACACCTCTGAGTTTGTTTTCACTGCAGAGTACTTTTTCAAAATTTCTTTGAGGTTTATTTTACTGGCTTTAGGGAAGAAAAAATACTAGTGGAAGAATGCATCTTGTACATGGACACCAGCTGAGAAACTGAAACTGCTTCCCTGAAAAAAGATCACTAGCCAGTGAAGAAAATCAACTATTTTTAATCTCTTGCTTTCTGTCTGATACAGAGCTCTAATTAGAAGTAACATTCAAGCTTTTGAATGTGACCTTGTACATTGATTAGGTCACTCCCCCAGCATTTGAATTTCGTCATTTATCCCAGCCGTTTACAGAGAACACTCTGCATAATGTGGAACATCCAGGTGTTTAAGGGAATGCAGCATCCTGAAGGGTTGCTGGGAAAAATATAGACATTGCAATACTGCTCCATATACAAGCTGTAGTCAGAGAATCTCAAAGAGGATGTTTTCTGTGTTATCTGGAGGGAAAATCATAACCAAAATGCAATCCCTGGGAAGAGAACTGCTGCACACAGCAGTGCATGCCACATACCCTGTGCAAATTATACTCGAACATAAAACCACTGCCCCTCCAGAAACAGAGTATATGGGAAGTATGTAGGTAAGTCAACAGAAAAGCTGGTGAAGACACTCTTTGCAGTTAACTAGATACATAGCAAAACCTGACTTAGTACTTATCTATGCAAGTAAGAGTATAAGCTATGATTTTTATATATATGCTCATAGCTTATACTCTTTCTTGCATAGATAAGTGTAATAGATTATAGCTATAATATTATATTGTATTATACTACATATGCTTTAATATAGCTGTATTATAGCTATAATTATACATAGAAGCTAGGTGCTGTGGCACAGCTGGGCCTGCCACCTTGATTGCTGATATTTACGTGGATTTCCTTCGCTTCATGGAGGAGGAGCTTTGGTAGATTTTATATGCAGCACAGTGGCCATGATAAGCACTGGGGAGTGTTACTCCTGATTTAAACTCAGGGGTGTGATAAACTGCATAATCAAACATTGGCTCTGCATGTTGAATGTGATCTCTCAGCTAAAACAGGCTGGAACAGATCACTTTGCATGAAAGGAAAATTACAGAGAACCTGTCGATGGGTCAGTCCTTTTTAGCATCTCCTCTTCTCTCTGAGAATTGTGACAAAAATAGATCTTGCCCCAGGCCCATTTCTGTGTGAACTGAGACTGGAAACCTAATTACTCAAAAACTTATAGTTGTAACGATTTTGTTCACAGTTAAGAAAGGACACTATGATGTCCATTGATACAAGGGAAGGATCTGCTAAAACCTTACGTGGCAGCAGTTCTTCTAGAGAAGAGGCTGTGGTTGTGTTTGATGGGACAAGCTCTGAATGGATGCAAACATCCTCCTAGAGGCCAGCTAAGAACAGCCCAGCATCTGATGTGTCATCAACTTACAGCCAGGATGGCTCCAGTTCATGCAGGTATAAGAAATTGCACTCACATATCACAAGCAGCTGCTCGGATAAGGCTGTTTTAAAACACCACTCCTGTTTTATAAACTACCTGAGCTAATGTTAAAAGTAGCTGGTGGTAGGATAGAAGTTGGGCCAAGCTCCAACACAATCTCCACTCCATTTTGCCTGAGAATCCACGACTATCCTCCCAGTGTTTGGCAACTCTGAGTTTAATTAGCAAAAGTCTTGAGAAATTATTACGTACGCTCCCTTTGCCTCCGTGAGTCTCATGTCAAATCAATGCCACTAATTAGGCCAATTTAAGCCTGAGCAATAAGGGTGAATGCAGATGTATTGGTGTTGTAGAGGGTGCTGGGAATGGGAAAGGTAACTCAAACGAGGAGCTTCTTCCCATCATAATACTGGGATCCTACTCCACACCAGGCTGTACAGTTTGGAAATATGCCAAAGGAAATCTTATTACTATGAATCTGTCATTACCTATCACTTCCTAACTCAAGCTATGCATTTTAAAATGGAGCTGCAAGCTGATATTTAGCTCTACTTAAATTACTGCTAAAACTTTCGATGTGGAGGGTATGATTCATCCAGTCTGACTTTGGCCATCACACAATAGATGTCTGATCTGAAAGACTCATGGTCAGTACAGAGAGACGGGCACCTGCTGCAGTGAGTTCATCTCATCAAAAGGCAGGTTCCAAAACAAGTTTGATAAATCTAACCCCAGAGGTAAACCAATTGCAGTAGAAATTGAGGTAACCACCTTAGACTATATGGCTCACTGCTGGACAGCAGAAGTTTAGTAAAATGCATCTTGTCCTAAGAACGTATACTCCAGGATCTGGGTGAGGTGCCACCTCTCATTCTAGTTATGAAGCACTAAACGAGGAAACTGAAAATGAACAAACCAAAAACCATGCATAGTTTACTATACCAATAAGAACTTTTTCCTCTGAAGTGAGGCTTATTGTGTTCCTGGAGGTTGGGCTTGGGTCAGGTATCAATTCCTGTCATCTCATGCTGGGTTCACCCCATGACAAGTCAGTATCACACTCATCCTCAAATCCTGCATGTGTAGATTTAGAAATAAACTCTTTAAGCGTGATTTTTCACCTTTCAGTCTGTCAGACATGACTTGTGAAGGGATTTAAGGATCTTTTTTTCAAGCTCAGTCCCAGTTCATGAACATCTGCAAGTACATGGAGAATCCAAAAATATGAAGTGAATACAGGCATATTATGTTGGACATCAGTATATGCAAGCATGTTCCTAATGCAAAGTCTCCAGGCTATTCAGACTGGCCTGTACAGACCCTTAGCAGTGATTTTGGCAGCTCATCTGATAGGGTCATGTGCTTTCAGTGCTCATGACGCCCATTTCTATCCATTTTCTGTGTCAGCAGTCAGATTTTATTAGATAAAATAATGAACTCCATTTCCTTGCTTTTTGCTTTTTTGGGGGCCAGGAATCATTTCACCAAATTTTATGTGTCCAACTGTTATGTCATTACTTTAAACTGGTCAACTAGATGCAAAGATCTTCAAGGCATGTCCAGAGATCTTTTCATTCCCTATGTCTGAAGAGGAACTGGTTCACTTTCAGGGAATGCCTCTCTGCTGTCTGTCTGTCAGTGTATGTTAACATAGTCTAGACATCAAATGGTATTCCAGTCTAGGTTCATACCTAATGGCAGCTGTCTAGAGGCATGTTTATGTACGACCCAGGGGCTCAACACAACTACTCACGCTTCAGGTCTTAATACCTTTAGAGGTGCATCAGAGCATCTGAAACACACATGTGGCTCTGGCAGATGTGGCAAGGATCCTATGGGACACCGATACCTTCCTGCACTTCCCTCCAGGAGGAGTCCAAAGAGACAGGGTGCTCACTCAGTTGTCCCTGCCTGAGCAGTTCTGGCGCAGGATGACGATTATACAACCCTGAGGAGCAGTGAGGCTGCAGACAGTTTCTACCAAAACAACTCTATTTTACTGACAACTGAATTATAACTAATACAACTGGCCACTGGGTTGCAGATGAAGCTAAAATCACAAAAGATAACATTTGCTATAGTAACCTGTGCAGATTGTCATTGCCAGTAAGTTATGTCATGTCCTTTAAACTATGCACTTGCAATTCAGTAAGTAATGATAAATATTGCACTGACAGCCACTATTACTTCATTTATTCATTTATGTAAAATGTGTGTAAACATGTCCAAGTAGTACAGCATTCTGTGCCAACCATTATTAGAAGGCATTAGTTTCATTTCGTAGAGTAACCAAGCTGGAATAAAGTAAATTATCAGTTCAGTAAAGATGAGAGGTAAACACTGATCCCATTTAAAATGTGTACCTTGGAGTCTTATAGAGAAGGATAATTCCAAATGTTTTCAGATTTACCTTTATTTGAAGGTCATTATCTTCAATAAAGATGGGGATGACTCTCAAAGGATTACTCTGATATTTGGCTATAATTGAGCTAGAATTTTCAAAGCATTTTTTTTTAAAGCTGTTCACTTTTAGAAATGGTTTGAATAATTGGGTTTAAATATAGTAGCTATCTTTTTTTTTTTTTTTAAATCTTACTGTATTCCCTACAGCTACTGTACAAATAAAATAGAAAAAGTGATTCCTTCTTCAAAACTCCTTAAGTAGGCAATTGCTAATAGGTGAGCAAAAAATGCAATCATAAAGAGACTGATGATGTTACAGGCGGCAGTTTGCAGCACCCAGTTAATCTGAACGTTATCAAGATTTTGTAGACATCACAGGAAAAAAGGGAGTCAAGAAAATAGATGACGAAGAAAGAGGACATGACCTTGCAAATCATTGGCAGATGATGCTGTTTGGCTATTTTAATTTAGCTTCTTTACTTATTAGCAGATGGGCTGTATAGTGTTATGTTGTAAACACAATTATATTAAGGGATCAGCTAAACTTTTTCCATAGCCTTTTACCACAATGGACCAGTTAAGAAGTACTGAATAATACCTTTTGTTGAGTATCAGTCATACATCCTGCATGCCTGTTGCTAATACTTAAACAAACGAAGATTGGAGCATTCTATTAAACGCAATGCCATAAACAAGGTGAAAAAATATTTCTGTCCAAGATCAGCTTTTAACCGGTCTTCATTTACAGTTACTGCAGCACATATCAGACCAGAATTTGATTAGTTCATCTATGCTACTGGTTGGTCACAGTCTTTCTAGTACTAATCAGTAAACTTATTGACTTGCATCAAATTAATATTCTGGATTTTTATTCATGTTCAGACTAATATGAAACTGAAGGATGCTTTCAGGGAACTTACCCCAAGCCTCTGGGACAAAACAAGGACAAAACAAGAACAAAACATAATGCTGTAAATTGGCATTATGTTTGAAGCGGAGGCTTGAAAAGAAATCTCTCACTGTTAAATGAGAGAGAATGAGTTAAGATAGAGAGAGCTAAATAAAACAGAAGGCAAAGGAAGGGACTGGGAGAATGAATAACCACCCACTGTAGGAGAAGATCAGGTTTGAGACCATCTAAAGAATGTGAAGGTGGACAAGTCCATGGGACCTGATGAGGTGCATCTGTGGGTCCTGAACGAACTGGCAGATGAAGTTGCTAAGCCACTATCCATCATATTTCAGAAGTCGTGGCAGTCTGGTGAAGTTCCCACTGACTGGAAAATGGGAAACATAGCCCCCATCTTTAAAAAGGGAATAAAAGACCCAGGGAACTGCAGGCCAGTCAGTCTCACCTCTGTGCCTGGCAAGATCATGGAGCAGATCCTCCTGGTGACTATGCTAAGGCCCATAGAAAATAAGGAAATAATTGGTGACAGCCAACATGACTTCACTAAGGGCAAATCCTGCCTGACTAATTTGGTGGCCTTCTATGATGAGGTTACAGCATTGATGGATAGGGGAAGAGCAACTGACATCGTCTACCTGGATTTATCCAAAGCATTTGATACTGTCCCACACAACATCCTTGTCTCTACACTGGAAAGACATGGTTTTGACGGATGGACCACTCGGTGGATAAGGAATTGGCTGGATGATCACACTCAAAGAGTTGTGGTCAACGGTTCAATGTCCAAGTGGAGGTCAGTGACGAGTGGTGTTCCTCAGGGGTCAGTACTAGGACCAGTGCTATTTAAAATCTTTGTTGGTGACATGGACAGTGGGATCGAGTGCACCCTCAGCAAGTTTGCAGATGACACCAAGTTGTGTGGTGTTGTGGACACGCTGGAGGGAAGGGATGCCATCCAGATGGACCTAGACAGGCTGGAGAGATGGGCCTGTGAGAACCTAATGAAGTTCAACAAGGCCAAGTGCAAGGTCCTGCACGTGGGTCGGGGCAATTCTAAACACAACTACAGGCTGGGTGGAGAATGGATTGAGAGCAGCCCTGAGGAAAGGACTTGGGAGTGCTGGTGGATGAGAAGCTCAACATGAGCCAGCAATGTGCGCTGGCAGCCCAGAAAGCCAACTGTGTCCTGGGCTGCATCCAAATCAGCGTGGCCAGCAGGTCGAGGGAGGTCATTCTGCCCCTCTACTCTGCTCTCGTGAGACCCCACCTGGAATACTGCATTCAGCTCTGGAGTCCCCAACACAAGAAGGACATGGAACTGCTGGAGTGGGTCCAGAAGAGGGGCACGAAGATGATCCGAGGGCTGGAACACCTCTGCTATGAAGACAGGTTGAGAGAGTTGGGGCTGTTCGGTCTGGAGAAGAGAAGACTCCGGGGTGATCTTATTGCAGCCTCCCAGTATTTAAAGGGGGCCTACAGAAAAGCTGGGGAGGGACTTTTTACAAGGGCATGTAGTGATAGGACAAGGGGCAATGGATTTAAACTGAAAGAGGGTAAATTTAGATTAAATATAAGGAAGAAATTTTTTACTCTGAGGGTGGTGAGGTACTGGAACAGGTTTCCCAGAGAAGTTGTAGATGCTCCATCCCTGGAGGTGTTCAAGGCCAAGTTGGGTGAGGCTTTGGGCAACCTGTTGTAGTGGAGGATTTCCCTGCCCATGGCAGGGGGGTTGGAACTAGATGATCTTTGAGTCCCTTCCAACCCTAACCATTCTATGTTTCTATGATTCTATGACTCTATGATTCTATAAAACAATGAAAAAGATAACTTTTTTTATATTTGGTGCAACAGAAAAGACACAACATTATTAAAGAAATATGTAGAAATAAATTATATGATCAAAACAACACAATAGGAAAGTTAGTTTTGCACTCAAATTCTGGATAGACGTCCGTAAAACCAAACTTTATTTATCAAGGCTTGAGACATCAGATATCCAGAGCCTGGATTCAATTTAACAGGATGGATGGATAAGAAAATCCGCATCTTTTTAAAGGAAGTGTCTGTGAGATTTAGAAACAGCTTAATGTGATAGAGAAAAATCCATCTGGATGAATATTATGCCCAAGCGATAAACTTGATTGACAAGGATGATGGTGTTATTTTTCAGAATGACTGAAAAGGAGAGAAGAATGCAAGTACAGGGAAGGGGTGGAGATTAGGAATGTTGTTTTGGCAATGTTGAATTTGAACTGAGGCATAAATCAGGCTAGAGATATATCGACATCTTAATTGGGCATGGGAGATGGATTATGGCTCATTAATAGAAGAGTGTTTAATTTTTCTTTACTTTGTGTGAATGGAAGCTTTTCTCTTCCAAATGCAGTTCCTACATTTCCAAATCTGCCTCTGTTTTTTAGGTTCGCAAAAAAAAATGTATCATGATCAAAGGAAGACTCATAACTTGACTGTGAGGTGTGAAGAATGATTCTAAGGGAATTCACTTGCATTTCTGGATACTCAGTTACTTGGAAAATTAGGCCTCCAAAACTACTAGCCTCCTCTAGAAATGTAGGCCATGATATTCTTCCATTGGTTTGTTTTTTGGCAGAGCTAGTCATAGATACCAGGAATGCCTCACTCACACTTCTTTCCTGTGGTGGTTTTCTGTGACAGCTTTCATGTAAGCAATCTCCAAAGCTTTCTGAAAAACAGGAAGCCAATACCTGTATTAAAGGCTAAATGTCTGGGGAGAAAAATCTTCAATTCTGGTTTGCGGCTTTAGATTTATCCATTACAGAGCGTCTCTACTTCCACACACACATATAGACCAGCAGAGGAAATATTTCTCAGACAGTGATGGTTTTATAGGATTTTAAGGGTTAACAGTAATCATAAGTTGTAGTCCTTTTATTTAAACGACCCATTTTGAGGAGCGCAAGAAAAATCCTCCCCCCAGCCTGCCCAGAAAACAGCCATCCGCTGCAAGATCTGGATTCACTACCAGAAGTTCCAGCATTCACTAAATATGATGAAGATCAGAAAAAAGAAAAAATAAAAATGTGCTTTTGGCTAAGTCTGTTTTGTAAAAGGAAAGAATATGAAACAATCTTGACAGTCAGCAAAGGAAGAAACAAGGTAAACACTAACTAGAATATTTTATTCATTTACCCCTATCAGCTGTTGTAAATTCTGACACCATACAACACCCATCTTTCCCTTCTATCTAATCACAGAAGAGGCAGACTCTATTTTTCATGTAATGCAATAGAACACACCGCAACTACCAGACAATGAAAGAAGATACCATAACGGTTATGCTTTTAAGAGCACACATTTTTGTTGTTGTCACACTAGTCATATGGGAGCAAATTGAATATAGCTGAAGGTAATACATAATTCTGAAGAATCACCTAGCAGGCAGAATGAAGGGACACTGGCTTTGGGAAATACTGAAGAATCATCACTGTATTAGCCCTACAGCTCCAACCCGCCTTGATTCGATGTCAAGCTTTAGTCAAGATCCTTCTTCAGATTAATCTCTAGGTCTTTTCTTCTGGACTTTCTTATTGGTGATCTTTAACAGTGAACTGTGTTTACCATTTCCAAATAATTTGATATCAGCATTACTGTTTGAATAAGCAATTGGACAGCTAACATATATAAAGTACATTCAACCCCTCCATGAAAATTATGAGTATAGGGGCAAAAAGATAGGAAACGTGGCCTACATGGACTATCCTGATATTTCACCTCATACACAAGAAGTAGGAATATCTTTATCAGGCAATATGTGCCTAATTTTCTATTCTGAAAATTTCTGATCACTCAGAAATCTGACCGAAGGTGATCACATCTACAAAACGTCATCACTTAGCAATCAACCACTTATTTGAGATCAGACAGGATTTTCTGGAAATGCAGGACAAATCTGGAAATTCATCCTGATGGATGGATGAATCTCTTTCCAAGAAAAATAGAAATAAATTATTTTACAAAATTAATTATACTATAATCAACCCGTTCTTCGAATAGACAGGACTAAAGTAGCCACAGTCTTGTTTACAAATATAATTTGCTGCCCTGTATAGAAACAACTGGTATATACCTTCTAGTTAGGACCTAAAAAGCAAGCAATAATAAATGACAACGTTTTGGACTCAAGGAGTGTGTCTGTGTCCTCCAATGGACCAGCTCAGGATGCTTCGTCTCCTGTCCTGCTTCCATACTTTCAGATCAGCCCACAGTTTCCCTTCGCAAGCATGTACAGTAGGACACAGACATGACGTGGGATTCAGCTGACCAAGTACAGTGGTGGGATTCAATTTGAGATTAAGACAGTTAAATCTAACAGTCTACATGTAGAGGCCTGGTGGATTAGGGAATCAACTCATTTCCCAGCACATAAGTGCCTAGTGGCAGAAGAGATGCAGTAGAATATCTAAGACATTAGCCCAGGGCTGAGAGATATCACGTTGGATGTACAGGAAACCTGCACCTGTTTCGCTCAGCAGCTGTAAACCAGACATAGTTATCTTAGGACATCCCAGATAGCACTGGACACTTCCTTTTAGACAACTGGATTAGATTTGTCTAAAAAATCAACATCAACAACTGATGCTGTGCGTTGCCCAGCCCACGTCTCATGTCAGACTGTAACCCAAGACAACTTTGCCCTCGGCTCAGTGTCACTTATAGAACTTTTGATCTTCATTAGTTTTAGGGTGTTTTTTCCACTCAGAAGATTTGCTTTGCCATATCAGTGGCTCTTTCCACTGATATGTGAAATACCGACTTACAGAGCATTCAGGAAAGCAGGTCAGGGAGGATGGATCCTGCACTTAATGGTTCATCCTTCCAGATAGCCATGTCAGCACTTTGTAGAAGCAAGGTTTCAATTTTTGCTTAAAATATGGATCCAGTAATGCTGCCAACTAACATTTATCTCTGTCATTGAGCTTGTCGGCCACAGCAGGCGAGGACACAATTCAACAGCTACTTCTCTTCTCTAGTGTTTGAGCCATGGATCCCTTAATTTTAACACAGGATTGCTGTTTATTCCAGCAAATGGCAACAAGGCAACAGCACCAAATTTTGAGGAGAGATATTTCATTGAGTGAAACAGTCCACTGCTCAGTGATGTCCAGTTTCCTACCTAACAGTTAAGTATTAGTATCTGTTGAGTGGGATTTCTTATTAATGACCCTGCAGAAAGTAGTTGTTAAGGTTTTATCTAGAATACTGTCCTGACTGTGAAGGAAGAGAAAATGCAAAGGTCTACAAGGAAGATCAGAGGAAAAGAATCTCTTTTTAAGAGAGGACTAGAGGATTCTTCTCTTCTCTCTAAACTAGAGAGGCATGGGTTTGATGGATGGACCACTCGGTGGATAAGGAATTGGCTCAATGGCCGCACTCAGAGAGTAGTGGTCAACGGCTCGATGTCCAAGTGGAGACCAGTCACGAGTGGCGTCCCTCAGGGGTCCGTGTTGAGCCGGCCCTCTTCAACATCTTTGTCGGTGACGTGGACAGTGGCATGGAGTGCACCCTCAGCAAGTTCGCCGATGACACCAAGCTGTGTGGTGCCGTCGACACGCTGGAAGGGAGGGATGCCATCCAGAGGGACCTCGACAGGCTGGAGAGGTGGGCCCGTACCAACCTCATGAAGTTTAACCAGGCCAAGTGCAAGGTCCTACATCTGGGTCGTGGCAATCCCAGGCACAAATACAGACTGGGTGGAGAATGGATCGAGAGCAGCCCTGAGGAGAAGGACTTGGGAGTACTGGTGGACGAGAAGCTCAATATGAGCCGGCAATGTGCTCTTGTGGCCCAGAAGGCCAACCGTGTCCTGGGCTGCATCAAGAGGAGCGTGGCCAGCAGGTTGAGGGAGGTGATTCTCCCCCTCTACTCTGCCCTCGTGAGACCTCACTTGGCGTATTGCGTCCAGTTCTGGAGTCCCCAACATAAGAAGGACATGGACCAGTTGGAGAGGGTCCAGAGGAGGGCCACGAAGATGATAAGAGGGCTGGAGCACCTTTCCTATGAGGACAGGCTGAAAGAGTTGGGGCTGTTCAGCCTGGAGAAGGGGAGGCTCCGGGGTGACCTTATAGCGGTCTTCCAGTACCTCAACGGGGGCCTACAAGAAAGATGGGGAGAGGCTGTTCAGGAGGGCCAGTTGTGATAGGACAAGGGGTAATGGTTTTAAAATAGAGGGAGGTAGATTCAGATTGGATATTAGGAAGAAATTTTTTGCCATGAGAGTTGTAGAACACTGGAACAGGTTGCCCAGAGAGGTGGTGGATGTTCCATCCCTGGAGACGTTCAAGGCCAGGTTGGACGAGGCCCTGAGCAACCTGATCTAGTTGGAGATATCCCTGTTCCTTGCAGGAGGGTTGGACTAGATGACCTTTGAAGGTCCCTTCCAGTCCTAACCATTCTATGATCTTGGTCTGTTCAGTGTAATAAAACAAACTGAAAAGAGAGGGACAAGAATCCATTGGGGAAAAAAACAAACCTGGAGAGTGCGAGGAACTAATTAACCTAAAGGCACAAATAGTCACCAAAAATGGTTTTAGAGTCAGCTGTGGAAAATATAAGCATCAGAAATATGAGGAACTGTGATCTTTTGCTTTAGACACTGCTTCATTGTAGTAATATGAGTGCATTAAAGCTCAGGCTGCATTCCCTTAGGGCTGGCACAAGTTGCTCCTAGACCACATATTTTACAGAGTCTCAGTGTCAGATTGTATGTGGTCCATGTATGTCAAGGTCAACCTGTGCATAAAGTTTTCAAGGTCATACACAAGTTGACTGCTACTTCTGACAGCATAGAGGCCAATATCGATGATTTATATTGCATGTTGCAAGATCTGATGTAAACCATACAGCCTCACTTAGGGAGGACAAGAGATACATATTGGGGAAGGGAAAACAGGGGATGGAGACAAGACATGGGATTCATCTCACCTAACAAAGTGTACTACTGTAAGAGCTAGCAGTCGTCTTTATACTCAAAGAAGAGAAGCAGGCATTTAAGGTTTGATTCACTGGACCAGTTCTAAACATTAATATTAGGATAAGAAACCGTAAGCTAGACAACACCACAGTGTCAGTGAAATCTTCCTTGGGAAGTTTTGAAGGAAATTAGATACAACATGTTTCTTTATGGAACAGGGAGTGGGAGGTTGCAAGATTTTACTTTATTAATATTAGGCACATGTATATAGATAAGAAAGCCTGGCTGAGGTTTAGTCAAGATGATATATATCTAATGAAGCTAGCAGTTTTGGAGAACATTTCTGGAAGATATGAGGTAGCTAGTAAATTTTACTTTCACTGAGAAATAGTTAGGTTTTTTATATAAATATGGGCTCGTTTCAAGGTTGGTGGGTACAAGTAATTATATTTTATGGAGATAACAGATTAAACTTTCAACACCCGTATCCAGTCAGCTGCAATGTAAGAGCTAATAATAACTGTCCTTGGGAAGATTCAAAGTAGCATCCAGAAAAATCAGAAAAGGCCAGCATTGACATTCCTGAAATAGCCAAGAAAAAATAATTGCTATGAATAAACAAACAAAAAGAAAGAATATCTTTGTGCACCAGAAAGACACGAAGTATATGTCCAATTAAAAAAAAAGTCCTTTGTAGGTCACCTTAGAAAGGAACAGTTCACAGTCATCAGAAAAATAAAAAATGCAGTAAGGAGGAAAAAAGTTTGAAAGGAAAACAATATAAACTACAAATAAAAATGGTCAAGTTAGAAAAAGAGCAATAATTGCTTTGCACGAGCTTCTAGGCTTTAATATCCAAAAGAGGGGAGTGTAATGATGGCAGAAATTGATAAGAGATCACAGAACTCTTGAATAAGTTTGAAGCTGAAAATCCAAAGTGATAGAGAAGTTTCCGGTATAGCATTTAGACAAAGAAATAAATGATATTGACAATACACTGCTGAAGGTGGCACTTAGAGATGAAAATCTTGGCAGGAAAGCACAGAACGTTTTGACTGATTACTTATTTCTTAACAAAAGAAGCTAAATCTAATCAGAAACTAGTGCTAACTGGTGTCTGTGACAGTTCAGGCACTTAACACTCACAAATTCATGGATTTTCCTCTTGGAATAAAAATACAAATTGCAAAACTTTATTCAGCCATCACATATCCAAGAGACTCTCTTGAAGAAAAACTATCCCCAAATCCAGTCAGGTTTGCTAATAACTAAATGCCTCCAGGTTATCGTACTTTGGTGGCTGCCTTAATACATTGGGTATGAAAACGGGTAAGGAATAAGTATTCAAGGACTAAATAAAAATGTCTGTGCCTTATATAGACAAAGCTACAGAGGATTTTATGCCTTCTCTTGACAGCATCACAGATCTCAGGTAGAAATAGTAGAATATAAGCCTACATATGTATGTGACTTCTAAAAATGTTTGTCCTACCTTCCAAGAAGTAATGAATAGAAAGACAGAGATATTACTCGGCACATCTTGGTCCATGCTGGGAACCTGGCTGCACATCGAGTGTCTCCATGCTGAACCCATAAACACACCACACAGTGCTTGCTGCCAAAGGCAACACGTCCTCAAGAAACCAGGAGGAGATCGTCCCCACCTGCCTTCAGAAGTTCACTGTGCAGATATCTGCATCTGCACTACCAGCACTCTCTTAATTACTAGTGGAGAGAAACAAGCACTTTTAAGAAGTTAGTCAAGTAATGTCTGCCTTAGGATAAAAAGCATTTCAGCTTACAAGCACCTAATCCTTTCTCCTTTATTATAAAAGGAATCTACAGAGCTGTGTCACATACAAAAATCATCATTTCTATATTGGCCTTAATACCCCATCAGAAGCCTGACCGCAAGATTGTACAGATTGCCTCATCTGGGTGCAAGAATCTTCATATTCTCTGACCTCATCCTCAAAGGCAAATTAAAAAGTACCATTTCTTTAGCAGCCTGAGATCCATAAGCTTCCAGTGTAGAAGGCTGAGAAGGACTTTGCTGTCAGCTGATATGCTACGTCTGGGGCAGCGCAGCTCTTAAGGGAGAGGATGCTCAAGAGCTACGTGTGCCTGCGAACCTAAGAAGCATTCCCATTTGTAGCCAATATCACCTCGGGAAATGAAATTAGCACATCACTCCATGCTGACATCCTGTTTCCTCTTTGTATTAATACTCAAACACGTTTCAGGGCTCTGACATGGTGGTCTACCAGTAATTAAGATTAAGGAACATTCTTTGTTGACAATTCACTGATGAATTAACTTGTTTCTGCATTCAGTCCCTGATTCAGAGTTTGCTTCATTCCTTGGCTGGGAGAGAATCCCTGTTATGATTTATTGCAATCCTTATTATGATTAATAGAGCTCTACATTGTTCATCTCCTGGGCAATGAATGCAGGATGCCTATTCAGCTCAAGGAGGACCACGTGGTCTCACTTACAGATCAACCAACCTGGTTGCAGGCTTCCACGTAAGGTATTTTTGAAACGCTCTTTCTCACTGAAGATCAGCTGACTACTTTTGTGCTTTTGTTCCGTGCTCTTTAAATGCTCTTAACTATATGTTAGAAGACAACTTCTGTCAATTTAATGATGCATCCACAATGTAACAAACCTATCAGTTAAACATTATTCATTTAGTCTACTTCAATATTTCAGCAGCATAACATTAGAAATAAAAATATGAAAATTATTTGATAAAATGTCAATGAAAACCTGTTAATTATTAGGAAAGACAATAAGAAAATGTGGGAAGTACAAATAATAAAAAATAAGTAATAGGTTGGGGTTTTTCCCATGCTGACCAGAAAGCCAGCTTGCATGAGACACACTTGTGCACTATTTTTAGAACACCAATGTCTGCAGTTGTTTACAGATTAAAATAATTTAATAAAAAGAACATCTGATAGTTGAGAGTCAGATGATTTTATACCAGGTGATACAACAATAAGAGAAGATTTCTGTGCTGAGGTGCCATTCCTTGGCACTGAACTTGTGATCAGGCCAACATTCCTACTTCCAGATCCCCTGAAACCTTTGCAACGTAGTTTCTGAACTCAGGTAAATTACTAAGATTTCTTCCTAGTACATGGACCACCTGCTTGTGTAAACCTGAAATTTTGCATGCGAACTATCAACTAATTACCCCTGTAATTACTAATTTTATAAATGCCATATGACTGTTCTTCATGCCTACTAATACTGCAATATATCCTATATCGGCACAGGTAATGCATGTTTATGTTTCTGACTAATAGGATTTCTTGACTTCATTGATTTCTAGCTCGTGTCTGGAAGCCACTATATACAGCCTAAAAAGCTGCATTAATCTTGAAGCTACAGTAAATATAAATAATGAATATTTACTTATGCAATAGCTGACTGCCATCAAAGTGCTCTGTAAGGGGCAGTTGACACCAGTAATTGTTGATTCCTGAGGAATACCTGTCAGATGGATCTGTATGAAAAGTAAATGAGGTGACTAGCACCACTCACCTATTCAGCCTCAAGAGCTGTTTCCTACTCTGAGCTGAAAACTGGTTCTTAATTGACTTGAGTGAGATGTGGACTGAAAAGACTGAGAGGCTTTTATTTATAAAAACCTGTTTCACTTTGCAGTGGCATGGATTTAGGACTGCTCTAATGATCAGTTATCACTTCTCAGCTAGTGTAGGTAGCGGAGAGCTTGAGGGTCGACGACCTCTTAAACCATTCCCAGATCCACAAAAGAATGCCTGATTTCACACCAAAATCTCCCTTTCAGAGTGAGTATCAGTGTAATGACGTGACCTCAGGACCTTGCAGTAGGGTCGTGGGATGGCTACAGTGCTGCGATGGCACTGGCTCTGCACCCCTGCCTTCCAATGCCAACAGTGTTTCTTTCAACAGTCATTTAGTGAGTCTGCCAAGAGGAAGAAAATCTAATTACAGTGCAGTCCTTCCAACGGGGTTGTGATTCACATTTCTTGATGTGATTCCTTTTTATCTGCACTGCTGGCATCTTTAGAATGCAATATCTAAGTTTAAAAGGAGTTTAAGGAGGATTGCGTTCCTGTTTATTTTACTCCTTCATCACATCAGCCTTTCATGACCTTTTTATAGTTTTAGTAAATACTGCTACTATCCTTGTATCGTACACAAAAGTGACTACCAAAGTGTATTGAAAAGGAGTTTTATTTTAAGACTTCAGTGGAAGCAGAAAAGACCTGCAAAAGATGCAGAGAGGGCCATAGGATGAGGATATTTGTGTCCTTTGAGAGACAGGATCAACTACTCGGAGCACCACAGAGACCTCAAGAAATGGAAGGAATAGAGGAAAAGCCAAGAGGAAGTAATAAATGTCAGTGTAGACTAATTGAAGAATGAAAATCACTTGCTCTCATACTCTCAAAGATGTTTGGATGTGTAAGATTCTTTAAAACTAATAATCCCTCTTGGATTTCACTGGGCATTTGGGTACCTATCAACGCTAAATACTTTAGATGTGTATTATGGATGTCCAGGCCTGACTATGCAGGGTAAATGGTGGGACACACAACAACAGCCACCTCCAGCAGAGACGGAGTGGGAATATTCAAGGTCAAACAAGAAACTTCATAAACGGAACAGGCAATGGGAGCATTGCTCCTGGGGATCCTCTGTAGAAGCACTTGGCAGACGCAATTGCAGTTATTGAAAACAGCGTTTCTGGCTGTTTCACCCAAGAACGTTTGAGGGTGGTGCTGGAAGTTCACAAGAGTAGTTCTGATAAGTTTTATGCATCTGGTAAGACGGGGATATGCACTGCTGTGGGTGAGGCTAGTTGTTTTGACTGCATCTATTTGCTGGTTAGTGCTAAAGAAATGGGATTATTTTACTCGTTGTTGAATGAGGATCAGAAGAAACCCAAGATTCAGTAGGTCACTTGCACAAGCCTGAAGTGAACACAAGGCCCTGCTCACCTCACAAACACAAATCGCCTGAAGGCTTAGGCATGCAATAAATTTTCTGACCAATTTGTCAATGGCTATAAAAGAGTATGTATTTTCAAACTCAGAGCACCCTGAAGAACCCTCTGATTTTAGTGAAACACAGCCCAGGCCTTTCGCCAAAGGTGTTGGTTCAGGTCTTCATGATCTTTGCAGAATTGTCTCTTTGACTCTTTAATAAGTCTCCAGATCAGCAAAAGCTCTCAGATGAATTTGTGTTGAAGGAGAAAACCAGAAACCTGTTCCTTCCAAGCATTCAATTTTGAGTGTTAGTTTGGTTTGGCTATGCTGTCCAAAGTATAATAGATAATACATTTTAATGGCACAAATCCTCACCCGAAGAGTTCAATGATATAAATAAATCTTTTTCTGGCTCTACTGTGTTTGACATAGGCTCAATTCTAATCTCATTTACAGAAGTCTGACCACGACTGGCTGTATTGGAATCGACTGCATTTTCCCAGTGTGAAAATAGGACGAGGCCCCATAGCTACAATTATGAATAAAAATGGTTGTATAAAGTAAGAGTTTAGGTTGAAAGGAATCCCACTGACAGACTGGGACACAATGACCCTTTTCTGTGAGGGGAAAAAAAAGGGCCACATTTTTTAATACAGAAAAGAAATAAATGTTTAGCAAACTACTTTGCTTGGTCTGTGGCTGTAACCAGCCTTAAGCTTCGTAACACAGCTGGGAGGTGGGAATCAGATGCCTCTAGAGGCCTCTTTATTTTGTTTAATTACTTCCAAGCTGCACTGAGAAGTTATGACCAAAACATTAAATTGAATTAAAATGTTTTCAATAATAGATTGGTGGGTACAGAAGGATATAGCAATTCTTATCCACGAACAGAATTTATTGGGTTTTTTTACCTTTTATTCGTTTTTTTTATTGTTTTCCATTTATCTCTGATTAGGTGCCTTGGAGGCATGAGTTTGTCTGTCTTCAGAAAGTGAAGAGGACGAAGCAAAAAGCTTTTATGCTTTGCGATGTGTTCAGGTTGTGATGGTTTGCTCTCAACATTTTGCCTTGTACACTGTTCTGAACCAAGCTCCACCATATGAAATGCTGCCATGCTGTGTTTTCTCCTCCTCCTCCTCCTCTGCCTCTGCCTCCTCCTCCTCCCTTCTTTACCTGCTGCCACTGATCCTGTCGTCTTCCATCTCATTAATCAACCATACAACCGGGCCTCTCTACCATCCTTCCATCTCATACAATCTATCATAGAATCATAGAATGGTTTGGGTTGGAAGGGACCTCAAAGATCATCTGGTTCCAACTCCCCTGCCATGGGCAGGGACACCCTCGACACACTATGTTTTGATATTTCTTACCCTACCAGGTTTCTTTTCCAGAAATATTTGAGGAATTTACACTGAAATTTTTTCACCAACACAAGTCTGGATTGCTGATTAAAGTAATTTTTTCCCATTAAAGGTTTTTTTTTAAGATGAATTTTCAAAGTAGTGTTGAAAAACTGAATGCCCTGAAACTCAGTGATTTTATTCTTATGGATGTCCCATGTGAATAACGGGTCAGTAGCCTCATGTCTCTGTTTCTTGAGCTCAGCTACATGACTGGCTTACAATTGCTTTGAGGTATAGCTACTGCAAGTGGGAACTTCATGGTACCTCATGGGCATGAAGTCTAACCAAAAGCTCTATCTACAAAGGAGAGAAGGATTTAAATCACTCAAAGAATTACTTCTCTGAGGAACCATATCATCATTTCTCAAATAGAAGATTTAACTTGGAGGCAAGCATCTGGTGGTATTAGAATTTGTGCTAAAAGTTAAATTTTGCATGGGACACATACAAGACAGTGGGCTTCCATCAAAACCATTGTAAGAACAAAATCCCAAACTTGTCTAATATTTTCATTTCAGCCATCCCTAACGAGCTCAATGCTAATCCCCATTTTTTGTAGGCTGTTGCAGCCTTCTGTTCTGCTCCCACACTTCCTAACCTCTTCAGAGCATGATTGCTGTAATTTCTCCATTTTTCTGAGTAGCTTTTTCACCAAGTACTCATGCAGTCTTCTCTGACTGCATCAAACCAGTGCTCAGCTTCTTACCCACCCTCCACATCTCAGCCCTTTCCAATTGTTTACTGTTTTATCTTGTCACGATGACTTGCACATGGCCTTCTTCCCTAGGCAGCTGCCAAATTCAGCTGCTAATTTTCCCACTCTTTTGACATGCCTTTGTACCTTCTTCTATTCACAGCAGTCACATACATTAAACAATCTCCATAATTCATGGTATTTCATTTTTTCTTTGCCAAAATGTTCTCAGTAACAGAATCGACTCTTCTGATAAATGCACAGTCTTCATTTTCTTCTCTTCTCTTTGGCTGTGAGAATGATCCATTTTATCTCTATTCCTTCTGCAAGATCATAATTGCCATAATTCATTAACAACTCAAGCAAAGTCCCTTTGCTTGTTTTGCGTCCTCTTTGAATCTTGCTGATGCTACAGGATTCTTCTGTTCTTCTTTCACCACTGACACAAAGCAAGCACAGTCCCTGCTGTTGCGAACTGAGCTATCTTTAAACAGGCTGGTTTGGGTGCTGTATTGAATCTAGCTACAGCAATGTGGTAGTGGTCTAGTTATCCATCAAGCCTCTTGAGTTTTTCATCTTGCTCTGTGAGACTGAATCACACAGTCATTGACTTCCATGAGTGTTTTGGAGCACTTCATAAGCTGAGATCAGCTTTGGTCCTAATTAATTTGTGCCTGAGTTTTCAAAGCTGTATAAGCACTCACTGAAATGACTGGATTCATGCAAATATGGTCAAAGAAATAGAAGTACTCAAAGTTATTTGCAGACTCATCCAAGTGATTTTTATTTTTCCCCAAGTGCTCAGTCAGGTTTGAATCGAGATCACAGGGAGGCAGCAGGAAATTAGGTCAGCAGAGCTGTCGAAAATGATATGTTAAGTGAAAGTTTAAAATCTAATCTTACAGCTTCCTCACTCCTCATAAAGTTGTGCAGTAACAAGCCCAAAATATAGAAGATGTCTGATCAATAAAGAGCCATTGTCCACAGCAATTCATATTCTCAGATTTTTCAACATAGATTTTTGTGTTTTCACTAACACTGGATGTCAAATGAAGAAATTGTGACTGACATTCCACCAAACCATTCAGCCCACTCCCAGCTTCTCAACTCCTTCATTTCGTCATGCCTTAGAAGTAAAATCAATACCTCCACCTTAGTAATATTTGACAGATGATTCTGCCTCAAAGAATATTCCATGTCATTCTCTGCACTGTGCAAGAAAGAGAAAAAGAAAGAGCTTTGTACAAGCAAGAAAAATAGACTACAGCCTTGTAAGGCGTTGTAATCATGTATCACTACTCCTATACCCTACGTTAATCAAATGCCAAATTTCCATGCTATGTCATAGCCATTTGGGCTTTTTCTACTGAAATATTCAGCAACACCTTCAAGCATTTTGAGATGATATGTCTATGTTTATACTATCAAATAAACTTAGCCAAGGATCTTTTTCCAGCACTGAGGTCAAACAGAGTGAATCACCATCATACATCTGCGTCTGTACATCCCTAACTTCCTTCCCCAGTCCAAGCTGCTTACTGGGAACAGTCCCTGGCTGATGCTTTTTCCTACTCCAGGCCTGTACAACATCTGGGAGAGTTTGGGTGGGTATGAACCAGTCTTGGCTTGGGGATTGCACTAGCAGCATGGGAACTCATGGGCAATACTTGATCCCATGTCCCAGTCCCATTGTATTTACTAATAAAGGCAAAGTCTGTCAGATCTATTAGTTATAGCATAACAAAACTTAACAAAATACTTAAAGATTTAAAAAGTAACCTAAAAAATCTGTTTTAAGAAATGAAAATATATAGATTTATTGTGGACAAAGTGTCCATAATTATTTGTAACATAGGCTCTAGGTTCTAGCAGTTGTACTTTAAGTAGCACTCATCTGACTGAAAGTGTTTGTCTCTAAAGTAAGTGCCTACATTTCGCCAGACCACTCTTGTCTCTCAGTGAAGAGAAATGTGGCCTTTTTGGATGGGATCATTTCCCAATTGCCTAAAATAGAATTCTAAAGAAGGTCAGCGACATTGCTACTGAAAGTATCTGGTTTTAAACGTCGATGTGTAGACACTGAAAGTGTCTATGATATTGCCTGTCTAAAATGAATAACTCCAAGGGCAAGGGTAAAATTAACTATGGCTTAAAATCTATGCTATTTTGGCTCTTGGAACTGCAATTTCCTTGAAAATCCAGCTGTTATTTGTTTAGGAATACAAATTACAAAATACAAAATACAAAAAGAAACACCATCTACAAGGTGTTTCCTTGTAGAAGCATCTACAAGGCTGAGCCAATGCCTCATTGGCTTTTGGCTAATATTCTTTTCTACAGTGATTTGGAAAGTGTCTATAAGCAGAATTTTATTCCATAAATCCCTCTGGTTTTTTTATGAATATTAGCTGCATGCTTTGCAGATCAAAAGCATTATGTGCTACAAGAGCTAACCGTCACTGTTTATCTTTTGTGACTCTGAGTCTATGAAAATGGTGTCAGTCTCATTGATTTAACCGGTGTTTCAACAAGCTGCAAGACGTTATCTGTGAGGAACTGGGCTGAGAGGAGGGAAGAGCTGAGGCACAGGCAGATACTCAGTTGTCTCCACCAGCTTTTTAAAAAATAAAATCTGCAGCCAATCAAGGATTTGAGGATGATGCAGATATAATTTCATAGTATCTAGATGGATGCAGGTACTTAAGTTCAAAATTCTCATCCAGATAAAATCTCCCTTCACTAAGGGACACACGTCAATTTAGAAGGAATCATCCTGTTTGCCATACAAGTTGTTTAGGTACAGACAGTTATGCTTTGCAAAATGGATCCCGTTTCTGCCCTTAGACATCTGGTTTGGCTAAGATCAGTGACCATTAGAAATTTGGCGTTACTATTTGTTGGTTGGCCAAAGACCAAAACGAGCCAGGATACTCTTAGCTGTGAGGTTAGGCTGCTCACAAAACTCAGGCAGTGACTCTTTTTTTCCCCTTTAATTCCACATCTTCTATCTTTTACCTGAAAATTAAATAACGACTTCCTCCAGAAGTGGAAAACTCAGGTTCAATCTAACACTTTCTTCATTGCTCCCATCAAACATGTTGCAGAAGGCCCATTACGCCAGAAAATGGAGTAGAAGAACTCCAAGTCAAAGAGACAGCATCTCCTACCAGATGGGAAAGGGGGAGTCCTAAATCCTTCAAGTGTTTCACAGGAAACAAAAGAAACCCATTAAATTAAAAAACATAAAAATAATAAATGAACAAAATAAACCCCAGAAGTAACTCTGGGAACTTGAATCTAGGGCAGGTTTACACCCTGTCTGTGTGGCTAGAATATTGCCCTACAGTTATGAATTGCTTATGTGTGATTATTAGAACAAAAACCAGGCGTGTTTCTTTGTAGAGAAAACCTGAAGTTTGCTTTAAGGTAAGATTCATTCTTTCGAATTATGGATATAATTTCCAGCCCCAGCAGACAGCTCCAGGTGCGGGATCCCATGGACCTGTCGTCCTGCCTCAAGCTTCTAAAAACTGGAGCAATCTGGGAGTTCAAACACACTTATCTGCATGGTACCATATGATGATGGCACTTAGCCTCTCGTGCAGATGGTTATTCTGGATATTGTTTCCTGTGGGAACCAATACAAGAAAAACATGTCTAAAGTCATACGTCTATTCTTCCTTCGTTCTCTGACATTTTTTTTTGTGTTCTTCAGCTTCAGAAAAACATCCCTACTTCCCTGCAGTTTGGCAGTGACCCTAACTGAATATCTGTATTAATAGCAGAGCTGAGTGAATAGTAGGAAATTAGCCTCTTTTTATCCAAAACTGAAGTGCCCATCAGAGGGAGGCAGCTTCCACAAAGCTGAGCCTTATTTAAATTCACATCCTATTTCGAAATGAGCTGGATAGCTTAATTGCATTTGGTCAGTCAGTGGAATTTCCATTCTCTAATTAAGTATTTGTAACCCTTCTAATATAGACTCCTTTGGAGCAATAAAAAAAACAAAAACAAACCCAAAACTCTCATGCTCTCTTCTTTGGTTGAGGACATGGGATAATGATAATCTAGAGAGGCAAAAAAGACAAACAGGATTAATGAATTTTAGAAAACGTAAGCTTGTTTGATTGCTTTGCTTTGGCTTTGTGGAATTGTGCTTAGGCTAAATTGAGCTAACATATAATTTGTCAGCTGGACAAAAAATACTGTAATTGTTCATTTGCTCCTGTCACCCTGACAGAAGAAAAATGAAAAGCAAACTTGCCAAAGCCTAGCTGGGTCTCTGGCTTGTTTGAGTTTCTCTGCTGAGGGCTCTGGATGGGCAAACGAGCCCTGGCCTGTTGTCATGCAGACATGTCCCATCACACCATGAGACATTTCAACTCTCTGCCCATGGCGGAAGCATCACCTGGGAAGAAGATGCCACAGTTTGGCACTGAGATATCACACGAAGCAAGAAGCTGGTGCACTTTGGAACTCAAGTTATTTTACGCTTAAGTGGTTCTTAAAGTATTCGTCAAGAGTTCCCAGGAGAGAGAATGAGAGAGAAAAAGAAGATCTTGTCCTGGCTTTACTCTGTTTATTCATATGAAGCAGGCAGGTTTGGCTGACTTTCATCAAGCCACGTGAAGTGCTCACTTGGTACGCCAAGCAAGTGACACATTTGAGGCAGCGCAAATAAAGAGCAACGGCAATCTCCACTGCTGTTCTGCAGTTTATAAAATAGCTCTCCACTTGTGGTAGTTGGAGATGGGTAACGGTGAACTCATAAGAGGCTAGGAGGACTCTCGCTGCTGGCAGATATGTTTCAATGGCTGAGTGCACAGAAGGCTGTCAGGGATCACTGATAACAATATCGTTAAATGTGAAAGCATCAAGCTGTGCACACAGGTCATGGGTATCTATTAGCCATAGTGACCTGCTCATTGTAATTGTTGAAGTTGGACATTATAGCCATATCTGCATTAATAAATGAAATAACACCAAGGCCTAAGCATCACCTCAGTCATCAGTGCTGTCACATGTCCCAGGATCCATCAACGTTAAGGGGTCTTGTAGGTAAGTTCTGCTTAGCTGGAGAGATAACACACAAACCCCCCACAGTGGAAAACATTTTGTGGGCAAGTAGTACTCCAAGTAAAGCATCTCCAAAAGAAGTAAAGATCCCAGGGTTTCAGAGAAGAAATTCAAAACGAAATAAAAAAGGATAGTGCATGTCTCCTGGAAAAGGGAATTCCTTGGTTTGTTCAGATTTATTCATAGACTGAACCGTTCCCTGGCTAGGGAACAGCTGTACAGGATTTGGCATTATTTCTTCAAGATGACAAAGACATTTTGCCACTGCTCTGCTGCTGCTCTTTGCATGTAGCAGGAAAGCGAGGAACAGAATAAGTATACATTTCTATTTTTCTGTCCTCTTTTTCCTTCTCATTCCTCTTTCCTTTAGCCATCATCTGCATAGCAGCAATCAGCTACAGTATATGTTCTTAGAAGTAGGAACAAGGTCAGTCCCATCCCAGACTGAAAGCTGCAAGCAGGGAGAGGTCTTGCAAGGAGAACTGCAGCTGCCACTGGATTTGACCTCCACCCATAAAGTCTCTCAGCTCATGCATGAGATGCCCTGAAATGATTATGGGCTGAAATATTTACATTTGCTTTTTGGTTTCATAGCTGATGGCTTTCTGTTATTTTGAAGGTGAGAGATAAAAATTAATAAATTTCATAGGAGCTGCTAAGTTTAGCTGTATTGTTTAGATAAACAGATCAGATAATACAATGACATAAAAGAGTGTATTTTATGAACATGCCCTCTATTACACACAACTCATCTACAGGATTTGGAGTCTTGTAGCAAACTCTCTCCTCTGACACTTCTGTTTAAGAAGTCCCGTTAGTTTCTGTCATCTTTCATCAAATTCCATCCAGATTCAAATTCCATGTACTGGATTTTAACTTAAACACCAAAGCTTTCTTAAAGGGGCAAAACAGTTTGAAAGAAATCCTGAGAATTAAGATTCTGACTGCAATTTCCTACAAGTTCTGGCAAGAAATTTTGAACTCTGAACTGCACTTGTTGAAAATAGAAGTTTCAAACATGGCTTGTTTTATAGATTATATTCAGCTGCATATTCAATAATACTGCCCAGATATTAAAAGTTATAATACTTTTACACTTTTTTTTTCTTTTTTTTTTTTTACACATAAAGGATGATCAGCTGTAGAGACTTACATGGCACAGCTCTTTTGTTGATCTTAGTTTTTTAAAAAGTACCTCCAAGATACAACTCTTTAAGATTATGCACTACAGGATTCAAGAATTTTAAGCAGTATTAACCATGTTTCTACTCATGTTCTAATCACTTTACTCTGAGGTTAGTGTTTGACAAGGGATGTGAGACAGAAGATGTGGAAACAAAGAACAAGTGAATTTTTCCAATGACCTTGAACTAATGCCATATGTAGCGCACATGTGCTGCTTTCAGTCATGTAAGCCTCTAGGTAGTTTAAATTACTCTAAATATGTAAAGCAGGTTGAACTATATAACAGGCTCTGAGAATTTAAACAGAACCACTTCCAAGATTTTAACTAGTTTGGGCATTATCTTTGCCTGGCTGAGCTTTACCCTAATCAAAGCCAAATTAAGAAAAAAAAAAAAAAAAGGTTCCTTTTTAAAGAATGAAAAAACCTTACTTGAGAATATGTATGGGAGATAAGGAGGTTAGATAGGGGTAGGGGTAGCTGGTTTTAAATGTCACGGGCCTGATGGCTTTGGATCAGTGAATTTAGCTGATATTGAAGAATCAGACTTAACAGTACTGTTGAAGTAAGTAAAATTTTCAAATTCAGGAGACAAATTCACCTCCAACTCGGGAGTTACAAAGTCTCCTGCTCATATTGCTTTCAGTGTCAGCAACTCCAAGTAATGTTCTTTCCATTTCACCTCTGTAGGTTTTCTTACCTCTGTGGATGGCAAGAGGTCTGCAGATAGTCCTAAAGCAATCACAAGGTCTAGCCTCTTCTGAGAAACGTGTCCTGAGACCTCCATAATATTTCTCTGACCCTCAGCCTACGTGAGTGGATGGAACTTTTATATTTACATCTTTAATTAGCTTAAGTAATATTTTTGCCAGCATTACTTTTAGTGACCATCGACATCAGCCAACCATTAAACCTGTGTAAAATTGCTGAATCACACCAGAAGGCAGAGAAGAACCACAGAGACAGAGAAACCTGCTGAAGATGCAAGTCATATATACTGAAATCCGTGTTCAGATACAACAAGATGCAGGAACATGGGGAGAAAGGAGAAGCTGGCTCATTCCACCTCACATAGATGTTGGATTGGGGCTAAAAAATAGATCCACATTGTTCCCCATGGTCCTGCCAACCATATTAGATCACGTCTGTGTGGTGACCAAGTATTTTTTAAGAGGTATTATGGGTACAAACTGCTAATGATTAAAAAAAAAATAACCCTAATGATTGAGGTAGTAAATCCATCTTTGCATTTCTTGATGAAATTCAACAAACATTGACACTGCACATACATCCAAACATATTTCAAAAGCCAAACATTAGCTGAGCATAAATTTATGTTATTCTTGTAAGATGACTGCACCGGGACAATTCATGAAGGGGAATTGGATTGAAAGCTGGTGTCCTTTACAGATGAGTAAGTTGATACAAGCCATTTGGGTTGATACCAGTTCATGGCATTCTTTAGTTAAGGAAACAAAGAACAAGTGCAAAGGGATTAATTTAATTGTTTGAAGTGGGAATCTAACCTTTCCCCAGACTACAGTGGGATAACGAAAAATAAGCTCTCAGTTACCAACTACGAGCAATGTAGACCAGACACAAAATCCTCGCTTTGCTTTGCAGTTTTCTGCCATTTTTTTCCTCTCAAAAATATATAATAATTCATTTCCAACATTTTTTCATTTTGCTTCTATTTCTACTCTGTCTTTCTGCCTTTTCTAGTCCAAGAGTATCTTGATATTTGATATTCCATTAAAGAATAACTTTAAATAATAATTTATTGTTTTGACACAAGGTGATGAGCCATAGACTGTACCAGTAATTGTCCTTGTGTCCACTTAGGCTGTCTCCTAAGGATGGCCCATATCAGAGATCTGGCTAGAGAAAACAATTAAGAAACCAGTAGCAATGTTTTCCTAAGATTTTGCTAAGTTTTATCACTAGCTACTCAGCTTTTTAATGAGAACTCGACTTTCCTGTTATAACAAAAACACCATTAGGTCCCACATTGTATTCTAAAAAACTAATGCAATTTATGTGTTATTTCATCTTCAAATAATTAAATCCTGTCTCTAGAAGTTAATGTTTAAATTGAACAAATTAAGGTGCCGTTGCAGAAAACTGAACCATATAAATGTTGTATGATCACTGTAAAGAAATAGAAAACGTAAGAATGGCCGTTTTGTGAGAAAAAAATGCCATCCGAGAGCATCAGACCAGTCAATGGGGCTTTCAGCACTGAGCAGCAATATCAAGACCCCACTCACAGAATTGTTTACATTTTCCTATGTTCTCCTGTCAGTCAGTGCCTCTGCATTCAGGGTTTCAGAGTCGGCATGGGAAGGGGAGAGAACAAAAAGGTTGTTCAGCAGAAGAGGCTTTATTACCAGTTTAACGTTATATTCAGTTGCAGTCACTGAGATTCCTCTGGGAATGTTTGTGGGCTACGCATATACCCACCCACACATAAGAGGAGTGAAATGACAATACCCTGGTTGTGTTTCCGAGCCTGGATGCTGTGCCGATGGTATTTGCTTATGTGTTTTTGCGCTGTGCTCCTCTGAAAGGCTGCAAGAGAGCAGCAAGGAAGAAGGTTGCCTCTTGGCCTTTTCCTCACTGCTGAACATCGAATAAACTGCAAAACTGAGGGGAAAAGGGAAATGAGATTGCGCTTTTCCTTAGAAGCTGCTGAATGTGCTCGGCGGAAAGTGCTGAGTAGGTCGGGAGAGCGCAAGGAGGAGGAGAGAGCCTGGAACAGGGCAGGCACTGCAGAGCATGGTGTTAACTGCTCTTGCTCCAGCCCTACTGCTGTGGGATAAGCAGTTTAAAGAGGCAAATCCATCTCTAACCTCTGGGTGACTCTGGGCCTTCTCCCGGTGACTGAGTCATAATAAAATGGATTTTGCTTCCGCTAGTTTGCAGCTTGCCTTCACGCTTGCATAAAGTGCATTAAGAACAACTTCTCATTCTGGGAGGGAACATGGGAGTTTCTTTTTAACCCAACCAGCTCAGTCCATAGAGCAGGAACTCACACAGTAATGCAGTTAGGTTGGTTGAAGGTACTGTCTTCAAGTGTTTCTCACCCTACTTTTCTCAGCAGCTAAAACTTATCCTGTTGTTTGGCTTCGTATGGAGCTGTTTATTTATGATTCTTTGAATAGAATATAGAATGATATGGAATAGAGTATCTATTATATTCTATCTATATCTATATAGATATAGACAGATATATAGAATCATAAAATCATAGAATCATAGAATGGTTAGGGTTGGCTAACTATGCTATATATCCATATAGAACATCTATATCTATTCTATCATCAATAGAATGATACTAATGCATCCTGATATTGGAGTGGCCACCATGTTTTTCAAAGTCAATATCCTCCTACTCACCAATACCACCACAATTCTGTTCCCATCACCTCTTTGTTAGGAAAGGGATTTGCTTTTGCAAAATTGCATTAAACATGCAGCTTGGCTCACATGTCCTTATTCCATTTTGTCAGTTGTTGGTGCCAGGATGGAGATGCGGTTTTACTGCCAGGTGAGGGGATTGTGGTACTCAGGGAGATCTGTTTAGTGGTAGGAGTCTGGGCTGGAAGCTCTTTGCTGCAATTAGCAGTAATTCTCTGAAGGGTGACTGGGCCAGGAGGAGGCAGCCAGCCTTTCCAGCTGCCAGGTGTCATAAAGTCTTTGCTGGACCTGATGGGAAGATCTTGAAGGAAATGGGATGGAGGGATGTTAAATTTCTACTCTAACTGGGAGGATTTGGAAGCAGCTGGAATTGTAGGGGATTCTCCTGGCAGGAGTGATTTGCACAGCACTCTTTGGCAAATCTAGTGCTGTCACTGGCTGGCTGCGGATTGGGGTCCACGGCTGAGGCAGATGGGGGAGTGTTGGGATGTTTCTGCTGCTGCCGACGGTGTGGCTACCTTTGGCTTAGCTGCAAGGAGAAAGAGAAGGGCATCAGAACAACCTCGTCAGGGGGACGAGGTGGAGGAAAGGATAAGGGCGTACATGCCAGGGCTATCCAGGGCTTCTGGACATGCTGTTCCAGCGTGAGTAAGTATCGCTTCGCAATAGCTGGACCCAGGATCTAGCTCTAAGTTTAAACATTTCCTTTAATCACTGCAGTATCCTACTTCTGTGTGTTTGCTGGATCCTGTTCATAAAATATTCATCATGCTGTTTCTGCATCAGTGAGATCTACAACACACTGAAAAGGGAAACAAAGACTTGCCTTTAATAGGATAAACGATGCTTTCTTATCATTCATTAACCACCATTTTCCCTGCTGCATAAAAAAAAAATCTGCTCTGTTAAGTTTTGGAAGACAAACGGATGTGGAAGACAGTAGGCATCCATGGAAAAAAAGCCATTATTTGTCACAATTTAAGATTTACTGTAGGAGGTGTGTGCAATGATGACCCAAGGGAATTTCCTAAATACTGCAAGATCTCGTGATAGATTGAACTAATAGTAGATATTTATCTCCACTGGAGATGCAGGTTAATGGCCATGATAAAACTCTGTTATAATATTAGATTATTGTTTTCCAATTACATAAGATTTAGTTTTCAGAGGAAGTGAATGTAGTGAGATAATTTCAATATCAAAGTTACCCAGTCAAAGGAACTTGCTGCTATTCCAACTGTTACCAATTGTTTCTATTACAGAGCATTGCTATTCCCAGAATTTATTCAGTTGTCCTTCTTACATTCCCATGATGCATGGAAAAGTTTGGAAATGTGAATGCCTGAGAAAACAGGACAGATGAAACCAACTTTTTTTTTTTTCTTTTTTTTTACCCTCATAATTTTCAGAAAATCTTCCAATTCTGGTCACAACTCAAAATCAGCAATATTGTTTATGGCAGTACTGGCAGACCTGGACCATAACCTATGCTTCAGTATGGCAGAATATGTAGCAATGTTAAAGCCTCAACTTAAAAGAAGCTATAGGACAAAATTAATATCTTGCCTGAATTTTCATATAAGTGAAATCTAACTCCTTCAGTGTGCTTTGATCCACAAAACATCTAAATGTAAACACAGTGACAAATCAGATCCAAATGCTCAAAAATATTAAAGAACAGTTAATACTTCTGTTGCATGTCATTCTTACATGACCTCATTTTTTCCTTAAAGCCCTGAAAATAAACATCATAATTGCAATTATTTAGCTGTAGAAAATGAACTTGGTACAATTTGAAAGAAAAAGATGATTAAATGCCCAGTTACTTCGTGCTGTTGAACGTGAAATATAGACTGTCATCTTTGCAAACTGAATTTGCTAATTCTGAGGAGGACTAGTTTTTTTTAATGCATTTTTTGCTATGTGACTAATATGTTAGGTAGAAATGAACCATCACCTGTGTTTTAGTAGAAAGCAATGTTTCTCCCCTTGGGTCTATCTAGTGAATGATATGCAGAGACCCAAGAAAAATTATGATTGGGATTTTAATTGAGAGATTTGCCAAGAATGAAAGTAGGTTTTGAATTACATGGTGGAGGACAGCAGTGTATCAAATTCTACCACTGACTAGTACTATATCTATGCTTGCCATTTACAGTGTGCAGCCAGGCTTGGAGAGAAAAAATTGGAAAATAATAAAATAAAAAATACTTATCTATCTTCTGCGTTTCATTGATTGCTCAGAAATAGCAAGCCTATAGTTAAGTTGAATATGTGAGAAAGAAAACTTTTCTAAGTACATTTTTCACCCCATCAGGATCAGCAGTGTGGATGGGTGATTTCTGATGTGACAGTTTCAGAGTCATAACAGCTACCCTAATAGCAGGCAGAGTCAAATGCATTTTGGTTTTGGCTTAGGTGCAGTAAACAGAGATGAGACTTTTCCATTTAAGTGGTAAACAAACAAAGCCTGCAGTAAGTTTTCTGACACCTGGAGTGAAGGCTTCTGGAGGCATTTAGGTCCACATAGAGCTTCCTTGCGGTGTGTAAGTATAGCTTGCCCCAGTCAGATATGAAACAAATAACCTGGGGAGGCACGTAGGAAAGATATTTGAACACTATTGTTGGGGGAAACAAACAAACAAAAAGCATAATTTATTTTATTTTCCAACCAAAAATGTAAAGAATGTCACGTAGGGCAGGAGGAGTCTTTTGTACATCCTTCCCACGTAAAATCCAAATGTATTTGTGTTCCAGCTTAGCAGAGTCTAAACTCATACAAACCATCACCTTTATTCTCCTTTTTTTTTTCATGACTTGTAGTTTTGCTCTTTCAGAAAGTTTTCGTTTTTCCTTATTTCCTACCACAGCACGAAAATATAATTTCAAATCTCTAAGTAGTTTTGCACAGAAGACCTGGCAATAAGGTGCAAAGAGCCGGGAATCAGAAAGTGAAACACATTTCTGATCCCAAGCATTTTGTGAGTGTGCACAAGAATCCCATGCCTTAACCTCTGGGTCAAACATTTGCCATTATAATGCTCTGAGCTTAATTTATTTATAGCCCATACTACAGCTATCAAAATCAGCAGAAATATATTGAGTTAAATGGGCTTTAGATTCATGTCATGCCAAAGGAAGATTTTTTCCTGAAATCCACACACTTCTTTGGACTCCATACACTGCTGTAAGCACATGCATATATCTCCATTAGCTGAGGATTTTTAACAGCAACTAAACAATCCCACGTGCCTTAGATTGACTGGGTCTCCTTGTTTAAAACAAGTTGAGATCTACAGAGAGTCAATATAATCTGAGTCTTTTAGACAAACTGCAGAAGAAAATGCTGTGATTTAATTTCCCAATATTTTTTCTTCATATTGCATTAAATGATCCATGACTTTGATTAAATTGAAAATTTAATGTATTGACATTTTCAATGCCTAAAGATTTATATTTTTCATGGTTTCTATTTATGTTCCAGTTTTACTTTATTATATTTCTTGGAAAAACTCATTTCAGAGGACTCTACCAGCTGCCATACAATGAAATCTAGATATCAGATAAGTCAGGGTTTCTTTGCTCCCGCAAACCAGGTGGGACCAGTTATGGTACCTATCTACTCCAAAGGGGTTCAGAAGGTTTTGGCCCATCTTCTCCTTTGAGCTAGGTTTTTCCCTTTTGTATATACGAGCAAGAGAGATATTAATTTAATTTTTAGACCAAGTTGTTTATATGGGAGGAGTCAGATGGTTTCAGGGAAATCAGAGTTTCATTGTGCCTTGTGGCAAGGCATGCAAGGAGCCATGACCATAATTAAAGCTGCTAAAAAAATAACTTCTTTTTCCAGAGTTTAAAACGATAGCCAGAATTGCTGGTTTCTGCTGATACTTCCCCATGGCTGCACAAGCCTACCCCTCAAGGTAATTGTTCTAAAGAAGGTTTGGTAAAAATAATTCAAGTGTTTCCAAAGAAAAGAGATAATTATACAGGATTTTGCCTATCCAAAAATGAAACCTAAACAAATATTGCAACAGTTGCATAGAAAATTCTTGCAGGATTCAAACTTTGAGGTGTGTGTGATTTTGGGGGGGGGTGGATCCTGTGTAATTCTGTGAACATAATTTTTATCCTTCCCATGACAAATCAAACAAAATTAGCCATAGTTTAAACTTCCAGAGTACTTATTTGGATGATCTTCTTTATTAGGGTTGAGTTTAATGCTGAATTTGTTGCAAGGGATGGTTGAACCTCCTATAGGGTTTGTCCCTATCTGCTGGTTGAACCTGCTCTGTGCAGAGTATCTTACCCAAAGCATAACTTTAATCTGTGGTTATTTCTCCTTCAGGGGCTTTTCACATGACAAGCTCCAGGAGTGAGAAGATGAAACTGCCTCTTCTGTGTTTTTAGTGCTTCCTGCAGCTGGCAGCCTGACAGCCAGGGAACGTGGAGAAGACAGCCTAACTCCAACACAGAATAAGGGGAATGGCAACTGCGAGCAAAATGCAGAATAAATGCAAAGTAAAGGATGGGACAGAAGGGCGGATAGAAGGGCCTGGAAGAAGGAAGGATGGACTGAAATGGAAAAAGGGCTGAAGAATAAGCCAGAGGTTAGAAACTGGTACAAAAGGTGGTGGAGAGAGTGCAGAAAGAAAGGAGGGGTAGGAGGAGGCTGAAGAGAAAAGGTTTCTCACTAGGGAAACATCTGTCCTCCATCATTCAGAACTGGTGCCAAATTTTGGCATCCTTTTGCTTTCCAGGATATATATATCTGTATATACAATTCTGTGTAGGCTTTCCCTCTGTAGTGGAACAGTTGTGCACAACGTGTATGTGGATCTAACCATTTTCCCTAGAAGTGAGAGTAGGTAACTGGGATCCACATGTTCCTCACCCTTTGAGCACTTGACATTATAACCGTAAAGGTAAACCACATTTTTTTTCAGTATAAAAGAGAGGCACTGTGGCCTCCTCCTGGGAAATGCAATGAGGTGTGTCTTTAATGCAAGCACAAACGGGACACTAAACAGGTAGATGATAAAATAAAAATAGCTATGCTGTACTGTGAAAGGAAACAAATGGTGTTTGAACCTTAATTAACTTCTTCTTTAAGTATCAGACAAGCAATCAGCACAAATTATGGAGTACAAGCTTTTTGCTCTTGAAAATATGGAGCCTTCACTTCCCTGCCTCCTCCCCTCCTCACAGCTGCAAGAATCCAGCTGAGATCAAGAATGTTTTGGTTTTGTGTTTTTTTTTTCTTTTAATAGCACTTGTAAAAATCAAGTCCACAATCAACTAGACAAAGCAAAACCATCATGAAAGGAAGTAAACATCCAGCCTCGGCGTGTGCGTAGCTCGTTGGCTGGAATCTAGCCTCTCCAGCACAGCTGAAAGCCTGCTCAGCAATCTGTGCGGAAGGATCTGGCAGCCTTCAACTAGCCTCTAATGAGCCTCATCAAACAAACAAATAAAAAAAAATAAAAAGAGGCTTCACAAATTAGCACCAAAGACAAGTGTTAGATGATTCTTCTGGTTTTGTAGAGTGCATACATCCTCATTGCCTCTGGGGGTGGAGGGAATCTGTCCTGACATTACCTTTCTCAATGTGGAGAACAGGTTGCCCAGAGAAGCTGTGGATGCCCCATCTCTGGAAGTGTTCAAGGCCAGGTTGGATGAGTCTTTGAGCAACCTGGTGTAGTGGAGGATGTCCCTGCCCATGGCCGGGGGTTTGGAACTAGATGATCTTTAAGGTCCCTTCCCACCCAAATCATTCTATGATTCTATGATTCTATGATAAGGATATGATTTTAAAAAGGACATTCACCCGTCTTCTGGAGCCAGTAGTGCAAAACAGGTGCTTCTGGGGCATGAGTCTCTTGACTTTTTGGGAAGAGATAAATCACATCGCAAAGTGGCCGTCATCGTAGATGATAAAGACCTGTCCAAAGTCTTTGTCCTGTTATTGTATTCTGCTGATGGGTTCTGAGAAGTCCACCAGTTCACAGGGCCATTGCAAGGATGAGGAGCATAGCCCACTAAGGTAGATTTTATGGCCACCATCCCACGTACCTTGTGTTTCATTGACTTAATTGATGAGCAGCATTGTTCTGCATATCTGCATAAGGTATGTCCCTTTCTCTTACTACAGCATCTCACGTCAGAAAAAAAAAAGTTATCTCACCAGCTTGCGACACAACTAGTGGTATCTATTTCACACTCAGCACAGGACCATATTCCTCAGTAAAATCTACGTGTGATCTCCAAATATGAAAGGAACAGTGTAATCTTTACTACGCCCAAGTTTCTGCAAATGTGACAGGAACAGCACAAGCTGCTTACTAAATTCCCTTTTTTCCATCAAGGAGCTCTGATTTGTAATAAGAGCAGAAGCTAGAGAATTATTCTTACATAAAACCAAACTGCATAATTCTACTACCTATTTGCCCTTGAAAGGTGACTTTCTAATCTATCTCCTGATGCTTTTTCTTTCCTTCATTGTGACTCTTTACACAGCTGTCCTCATGACAAATATTATTTGAATTGGGGACAGCCCTGTCTGGAGCGTGTGCATCAAGGGCTTTTTCCAATAAGCTGCAGGTCCTATCTTAATGAGAAGAAGAGCCTTATGACAACTACAGGGCTTTCAATAGCAAATACAGCTTCAGTACAGCATACTCAGGTCTCTCCTTACTGAAGAATGAACTGTCAGATTTTGCTTCCCTCCAGTTAAAAAATAGCCCAAATACTGCAGTGTTGGCATAGAGGAACAAGCCTTGGTTTTAGTCTTGACTCCTCTCTTAGGAAGAAGGAGTGATGGGGAGGCATCTGTGGAGACATCTACACTAGCATTTTGGTTATCCTGCACTGTAAAGGGGTATGAGAGCACCCAAATGGGATTTTTTTTCCTGTCTGAAACTGAACAAGAAAATGCAATGATGTCAAGATACTACTAATGTGCTCCAAACACGTGCAGTCCCTCAGACCAGGCTGGACCTAAACCAAAGCAAAACACTCTGAAACATAAATATGGAGGCTGTTGCATCCTCAGCACTGGATGTTTCACTCTAAAAAATCTGCTTCTTCTGGTCTGCGCTGCCTGTTAATGTAGACATAACCCAGTCACGTATAAGGGCAGGGATGGGACAGGTGGAGGTGTGGGGTCTCAGACAATTGCCAAAGAGGGTAGAGAGATTTCATCAGCAGTGATGAGTCTGAAAGGGAGAGTAGTGAGGAAAAATAGCAGGAAAAGGCTGCAGGGTTGGAGGTATCTGAGCAAGCCAATACACTGCATCTACAGCCGCAGCCACGCCAGGTACTGAAATGAGGTTAAGAAGTGTGGGAGGAGAGGAAAGGTTGGAGTGGGATATTCAGAGCTGCTCAGGGGAATCGTCTGCTTAAAGTAATGGGGCTGCAGCATATTGGATATTCAGAGAGAGCACTTTGGACAGAAACTACAGAATTCAGAGAAATCGTGTGAATTCTCAACTGATTTTAGCTTTTACAGAGCCAAACCTGGACAGATGAGACTGCAAAAAAAACCCAAAACTGGATGGTCCCAGTTTCCCTCAGCCTAGTTCCATCCTGATTGTAGACTAAACTCAGAAGCACCTTCCTGAATACTCACCATGAGTCAGTTTCACAAATCGAAAGCACAGCCAGCATCATGGCTACACAGGTTATGGCAAAACCTAACTCTTTTTGCTGAGTTCTTATCCAGCCAAAATTAGAATCATCTTTTCTAAAATGGACATCACTTTTCTAAAAGAAATCTGAGGAACAACGTACAGTGTCTAAAGGCAGAGACCAGTGAATCATAGTGAATTGCTGATGAAAGCATAACTTGGTGTTTTTTGGCATGGTACATCCAGTGATGTCAGCTGAGTGCAGTAAAATGGAAATGATTGATCTTATCCTCCTTCACTTGCTGAAGCAGAGGCTTGGAACCAAGATGTGCAAAGCAAAACTTTTGCCGTTTGTTGCTTGTTTCAATTCATGAGGAAGCAGCTTTAGGGTGTTTTCACTTTTCTAAAGACTCAATTCTGAAAATGTCAAAATGAAACACTGTGATTTTAAGAAAAACTTTCTTTTTAGAACAATTTTATTTTGGATAAAACATGATTTCTCACTTCATGTGTTTTGGCAATAAGGAAAGAAAAAGCTTTTAGTGACAAACTGTGTCCTCCAGCTCTATCTCTGATTGACATGTAAATTTAGAAGAAAGATTCATGAGAAATTATCTCTTTGGTAGAGTGTAGCCACTCTGCTAGGCACAGAGGGCAGTAGCCAGAGCTGGATTCAGTTTCTAAGGGCTGATAATGAGCACCAGCCTGAGCCTGCACTTACTAACATGGAAAAGTTCGAGTCTCTGCACATTCAGCCAGTGATATTTCCTTCCTTCTGACTCTCAAATTACCTAAAAGAACAGTATCATCCTGAGGGAAGTGAAAAAATGAAGTTACAGAAATTAAAATGACAACATAAAAGAACTAGCTATCCTTTCCTTTCCATTCAACACCACCACAACACATTCCCCTCATCTTCTTTCTTGATGGAGAAACTGCACAGGCAGCTGGAAGTTTCCCACCTCAGATACCTCCCAGACCCTGCTGACACCTGCATGCTCTCAGGTTCCTGGTCCGTCTCACTTGGGATACACAGCATCCTTGGTGCTGCGCCTGACTGCACTGCATGACACTGCAGCTCTTCATTCCTTCTTCACCAGCCTCCCTCCTTCACCCCCCTACTTTTTCTAGCTCATCTTTTTTTCCTGTTTTTCCTTGGTAACTTCTGTTCTGCAACCAGACGCCATACAACACTGAAAAGCGACTTGTCTTTGTTACCCAGAAGAAACTTCTCAGAGATAATTTTAGTATATTTTATTTAAAACTTTCACATTACAAGGTCTCAAATGATTGCATTACATCATGCAGACAATTCACTCCAGCGTGTTTAGCTATAGCTGGGGACTCCAGACTTTCCCACTTTATTACAGGTATCTTTTTTACTCCACCTTATGACATGAATATTAATTTCTTTAAAAAAATTGCCTCCATTTTTGATAAAGTAAAAAATTAAAATTGAGCCCTGTCCATTGGTTTCTTCCATGCAATCCCCTTCTCTACGACAAGGCCCATGGAGTTTTTATTTTCCTGGGTCTTTCACACCTCTTTAGGAAACAGTTCCTTTTTTTCAGTCTGCACCATCAGGATTACAAGCATTTACCTTCACCTACATTTTCAGTTTCATCATAAAAACATTGCAGAATCCCTAAGACTTAGTCAATATTGCAAGCAGTTAACCAATATTTGTTTTCCTCCAAACTTCTTCGCTTGTGGCCAAACTGGATGAGTGCAAGATGCCACGTTGGATATGGGTATTTATTTGTAGCAGAGAATCCATCATACTATGTTATTTTGTCATTTACACCACCTTCATTCCAGAGCACATCAATGCCAGAGCAGAATCCAGCTCTTTTTGTCTGAATATGCTAGTTCTACAGCGCATATTGGCCTCATTGGTTAATGATAGGGGCTCATGATCTATTAATTCATTGATTATTTCTTCTTCTGTCTCTCTCCTTCATACATTATTTAAGACAACATTCAGGCCTTGAAAACAGCAACATACCAGCATGGGAAGCTGTGTTTAGAATCTCTTCTCTTACATAGAAATGTTAAAATAGTCCCCTATTTTCCACTGAAATGTAAGAAAACAACTTTTACCATGAGGGCGATCAGACGCTGGGACAGGTTACCCAGAGAGTCTGTGGATTTTCCATCCTTAGAGATACTCAAAAAACTCACTGAACACAGCCCTAAGCTGACCATGCTCTGAGCAGGGGGGCTGCACTAGACGGCCTCCAGAGGTGTTTTCCAACCTCAGTCATTCTGTGAATTCTACACGATATGTATACAATGTGTTGCTCACCAGCCTGGGCTGCGGCTCCAAGGATGCCGTTGAATCTTCTGCAGCCAGGAGGAAATGGCCCGCCTTTTGTAGGCAGGGTCTATACCTTAGTTAATTAGTTAATCATATTCAATTCAAGCCAACTGGGTAATAATAATTAGATGCCATACAATGCAAAAAAAAAAAAAATTGTTTTCTGGGGACTGAGACCTTCCTCTTTGAATGAAGTCTTCAACAGTGACAGGTAGAGACCTCTAATGTGACTGAGGATATATCTACAGTATTGTTTAGAGATACTTCAGCTGCCATGGGTATTACTGCATTCTAAGTGTAAAAGCGCATAGCTCAGGGTGGAGTTTTCTAGAAACGGAAAGTAGTGCTGATTTGGGTGCTGAAACTAGAAAGGACAATGCAGAACCGCTTGTTACGTTGTTACACCTCCAGGCCATCTTCTGTGTGACTGCAGTGTGGGAAAGGCTGGGGCAGTGGAGAAGCTATAAACCACAGTTAGGGATTGAAATGGCACCTTGGCTAACACCCGTGTGTACAGGTTACAAGGTACCAAGAGCCGGATTCTTCTCTAGGTGACCCTACATGTTTGCACAATACACTTCTCCTTGTAAGAGGAACTCTATTGTCTGTCTCTGGATTTAGTAATTTAGTAATTTTGAAAAGGTCAGCTCTGGAATTTAGCCTATTAATCAAAATGTAGGCAATTCATTGCAGGCTAAGTGGTAATTTCAATTTAGCATCAACCTGAGGGCACATGCCTCATCCTTTTAGCTGGCTAAATTTATCATTAATAGAAACATTGAAGTAAACGATGTCATTGCTGGCAGTGTACCGATCTGCCATCAGGATCAGATGATGTGTATAATTCCCGAACTGCACAGAGGAAGGGCAATCGGTTTAACACAGACTTGTAAATAAATGCAATGGGTTAGCTTTTCAGACATTTGTAAAATGGAGAGTGTTAGCTTTGCCTTAGGCAGCAAGTAGGAACAGAAAAAAAGTGGTTCCAATTCAATATTTTGAGACATCTCTTAAGAATTCTAATGGCATGACTTAAAGGTTAATGTCACATACACACACATGCCTTTTTCTTGTTTTTGAGTATTTGCATAACACTATTTTCTGCCTAAGTTCAGAGACGGAAGTGTTGACTTACAAAAACTGAGGGAAACAGTCTATAATTACAGAACTCATGAAAGAATGGAAATGGTTTCCTTCTGCAAGTGGAAAATAAAAATATGAAGGCTTAGACTTGCTCTGCTTAACCAGAGAGCAATGGAGGTCCCTCTGTAGGGAACACAGAGATAGGTACATCTCAAAATTAAATCATACCTTAGTTGAGTACAATCACTTTCTGAATCCTCTCTGTCACTGTTGACTACAGGGATGATGCAGAATAGCAAGTCTGCCAGAGTAGGCACCTCAGGTAGATGCTAAAGTGAGATGAAGGTAAATCCCCACCTAAATGATTTGCCCCAGTTGTTGCAGCTTGAAAGGGATGAGAAATTAAATCAGGTTTTCCAGAATCTCGGTTAACATATTAGCCATAAAAGAGGCTTCCTGACCCTACAATAAATAAAAGATGCCTCTATAACAAATACAAAGATGTCACTTCTTAGGCTTGTCAGTCATCTCAGATGGTGTATTCACCCTTTCCCCTCTAATTTATAACACAATGATCAACAGTAGTTTTTAGCACTAGGTATCCACTGTGGTCAAAAATACTATTTTGCTCCTGAAATCCACTCTGTAGCATATAATCAAGAACTGGACCTTGGTATTAGTGAGGTATTTCATGAAAAACATTACATACCTAGACTCAAAATGTTTTAGAACTTTTTCGTCCTAAAACAGAAGAAAAAAATATTCAAAGCATTGATTGTGTTCGCAAAAAGAAAAGTTCCCTGAGAAATAATTATTTCTGTGAGAAGTGTAAGAGTGTGGCTGTAATGACATGTCTTTTTAAATGTGTTATTTGGAATCCCCCTAGATCCACCTAAGGGCATTCTGCCTAGACTGACATCCTGTCCCTGGAAAATTTTAAGGGAAATGAAGCTTCACAATTCTCAACAGGAGAATGTTTCAGTTGAACAACTGCAAGCAGATTCACAGTCTAAGAATTTCAGAGGAAACGTTGATAATTAGACAGCAAGTCTTGTCTCTTCAGATAGGTTATGTATCGTTTTGTCAATACAAAAAACGTGTTTACCAAAATTGCTAAGATTGTGTAAAAAGGTAGATATCTACATTTAAATTTTTCAATTTTAATATGTTGTCTCTAGACTTAAAGCTATGATGACAACTCCTCATATGATGGAGAGTTTCTTACAGTATTTAGACTTTATATTCAATCCCTCCTATTATTTGTAAACACGGAAATGAAGGACAAATTCATCTCCAGTGTACATAGC